>NC_136064.1:101697298-103083548 GCF_964261635.1 Lissotriton helveticus | reverse complement strand
AGGAGTACAAAGGAAACAGAGTATTGGGTCATAATTAACATACAGATAACAGGAGAGAGTAATGACTATTATCACAAACAGAATTGTCAATTTTCTAGCCCTAAGCCAAAAGCAAATCCTAGAACCATCCAGTAAAAAGTATTAGAAGTAATGCAAATATTAAGGAAGTCAGACAGATTATTACAAAAACATTTCTAGCTCCAAGGGACCAGGAGGACCACACAGGGTCATAGGAATTAGGATGAGGAGCCGCAAAGGGCTGCTCCTCCTAAAAAATGGGACGACCAAAAGGGTACATTATTAACAAAAAAGACGTCCTTGGGGAAATTGAAGCCGCTGTACAACAAGCCAGAGGGGAGTCTTCTCCCTGTGTCCGCTTGAGCCTCACAGGGTGGCTCTTGTTGTTTCCACGGTGGAGCTGCACAACTCGCAACTCAAGAATCACGGCCCAGCTTCAAGGGAAAAGTTTCTTCTTTCAGGATAGGGCAATCGCCCACCAGGGCAAATGCTCTCAGCGATCCTGTCCAGTGTCTCAGGCAGTGCACCAATTTTCTTCACTTCAATCTAACAGGCACCAGAGACACAGCACCTTTACCCTAAACTCAAGTTCTTCCCTAACTCCTGTATTGCTCTGCTGGCGCACTGCTCTTTGTTGGGGCCACACATTGCATCCAGTGTGCCCAGGTATCTCTTGACAAACAAACAAAGGAGCAAACTTGCATTCACTGTTGTATAGCTCCTATATATCCATATTTCGTGTTAAGTTAGCATAGGTACATTTCAGATTTAAACGCCATTTTTCCTTTCTTGCAACTTCTGCACACGACCCTCATTTGTTGACTTAGCTTTCAACCTAGTAGTTTGCCGTGGTGAATGTGAGAATAATATGTTATTGCTCTGATATCTGCTTTGTTTAATAAAACATGTCTGCACGGAGAGTGCTGAAGTTTCAGGAGCAACACGATATGGAATTGTTATGAGGTCTGATCTCCACGCCTTCATAGTCATAACACAAGTGCAGCCTTTGCCAACTTGGGCTTGAGGCGGGATTGATATTGCTTTGCACGAGAATTGTTAACACACTTGATGCGGTGCACATGCAGAGAGAGCTGGTGTATGCTGATGTGATTCCTTCATGCTAGGACACTAAGGTATGGGCCCGCCCTAAAACAACCCAAAGAGACCTTCTTAGATAATAATATAATATATGTGTTAGGGAGGGTGAGATATAAGTGTTGTTAACTCTTATTCATTACAGCATGTTAACATGCTGTCACCATTCGCTTTTTATGTCTTAGTAACTATGCTGATAATTTTGCTACTGATAATAAGTATACTTGTATTATCAAAGATACTGCGCCTGAGAAGACGGCATTAGTAAATAAACATTTCAAATGCACATGTGTCTTCTTTACTCCATGTTCTGGTTTGTAATGATAATATAACGAAAGAGTGTTCATGAGTCCCACGTACCCTGAGGTACTGTAAGTTCATGTTCTGGTTTGTCTAAACATTGGGTGTTTGATATGTCCAATGAGACACTGTAGCTAGCTCGGTAAGGGGTGAGTTGGTTGCTAAGGTAAGTTTTGGGACATCCTAATTTGCCGAGGTTCCACTCCTCTGTGCACAGTTCTGTGTGAGTACAGAAACCCTGCAACATGGCGCCCAACGGTTTCGGTGGTCTTATATCATGACACTCGAGTAGTTTATCGTTCATGCCTTAACCCCTTCACATCCGTTTCCGGAAAACGGGGTGTTGGTGAAACCTACCTATTTTTTGAAATAGGTCTTTATTCAAGCTTGATTCTTACTTAAACGGTTTCTTTGAATTACTACCCAGTTGTGCTACAAAGTATTCTTTGTGTTTTCTTGTTTCCAATTCTGTGATGGCGGCAGCGGTGGCTATTGCGCAGCATAGTCGCGTTGCGATACGCAACCATCTTCAGACGTACCAGGTCCCAGTAGATGGGATGGCTGTGATTTTCGTGGTAAGTGCAGATCCGGCGTTTCCTTACGAGTTGTTTTACTCTTGGGTTACGTTTCCGGCTGTGGACGCTAATTCTGGTTTGTACCACTCCTACACCGCCTCGGATGTCCCGGCTGAATATACGCCATACAGGGCATTGGAAATACCTATTGATCATTGGCAGCATCGAGTTTGGTTTGGTGGCGCCCTCCCCCACTCTTTGTCCCGTGCGAGGTTAGGTCCACTCTCAATTCCAGGTACTAATTGGCCTGCGTTGGGTGGCTTTACCCCGCACCCGAATCACGGGGCTTGCACCCTGGCTGAAATTCGCAGGCTGCATGTAGTTTCCATTTCCGTGATTCGTGCTTTAGTGCAATACATCGGTCGACATCTTCCTGGTGGTCCCCAGGGGGGTGCGGCCGCTCCCTTGGAACGAGGCGGAATGCGTCTCAATCCAGTGATGGTAAATTCGGTTTTTGGTGCGCGTCCTGTTGACAACGATGACTTCCCATTCTGGCTAGCGGAGAAGTTTGATCAACTGGAGGCGGTTTTTCCGAATTCTACTCCTGCTGATAAACATAGAATGTTGACGATTACTCTCCCGAAGGATATAACTCCTGAACTTGCTGACTGTGACAGCTGGGGAAAAACATTTGCGGCAGTTTATACAAGGTGCTTCGGCACCCCGTCTATGACTGCTCTGCCTGAAATCGTTCGACGTGTTCAGAATGATCACGGTCCAGAGGCAGCGGTTGAATTGGGTATGCGCCTGTGTGGTTCTTTTGAGATTGTAAGTGATCTCATTCTCTCCAATGTTAAAGGAGATGCAGTTAACTTTCAGGTGTCGAATGCTTTGGCTGCTCTGCCCGATGCCGACAAACCCCGCCAGTTAGCAAAGATTGTGGTGGCCGCTTATAAAACGATTGGCCGCACAAGTAGAGGTCTGAAATATTTTCCAGTAAAGGAGAAAAAACAACCACAGGGGCAATCTGCAGTGACGGATGCCCAGCCAAAGTCCAAGAAACAAAATTGGCCTAAAAAACAGACACAGGGGAAGCAGACAATGCAGACTCAGGGTTCTTTTCCTGCAATAGAAGCTCCTGCGCCATCCGAAAAAGTTTATGATTTGCGCGACCGCGCGATGATTAAATCACCTGATCGTTTTCAGGGTTCTGATCAACGCTCTCCTCGTTCCTTTCAGGACACATCGGCCCCGAAGACCGGTGGAGGAGGAGGGGGTGGACGTGGACGTGGTGGCCAACAAGGACGTGGTCAGTCCCGCCAGACGGACGTCGCATTGAAACAGGAGGATTCTACGCCTAGGCGTCCGCAGTTTGCGAAAAAGAAAGTCGCAGCCTTAACAGCGCATCGATATGCCACAGATAGTGAGAACGCGGCTTCGGAATCTGACTTGGGCTCTGACGTTGCTGGACAGCGCGGCGGAGATAACAATAGTCAGAGAGGCGCTGCGTCCACTACTGAGGGTGACAGCGACTGATGTCTACGTTGTGATAGAAACAGCGGATACGAGACTTGCTCCCCCTGAAAGACTATATGAAATCGTCCTGTTAATTGAAGGTGACATACAGCGTACCGTTAAAGGTGTATTTTGGGAGAATCTGTCTTCCACATATGATATTTTACTTTCGGAGGCTGACTGGCCCCCACCTTTTGTGCTCGCGGCGCCGCGAGGGGAGGAGGTAATCCTACCCAGTTTCGCGAACACTGTCTCGAAAGAGCATGCGCAGCATTTTGCAGAAGAGTGGGCTCGGGCTCTCGCGCCGGCTCTGTACCGTAACCAATGTGGTTGGGATAAATTGTCGCCTTGCCACGAAATTCCGTTGCGGTCTCAGCCGCAGCCTCAACCTCAATATCCCATTCGGCGTGAAGCAAAATCTTCCGTCGCGGAAATCCTTGAACAATTGGAATATCAGGGAGTTATTGAAACGTGTGTGTCACCGATGAATAATCCCCTTTTTACTGTGAATAAACCTGACGGATCATATCGTTTGGTTTTGGATTACCGGCATTTAAACTCGCATTGCCGTAACTGTGCAGTACAGAATACCCACGGCTCTGCCCTAGTGGATAGTCTCGTGCGTAAGCGTTTCAAGACAACGCTTGACATATCCAATGGTTTTTATGCCCACAGATTGGACAGCTTTAGCTCCCAATGGACCAGTTTTACAAGCGCTGGAGTCCAATAGCAATTCCGGCGTCTTCCAATGGGCTACAAGAATAGTCCTGGTGTATTTACCGCTCGAATTGTCTCTATTCTGGAGGCACTCGACCCTGATGCTTTTTCGTATGTGGATGACATATATCTCACAGACGACGATATTTGGGAGCATCTGTGTCGTGTAAATTCTCTTGTTTGCAACTTCGCAGACATGGGTTACAAATTCAACTTTGCAAAATCGCACATAGCTGAACACACAGTGTTGTTTTTGGGCTATGAGCTCAACAATGAAGGTAGAGGTTTAGCTCCTCACTTCTTGGAGAAGTGCGCACAATTGCGCGCACCAACAACACTGAAGAAATTACAATCCTTACTGGGCTTTTTGAATTTCGGCAGAACTTACATTCCTGAATATGCCCAGCGTGTCAAGCCTCTGTATGCTTTGATACAACCAACTTTCTCAAAATCATGCTGGCTGCCTGAGCATTCGGCCATTTTGCAATCCTTGCAGGCTGATCTGCTCGCTTCTAAATATTTACTGACTCGTGATAACCACACCAACCTGGTAATAAGAATAATTCCTGGGACGGTGGGTTTCACCTACCTCACTTTTAATGAAGGTGACACAGTACCTATTGCTTACAAGTCACACTTGTACACCTCGGCTGAGATGCGGTTTCCCACCATAGAAAAGGTTTTAACTGCTGTACAGATGGCAATTCTGAAAGAACGTGCTCTGTCACAGGGGAAACGCATGCTAGTGGTAACACCCTGTCCTCATTTGGAGGCAGTCACGAAAGCCAGTGTACCAAATTCAAAGGCTTTGCACCCTCGGTGGATTCAGTGGGCTGCGTCATTATCTTCCGCAGATGTCATGTTTATTTTTGACGCCTCCTTACGGTCACAAGAGTACTTGCAGTATGAATTCGTTCATCCTGCTCCTCTGGCGATGCGACCTTTGGAGGACTTCCATTGCATCATTTACACTGATGGGTCGGCGCAGGTTGCGCATGGCTCTAAACATGCCTACGTTTCCGCATGCGCCATTGTGGTCGGTGCTATGTTGAATGACGAGTTCATTTCCAGGGAGGTACACACGTTGCCCCTGGGCGATTGCACTGCACAATTGGCAGAGCTTCGTGCTCTATTACTAGCTTTGGAGTACGCAGATCCAAGTGTTACTACTCTAATTGTAAGTGATTCTTACTACTGTGTCCAGTCTTACAATGAAAACTTGTTCTTTTGGATTCAAAATGACTTTCGTGATTCCAAGGGTAGCACAATAAAACATAAAATGATCTGGGTTCGAGTGGCAGAGCTTAAGGCTGTGTTGCCACTCGTTTATGTGATTCATACTCTCGGTCATCAGCGCGTAGGAGTACACGCTCTTGGCAACTCGCTTGCTGATGAAGCAGCGAAATCAGCAGTATCTACATACTTAGTTGCAGCAGTTACTAGGACTAAAACCAAGATTGATAGCGACATCTTGGCAGCGGTTGCTGCCTCTGAGAAGGGAAGTAAACATCCTTCGGGATTCCCTTCGAAGTATAAATACCACTTAAGTCCCGAAAAGGTTCCTTTTGTGACAATTCCTGATGTTGGGGAACGGCTGATTCCCAACACGGATCGCAGAACAGGCTTGATTACAGCGGCTCATGAAGGTGTGGCGTCTGCGCATGCGGGCGTCTCAGCCACTGTAACGCAACTACAACAACGTTTCTGGTGGCGGGGACTGTACAAACAGACGCGTGATTATGTCCTTCTTTGTGACATATGCCAGCAGATTAAACCTTCAACTGCTACGCGTCCGCCACAGACTCAGTTGTACATTTCTAATAAACCACTAGGCTGTGTTTATTTAGATCACTGCGGTCCATTTTCATCTGATACTGCGTATAAATACATCTTAGTAGCAGTTGACTCATGCACACGCTTTGTGTGGTTATGGCCACATCGCAGCGCTGATTCCCGGACTGTCATCAGAGATTTGCGTATCTTTATAGGGATTTTTGCCTGTGGTACCTTCCATTCGGATCAGGGTCCGGCTTTCGCCTCTAAGGCGTATAAGGATGCCATGACTTCGATGGGGGTCCAAGTCAAGTTTTCGTCACCCTACAGACCCGAGGGTAATAGTGTAGTTGAACGAATGAACCGTGATTTAAAGCAATCTTTGACAGCCCGAGTTATAGGCACTGGCAGAAACTGGCTAGCCCACCTCTATGGCGTGCAGCGTGCTCTTAATAATCTCCCTAGAAGGTCTCTGGGTGGGCGGACCCCATACGAAATGCTCTTTGGCATCAAGATGTTCGTCCCTGACCTTGACGGTCTAGACTCGGTGGTTCGCGCCACTTCCTTTGACGCAGATGAACATTGCACTGTTTTACAGAATCTACAAAAGACGAGAGACACTCTTGCAAAGGAACATTTGCCCTCCACATCGGATGATGCGTTGCAGATCCCGGTAGTTGGCTGGCTACCCCAAGTTGGAGAACTGGTTCGAGAGAAGATCGACAACAAGAAAGAGTTTGGTCCCTCCTATCGTGCTCCGGTCCCAGTGCTTGGAGTGAAGGGCACAAGAACAGTCATTTTACCACCACTTCCAGGTCGTAAGGAAAACAGGTTTATTTCTATTGACAATGTCAAGATACACAGAGTGGCCGATTCTTCTTAGCATGACACCGGCTGTTTCCTGTCCTTCCATTGTGAGAAATTCAATTATGCCCACTGCTTCTATTAATGAACCTGAGGTGGCCATCGAATTACCTGCTGTTTCCAGTCCATTATTGAATAATTTACCAGGAACTAATCTTGATGAGACAGACTATACATACCCCACTGATTTGTCCATGCCTGACCTGCAAGCTCGTTTAGCCACGGAATCCAGATTTTCATTTGACTCTGCTTCCCTTGCCTCGAAAAAACCCTCTAAAATTGCATTATATGCTAGCCTGTTTAAAAAACATTTTTTGATACCTCCTTGGATATACATTTGGCTGGTCCTTTTTTCAGTTTACCTTTTTATGTCAATTGGTTTTGTGTTTTATTTTTTTCGGATTATGAATGGACACTATGTCGAGGAGAGAACTTGCATTACTCATTTGAATGGAACTTTGGCCCCACTTTCCTCTTCACATTCTACACACAGATTAAAGAGAGACTTGACTTTGGTTAACATCACAGCGTGGCCTGTTCTGGATGGAATCGCGTGGGATGCAGTTCGTTTTCAGATTCATGGTCCAACGGAAGTCGTTAATGTCCCTAATGTACTAAGAGTTAATATGGGGGATGTGGTGAAACAAAACATTCGTTCTGATGATTGGGATGTTAATGCTGTGGAAAGTTTGTTTTCTGATTTGAAATATTATGCTGCTTTTGATGCTGAGGATTTATATTTAGAATCTGCTAATTATGGTGAATTGTTCTGTTACCAACATTATGGCAATCACTTCTTACACAAGACATCTTCCCGAAGGGATGCGGTTAATTTTACTCAGTGGGAACATTGCCCAGCACCAACACAAGGGAGTTCAGAAACGTTTCTTAAAAAGTATACTTATTTCACTGACTTTAATCAGTCCAATCCCGAGTCCTTTTATTTTAAATTTAACAAACAACCACTGTCCAAGGTTCGACTTACAAATACAAAATTGTTATATTCAAAGGCCTTCCTGGATAAATTAGTTACTGGAGGGTATGAGTTATGGAAGGATACCATAGACCTTAAATCAGTTTGGGGCTCAAGGGCCTGGCAGGTACAAGGCACTGAGGCTTTGCACCGTGCATGTCTCATCCCAAATCATATGTGGTTTTTAAATGAAACCATTTCCCAGACCACGTGCTTTGGATTGGCTACATCTAAAAGGTTAAACACCCCGTCTTTCCCGGAGTTGGAGGAATATGAGAATTGGAGTAATTTTACTAAATTGTCCATTAGAGAAATACAGGCTCTGCTTCTGAATTCCTCCTTTAACATTTCCAGTATGAACCCCAAGGGTTGGCTGCTTTGGCACCGTAGTGCTGATTCTTGCCAAAAGAGATTTTTAAATATGACTGACGGTTTTAGGGCTGTTAGATCTGATCCCCGTTTTGATTTGAGTCATACTGTCACCTCTTACTCTGTGGGCAAGTTGTGTCAATCATGGCTGAAACATTCAACTTTACCTGCGGTTAAGTATCACCTTTCCAAACTGAATGCAGACGTGGATTTGAATGATTTCATTAAGGGCCCAGCTAGTGGCAGGTCGAAACGCTGGTTATATGGTGTTTACAATGAAATTTGGAAACTCTCACAGATTGAGGCTGCTTCCCGCCTTAGGGCTATTGATCAGGCAAATCTTGAGAAAGTTCTTGCAGTTGTTGACAATAGCATTAACGTGCTTTCCTCTAGAATTTACACATTAGATAATATTGTGTCGTCTGTTGTTGATATTGTGCATGATGAAGTGTCTGTATTATACCATGGTCAAAATCAATTACGTTCAATCATGCAGTTTGCATGGACACTACAGACTCTAAAAATGGGTAAAGTTCCCTGGGGATACATGAACGTTTCCTCTTTATTTGCCCCGTTTAATTTGACAAACAAACAACGCTTGCTTTCAATGCGTGATGCTTCCTTTTCTATGCTCCATATTGAAAGATTGGAATCTTTACCTTTCTCTGTGGCAGA
Source organism: Lissotriton helveticus (assembly GCF_964261635.1). Classification (NCBI taxonomy): domain Eukaryota; kingdom Metazoa; phylum Chordata; class Amphibia; order Caudata; family Salamandridae; genus Lissotriton; species Lissotriton helveticus. Next base: position 103,074,734 of record NC_136064.1, on the reverse strand, counting down.
GACCACTGCTGCTACGTGGCTTATCCACGGTTTAATAACGCTGCCTTTTGCTTTATATAAGTTTTCAAATTGTATGAAATATGTGCCAATAGGTCGTTTTGAACCCTTAGGTAGCGGTTTTCTTCATGAGGTCTGGTCACTCCCATATACATACAGATGTTTCAAGGATGAACAAGAGGTTTATCTAACAGGGGATGAGTGTACTGAGACGCCAGATCATTCTTTAATGTGTAGACACATACAGTTGCACGGTTCGTGTAACAAGGACAGACCGAATATGGCTTGCGTTTTACAGGGCACGCCAGTTCCTGCTATCATCCCCACGTTTAAATTGTTAGAGAATGGTAGTTATTTAATGCTCAATAATGAAAACTGTTGTGGTTTAATTAAAGGTATAGCTTTCATAGTAACAGTTAGTGAGCGAGTTATTTGCTGCAGAAATGTTCTTTATCCTCCCACACGTGAACATAGGGAGTCTTCCATTTGGCCACAGATACCGACCTTGGGAGCAGAATTCAGCGGCATGGCTAGAATAAGAGCTCTATTGTCCCAGAAAGAGGTGGCCTTGAGCTCGGCCCGTGAAACTTTCGTGCTTCACATTGCTAACACCCGCACGGAGGTTCAGGCTCTTTTAAACACTGATTTGCCCTTGCATTTCGGAGCTATGGTCCGTTCTATCTTTAACGCATCCTCCACAACGGGCCTAGCACATTTTTTGAAAGTTGTTAGCGGTGGTCTCGTGACTTCCTTTGAGAAGATTTTTGGAGTCATCCCTGCTTTCTTCCATTCTATTTTTTCATCCTTATTTGGAGGGTTCCCGTTTTTACTTGCTTTAGCGGCAGGCGCATTGGTGGTTTTCTGCCTTTTTAAATATGGATGCCCTTCCTGTGCAAGACCACGCACAGCTACTACTGACGCGGTTTCGCAACCGCATGCTTGATTATTATGGCACACTGCCGTTGGCGACTCTAAGCACGGCGTTTGGATTATCTTTTCGGTTCTCCTATTTCACCTGTGTCCAGCCTGTATTTCGCTGCCTGACCTGTGATTTCCTTTGGGCCATTGATTTGTGTCTCTGCGGACCAGCATCTTCTGACGTCGATTTTGATCAACTGATGAGTCCTATCATTGCTCACGAGTTGGTTTGTTCTGACGAAAGAATTATGGCCTTGGCGGTGGCACATGGACTAATGGGTCCCTGGGATGTGTTGTCGGCAGCGCGAAATTTCTTGGAACAAAGTTTTCTTGAAAACCCACCGAGCTGTCCTCTGATGGTTATAGAGGATCCGGTGCTGGAAGATCACGTATGTTCCTTTCATCTTTTAAACTGGATGGCTGAACTGTTTTCGGATGAGGACAGTGACTTCCTCCTTGAGGCTGTTGCAGCTTACTTTTCATATACGGTCTTATCATAGACACTGCCTCAGATTGGCATGCTGATTGATAGCATTTCCTTGATTTTATTGACTTTTGGTCAAGACATTTTATTTTTGCTTGCCTATTGGCTTGAGCCACATTATATTTGTGGGCTATTTTTTAGCATTAGTTTTTATAATTGAATTTTTATTCATGCTCGTTTATAAATGGATTCTGCTCTCATGTGATGGCACTTCTGTTACCTTATTTAGTCCGTTCTCGGATCATGGGGGGGTGTTGTATAGCTCCTATATATCCATATTTCGTGTTAAGTTAGCATAGGTACATTTCAGATTTAAACGCCATTTTTCCTTTCTTGCAACTTCTGCACACGACCCTCATTTGTTGACTTAGCTTTCAACCTAGTAGTTTGCCGTGGTGAATGTGAGAATAATATGTTATTGCTCTGATATCTGCTTTGTTTAATAAAACATGTCTGCACGGAGAGTGCTGAAGTTTCAGGAGCAACACGATATGGAATTGTTATGAGGTCTGATCTCCACGCCTTCATAGTCATAACACAAGTGCAGCCTTTGCCAACTTGGGCTTGAGGCGGGATTGATATTGCTTTGCACGAGAATTGTTAACACACTTGATGCGGTGCACATGCAGAGAGAGCTGGTGTATGCTGATGTGATTCCTTCATGCTAGGACACTAAGGTATGGGCCCGCCCTAAAACAACCCAAAGAGACCTTCTTAGATAATAATATAATATATGTGTTAGGGAGGGTGAGATATAAGTGTTGTTAACTCTTATTCATTACAGCATGTTAACATGCTGTCACCATTCGCTTTTTATGTCTTAGTAACTATGCTGATAATTTTGCTACTGATAATAAGTATACTTGTATTATCAAAGATACTGCGCCTGAGAAGACGGCATTAGTAAATAAACATTTCAAATGCACATGTGTCTTCTTTACTCCATGTTCTGGTTTGTAATGATAATATAACGAAAGAGTGTTCATGAGTCCCACGTACCCTGAGGTACTGTAAGTTCATGTTCTGGTTTGTCTAAACATTGGGTGTTTGATATGTCCAATGAGACACTGTAGCTAGCTCGGTAAGGGGTGAGTTGGTTGCTAAGGTAAGTTTTGGGACATCCTAATTTGCCGAGGTTCCACTCCTCTGTGCACAGTTCTGTGTGAGTACAGAAACCCTGCAACATCACTTTTGGACCAGGGTTCAGAGGCCTGATGCTGGGCTCTCTGAAGCAACCCTTGTTTCAAAAGGGGTCACCTCAAGCAAAGCCTCCTTGCCGTTCTGGTCGGTCTGTGACTCTCTCAGCTGGGCATCAAAAACTTGATCCACAATTTTTCCTTTCTGATTTGTGACCCCGTCTTTCACCAAAGACAGTGGCAGGGGTACCCACTACATCGCAGGGCTTCCGCCTTCACTGAGGTCCTAGTTGCCAGCAACGCCTGTGCTGGTTATCTTCACTTTGGCTTCAAGCTGGACTGGTGCTGACTCCCCAGGCTGGATCTGATGTCCGGGCCCCCCTGGCAAGGGTTGTAAGGCAGCAAATATCTATTGGTAGACAGAACAAAAGGTCTTTAGACAAGGCACATAAATAATCTATTAACAGAGAGGATAGTCTCAGAATACTTCCTAGTCTTGGGACGCCCCATATATTAACAAGGCATCCAAGAACCACTTTCATCTATGTGAGAGTAAAAAATAAAACAGCCTAGACCTATTGGCAAGTATAAAAGGAACGTTTTGGTGAACTGACAAGAGTAATATGTCTCCCAATCCCAAGCAGCCAAGGAAGTCTGTGTTCATTTACTAAATTCTGAGGAAAAGAGAAAAAACAATACAGACATACTCCAAATCCTTACATCTGTGTATTCCTCTATCATTAATCTGAAGACCTTCAAGTAAAAAGGAAATGTTCTACACTTTTACTCCAAGATTTTATATTACTTGTACAGGACTGAAGACACTTCTAAAATCACTTCTCTTAATAAAAGCACATACATTGTACGCTTAGGACCATGCTCTCATGTTATAGGTGCAACAGGAAAATCTAAAACTGCTAATTTAACAGGGATTCTTAGTACAAAAAGAACAAAAAACTTCAACAGAGTGGGTACATTTTATCCAGCAGAACATGTTGTGACAAACAAACTCCTATAAAAAAATATTTTCTTCAAAAAATGTTTGCTAAGGATCACATAGGCATCTTCCCTGCGCTCTACTTTTCACATTCCAAACTATGAAACATCAGCTCTAATAAGGACTGTCATTTACACAGACTAGCTAATAATAATAGAGTTATCACCTGAGAATTGTAAAACAAAAACTACCCACATCTAGTTCCCCATAAAGATCAAGTAAGGGAATAGTAATCTAGATTACTCATCCTTTCATAACAACATCAGACAGGATGGGCAGTAACATAGCATATATATTTTATTCATTTTATTAATGCTAACAATATTTAAAACAGTATTACTGAATAGGCAATTAAATGTCTCATGGCTATTTCACAGACAGCTTAAACAGGCTAAAAAAAAGTAAGAAAAAGAGAGACTAAACATAAATTTGCCTAGCCTTAATTTTTAGAAGAGCTAGCCTCCTTCCCCCATTTTGACAATAGGAAACCTGAAACAGGTTTCACTTCTGTCAACACTATCAACCCCTATTTGTAGCAACTGGGCAGGAGGTAAAGAGCACATTGAGCTTGCTAAAGAACATGAACAACCAACCACCAATCCCTTTAGCAAGTATACTAGTTATAACATGAGGGCACATGAAGTCAAACTAAATCCCATTGCGGTCTTATCTCAGCCCTTGCACAGTAATCTTCAAACTAAAAGTATTAGTGCTGTATATATGGCAAAGGTATCTGTTAATCAAAGATCACATATACCATTACATTGCCTTGTGTTCATGTGAGTGCATAAGAACTTGCTTTTGCCCCCCAAAAAAGTAAGCAAATGTTTTCTTCCTCTCCCTGCGCTGCCATCTTGTCTTTCAAAAATTGGCAGAGGTCAAAATGTTAAAGGCAAACCTTGATCTGCGCCCTGGTAGGCGTCTAAATGTAGAACTTGACCTTAAACCCTTTACCAGCTGTCCTATTTTATGTGCAAGGCTTTCAATGCAGTTCTCCCAATTCAAAGTGACCCTGGAGACTGATAGCTGAAAAGCAGACCCTCTCCATTCCTGTCTGCCTGCAATTCAGAAGTAAGCTTAATAACTTCTGCTGTTTTTTTAAAATTTATTTTAATTTGTAAGGCGAGTGCGGTATATTTTTCTAGCAGTTTAGAGGTCAGCTATTTGTGTTATACTTAAATGTGTGCATTTACTGAAGCCCAAGAGCAGTTTGAAAGCTGCTCTGAATGGCAGAATAGCGTTTCAATAGTAAATGTTGCCCAATTTCGACTTTGATGTTTGAAGCACTTAAAAATGAATATCCTACAATATTTTTGCATACTAGGAATACCCAGAGTGTTCTCTACACATTCCAGAGATGGGGCATTAGAAATATATAAGGTATACCCTTATAAAAATGAGGTTTGTACGCCTGGGTAAAGTGACAGTTCACATGTAAGTTTCCCCCCATTGTGATAAAGCGTCGCTTAAATTAAATTTTAATGCAAGGAGTTCACAGTATGATTATTAAGCTTTATAAAGATTAAAAAACACATCTAATGCACTTATTTTTAATAATATATATATTTTTTAATATAATCAAAATTGTTATAATAATTCCAACCCTTTCCATATATGAAAAAGCAAGCTTCATTCCTTTTTGCCTTCAACATTTATCCATTTATAACCCTAAGCACAGAAGCCTAACTTGAAACATGAAAAATCTGAGCCACTGTTTTAAGGACAGTTATTATTTAACATCAAAGCCACGGATTTGCTTATGTAAAAAGGCATTAAGAAAGGAAATCCCTATTGGGCCCGATTCACAGAACGAACTTAAGAGAAAATCCTAAACTTACTACTTTTGGTATTCACAGAAGGCACTTAGTAGTAGTAAAGTTAGGATTTTGTCTTAAGTCTGTCTTAAGTCTATCTTAAGTCTGTCCTAAGTTTGTCTTAAGTCGGTCTTAAGTCTGTCTTAAGTCTGTCTTAAGTCAAACTTAAGACAAAATCCTAACTTTACTACTACTAAAAGCCTTCTCTGAATACCAAAAGTAGTAGGACAGACTTAGGACAGACTTGAGACAGACTTAAGACATACTTAAGACGGACTTAAGACTAAATTAGGACAGACTTAAGACAGACTGAAGACAGACTAAAGACAGACTTAAGACAAACTTAAGACAAACTTAAGATAAACTTAGGACATACTTAAGACAGACTTAAGACAGACTTAAGACAAAATCCTAACTTTACTACTACTAAATGCCTTCTGTGAATACCAAAATTAGTAAGTTTAGGATTTTGTCTTAAGTTAGTTCTGTGAATCGGGTCCAATCTGTTCTCTGCTATCCAAAATAATGAAACTGTATTTCTAACTTTTAAAACTGCAAAGTGAAATGCAGGGTTTTACACTGGGCTTGCACTGACTTAAGATTTAGTTGACTTCAGCATTTTTTCTGTGGCCATGCGAACAGAAATAGACACGCGCTATTTATGCAGCTGTTGGTTGAGCAGCAGGGGTCGAATTCTCACGCCTTTTTCAAAAGAGAAAACTCTTTTTCTGTATTTCTAATGTCTTGACAAAGTGTAATCTCAGTTGGTTTGTGTCAGACAGCTTCTTCTCAGTGGGACAGTTAAACACAGCTGTTGGAAAGCTTTTTTTTTGGTGCTGAAAGTAAGCACGTCACAGTCTATTTTAATAAAACTGAGGCAGGCTGAAAGTAAGCACGTCACAGTCTATTTTAATAAAACTGAGGCATTTCAATGCAGTCAAATCTATCGTTCTATAATGTGTGTTTAGTTCAGCAACAACCAAATTCACTCATATGATGTGAATTTCTTTTAATATCTAATACAATGTATCTTAAGGAAAATGCTGTAACATTTTGTATTTTAGTTTATTTATTGCAAAGCACACAATTTAGTTTTTGAGGCCTATTTTATTCCTATTGAATGTGAATTCTAATTTTATCTTTAGCATTGTGGCAATTTGCACATATGTATAGTTTCTTACTTTGTCAATCTAATAGGTACATGTAGCTATGTAGCATATGTTATATAATTAATTTCTGGATTTTTAAGTTAATATTATTTAAATGACATTTTGCATAACAGAATGATGACAGAAAAAAACCACATTGAGCTCATTCCAGACATTTACAGAAGGAGGTCATACACTCAGAACACTCAATACAGCGCGCTTAAGGCTAGCCATTCTGACACAAAAAGCACAATCGCTATTTACTCACAGAAGTACCATCAATGTCAAACCACAAACCACATAGAGATTTTAACACACATTTAACCCACAGATCAACACTTAGGACAGAACCAAAAGACAGCCCACAGACTGTAAACTAAACCATTTGTAAATGCTAGATGTAAGTCATATTTACAAGAAGGGCTTCTCAATAGTATTCCAAAAGGCTACCCAAAAACAGCCCAAAGAATGTTCCATTTTGAAAAAGCTAAAATACACCAAATTCATTAGTTTTAGCTGGCAGAACACCAAAAAAAACGCTCTGCATATTTCCATTTATAAAAGTGCGCAGAATAGGATCCTTTTTATGTACATATTTTAATTCCATGGGGTACTTTGTCACCAAGGAAGAAATACCTTTTTATACCTAAACCTATTTAGGTATCCCCTCTAGGGGAGCCGGCTGATTCTATTCACATCACATTATGGTACCTCCAAAAAGCAACACATTCTTTGATGTGCACTTGAAACAGGCATGCCAAAAATATTGCAGTATATACAATATTATACACAAAGTAGCACTTAAGTAATGTGCTGTTCAAATTTTATAAAAAGTAGAGAAAAGTCTCCCCATTACCTGCCTGTGCATGACGTCGTAGACAGGTGAATGTTTATATGACATAGTGGTCGGGTTGACTGGAGAAGAAGGTAACAACACCATGAGAGTATGTACCTTTAAAAGTACATCGCACATATTGACAGAATTACACATGCTTAGAATTAAATGGTTTTTGGTCACTTATTGAAACAAGCATTAGAAACAGGGTTCCTAGGTTCCAAAGTCACAAACATTGTGCCCAGTTTAGAGTTTTGTGGACCGGGTACTCCATGACAAATGTAATAGGGTACCAGGTCCCCAAGCCATCGATCTACCCACTCAAATCTGATCTGAGCGAAATTTACTTTTCTAATAGTTCTGCAGTCAGAAAACATACTCCGATAGTCCCACAAGGTTTTACCTGGCGATGACAGACAGAAATAAAAAGAATGACCCCTAGACCCAGAGAAGAAACTCCCAGGATGAGACGGCTATTATAATTATTTTTCATTAGAAACTCCCACTCTACGTGTTTTTAAAAAATGTAAGGCCATATTTACGAGGTTTTTGCACAGGGCCGTCCCGCAAGGAATCTTGCTGCGCTCCCCTATGTCAAAGCAAAATGGAATCCTTTGTATGTGATACGGCGCATTCCTGTCCTTTGCACCGGCACAAAATGGGTTGCGATGCACCAACGTAGGCAGCTTTGCACTGTGGTGCAAGGGTGCAGGCGTTCTGGGGCTGATTGATCTTGTGCAGTAAGGGGCTCCTTCCTGCACACAATCAATCACAAGAGGCTATTTCCTTTTTCTGTGTGAGCTGCAGAATGCAGCACATATAGAAAAAGGGAAGCACGAGGAGAAATACAAACATTTCTCCTTGTTGTGCCTTCCTAGTGGCACCCTTTGGCTGGCATTATGTTCTGACGTCTTCCCAGGTTTACGATTTCTCGTAAATCTGGATATGTGTCTTGTTCCATGGGGGTTGTGTGGGAAAATCAACAGCAACACACTTGGAAAGCCCCTTTCACACAGTTTTCTGCATGAAAGGGGCACATATTTATAAGGCCATGAAAGGCCATGTAAAGTGGCTTTACGTGGCCTTTAAATATGCCGTGGCACATTGCGCCACTGGAACGTCAAAAAAGTGACGTACCAGAGTTGCAAATGTGCCTGCAGGGCCACATAAATGAGGCACTAAAAGTTTGGTGAGCGTTTGCAAAGTTTGGTGAGCTTCCGTCTGAAAGACAGAGGTCCTGCACTAAACTTTCAAAGCTTTAAGGAGTATTTTTTAGAATATAAATATAATATAAATAAAATAGATAAATATATATAATATATATTATATATAATATATAAAAAAATATATAAAATATAAAAAAAAATATATATATAAATAGAATATCAATAAAATAAATATATAAAAAAAAGAACAAAGCTGTTCCCCGTGGGGCTGTACCATCTTACCTGCAACTGAATAAACCTACGTAATCTATACTACTGGCTCCTGGACTGATTACCTACAAACGCCTAACAGACAGAGGCCCTGCACTAAACTGTCAATGCGTTAAGAAGAGCCACTGTGGTGTGAGCTCCTGTGAATATATAGAGAAGACCCCTGGGACAGCCGTGATCTTCAACCTGGCGGGCCTCTATCAGTCAGGATTGTGGACACAAAGTTGTCCTCCACCCTGACGGACAGAGGTAAAATATGGCCCTCATAATATGGCCCTTAGTCTACATCTGCTCCTAAATGATTACTGTCACATCCTGTGTCTCCTGGTTCCTTGCTGCTCAGCCTGTGTGAGTGTGATGCAATAGAATGTTCATGAGTGATGGTTTGAATGAGTGTCGGTTGGAATGAGTGGGGCCGAGCAGCAGGATGCTGTTCCCGGTGGGGCTGTACCATCTTACCTGCAACTGAATAAACCTACGTAATCTATACTACTGGCTCCTGGACTGATTACCTACAAGGGCCTAACTTTGTTCACAAAAATTACGCTATGTTCAATATGCTCATGGTGTAACTACATCCATAGTCGATTGTACAGCGCCGTGCTACCGTTGGGGTTAAAGGCATGCTATAGAAATCCTCAAATATCACTGAGCTCAAGTATATCCTTGGTTAAACGTGTGATACCCCTGCATATCAATACTGTTCTAGTGAGGGGTGCTTTTACATTAGCTGCACCCTGATTTTTCAGTCTATCAGACGACAAGAGAAGGAATGCCGAAGTCTGCCCATATCCCACGGGGCGGTTTAGTTCTTCTATGCAGTTGAGTCAGGGTTGGACACTGGAACGTGGAGGGCTGGATTCTGATGGTGGTGGTTGGGAAACAAGCAGACGCGGTGAGGTGTTGAAGGTCATTTGAAGGAAACTAAGAAAAAAGGACCATGATACACAACGTGTACCATTGAATGTGTTTCCCTGCATGTTGGTGGCGAGGGGGAACTCTGACCACCAGTTTACCCCCACTCTCCTATAACCATCCAGGAATTACAGCTTTTGCCAGTGCCATCAGGTTTAACACAATTAGTGGTGGTAAGTGCCTGGGATGCCGCTTACCGTCCTTCAGTTTAGTTTAGTTAGCCGGTGTCATCCTTAAAATGGAGGACATTTGGAAAAAGCAATTTTAGGAGAAAGAGGCGCGATCAACATGGAAACATTTCTGGATGTGCGCCATCACATGATGTGTCCTGCATGACAGCGGCCATCTTGCCTGACTTTGAAGCGACCTAGAAACCTTTCTGGATGTGCAGTATCACATGTAATGTCCTGCACAACATTGCCATCTCGCATGATGTTGCTTCATATTGTTTAAGCTACCACTAAAAATTTCCTGAACTGATTTTGGCAATGTTGATACATCTACACGTGCGGTATAACATGAGGTGTCTCAAACGACAGCGGCCATCTTGCCTGACCTTGCCTCATACGCTTATGCTACCAGTAAACTCGTTTAAGACCATTGTTTTCCATTTTTCCTGTGACTCCCTGCAAATTTGACTGGTGGCCATTGGAACAACTTGGAAAGCAGTGGTGGGATTTGGGCTTGCTCACTGGTGAAATTTGAGATTGTATTGGGTGCATGACGGGTGTTGTGATTCAACCTCCACTGTGACCTGAACCTGGGGTGCTTCCTTTGGATTTGCAAAGATGGAAGGAAACATTTGAAGCATATCTTGAGGTGATTGATGGGGACATTTTATAAACAAGAAAAAGAAAGTCCTTATAGTGCATGACTTAGTCTCTGAAGGACGGTCTATCCCTAAAACTTTGCCTGTACAGGAAGTAAAAATATGGGTTACCCAAGAGAGTGATGCAGTTGAAATTATTTACGTGGAAGCTGTGGATGAGTATGTCACTATCCATAAGACATTGGACAAAAGGTTCTCGCCTGTAGGGGATGTAGTGACGTTGTGGTGGTGATAGCGGCTTGATAATATGCCCGTAGTGTTGGAAAGACACACATTTTTACGAAGGGCGCAACAACCTGGTGAATCCACTGATGATTTTGTGTCATCTTTAAGGAGGTTAACTGTCACGTGTAACTATCTTGACCTTAGAGATGAGATCATTCATGATCAGCTGATTGAAAGAAGTAACAATCGCTGAATTCAAGAAAAATTATTATCGACTGACAATCTCGATTTGGAAAATGCCCTATAGTCAGTAGCATTGAGAATGAGTTATCTGATTCATGGGATGGTTTGTGGAGTAAAGGGATTTAAAACCTAACATGAGAAAGATATTCACCAGGGCACTCTCAGGAAAACTCAGTCCAAAATGGACAATCATTGTGATATTAAAAAAACACGCTAATTAGGTTTCTGGATGATAGAGCTAAGAGATCCTTTGCTCCAGTACCATGTATTCAAGAAGTTGCTCAACCCCCTTGATATCTGTTTTTTCTGTTCATTTGTTCCAAATTTTACTTGCTCTATTGTAACTTTGCTTAAATTGCATAATCATTAAGTCTTGTGCCTGGTTTCTTTTCTCCATGCCCTTTTCTTTTATTGCCCCTGCCATAGACATTTTTCCTATTGTATGACCACTTGCTTATTTGCCATTAATAGTGTGTTTTGTACTCTTTACATTTGATGATTTGCAAACACTTTTTATTGGAAACACTTTTCATCTTAAACCTTTGTGTGCAGTCTGTAGCAGTCTATACTGTGTGTAATGCAAGTTTAAAATAATGACTTACATGTTCACAGTGCTTCCTGTCACTGACTGGCCATTGTAGCACTAAACATGCACAGGTCTCTATTCTCCACTTCACCAACCAGGACTCAATTCTGCGGTTCTCTGGTGCAGTGCATTAACTAGTAGAGGTTTCATAATGTAACTACAAAGAATGGGAACCCCCTCTAAGGAGTAGCTAAGGTCAGGGAGAAAAAGGGGAATAAGCAATAAAGACATCCAAGCAAAAAACGCTCCCCTTTCACCTATATTACTTTCCAAAGCAGAATGTATCTGGTATGGGAAATCATATGAACATAACTACACAATTATGAGATACAAACCTATGTATTTATTTTTATATTTATATTTGACTTATTATTTATGATGACTTTTGCCATAATCAGTATATCATTGGAAACATTTAACATCTAAGTTGTTCTCTGACTGCAGCATCACAGTATCATCTGAGTAATGCGCCGGGAAACCCTTTGTGGGTAGCTGTTGCGCTCTAGAAATGCAATGAATAATAATAATAATAATAAACATCTTACAACAATTTTTTTAGTACATTTTTTCTTTTTTTACAAATGATATCCTTGTGTTACTTTAAAAGATAGTACAAAATACTTATAGAGATACTGTGCCCCTACAAAATAAACAACACTATATCATTAACAGCCACACTCATTCATTCAACACAAATGTTTCACAGTCATTCAAGTAACACATAAACACACCTGGGTGTGAGGCGAGAACAGCGATGTTGAAAGTCTCCAAAACAATCTTAGATGACCAAAGTACAGCAAGGTCTGGACAGATGAGGTTTCATAATGTACCATTGTGCATTTCACACTGATTAACATCACTTATATTTCATTTTAATGTAAGCTCTGCCTTATTTTATATGTAGTTACCGGATGGTGAAAGCCTGAAAAACGTTACAGAATATTTTGGTTTAGCCACGCTCACTCATCCCGCACCCTTGCGCGCAGCATCATTGGACCCACACTTTTTTAATGCACTTAGACCACATGGGACAGATTGATGAGTGTGTTTTGCAATAGGTACACTTATTACATGGTGTTAAGAGAAAGTCGCCATGGTGTAGTCTATTAATGAATGGTGTAGACTCAATGGTTCGGTTCATGGCTGATTCTAGGTCACCATTCACGTTAAATGGTCCAGACACTTTCAAAAGTTTTCAACCACTATCTCTGGCTAGTCCTACAGTAAAATGATTTGCTTATAGAGGTAAGCAGCATATTGAGTTGGTTGGAGAATTTCAAGCTACCTTGAAGTTCGAGGACAAATGTTCGTGTTGCAAAGTTTATGTTGCCAAAGAGGGATTCGATTTGTTGGGATGGAGGGATCAGAGTGCATTTGGTTATTATTCTGGATCCTATTCACACTGAACAAGTAATTTTCAAGTACAGACTGCGCAGAAGTGATTAAGTGCGTGAAGTACTTGCTGATGAAATTCAATCATAGATGAAGGAATTTCTTGAAGTGTTTTCGAACTCTTTAAGTAAACGAAAAGGATTTTGTCACAAAATGGTGTTGCATGAAGGAGCCATTCCTGTGGTGCATAAAGTTTGTCATGTACTATTATGTCTCCAGGAGGAGTTAACCAAAGAATTGGGCGTTATGCAAATTAGACATCTTCGAGCCAGTTAAAAGTTCAGTTTGGCTTTCACCTGCAGTGTTAGCACTCAAAAATGCGAAGCCATTTCTACCGTAGTATATGGGTGGATCATGAGCCGCTGCCTAATATTTCTGAAATGTTGAGCACACTTTAGGGGGCTGCGGGGTTAGATTCACTACCCTTGATATGTCTGCCGCCTACCACCAGGTGCAATTTAATGAGCATTACAAACATCTTACTTCCTTTGTGAAGCCAAAGGGAACATGTAAATACAAGCACATGCCATGTGGTGTGGTGTCTGCATAAAGAGACTTATATTAGGGACGTTGCTGGTTTGTTATGTTTTCAAGATGATGTTTTGGTGTCTGGAAATGATGGAAGTGTACATGATGATAGGTTGAGGCACATTTTGGTGTAGTTGCATTATCATATTTTGACTTTGTTTGTTGACAAACGCATATTTAACAAACATGGTGTCGATTATTTGAGTCATCATATTTTTCAAGAAGGAGTGCAACCTAAAATGAAAATCTGAGATGTTATAGCGGGAATTCTTACACCTGTTGATAAGCATCAAATGAGGTTGTTTTGGGGACTGATGGAGTTCTAACATAAATTTGTACCGCATTTTGCAGACAAAATGTTTCCTCTGAGGAAACTGCAGAAGAAGGGTGAGAAGCATATGTGGATAATAAATGTGAGCTAGCTTTTGAGAATGTTCGAATGGATATTGCAAATGCTAACCCCTCACACCTTTTAATACCAGAGATAGTGTAATTATTACTGATGCCAGCAATGCAGGTTTAAGTGCTATGGCTATGCTAATGCAAGAGAGAGCAGGATGGAAGAGAAAAAGTGGCAGCTTTTGCTTCAAAGGTACTTTGTGGCGCGGAGGCCTCTTACTCAACCATTGAGAAAAGGCTCTAGCTTCAATGGTGATGTGCACTACAGTTTAAAACTTACGTATGGGGACTGGAGGGCATTTTAGCATTCACACTGATCACAAATCATTAGTATGTTTATTTACCACCAAAAATGTCACAAAGGCCACTCCCAGAATAGTGAAGTGGCAGTGCCTTCTACAAGAATATGATTTTGAAGTTGAATATTCTGGGTAAGAAAAACATTGTGGCCAATTTTTTGTCTCTGCCTGAAGTTGAGTGTGATGATGATTTTGAGGATGATATCGATATGGTCTGCACTCTTGAGTGGGAATCTGGGGGTTTCAAAGGAGTTTTACATGAAGATGAATGGTGTAGTGCCTTCGAGAAGGTTAGTGTGTGGACACAGGTAAAGGACTGGGTTGTGTCTGGATGACCCGATGACAGGGTAGTAGAATCGGAATTTAAATCCTTTGTCCAGGTGTCTCAGGAGTTAACTTGTGATCAGGGATTGTTACATTGTTTTCAACAGCTAGTGGTGCTCTTGGCTTTATATAGATGTGTTTTGGGTTTAGACAAGAGGGTCATATAGGAATCCGGGTTATGAAGCGTTACAGTGATTGCGGGATTTCAGGTCGGAAAATCTTGGCTTGGCAATGGTGCCTCCCATTAAGAAAGCCAGAATCGGTGGACGTTCCTTTAAACATCATGCCCCCAGACTATGGAACTCTCTTCCCGTTGGTCTCCGCCACATCTCCAATTTGTTCGCCTTTAGAAAGGCCCTGAAAACGTGGCTTTTTAATCAATAATACTGTTATGTCTGTTATCCTTCTTCTTTTCAGTAATGGGTCAGAAAGCGCCGGGACACTCCTTGGAGTAGCCGTGCGCTATATAAGTCACCCATTAACATAACATAACATAACAGTGGCCAGGAGTAGACAAATTTGTGGAGTATTATCTTAGGGATTGTTGTGCCTGTGCTATAAGCGATAAGGTACAAGTCACGCATCAATCCCCGGTTACACCTTTTGATGTACCAGTGGTATTAAGGCATTGGACATTTTGGGTTCACTCAGAATGTTGATAAAGTCTTCTAACTATGATTTAGTGTTGAATATTTAGTTGACAGAAGGGCCTGGAGTGAAATTTGTGAGTAATGTTAATACACAAGTTGTCATACAATTTCTACAAGAATTGCTTGGAAGAGAGGGGTATCCCAGTGAATTGGTAACTGAGAACAGAAAGCAGTTGGAGTCAGTTGAGATAGAAAAGTTTTTGTAGCAGATGGGTGTCAAGCACATCAAAACAGCTCTTTATCATCCCAGGAGCAATGGATTAGTGGAACGATTTAATCTTACCCTCGAGGGATGTTTTTATTCAGTTTTTTTATTAATAGGCTCAGTTGGAGAACTGTAATTGAGGACATGTTATGGGCAATGAGAATTACTCCTAATAATAGTACTGGCGTTCCTCCTTTTATTTTGTTAAGGGGGTGTGTAGCCAGTACTAAGTTAAGGAGGGAATGGTTGGGTTTGCATACCATCATTCCTAAACATTTGTAAGGGTGAAGGAAGTGAGGAAGTGTATTCAGACAAATATGGGTGGTACTACTGGAGGTGTTGGGAGTTTCCGAGACAGATGTTCGAAGGGTTGTTGGGTATGTCTTAAGAAACCTGGCCACGTGACCTCTGGTGAGTCTAAATTTACCTCTCCTATTCAAGTTATGGAAGTGTTGTCTGATGATGTGCGTACGAGTGATGATAGGGTGTGGAACAAAGAGAGGTTGGTGATTGTACCAGAAGGGAATTGCATTTTGTGTGACGGCAAATGGAGTGTGCTCTTGGAAGCAGAATTCCTGATAAGAGTAATGTATGAAGTGATTTCTCATGAAGGAAACGCTGTGTCCAAAGATCTCAAAAATGATGTTGTAAATTAGATCTTGTAACATCTTCATAGGACTTTAATGGTGATTTTGGTTAAGGTTAACAGAAATGGTTATTTTTCCGTCACAAGGATATGAAGATGTTGTTTTATTGTTTTTGTATTATCTTGTTTTAAAGTTGAAGATATGTGGGTTTTCTTCTTCTATGTTGTTGAGTCAGGGTTGGAATGTGAAACAGAGAGGGGAGAATTTTGATGGTGGCGGTTGGTAAAGTAGCAGACACGTTGAGGTGCTGGCAGTCATTTGAAGAACACTTCAATAAGTGGACCCTGATACATAATGTGTATGATTGAATTTGTTTCCCAGCACCCACCTCCCAGACTCCACCAATGACCACTTGGTATCTTCTTTAACCTATACCCAAGCCCCAGGGAGATATCCCAAGATGCTCCTCTTCTCGCCCACCTCCCCTTCGTGTTCTGTATGATTCCCATGGACACCCGTGTCTCAGGACACCTCTATCAAGGGCTTGGCGTGACCCGGGACGCTGCCTGGAGCTGTCTCATGAGACAACTGCAGCTGTTTGTACTTTACAAGTGGTCTCTTTCCTTCCCTCAATAAAGCCCTCCTATTCTCAATCAATCAATCAAGGTTTGTAAAGCGTGACTACTCACCTGTGAGGGTCTCAAGGCGCTGAAGGTGGAGAAATGGGTGGCGGTGATCCGTCTGGGCCCTGGGGTTCAGTCGAAGATCCAGGCCTGCTTCCCACACCCCTGAAACCGCATCCTCCCACGCCCCCCAATCCACCTTCTTGCTGCTTCCTCCCACCTGCTAGGATACCCCTACAGCAGGCACAGCAGCGCCTCCCATCTGCCGCTGGTGGCATGGCACCTTATGGTATCAGTACCTGGGCATAACCCAGCAAAGCGCAGTACTTGCACATACCATGATAGTAGGTGAGCAGGGAGTGCGATGCCAACTGTGGCAGGGCCTGTTGACATGTGGACACATGTGGGATTGGGCTGGGTACCCACAGCCCCTGCCAGCCTCCCCCAAGCAGATCACTCTTATTCCAAGATAGAGAAGCTCCCGGTAGTGCCAGCAACGAGGGGCAGAGGTGGTGTGGCTTCTGGGGCAGCCTAGGTAGCCATGCTGAAAGGCACACAGGGGCTATTTGGATTTTATTGCATGGGAAGACGGCTATTTGACTGCACATGTCCAAGCTAGTGTAAACAGTGACGTAGACTGACAATGGCAGGGCGTGTCCACTTGGGCAGAAACACTTCACCAGCTCTCTCTTTTCCATGTTCTTAACAGTGATGTAGTAAAGAAGAAGAGAGTGAAAGAGAGGCAGAAAAAGAGCGTGAGTGTGTGTGTAAATAAGTGTGTGCGTGCATGTACGCGTGTGTACACTTGTGAGTGTGTGCGTGTGTATGTGTGTGTGTAAATAAGAGTGTGTGCGTGCATGTATGCGTGTGTACACTTGTGAGTGTGTGCATGTGTATGTGTGTGTGTGTAAATAAGTGTGTGTGCATGTACGTGTATGGACATATGTGTCTGTGTGTCTGTGCGTGTATGCGTGTGTGTGCACATGCATGTGTGTGTGTGTGTGTTATATTAAGTTTTTAACAGGTTTGCAGGCTTTACTCCTTGGGTCTCCTAAGGCTAAGTCGACTTAAACACGTGTAGATCCTGAAACTCAGCATGATGGAAGTTCTTCAAGCAGTGGAGTGTAGATGCTGACAAGTGTTTATGTGACGTGGCACCACACTACACAAATACTTCTAAGCCCCTTAATGGACAGGTAGGCATACTGCTATCTTCCCTGACTGAAACAGGCTCATAAACAAGACACTAGTACTAATGACTGATGGAAGCACAGGCTGGGATTGCTATTAAAAATAAATTTAATGAAATAATAAATACACATACTGTAATGCCTTTAAGATTTATAAGCATAGAATAGCATTATACTATAAGCTGAAAGACTTGTGATGAACAAGATAATGATCTGTCTATAATCGATTCATTTACGTTGTTGAGTGATGTAGGTTGAACCAACCATGACTCAAGTTCAGAATCACACATGATCGCTCTCCCCGCGGTCTCCACCTGCTGATGCCAGAGATGGTACCTTTGTTGAATCCCAGGATGGGCATCCAGCAGGTAAGTGATCCACAAAGAGCCCTCCATTGTCTCCATTCTGATACTGGTCTTGAAATGTGCCTCTCTGTCTTGTATGCCTGCACGTGGTATTTGTTCCGGTCCTCGGTAGTTTGTTTCCAGTCCAGGCAAGACATGGCTTGGCAGTTCGGGCTGGACTGTTCCCATGAGGCACAGGGTCAGACTGATTTGCATATAGCCATGTCTGAACTGGGGTGGCAGAGTGGGCTAAAGAACGGTGATGGATCAAACCCAGATCTTTTGACTGGGTGTGAGTGTTTGATTGGTTCAGATGCTCCGTCCATCACCACCCCCTTTTGTACCGCTTTGGCCGCAATAAGTGTGGCAGGGTATGCTCAGACGTGAGTCCCTTGCTCATTTTGCCACTGGATTCAAGCAAGCCGGGCTGAAGACGGCTGGAATGCCAGAAACCGGTCCTCGGAAGCTTGTTTCTGGTCCAGGCAAGACATGGCTTGGCAGTTCGGGCTGGACTGTTCCCATGAGGCACAGGGTCAGACTGATTTGCATATAGCCATGTCTGAACTAGGGTGGTGGAGTGAGCTAAAGAACGGTGATGGATCAAACCCAGATCTGTTGACTGGGTGTGAGTGTTTGATTGGTTCAGACGCTCCGTCCATCACCACCCCCTTTTGTACCACTGTGGTATGTGTACAGCATCAACCTACCCGGAGGTCAGCAGAGCGCTGTATAGGACAGGGTCCAAGGGAGAGGCGTAGTCGGCATGTGATTGGAGGGGAGCTGTGCTCTAAGAGTGAAAGTGGGCTGTTACTGCATCATGATGTAGTGTTCTTAGAAGAGGTGGGTCTTCCGCTCTTCCCTAAATTGGTGCAGCTCTGGAGCAGTCGTGATGGGTATGGGGATGTCAGTCCTGTCCTGGGGGCATTCGTTAAGGATGCTGTTGCATTATTTTTTTCATTTGGCCCTTCTTCGTCTCCAGTTTGATGGTGTCTTGTCTGCTTGTGTACTGAGAGCCATCAGCGATGATAAGCTTGTCAACCAGATAGGTAGGTGGGCTGCCATGATGTTGTTGTAAATGAAGCAGCTGCTACTCCTCTGTGCCCAGTTGTTAATATTGATAAAATCATTGCCAATGTTTATAATGATTCATTCATACGTAAGAACAAAATCGCATCTCTATTATCAAATTCACCCGTCATGAACTTTCCATCAACCCAGACTCCGGAATACGTGATAAGGCAGGCGTTGAGACCCAGGCCTGAGGTTACTGATTGACAGGTCACAGGTGGGGTGCCACGTAGCCGGCAGACAAACACATGAACAGGAAGCTCAAATCAATGCCCCAGATAAGCGCAGTGACACCACCAGGGCCGGACTGGCTACCGGGCAGTTTGGAATGCTGCTGAGCTGGGGGGTGATTTCGTTCATGGAGACCTGCGTGTGCTAAACGAAATTCGTTTTGCATTAATTATTTCGAAGTACATGCAGGTCTCCATGAACGAAATCAGCCCCCACTGCAGTGAAAGCAGCCCCCAGCTCGGCAGCATTCCAAACTGCCCGGTAGTCAGTCCGGCCCTGGACACCACGGTGGTCCAGGGAGATTGGCCTGAATAAAGCACACATGGCCGGGGAGGTGTGCCCATTCTCAAAAAACACCGTGAAGAGAGATGCCACATGAAGTTAGGAACATACAGCCAATCAGGACAAAGCACGCACAGTACACTCAGTTATCATGCGCCCCTCAATGCGGACATCTAGACATGTTCCCCACTGGCCCCCATTGTGTCCACGCAGGTCGAAACCCGTCTGCATTTGTTACCAGGCACCTTATCTATGACTCCAAAGACAAGGCCCGCATTCTTTTACAAAAAAAGGATCAACAGAACCTCTTTATGATACCCAAAGAAATGTATAAAACATTGTGTGATTGATTGTACTTTGAGACAGTCTTCAGACCTGCTTCTGTAACTGTAAACGGCCGTGTTTAATTAAACCAACTGTTCCGGTTTTGCCAAATGCCTCTTGTCTTATGTTTTTTCAAGGGAAATTCAGAAACACAGTATAAAGAACAAATTCACTGTCAGGCTGGAGGCTTCAATCTTTCTTTTCTTCGCCATAAGTAGCAGGCGCGTCTACCGCTTCTATCTTCATCCTCTGCCACCCACCAACCTATAACCCCGGAACCTATTCCAAACATACTATTCCATCCCTGAATACACTAAGGTCCATGCTCTGTTAATGATATCACATTATTGCATCTTCCAATCGAAAATTGACTGTGTCTTTACCTTGTACAATGCTCCGCTGCCTTTCAGTTATGCTCCCCTTATGTCAATACCACATGTATACATATTTTACGTAAGTAAAATTATTTGTAACACATCTGAAACACAAATAACATAAATTAAAAACATATTCTCCTGAAAAATACATAACATAATTAACAGTTGTATGTAAAGGCTGGCCATAAAAGGGAGTTGTGCAGAAACAATAAGTAATTCAATTTCTCTTTTGAAGATTTCACTCAATGGATTAGTGAGATAACAGGTGGGTGGGGGTCCTGGTTCTGGGGGTACTCCCAGAGAAGAAGAGTGTTCCATGCTGGACAATCTTTGTTGTTGGCCACATGACCCCAGATTTCCACCTCTACCATCTCCCTTGAAAACCATTCTTAACATGATTATCAATTTTCTTTTGTTTTACCTTCTGTACCTTCCACACAGGCAAAGAAATGTCCAGTCAAAGGAATATTCAGTCTTCTTTATAATCACTAATATCTTACTGAGATCAGGGTCATCTTTCTCTCAAAGTTAATCACTCACCCTCACGATGTTGAATCCTAGCATGGACTGATGCCTAAATCTCTCCTCTAAAGGTCCCCCAAGGTTCCATGTAGAAGCTAATTTGCGGAGATCTGTTCCATAAACTTCAACCCTTTCATTCTCTTTTCCCACTCTCATCCCAACGTGGTACCTCTCAAGTATTCTTCTCACTCTCGGAAGTCCATCTTTTTTCTGCATCCTTCGTCTTCATCAAGGCCTGGTGCCTCTTCTCTACTAAAATCAGAGTGATGGTTGAACACCTCTGGCCTTCTGACCCAAAACAGGAATAGAGAGGTCTTACTTTCAGCACTGGGTGACGCCCCACAAACCCTAACACAGTGGTCAATTACCTTCTTCCCTTGCATCCATCTTAAAAGTGGCTCTACGCGCCAGGGAAGGAAATATGGTGGCTAGCAACGTCCGGCGTGTTGAAATGATAGGTTGAAACAATATAACCAGACACATCAAGAATAGATTGATTTTATGGCGCAAAGACTGCACAGGTGAATTTTAGGAGAGGTTAATAAACCACCATCACCGGATTAGGTTGCAATCAAAGGACAGGGCTTTTCTTTATGGTCAATCAGTAATGGCGCCCACAGTGTGTCACGTCACGTATCTGTATTTTCTATCCGTGACGGTGCTACAGATCGGAGAAAAGACCCAAAACCTCCAAAGGGGGGGACCTAGATTCACCCACAGTAAATGCAGAAAAAGGGGGGATCTGTGCACACGTCTAATTCAACAAATCAAGAGAACATGTAGTCTTGCTTGAGTGATGGTAATCTTCACGTTTTCTTTTAATCTCAAGGCCCAGCCAACACGTGTTTTGTCAGGGCTTTAGCCCTTGACTTCATCAGGGCTCCAATCGGGCCGACATAGCCACGTAATGCACTTCAAAGATTTATAGTGCTCTCCGCCGGTTGTAATTCCGTCCCGGCTGCCAGGAAATGTATAAAATGCTGCTATTTAGCCAGCGTAGTATAGAATTGTAAGTACCAGAGTTTCAGACAGAACACTGGGTGTCGTATTCTGACTCCCGACACGAACAGAGGGTTGTTCGACTCAGTGGCGTCCGCGAGTGTATGCATACACTAGGCTGGGCCTTGAGATTAAAAGAAAACGTGAAGATTACCATCACTCAAGCAAGATCACCGGATTAGGTACCCGAGATCTGTAGAGCTGCGAGCATGCGCGCACACAATCCCGCGAGGAAACACACACACTCACTCACACAAGAAAAATCTTTCCTCTATGACAAATACACAAGACACAGTAATTTGGGATCCAGCCCATGTTGAAGGTCTGTCTAGTCCTTGAAAATATTGTGTTGTTACCGATTGCTGAGGAAATAAGCAGAAGCGTGCGTGAGAGTGGACGAGCGTTGCCGCCCTAAAAAAATGCCCCAAAGCAGTTAAAAAAATCAAATGGTAATAGAGTGTATTTCTTCATATTTTATTTTGAAGCAACCTGTCCTGAACCGAGTGTTAGGACGGGGCGGGGCCAGTACAGCCGGGTGGCAGCAGGGAGCTGTGAGCTTATGTTCAAAGTGCGCATGTCTCTTTGGCCGGCCATCTTGTGCCCACAATCAAGAAGAAGAGGAGAACAGATTCAGCGAATGACATAGCGTTCCATCCTTCACACCATCAGATTCTCACTGAGTCTTACACTCTTGTCACAGAATTACACAAGTTGTCTTCGTCATTTCCTTTTTAAAGGAAGGTGTTTCAAGGGAGTCGGTGCTCCGAGCGGCGGAGAGGTCCTGAGAGGACCAGTTTTGGTACTCGGTGTCTGGGAGACTGGACCGGATCATATTGATAACAGAGGCTATCTACAGCTGGCCTCTCAGGAGAGTCATTCAAGCCAGAGCAACAAAGGCGAGAGGCCTTTGGGCTGCTAAGTGCCAAGGACCAGAATGCAACCTCTGATTGTATTCAACACCTGTGATGGCACTCGTTCAACTGAAGGGATGTACAAATGTTCACCAATGTTCACCTGTGTAAACACCTGTGATGACGCTCATTCAACTGAAGGGATGAACCAATGTTCACCAATGTTCACCAGTGTAAACACCTGTGATGAAACTCATTCAACTGAAGGGATTAACAAATGTTCACTAATGTTCACCAGTGTAAACACCTGTGATGGCACTTATACAACTGAAGGGATGAACAAATGTTCACAACTGAAAACACCTGTGATGGAACTCATTCAACTGAAGGGATGAAGAATTGTTCACCAGAGTAAACACCTGTTATGGCACTCATTCAGCTGAAAGGATGAACAAACAGTCACCAATGTTCACCAGTGTAAACATTTGTGATGGCACTCATTCAACTGAAGGGATGAACACATGTTCACCACTGTAAATACCTGTGATGGCACTCATTCAACTGAAGGGATGAACAAATGTTCACCAGTGTAAACACCTGTGATGGCTCTCATTCAACTGAAGGGATGAACAAATGTTCACCAGTGTAAACATCTGTAATGGCACTCATTCAACTGAAGGAAAGAACACATGTTCACCAATGTTCACCAATTGTAAACACCTTTGAGGGTACTTATTCAACCTACCAACAAAGATCATAGCGCTAGCGCTTGAATACGACCAGGAGTTCTGCAAGCTGCTATTTCGTTTTTTACAATTTTAAAAACCTATTGATTTAGAATATGTGTTTTTGAAATTTCATTTCTGCAAGCTGCTATTTCGTTTTTAACAATTTTAAAAACCTATTGATTTAGAATATGTGTTTTTAAAATTACATTCCTGTGCTCTTACCTGTTTTCTGGTCGCTACTCCCCGGTCCACCACAGCTTGTGCTGATTGTGTGGAGGGAGGCTTAAGCGACACCACTTCCTGGTTGTCCCATCCTGGGCAGCCATCTTGGGGGAGGTTGACGGGCTAGTCTCCCCCCTCGCCTAATCTATATAGCCTCTCCTTATCTCGCGCAGCGGTGACGCGCAGCGGTAGAGCCGTATACGCGCCGAAGAGGCGCCAAAGAGAAGCCAGTCTGCGCCAGTCCGCGTTCAGACGCTTCTCGCTGGCCCTGGTCTGGGATGGTGACCGGCACCATGGTCGGTACTCGAGTTGCCTACAACTCTTTGTGGTTACACTCCTTACGCCCCCCTGTCAGTCCTTCCTGTTGCCATTCCGTCTCTCCAGCTAACACCGACCATCACTGCAAGCACTGTACATGGAGCACCTCCTGCCCATGTAACGATTCCCTCCCTTTGGGAGAGACTTGGAGATTGTATCTCCTCAATTGTCGGTCGCTACCTAAACACTCCACAGAGTTGCATCTGTTGATTGATGAGCTTAATCCTGACGCTCTATTTTTAACGGAAACTTGGCTTCAGATTGACAACGACCCGTCCTTAATATGGGCCACACCTCCAGGCTACACCCTTAAGCACCTCGACCGCCAATCGGGGAGAGGCAGGGGCCTAGCAATTATATACAGGGACACCTTTAAGTGTCGGGTCACTCCTAATTCCTTGCTGACTTGTGAGAGCTTACACTTTGCACTTGATCTCTCCCCCACCACCACTTTCTCTGGTATTTTACTCTACCGACCACCAGGTTCCCTGAATAATTTTATCACTCAAATTACTGATCTCACCGCCAACGCAGTCTTGACCTCATCTAACCTCACCCTGCTTGGGGATTTTAATATCCATTCAGATGACCCCCAGGATATGGCAGCTAATAACTTGCGGGCCAACATGCAAGCGTTAGACCTTTGCCAGAGAGGCCATCAGGCGACCCATAAGATGGGACATCTCCTTGATCACATATACAGTAATATCAATCTTATTGTAGAGTCCCCTGTTCCTTTGCCTTGGACGGATCATTTTTTGATACCGTTCACCTGGCTTTCTAACTCTTGTTCCCCCTGTGAAGCCTCTACCAAGTACATGGGCAGGAAATGGTCCTCACTTCCCCTCACCGACTGGACAACGGCTCTCACTCAAGACCTCCCGAGAAGGGCCTTGACCCCTGCCTCTGCTTCTAGCAACTTTGATCACTGGATATCCAGCACCTTAGACTAAGTTCTTCCCAAACGCCCCTGTAAACTCATCAGAAGACCTAAAGTTGCACCCTGGTACACTCCTGCTCTGAGGTTATTAAAGCTTGACTGCCGCAGACTAGAGAGAGCGTGGAGGAAGGACCATTCTCTGTCTAGGAAAGATGATTATAGGTCCGCAATGAGGCTCTATAAATCAGAGATTAAAATGGCGCAAACTTCCTTCTATGAAGGGAAAATCAGTGCTGCAGCCAACGCGCCTAGGGAAATCTTAAGGATAGCCAAATCCCTTATTTCACCTCCAGCTGAGCGTCCTACTGCTGAAGGGGCACAAGACCGCTGTAATGAGCTAGCTGCCTTTTTTTCCAAGAAAATCTCGACCATATACTCCTCATTTAGTAATCCTACGGTCAACACCCCCTCCGTCCCTCCTAGGCCAGCTGACTCTCCGGCTCTCTGCAAGCTGGATACAATTCCGCTTCTTGATGCCGGCAGCCTGGATGGATTAATCTCCAAAGTTTCTTCCGGCTCTCCTAATGACCCGGGAACCCCCCCGGATCCTTGTCAAGGCACTGGACGTTATTCGTCCTGTTATCCTGGAAGCTTTAAACACCTCTATTGTGTCCAGGTCGGTCCCGCTTGCTTGGAAGTGTGCCATGGTTAGGGCGCTTCTCAAGAAACCCTCCTTGGACCAAAACAACTTGTCCAACTACCGTCCCATTTTGTTGCTTCCCTGGCTGAGTAAACTGCTGGAGAGGCACGCCAACAATATCTTAACAGACTATTTGGAGTCCAACTGTCTGTTGCGTGCCTCCCAGACAGGTTTTCGCCCTCAACATGGCACAGAAACCGCCATGTTGGCGGTCACAGAGGAAGCAAGAATGACTTTGGATCGGGGAGGAAAGGTGGCCATTATCTTGTTAGACCTTAGCGCCGCGTTCGACACGGTGAACCATGCCACGCTAGTACACCGACTGGCGGGCATGGGCGTGTCGGGCGCGGCTCTGGACTGGCTCACCTCCTTTCTGAGTGAGCGCTTTTTCCGGGTCTTCGAGGGTGAGATAGTCTCTCCTAAACATCCTCTCAGGTGTGGGGTCCCTCAGGGCTCCTCCCTGAGCCCGACCCTCTTTAACGCCTACATGGAGCCTCTGGACAGGATAGTCCATCCCTTTGGTGTGCGTATAGTCACCTACGCGGATGATACGCAGCTGGTGGTCTCGTTAGACCACGCTGATGGATCATCCAACACCTTAGGCCCCTGTCTAGAGGCTGTTGCCAGTTGGATGCAAGCCTCCTGTCTCAAGCTTAACGGGGAGAAGACAGACATCATTCTCCTCGGAAATCCCTCCCCTTCTGCTCTTGCACCCGTCTGGCCACCATGTCTTGGCGCTCCTCCTGTCCCCAAGTCCCAGATAAAGAGCCTCGGGATCTGGCTTGACACCGCCCTTGATTTCTCGGTCCAGGCTACTAAGACTGCGGCCACTTGCTTCGGACTCATGAGGATGCTCCGGCGGGTGCTCCCTTTGCTCCCTTTCCAGGCGAGGAGGATCATGGTCCAGGCCCTGATTCTCTCCCGCCTGGATTATGGGCACGCTCTCTACCTGGGAGCACCGGCTTCGGTTCTTCAGAGGCTCCAGGTCACACAAAACAGTGCGGCCCGCCTACTGTTCAATCTGTCCCGTCGGCAGTCGGCGAGGAAGGCTCTGAGGGACCTCCATTGGCTCCCAATGACTGCCAGAGTGCAGTTTAAAGCTCTGTGCATTATGCACAAATCCCTTCATCGTGTAGGCCCAGCGATTCTGCACCCTCTGGTCACGCCTTATGTCCCTACACGCCCCCTTCGGTCTGGTACTCTGCAGTTGGCCACCTCCTCTAAAATTAATAAAGCCCGTTGGGGTGGCCGTTCTTTTTCCCACTCGGCGACCAGACTTTGGAACGCCCTCCCCTTTGCCATCCGAGGAAATAGCAACCTCCTCTCGTTCAGAAAGGCCTTGAAAACGCATTTGTTTGCTAAATCCTGCTGATCTGCCCTGAGCCTGCGCTAAACCATTTTATCTTCAAGCGCTGCGAGGCCTCAGGGCAGTTATGCGCTATACAAATGCAATTTTTCATTTCATTTCATTTCAACTGAAGGGATGAACAAATGTTCACCAGTGTAAACACCTGTGATGGCACTCATTCAACTGCAGGGATGAACACATGTTCACCAGTGTAAACACCTGTGATGGCACTCATACAAATGAAGG
The DNA here is from genome assembly GCF_964261635.1 of Lissotriton helveticus. Lineage (NCBI taxonomy): Eukaryota > Metazoa > Chordata > Amphibia > Caudata > Salamandridae > Lissotriton > Lissotriton helveticus. Next base: position 103,047,594 of record NC_136064.1, on the reverse strand, counting down.
GATAAACATATTTTCATCAGTGTAAACACTTGTAATGGCACTCATTCAACTGAAGGGATAAACAAATGTTCACCAATGTTCACCAGTGTAAACACCTGTGATGGCACTCATACAAATGAAGGGATAAACATATTTTCATCAGTGTAAACACTTGTAATGGCACTCATTCAACTAAAGGCATAAACAAATGTTCACCAATGTTCACCAGTGTAAACACCTGTGATGGCACTAATTCAACTGAAAGGATGAGCAAATGTTCAACAATGTTCACTAATGTAAACACTTGTGATGGCACTCATTCAACTGAAGGGATAAACAAATGTTCACCAATGTTCACCAGTGTAAACACCTGTGATGGCACTCATTCAACTGAAGGGATGAGCAAATGTTCACCAATGTTCACTAATGTAAACACTTGTGATGGCACTCATTCAACTGAAGGGATGAACAAATGTTCACCAATGTTCACCAGTGTAAACATCTATGATGGTACTCATTCAGCTGAAGGGATGAGCAAACGTTCACCAATATTCACCACTATAAACACCTGTGATGTCACCTATTCAACTGAAGGGATGAACACATGTTCACCAATGTTCACCAGTTAAAACACCTATGATGGCACTCATTCATCTGAAAGGATGAACACATGTTCACTAATGTTCACCAGTGTAAACACCTGTGATAGTACTTATTCCACTGAAGGGATGAACAAATGTTCACCAATGTTCACCAGTTAAAACACCTGTGATGGCACTCATACATCTGAAGGGATGAACACATGTTCACCAGTGTAAACACGTGTGAAGGCACTCATTCAGCTGAAGGGATGAACAAACGTTCACCAATGTTCACCAGTGTAAACACCTGTGATGGCACTCATTCAACTGAAGGGATGAGCAAATGTTCACCAATGTTCACTAATGTAAACACTTGTGATGGCACTCATTCAACTGAAGGGATGAACAAATGTTCACCAAGGTTCACCAGTGAAAACACTGGTGATGGCACACATTCAACTGAAAGGATGAACACATTTTCACCAATGTTCACCAGTGTAAACATCTATTATGGTACTAATTCAGCTGAAGGGATGAGCAAACGTTCAACAATATTCACCACTGTAAACACCTGTGATGTCACTCATTCAACTGAAGGGATGAACAAATGTTCACCAATGTTCACCAGTGTAAACACCTGTGATGTCACTCATTCAACTGAAGGGATGAACACATGTTCACCAATGTTCACCAGTTAAAACACCTATGATGGCACTCATTCATCTGAAAGGATGAACACATGTTCACCAATGTTCACCAGTGTAAACACCTCTGATAGTACTTATTCAACTGAAGGGATGAACAAATGCTCACCAATGTTCACCAGTTAAAAAAACCTGTGATGACACTCATTCATCTGAAGGGATGAACAAATGTTCACCAGTGTAAACACGTGTGAAGGCACTCATTCAGCTGAAGGGGTGAACAAACGTTCACCAATGTTCACCAGTGTAAACACCTGTGATGGTACTCATTCAACTGAAGGGATGAACAAATATTCACCAGTGTAAACACCTGTGATGGCTCTCATTCAAGTGAAGGGATGAACAAATGTTCACCAATGTTCATCAGTTAAAACACCTGTGATGGTACTCATTCATCTGAAGGGATGAACAAATGTTCACCAGTGTAGGAAACTTAAAAACGTCCCACAAGGTTACCGCAAAATGGGTAATAAATGGAGTAGTGAACTACAATGCGTTCTGCAATACCTTGCAATACCAGAAATATACTTCTATTGTGCTTCAGGACAAAGAGTACAGCATATACTTTTGAACTTCTACCTATAAAACCACCAGAAACTGTAAATATAATTGCATACATGCACACAAAAGGATCAAATGTCAAAAAACAGATCAAACGATAATGTTTTAGAAAAATATATATATATATTTGTCAAATTATACACAACAAGTACATTATCAAAACATCATCATAACAAATCATTAAAAAACATACATGTTGCATGTTATTACATTTATTAAAAAAGTTTTTATAAAAAACAACTCATAAGCATTCAGGTTAAAAAGGTTCAAAAGAACAGGGGTCGACGCGGCGTTTCGGTTACAGTTAGATAGACAACCTTCTTCAGGACCAAGTTCTAGAAGGAAACATACAATTACTAATCATTTCAAACTCAACATTTTCCAGAATCATTTTCTAAAACAAATACATTTTCATTCACTATAACATTTGAACAGGTGCTACTAGGTTTTATGCAAAAAGACAAAAAACTTTTTTTAAAATTTTTAACAAAGGTGGTCAGGTATTGCTAGAAAGCATTGCACATTGGTACTAGTACCATTTCGTGGGTCACCATGTAAATTATCATAGTGAAGAAAGCCCATAATGTGGGTCAGTGGAGCTAATATGGCCCAATCTGAAGTTTTTTAATAGGAGTGCCAAATTACTGGTGTGGGGCACTTACTGGCAGGTTGCCCTTTATGTAGTGTGAAGGGTGTTTTTTAAAAAAAATTTCCACCCACTTAGGAAATTACCTTAATGGTTATAGTAGCCTCCAACTAAATCCAGGAGGGCAATTTTGTGGTTGTATAATCCGGTATAGGAACTGAGAGTAATTTCTGTTATGGTTCTATAGTTCTTCACGGTATCTGCAAATGGTAGTAAGATTATATTTTAAAATTGAGCACTTTAAGTATTTAGAGAATTGCATAACAAAATTGGAAGAAAACTACCTTAAGATTTTATGAGGATAAATCTTATGCGGGTAGTAGGAGCCACCGATAAATATTTCCTGTATTGCTGCAAATAAAAGCTCCTGTTAGTTTATTGCAAATAGGGAGTGCTAACCAACAGTATACTGGTCTACTTAAATGGAATCACCACATGTTTGTACTTACCCAGATATAAATTACTGGCAGTAGTGGGTGTTGCACTTGCTTTTCACTATGCTGGTGTAGCAGCTATTTAGTATTCAATTCGTGCTGGGCTTTGTCTTGCCACTAGGTCTTTGGGAAAAGATTAAGAATAATTGTCTGTTTTAATATTCCATTCTGGGTTCATGTTTGAAAACAGCCCTATCGGATAGGTTTCAATATGCAGACTTAGGTGTCTAGTTTTATCAGTAGTGCGTAATTGATAGACTAATTTCACTGTGTATCGACAATTTATAATTATATTTATCATCTATGTGAATAGCGCATGTATTGCATACGTCTATCCGGAGAATATAATCGTCCATGTTATTTAAGAAAACAGCCAGTCTTTAGTAAAAGGCAGACAGATCAAGACCAATATGATGTTAAATGTCCGGCCGCGTTATACAAAGTCTATTTGAAAGTGTTGTAATCATTTTTAAGAAATCAAAAGAATATATCAAGTTCTGACACTAATGTACCCGAATGCAGGTTAAGTAGTCCTTGATTGTGCCGAAATACACCGCACAATAGCAGTGATACAGAGTAAAAAATGGCGAGGTTTTCCCTTCAAGTCTCACTGTCACATGCGTTAAGGATAAACGAGGGGCAGGTTGCAGGCGTTCGGGCTATATCGTCTTACCTCAAACGTTATGTTCGGCCTCCCTGCTCCTACTCCCGTCGCCGTGTATCTTCTCGCAGTCGTGTAATCGAAAGTATCTTTGATTACATTGGGAGTCTCTATTTATGTTAGGTGCACTATTATTGGGCGGTAAGTTTTAATCGTCCTGATTGGACGACGTAATGTCACATGGCGACGCGTCATACGTTAGCGTCGTTTGTTTACCTTTATTGACGCTGTATGTGCCGGTGCAATAATGGTAGGACTGGGGTTTGGATTGTGTACAAACATTAACACGATGTGTGCTGAATGTAGACGCCATAGAAAAATTAATATAACGGGAGAAATAAATATTATTCCGGCGAGAGAAATATTATTACGCCGACAATATAAAAGAACACGCAATATAATTAAGATGTTAAATGGAATTACGCATGAATGCGAAATTTCAAAATATCGGATTTATTGTTATCGATATTTATTAACCAATATGAGCAAGGGCTCAGAAATTAGGGCCTAGAATTACCTGAATAGAAGAAAGGTATTATATTGCCAGAATAATCACTTTAAGAGGTATAAGTTTTATGTGTTCAATGCTTGATGTAAAGCCGACCTAGTCATTCATTACATTGCATATGGCGGGGCTGTGAAAAGGGCAAAGATCTCGGTTGCATATAAGTATTGACATGTTCCGAAAGAGATTTTATTTCACTTATGGATTAAATGGGGTAGGGGGAATGAGCTAAGTACAATTCCTATATCCATAGGTTCCCACATTATGATGTGAAAAAATATCAGATATTTAAAATATTAATGTAATAATAATGGAACCGGAATCTTACATTACCAACATATCCATCTGAAAATGGAGTGAAGGTATAGGAGCAAGCTGAGACCTCATAGGGAGAAGAGTGTTTCTCCACTAACCATATGGTGAAATGACAGGTCTACAAAGGGACAGTGAGCATTATAGAGGGGAGGATAGGTTCAAGAATTCAAAGAGATCTAATGATATTGTTGGATTATTGAATTCCTATATTATTTTCTCCCAGTACTCTCTGCTGTTGAGCACCTGTGAAGGCACTCATTCAGCTGAAGGGATGAACAAACGTTCACCAATGTTCACCAGTGTAAACACCTATGATGGCACTCAATCAACTGAAGGAATGAACAAATGTTCACCAATGTATAAACACCTGTGATGGCACTCATTCAACTGAAGGGATGAATGAACAAATGTTCACCACTGTAAACACCTGTGATGTCACTCATTCAACTGAAGGGATGAACAAATGTTCACCAATGTTCACCAATGTAAACACGTGTGAAGGCACTCATTCAACTGAAGGGATGAACACATGTTCACCAATGTAAACACGTGTGAAGGCACTCATTCAACTGAAGGGATGAACACATGTTCACCAATGTTCACCAGTGTAAACACCTGTGATGGCACTCATTCAACTGAAGGGATGAACACATGTTCACCAATGTTCACCAATGTAAACACGTGTGAAGGCACTCATTCAACTGAAGGGATGAACACATGTTCACCAATGTTCACCAATGTAAGCACCTGGAGCCGCAGAGAGCAGAGAAGCGCACACCCGTGGCCCTGGGCATCACCTGCAGACTCCCCATCTGATCAGTGCCCAGGGCACCCCAAAGCACCCCAGTGCAAAGAACCATGGGACAGGAGCTGAGATGAAAGCACACCTCCTTCTGACTGCCTCAGAGGACACCCAGGAACAGAACACTCTGCACCTGTAAACTCGAGAGCACTGGAAGGTTCTGTAGCTTGTAAACCCTTTTATCTGTGACTAACAGGCAAAAGAACAGCCTGGCGGGTGCTGTTGCAATCTCCATAGTAACTGGAAATGTCGGCTCAGTAGAAAACAAAGATGCGCGAGTCACAGAAAGGCTCTTCGACATGTGTCAATTGTTCTGAACAGTTCAATGAAAATCAGTAGAAACAAGTGATACGAATCTGAAAGCACAAGCAGCAACCAGCTCCTGAGAAGCATCAGATCAGTAACAAAACACAGAAGGAATGCAGCAATGCTGAGCTCAGCCTGGAGCCCCTGCAGGGCAGAAGAAAGGAAGGACCATCTGCAGCGCCTCCAAAGCACGTGACATGAAGCACGTGACACGAGAAGCCCGCATGTCCAAATACTGCTAGAGGAACATTTACAGGGGGGAAGAGCACACAGCACTGGTGCATTCTGGGTGGTGCAGTCCAAGTTTCAAGTACTCTCGAGTAGGGCGCGCCATGAGTGACAGCGCAGCCATGCTGGACACCTCTGGACACAGGTGTTTCCTACTGATTGTCAGCAGAGAACACCATTTGCATTTGGGTGCTTGAAACTCTGCCTATAGTTTCTATATAGGAACATGGGTGGACAGGTACAACGGGGGACAGTAGGGCTGGTTCTTTGGGTGAATTCTTCTGGTCCTTATGGAAACGTAGCACACTTGGTTAACGGGGGCAACCTTTACAACTCGGCTCGGACCACGCTGTGCCTCTACAACGCGGCTCGGACCACGCTGTGCCTTTACAATGCAGCTCGGACCATGCTGTGCCTTTACAATGCGGCTCGGACCATGCTGTGCCTTTACAATGCGGCTCGGACCATGCTGTGCCTTTACAATGCGGCTTGGACCACGCTGTGCCTTTACAACGCTGCTTGGACCACGCTGTGCCTCTACAACGCGGCTCGGACCACGCTGTGCCTTTACAATGCGGCTCGGACCATGCTGTGCCTTTACAATGCGGTTTGAACCACGCTGTGCCTTTACAACGCTGCTTGGACCACGATGTGACTTTACAATGAGGCTCGGACCACGCTGTGCCTTTACAATGAGGTTCGGACCACGCTGTGCCTTTACAATGAGGCTCAGACCACGCTGTGCCTTTACAGCGCAGATCAGACCACGCTGTGCCTTTACAATGAGGTTCGGACCACGCTGTGTCTTTACAATGAGGCTCAGACCACGCTGTGCCTTTACAGCGCAGATCAGACCACGCTGTGCCTTTACAATGAGGTTCAGACCACGCTGTGCCTTTACAACTCGTCTCAGACCACGCTGTGCCTCTACAACGCGGCTCGGACCACGCTGTGCCTTTACAATGCGGCTCGGACCATGCTGTGCCTTTACAATGCGGTTTGAACCACGCTGTGCCTTTACAACGCTGCTTGGACCACGATGTGCCTTTACAATGAGGCTCGGACCATGCTGTGCCTTTACAATGAGGTTCGGACCACGCTGTGCCTTTACAATGAGGCTCAGACCACGCTGTGCCTTTACAGCACAGATCAGACCACGCTGTGCCTTTGCAATGAGGTTCGGACCACTCTGTGCCTTTACAATGAGGCTCAGACCATGCTGTGCCTTTACGCCGCAGCTTGAACCATGCTGTGCCTTTACAATGAGGATCGGACCACGCTGTGCCTTTACAATGAGGATCGGACCACGCTGTGCCTTTACAATGAGGTTTGGACCACGCTGTGCCTTTACAATGAGGCTCGGACCACGCTGTGCCTTTACAACGCGGCTCGGACCATGCTGTGCCTTTACAATGAGGTTCGGACCACGCTGTGCCTTTACAACGCGGCTCGGACCACGCTGTGCCTTTACAACGAAGCTTGGACCACGCTGTTCCTTTACAACTCGCCTCGGACCACGCTGTGCCTTTACAAAGCGGCTCGGACCACGGTGTGTCTTTACAATACGGCTTGGACCACGCTGTGCCTTTACAATGAGGTTCGGACCACGCTGTGCCTTTACAATGAGGCTCAGACCACGCTGTGCCTTTACGCCGCAGCTTGAACCATGCTGTGCCTTTACAATGAGGATCGGACCAAGCTGTGCCTTTACAACGCGGCTCGGAACATGCTGTGCCTTTACAATGAGGTTCGGACCACGCTGTGCCTTTACAATGAGGCTCGGACCACGCTGTGCCTATACGACGCGGCTCGACCACACTGTTCCTTTACAATGAGGCTCGAACCCATGCTGTGCCTTTGCATCATGGCTCGAACCTCGCTGTGCCTTTACAATGAGGCTCGGACCACGCTGTGCCTTTACCACATGGTCCTAACCACAAATGCGTCTTTACAACGCATTCCTTTACCACGCAAGTGGTTAAAACTACTTTCCTTAGGGAAAGCGTTGTTGGACAGATGTTAGACTTTAAGTCTAACGCTTTCTCTACTGTTGCACAGACTGGAGTTGGAAAAGTCAATTACAAATTTTCAAAGTCTAGCGCTTTCCCTAAGATAAGTCGTCGTAATAACTCACGTTGCTGACATCTCTGTGCCCCTCCAGATAAAAGCGGCACAGGGCCACCCACCAGACCTCGCCACAGTTGCAGGGATCTCTGTGCCCTCAGTTATGTTATGTTATGTTATGTTAATAAGGTTTTAAAACGCACTTATACCCAAAGGCGCTAGCTGATGCCTAACTGGTTACCATAAAAATGGCTATTGGGAAAACAGCCAAGTTTTGAGCCCCCTCCTGAAGGAGAGGAGCTCAGAATTATTCCTGAGATGTGATGGCAGATTGTTCCAAGCTTTAGCAGCACCGACGATGAAACTTCTGCCACCCCAGGAGGCTTTTTTTTTTTTTTTTTTTAAAAGACCTTTATTGCACACTCAAATCAAGACACAGTTGAATGCCTACAACCTCTGGGGCCGGCCTCAAACATTTCAGCGACAATGATGGAAAGTGGAAATTTACACAGCCGTTTAGCCGGCATCCCTGAGGCCCGGCGGCAACCATTCCATGTGTGCATCTTTACGTTGGCAATTTTGTCGGAAGTCACAAAGGTCTGCATTTTAACCGTAGAACCAAACAATAGCAAACAACAAGAGCACAGCCATCAATTAGAACCACAAAGTGTACCCAGAGGGCAGACAGATCCATAGGCGTCAGCAAATCATCCGAACATTAGTGACGTAGTCCATGACCCCTCCCGGCTCCCCCCTTTTAAGCAACAGCAGGCGTCCACCAAGGCTAGCGAACTCATCAGCACACACTCCCTCGTTAGAATTCTAAAACTCAATCCGACAAACCCTCATCCAAATCTTCTACCGGAGGTTCGCAGATGTCTCCCCTGTACTTGTTCCACGCACCCCAGATCAGACCCCATTTCCTGGGGCAACCTCTCCGGACAAACACCGCCCTCTCCGCCACCATTGCGTCATCCATATCGCTGCACCAATCTCTCAGCCTGGGCACCACAGGTGATCCCCACAATTTAGCCACATTACGCTTCGCGACCATCAGGCCCAACACCACCCAGTCCCGCTGCCGATGGGTCAAGTCCGTGGCCTCCCAAATGTTCAGCAAGCAGCAGCGCGGGTCTAACCGCAGGGAAACATTCACAGTCTGAGAAATAGTGCGGAACACTGCCGTCCAATACCCTGCCAGCCTCCCGCAATCCCAAATGGTGTGAAAGAATGTCCCCCGGTCTCCGCATCCGCGGAGGCAGTACTCCTGATCAGCCCTTCCTATTTTGTACAGAACCGTCCGGGTATAGTACGTACGGTGCAGGACTTTCAACTGCACCTACTTAAGCCTGGACGGAATCGCCGATTCGCAAGGTGATGAGAGAGCCTCCTGCCACTCCGAGTCATCAAGGTCCCCTATGTCCGCTACCCAACTGGAGCGCAATTTGGACAACAAGTCAGGGAGATTGTTAACTAGTTTCCTGTATGTGTATGAAGTGGCTTTATGTGGCATGTGCTCGGTCAGCAGGCGGTCCTCAAGAGGGGTAGATTCCTGCAGAGTTGCATCTGCCGGAATGGCCGCCCTCAGTGCGTGCCGTATCTGCATGAATCTGTATCGTTCGGACTCTCCCATACCATATTTGGCCTGCAAGAACCCAAAATCCACGATTCTGTGATTTTTCCAGAGGTCCCCCACCACTGAAATTCCAATGTCATCCCATGCCTTAAACCCTTTGGTATTGCCCATGTAACCCAACCTGTGTGAGTCCCATAGGGGCGTCATCTGTGTAACAGTGTGTGCGCAGTGCAGGTGCCTGTGTGCTTTATACCAGAGTTGGATCGTGTGACGTGTCGGGCCCTGTAGCCCCGACGGGACGGTGCGGCTATAGAGGTTCCTCAGCAGACCTCTGGGTTCGATATTCTGCCTGTCCGCCATGTAGGCTGGGTCTGTGTGTGGGACATGTAACCAGTAGTTGATCTGTTTAAGGTGGGCAGCCCAGTAATACAGTTCAATACTAGGGAGCGCTATCCCCCCATCGTACCAGTCCCGCACCAGCTTGCTCTGCGCAATGCGGGCCGGCTTTCCATCCCAGAGCAGATTAGAAATTGCCGCCGAGATGGCCTTAAAGTAGGCGGGGGGCACAGGAAACGGCGTATTCTCCAGGAGGTACAAAAAACGAGGCAGAGCCATCATTTTGAACAGGGCAGCTTTGCCCAGAAGAGTAAGTGGAAGGGATCGCCACACCCTGACATCCCGAACAAACCGCTCCAGGGGGGGTCTCAGGTTCAAAGTGTGGAATACGTCCGAACTAGGAGTAATGTAGACCCCCAGATATTTAAAGGGGGCAGCAGTGTACGCTAACGGACAGCCCCTCGGAAGTGGGGGGGGGGGTGGCCAGCAAGAACAAACAGCACCGACTTCGCCCAGTTAATCCTATAGCCGGATACCCTCCCGAACTTCTCGCAGACATTGAGCAGTTCCGGGACAGATTTCCGCGGGGCGGTGAGGTAGAGCAGGACATCGTCGGCGTACAGCGAAATCCGATCTTCCCACGTTGGTGACCACTGGATACCCTTAATTGAGGGTTCCCATCTCACCCAAATCGCCAACGGCTCAAGGACTAACGTAAACAATAGAGGAGACAACGGACAACCTTGTCTCGTCCCACGCCCAAGCGGGAAGGTCCGAGAGATGTGGCCATTTGCCACAACCTGCGCGAGGGGGCTAGTATACAGAAGGCGGACCCATGCACAAAAGCGGGGCCCAAAGCCCATGCGTCGGAGCACCGCGAAGAGATAAGGCCACTCCACCGTATCGAACGCCATAGTGGCGTCCAGGGAGAGCAGTACCGCTGGTTCCCGTATACTCTCCCTGCGAGCCAGGACCGCCTGTAAACGCCGCAAATTATGCGAGGTATTGCGATTCTGCATGAAGCCTGACTGGTCCGGGTGAATTAGAGTGGCAAGGTGGGGGGTCAATCGCAACGCCAATAACTTGGCAAGTATCTTTGGCTCCGCGTTGAGCAGGGAAATGGGGCGGTAGGAAGTACATTCCTCCGCCGCCTTACCGGGTTTATGGATCGGGATGATAGCGGCCAGGCGCTGTTCACTCGGCAGCATTCCCAATTCTAGGCTGTCCTCGAGCATGGTAAGAAGATGGGGGGCCGTCGTCTGGGACGTGTGTTTATACAATTCCACCGGGATGCCGTTGGGTCCCAGGGCTTTCCCAGACGCCAACGCCTCAGTCGCGTCCCTTACTTCCTGCACGGTAACATCGGCCTCCAACAAGAGTGCCTCTTCCGGCGAGAGACAGGGGATCGTCAGATCCTTGATGTAGTCATAAGCCTCCTCCGTCGTGAACCCCGCCTGAGGAGCGTAGATAGCTTCGTAATGATCCGCCAGCAGGTCGACAATAACCCCGGGGTCAGAGGTCGCCCGTCCGTCAGGCAGTGTCAGTTGGGCAATAACCCTGCCAGCCCTCTCCTTTTTATCGAGCCAGGCCAACATCTTTCCCGCCTTATCGCCCAGTTCGTACACTCTATGGCGGGTGGCCTGGAGTGACGTCCTAACCGATTCCCGCTGGTACGCCATCCATTCTACTCGGCACAGCCGGACCGCTTGGGCAGCTCCCAGAGATGGATTGGATTCCTGTCTAGAGATGGCCACCGTGAGGGCCTCCTCCAGGGCGCTGAGTTCTTGCTGTTGTGTTCTCCTGTGTGCCGTCACCGACGCAATCGCTTGCCCCCGCAGCACTGTTTTAAACGCTTCCCACAGAGTACTCTGGGAGGCCACTGAGCCCACATTCTCCCGAAAATAGTGCTCGGCAGTAGTGGCGAGTGATTTTTTCAAAGGGGCATGTTGTAAATAACTTGCATGGATCGGGAACGTACGACACCTGTGTGCGCGGCGACTCGTGTACGTGAGCAGGAGAGGGGAGTGGTCGGAGATACCTCTGGGGCAGATGGCCACCTCTCCGACCCCACCAAGCCCTTCACCGGACATGAGCACATGGTCAATCCGTGAGAGGCAATTATGTGTTGCCGAGTAGTATGTGTAATTTCTGTCGAGGGGGTGTTTGTAGCGCCAGCAGTCCGTCAGTCCCAAGGCGTCCAACAGGCCGGAGAGTCGCCCGCCTCCCCGCACCGTCGCAGCCTGAGGGTGTCTGTCAAGGGTATGGTCCACCACGTCATTGAAATCTCCCCCTACAACCAGTGTCGCTGTCGGCAATGCGAGGAGGAAGGAGGCTAGAGCAGTGTGAGCTTCGGTGTGTAAATTAGGCGGGATGTATACTGACACGAAATTAAAGAGCTGGCCTTCCCACTGTACCGTTACCGCTGCGAAGCGGCCCTGAGTGTCCACCCTCGTGTGTGTGCATACCAATGGGAAATTTTTCCGTATAAGGATTCCAGTCCCTCTAGAACCGGACGAGAAGTCCGCATGGGCGACGAATTTGTATCCCCACCTGTCCATCGCTCTAGAGGCCGTGCCCACTAAATGGGTCTCCTGCAGCATAACTATCGCCGGTTTACAGCGTTTCAAATATTGTAACACTAGGCCTCGCTTCACCTTATCACCCAATCCCCGAACATTCCATGTAAGTGCCGTCAGTGTCATAGAGCGGGAGGGGCCTGTCATGTGGAACTCAGGTGTAGCCTGTGAGTGTGTCGCCATCCGTCAGGGTGAGGTATGAGCCCAAGAGGAAGGAACGTAGTGGAGCAACGTCACCTATGACCAGGTCACCCTCATTCAGTGCAGTGAAGCTTGTGCTGTGCCAAACATAACAACAAATAAACAAAAAACCTAGAGCCAAAACAACCATCCAATCCCCCCCACCCCCCCTCCCTGCCTCCCTGCTGTACGGGTCTGAAACCGCCCGCCTCCCCCAACTTAGCAGAGCGCTTAGTCCCATCCCAACCCAGAGTACTTGCTTGTCGGGGGTGTGTAGCTCTGCAACCCGACGGCAGCTCCAAACGACCTCAGTCGCCCGGCCCTGTGCAGGGCCCAAGTGTCCACGGGCAATGCTTGATACACGAACGCCGGCCCTCACTCTTCGGAATACTCTCTCTCCTCCAGTCCCGGTTCAGCAAATAGGTCTTGGCTGTGGCCCTGGGATGGCTCCTGGTCCGGTTGTTGCTGCGAGCCTCTGTCGCGATGAAATCTGCCATCTCGCCTAGGTGCCTCCACACGTCTCCATCCGTCCAGCCACTCCCTCGCCGCCTCAGGTGTGTCGAAGAACCATGCCCTGTGATTGTCTACGACCCTCAATCGTGCCGGAAATAACATAGAGTACGGTATGTCCTTGTCCCGCAGGCTCTTTTTGACATCGAGAAATGTCTTACGTCTTCGGGCCACCTCAGCTGTGTAATCAGGGAAGAACGCTATAGTGGAGTTCAGCACCTTGATTGGGGCGGAATTTCTGGCCGACTGGAGTATGGCATCCCTGTCCCTATAGTTAAAGAGTCTAGCCAGCACTGGCCGAGGTGCCGCCCCAGGTTTCGGCGTCCCCCCCGGGACTCTATGCGCCCTTTCGACAGAGAAGAATCGGGAGAGGCCCTTCGGCTGCAGTTTCGTCGTGATGAGCTCCTCCACATATAGATCCATTGAGCGCTTGCCTTCAGATTCCGGAATGCCCAAGATACGGACGTTGTTCCGTCGTGACCGCCCTTCTTGATCATCCAGGCGGTCCTGTAGCTTCTTGGCAATCGTTTCCAATCGTTCAGTGGCCAGCTGCAGTTCAGAGGTGTCCTCTACCAGCGCTTTAGTGACTACTTCCACCTGGGCCACCCGTTCCGTCATTTTGTGGAAATCCGCCCTCAGCAGCCCAACGTCAGTAGAGATCGCCCCCACAGTCGCCTGCACACTCGTGAGCATCTTCATCAGGTCCTCCAACGTCACTTTCTTGGTGCCCTCACCCACCGGACTCTTGCCCCCCGAGGGACGACCCTCCGAGAGATTTGCGGCACTTTTTTCGAAGGCGTATTTTTCCAGCTTCGCCTGTGCAGCCGCGCTTCTGTTACCTCTGTTTGCCATAACTGCAGGTCTTCAGCCCGCGGGGGGGGCCGCTCCAGAGGACCCTCGAGTCAGAAAATGGCGCCGAACTGAAAGCTCCCTCACTCCTCTGGGTAGACTACACAAGAACGCCGTCGGGTAGGGGGCAGCGGTCAGAGCGGCCTCCTCCGGCGTGCGAGGGCCCCAAGAGGACCTCAAAACTCAGGCTCCTGTGTCGCTCTAGGTGGCAAACGGCGGCGCGGCCTTCTCCCCCACACGGCCAGAGTTACAGGTGCTGAAGCCTCGGGGACGCACCAAGTCCTGCGGCGCGGGTCAGAGGGTGCTGCTCTCGCGGCCAAAAGTTCGGGACTCCGGCTCAGCGCCAGGGACGGTCTTCACACACAGTCCTGGGGGTCAGGGGCCCCCCACGCACCTCCGTACTGCCAGGCAATTGCACCCTCCGTTGTAAGCAGTTTATGATGTGGGTACGGCAGTGCGCCCAGCGCCCACCGAGCACTCAGCCCCACCGCTCCTACAGTTAATGGCGCACTCCGCCCACGCTCTCCCTGTCCCGGCCTCGTACCTTCCGCCGGGATGGTCACAGCGCGCACACGGAGCCTCCACGCCCCCAGGCAGTTTGGACGTTCAGGAGGGACACTCCGTCGCGAAACCCCCGCCCGTCACGGCTCTGCACCTTCAGGGACCATCAGACACTTCAGGGGAGGATCGCCGTCAACAGCGCCCACATCCGGCACAGCCGTCCGCCTCGCGGTCACTTCCGGGCGGGGAGCAGCAATACGTCAGGCCGGTGCTTTTTCACCCGGCAGGGCCGCCACCGGACCGCACTCGTCGCGCCAGGTATCCGGGTCCAATTCCGACCGGGGAAGCGCCAGCCGGCGTCGCTGAAGAGTCACAAGTCGAATCCGTCGCCGGTGATACACTTAGCTCGGATTCTGTGGCGGATTATTGCGAAGGAGCTGCCTCGGTGTCAGAGCACTCTCACTACGCGGCCATCACGGTCGGCTCGTAGCCACGCCCCCCCCCAGGAGGCTTTTTTAACTCGACGACCACTTGCTTAGCCTCTGCAGATCGCAATGTTCTCTCGGGGACATACCATTGAAGACGTTTCCTCAAATAATCAGGGCCCCTGCCTGTCAGCGATTTAAACACTGTGCAAAGTACTTTAAATTGAGCGTGCTGTTTCACTGCAAGCCAGTGAAGCTGCTTAAATTTCTTCCTAACAGAGACAAACTTAGGCGTACTGGTAAGCAACCTGGCTGCCGCGTTTTTCACCAGCTGGAGTCTATTTAGATGTTTCTTGTGAATGTTCACATACAGACTTTTACAATAGTCCAGCCGAGACAAAATGAGTGCTCTGACTGCCGTCCTAAAGCTTTCCTCCAGTAGAAAGAATTTTATTTTCCTCAAGACTCTGAGGAGATAGAAGCTTGTTGAAACAACTCCACTAACCTGTTCTCCAAAAGTTAATTTATTATTCATAATCACCCCATAGTTCTTAGCTTTCCTAGTAGGGGCCGGGGGGGATTCCCGTTTCTTCAGGCCACCAATCAGGGGTCTAGATGTTAGGGTTATTGCCGAAAATGATGACCTCCGTCATGCCCTTTTTTCATCCCTCAATGCAGTAAACTCCAATGCAGCGCAGATAAGGCTGAAATCATGATGTTTGGATCACATGGGTCGAACTGAAGGGAAGACATTTGACCCTCTGCTCTGCTGGCCCCGCCTCCTCCATCTTCAGTGGTAAAACATCTAGGGGTTAAGATGGACACTGCTCTTCCTATGCGTCCGCATATGTCCTCAACTGTGGGCCAATGCTTCGCTGTGCTTCGTACTCTGAAGAAGTTCCTTTTCCTCCTTCCCCTGAGATCCAGGAGAGTTGTGATCCATGCGCTGATTCCTTCCCGTCTGGATTACGCTAATGCTGTCGATTTAGGAGTATCGGAGGTCCTCTTGTACTGATTACAGGTGGTTCAAACGGCTGCTGCTAGGCTCATCATGCGTCTGCCCCGGCGGTCTTCTATTTCGCCTGTTCTGAAATCTCTCCATTGGCTCCCCATCAGGAACGGATTGTGTTATGATCCCTGGCTCTGGTCCAATAGGGCTGTGTTTCGGTCTAGTCCAGGGTATTTGCCTAAGAGATTAGAGCCGTGCCGACATTACAGAATGTTGGGTTCGGCCTCTGCCTCGTTGTTGGCAATACCTCGCCTCAAACGTGTACGGAGAGATGGCAACGCCTACTCCTGCCTCACCGCCAAAGCTTAGAATGAGTTTCCGCGTCTGATTTCTCTGTAGGAAATCAAAAAACGGGGTTCTTTTCAACTGGGTATTGGGGCTTTGATTGTTGGGTGGGTATCATTTGTTCCTCCCCTCGCACGGGGACACGCTATCGACTAGCCGCGCCCATTAGAAACCTCCTCCATTCATTTCATTCAGCAGATGCCATGAAGGCACAGACAAATGTTGAGAGATTGCCATGTTTCTTTGACCTGCTCAACATTCTTTAACTGGTTTTCTGTGATAAACTCCCAAAGCAGGAGTCTGTTTGAGAAACCTGGGCTTGGGTGAAATTTAAATTATGCCAGTGTAATTTGGGGATCTTTCCATTGTGCTTGTAACTAGGGGTGGGTGGAATTGGCAGGATTTGACTCTACTGAATTCCATAGAATTACCCTAAAATTCCGCTACATTTCCCGCCGGGGAGGAGGGGGCAATTGGTGCTATTTTCTTGGCATAAAATGCATCCTCACGTCCAAAAATGGATAAAAGGACGAATTTTGCGCTTAGAAAATAGCACAGCCACGTACCCCTCACTGCCCTTAGGTGTTCTGCAGTAATTATTGACAAGTATGTAAGAGCGCTGAGATGTATGCACTGCAGTGGTTTCTAGAGGGAGCAGTCCCTTTATGTTTAAAAACCTATCTATATATATAAAAACCAAAGTATGTCCGTTTGTCCTTTATGCATTACTACACCGTTCATCCGATCGGCATGAAACTTTGGGAAGTTGTTGAGTACACTCCCGCGGAGGTTTCTGGCTAAAAAAAATAAAAGAAAGAAAAAAGAAAAAAAAAATTGTTAAAAGTTGTTGTGTACACTCCCGCAAAGGTTTCTGGCAAAAAAAATTGTTAAATATTGGCCCCCCAGGGCCCTCATAATCTTTCCAATACTGAACATTTATAGTTTACAGTGCGACTCGGTTTGCAATGACCATCAACAAAGCACAAGGACAATCGCTGCAAGTGTGTGGACTAGATTTGGAGAATCCGTGCTTCTCTCATGGACAACTGTATGTGGCCAGCTCACGCGTCGGAAAACCTTCTGATTTATTCGTGTACGCACCAGATGGAAAAACAAAAAATAACGTGTATCCACAAGCACTCGAATAAATAAACAGAATTAAAACAACACTTTAAAATGTTTTCCATATTAAAATGAATAAGTTTCAATAAAAATGACACAATGTAAATTGAATGTTATCATAACAAGTTTCCTTAAATTTAATTTCTTCTGAGATCGCAGCAACGCGCGACGGGTGAGCTAGTACATAATAAACTGTAATCTGCAGTGCTCCCTCTTCCGGCCCTCTTTAGAAACTTTACTGCTGGTTACTTGCACTGGCAGAATTTTTAAGTAATTCTACATTACAAGAGTAACACAGAAGTGCTAAATTCCTTCGATTCTGCCCAGCTCTACTTGTAACACAAATTTACTCAAATTATGCCATTACACCATGTCTCCAAATTATGCGCCGTTCGCTGTAAAAATTTACCACAAACACGCCATTCAAGGAAAAAATATACCTCCTGGACAGTTACAGGGCTGCTCTTTCTTGAATACCTGACCGACTGACAGGCTCCGGCACCATTCGTACCCTCGTGTAACTGTCCAGGAGTAACGAGCGCTTGTTAATATACATATAAAAAAGAGGTATCAAGACTCAACCGCCGTATACTTAAGAACCGGACCACGAGTGGGAAACGGCTACGCTTGGTAACAGTGTGCAATTAAAAATAGGATTTCTGTGAGTACGGCAGTAGAACATCCCACGCCTACGCCGAATAGACCTTTTAACTTAACCACCTGATACAATCGGTACCTCGAATCAACATCGCTCAGTTTAATTTTGGATTTTATTCAACATATCAGTTTAAAGTCGCGGCACCAGATTGATACAAAAGACCCCAGAGTGAGAATGTATCGAACAAACTCTCTTAGTGGTTAAAAATATCCGTTTGAAATTTAGACACCCAGGTTATGAATGTCTCAATGAAATCAATAATACACTTCCAAGATAACTGTTTAGTAAATACCAAGTTTGGAGTCTGATGACACAGCCATAATACGGCCAGAAAAATAGAGAAGAGTGTGTGCCTTGTACGTGAATCTATCTCTAGAAATTGGATGGTAAATGTCCTGATGAAGACATAATTTTATGTTGAAACGCGTCGACCGGATACCACCTAACCTCCTTTTAAAAATTGTTTTCTGAATCCATATGTATTAGTTTAGGATTCTTTTATTAACTTTGATCAATGCACAGACTGTTATTAATTGTCTTTTTTTAATCGAATTAAAAATGTATATTTTTTGAAACTCTAGTAGTTTGTTTGTTCACTCTATTGTGTTACCGTTTAAGTTTATGCCTGGGAGTGTTTAATTTACATATATTGTTTACCCTGTCCCAGGATACTCATCTGTACCAGGGGGTCCTTGTTGCTAACATAGTTAACTCAGTGTTTGGCCTTCTTTTCATTTATTTATTTGTAACAAGTTAAGCCATTTAATTTAATGCATTTATTGTGTGTTTTGTTTGTGCTGCACCTGCTGTGAGTCATTATCTTTGCTTTTTCTAGGTCTTTCCCTGGATGCCTGGGGCTGGCTGGCCATTAACTCCACAGTGCTAATAATGCTGCTGCTGGGGGCGTGGAGCGCGGCTGCACTCAAGGTTCGGAGGCTCCTCCTTTCGGGGTGGGTCTCCTCCTCTCTCCCCTGCAGGTCTTCACACCCACTTCATTAGCAGATCTAAAGGTAAAACCCTCCATGTCACTGTTGAGATTGATAAATACAATAACGAAGTACACCCTGATGTATGCGCGCATATCAGGAGCAGGACCAATAAATGCAACGCCAATGTACGCCTATGCATGCACAGTGATTTCAACATCAGTAAATCCAATGTTGATGTACATCGTAACTTATACCGTCATAATGACGTCAATATCAGTGAATACAATGTTGATGTACTATGTAACAACTGTACATACCGTATTTTCCGGCGTATAAGACGACTGGGCGTATAAGACGACCCCTACTCTTCTTGTTAAAATATAGGGTTTGGGCTATACTCGCCGTATAAGACTACCCCTCTTCCAAAGCACTCCAAATAAACTGGGGTAATTCATTACGGCGCCTGTCCCTGAAGTTGCAGCACGCCGTATACCAGGTATTTAGGTATTTATTTACCGGTATTTACGTATTTTATGCGTTTTTATATAGAGCAGACTTTGCCACACAAAGAAACATTCTAGAATGCCTGGTGTTGTGGATTTTTAAAGTTGCAGGACTGAGAGAAGAGATTTGTTTTTTTCTCTACAATGAATGGCCCATTTGAAGTTTAATATAATGATAGCGTTCGGAGTACTAATCACTATGCTAATTTACACTCTTTAAATGCTGTTAACTGTACATATAATGGACTCATTCGTAGCATTATTGGACTGTAACATTTCACTAAACATGGGCCGGTTTAGATGTCCTCTTTGTCTTCTTATGATCTGCAGGTTCAAAGATTACAGGGAGCCCCCATGGTCCGAGCACAAATACGAAATCACAAAATTACAAAAGCTAGCGTTAAGTTACATGAGACGACACCCGGCGTATAAGACGACCCCTGACTTTCGAGAAGATTTTCAAGGGTTAAAAAGTCATTTTATACGCCAGAAAATACGGTATAATAATGAGAATATCGGTAAATATGATGTCGTTAACCACAATGTTACACATGTTCACACTCACGAGCTCGTATCATTGCTGTTGGATTTTTCTGAGATGACCTCTACATCAACCCCAAGCCAGAGATATGTGGTCAGACAGGCCCTGCTACCCGAACCCAAGTCTACTGATTAACAGGTCACAGGTGGGGTTACACTTAGCCCAAAGACAAACGCGCACCCAGGGGAAACGCTGATCGATCCCACAGATAGGTAGACACACCACAAAGAGGCCCAAGGAGAATTGTCCCAATAAAGCACGTTTGACCACAGGGATGTGTTCCCATAACACCACAAAGTTAGACGCCACATTTAGTTAGGAACATTCAGCCAATCACGACATGCACACCGCACAAGGTGATCATGCGCTCACCACACCGTACATCTGGATACGCACACACTTGCCTACAGTATCTTTCCCTGAGGTCGAGAGCCATCTGTGTCCCCATTAGCTGATCATTTTTCTAGTTATTTATGACTATGATGCTTTTCCAAGAATGTCAAAGTGTTTTATTGCACCCACAAAATGTATACATGTGCAGCTAAAACTTCTGTACTTTGAGACTGTCTTTAGACTCAACACTGTTGATTCTCTACCAGCCGCAGCATTTAATTAAACCAACTTTTTCCTATTTTGTCAAACACCTCTCATCTTTTCATTTATGTAGGGTAAAATCATATTCGAGCAACATTTTGGCAGGCCAAATAAGAGAGATTGGTTCATCGAGTTTGACTGCTGTTGAAGGGAGGACCCCTGCCTGAACGGATTCACATCTGTGGTGCGGTGAGCAGACTCCATAATTGATTAGAAGTTCTGCTGTATCCATGGGGTGGAGGTCCGTCCGGAAACATCCGTCACAGGATAAGAGACAACATCTGATCCTTAGTTCCAGTATGGGATGTGTGGTAAACTAGGAAAGGCACGTAGATCACTTTTGCTTTTCCCCTAGTCAGCACGCTTAATAGGGAGAAGGTAGCTATAGTTTTTGTACCACTGTGCATGATACAGGGTACGCTTGTCTCTGGGTGTCAGATAGGGATCCCTTGGACCACGAGGCATAACACAAAATGCTCCGCTTAGACTCTGGGTATGATATACGGCTTGCATCTCCCTCAAAGACTTTTCTTAGTGCTATAGGTTTCTCAACACTGGTAGCATCCGAAAGTAGTGAGAGGTAATTTTTTTGGGTGTTTGGATCACTGAACGTTAGACAGTTGGTACACACTACCCCTGGGTGTGACATAGGGGCATATTATCAAGGGGGTTTATCTCCGCTTTTTTGGCTTTAAAAGCCAAGAAAGCGGAGATAAAATTATCTCCCTATTACCTAGCTGTCGCTAACACCAGCTAAGTGCGAATATCTCCAAAAGCTAACGCCTGCCCAGAGCAGTTCTTATCCATGTTATCCAATGGTAGATGGATAAGATGGCTAAGAGCATTAGCTCGGTAATGCATGAATATCGCTGACTTTTCAGCGATATTCATGCATTTCGGCCGATTTTTATCGCTTAGGAGATAAACCTTGATAATAGCAAGGTTCCTAAGCGATAAAAATCACCGCAGCTCGGCGATAAAAATATTGCCGCTAAGCCAACATAGCGATAATTATCGCTAGTTGTTGGTAATATGCCCCATAGAGTATAATTCGGACACTAGGGAAAAATTCGGATCTTGAGGAATAAGATATAGCTTATGTCTGGCCACAAAGGGCCGATAGTTGTCAGCTGTCCCTTTTTTCTCCAAACAAATCGTAGCTATCTTTGTCCTCCGAACAGCGAGCAACGAGCAGCGAGCAGCGAGCAGCGAGCAGCGAGGAGCGAGCAGCGAGCAGCGAGCAGCGAGCGGAGCATCCCTCTCATCGAGCTGAAGTCACTGGGAGGGAATTCAGGTTTTTTAAATGAAGTAACCATTGTGTTTGTCAACTCTTTACTCTTCCAGTCTCTTTTAGATTTTTCCATTTTATGCATTATTGATGTCACGGTGCTGTTTAAATTTTGCAAATTGTATTTCATGTTAAATGTTGTGTCGTGTTAGTAAGTCTATGCGGTTCACGAAGTGATAACTATTTTCGCCACAAATCAGGATTCCATATTTGCTATTTCACTGCTAAACGTCAAACTCGTATTGTCCTGACCTAACCATCATATGTTGTTGTAGGTGGTTGTTATTTAATTGTATTTGACATTGTCAAATTGTAATACATCTTTCGATGCATCAGATTTTTAGAGCATGTCATATGTAGATTGTTTTTGTTACAAACCCCATGCGCACTGTTACCCCCACAATAAGAGGAAAATTTGTAATAATTTAAAATCTCGAGATGACTCAAATTTTGTAAATTCCTTAAAGCTAGTTCTCTAATCCATTATGGAGACTCGACGCAACCATATGAAAGCCAGGTTTCCCACACAGGCCAGGAAATCATGAAAACATTGCTGTGAGTGGCACACGCAGACACATGCACATTCCGGTGGCCTGAGGGGGAACATTTAGCACCAGTATCATAGGCAGTGGCGGCTCCCCCGCTAAGGCGGAGGAGCGTCGCCTCACTGCTTTTTAGCAGTGGAATAAAGGGAAAATAAAGACATAATAACTTGCGTTACTATCATTTTATTTTTTTCTACTTTTGGCAGCTTTGTGGGGCTGCTCTGCCCATAGAGCAGGGAAGGGAATGAGTGGTAGCACCCACCTAAGTGCCCAATTACTGTTTGGTAGGCCCTCTTTGGCCCTCTTGGGCCGGCCGAACAGTCATGCACACTTTGCATGTTCTCCATGCAGGCTGCATTACAGAGCATGCCCAGACTCCCAGTCAGCATCTGAGCGCCAAACCACGGCGCTCAGATCAATCTCAACGCTGCTAAGGCAGCGTTGTGATTGGCTGACCGGGAGCCTGGGAGTTCTTCCTGTTCAGGCCGGGCGAGGGACTACGAGGAGAGACGGGGTGATGAAGCGGCGAGAAGGTATGTTTTTTTTCTTTTCTTTTTTAATACCTGCATGTCCTCTCCCCCTACAACTCGCCCCAGCTCCGATCCGTGCCAGCCGCCGCTGATCTCAGGGCACACAAAGACACACATACAGACCAGATATACAGGTCAGGAAAGGGCTAAATGAGAGGCCTTGCTTGAACTATAGCCCTGGCCTAGAAGATTATGCCCGGGTCTATAAGCGATGCATCTGCACCCCCCCCCCCACTATACACCAGCAGGCATGTGCTGTCGCTGATACCGGCCATCCTACCTGCCCCTACACTGGATTACACCAGCCCACCGGTCAAGGGGGCTGGTGGACCTCCCCCGGTACAGCAAGTTATCTGACGCCATGGGGAGATCACATGACCAACCAGCCCAGTGCAGTCAACCCTGGCCCAGTCCAGTGCCGCGCTCCCTCGAGGGTCAATCCCTTACCCATTGGTCGCAGCCCATCAGGCCCAAGCAGAATGGAGACCACATGTTCCCGGCCGCCCCACAGGACGCTCTAAGATCAGAGGGAAGTTTGTGGCCATCTAGGAAGGTGATTCCTACAATGGAGGGGAAGACAGGGGCCCCGGTCCTCCAAAAGATGATTCCAAAAGGGGAAATGCAGGCTATACTGCCTCAGGGTACACCCATGATGTGGAGGAAACATCAGGGAGTGAGGTTATGGACAAGACATTACCTAAGAACAGCGAAGGAGGCAGCCCAGCCTGGAAGTAGAGGAGAGGTGTGAGTTAAGGATAGAAAGAGAGAGAGCTCTCGCCTGCGAAGTCCAGCAGGCAGAGGGAACGACTTCCCTTCCGCCTCCCCCAGAGGGAGCCGGGGCTAGGCCACAGATGCGCGATCCCAAAAGACCACAAAGTTAGGTGCCACATGCAGTTAGGAACACTCAGCCAATCAGGACACGACATGTATACCGCACAAGGTGATCACGGGCTCAACAACACCAGACTTCTGGACACACACTCACTGGCCCACATTAGCTTTCCCTGAGGTCAAGATCCATCCATGCCCCCCTTATCCCATCGTTTTTCTTGTTATTTATGACTATGATGCTTTTCAAAGAATGTCATTGTTTTACTGCACCCACAAAATGTATGTATGTGGGGCCAAAACTTTTGTACTCTGCGACTGTCTTCAGACGCGCCTCTGTCGATGCTCTCCCGGCCCCTTAGTTTAATTAAATCAACTTGTTCCTGTTTTGCCAAACACCTCTTTTCTTTTCATTTATTAAAGGTAAAATCATATTTGAGCAAATTACTGTGTAAAGAAGGGCGGCCTCTGAAAGGCCCACTTTCACGGTGACTGGTTGCATCCTCTTGAGCAGGTCCTTCATGCCAGCTCCCCCTGCGACTGTCCTTCTGTCCAGCTCTCCCTGCGACTGTCCTTCTGTCCAGCTCCCCCTGCGACTGTCCTTCTGTCCAGCTTTGCCGTCCGCTGCCCTCTGCTGCCTTTGGTTTTGTGCCTCCTCTGCATGTTTTCTGTTAGTTAGCATAGTCCAGTTTTGCCGTGATCAGAGCATGGACCATATCTTTTCGAAGTCCACTGGGATGAGGTGAAGCATCCTTCTGAGAGATGTGATAGTGGCAAAGCAAGTGGGAGAAAGGAACCTGATTTAGGACTCAGAGTAAGATGAAAGTCGAATTTTACCCCAAGGTTTCTGGCCATCAGCGTCGGGGCAGGGCAGACCGCAGTTCAGGTGGCCACCAGAGATGGCATCGGGGAAGGACTCAGTGACCTAAAAAAGGAGTCTCCGTTTTTTCTGAGTTCAGCTTAAGACAGCTTCCCTCCATCCATTTCTACACAGCCTTGAAGCATAGCTTGTAGGAACTCAAAGTTGCAGGTATGTTTTCATGGAAGGGTAAAAAGAGCTGGGTGTCATCAGTGTAGGAGACCACGCAGATCCCCCCAGGACGCCACAAATTTAGCTAAAATGTGCAAAATAGATATTCAAAAGACTGGGACCAAGAGCCGAACCCTGTAGGATGCTTCAAACCAGAGGTTTAGAGGAGGAGGTGAAAAGAGGAAGGCAAACTGCTTGCAAGTGATCAGACAGGAAGGATTCCAGCCAGCGCAGAGCCTGGCCTCTGACACCGATACTTGTGATTCTGTCGAGTAAGATGACTTGAGAGACAGTATCAAAGTGCGACGATAAATCTAAAACCATAAGTAGCACAGGAGAGATCAGATCAAGGTTTTCCTTTCTAAATTCAGATACCTCAAGTAGGGTAGACTCAGAACTATAGCCCGAGCGGAAGCCTGATTGGGAGTCATGCAAAAGATTGTTGGTTTCTATGAAATGTGACAGCTGCTTGTTGACCCTTTTCTCCAGAAGTTTAGCAACCGTGGGGGGAAGAGAAATGGGCCTAAATTTGCTGAGAACCATAGGCTCCACCATTTACTTTTTTAGCAGAGGGAGCAATAGCGCTTGTTTCCAGTAAAGCGGAACCATGTCCAATTCCAGGGATTTTTTTCATTAACATATTAAGTATAGGATTAACCACCTCAGCAGCCAGATTTAGGAAAGCTGCAGGGCTGGGGTCTTGCGGTGATCCAGATTTGCACCTTGTCAATTCAGACGCAGAATCAGCCAAGGAAATGGGGTCAAACCTCGTAAGCAGAGAGACTGCACGCGTAGCAGCAGGGGTGACCATGTCAGATAAGGTTGGAGCAGAAAATTGATCATGAAGCTTCTGAACTTTCTCACAGAAGAAATTGGAAAGGTCTTGACAAAGTTCCCTCAAGCGGGAGCGGCTCCTCCATTAGGGCATTGGAGCGTCGCCCAACTGCTTTCCGGCACTGCGAGAAGCAAAAACATAAAGTGATATATTAAATACCATTTTATGTTTCTGCTTCTCGCGCTGCGAGAAAGCAGAACGGTATGCCTGGTTGAGGGCGGCGGGTTGTTGGGTCGGGGAGAAGTGTCTTGCCAAATGCTGTGGGTCCTGACTGTTTGGTCGTGTGCACTGTCCCTTTACTCCCCCCCTACAGACGCCCGGCTGGGCGCTGTCCGCACCAATTACAACACTGCGAAACATGGGACCCGGCCACGAGTGGAGGCGGCAGGGCACCCGGTCATCAGGTAAGTTGATTTTTTTTAAGTCTCCCCGCCCCTTTGGGAACCCCCATGCGACCTTAACCCCACCCACGAGTCATGCGAGTGGCGACTGCGAGGGAGTAAGAACATTTTCTTTAGCCGTAGGAGAAAGGAAGCTTTTGACAATTTAAAAAAGTTTATGCAACTTATTGTCTGCCATGGAAATGGAAGCAGCAATGGAAGATTTCTGCGCCTTCCGAATAGAGGAATGATAACATTTCAACGTGGCTAAGTAGGTTACTTTTTCCTCGTTGTCGTAAGCCATCCTCCAGCGCCGTTCAAGTTTTTTACAAAGCGATTTCTTAGCCTTAAGTGCCTCTGAGACCAAGGTGCGGAAGGAGACGATCTACAGGAGGAGCTAGTTCTTATAGGGGCGATCATATCTAATGCAGAGATCGGCCAGTTATTAAAGCTGGCAATACTCCAATGCAGTTATAATGAGTAGGCTATAGCGCCTGCATAAAAGTAGCTTCAGTGATCTTAGCCCAAGGTCTGTAAGCTCACCTTGATGTTTTCACAGGCTTGTCCACTGTAGGGAAGAAAACCCAGGGCAAAGATGGTAAATGACTGAGCCAAGATCAGACAGGGTTGAGCCAAGAACCCACAGCACGGGAGCACGATGGCATGTCTGTGCTCCAGTGTCACACAGTGCTGGCCTAAATCACAGCAGGGGCTCAGGGTCAGGCTAGATTAGCTTAAGATGACAGCGTTGAGTCAAGTCCACACATATCTGGCCAAAGACCACACACCATGAGTCGAGGCCACACAGTACTGACCAATAACAGACACTGCCTGGCCAAAACCAGCTAGTTGCTGCCTCAAAATAATGCAATGTTGGAGCAAGATCACACAGAGCTGGTGGGTCAAAAACACAGTCAAGTTCACGCATGTGTGAGAAGAAGTGCTAACTTAGTATTGCCTGTTACTGACACACGCCTACAAGGTCTCCACAACCAAGGACCAGCATACATCAACCACTGCATGAACTTCTACCAACTCTCAAGACGCCTGCGCTCCACCTCTTTTGCTCGCACTCCGTACATCTGACCAAGCTCCTTCCTCGCAACCAAGTCCTGGAATGACCTTCCCGTCCACCTCTGAACATCACTCTCCCTCCCAGGAATTGAGAAAGCGACGAACAACCTGGCTTTTCGACTGAGCCTAGGAATAACCTAGCTCCTGGATACCGTCATGAGTGATTGGCAGCGCTCTACAAATCCTGAATGATTGATGGATTGAATATTACTCAGCACAAATACAAGATCATACAAGACTGGCTGAACATTGCACAGCACCGGCACAGAATCAAACACTGCTGGCCCCAAGATCAAACAGCACTTGGCCAATGTCAGGGCAGGCCTAATATCACACTGTACATATCTTTATGCACAGTTTAGTACCTGGTAAATTTGTAATGAAAATCCTGTTGCGTAGAAACAGAAGTACAAATTTAACATGTGCCTTTAAATGCATTGGGCTTTCTATGTTTTTTGGGAGGGCCATAGTAGCAGACAGACTGTTGATTGACCATGTATACCTTGTGCCACATATTCAGAGGAACTTTGCTCATAAGGGAAATTTGAGGCTATAAACAAGGATATTTCAAGGGTAAAATGGACCCTCAACAGATGGCAGAAATGAAGTTATATCTTCAGTGCCACTCCTTACCCCTGACTCACATGAATGATCATCTGACCTTATTTCTTCTCTTTTAAAGCTCTGCTCATATCTCCTTTCTTCAGTTGGGTGTTCCATATTCTTGGCAGGGAGAGGTACAGTGATGCATTTCAGTGCCTGTCTTTGCATCACTGAGCTGAACTGCATTAGCCACACAAAGGAGACCTGGGCCCTTTTACAATCCTCAAGGCTCTTCCTCCAGCACATCATTGTCCTCGAGAGCCAGGTTTGAGGAGGGGTTGCCATGGATACCGGCTCAGGGCTTTGGTATTGTTGGATGCCTCTCCCACTAAAGTCCTGCATGTGCACCCGGTGTACTGTTCTACCTTAAGGACAGGTGCAGGGATGTGCGTCAGATGTACTGTTCTACCTTAAGGACAGGTGCAGGGATGTGCTCGAGATGTACTGTTCTACCCCAAGGACAGGTGCAGGGATGTGCTTCAGATGTACTGTTCTACCTCAAGGACCGGTGCAGGGATGTGCGTCAGATGTACTGTCCTACCCCAAGGACCGGTGCAGGGATGTGCTTCAGATGTACTGTTCTACCTTAAGGACCGGTGCAGGGATGTGCGGCAGATGTACTGTTCTACCTTAAGGACCGGTGCAGGGATGTGCGGCAGATGTACTGTTCTACCCCAAGGACAGGTGCAGGGATGTGCGTCAGATGTACTGTTCTACCTCAAGGACCGGTGCAGGGATGTGCGTCAGATGTACTGTTCTACCCCAAGGACAGGTGCAGAGATGTGCGTCAGATGTACTGTTCTACCCCAAGGACAGGTGCAGGGATGTGCGTCAGATGTACTGTTCTACCCCAAGGACCGGTGCAGGGATGTGCGTCAGATGTACTGTTCTACCCCCAGGACAGGTGCAGGGATGTGCGTCAGATGTACTGTTCTACCCCAAGGACCGGTGCAGGGATGTGCGTCAGATGTACTGTTCTACCTCAAGGACAGGTGCAGGGATGTGCGTCAGATGTACTGTTCTACCTCAAGGACCGGTGCAGGGATGTGCGGCAGATGTACTGTTCTACCCCAAGGACAGGTGCAGGGATGTGCAGGGATGTGCTCGAGATGTACTGTTCTACCCCAAGGACAGGTGCAGGGATGTGCGTCAGATGTACTGTTCTACCTCAAGGACCGGTGCAGGGATGTGCGTCAGATGTACTGTTCTACCCCAAGGACAGGTGCAGAGATGTGCGTCAGATGTACTGTTCTACCCCAAGGACAGGTGCAGGGATGTGCGTCAGATGTACTGTTCTACCCCAAGGACCGGTGCAGGGATGTGCGTCAGATGTACTGTTCTACCCCCAGGACAGGTGCAGGGATGTGCGTCAGATGTACTGTTCTACCCCAAGGACCGGTGCAGGGATGTGCGTCAGATGTACTGTTCTACCTCAAGGACAGGTGCAGGGATGTGCGTCAGATGTACTGTTCTACCTCAAGGACCGGTGCAGGGATGTGCGGCAGATGTACTGTTCTACCCCAAGGACAGGTGCAGGGATGTGCGTCAGATGTACTGTTCTACCCCAAGGACCGGTGCAGGGAAGTGCGTCAGATGTACTGTTCTACCCCAAGGACCGGTGCAGGGATGTGCGTCAGATGTACTGTTCTACCTCAAGGACAGGTGCAGGGATGTGCTCGAGATGTACTGTTCTACCTCAAGGACCGGTGCAGGGATGTGCGTCAGATGTACTGTTCTACCCCAAGGACAGGTGCAGGGATGTGCGTCAGATGTACTGTTCTACCCCAAGGACCGGTGCAGGGATGTGCGTCAGATGTACTGTTCTACCTCAAGGACAGGTGCAGGGATGTGCGTCAGATGTACTGTTCTACCTCAAGGACCGGTGCAGGGATGTGCGGCAGATGTACTGTTCTACCTCAAGGACAGGTGCAGGGATGTGCTCGAGATGTACTGTTCTACCTCAAGGACAGGTGCAGGGATGTGCGTCAGATGTACTGTTCTACCCCAAGGACAGGTGCAGGGATGTGCGTCAAATGTACTGTTCTACCCCAAGGACCGGTGCAGGGATGTGCGTCAGATGTACTGTTCTACCCCAAGGACAGGTGCAGGGATGTGCGTCAGATGTACTGTTCTACCCCAAGGACAGGTGCAGGGATGTGCTCGAGATGTACTGTTTTACCTCAAGGACAGGTGCAGGGATGTGCGTCAGATGTACTGTTCTACCTTAAGGACAGGTGCAGGGATGTGGGTCAGATGTACTGTTCTACCTCAAGGACCGGTGCAGGGATGTGCGTCAGATGTACTGTTCTACCCCAAGGACAGGTGCAGGGATGTGCGTCAGATGTACTGTTCTACCTCAAGCACAGGTGCAGGGATGTGCGTCAGATGTACTGTTCTACCCCAAGGACAGGTGGAAGGATGTGCTCGAGATGTACTGGTTTACCTCAAGGACAGGTGCAGGGATGTGCGTCAGATGTACTGTTCTACCTTAAGGACAGGTGCAGGCATGTGGGTCAGATGTACTGTTCTACCTCAAGGACCGGTGCAGGGATGTGCGTCAGATGTACTGTTCTACCCTAAGGACAGGTGCAGGGATATGCGGCATTACCTCATCGTCCCTCCCTCGCTTCCCTTCCTTACAGAATTGAGGCATCCCTGCCTCACCAGATACCCGTACCCACGTGATTTGTCACATGGGGACTATATATAGCCCCCAGCCCCCTCATACCTCCTGTTATTTTCTGTCTCACCATTGTGAGGCGCGCGTCCCACGCGCTGGCCGTTCTGCGGAGCTGCGGTCTTTTTTTTGGGTTGGAGGGCTTCTCCCTCACTTGCTGTTGCCTGCTGGGTCTGGCGACGCCGGCCTGGTGTGCGTGAGCCTTCCCCACTGCGTTTCTGGAGTTGCGATGCACTTCTCGGCGGCTGGGCGGGCGGGTTCCGGGTGACGGAGTCACCGGCCCTGAGTGGCTGGGGCTGTAGTTCCGGTTCGGAGGACCGGAATGGGAGACGGCAGCTGGCGGATGTGCTGTGGCTTCTCGGCTGGCTGTTTCCGATGCTCCTTTATGGTAGGGGCCTCGTTTGAGGTCGATTTTTATACGATTTTCGGTTTTTGTGATTGGTTTCTGTTTTTCCAGGCTTCTTCATTGGTTGCCTCGTGGATTTTTAATTCTATTGGTGGTCTCCCGGCTGGGGCTGTGTTACACGTTATTTAAGTGCTTGCCTCGGCTGTTCTGCCCTCTCCAACACATCAGGGAGAACTTGGGATTTTCTCCTTTTACTGCTCCCGTGGGGTCTGAGGACATTTTTCCCCAATATGTTAAGCCTCCTGCGCTCGCTATGCCCTTTCATGGCCGCATCAAAGACTTGATATCGGGGGAGTGGCGGGACCTTGAACGCGCCTCTGTTCCTCGCTTTTTACAGAAGCTTTATTCCCTGGAGGATGGGAAGGTCTCTCTTCCTCACTCTGTGAAGGTGGATGCCATGTTGGCCACTCTTATTGGTCGCACTTCTCTCAATCCTGAAGATTGTTCACCTTCGGATGCCACTGATAAGAAGGTGGATGGTGCACTGAAGAGGGCCTTTTCCGCTGGGAATTTGTCCTTGTGTGCTGGCGTCTACTCAGCGTATGCGGCACAGTCCTTGGTGTCTGACTTTGGCAAACTGGCCACGGCTATTCAGGAGGAGACGGACTGCTCTGGCTTGCTTGTTCACATGGAGCAACAGGCTAAGCTCTTGGCAGACGTCTCTTCGGATGTGCTTCGGTCTGCGGCCATGGCCTCTGGCTCCTTGGTATTGGCTCGTCGGAACTTGTGGATGCGTGACTGGAAGGCTGATTCTTCGGAGAAGTCCTCGCTCCTTAAAATCCCCTTTGATGGCAAGATGCTCTTTGGTGACCAGCTGGATTGTATGATCACTAAGGCCTTCAAGGACCGTAAGCATGCACTGCCTTACAAGGGCAAGGCGTCTGCCTCTGGTTCTCGCCGTTTTTGGAATCCGGCTCCTTCCTCCTCTGCGTCCTTTCAGTCTTCCCGCCAGTCCTCCAAGAACTTTTCTGCTCGTCGATGCCAGTTCAGGCCCAGGAAATCTTCGGCCTTGCCTGGTCCCAAGCTTCCAGCGGATACCTTCAAGAGGAAGTCCTGACGTCGACTGTGTTTCAGCCGCAAGTCCTGTGGGCGGGAGGCTGATGTCTTTCCTGGACGCTTGGCGGCTGGATGTGAGGGATCTCTGGGCATTGACTATTATCAGGAGAGGCTATCTTATAGACTTTGTCGCCGTTCCTCCGGGATGGGGCACCATCCTTACTCCTATCCCTAAGTCTCAGGACAAGAGGGAGGCTCTGTTGGAGGGGGTTCGGGATCTTCTGTCGAAGAAGGCGATCGTTCCGGTCCCGCTGGCACAGCGTGGTCTGGGATGTTATTCCATTTTGTTTCTGGTCCAGAAGGTGTCAGGGGGATTCCGGCCGGTTCTGGACCTGAAGAGGGTGAATGGTTGGGTTCGGACCGTCCACTTCAAAATGGTGACTTTGCAGTCCATCATCCCGTTGGTGGGGGTCCGGGACTTCATGACGTCTATCGATTTACAGGACGCCTACCTTCACGTTCCTGTGGCTCGGACTCATCAGCAGTTTCTTCGTTTTGCGATTGGCAGCTTCCACTTCCAGTTTGCGGTTTTGCCATTCAGGCTGAAGTCCGCCCCTCGGGTCTTCACCAAGCTCTTGGCCCCTTTGGTGGCCCTGGTCCACTGTCGGGGGATATTTCTACATCCATATCTAGACGACTGGTTGGTTCATGCTCCCTCTTTCCAGTTGACTCTCGATCACACAGACATGGTGCTGGCCGTTTTGAGGGAGCACGGCTTTCTTGTCAATCTGGGCAAGTCGTTCCTTGTTACATCCCAGGATCGTCTCTTCAGTGGGGCCAGGTTTCGGACCGATTTGGGGGTGGTCACTCTGCCCGAGGCTCGGGTGGCCAAGATTCAAGCTCACATCCTGTCTCTTCTGTCCGGTCCGGTGCAGGTGGCGGCACGTTGGCTACAGGTTCAGGGGGATATGGCAGCCACAGTTTTTCTGGTTCCTTGGGCCAGGTTTCATTTGCACACTCTGATGGCTCATGTTCTGGAGTATTGGTCTCTCCATTGCCTTCCCCTCTCTTCTCCAATCCCGGTTTCCCCTCAGATCAGGTCGTCTCTGGGTTGGTGGCTGGTTCGAGGTCATTTGCTGAAGGGTGTCTCTCTCTCTTCTCCGGCTCCGGTTGTGGTGACCACCGATGCCAGCCTCTCGGGATGGGGGGCCTGGCTGGGGGTTCATCAGTCCAGGGGCTTCTGGTCTCCCGCTCAGAGCGGGATGTCGTCGAACTGGAGGGAGTTGGAGGCGGTCCGTTTGGCTCTGTTGGCCTTCTCCCGGTTTCTGCGGGGTTCCGTGGTCCTGATCAGGACGGACAACATCACTGCCATGGCTTACGTCAACAGGCAGGGGGGGGCGAGGTCCTCTTCTCTAGCACTGGTAGCGAGGCGGTTGTTTGTTTGGGGGGAATCTCATCTGTTGGTGCTCTCAGCGATCCATATTTGGGGGGGGTGTCCAATTCCCGGGCGGATGCCCTCAGCAGGGCCATTCTGTCTTCTGTGGATTTCTGCCTTCATCGGGAGTTGTTTGTGGCTCTGACGATGCGTTGGGGTGTTCCGGTGGTGGACTTCTTTGCGGATGTGGGAAATGCCTTGGTGTCCCGGTTTGTCTCCAGCAGTCGGGAGGGGTGGGCCTGGGTGGTGGATGCTCTCTCCTGCCCTTGGCCCCGCGGGCTTCTGTATGCGTTTCCTCCTTTCGCCCTTCTTCTCCGCTTCCTACTACGGGCCCGGTCCTCGGGGGCTTCTGTGATTCTGGTGGCTCCGGCGTGGCCTCGTGCCTCCTGGTTTCCTCTCCTGGTGGAGATGAGGTCGGAGTTGGAGTGGTTGCTGCCTCTGTCTCCTCCCTCTTTGGTCTTCCCGGCGTTGCAACGGGATGTTCTGGGCCGGATGCGCTTGTCGGCTTGGAGGTTGAACGCTTAGGTCTTCTGCGTCAAGGGGTTCCGGCTGGTTTGACCTCTACTCTGCAGACGGCTAGGCGCGCTTCGACCAACAAGTCTTATTTACGTCACTGGCGTTCTTTCAGTCGATGGTCTCTTGTCAGGGGTTTGGACCCTGCTACCTCTTCTTTGTTGAGGTTATGCTGTTTCTTCAGGAGGGTGCTGCCTTGGGCTTGAAGGTGTCTTCCCTTCGTTTGCAATGGGCGGCGATTAAGGCGTTTCGGAGCTCTCTGGGCAATCTCTCTGATTCTGAGGGGTTGGTCAGTCGCCTTTTTAAGGGTTTGTGTAATGTTCTTCCTGCCCCTCGGAGGCATTTTCCGACCTGGGATCTGACTCTGGTCTTGGACGCCTTGATGTCTTCTCCCTTTGAGCCTTTGCTTTCGGTGGATCTGCGCCTCTTGTCCTTCAAGACCTTCTTTCTGGTGGCCATTTCCTCTGCTCGCCGCCTGGCTGAACTGGGTGCTCTTTCTTCCAAGCACCCTTTTTGTCGGATTTTTGATGACAGAATCGTGTTGCGGCCGATTCTTTCCTTTCGTCCTAAGGTGGATTCTCAGTTCCACAGAGATCAGGAGTTGGTTCTTCCTTCCTTTTTTGATTCTCCGTCCTCGGAGTCTGAGGTCTGGCTTCACTCTTTGGATGTTAGGAGGGCTCTCCTAGTCTATTTGGAGCGGAACGCTCCTTTCCGTCTCTCGGATTCCCTTTTTGTTAATTTTGGTCCTGTGAATCGGGGTTTGTGTCCTTCTACTCCTTCCTTGAGTCGTTGGGTTCGTTCACTGATTTCTTTGGCTTACAAAGAGGGGGGTCACCTTTCTCCTTTGGGGGTTCCGGGTTGTTCCACTCGCTCCATGGCTGCTTCCTGTGCGTAGGTCCAAGGGGCTTCCATTTCTGAGATTTGCGCTGCCACCTGGGCTTCCACGTTGACCTTTGCCTCTCATTACAGGATTGGACAGGAGGTTGACTGTGCTGATGTCTTTGGACACCGGGTTCTTTCCACTATGGTTCCTGAGTAGTGGTTTTTCCCTTGTCTTCTGTGTTTTTTTAATAAACCTTTTTGCAGACCTTCTTTGGTTGTCCTGTTTGGCTTTGTACATCTCAATTCTGTAAGGAAGGGAAGCGAGGGAGGGACGATGAGGTAATGCTTCAATTACTTACCGGTAATTGCATTACTCTGAGTCCTACTCCCTTGCTTCCCTTACTTACATCCCTCCCTCCCTCCCTGATGGTCCAGGCCAACCTTTTGGTATGGTTTCAATCTATGTGGTATTACAGGAGGTATGAGGGGGCTGGGGGCTATATATAGTCCCCACGTGACAAATCACGTGGGTACGGGTGTCTGGTGAGGCAGGGATGCCTCAATTCTTTAAGTAAGGGAAGCGAGGGAGTAGGACTCAGAGTAATGCAATTACCGGTAAGTAATTGAAGCAGATGTACTGTCCTACCTCAAGGACAGGTGCAGGGATGTGCGTCAGATGTACTGTCCTACCTCAAGGACAGGTGCAGGGATGTGCGTCAGATGTACTGTCCTACCTCAAGGACAGGTGCAGGGATGTGCGTCAGATGTACTGTCCTACCTCAAGGACAGGTGCAGGGATGTGCGTCAGATGTACTGTTCTACCTCAAGGACAGGTGCAGGGATGTGCGCCAGATGTACTGTTCTACCTCAAGGACAGGTGCAGGGATGTGCGTCAGATGTACTGTTCTACCTTAAGGACAGGTGCAGGGATGTGCGGCAGATGTACTGTTCTACCTCAAGGACAGGTGCAGGGATGTACAGCAGATGTACTGTTCTACCTTAAGGACAGGTGCAGGGATGTGCTTGAGATGTACTGTCCTACCTCAAGGACAGGTGCAGGGATGTGCGTCAGATGTACTGTTCTACCGTAAGGACAGGTGCAGGGATGTGCGTCAGATGTACTGTTCTACCTCAAGGACAGGTGCAGGGATGTACAGCAGATGTACTGTTCTAACGTAAGGACAGGTGCAGGGATGTGCGTCAGATGTGCTGTTCTACCTCAAGGATAGGTGCAGAGATGTGCGTCAGATGTACTGTTCTACCTCAAGGACAGGTGCAGGGATGTGCGTCAGATGTACTGTTCTACCTTAAGGACAGGTGCAGGGATGTGCGTCAGATGTACTGTTCTACCTTAAGGACAGGTGCAGGGATGTGCGGCAGATGTACTGCTCTACCTTAAGAACAGGTGCAAGGATATACGGCAGATGTACTGTTTTACCTCAAGGACAGGTGCAGGGATGTGCGGGGATGTGCGTCAGATGTACTGTTCTAACTTAAGGACTGGTGCAAGGATATACGGAAGATGTACTGTCCTACCTCAAGGACAGGTGCAGGGATGTGCGTCAGATGTACTGTTCTACCTTAAGGACAGGTGCAAGGATATACGGAAGATGTACTGTCCTACCTCAAGGACAGGTGCAGGGATGTGCGTCAGATGTACTGTTCTACCTCAAGGACAGGTGCAGGGATGTGCGGCAGATGTACTGTTCTACCTCAAGGACAGGTGCAGGGATGTGCGTCAGATGTACTGTCCTACCTCAAGGACAGGTGCAGGGAGGTGCGCCAGATGTACTGTTCTACCTCAAGGACAGGTGCAGGGATGTACGTCAGATGTACTGTTCTACCTCAAGGACAGGTGCAGGGATGTGCATCAAATGCACTGTTCTACCTCAAGGACATGTGCAGGGATGTGCGTCAGATTTACTGTCCTACCTCAAGGACTGGTGCGGGGATGTGCGTTAGATGTACTGTTCTACCTTAAGAACAGGTGCAGGGATGTGCGTCAGATGTACTGTTCTACCTTAAGGACAGGTGCAGGGATGTGCGTCAGATGTACTGTTCTACCTTAAGGACAGGTGCAGGGATGTGCCGCAGATGTACTGTTTTACCTTAAGGACAGGTGCAGGGATGTGCGTCAGATGTACTGTTCTACCTCAAGGACAGGTGCAGGGATGTGCGTCAGATGTACTGTCCTACCTCAAGGACAGTTGCAGGGATGTGCGTCAGATGTACTGTCCTACCTCAAGGACAGGTGCAGGGATGTACGGAAGATGTACTGTTCTACCTCAAGGAGAGGTGCAGGGATGTGTGCCAGATGTACTGTTCTACCTCAAGGACAGGTGCAGGGATGTGCATCAGATGCACTGACCAACCACAAGGACAGGTGCAGGGATGTGCGTCAGATGTACTGTCCTACCTCAAGGACAGGTGCAGGGATGTGCGTCAGAAGTACTGTTCTACCTCAAGGACAGGTGCAGGGATGTGCGTTAGATGTACTGTTCTACCTTAAGGACAGGTGCAGGGATGTGCAGCAGATGTACTGTTCTACCTCAAGGACAGGTGCAGGGATGTGCGTCAGATGTACTGTTCTACCTTAAGGACAGGTGCAGGGATGTGCGTCAGATGTACTGTTCTACCGTAAGGACAGGTGCAGGGATGTGCGTCAGATGTACTGTTCTACCTTAAGGACAGGTGCAGGGATGTGCGGCAGATGTACCGTTTTACCTCAAGGACAGGTGCAGGGATGTGCGGGGATGTGCGTCAGATGTACTGTCCTACCTCAAGGACAGGTGCAGGGATGTGCGTCAGATGTACTGTTCTACCTCAAGGACAGGTGCAGGGATGTGCGGCAGATGTACTGTTCCACCTCAAGGACAGGTGCAGGGATGTGCGGCAGATGTACTGTTCTACCTTAAGGACAGGTGCAGGGATGTGCGGCAGATGTACTGTCCTACCTCAAGGACAGGTGCAGGGATGTGCGGCAGATGTACTGTCCTACCTCAAGGACAGGTGCAGGGATGTGCGTCAGATGTACTGTTCTACCTTAAGGACAGGTGCAGGGATGTGCTCGAGATGTACTGTTCTACCTTAAGGACAGGTGCAGGGATGTGCGTCAGATGTACTATTCTAACTCAAGGACAGGTGCAGGGATGTGCTCGAGATGTACTGTTCTACCTTAAGGACAGGTGCAGGGATGTGCGTCAGATGTACTGTTCTACCTTAAGGACAGGTGCAGGGATGTGCGTCAGATGTACTGTTCTACCTTAAGGACAGGTGCAGGGATGTGCGTCAGATGTACTGTTCTACATTAAGGACAGGTGAAGGGATATACGGCAGATGTACTGTTTTACCTCAAGGACAGGTGCAGGAATGTGCGGGGATGTGCGTCAGATGGACTGTCCTACCTCAAGGACAGGTGCAGGGATGTGCGTCAGATGTACTGTTCTACCTCAAGGACAGGTGCAAGGATATACGGAAGATGTACTGTCCTACCTCAAGGACAGGTGCAGGGATGTGCGTCAGATGTACTGTTCTACCTTAAGGACAGGTGCAGGGATGTGCGTCAGATGTACTGTTCTACCTTAAGGACAGGTGCAGGGATGTGCGGCAGATGTACTGTTCTACCTCAAGGACAGGTGCAGGGATGTGGGGCGGATGTACTGTTCTACCTCAAGGACAGGTGCAGAGATGTGCGTCAGATGTACTGTTCTACCTCAAGGACAGGTGCAGGGATGTGCGGCAGATGTACTGTTCTAACTCAAGGACAGGTGCAGGGATGTGCATCAGATGTACTGTTCTACCTCAAGGACAGGTGCAGAGATGTGCGTCAGATGTACTGTTCTACCTCAAGGACAGGTGCAGGGATGTACAGCAGATGTACTGTTCTACCTCAAGGACAGGTGCAGGGATGTGCGTCAGATGTACTGTTCTATCTTAAGGACAGGTGCAGGGATGTGCGGCAGATGTACTGTTCTACCTTAAGGACAGGTGCAGGGATGTGCGGCAGATGTACTGTTCTACCTCAAGGTCAGGTGCAGGGATGTGCGTCAGATGTACTGTCCTACCTCAAGGACAGGTGCAGGGATGTGCGGCAGATGTACTGTTCTACCTCAAGGACAGGTACAGGGATGTGCGTCAGATGTACTGTTCTACCTCAAGGACAGGTGCAGGGATGTGCGGGGATCTGCGTCAGATGTACTGTCCTACCTCAAGGACAGGTACAGGGATGTGCGTCAGATGTACCGTTCTACCTCAAGGACAGGTGCAGGGATGTGCGGCAGATGTACTGTTCTACCTCAAGGACAGGTGCAGGGATGTGCATCAGATGCACTGACCAACCACAAGGACAGGTGCAGGGATGTGCGTCAGATGTACTGTCCTACCTCAAGGACAGGTGCAGGGATGTGCGTCAGAAGTACTGTTCTACCTCAAGGACAGGTGCAGGGATGTGCGTTAGATGTACTGTTCTACCTTAAGGACAGGTGCAGGGATGTGCAGCAGATGTACGGTTGTACCTCAAGGACAGGTGCAGGGATGTGCGTCAGATGTACTGTTCTACCTTAAGGACAGGTGCAGGGATGTGCGTCAGATGTACTGTTCTACCGTAAGGACAGGTGCAGGGATGTGCGTCAGATGTACTGTTCTACCTTAAGGACAGGTGCAGGGATGTGCGTCAGATGTACTGTTCTACATTAAGGACAGGTGCAGGGATATACGGCAGATGTACCGTTTTACCTCAAGGACAGGTGCAGGGATGTGCGGGGATGTGCGTCAGATGTACTGTCCTACCTCAAGGACAGGTGCAGGGATGTGCGTCAGATGTACTGTTCTACCTCAAGGACAGGTGCAGGGATGTGCGGCAGATGTACTGTTCCACCTCAAGGACAGGTGCAGGGATGTGCGGCAGATGTACTGTTCTACCTTAAGGACAGGTGCAGGGATGTGCGGCAGATGTACTGTCCTACCTCAAGGACAGGTGCAGGGATGTGCGGCAGATGTACTGTCCTACCTCAAGGACAGGTGCAGGGATGTGCGTCAGATGTACTGTTCTACCTTAAGGACAGGTGCAGGGATGTGCTCGAGATGTACTGTTCTACCTTAAGGACAGGTGCAGGGATGTGCGTCAGATGTACTATTCTAACTCAAGGACAGGTGCAGGGATGTGCTCGAGATGTACTGTTCTACCTTAAGGACAGGTGCAGGGATGTGCGTCAGATGTACTGTTCTACCTTAAGGACAGGTGCAGGGATGTGCGTCAGATGTACTGTTCTACCTTAAGGACAGGTGCAGGGATGTGCGTCAGATGTACTGTTCTACATTAAGGACAGGTGAAGGGATATACGGCAGATGTACTGTTTTACCTCAAGGACAGGTGCAGGAATGTGCGGGGATGTGCGTCAGATGGACTGTCCTACCTCAAGGACAGGTGCAGGGATGTGCGTCAGATGTACTGTTCTACCTCAAGGACAGGTGCAAGGATATACGGAAGATGTACTGTCCTACCTCAAGGACAGGTGCAGGGATGTGCGTCAGATGTACTGTTCTACCTTAAGGACAGGTGCAGGGATGTGCGTCAGATGTACTGTTCTACCTTAAGGACAGGTGCAGGGATGTGCGGCAGATGTACTGTTCTACCTCAAGGACAGGTGCAGGGATGTGGGGCGGATGTACTGTTCTACCTCAAGGACAGGTGCAGAGATGTGCGTCAGATGTACTGTTCTACCTCAAGGACAGGTGCAGGGATGTGCGTCAGATGTACTGTTCTACATTAAGGACAGGTGAAGGGATATACGGCAGATGTACTGTTTTACCTCAAGGACAGGTGCAGGAATGTGCGGGGATGTGCGTCAGATGGACTGTCCTACCTCAAGGACAGGTGCAGGGATGTGCGTCAGATGTACTGTTCTACCTCAAGGACAGGTGCAAGGATATACGGAAGATGTACTGTCCTACCTCAAGGACAGGTGCAGGGATGTGCGTCAGATGTACTGTTCTACCTTAAGGACAGGTGCAGGGATGTGCGTCAGATGTACTGTTCTACCTTAAGGACAGGTGCAGGGATGTGCGGCAGATGTACTGTTCTACCTCAAGGACAGGTGCAGGGATGTGGGGCGGATGTACTGTTCTACCTCAAGGACAGGTGCAGAGATGTGCGTCAGATGTACTGTTCTACCTCAAGGACAGGTGCAGGGATGTGCGGCAGATGTACTGTTCTAACTCAAGGACAGGTGCAGGGATGTGCATCAGATGTACTGTTCTACCTCAAGGACAGGTGCAGAGATGTGCGTCAGATGTACTGTTCTACCTCAAGGACAGGTGCAGGGATGTACAGCAGATGTACTGTTCTACCTCAAGGACAGGTGCAGGGATGTGCGTCAGATGTACTGTTCTACCTTAAGGACAGGTGCAGGGATGTGCGGCAGATGTACTGTTCTACCTTAAGGACAGGTGCAGGGATGTGCGGCAGATGTACTGTTCTACCTCAAGGTCAGGTGCAGGGATGTGCGTCAGATGTACTGTCCTACCTCAAGGACAGGTGCAGGGATGTGCGGCAGATGTACTGTTCTACCTCAAGGACAGGTACAGGGATGTGTGTCAGATGTACTGTTCTACCTCAAGGACAGGTGCAGGGATGTGCGGGGATCTGCGTCAGATGTACTGTCCTACCTCAAGGACAGGTACAGGGATGTGCGTCAGATGTACTGTTCTACCTCAAGGACAGGTGCAGGGATGTGCGGCAGATGTACTGTTCTACCTTAAGGACAGGTGCAGGGATGTGCGGCAGATGTACTGTTCTACCTCAAGGTCAGGTGCAGGGATGTGCGTCAGATGTACTGTCCTACCTCAAGGACAGGTGCAGGGATGTGCGTCAGATGTACTGTCCTACCTCAAGGACAGGTACAGGGATGTGCGTCAGATGTACTGTCCTACCTCAAGGACAGGTACAGGGATGTGCGTCAGATGTACTGTTCTACCTTAAGGACAGGTGCAGGGATGTGCGTCAGATGTACTGTTCTACCTCAAGGACAGGTGCAGGGATGTGCGTCAGATGTACTGTTCTACCTTAAGGACAGGTGCAGGGATGTGCGTCAGATGTACTGTTCTACCTCAAGGACAGGTGCAGGGATGTGGGGCGGATGTACTGTTCTACCTCAAGGACAGGTGCGCTAGGCGCATCGTGGTCTGCTCCAAATGATGTCACTGAGGTTGTTCGACGTCACGCGGGACCAGCAGCCTCATCGACCGCATGGTGAACCCTGGGATGGAGGAGCAGCTGATCCTGTTGGTGAACAGGCTGCAGAATGCTTTCAGGTCCTGACACCTAGACCTGCCACAGATTGCCCTGGTGGGCAGGCAGAGTGACAGCAAGAGCTCTGTGCTCGAGAACTTCGTGGGCAAGTGAGCGGGTACCCATGTGCCACTCAGGCTGACCTGTCCCCTTATCCCAAGCATGGGTCTGTCCAGTACCTTTGTGGCACTCGGGACGCCATGAATTCAGAGTGGAAGTGGGACAGCGGAGCTGAGCAAGACACTTATGGGGAATATTTACAACAAAATGTGGGAGCAAGGAGCTGCGCCAAATTTGGCAGGGCCGCACTCTGACATTTCCGAAACCCAGAAATGCGCCTTATTTACAAAAATACGGTGCACCCTTTTGTTTTCGCTAGCGCTGGAGCTAGTTCCAACGCATTTCGTGCAAGGGCGTCTGCATTGCAGGTACTGATTGTTTACGTGCAGGAAGGTATCACTTCCTGCACATAAACAATGCATAATGGTGATTTGTTACTTCTATGTGTGCTGCGTTCTTGAGCATCGGTTGTTTGCGTGCAGGAAGGGGCGCCTTCCTGCACGTAAACAATCAGTCCCTGCCTTTGCATGGCTTTAGTTTTTGGTGCTGCCTCAGATTTGACCTCCTTGTAAATCTGGGGCAGCTTCGAAAAGCAATATTAGGTGTAGTGGTGGAACGCCCACAGCAACACCCACTGCACGTCTCTTTCACCCTAAGTGATGTGTGTAAAGGGGCCATATTTACAAGGCAGCGTTAAGCCACAAAAGTGGCTCAAAGCTGCTATGTAAATATGGAGAAGGGCACAGTGCCAACGGAACGTAAGTAGAAGTGACGTTCTGGTGGCGCTATCCCATTGTAAATATACCCCTTAATGACCCCAAGTAAGTATAGCACTAGCCTGCGTTGTTTTCTTAGGTGCTGTTTGT
This sequence comes from Lissotriton helveticus, assembly GCF_964261635.1. Lineage (NCBI taxonomy): Eukaryota > Metazoa > Chordata > Amphibia > Caudata > Salamandridae > Lissotriton > Lissotriton helveticus. The sequence continues at coordinate 103,005,038 of NC_136064.1, read as the reverse complement.
GAATTCTGTAAGGTCAGAGGAAGCCTCCGGGCACACAGTCGAGCATTGCAGTGTGAAGTGTTAGAGCTTCTGCTGCAAACACCCCAGGCCAGGAGCGGCGCTAGCAGACAGAGTGCGGCTGCCTGGCAGGAGAAAGAGAGGGCAGAGGTGGACAGACGCCCCTCACCTCAAGATGACCACCAGGGCAGGGTGCGGCTGGCTGGAAGGAGCAAGTGAGGGCAGAGGACAGGGAGCTCCTCACCTCAAGATGACCACTAGGGCAGTGTGCGGCTGGCTGGAAGGAGCAAGTGAGGGCAGAGGACAGGGAACTCCTCACCTCAAGATGACCACTAGGGCAGTGTGCGGCTGGCTGGCAGGAGCAAGAGAGGGCAGAGGTGGACAGACGCCCCTCACCTCAAGATGACCACCAGGGCAGGGTGCGGCTGGTTGGCATGAGTGAGAGAGGTCAGAGGAGGACAGGGCGCCCCTCTCCTCAAGATGACCACCAGGGCAGTGTGCGGCTGGCTGGCAGGAGCAAGAGAGGGCTGTGGAGGACAGGGAACTCCTCACCTCAAGATGACCACTAGGGCAGTGTGCGGCTGGCTGGCAGGAGCAAGAGAGGGCAGAGGTGGACAGACGCCCCTCACCTCAAGATGACCACCAGGGCAGGGTGCGGCTGGTTGGCATGAGTGAGAGAGGTCAGAGGAGGACAGGGCGCCCCTCTCCTCAAGATGACCACCAGGGCAGTGTGCGGCTGGCTGGCAGGAGCAAGAGAGGGCTGTGGAGGACAGGGAACTCCTCACCTCAAGATGACCACTAGGGCAGGGTGCGGCTGGCTGGCAGGAGCAAGAGAGAACAGGGTGCCCCTCACCTCAAGATGACCGCCAGGGCAGGGTGTGGCTGGCTGGCAGGAGCAAGAGAGGGCAGAGGAGGACAGGGCGCCCCTCTCCTCAAAATGACCACCAGGGCAGTGTGCGGCTGGCTGGCAGGAGCAAGAGAGGGCTGTGGAGGACAGGGCGCCCCTCTCCTCAAGATGACCACTAGGGCAGGGTGCGGCTGGCTGGCAGGAGCAAGAGAGAACAGGGTGCCCCTCACCTCAAGATGACCGCCAGGGCAGGGTGTGGCTGGCTGGCAGGAGCAAGAGAGAACAGGGTGCCCCTCACCTCAAGATGACCGCCAGGGCAGGGTGTGGCTGGCTGGCAGGAGCAAGAGAGGGCAGTGGAGGACAGGGCGCCCCTCACCTCAAGATGACCACCAGGGCAGGGTGCGGCTGGTTGGCATGAGTGAGAGAGGTCAGAGGAGGACAGGGCGCCCCTCTCCTCAAGATGACCGCCAGGGCAGGGTGCGGCTGGGTGGCAGGAGCAAGAGAGGGCAGAGGACAGGGCGCCTCTCACCTTAAGATGACCACCAGGGCAGTGTGCGGCTGGCTGGCAGGAGCAAGAGAGGGCAGTGGAGGACAGGGAACTCCTCACCTCAAGATGACCACTAGGGCAGGGTGCGGCTGGCTGGCAGGAGCAAGAGATGGCAGAGGAGGACAGGGCGCCCCTCACCTCAAGATGACCACCAGGGCAGTGTGCGGCTGGCTGGCAGGAGCAAGAGAGGGCTGTGGAGGACAGGGAACTCCTCACCTCAAGATGACCACTAGGGCAGGGTGCGGCTGGCTGGCAGGAGCAAGAGAGAACAGGGTGCCCCTCACCTCAAGATGACCGCCAGGGCAGGGTGTGGCTGGCTGGCAGGAGCAAGAGAGGGCAGTGGAGGACAGGGCGCCCCTCACCTCAAGATGACCACCAGGGCAGGGTGCGGCTGGCTGGCAGGAGCAAGAGAGGGCAGAGGACAGGGCGCCCTCACCTCAAGATGACCGCCAGGGCAGGGTGCGGCTGGTTGGCAGAGGACAGGGCGCCCTCACCTCAAGATGACCGCCAGGGCATGGTGCGGCTGGGTGGAAGGAGCAAGAGAGGGCAGAGGACAAGGCGCCCTCACCTCAAGATGACCACTAGGGCAGGGTGCGGCTGGCTGGCAGGAGCAAGAGAGGGCAGAGGACAGGGCGCCTCTCACCTCAAGATGACCACCAGGGCAGTGTGCGGCTGGCTGGCAGGAGCAAGAGAGGGCAGTGGAGGACAGGGAACTCCTCACCTCAAGATGACCACTAGGGCAGGGTGTGGCTGGCTGGCAGGAGCAAGAGAGAACAGGGTGCCCCTCACCTCAAGATGACCGCCAGGGCAGGGTGTGGCTGGCTGGCAGGAGCAAGAGAGGGCAGTGGAGGACAGGGAACTCCTCACCTCAAGATGACCACTAGGGCAGGGTGCAGCTGGCTGGAAGGAGCAAGTGAGGGCAGAGGACAGGAACCTCCTCACCTCAAGATGACCACTAGGGCAGTGTGCGGCTGGCTGGCAGGAGCAAGAGAGGGCAGAGGAGGACAGGGCGCCCCTCACCTCAAGATGACCACCAGGGCAGTGTGCGGCTGGCTGGCAGGAGCAAGAGAGAGGCAGTGGAGGACAGGGAACTCCTCACCTCAAGATGACCACTAGGGCAGGGTGCGGCTGGCTGGCAGGAGCAAGAGAGAACAGGGTGCCCCTCACCTCAAGATGACCGCCAGGGCAGGGTATGGCTGGCTGGCAGGAGCAAGAGAGGGCAGTGGAGGACAGGGAACTCCTCACCTCAAGATGACCACTAGGGCAGGGTGCGGCTGGCTGGAAGGAGCAAGTGAGGGCAGAGGACAGGGAACTCCTCACCTCAAGATGACCACTAGGGCAGTGTGCGGCTGGCTGGCAGGAGCAAGAGAGGGCAGAGGAGGACAGGGCGCCCCTCACCTCAAGATGACCACCAGGGCAGTGTGTGGCTGGCTGGCAGGAGCAAGAGAGGGCAGTGGAGGACAGGGCGCCCCTCACCTCAAGATGACCACCAGGGCAGGGTGCGGCTGGCTGGCAGGAGCAAGAGAGGGCAGAGGACAGGGCACCCTCACCTCAAGATGACCGCCAGGGCAGGGTGCGGCTGGTTGGCAGAGGACAGGGCGCCCTCACCTCAAGATGACCGCCAGGGCAGGGTGCGGCTGGGTGGCAGGAGCAAGAGAGGGCAGAGGACAAGGCGCCCTCACCTCAAGATGACCACAGGGCAGGGTGCGGCTGGCTGGCATGAGCAAGAGAGGGTAGAGGACAGGGCGCCCCTCACCTCAAGATGACCACCAGGGCAGGGTGCGGCTGGTTGGCATGAGTGAGAGAGGTCAGAGGAGGACAGGGCGCCCCTCTCCTCAAGATGACCGCCAGGGCAGGGTGCGGCTGGGTGGCAGGAGCAAGAGAGGGCAGAGGACAGGGCGCCTCTCACCTTAAGATGACCACCAGGGCAGGGTGCGGCTGGCTGGCAGGAGCAAGAGAGGGCAGAGGAGGACAGGGCGCCTCTCACCTCAAGATGACCACCAGGGCAGGGTGCGGCTGGGTGGCAGAGGAGGACAGGGCGCCCCTCACCTCAAGATGACCGCCAGGGCAGGGTGCGGCTGGCTGGAAGGAGCAAGAGAGGACAGTGGAGGACAGGGAACTCCTCACCTCAAGATGACCACCAGGGCAGGGTGCGGCTGGCTGGCAGGAGCAAGAGAGGGCAGAGGAGGACAGGGCGCCTCTCACCTCAAGATGACCACCAGGGCAGTGTGCGGCTGGCTGGCAGGAGCAAGAGAGGGCAGTGGAGGACAGGGAACTCCTCACCTCAAGATGACCACTAGGGCAGGGTGCGGCTGGCTGGCAGGAGCAAGAGAGAACAGGGTGCCCCTCACCTCAAGATGACCGCCAGGGCAGGGTGTGGCTGGCTGGCAGGAGCAAGAGAGGGCAGTGGAGGACAGGGAACTCCTCACCTCAAGATGACCACTAGGGCAGGGTGCGGCTGGCTGGAAGGAGCAAGTGAGGGCAGAGGACAGGGAGCTCCTCACCTCAAGATGACCACTAGGGCAGTGTGCGGCTGGCTGGAAGGAGCAAGTGAGGGCAGAGGACAGGGAACTCCTCACCTCAAGATGACCACTAGGGCAGTGTGCGGCTGGCTGGCAGGAGCAAGAGAGGGCAGAGGAGGACAGGGCGCCCCTCACCTCAAGATGACCACCAGGGCAGTGTGCGGCTGGCTGGCAGGAGCAAGAGAGGGCAGTGGAGGACAGGGAACTCCTCACCTCAAGATGACCACTAGGGCAGGGTGAGGCTGGCTGGCAGGAGCAAGAGAGGGCAGAGGAGGACAGGGCGCCCCTCACCTCAAGATGACCACCAGGGCAGTGTGCGGCTGGCTGGCAGGAGCAAGAGAGGGCTGTGGAAGACAGGGAACTCCTCACCTCAAGATGACCACTAGGGCAGTGTGCGGCTGGCTGGCAGGAGCAAGAGAGGGCAGAGGACAGGGCGCCCTCACCTCAAGATGACCACCAGGGCAGTGTGCGGCTGGCAGGCAGGAGCAAGAGAGGGCAGTGGAGGACAGGGCGCCCCTCACCTCAAGATGACCACCAGGGCAGGGTGCGGCTGGCTGGCAGGAGCAAGAGAGGGCAGAGGACAGGGCGCCCTCACCTCAAGATGACTGCCAGGGCAGTGTGCGGCTGGTTGGCAGAGGACAGGGCGCCCTCACCTCAAGATGACCGCCAGGGCAGGGTGCGGCTGGTTGGCAGAGGACAGGGCGCCCTCACCTCAAGATGACCGCCAGGGCATGGTGCGGCTGGCTGGCAGGAGCAAGAGAGGGCAGAGGACAAGGCGCCCTCACCTCAAGATGACCACAGGGCAGGGTGCGGCTGGCTGGCAGGAGCAAGAGAGGGCAGAGGACAGGGCGCCCCTCACCTCAAGATGACCGCCAGGGCAGGGTGAGGCTGGATGGCAGGAGCAAGAGAGGGCAGTGGAGGACCGGGCGCCCCTCACCTCAAGATGACCGCCAGGGCAGTGTGCGGCTGGCTGGCAGGAGCAAGAGAGGGCAGTGGACAGGGCGCCCTCACCTCAAGATGACCACAGGGCAGGGTGCGGCTGGCTGGCAGGAACAAGAGAGGACAGGGTGCCCCTCACCTCAAGATGACCACCAGGGCAGGGTGCGACTGGCTGGCAGAAGAGGACAGGGCGCCCCTCACCTCAAGATGACCGCCAGGGCAGGGTGCGGCTGGCTGGAAGGAGCAAGAGAGGGCAGAGGACAGGGCGCCCCTCACCTCAAGATGACCACAGGGCAGGGTGCGGCTGGCTGGCAGGAGCAAGACAGGGCAGAGGACAGGGTGTCCTCACCTCAAGATGACGACCATCCCCAGAGACAAGGATGCTGGACTCTTCTGCCCATGGCGAGGGTGTAGTAATGGATATAGGACAGGTGGTAGAGAGGAGGAGGGGAGTAGTGAATGAAAAGGTCAGGTTCTATCGTGTGGCAAGAAGTTGGCAAAACTGGGAGGTAGTTCGAGGAGGAGGAAGGTGGAGCATTGATAGTGGAGAGTGAGGTAAGGCTGAGGTGCGAGGGGGGACTGACATCGACAAGGAAGAGAGTAGAAAGGGCCTGAAAGAACGGGTGTCTTAATGAAGGGGTGAGAAAGAAGCAGGAGCCGGACACGAGACCGCCGGCCAGGGAGGACCGGGGACGGTGGTCCACTGCGACAGGAAAGAGCTGCGCAGGGGGATAGCGTTGGTTGGCAGGGGCGGTACAGCTCGGATACAATGGAGCAGTGGTAAAAGCCAGAGAAGGGCACTGCCAGGAGGAGGAGAGGCAGAGAAGCAGGAGAGTGAGGATGAGAACGGGGGGACCAAGAAGCAAGAAGGAGCAGGTAAAGTAGGGAGCGCCAGGGAGGTCTGAGGCAGTGCTTATTTTGTAAAACAAAGAGGTGCCGGTGCCGAAAAACTTGCCAAGGAGACCACAGCCCACTTCTACCTCCGGTGAACCCCACTTCCAACACTCGCACTGCCTTAGTCTCTATCTTCTAACCTTGCTTTGTTGTCTGTCCTCTAACCCCTAGATTCATCAAAGTCCCGTTTTGCGAGCCCCTAATAGCGATTATTAAGGAATCGCTATTAAGGACTTGCAAAACGGGATTCATGTAGAAATTGCATAAAGAAATGCGATTCCTACATCTTCCTTATTTGCGATTAGCAAATTGCTAATCGCAAATAAGGAATAACTCCCCATGCATTCCTATGGGCCTAAAGGCCCATAGGAATGAATGGGGAGTTATTCCTTATTTGCGATTAGCAATTAGCTAATCGCAAATAAGGATGCGATTTCAAGGGTGCAGGGGTGTCCAAAGGACACCCTGTAGCACCCCTGAAATGTGAATTTACACTCATGTTGTGCACACACATGTCCAAAGGACATGTGTGTGTGTAACATGCAACTTAGAAAAATGCATTAAAATGCATTTTTCTAAGTTTTCGCTATTTACCACGAGGTTTGACTTCGTGGTAAATAGCGGCCCCAGATTGCGAATTCGCAATTTTTAAATGTTTAATGAATAGCATTTAAGGAATCTCTAATAGAGATTCCTTAAATGCTAATCCTCGCATATTTGCGAATTCTTTATTAGCGATTTTTGCATTTGGGATGATGAATCCCAAATGCAAAAATTGCAGTCGCAAAGGGCCAGATTCTCAGAATCTGGCCCTTTTGCGAGCGCATTTCGCTTGATGAATCAGGCTGCTAGTCTTTGCTCTAAGAATCTATCCTCTCTCCTCTCTAATCGTTTTCTATTGTCTTTGTCACACCTGGTGCTTTACCTTATTCCATGTATTTCTGATTTGCCCTCTATTCATTCTAATTCTGCCCTTTTTCCTCTTCACTTTTACCCATGCTCTGCTCTCTCTCCCCTCGATCTTGGCTCTTTACGATCACTCTTCTAGCAGTGATTAGCTCTGTCTCCGTTTTCTAATTTCTCTGCTTTCTTCTTCTGTCCTGTCCTCCACATCCTTTCATTCTATCTTTTCTCTTCTTAATGCTCTCTTCTTCACATCATGTCTGCGTTCTCTTTGTATCCGATTTGCTCTTCTCCTTTTCTTCTACGTCGCTCTGTTTTATCTCTCTCCTCTCTTGTTGTTTCTTTCTCCTCTTTACCCATGCTCTCTCTCATCTAGAACATGGCTGCTGGCACCCCTGTCTCCAGCCTGTACATTTCCCTGCTATTGTGAACTCCACATTTCTTGTTATTCCTAAAGAAGAGGAAGATGACATGGATTTGACTCTCTTACCTATACCAAGTGCAAGAACAAAATGTGCACCAAATGAAAATGCGTTTTTTCGCATATAATAATCAGTGCGGTACAACTCGGTTTATTGCGGAACAGGCGGCTGCTAGTGCACAGCAGGTCGTGTCACTGCTAGTGCTGCCTGTAATTAGTAGGTCCAGGGATGACGAGGACATCGGTATTCACTGCTCAGCTTGCTGTGACCCTGCCTGCGACTGTGCTACAGCACAAGCATTGCCCCCGGCCGTAATGCTGCCAATGCCAGTGAGTATGGATGTGACTCCTAGGATGCTCAGCAATTAGCATGCTGGGAGGCAGCAGCACCGACTCTACAGGCGCAAAGAACTTGTGGTGGGGCGCATCGAGCACGTTGAAGATTTAGCAGCAATGCAGGGCTGCAGCCAGTTTCACAGTTCATTAGGAAGCTCTACTCCAACCCCTTCTGGCTCTACAGCTTGCTACGCTCTTGCCTGTGTAGTCCCTATGGGTGGCAGTGGCCGGTCCATTCATGTAATCTAAAGCATCGGTGGCCCCTGTGCCCAGCCCGAGTCTGTATAAAGTGCCACAGATCCAGAGACGCACCCCAGTGCATGGGCAGCGCCATCCTGCCTGGATTTGCATCGCCGCGGGTCGAGCCTGGAGGTTTCAATAAATTAGCGTTTTAAGGGTCCGCAGTTATCGGTCTTCGACCTGTAGTCACACTGTTAAGGTGTAACCATGCGCTCTACAAATGGCTATATTAGTTCAGGCCAATTAGTCCCTTATGTCCTTTGGGTCCCAAATTTCCTCCCTATGTCTGTGAGTGAGCTTTTGAATCACGCTTTAAGCCCGGTGCGTTTCAGTTCATTTCCTAATCCGTTAAACCGCGCTGCTTTCAATCAGGAATGAAAAGAAACGCGAGGCGCGCGCCTCATCCGGGCCCAAAGTTATGCTATTCTGCCTGCGCAGCAAGACGAAAGTCCACACTTACTTTCATTTATTCTTCCTCAAGAGCCCTCACTCTCAAGTTCCAAATGCGCTCTCGCAGCTTCCTTGCCTCAACTCCGTCATGAGCCAGCCCCCAGCTACAGTTATCCAATGGGAGGCTTAGGCTCAGGCAGTGGCGGGTGCAGCAGACTCGGGGAATAGAAAGCAAGCTATTGTTTGAAGATGGCTTCTTGGATACGTGACTGCCAGGCAGGATGACATCATCACTAACGTAGTGATACACGATCATGCCTGCCTGGAGAGGCATTCGCCGGCCTGCCTATGAATACATACCAGCCATGCACCATGCAAGGTATGTTATTTTTAAAATTTTATAATTAAACAATTCATATTGAAACCACCACCTGCAGGGTCAGAAATTGTAGCCCCGGCCCTGTGAAACAAGTGCTGGTGCTGAGCACCGGAAAGCACCGGCTCAAATTAAGCACTGGTCTGAGGGATGGTGCTCTCTCAGAAGGCGTTGTTTGATTCTTTTGAGACGCCAGGAAGGGTGGGTGAGACAGGACACAACAGCATGAAGAGGTAGTGGGGGCCAGTGGGAGAGACGGCGGAGGAGCGGGAGACACGGAGACAGCTACTAATGGAGGAGTGTTGGACGTGGCCATTCTTAGTAGAATTCACCCCAAAATGTTTTGGTTTTTCCTCCTAGTCTTTACCGACTCTCTCCGAATGACCTTAGGATTCTGGGTACATTCCCACTGTATTGCAGAGGGAAGGTGTGCATATGTTATGGGTTTAGGTGTCATATCTCCGGGCACCCTGTAAACAGGTGCAAGACATACCTAGGGCGGGTATAGCACTGGCTAGTAGGGAGTCATTGTTGTATAGCATTTTAGGATCCTAGTGTAATTTTCCCGATTCATGCCCATATATAGGTATAAATCATCCTATCCTTATATAGGCATAGAAATCATAACCGTATTTAGACATAGCTCATGCAGTCCAAATACGTCATGGCTACTTCCACTAGTTCCGAAAATCCACAACGATTTCTTGGAAAACTCGCCTTCACCAGTCAGGGACTTCCCCTTGCTTGAATATTGATTTGTCCAAGAACTCATGGAGTTTTCAAAGAACTGAGACTCTTTGATGACGTTATTATGTCCAACCTTACGCCAAACTTGGCACCTTCAAGGTATAAATATGCCCACACTTGCCCTAGCAAACACACGGTGGTTTGGAGCTGTTCGACTATCTACTTGCCCAACACAGCTCGCCGAAGCAAGTGCCGAGGGAAGCCGACCCTCCAGCAGACGCACTGAGAGATGCTGTCTTTTCTCTTGCCAAAAATCCAGCTCCAGTGTTTCCAAGCTCCCCTTGCGGGGTGTTGGGAAATCGAGTCCTGAGACAGAGAGATACCAGACCCCCTTTATTCTAAACCAAGGTACGGACCTGATTAGACCCTAAGAGAAATCTTGGATAGATTCTTGGCAAAAGAATACTAAACCTATGCTACACCTCACTTACTTCTTCCCTCGTACTATACTTAGGTTAGGTGCACCGGGGGTAGGCGTATTTTAGAAGCACCAGTTGGGTTCTTTTAGTCCTTATTTATTTATGTCTGGTTTTATGGCTTAGAAACCATACCGTGCTTTTACAGTATTATTTCATAATACTCTTCTTGCTGTACGCATTATACTTTACAGCCAGTATTACGATTGTAGCAGTTCATTTCTTCTGCATGAGAAAGAAGACTGTTCAATAAATACTTTTTATTGAAAACGCCCGTCTCTCTATTTCTCTGCACCTCTGATGAAACGAAGCATGCACGATTGACTGAGTGAAATATCTATCTATTGTTTCCACGACTCTGAAGATACGTTCTATCATGGGGAAACAAAGTTGTCATGTTTATGCGGTTGTCAGAAACTAATCCCTTCTTGTTTATTCAAGAAAGTTTCTAGTGACCTCTGAGTTAGCTGGCATTCACAATTAAGTTTAATATATTCGATAGAGACCTAGTCGACCAAAGTCCCACGTCATATAGTATATATTATTCTAATGCGCAGAGCCTATTGGGAATATAGGAACTACACTAGGGTCAACCATGTATCAGACCTGCCATTGCAGGCCTGTGGGGCATCATTGCTCCCATGCCTCGGTTGGCATCACTTACACCTCAGCCAACCCTGAGTGAGTCATCCCATATCATGAGGGAACTCTCCTAGGTAATCCCTGAAGGGCCCAGGGGGATGGTGGCTGAAGGCTGGGTGGGTACGTACGTATCAATGTTCACTGCCCAGGTAGTGAGTTGCCCCACACCTGAGGCTTCCCCTGCCTTGGAGTTCAGCTCTTCCCATGGGATACTCCTGTGGTGTTGCAGATTCTCTTGTGCGGCCTTATGGCTCCGAGCACATCCTCACTGTCCAGTCAGTGTGAAAGTGCATGCGCCTTTCTACACAGACTAGGAAAAGGCGCTGACACAGCGTTCTGAATCATGAGCCGGTATGCCAACGCAGGCCTGGTAGTGCACCCTTGCTCCCGTTGAGTGCTAACCATGCGCCCAGCCTCCCAATACATTTAAAGCAGGGGGCAACCCAAATAACCCGTCGGCATCTGGGTAAAAATCTACAATCAGAAAAAAAGTAATAATGCCTCGGGATCGATAAACATACTCAATAGTAAGATAAAGAGAAAATAAATTAAACTCTTCCTATCTGTGTTAATCTCTAGAGTAAATTCACATAACTTTCAATATATGTAGTCAAGAAACAAACATCCCACTGTTTCAAGTTCAGATAAATTGTTTTATATTTCAGTCAAAACAAGTCAATTTGGGATTTCAAAATCAATCTATAAGTAAATATATTGATACAACTATATACATTTATTTACACATATACACATATAGCACAAAGAACAAGTGAAGAAAATCTTTCTTTGCTCTCTTTGCCCTTATTGTAATCAAGGATGCACCTCAAAACCTATTAGACCTAGTGCATTCCTTTTATTTGATCACCCTCATAAGAAACGCACCCCAGAGTTTACAGAGTATTGGATATAAGTATCAACTCTAATTTAAAGGATTACGAAGGAGACAGGATTACATCGTATGACTTTGATCTGATCATTAAACGTCAGCATGAAATTCGGACTGTTTAACATTTCACCGAAAGAAAGGATTGTTATTCATAGAGCACATTTTTCGACACTGTTTCATTTAAGTCATGTTATCAGATGGGCTTATGTATTTTTTCATGCACATGTTTGTAATTTTTCCTCATCATGATTAGATTCTCGGGTTGATTTATTTTATTGTGCCATTTGGGGGTTTCGCACTTTTTGGTAACTGCGTTGGTGTATTATGGGAGTAGTAGGCAGGAATTCTTCTGGTGGGTAGGTGTGGTGAAAGAGGTCGCGGGGTAGCACTAATGAGGGATTAATTAGGGAAAAGTGTGTGTTAGACTTGGCTTTTCTGGCAGGTTCACCCCTAAACTTTTTGCTTTTAATGATGACCTGGTGATGGCGAGTTTTGGGTTTTGCGCACTTTCACTGTGTCCCAGTGGAAAGTGCGTGCACACTTTGAGTGCATGTGGTGAGATAGGCCTGCCCTCCCATAGGAATGCATGGGGAAGGTATGTGTCCCTGGTAGTTCCTGATGCGTGGGGTGTGCAGGCTCGAGTCTGGTATGTACGGACTCGTGTGATTGAATGCTGCGAAATGATGTATGCGGCGTGTATGTGTCTAGTGTGGAAGTGCCACTTCTAGACATGGCTGTGTGTGTGCTGTGAAGGTGCTGGCGTGTGATTGGCTGGAGCTGGCTGGGATGCCAGGCTCCATGAGTCATGATGGGTCTGCCCGGTGGTGAGTGTGGAGATTAGCATGCTGATGGCTGGGGAGGAGTGCACCTGTGTCCTGAATGGGGCTGGGCTTTCCCCACACAATGCTGGCTCCACCCCCTGTGGTGTGTCTAATGACCCTAGCCCTGGCAGTGAATAGAGTGAGGGGATGAGCACATCAAGGGTGCTCCAAAACCAGCTGCGACTGGTTTCTCCCCCACCCTGCACCTACAGACAAAGGATTTAGTAGTATAAGAAGGGGCTGTGTCCCCTTACAAGTTGTTCTCTTCCAGTATCCTGTCTGAGGGGGGCTGCTGCTGTTGCTGGGCAGGAGGACCGCCACTTGGACTGCCTCCCTGCCTGGAGGCCCAGTGAGCTTGCCCCTACCTGCCTAGAAGAACTTTGTGGGAACTTTATTGGGCTTATAGCGCCTGGGAGCGCTGTATTTGACCCCTAGCGCTGGGAGCGCTGGATTTGCCTTTATAGCGCTTGGGAGCGCTTTACTTTCCCTTTCGCGGCTGCCCACGCCGCTTTTTGCCGATTTTAACGTCCCCTGGCAGGTGCCCACCCTGCCAGTGACCTTGTGCTGTTTTTGGCCCGAGCGAGTGCCCACCTCGCTTTACATTTAAATTAGAGGGAGCCCACCTCTCGTAGCACCGAGTTCACCGCCGCAGCCCCGGAGTGTTTTTAAACGTTGCCGGGCCGCTGCCTAGTGCGACCCGGAAGTGCCCGCCTCCCTGCTCGGGGCCGCGCTGTCATTGGCGTCCACCCGAGGCAGGAGGCCAGGCAAAACAAAACAAGACGCCAGGATGAGGGCGGTACCGGCGAGTCTCCCTTCCGCTTCCCCCGGTCTGGGGAAGCCTAGAAGTGCCTCAGGAGCAGGCCCGGAAGTCCCGCCCCCCGCAGGACGAGAGAGAGGAGAGCCCTGAAGCCCCGTGTGGCCGCTGGTAAGGATGAGATGACCGGCAGCCTCCCAGAGCCGGTGAGTGCAGCAGGGTAGAAAGGGGGGCCGTCCGGGCACACTGCCGATGCCCGCGCCCCCCCCCTCCGGTGTGTAGAGCCTGTTGAGGCTCAGGGGGCAATGCGTTTTATTAGAGCCAGAGAGGCTCTGGGGGCCATTGCGTCCTTGTTTCTCTCGAGCCTAAGAGAGGCTCCAACGACGGGGCAAGTGGTCTTAGAGCCCCGAGGCTCCCAAAGGCGACATTCCATTGTGAAGAGCCCTGAGAGGCTCTTGGGGGCCATAGTTGCTTCGAGTCCCCAGGAGGGGGGCTCCAACGAAGGGGCACATTGCTATTTAGAGCCCACAAGGCTCAGGGGGCATTTTTGCATTTCGAGTCCCCAGAGGGGGGGACTCCAACACTCCTGAGGGCCCAGTTGGTTGTTTCAGAGACAGCAAGGCTCCCACATCGTTTTTGGCGCTATTGTTCCTTTTAGGAGCCCAGAGGAGACTTCCAGCTGCCCAGCACTTCGTGGGCAGCTGCCACGTTTAGGCCCCTGACTTTGGGACACAGGGCGTCCTAGCCCTAGAGAGCCCAGTTGGCCTAGGGACAGTCACAGGTGGTGACTTATGTGAGTTTGGCGCAATTGTGTTCTTTAATACACCGCTGAATGTGTTGTTTATGCATCATGTGTTTTCCTTCCCTGCACCTCTGAATGTGTTCTTATGCGTCATGTGCCTTGTTCTCACACCGCTGAATGTAGGTTCTGCATCATGTGTTTTCCTTCCCTACACCTCTGAATGTGTTGTGATGCATCATGTGTAATGTGCTTAAATTCCTACAGGTATTGTGATACTTAGGTGGTTGTTCTTGCTAGTACAGGTGGTACTAGTGAGGTCCTGGTTCCCTGCGTGACCTGTTCCAAAGGTGGTTAGGGTTGCGTAGGTGGTACTTACCTGTTACCAGTGATTACTGGTTGTGTGCTTTATGTTCTATTTGGTGCTACAGTGATTTATATTCTATGTTCTAAGTGCTAATTCTACCTAGTGCTAAGTTCTAAAAGTGCTGATTCCTGACAGTGGTCCTGTCTTGTACATATCCCCTGTAAATTCTGCCCGTGCCTGTTGGCACATTGTAATGTGTGTGTTTTTATCTAATGTGTTTTGGTGTAATACAAAGGCTATTTTTATATATAACCTTGTGTGGAGTTTCCTTTGTGGTGGGCCTTGGGTGTTGTTGCTGGGGTGCGTGCGCAAACACTTAACTCACATTGCCTCCGAGTTTAGCCTTACTGCTCGTGCTACGTTACCAAGGGGGTGAGCAGGGGTTATCTTGGCGTGTAACTCCCTTGCCCTGAAGTGGAAGTGGTGGTCTCTGACTGACTTTGGCGCAAGCCCTGGCCAGCCAGGGATCCCATTTCTAACAGTGTGTGAGCAAGTTTAAAATAAAATCATGCCGTCAGAGAGAAAAAGTTGATTTGCTTTTGTAAATGAATGAAGACACGCACACGGCATCTTGTCAACTATGGCCTCTTAAGGTAAATGATTCTGGGTGGTTTCTGGGGCTACTACGAATCACAAGTGGTTCTGTGGGTTCTGTTTTGTTTCGTTTTATTTATTCTTGTTAGCATGACAGTGCTAGGAGGGAGATGAACGAAGGGTTGCAAGGATGGGGGGTTCACTGATACAATTTATTTTTCACTACCAATTCAGTGCGTATTTTTCTGTAAAATTGTTTAAACAGTTATTTTTTATTTATTGCAGTACCCCTGACGAAGAACTTACTAGGTTCAAAATGCATTGGTTTTTTTACTGCATTGGGTCAAAGGATAGTTGGCATCACGTGTCTATGTCTAAGTTTGGATAAACAGCATATGGCATTTGAAAATGAGGAATAAAGTATTCCAGCTCAACTCATCTGTCTCCGCAGTGATTCTATAAGAATGGAAAATATGCATTACCTTGCATGTTAAAAAGATGGAAATACAATGGATCACTTTGGTTAAATGTTTGAAAATGGTTTAAACACAAAGGTCTGTTGTCCTAAGTTCAGCAGTGCAGCAGTTGGTGTCGCTACTTTCGCACCTTTTTCTTTCATCTGTTGATCTGCTGTGTGGGACGCACAGCACTGTTATGTACGCACCCATATGGCAGTCAAAGCTAAAAATCACGATTTAAAAGGGAAGGAGTGCATTCGCAATTATTACTCTTGCTAAAATTTAGGGAAGACATCTGTGGTTCCTAGGGAAACCCCTTAAACCCCCACAAGCTTCAAAGACACAAGACAGTATAACTACAGCTGCCATCCTTCACCAAGGGGGAATCTTGCCCGCATCTCAGGCTTCCTGTTCCACAAGGACCCTGACAATCATAAGCATATTGGTGAGCTGATTCACTGGTTGCAGGACCTCGCATTGTCTGTTTTGCTGATCCTGCCACATCTCTCTGATGCAGCCCGCCGACCGTGCCACATCTCTCTGATGCAGCCCGCCGACCGTGCCACATCTCTCTTGTGCAGCCCACTGACTGCATGCTCACTGCATGCAGTGTCCGATTCGCACGGTGCAACCATCGGAAGTGGGGTGTACCCTTTCTAGTTACTCATTCGACCTCATGTGGCTCTGCGGAACTTGTGCCTGTGTGTGTGACCTGACTGGCCTGATGCAACCAGTACCATTGTGCACCGGATGTTATGCCTCATTTCCAGGGAGGTATGGAATTTGCAACTCTTCGCTGTGTGTGACCGGAATTGCCTGGTGCAACCAACATCAACGTCCACCGTTCATTGTGCCTTAATCCAGGGAGGTACGGAATTTGAAACTCTTTGAGTTTGAAACCTGAAGTGTCTGGTGTGACCCACCCCAATGAGTACTACATGATGTGCCCGGATTGCCTGGGCATGACCCTGATCAACGTGTACCTATCAGACGCCTCTTCCTACAAAGAGGCTCCCCTGAGATACTCCCCATTCATTGGTTGTTCCCCATTGACCCTCATTGCGGCAGACCAACTACACTCTCCACACCTGACCCCTCCTGAAGACATCTTTGCACCAGGTAGTAAAGAGAGAGATTGACTGGGCTGAACAAACTCTTCAAAGACAGTTCAGAAGCGGGTCAAGAGACTGCGTGACTCCAGAAAGTTTTGAGACCAGTGGGTGAACTTCCAGAGTGGCTGCTAAACCGCTTGTTTACGTCTACCTCCCATTAAAACTTGCTACATATCCCAACCTGCTTCTCGAGGACCCAGACTAAGTGTGATTTCCGCCACATGCGTCCTAGTATCCAGGATGAGGGGCTGGGTATCTCCTATCTGAGGAGGGGGGTATCGGACATTCGGAGTGAACTAGAAGATGGAGGGAGGCTAGGGCCACAGAGTCTGCAGGGTGTTATCTACTTACCTGCTGGGTACTGGTCACACCACATTAGGGTGCTGTGTGCGTATGTAAGCAACAACTTTCCGTACGCACTGGGCTGGTACCTGTCACACTATGTAGCAGTGCGGAGTGAGTATGTGAGTGAAAGTGATAGTATATAGATAGTCTGTGATTCACAACACTGGCCGGCGGTGCCACTTTTTGTGTTGATTTTATGCCAAAAGCACAATCCATTTGACATTGGGTATACCCGGATGGCTCTGGCCTGCGGTGCTGCTAAAAAGTGTTCTAATTTAATGCATGTATTTATTTATTTAAGAAGCTTATAGAGCGCACAGCTACTCCAAAGGGTCTCCCGGCCCATGTACATATTTTTTATATAGTTGTGACCCAGAGTATATTTTATTTATTTAATTTATTTTAATTTATTTAAGAGGTTTTATATAGCGCTGGCTGGACCCAGGAGTATCAGAGTGCTTTACAAGGTGTTTCCATACAGGTACAGTGTGTATAAGCACAGACAACGGAATAATAAAAGAACAAGTCCACATAGGATACATGACATCTAGATAAAAAAGTAAAAACAATTGCTAGACACTATGAGTCATACAAAATAGCGGTCACAGTTTGGCGGGAAGCCTCACTTAGGTATACAAAAACATGCAAGAGAACTGACTGTCATGAGGAGGGGAGGTAAGGTGATCAGATAGAAGGAAAGGGAGTTGGCCAGGCGGGTGGTCACAAGTCATATGCAGAGCAGATAGGTGGGGTGATGCAGAGGGGCGAGGCTACCAGGGAGGGATTAGAAACCCCAGTATTTATTAAGGAGAAGAAGTTTGAGTTCTTTTTTGAAGCTGGGGTAGGACTGGTTACAGCGGAGGTCTTTAGGGAGGGCATTCCAAATAAGTGGGGCATTGCCTGAAAATGAGCGTGACTGAGTGGAATTCTTTTTCTGAATGGGGGGAATAAGTAGGAGGGTGTTGGAGCTTCTCAGTGATCGCGTGCAGCCTGCTTTGGTCAGTTTATTGGAGAGGTATGCCGGTGTGTTTTGGTGGAGGATTTTGTGCGTAATGCAGGCGGTTTTATATGTGGATCTACCATCAATGGGGAGCCATTTAAGGGATTTAAGGGCGGGAGAGATGTGGTCAAATCGTTTGCAGTCCGTGATAAGCCTAGCCGCGAGGTTGAGCACAGATTTAAGAGGTGCCAGGTGGGTTTTGGGAATTCCGGTGAGGATGGCATTGCCGTAATCAATGCGCGATAGAGCAAGCGATTGGACTGCCAGTTTAAAGTCATCAATTGGGATGAAGGGCTTAATTTTCTTAAGGTTACGGAGGGTAAGGAGGGCTCCTTTGGCAGAGTTGTTGATGTGAACGTTGAGAGTTAGTCGGTTGTCAAGGGAGATGCCCAAGGATTTGACTGAGGTGGCTAGGGACAGGGAGCAGTTGAGGGCGTTAAGGTCTGTGATCCACTTTTGAATGGGGAGCTGGTTGTTTTTTGGGGAGAAAAGAATAATTTCAGTTTTTTTTGGGTTAAGTTTGAGATGGTTCGAGTGGAACCAGGCTTGAATTTTGATGAGGGTGTTGTTGAGGTGGAGGATGTCAGCATGGGTTTTTATCTTATGGTAGAGTTGTGTATCGTCAGCGTAGAGGTGATAGTTAATCCCTGCTTGTTTGAGAATGAGGGTGAGAGGTTCCATGAAGAGGTTAAAGAGAGAGGGAGATAGTATGGATCCTTGTGGAACTCCTAGAGAGATGGGGGAGGGGTTCGAAAGGCAATTGTGGATTTTAATTTGCTGAGCGCGGTGCTGCAGGTTTGAGACAAACCAATTATGAGTCATGCCATTAAGGCCGAATCGTTCTTTAAGGACTTTGAGAAGAACAGAGTGGTTAACGGTATCGAACGCTGCGGAGAGATCAAGGAGGATCAGTAGGCTAGATTCGCCATTGTCAAGGGAGTGGTGAATGTCATCTATAATGTTAAGCATGGCGGTTTCGGTGCTGCAGCCTTTCCTGAAGCCAGATTGAAGAGGGTCAAGTAAGTTAAAAAGTTCAATGTGCCTGTCAAGCTGAAGAAGGACACATTTTTCAAGGGCTTTCGAGAGGAGGGGCAAGTTGGAGATAGGACGGAGGTTGTTGAGGTCATTAGGGTCAGCCGTAGGGTTTTTAAGAATGGGGGTGATTTGTCCCAGTTGAAGGGAGGTGGGGACACAGCCGGTGGCTAGGGAGGTGTTAATGATCGAGGTCCAGGCAGGTGTGATGATATGTTTGAGGTTTTGGACAAGTTTAGAAGGGAGGGGGTCTTTAGTGTGGGAGGAGGGTTTAAGTTTTGCAATGATGTCAAAGACATCTCTTTCAGTGACTGGCTGGAAATTATGCCAAGCGGCGTTATTTTTAGGGTGAGTGTTGGGGGGATTAGAATCTTGGAGGGTGGAGGGAAAGGGGGGGGAGTGAGATCAGTATTATGGAGGGTCGTGGAGGGGGCGGGGGGGAGTGGGCAGGAAGCAGGTGCGGTAGGGGGGATGTGTAGTATGGAGGTAGGGGTCAGAGTCGGCAGGAAGGATTGCTCTATTTTTGTAATTTTTTCAGAGAAAAAGAGGGCTATTTCTTCGCATCTGGACGTCGAGGCCATAAGTACAGGCGGAGCTGCTGAGGTTTAATTGCGAACAATGTTGAACAGTTCTCTGGGTCTGTTTTTGGCTTGGTCAAGTTGTGTTCTGAAAAAGGATGCTTTTTGTTTAAGGATGTGTTTTTTGTAAGAGGATCTTGCAAGTCTGAGGCGAGCTAGGTGCAAGGGGGAAGGGTGCAGTCTCCATGTTCTTTCCGTCTGTCTCAGTGAGCGTCTTTCATTGTTAAGCTCCGTATTAAACCATGATTTGGAAGGGACGGTTCTTTGGTTTTTTAGCTTAAGCGGGGCCAGGAGGTCTAGGGTTTCAATAACTGCTTTGTTGTAGTGTTCAGTAAGTTCATTTGCGTTAAGTGAGGGCGGAATGGCGAGAAGTTGGGCATGGAGTTTGGATTCCAGTACATCCGGGGGGATATTATTCAAATTTCTGGTCAGTTTCGAGGGTTTAGTGGTTTTCGTGGGCGGGGGAGTGGCAGAGACCGCTATAGAGAACAGTATGAGATGGTGGTCGGACCAGTCGATGGGAACAATGTTGGATAGGAGGGCTAGATCTTTGCTAGTAATTATTGCATCTAGGATAGCTCCTTTGGAATGGGTCGGGGAGTGACAGAGTTGCTCTAGGTCATTGATCTCGAGAAGGTTGGAAAGGAGGGTGATAGAGGGATCGCTGCGCTCATTCCAGTGGAGGTTAAAGTCTCCCAGGAAAATGTTGAGGGAATTCGAAAGTGAGGATTGTGTAAGAATGTTGGATAGTTCATCAACGAAGGGATGAGTATTGCCGGGAGGGTTATATATGTTGTGAAGGCGAATGGGTTGGGAGCCGTGAATTTTGAGTTCAGCTTCAAGGTATTCAAGGGTGGAGTAATTAGTATTATTGACAAGGGAAATTTGTAGTTCCTCTTTGAAGATGATGGCAACACCACCGCCAATTCGGATGGGCCGGTCTTTCCTGAGAATAGAATAGCCCGGAGGAGCTAGGAGGTCCAGGATGCTTGTCGAGTGGTCTTTGAGCCAGGTTTCCGTTAGGAACGCAATGTCGATGGATTCACTAAGGATAGTTTCTGATATTTCAGTGGCATGTCGCACAGCGGACCGACAATTAACAAGCATGCAGTGAAGAGGTTTTGGGGGAGTTTTAGGGAGTGGAAGGGAGTGGATGGCTTTGAGTTGGGGAGGAGGCCTAGGTGAGCAAGGTGAGCGGGGAGTTCGGCTAGTCCCCAGTATGACAGGGATGCTGGAGGCCGGGGGAGGCTGGAAATTAGTGGGTGAGCAGTGAGGGTAGGATTTGCAGAGGTCGAGCATCTCCATGGGGGAGAGGGGGCAGGAGGTGCGGAGAGGTCTGTGTGTGCGGCAGTGTAGAGGAGTCGTGCAAAACTGTTCGGGGGTAGCGGGATTCATATGTCTAGTACGAGCGCAGTTTAACCGAAGTGGGAGGGCTCTGTTTTTGAGGGAATAGAAATCAGATCTAAGATGAGCGAGATCTCTGGTGAGAGTGGCAAGAGCGTGTTCAATGTTGCAAAGAGAGTTAGATATAAGACTAAGGTGGGATATTGGAGAAGGGGGAGGGAGCGGAACGGGATGAGCGATGTTCTTCATTGGGGGTGGTTTGTTGTTGGGAGGGAGGGTGGGGTTCCTAGAAAGGGAGATGGGAGGACTGTGGTAGTAGGGCAAGAGGAGGGGCATGGAGGGGGAAGATGGGTATGTGGTCATCGAGAGTGAAGAAGGAGGAAATGGAGGGGCAGGAGTGTTCGGAGGAACCGTGAGGGACTGGTCGGGAGGGGGGGAGCCATGATAATCAAAGGGAGAGAGGATGGGACTAGGGGGGGGGTGAAGGGGCGGTTCTGGATTAGAGTGAGAGACGGTTCGGGTTGATGGGTGCATTGAGTTTCGGGGGGACAGAGTATGGGTTTAGGTGAGGAGGAATAGGGTGGAGTAAGAGCGGGAGGGGAAGGGGAAGGGCAGGGAGAGTCAGAAAGGGGGTGGGGGATAGCACTTGTGGTGTGGGAAATGAGGGGAGAGTGAGGGCAGGTCGTATGAGTGGGCGATTGGGAGCGTTGGGGAGTAGGGAGGATCAGGGGAAGAGGAGGGTCCATCGAAGAAGGCCGGGCCAGGGGGGTATGCGGGGGGGGGGTCAACAATTGTGTGGCATTGTTGGACGTGTACATGGTCAGCAGTTGTAGGGCATTGTTGATCGTGGACATATCTGCAGAGGGGAGTAAAGGATAAGGGAGAGGGGTTAAAGTGGAGGGCAAGGGGAGAGAGGGGGGAATGTTGTTGGGGGAATTATGAAGTTGGATGGTCAGCAATTGTAAGGCATTGTTGACTGTGGGCACGTCAGCAGAGGGGAGTATAGGATGAGAGAGAGGGGTAATCGAGGAGGGCAAAGGATGTGTGGGGGGAAGGTCATTAGCGGCATTGTGAAGCTGGATGGTCGGCAATTGTAAGGTATTGCTGGACATGGGCGTATCAGCGGAGGGGAGTATAGGATGAGGGAGAGGGGTTAAGGGGGAGGGCAAAGGATGAGAGGGGGGTAGGTTATTAGCAGAGTTTTGAAGTTGGATGGCCAGTGATCTGAAGTGTAATTCAAAGGAGTTAAGGTGGGGAACGGCCGCTTGGATGAGGATGTTACCGGTTTTAAAAATGGAGATATTGATTTGGAAGAGGTGTGGCGCCGCGGCCAGGGCGACTGACGCTGGAATCTGGGGACCACGGTTCGATCCCCGGCTCCGGCGGCAGTTCAGCCCAGCACCATGTGACTCTGGGCAATAGCTCGCTTAATCTTCCCGACGGCCCCCCAGCGCCTAGAGACCCTTACGGGTGATTGTGCGCTTTACAAATGTGGACTTTACTTTACAAATGTGGACTTTATTTCCCCAGGAAAGGTAGAAGAGGGAGAAGTGGATAGTTTATGACTGAGTATAACTGTGTGGAATTGAATTATCGGGTTTGCTAGGGTGGGCTTGGGGTGTGCAGTGTGTCGCACCGCATAAAAAGTGGGGCTAGTACTGCTAGTAATATTTCCAAATGTGTTTTTATGCCCAAAAGTATACGATGTTCATGTTATAAGGATTGAATATGTGTGTTGAATACAAACGTTTTTGCATACATCCTGTGTGAAGTCTCTTTTGTGATGCTTGATGTATTTATCGTGAATGTCTGCTGTGCCTTCACTTTACACATTACCTCCGAATTAAGCCTAACTGCTCAGTGCCAAGTCATCTAAGGGTGAGCATAGGTTATACAGCAAGTGTAATCACCCGCCCTTGACGGGACCGGTGGGCAGGGTGTACGGGTGCCGTAATCAGTGCTAAATTTGAGCCGGTGGTTTCCGGTGCTCAACACCAGCACTAAATTCCCTGAACCTGCAGTTATGACAGCTGCCACATGGTGGCGCTGTTTGTGTAATTTAAAGATGAGCTGAAAAACAGTTGTTTGTTAGTTCAATATACATTAAAAACTACTAATGCCTGGCACACAGGCCATTCTTAAAGCTTTGGAGGCCTCGAACAGTCTGAATTGACACACTTTTAGGAGTCTGAAGGTTAATAGTTGTGTAATTACAATGGCACGGTGTGGTGCAAACTGCTGTGGCTACCTGACGAGGGCCCCAGTATTTATTTCTTTACAAATTAAACACAGGAGCTAAATAACGCCACTACTGGTACAAATGCAAGTTCCAGCATGAATGTCTTGCATTGCAGTACCAGCCAAGGGGGCCAACAAAGGAGTCGAGACAGGGGGAGAGGATGTAGCCTTACGGCTAGACCGGTTGACCTTGAAGCTAGGGAACCGGGTTCGAGTCTCGGCAACGACGTTCCACATCCTATGATTCCAGCAATTCACTTAATCCCCCCCTGCCTAACAAAAATGAATGTGTCGATCTGTAATGAAACTGGTGCTATGTAAATCGCTCTGATACCCGATGTATCGGGTCTAGTTTGCGCTATAAAAAAACTCTAAAAAAAAAAAAAAAGATAAGAGGGGTACCTGGAAAAGGCAGTTATGCCAGTTAAATCCAGCATGAAATGCAGTGTGGCTTCTCTGAAAGCCAAACTAGGGTGAGGGCATGCTCTGTGCAGGCTCTGTAGAGATGGACTGGGCAGGAATAGGGATTGGACACTGGACCCAGCAAGGGATTCCTAACCTATGGGAACCTCCCCTATCTACTGGCGTCCCGCCCTGTCATTTTCTCTCATCTGCCACTAAACATAAAGCGCAGGAACACCATCTGAAAATGACACTTTTGAGGAAAAACAAAATCAAAAACAATAATCCCAAATATGTGACTATCTGCAAAACGCAGAGTTTTTGTAATGTAGCCAGTTGTCGCTATGGCACTGGGCAAACAAAAGTCCAAATCCGCACCGCTGACCCACCAATGTTGGAAACCGGCTATTTCGGGTAGGCTAAGGCTGATGCCAAAGCCAGGCAGAAACCACCATTCCAGTCAGGGCAAGGAAGTCACACGCCAAGATAACCCCTGCTCGCCCTCTAGGTAGCATGGCGCGGGCAGTCTAGGCTAAACTCGGAGGCGATGTGTAAAGCATTTGCGTCAGCGCACGACAGCAACAACATTCTAGGCACACCACAAAAGAGACTCCACACAAGGTTATATTAAAATAACTTTTGTATTGTCAAAACATATCAGATAGAAACCACACATGTACATTGTGCCAACTGGCACGGCAATATTCACAAGGGATTATTTACAAGACAGGGCCACATGGGCCACTGTCTGAATCAACACTTTGCAGATATAGAAATACTTGTCAGAAATTAGAATAAAAGTATATAAACTTCACTGTAACACAAAGTAACAGTTATAGATCACATCCAGTAACTACTGGGAACAGGTAAGTAGCACCTACACAACCCTAAACCCCTTAGGAGACTGTCACGCAGGGGACCAGGACCTCACTAGGACCACCTGTACTAAAAAGAACAACCACCTAAGTATCACACAGCATTTAGGGGTCTAAGAAAGAACACATTACCCATGATGTATGAAACACATTCAGAGGAGTAGTAAAGGAAAACCACCTAAGTAGCACACAGCATTTAGGGGTCTAAGAAAGAACACATTACCCATGATGCATAGATATACATTCAGAGGAGTAGTAAAGAGAAACACATAATGTATAAACCTACACATTCAGCGGTGTTTAAGAATAAAGCACATGATGCAATAACAATGCATTCAGAGGGACCAGAGAAATACAGTAGCGCAAACGTCACATGATGTCTAAAACATTCAGAGGTGCAGGAATAACACATAATGCAAGAAAATACATTCAGAGGTGCAGTAACCATACAATTGTGCAAAACCTCCATAAGCCACCACCTGTGGCAGTCCCTAGGCCAACTGGCCTTGTTGGGGCTAGAACGCCCTGAGTCTCAATGTCAGGGGCCTAAACGATGCAGGGGCCCACTACTTGCTGGGCCCCTGGGAACACTCACAAGGGCCTAAACGCTGCAGCTGGCACTAAGTGCTGCGCAGCTGTGAAGGCCTGGCACCACTGTGCCCTCGCTGTCCTACACAGGGACTCTCTCCTGAAATTGCGCCTAAACGGTGCAGCTGCCCACTAATTGCTGGGCCGCTGGAGATTCAAAACTGCGCCGGGGCCCTCACTGGCCCTAGAACCAAACTGCGCAAAAGGTTGGAGCCACACAGGCTCTGAAAACACAGGTCAACCGTGGGAGCCACACAGGCTCTAGAAACACTGGTCAAACGTTGGAGCCACACAGGCTCTAAAAACACTAGGCACCGGGGAGCCCTCAGGCTCTGAAAACAATGGTGCCCCCTAGAGCCCCACTGGACTCTCCAAACGTTGGGGCGACCCACTGCCGACCGGGGTCGCCCTTGGTTGGAGTCCCCCCCCCTGGGGGACTCGAGATACCGGGAATGCCCCTCGAGCCTCTATGGGCTCGTAGAACATTTGTGCCCCCTTTGAGCCTCTCAGGGCTCACAAAAAGAAATGCGGCCGGTTTGCTGGAGCCCCGCTCGGGGGCTCGGGCACAGAGACCCGCCCTCCGAGCCTCATCAGGCTCTGCACACCAGAGGGGGGGCGCGGGCACCGGCAATGTGCCCCGACGGCCCCTCTCTCCCCTCCGAGCTGCACTCACCAGTTCTCTTGTGCGGCGGCGGGACGGAGAGCTCCCGCTCCTCGGGACTCTCCCATGCTGCGGCCGGACTCCTCCCTCTCTGTGGCTCCTTCTTCCTGCCGCGTCCTCTCGGGCACATCTCCGGTCTCCCTCCACAGCATGGGAGACCGGCAACGACAACTTGCTTCTTTCTCTCGGGGCTCCCTCCCGGTCACGGGAGCCCCGCAGCAGCCGCCATCTTCTCCTCGGGGCTCCCTCAGCTGAGAGGAGCCCCCCGAACGACCGCCATGTCTTGCCCCTCTTCCTCCTTCTTCCGGCCGACTGCGGGGGGCGGGACTTCCGGCCGGCCGCGACCGCATTGGCCGGCCGGCCAACCGCTTCCGGGTTGCTGCGGGCAGCGCAGCGGCCCTTCTCCTTAGGCAGGCAGGCGGGGGCGGATTTCTTCTACGGTCACCATTAAACAGCGCTCTCAAGCGCTGGGGGGCAACCACGCGCCAAAAAGTACACCCAAAGCGCTACCAGCGCTTAGAATCCAAATGCAGCGCTAGGACCAACATAAAGCGCTCTTTAGCGCTGGAGCACAGTCCACAGCGCTCCCAGCGCTAGCACAGCAGGCAGAGCGCTCCCAGGCGCTCAGGGGAAAATTGAAGCGCTCCAAAGCGCTAGACAACAGGCAGAGCGCTTCCAGGCGCTAGTAGTACAGCTCCAGCGCTCCTCCCCAGGAAGATGCAGCTTCTCCATGCTGCCAAGGGTCCCAGAGCTTCCCAGGGGTAAAGCCAAGTCCCCCCCTCAGCCCAGGCAGGGCAGAGGGGTCCCCCAGGAGTCCAGGCATCCAGGGGCTGGGCAGCGCCCACCCCTGCTAGATTCAAGTCCAGAGAACAAGAACAAGACAAGAACATTTTGGAAGGGGCAGAGCCCCTTCTTATACACAGAAAAGGCTTTGAAGTCATTTGAAGTATTTGTGTGAGGGAGCCCTAAGCTCTGGGTGTATCTGGTTTCCCTCTCCTGTCAGCCTCAGGTCAGAGGTGACAGGGGGCCATCAGGAGGGAGAGCCATCAAGGGTGGGCCCACAGGCACAGCCTGGCTCCACCAGACGCTCTTTCCACTCCTCCCTAACAGCAGATGGGGGCCTTTCATCTATGGCTGACTCAGACCCCCTCCTCCAGACAGTCCATCTACCAGCAGCCCCCGGCATCCAGGGCCAGGCCCATCAGCCAATCACGTGCCAGCAGACTCACGACACAAATATGCCAACTTCTAAAAGTGGCGCTTCTAGACTACACACAGCCATGCCGCATACACCATTCTGCAGCATTCATTCTCACGAGTTCATACATATCAAACTCGCCCCTGCACTCCCCACGCATCAGGAATCTACTATGGGCATACATATTCCCCATTCATTCCTATGGGAGGGCAGGGCGCTCACCATCCATACACAGAAAGCACACGCACTTTACACTGTACCACAGTGAGAAAGTGCGCAGAGGCCTACAATCACCAATCCAGGTTCCAAAAACAGGCTAGGAAAAAGCAAAAAGTCAAGGGGTAAACCTGCCCAAAGGACTGGGTCCAACACATCCCCCTTCCAGCCAAAACGCAGGGTAGACCAATAACTACACTGATGGTCTTCAATGCTTTGGGCGACAAAACCACGGAGACGGGCCTGCAGGGCAGGGACCTTCCAGTTTTTCGCCACTCTGAACCCACATAGTTTTCCCTCACCAAAAGCTCTCTGGCACAACTAGGATACCCCACTGGTACGCACTAGTCATCCACAGCCAGGACCAGGCCCTAGGCCATCCAAAGATCACAGGTCCTAACCAATCCACAGAGTGGGGGCAGAAGCCCCTGGCACACAATAGCCAATCTCCACTCTCTCGCTCAGGGTAGCTACACTACCACTGATCCTACAACCTAGGGACCACACCCTCAGGCTGACTAGAGGTCACGGCAAGAATGCCCGATCCTACCTCTACTCCACCAATGTTAGAACTGGGGGTCTCTAGTTGGCAGAGGTAAGTACCTTAGACCAAGTAGGGACCCTCACTTCCAGTCAGGGTGAAGGAATAACCCTCACAGGGAAGCACTCACCAGAACACAACTCTCCTACCAGATCAGGACCTCACTCCGTCACTGGTCTACCACCTGGAAACTATTCCAATTCTGAGGTACAAAGCACACAGCACAGTCCCTCTTCAAGCAGGTGGGGGGACACAGCACACAGCAAAGTCCCCTTTCCTCTACCTTAGTGGAAACAACAAACTGCAGGCGGGCCCCAGAACACACAGCAAGGGCAGCCCCCTCAGTCTCTTCAGCTGATTCACGTTGGTAGAGTTCCTCTTGACCTAGAAATTTCCTAATCTCCCAACCTAGGATTTACACCCTTAAGTTGCACCGGGGTCAGAAGTACACCGTCCTTCTGCACCCCCTTCCAGTTCCATGATCACAGGCACAGTATGTCTCAGGCTAGACAGAGCACACGCCAGCGGCGTAGCAGCGACACACTCTCCTCCCACCGGGGTCAGAAGTAAGGACACCGTCCCTCTGCACCCCCCTCCAGAGTTCTGCACCCTCCCACCTGGGAGCGGTACCCCTGGAAGCCAACAACCAGTCAGGACACTGACTACAGATGCCCTTCCCTCCAGGTCAGGCTGAACCTGAACCTGGCCTCCCCCCTCCTCGGGGAACAACCTCCAGAGGCCCCAAAAAAATGGTCAAGCACTCTAGACTGTCAAATGCCCAGCGAACCAGGACTTCTGCACCCTCCACTTAGAAGCGGTACTGCCCAACACTAGGACCGCCGGAGTTCTGGTTACAGAAACTCCCCGCCCTCTAGACACAGGAAGATCCTCTTCAAATGACTTGTAAGTACAGCCTAGGCCCCTGACCTGGCGCTCCCTTAGGGAACCCTCCAGGCCCTGAGACAGGGTTTCGGGCCAACGTGGGACACACCGTCCCACACTCACTCCGCCTCCACTGAGACAGGACGCGAGCCCCTACACCCCTACCATCCTAATGGGACCTAGCTGGGCTACACATGAACCTCTTCACCTACACAGGATCATCAGATACACAAGCCACTACTTTGAGAATCACTTTCTAATGTCTCTGCACGACATCCAGCACACCGCCAGACATCCACCTCACGTGCAAGCTCCTTAAAAAAAACTCACACAACTCCTCCAGTTCAACACAGCACTCATCCACACACTCCCCCTCCAGACTGGTGAGACAGTTCCTCACTGCCTCTGACTCTCAACCTGTCACCCTCTTACTGAGCACCAGGCACCATACTCTGGGAACTGGGAATGGGAATTCACGCACTGGACACATTTAAGCTGCCACCACTGGACCCTACCATACGGGGGGATCCAGACACGCACACTACACCCAGGGAATAACCACCCTCCTGAGCAAGCAATTTCTCCTCCACCCTCCCTCTCTTCCATCTACCCACACAGGGACAGGAATAGGGATTGGATACTGGACCCAGCAAGGGATTCCTAACCTATGGGAACCTCCCCTATCTACTGGCGTCCCGCCCTGTCATTTTCTCTCATCTGCCACTAAACATAAAGCGCAGGAACACCATCTGAAAATGACACTTTTGAGGAAAAACAAAATCAAAAACAATAATCCCAAATATGTGACTATCTGCAAAACGCAGAGTTTTTGTAATGTAGCCAGTTGTCGCTATGGCACTGGGCAAACACAAGTCCAAATCCGCACCGCTGACCCACCAATGTTGGAAACCGGCTATTTCGGGTAGGCTAAGGCTGATGCCAAAGCCAGGCAGAAACCACCATTCCAGTCAGGGCAAGGAAGTCACACGCCAAGATAACCCCTGCTCGCCCTCTAGGTAGCATGGCGCGGGCAGTCTAGGCTAAACTCGGAGGCGATGTGTAAAGCATTTGCGTCAGCGCACGACAGCAACAACATTCTAGGCACACCACAAAAGAGACTCCACACAAGGTTATATTAAAATAACTTTTGTATTGTCAAAACATATCAGATAGAAACCACACATGTACATTGTGCCAACTGGCACGGCAATATTCACAAGGGATTATTTACAAGACAGGGCCACATGGGCCACTGTCTGAATCAACACTTTGCAGATATAGAAATACTTGTCAGAAATTAGAATAAAAGTATATAAACTTCACTGTAACACAAAGTAACAGTTATAGATCACATCCAGTAACTACTGGGAACAGGTAAGTACCACCTACGCAACCCTAAACCCCTTAGGAGACTGTCACGCAGGGGACCAGGACCTCACTAGGACCACCTGTACTAAAAAGAACAACCGAACTATAACAAAAGGGGGGAGAGAGAGAGAGAAGTGGATCCAGTCTCCCTAGGCATCATGAATAAACAAAATGGAATCCACTAGGAGGGTGGCAGTGGTCCCTAATAGAATGGGGAGCACACAGTGTTGTTTAAATGCCCCTCACACACCAACAGGCCCCTTGGTGTCATGCTTCATCATTGGGGCCTTCGCACCCCTCTACGGGATGCGGCGTGCTACGACAAACGACTACGTAGGAGCACTTGATAGTGAGCTATGTGAGGGTGTGTATTGAGTGATGTGAGTGAGGTGAGGTGAAAAAAGTGAATAAAAAATACCTGGCACTAAGGAAAAAATGTTGATTCCGTCCTTGGCTGGTATTGGTAAAAAGTGCAAAGACTGGTTGAAAGAATACGTACTAGGGTATATCAACCAACAACAGTGTCAACATGTTTCGGAGCACAAGGCTCCTTCTTCAGGACGAGGATATGCACTATTATCCTCACCTTACTCACATGAAATGTGAAAGTGTTCAAAAAAACTATTTAATAAAAAATACAATGTGTAATATACCTATCAATGTTTTAAGAGAAGGTATGCTCGTTGCGCCCAATTGGCGTTTGAAAAAAATCTGTAAAAGAAAGACATAATAAATATACTAGTCGGATGTCCAGGAACATAGTAAACATGCTAGTCGGATGTCCGGGAACATGAGGAAAAAGTATTTCTTTTTTAATACCTAATACCAGATGAACAGGACGGTCTGTGTCACCACCTACAGCCCGGTTACCAACCAATTGACTAAACTGGTGAATAGACATTGGCGCACACTCACATGTGGCACACTATCCCTTGAGAAACCAATGTTCGCCCACAGACGTGGCAGGAAAACCTGAGTCGGGTCGGGGACAATCGATATTTGCCCGGCGGTATTGCCTCTGTGACCCTCTAGTTATTTAATCAATGAAGAGGCAGGCGCTGGAGACTGGAAAGCAGGAAACAAGGTTTTTATTCTCTCCGGAGGAGAACACAACGAAACGGACAGAAGGTATCGTTCTGAAGTGCTCTAACTGCATCCCTGAGGCCTGGCCTCTTATACACAAGTTTATGACTTTATTGTAGATTACACATTCATGTTAAAGCTTTGATGTATGAAAAAGACATTCCCGGAACTCCCCTTTGGGCCCGTTCCCACACACATTTACAGTTGAAGTCCCCACCCTAGTCACAACAGGTGATGAGTATCACGCAGCTGGATATTCCGCCGATTCACGGAATGTGGGGGGTTTGATCGGGTCTCATGGAGTGGGGGCTTTGATCAACCCGGGGATCCTTTGATGGGGGAAGCTTTCTATTGTACGGGGAGGGGCAAGGGATGGTATCGGCAGAGCTGGGTGTCGGCCTGGGAACGGGGAAGACAAAACGGGCACACGGGGAAAAGGGGGTTTGCATCTAAGGGCCGGAGATCATGAAAGGGAAGCAGGGAGGTGTCGCGCTGGGAACAGGATGAGGGCCTGGGGCAGAGCAGCGCCGAAGAGGGGTTTATGACTCAAGGCAGGTGCAAGCAGGGGGTGGTCCGCGTGCAGGCTTAGTAAAGGCGAAAGGCTATGTCAGGGGCCAGCGGCATGCAAAAGGGTTCGTTCTGATCGGGGCATCTAACAAAATGGCGGGCGCGCACGACAAAAGTGTGGCATCAGGGGGAGAGGCAAGATGGCGCAGATAATGTTCACCAAAACGTACTAATTTTCAACAGTCCTCCCTTTAACATATTCAAGACATCTTGCTGGTTCATTTTCTATTCGGTTCTACTGTGGTGAGCATGAGAAAGAAAACGGTAGGAACCCTAGATGAAAAAGAGTTTGTAAACAATACATTTTAACATTTCTAGTTTTTAGGAGGTGGGCCTATTTGATAAACTTTGATCAATTTGTTTAGCAGGAAAGTCATAGAAATGCAATACAAAAACGATTCTGTTGCGAGAGCAGCAAGTACATTTCATACTGGCAGGTTATTACATATATATCAGGTTCGGATTGGAGCATGATCAATACAATGGCGGCTGGGAGAGAAATGAGGTCTAGCAGAAACGGCGATTGGGGGTGTCAAATGTTCGAAGTTTAACGAGTTCTCATCATTCTTTGTTGCCTTTCGTTGGCGCTGTTGAGCACCGGCGGTGGAGCTACAAGTCCAGCTCTGTTCTAAGTTCTGCGTTGCAGGGCACGACCCTTTCCTCGCGTTTCTGGTCGGAAAGGTCCTTTTCGCCCTGTGTCCTTTGAGGTGATTGTCAGAAAGTTCAGATGGAAGAAGAGAGTACAAAACAGTCCATAGGGTAGGTCAGAGGAAAAAGGGGGATGGAGCAAGGCCAAATTAGGAACAAACTAGGGGAACGAGAGACTTCAAATAGGCGAGCGTGTGACCGAATTCAGAGAGCGGGGACTTGTCGACAGACACTGGACATCGAGCAGGGACATCAGGTCGACCCTTTCTTCTCATGTTGTCGAAAACAGTGCCTCGTCCTGCAACTCTTTTCTGTCGTGGTCTCGCCTTGGCTAATGTCGCAGGTGTTCCTTAGTCTGCAGTCAGGCCTCGTGCTCCCACATCCGGTCCTTCTTTCCTCCAACAGCAGTACCCTTAAACAAGTTTGAAAAGACAGTCTTTAGAGAATTTGCAGATGAAGATAATCAAAAAGTCTATTTCTCTCCCAGCTCCAGGCAAAGAATGAAAATGCCCGTTATATTAGTGTTCACAACTGGCATATGAATGACCGGAGACGGGCTTGTTGGATTTACTATGACTTTCCTTTACAATTATTTACTACACAGGTATTTTGCTGGGAGACGAACATGGCTAAACATTTCCTTTCTATTGATGCATCCTGCTGTTCAACTACTACGGGGTTCATTTTGATGATTTCTTTACCTTGGACTAGTCTGTTAACCTTGTAAAACATCATTCTGGATCCTACGTAACCTTTTACAGCCCGATTACTTAATTAGGAAGGACAGGGGTTTTATGGGAAACAACCAGGGACATAGGAAACTTGTGGTAAGGGCATAAATCGACCCATCTCTCACAACCGGAAATGAGGGGTAGTTTCATAATTCCAGCTTTTTGGGCGGCTGATTCAGGGGAGGTAACAGGGGTGATCATTTTTCCGGTTTGGGTATTGTGACAATTCGGGGTGGGGAGGGTCGCGTATTCTGAGGTCCTTGTTTTATACCATAGGAGCCGTTGACATGTAGTTCCCTTATTTCGGGCCAGATTAGGGAACTTCTGTCGTCTTACCTGTCCTTTCCCTTACGGTCCAACCTCAGTTCATTGACTTCTAGCGGAAAAGGAGAGGTAATGACGCGGTCTCAGGGTGATTGTATTAAAGACAAGTTTTTGTGCAAATACTGACGGTATTTGAAGCCAATTAGGTGGTGTGCTAGGGGTGGCAGTCTGCCAATTTCGGGGCTAATCACTCGGAAGAGTGGGAGTGCAAAAATAGGGGGAGAGAGAGAGAGAGAGAGAGAGAGAGAGAGAGAGAGAGAGAGAGAGAGAGAGAGAGAGAGAGAGAGAGAGAGAGAGTGCAACGGCAGGCTAAATAGTACACGTGCCACAGAGAGGGTAGCAGTGTATTCAAGAAAGGCTATTTAGTGCATTACACAGTAAAGGGCATTCACGGGTCTGCGTTAGAATCTTGTAATCATGCAGTTTGAGCATTAGACAGGGTAGAGGGGACGTGCTTTGAGAAAAAGGAAAGAAGAAAGGAGGTACCATTTTGTCGCACTTCTCGCATTCTCGGTCCTTCGACCAGTTGGGTCAACGCCTCAGTCACACACACACACACACATTCCCTCATAGTTTCGCATCATACGTGGCATGGGTTCATTCGTCCGGTCTGGTTTAAGGGTGATCACTTTTTATCAGGTCGTGCTAGTTTTTCGGGTTTGTTCGATACGTGAGTAGTTTGCAGGCGTGCTTAGACACCACCTTGCGGCGCTAGTCCGCTTCGTGTATTAGACATGGCAAGGCTTCAGATCTTCGCCACACCTCGGCTGTAATCTCTGATGTAACCTGCAGAGGGAGGGAAAAAGGGGGTGGGAGAGACAGCATTCGCGCATATTCAAATACATGGATTCATAAGTCCTTTACTTACCTCTTACTCGTCTTTCCTCCTCGGGGCAGGGTCCCCGGGGATATGGTTTCTGGAGTCGAGGGGGGTAGTGTGTCCATATAGGTCGTGTGCGGGGAAACGTAAAAAGGAAACCAGAGGTGCCTAGTGCGAGGTATCTAGTCAAAGGATGTATCTCACTATCGGGATCCTTAAACCTCCTTCAACGCTGTGGCGTTCTAAGGTTCTTCGGTTCTTGGGTCAGCTCCGTTCCCTGATACTTTGGAACGTTGCGCTTTATAACATTTACATTATTTCATTTCACCCTCCTTTTACATTCCCTCATTTACACCGTTCGTTTTACCCATCCTTGGAAGTCAAGGTCTTCCTCTACGCGAGAGTTTTATGGGTCAGTCGCGTACTTTGAAGGCGGAGTGTCGTGTTGTCGATCCGATCCGTCCTCCAGGGCTGGGCAACCATCTTCTTTTAACCTTAAAGAGAGAGCAGAGTAGGGTGCACAGAAAAGAACTTCCCCACCGATCCCACATTTTTTTTAAATAAAGCATGCAATACCCGTCCATAGTTTCAAAAACTTTATTTTGCAAAATCATTTCAGCATGTGGATTATGAGGGTGCGGTCGTATTTGGCCGGTCGTGGCAATGGCTAAAGTGCGTACAGTGGGGGGTGTCGTTTGCAGCAAAAAACATCGGAAAGTTTTACTCATTCATTTGTAAGAAACTAAAACGTCTATTAATTGGCTGGGGGTTCGGGGGCATTTATTTTCATAATTTAGAAGCATAATCATAATGGTTGTAATCAGATTTCCTATATGCATACCGTACGTGTGCGTCGTAAATGAGGTTTACACCAGTTATAAAAAATATAATACATTGTACATTTGTAATCAACATTTGTAACGGGGATCCTTTCATACTGTTCGTCGAGTGAGTTCTCCTTGTCTTTTCTAGCCAAGTGTACAAAGGATCATATAAAATCTCAGAACATCAAGTTTATATTAGTGCGAAGGAACACCACGAGGTGTTCGTAAGTTCCGATTGATACCAGCGCCATTTTGGGCGGGGCCGGCTCAGTCCGGAAGCAGCATCAGGGGGAAATGTTTCCAATTACTGGCAGTTTGGACCAGAGTCCTTTTCGGCAGTTCTAGAATTCATGCTAACAGAAGGAGTGGCAATGTCATGTTTGTTTCGTTGGCGATCAAGGCAGCCGTCCCTTACCGGAAGCCTGCAAAGGCCGAAGGTTCCGCCGGGGACCTTTGTAGGATCTTCAAGGCTGCGGAGATGCTGCCGGAGATGGGGGCTCGTGCTCCAGGGGGCAAATGTTCGAGTTATATTGCTGGTCAAAGTTACTCTAGTGGCCGGGGCCCGCCTTCCAGCGGACCCAGACGCCATTTTGAGGCCCTGCCGGGGCCACTCCCGTCGAGTTTGCAAGAGTGGAAGAGACCCTTCGGAGTGAAAGGAAAAGGGCTCTGTTTTGTGAAAGCGGGACGTTCGGCTGGGGTGCAGCTGTGATGCCCCCACCTGGGGGGCGAGGGAGACTCGTCCGCATCGTCTCCTTCTCCCGGTGCACTCCATGCCGCTCCTTTTCATCGCCTCGCATGAAGGCCTCTCCACATCCGGTGTTCCCCAAGTCCTGTGCTCGGTGCTGTGGGAGTATGGCCACCTGTGGCGCGCATTCGGCGCGGCACGAGTATCAGTGCAGTCATTGCAGGTTCGATGTTCCGAGAATATGGCCACCATTGCACGTTCGGTGCTGCGCAAGTACTGGGGTGCCACCATGGTGTGTTCGGTGCTGTGGAAGTATTGGCACCATCGCCTGACTGGGGGTGTTCGGCGTCGGGCCGGGGGCTGGGAAACCTCCTATCGGTGGAGGTGGGAGAGGCTCGTCCGCGTCGCCTCTCCCTCCCAGCCCAACTTGGACAAATTGTTGTGGAGGTACGTGCAGGACATCCCGCCGTCCAGAGCTGCTGCGGCTGTGACGGAAGAGAAAAGGAAGAGGTGCCTCGTTCTTCTCTGGACATGTGGCGGGACTACTTAAGTCTATCCAGGCCCGTTGCGGCTGGCTGAGGAGACATGTAGCGGGACTACCTACAACTGCCCGGGCTGCTGGCTCCTGCTTCTCCTCCGGCTCCCCCATACGTTAAGATTTCCTGACCAAGAGTTGGCGGCCGGGCCCGCCTTATATGGGTTGCCGTTGGTTGGGCGTAGCCGTAACCCTGCCCTACTTTGGAAGGTTCCAGAATGGGGGGGGGGCGAATGTTCTGTTTGACTTTCATTTTCTACAGTTTACCGTTATTATTCCTTGTTTGTTGTGTTAAATTAAAAGTTCAAGTTCATTAATGGTCTACGGATTTTGTTTTACCATTTCTTTCTTTCCAGGTTGCTTTTATGCTAAGTTTCTGCTAACAGAGGTTGTGTAACACGGAAACACGTGTAGAGGGATGACGCAGATTTGTACATTACATACACACAAACTCAGACGGGGGACAGTACAAGTACGACATACAAAGACCCAAGACGAATATAAAACAGTTATTGGTCATAATTATCTCTTTCCGTCTGTGAATTTGAAACGAGGCTGGGTTCCCGTCTTGACGTTGCCCGACCTAGGAGAACTTGAGCATGCCGCTGAAATTGTCCTGGCGAAATCTGTGCCATCGGGCATAATCAAACGTGGTGGTTCTGTCTGGTCTGTCTATGTAAGTCGGGTTCTTCTTTGTCTCGCGCTTTTTCTCGTACTGCCGGTCTGTCGTTCTTGTCGGCCCTTTGCCTTTACTCACGCTCAGTAGAGTCGGGCATTGGGCTTTCCAGTGTCCGACATACCTACAAAAAGCGCATTGGTTTTGCCCTAAGTCTGGTCGTCTTTTGCATAGTGTCGGGGGATAAGTTGTGGGTAGCGGTGTCCTGGGGTTGTCCTGTCGGTATATTTCTCTACTTGGTTTGTCTTCGTCTTTTCTCTGTCGTTGCATAGCCTCTCTGCGCCACATACCGAGACTGTCGAGCATAATCGGCGTTGTCTTATTATTTCGAAGGGCTATTTCTAACGTTTCTATTTTATCAAGGTCAAAGGATCCTGCCAGTGGCCACTGTTTGTCTTGACTATCTTCGGTATACCTGTGCCACAATTTATTATAGGCTATGGTGACTAATCCATAGTTTATGAACATGTCCTTATTAGGGGTGCCTTCTAGTGGAGCTATATGGTCCACCTCTAATACACGGTCCGGGCTAAACAGGCTATTAATCAGTGGGGAGAAGACAGACATGACGGCTCGTAACGAGGGACTAAAAAGTCAGCACTGCCTATCTTATCACTAGGTGCAAAGACTGTACAGAATATTTCTATTCAACGTTGTTTGCAGGCAGTGAATACCTCATGGATCAAAAATAACAAAAATGACCAATAAATAACAATGGGGAGAACGAGTAGGTCCGCAAAGATCTGCGTTACCTACCCTTTTCACTATCTGCAAAAAGGGTGGTCTCTTCCCTGTTTGCAGACAGGGAATCTCCAGGAAACAATAGTTTTGCGAACAACAGTTCAGTTTCAAGTAATTATTGAGTGGGGGAGAAAAAATAAGCACGGCTGCTGCCCTACCTATCCTCCACTGCTTGCAAAGAGAGAGCCCGTTGTTTCTCCGTTTGTAGACAGTGAATCTCCAAATAAATAAAGAGCAATACTAGTATTTTTAAACAAGCAAACAATCAAGCAATTATTTCGCAACTTGTCGTGACTACACGACCTTACCCGGACCATGTGGACAGTTTCTTGTCTTCCGAATCCAGCGCCCGATCGTCCTCTTTTTCTCGTATTTCTCACGGCACTCCTGATGGTCCCCAGTCAGGACCGTAGATCACTCGAGAGAGGTCTGTTCGGAACTAGTGAAGTTCGGATGATCGGCTGCCAGACGAGGGTCTATTGGGCAAGAGCTCTCCCGATCGTTGCAGTCGTTCACTCTGTCGTCGGGACCTCTCCCACTGGATCCACGAGTCGCTGATGGGCCCCACGCTTGGGACGCCAATTGTAAAAACCTGAGTCGGGTCGGGGACAATCGATATTTGCCCGGCGGTATTGCCTCTGTGACCCTCTAGTTATTTAATCAATGAAGAGGCAGGCGCTGGTGACTGGAAAGCAGGAAACAAGGTTTTTATTCTCTCCGGAGGAGAACACAACGAAACGGACAGAAGGTATCGTTCTGAGGTGCTCTAACTGCATCCCTGAGGCCTGGCCTCTTATACACAAGTTTATGACTTTATTGTAGATTACACATTCATGTTAAAGCTTTGATGTATGAAAAAGACATTCCCGGAACTCCCCTTTGGGCCCGTTCCCACACACATTTACAGTTGAAGTCCCCACCCTAGTCACAACAGGTGATGAGTATCACGCAGCTGGATATTCCGCCGATTCACGGAATGTGGGGGGTTTGATCGGGTCTCATGGAGTGGGGGCTTTGATCAACCCGGGGATCCTTTGATGGGGGAAGCTTTCTATTGTACGGGGAGGGGCAAGGGATGGTATCGGCAGAGCTGGGTGTCGGCCTGGGAACGGGGAAGACAAAACGGGCACACGGGGAAAAGGGGGTTTGCATCTAAGGGCCGGAGATCATGAAAGGGAAGCAGGGAGGTGTCGCGCTGGGAACAGGATGAGGGCCTGGGGCAGAGCAGCGCCGAAGAGGGGTTTATGACTCAAGGCAGGTGCAAGCAGGGGGTGGTCCGCGTGCAGGCTTAGTGAAGGCGAAAGGCTATGTCAGGGGCCAGCGGCATGCAAAAGGGTTCGTTCTGATCGGGGCATCTAACAAAATGGCGGGCGCGCACGACAAAAGTGTGGCATCAGGGGGAGAGGCAAGATGGCGCAGATAATGTTCACCAAAACGTACTAATTTTCAACACAGACTGGTGAGACAGTTCCTCACTGCCTCTGACTCTCAACCTGTCACCCTCTTACTGAGCACCAGGCACCATACTCTGGGAACTGGGAATGGGAATTCACGCACTGGACACATTTAAGCTGCCACCACTGGACCCTACCATACGGGGGGATCCAGACACGCACACTACACCCAGGGAATAACCACCCTCCTGAGCAAGCAATTTCTCCTCCACCCTCCCTCTCTTCCATCTACCCACACAGGGACAGGAATAGGGATTGGATACTGGACCCAGCAAGGGATTCCTAACCTATGGGAACCTCCCCTATCTACTGGCGTCCCGCCCTGTCATTTTCTCTCATCTGCCACTAAACATAAAGCGCAGGAACACCATCTGAAAATGACACTTTTGAGGAAAAACAAAATCAAAAACAATAATCCCAAATATGTGACTATCTGCAAAACGCAGAGTTTTTGTAATGTAGCCAGTTGTCGCTATGGCACTGGGCAAACACAAGTCCAAATCCGCACCGCTGACCCACCAATGTTGGAAACCGGCTATTTCGGGTAGGCTAAGGCTGATGCCAAAGCCAGGCAGAAACCACCATTCCAGTCAGGGCAAGGAAGTCACACGCCAAGATAACCCCTGCTCGCCCTCTAGGTAGCATGGCGCGGGCAGTCTAGGCTAAACTCGGAGGCGATGTGTAAAGCATTTGCGTCAGCGCACGACAGCAACAACATTCTAGGCACACCACAAAAGAGACTCCACACAAGGTTATATTAAAATAACTTTTGTATTGTCAAAACATATCAGATAGAAACCACACATGTACATTGTGCCAACTGGCACGGCAATATTCACAAGGGATTATTTACAAGACAGGGCCACATGGGCCACTGTCTGAATCAACACTTTGCAGATATAGAAATACTTGTCAGAAATTAGAATAAAAGTATATAAACTTCACTGTAACACAAAGTAACAGTTATAGATCACATCCAGTAACTACTGGGAACAGGTAAGTACCACCTACGCAACCCTAAACCCCTTAGGAGACTGTCACGCAGGGGACCAGGACCTCACTAGGACCACCTGTACTAAAAAGAACAACCGAACTATAACAAAAGGGGGGAGAGAGAGAGAGAAGTGGATCCAGTCTCCCTAGGCATCATGAATAAACAAAATGGAATCCACTAGGAGGGTGGCAGTGGTCCCTAATAGAATGGGGAGCACACAGTGTTGTTTAAATGCCCCTCACACACCAACAGGCCCCTTGGTGTCATGCTTCATCATTGGGGCCTTCGCACCCCTCTACGGGATGCGGCGTGCTACGACAAACGACTACGTAGGAGCACTTGATAGTGAGCTATGTGAGGGTGTGTATTGAGTGATGTGAGTGAGGTGAGGTGAAAAAAGTGAATAAAAAATACCTGGCACTAAGGAAAAAATGTTGATTCCGTCCTTGGCTGGTATTGGTAAAAAGTGCAAAGACTGGTTGAAAGAATACGTACTAGGGTATATCAACCAACAACAGTGTCAACATGTTTCGGAGCACAAGGCTCCTTCTTCAGGACGAGGATATGCACTATTATCCTCACCTTACTCACATGAAATGTGAAAGTGTTCAAAAAAACTATTTAATAAAAAATACAATGTGTAATATACCTATCAATGTTTTAAGAGAAGGTATGCTCGTTGCGCCCAATTGGCGTTTGAAAAAAATCTGTAAAAGAAAGACATAATAAATATACTAGTCGGATGTCCAGGAACATAGTAAACATGCTAGTCGGATGTCCGGGAACATGAGGAAAAAGTATTTCTTTTTTAATACCTAATACCAGATGAACAGGACGGTCTGTGTCACCACCTACAGCCCGGTTACCAACCAATTGACTAAACTGGTGAATAGACATTGGCGCACACTCACATGTGGCACACTATCCCTTGAGAAACCAATGTTCGCCCACAGACGTGGCAGGAATCTGAAAGATATTCTAGTCCATACTAGACCACAGCCACATAAAGTGGAGCAAACAAGACTACAAGGGATAAAGGGCTACCATCCTTGTGGCAATTGCAACTGTTGTCATCTTACAAAAAAGAGTCAGAACCTCTCCTTTGCCAATGGGACGAGCTGGGAACAACGGACGTTCACAAACTGTAATAGCAAAAATGTGGTCTATTTGATCACATGTCCCTGCGGCAAGGAGTATGTGGGAATGACCACGAGGCAAGTCAAAGTCAGGATTAATGAGCATAAGAGCAACATTAGATGTAAGAAGGCGACCACAAAAATGTCAGCTCATTTCCTGGAACTTCAACACTGTGTCAATGAATTACAATGGACAGTGATCAAACAACTTCCCTCAGACACAGGTCTGTTGGAGAAGGAGCAGCGCTGGGTGTTCCGTCTGGGCACCGACAACACAGGGCTTAACGATTCCATTCCCTGGAGCCAATTACGCTAACTTTTGAATACTGTGTGACTGGTATGATGAGTGATGAAAGAACATCCAACATTGCATCTTATTGGTATCTACCAGAGTATTCATGGTTCTAATGGTGTGACGATCGCTTATGTTCATTGATGACATATATTAAGGCCTATTGTACCCTTGCGTTATGAACACCTCCCCTCATTGATTGTAAAATGTATGGTTCACTTGACTACCTCAATTGGGCCACCACAATATGCCACACTCCCCAAAAATCGCTCTTGGATTTAATTCGCCTCTATTTTGTCCTTCCATATGGAACGTTGCACTATATGATCAGCGATTGAGTGAGATATGCAATATAAACACTAAGGTCTGTATCACCACGATCAGCAGCACTCGGTTTTGTAGTATCACTCGTTTGCGCATGCGCTGGCCGTTCGGGCTTGACGCATGCGCAGCTCTCTAATCACTAAACTAAGTCTGCGCATGCGCGTCCCGTGATACACTGCCGCCAAGCCAGCGCGACCATGCCGAGCGCAGCTCCGAGAATCACAGGCATTACCGGAAATGAAACGGGTATTTTTACCTTATATGGGCTCCTTTCCGCTATTAATTTTCCAATTTACTCCAACTAATAACTACACCATTGAGTATAAAAAGCGAGCCTTTGCCTTAACAGCTCACTTCACCGGAGCAGCGTTGAGGGGAAGGCAGGCGATCGTTCTTTGCAGTCACCGTGAGTAGGGCGAGTTTAGACTGAGGATGCCTCTCACATATCAGTAACCTGGTTTTATTTAATCTCTACTTCATCTCCCATAATACAGCTATTTACTATCTTTTAGGTTGTTAACTGGGCAACGAGGAGTGATACCCCCAATACTACGCATAGGCTCATGAGGCCTTTCCGAGTTTTGAACTTAAGTAAGCCTGCACCATCGCTAACCATTCTTTTTATTTTCCCATTTATATCAGGGAGATTGCATGTATGTATGCGTGTGTGTCTAGGGCTGTGTGTCCCCCGTATAGTGTCTTTTTCTCACAGGGTACCAGAACCACAGTTGAGTTCTGTAGACTCACCTTTATTATTAAAAAGAAATACTTTTTCCTCATGTTCCCGGACATCCGACTAGCATGTTTACTATGTTCCTGGACATCC
Organism: Lissotriton helveticus; assembly: GCF_964261635.1. Classification (NCBI taxonomy): domain Eukaryota; kingdom Metazoa; phylum Chordata; class Amphibia; order Caudata; family Salamandridae; genus Lissotriton; species Lissotriton helveticus. The sequence continues at coordinate 102,963,222 of NC_136064.1, read as the reverse complement.
GACTAGTATATTTATTATGTCTTTCTTTTACAGATTTTTTTCAAACGCCAATTGGGCGCAACGAGCATACCTTCTCTTAAAACATTGATAGGTATATTACACATTGTATTTTTTATTAAATAGTTTTTTTGAACACTTTCACATTTCATGTGAGTAAGGTGAGGATAATAGTGCATATCCTCGTCCTGAAGAAGGAGCCTTGTGCTCCGAAACATGTTGACACTGTTGTTGGTTGATATACCCTAGTACGTATTCTTTCAACCAGTCTTTGCACTTTTTACCAATACCAGCCAAGGACGGCATAACATTTTTTTCCTTAGTGCCAGGTATTTTTTATTCACTTTTTTCACCTCACCTCACTCACATCACTCAATACACACCCTCACATAGCTCACTATCAAGTGCTCCTACGTAGTCGTTTGTCGTAGCACGCCGCATCCCGTAGAGGGGTGCGAAGGCCCCAATGATGAAGCATGACACCAAGGGGCCTGTTGGTGTGTGAGGGGCATTTAAACAACACTGTGTGCTCCCCATTCTATTAGGGACCACTGCCACCCTCCTAGTGGATTCCATTTTGTTTATTCTAAAAAGAACAACCACCTAAGTATCACATAGCATTTAGGGGTCTAAGAAAGAACACATTACACATGATGTATGAAACACATTCAGAGGAGTAGTAAAGGAAAACCACCTAAGTATCACACAGCATTTAGGGGTCTAAGAAAGAACACATTACCCATGATGCATAGATATACATTCAGAGGAGTAGTAAAGAGAAACACATAATGTATAAACCTACACATTCAGCGGTGTTTAAGAATAAAGCACATGATGCAATAACAATGCATTCAGAGGGACCAGAGAAATACAGTAGCGCAAACGTCACATGATGTCTAAAACATTCAGAGGTGCAGGAATAACACATAATGCAAGAAAATACATTCAGAGGTGCAGTAACCATACAATTGCGCAAAACCTCCATAAGCCACCACCTGTGGCAGTCCCTAGGCCAACTGGCCTTGTTGGGGCTAGAACGCCCTGAGTCTCAATGTCAGGGGCCTAAACGATGCAGGGGCCCACTACTTGCTGGGCCCCTGGGAACACTCACAAGGGCCTAAACGCTGCAGCTGGCACTAAGTGCTGCGCAGCTGTGAAGGCCTGGCACCACTGTGCCCTCGCTGTCCTACACAGGGACTCTCTCCTGAAATTGCGCCTAAACGGTGCAGCTGCCCACTAATTGCTGGGCCGCTGGAGATTCAAAACTGCGCCGGGGCCCTCACTGGCCCTAGAACCAAACTGCGCAAAAGGTTGGAGCCACACAGGCTCTGAAAACACTGGTCAACCGTGGGAGCCACACAGGCTCTAGAAACACTGGTCAAACGTTGGAGCCACACAGGCTCTAAAAACACTAGGCACCGGGGAGCCCTCAGGCTCTGAAAACAATGGTGCCCCCTAGAGCCCCACTGGACTCTCCAAACATTGGGGCGACCCACTGCCGACCGGGGTCGCCCTTGGTTGGAGTCCCCCCCCTGGGGGACTCGAGATACCGGGAATGCCCCTCGAGCCTCTATGGGCTCGTAGAACATTTGTGCCCCCTTTGAGCCTCTCAGGGCTCACAAAAAGAAATGCGGCCGGTTTGCTGGAGCCCCGCTCGGGGGCTCGGGCACAGAGACCCACCCTCCGAGCCTCATCAGGCTCTGCACACCAGAGGGGGGGCGCGGGCACCGGCAATGTGCCCCGATGGCCCCTCTCTCCCCTCCGAGCTGCACTCACCAGTTCTCTTGAGCGGCGGCGGGACGGAGAGCTCCCGCTCCTCGGGACTCTCCCATGCTGCGGCCGGACTCCTCCCTCTCCGTGGCTCCTTTTTCCTGCCGCGTCCTCTCGGGCACATCTCCGGTCTCCCTCCACAGCATGGGAGACCGGCAACGACAACTTGCTTCTTTCTCTCGGGGCTCCCTCCCGGTCACGGGAGCCCCGCAGCAGCCGCCATCTTCTCCTCGGGGCTCCCTCAGCTGAGAGGAGCCCCCCGAACGACCGCCATGTCTCGCCCCTCTTCCTCCTTCTTCCCGCCGACTGCGGGGGGGCGGGACTTCCGGCCGGCCGCGACCGCATTGGCCGGCCGGCCAACCGCTTCCGGGTTGCTGTGGGCAGCGCAGCGGCCCTTCTCCTTAGGCAGGCAGGCGGGGGCGGATTTCTTCTACGGTCACCATTAAACAGCGCTCTCAAGCGCTGGGGGGCAACCACGCGCCAAAAAGTACACTCAAAGCGCTAACAGCGCTTAGAATCCAAATGCAGCGCTAGGACCAACATAAAGCGTTCTTTAGCGCTGGAGCACAGTCCACAGCGCTCCCAGCGCTAGCACAGCAGGCAGAGCGCTCCCAGGCGCTCAGGGGAAAATTGAAGCGCTCCAAAGCGCTAGACAACAGGCAGAGCGCTTCCAGGCGCTAGTAGTGCAGCTCCAGCGCTCCTCCCCAGGAAGATGTAGCTTCTCCATGCTGCCAAGCGTCCCAGAGCTTCCCAGGGGTAAAGCCAAGTCCCCCCCTCAGCCCAGGCAGGGCAGAGGGGTCCCCCAGGAGTCCAGGCATCCAGGGGCTGGGCAGCGCCCACCCCTGGTAGATTCAAGTCCAGAGAACAAGAACAAGACAAGAACATTTTGGAAGGGGCAGAGCCCCTTCTTATACACAGAAAAGGCTTTGAAGTCATTTGAAGTCTTTGTGTGAGGGAGCCCTAAGCTCTGGGTGTATCTGGTTTCCCTCTCCTGTCAGCCTCAGGTCAGAGGTGACAGGGGGCCATCAGGAGGGAGAGCCATCAAGGGTGGGCCCACAGGCACAGCCTGGCTCCACCAGACGCTCTTTCCACTCCTCCCTAACAGCAGATGGGGGCCTTTCATCTATGGCTGACTCAGACCCCCTCCTCCAGACAGTCCATCTACCAGCAGGCCCCGGCATCCAGGGCCAGGCCCATCAGCCAATCACGTGCCAGCAGACTCACGACACAAATATGCAAACTTCTAAAAGTGGCGCTTCTAGACTACACACAGCCATGCCGCATACACCATTCTGCAGCATTCATTCTCACGAGTTCATACATATCAAACTCGCCCCTGCACTCCCCACGCATCAGGAATCTACCATGGGCATACATATTCCCCATTCATTCCTATGGGAGGGCAGGGCGCTCACCATCCATACACAGAAAGCACACGCACTTTACACTGTACCACAGTGAGAAAGTGCGCAGAGGCCTACAATCACCAATCCAGGTTCCAAAAACAGGCTAGGAAAAAGCAAAAAGTCACGGGGTAAACCTGCCTAAAGGACCGGGTCCAACACCCAGGAGAGTGTGGACTGTGATAAAGAAGCTGGCTGCCTTCAACAAGGCTAGTAAAGACATGAACAGAGTAGTGTTGAGCATCTGTAAGGTGCAGGGGGTAGAAGTTGTTAGGCACGCAGACATTAAAGATGAATGTCAACAGTTGTTCATGCATGATGGAGTCCATTCATCACTGCTGGCGAACAGACTTTACCTGAAAAAAGTATCAGCGGCATGTTTTATTCCGCCTGCGGAACTGGCGGGATTCTGTAACTCTTCATTGATCTTGTAACAGACAGAATTTTTTCCCACAAGGCTCCAAAATGCGAGCATGGACAAGTTTTGTAGTCCCCTAGGACCATTTTCTACTGTGGGCAGTCGCGGTTGATCACGAGTGATCCAGCGGCCTATAGGAAATATGTTATAAACTACGCTACCTAACTTCACCACACACTCTAAAAATCACTACTTAAAAACATGGACCCATTAACAAAACCTAACATATTTTGACCAACTGAATCATGTGGCCTAATTAAAATTATATACAACTGTTGGAAACCGGCTATTTCTGGTAGGCTAAGGCTTATGCCAAAGCCAGGCAGAAACCACCATTCCAGTCAGGGCAAGGAAGTCACACGCCAAGATAACCCCTGCTCACCCTCTAGGTAGCATGGCGCGAGCAGTCTAGGCTAAACTCGGAGGCGATGTGTAAAGCATTTGCGTCAGCGCACGACAGCAACAACATACTAGGCCCACCACAAAAGAGACTCCACACAAGGTTATATTAAAATAACTTTTGTATTGTCAAAACATATCAGATAGAAGTCACACATGTACATTGTGCCAACTGGCACGGCAGTATTCACAAGGGATTATTTACAAGACAGGGCCACATGGGCCACTGTCTGAATCAACACTTTGCAGATATAGAAATACTTGTCAGAAATCAGAATAAAAGTATATAAACTTCACTGTAACACAAAGTAACAGTTATAGATCACACCCAGTAACTACTGGGAACAGGTAAGTACATACTACGCAACCCTAAACACCTTAGGAGCATGTCACGCAGGTACCCAGGACCTCACTAGGACCACCTGTACTAGAAAGAACAACCACCTAAGGATGAAATCCACTTAGGGGTATAGCTCAAAACACACTACCCATGATGCATGAATATACATTCAGAGGAGTAGTAAAGAAAGAAAACACATGATGTATAGACCTACACATTCAGCGGTGTTCAGGACAGAGCACATGATGCAATTAAAATACAGTCAGGGGTGCAGCGCAAGAAGACACATGATGACTAAACATTCAGAGGTGTAGCGCAAGAAGAGAAAGACACATAATGCATGAAACATTCAGGGGTGTCAAAGTAATACAATAGCGCAAAAATCACATGAGGCCTAAAAACCTTCAGAGGTGCAGGAATAACACATGATGCAAGAAATCACATTCAGAGGTGCAATAACCATATGATTGCGCACAAACTCACATAAGCCACCACCTGTGGCAGTCCCTAGGCCAATGGCCTTGTTGGGGCTCAGACGCCCTGAGTCTCAGTGTCAGGGTGCGCTGCCATGCAGCGCCAGTCTCAAAGTACCAAAAAGCCTAAACGTAGCAGGTGCCCACTAAGTGCTGGGCACCTGGAGAACAACAGAACTGAGCCAGGGCCCTCACTGGCCCTTCGGCGCCAACTGCGCCACTGCTGGAGCCACACAGGCTCTGGGCATAGCACATGCCCCAGACGTTGGAGCCACAGAGGCTCTAAAGCAATGATGCCAACCGTTGGAGCCACACAGGCTCTTAAAACACCGATGCCCCCATGAGCCTCACCGGACTCTAGCCCTAACACTCAGGGGCAGGAGGGGACGAGCACCGAAAATATGCCCCGAAGCCCCCCTCTCGAATATGGCCCTCTCGGGAGCCAAACGGGCTCGTAAACATAATGCGGCCCCTCTGAGCCTCTCTAGGCTCATGCGCGTTGGGGCGACCCACTGCCACCTGGGGCCGCCCTTGAAGGCTTTGCAATGCGTTGGGGCGACCCACTGCCAACGGGGCCGCCCTTACTCGGCGCCTTGACCGGCACCGCACGGAGCTTTCCCCCCCGCAGCCCTTCACTCACCGGCTCTGCTGCGGGGAGGCTCCATCATCGCGCCGCTCAGCTTCCTCACTCTGCCCAGCCCTCCGCCCAGACTCACCGGGTCTCCTGCGCGGCGGGGGCAGGGCTCGGCGGCAACGGAGGAGCTCCTGCTCCTCGCAGACTCTCCTCGCTTGGCCCGGTCCCCCGTCTCGGGACCGGGACGCAGAGTGGAGCCAGCCAGGCTCCCGGGCAGTCTCTTCTCTCGCGGCAGGACGGGGGCGGTCGAACCTCTCTCTTCCTGCAGGGCTCCCTCGGTACACGGGAGCCCTGCCAACCGGCCGCCTCGTCTCCTCAGATGCCGCCGGGCTCCCTTAGCTCACGGGGGCCCGGCCGACCCGCCGGCAGGCAGCGCCATCTTCCTTCTTCCTTGGCGCGGCCCAGCCAATCACGTCGCGGCTCCTGCGCCGAGCCCCTCATGACGCGAGGCCGCCAACCAATGGCAGCGCGGCCTCGCCGATCCACGGGCCAATCAGAGCACGGCTCTCCTCGGGTCTCGGCCAATCCGGTCGCGGCCCCTTCGCGGTTTGTTTTCCTCCGCGACAGATCGAGGTGGGCACTCGTAGATAATTATATCCATGCAGGCAGGAATCCTCAGCGCCTCCAGCGCTATAAACAAGCAGGAAAAGCGCTCCTAAGCGCTAGAAAGTCCAGAAAAGGCGCTCTCAAGCGCGTGGGGGAAATTAAGCGCCCCAGAGCTCTAGACAGCAGGCAGAGCGCTCCCAGGCGCTCAGGGGGAAGCCCAGCGCCTCCAGGCGCTAGAAATCAACTCCAGCGCTCTCCCCAGGAAAAGGCAGCTTCTCCATGCTGCCAGGGTCCCAGAGCTTCCCCAGGGGCCAAGCCAAGTCCCCCCTTTAGCCCAGGCAGGGCAGAAGGGTCCCCCAGGAGTCCAGGAATCCAGGTATCCAGGGGCTGGGCAGCGCCCACCCCTGGTAGATCCGAGTCAGCCACAAGAGCTAGAACAAGAACAAGAACATTTTGGAAGGAGACACCGTCCCTTCTTATACCCAGAAATGCCTTTGAAGTACTTTGAAGCTTTCGTGCAAGGGGCCCTGAGTACTGGAATGTTTCTGGTTTACGTCTCCCTGACAGCTTCAGGGCCAGAGGTGACAGGGGGCCGCCAGGATGGAGAGCCAGCAGGGTGGGCGACAGGCACAGCCCGGCACCACCAGACGCTCTTTCCTCCCATCCCTGACAGCAGAGGGGCCTTTCATCTACGGCTGACTCAGACCCCCTCCTCTGGGGCCTTGCAGACCCTGCAGACCCTGCAGACCCTGTCCTACTCAAACCAGACAGTCCATCTACCAACAGGCCCAGGCATGCCTGGGCCAGGCCCATCAGCCAATCACGTGCTAGCAGACTCACTACACAATTATGCCAACTTCTAAAAGTGGCGCTTCTAGACTACACGCAGCCATGCTGCATACACCATTCTGCAGCGTTCATTCTCACGAGTTCATACATATCAAACTCGCCCCTGCACTCCCCACGCATCAGGAATCTACCATGGGCATACATATTTCCCAGTCATTCCTATGGGAGGGCAGGTCACTCACCATCCATACACAGAAAGCACCCGCACTTTACACTGTACCACAGTGAAAAAGTGCGCAGAGGCCTACAATCACCAATCCAGGTTCCAAAAACAGGCTAGGAAAAAGCAAAAAGTCACGGGGTAAACCTGCCCAAAGGACCGGGTCCAACACATCCCCCTTCCAGCCAAAACGCAGGGTAGACCAATCACTACACTGATGGTCTTCAATGCTTTGGGCGACAAAACCACGGAGACGGGCCTGCAGGGCAGGGCCACCTTACAGTTTTTCGCCACTCGGAACCCACAGGGATTTCCCTCAACAAAAGCTCTCTGACACAACTAGGATACCCCACTGGTACACACTAGTCATCCACAGCCAGGACCAGGCCCTAGGCCATCCAAAGATCACAGGTCCTAACCAATCCACAGAGTGGGGGCAGAAGCCCCTGGCACACAATAGCCAATCTCCACTCAAGACACCACTCATCCACACACTCCCCCTCCAGACTGGTGAGACAGTTCCTCACTGCCTCTGACTCTCAACCTGTCACTCTCTTACTGAGCACCAGGCACCATACTCTGGGAACTGGGAATGGGACTTCACGCACTGGACACATTTAAGCTGCCACCACTGGATCCTACCATACTGGGGAATCCAGACACACACACTACACTCAGGGAATAACCACCCTCCTGAGCAAGCAATTTCTCCTCCACCCTCCCTCTCTTCCATCTACCCAAACAGGGACAGGAATAGGGATTGGACACTAGACCCAGCAAGGGATTCCTAACCTATGGGAACCTCCCCTATCTACTGGCGTCCCGCCCTGTCATTTTCTCTCATCTGCCACTTAACATAAAGCGCAGGAACACCATCTGAAAATGACACTTTTGAGGAAAAACAAAATCAGAAACAATAATCCCAAACATGTGACTATCTGAAAAACGCAGAGTTTTTGTAATGTAGCCAGTTGTCGCTATGGCACTGGGCAAACGCAAGTCCAAATCCCACCGCTGCCACCAATGTTGGAAACCGGCTATTTCTGGTAGGCTAAGGCTTATGCCAAAGCCAGGCAGAAACCACCATTCCAGTCAGGGCAAGGAAGTCACACGCCAAGATAACCCCTGCTCACCCTCTAGGTAGCATGGCGCGAGCAGTCTAGGCTAAACTCGGAGGCGATGTGTAAAGCATTTGCGTCAGCGCACGACAGCAACAACATACTAGGCCCACCACAAAAGAGACTCCACACAAGGTTATATTAAAATAACTTTTGTATTGTCAAAACATATCAGATAGAAGTCACACATGTACATTGTGCCAACTGGCACGGCAGTATTCACAAGGGATTATTTACAAGACAGGGCCACATGGGCCACTGTCTGAATCAACACTTTGCAGATATAGAAATACTTGTCAGAAATCAGAATAAAAGTATATAAACTTCACTGTAACACAAAGTAACAGTTATAGATCACACCCAGTAACTACTGGGAACAGGTAAGTACATACTACGCAACCCTAAACACCTTAGGAGCATGTCACGCAGGTACCCAGGACCTCACTAGGACCACCTGTACTAGAAAGAACAACCACCTAAGGATGAAATCCACTTAGGGGTATAGCTCAAAACACACTACCCATGATGCATGAATATACATTCAGAGGAGTAGTAAAGAAAGAAAACACATGATGTATAGACCTACACATTCAGCGGTGTTCAGGACAGAGCACATGATGCAATTAAAATACAGTCAGGGGTGCAGCGCAAGAAGACACATGATGACTAAACATTCAGAGGTGTAGCGCAAGAAGAGAAAGACACATAATGCATGAAACATTCAGGGGTGTCAAAGTAATACAATAGCGCAAAAATCACATGAGGCCTAAAAACCTTCAGAGGTGCAGGAATAACACATGATGCAAGAAATCACATTCAGAGGTGCAATAACCATATGATTGCGCACAAACTCACATAAGCCACCACCTGTGGCAGTCCCTAGGCCAATGGCCTTGTTGGGGCTCAGACGCCCTGAGTCTCAGTGTCAGGGTGCGCTGCCATGCAGCGCCAGTCTCAAAGTACCAAAAAGCCTAAACGTAGCAGGTGCCCACTAAGTGCTGGGCACCTGGAGAACAACAGAACTGAGCCAGGGCCCTCACTGGCCCTTCGGCGCCAACTGCGCCACTGCTGGAGCCACACAGGCTCTGGGCATAGCACATGCCCCAGACGTTGGAGCCACAGAGGCTCTAAAGCAATGATGCCAACCGTTGGAGCCACACAGGCTCTTAAAACACCGATGCCCCCATGAGCCTCACCGGACTCTAGCCCTAACACTCAGGGGCAGGAGGGGACGAGCACCGAAAATATGCCCCGAAGCCCCCCTCTCGAATATGGCCCTCTCGGGAGCCAAACGGGCTCGTAAACATAATGCGGCCCCTCTGAGCCTCTCTAGGCTCATGCGCGTTGGGGCGACCCACTGCCACCTGGGGCCGCCCTTGAAGGCTTTGCAATGCGTTGGGGCGACCCACTGCCAACGGGGCCGCCCTTACTCGGCGCCTTGACCGGCACCGCACGGAGCTTTCCCCCCCGCAGCCCTTCACTCACCGGCTCTGCTGCGGGGAGGCTCCATCATCGCGCCGCTCAGCTTCCTCACTCTGCCCAGCCCTCCGCCCAGACTCACCGGGTCTCCTGCGCGGCGGGGGCAGGGCTCGGCGGCAACGGAGGAGCTCCTGCTCCTCGCAGACTCTCCTCGCTTGGCCCGGTCCCCCGTCTCGGGACCGGGACGCAGAGTGGAGCCAGCCAGGCTCCCGGGCAGTCTCTTCTCTCGCGGCAGGATGGGGGCGGTCGAACCTCTCTCTTCCTGCAGGGCTCCCTCGGTACACGGGAGCCCTGCCAACCGGCCGCCTCGTCTCCTCAGATGCCGCCGGGCTCCCTTAGCTCACGGGGGCCCGGCCGACCCGCCGGCAGGCAGCGCCATCTTCCTTCTTCCTTGGCGCGGCCCAGCCAATCACGTCGCGGCTCCTGCGCCGAGCCCCTCATGACGCGAGGCCGCCAACCAATGGCAGCGCGGCCTCGCCGATCCACGGGCCAATCAGAGCACGGCTCTCCTCGGGTCTCGGCCAATCCGGTCGCGGCCCCTTCGCGGTTTGTTTTCCTCCGCGACAGATCGAGGTGGGCACTCGTAGATAATTATATCCATGCAGGCAGGAATCCTCAGCGCCTCCAGCGCTATAAACAAGCAGGAAAAGCGCTCCTAAGCGCTAGAAAGTCCAGAAAAGGCGCTCTCAAGCGCGTGGGGGAAATTAAGCGCCCCAGAGCTCTAGACAGCAGGCAGAGCGCTCCCAGGCGCTCAGGGGGAAGCCCAGCGCCTCCAGGCGCTAGAAATCAACTCCAGCGCTCTCCCCAGGAAAAGGCAGCTTCTCCATGCTGCCAGGGTCCCAGAGCTTCCCCAGGGGCCAAGCCAAGTCCCCCCTTCAGCCCAGGCAGGGCAGAAGGGTCCCCCAGGAGTCCAGGAATCCAGGTATCCAGGGGCTGGGCAGCGCCCACCCCTGGTAGATCCGAGTCAGCCACAAGAGCTAGAACAAGAACAAGAACATTTTGGAAGGAGACACCGTCCCTTCTTATACCCAGAAATGCCTTTGAAGTACTTTGAAGCTTTCGTGCAAGGGGCCCTGAGTACTGGAATGTTTCTGGTTTACGTCTCCCTGACAGCTTCAGGGCCAGAGGTGACAGGGGGCCGCCAGGATGGAGAGCCAGCAGGGTGGGCGACAGGCACAGCCCGGCACCACCAGACGCTCTTTCCTCCCATCCCTGACAGCAGAGGGGCCTTTCATCTACGGCTGACTCAGACCCCCTCCTCTGGGGCCTTGCAGACCCTGCAGACCCTGCAGACCCTGTCCTACTCAAACCAGACAGTCCATCTACCAACAGGCCCAGGCATGCCTGGGCCAGGCCCATCAGCCAATCACGTGCTAGCAGACTCACTACACAATTATGCCAACTTCTAAAAGTGGCGCTTCTAGACTACACGCAGCCATGCTGCATACACCATTCTGCAGCATTCATTCTCACGAGTTCATACATATCAAACTCGCCCCTGCACTCCCCACGCATCAGGAATCTACCATGGGCATACATATTTCCCAGTCATTCCTATGGGAGGGCAGGTCACTCACCATCCATACACAGAAAGCACCCGCACTTTACACTGTACCACAGTGAAAAAGTGCGCAGAGGCCTACAATCACCAATCCAGGTTCCAAAAACAGGCTAGGAAAAAGCAAAAAGTCACGGGGTAAACCTGCCCAAAGGACCGGGTCCAACAACAACTTATACACATTTATATACATCCGCGGCAATTAAATGACATTATTTAAACAAATCCTAACTATTTAATGGGCCACCAATGGCGATGGCATCTAGCTAATGATAACCTGCACTCCCGAAATGACAAGACCAGCTTGTTTTCAAAAGTAAGATTTTATTAGCTATTTATTTGTATTGTAAGAATATAGTTTTATTTAAGCATTTTATTAGAATTGTCATAAGCATATTTGTAAGCATCATATAGAATTCAGATTATTTGCAAAGAATTAAAAGTTTAGCATTTTCTAGAACCTAAGTCCCTAAATAAGCTAAATAAATAGAAATAAAGTAAAGTCTATTGGGTTTCTTACATGCTCCAAGCAAAGTCCGACAGCACGACACCCTCATCCAAAGGTTAGAAAGCAGCAGCGTGACCCATCCACGGGGCATGGATCTTTATACCTTTCTGCGCTAAGCTAATCTAAGTAAAAGTAAAACTTTCCGCAAAAGTCGATGTCCCATTGGCTCATGAGTGACAAGTGACATGTCACCCCATAATTTCAAAACATCAGTTCCGTCACTTTCTTAGACTCCATTGTCTCTACTGTACGTGATCCGAGGCTTCCTTTGCTTGCAACAATTTTGCCATAGTTTTTCACTAGTTTCATTTCACTTCCTCGGATGCCAAGTTATCAAATGTTCTTTCTGCCGGTTCCTGGCCTTGGCCACGTCCGACCAGAATAATGTCAGAGCCTCATCGCAGTTCAACAAATGTTACTTCGATGGAAAACTTTAGAAAGGACATCTCAGGCTTCGTGCAGAAATTAAATTCATCTTTTTAGTAAACTCGAGTGAACTAGGCCCAAAGCAGTCAACTTAATTTCTCTAATGTATAAACAAACACAAGAAAATAATTAATGAAAGAAATATTATTCATTCTGTTTCCACCCTTTGTTTGCTAATTATTTAACCCACCCGTTAGTATAATATTACCTAGCACAAAGCAAACAAATAAAGCAGCATTTTATATCTACCAGTCTTCATTAATCCATGAAATTCTTTATGCACCTTTAGAGAGTAGAATGACATCACATAGACTAGGAAAGCAAAATAAGCGCATGCCACTTTTTAAATTCAGCTGCAGTTAGTTATGACATGACAGAACGACAAAATTAATTTATTATTTTTCACGAACAAAAAGATGCAACAGATTTGCACATTTATGAGCACATGTGTTAGTTTTCCCACGTGTAAAAGTTTAATCTAAGTTGATTTAGTACAAATACATCACAAACCATTAATAGGATTATTTTATTTAATGGAAGTATAACTTCACGAGTTGGAATAAAAAGTTATTCTCTATCTCGCTCCATCAACTCCCTCATCTGGTGATTAACAAATCACCACACCACACCCAAAATTTTGAATTTTTTTTATCTGAAATAGAAAATGATTCAAATTCACTTGAGTTAGTATTCTAAAAATTTGTTTCTGCAAAATCTCTGCAATTATCATAACGAGCCCTATGTAATTCTTGTAATTCTATTTCATTTTCTTCTTCCTTTTTTATTTTATAAATTCTCTTCTTTTCCTTCATTTGTTTCTTTCTCTTGTGTAATAAACAACCAATTTTCGATAGAACTATTATAAATATTATCACAATCAAAGGTGTTAAAATCTTGCCAAGAACTGAACCACCTATTTCTTGAAACCATGTTTTTATAGCTTGAAACCTTTTTGAAAGTCGCTCTGAGAAATCATCCTCTTCTAATGGAACTATCTCTGAATGTATTTCTGTAATATTCTTAATGTACATATCAATATTCTTACTTTCGTCTGGTATGTAGGTACAACAATGTTGTACATGTAGAATGCCACAAACTCCTCCCTCTTTTGCTAGTAGTATATCCAAAGCAAGGCCATCTTGCATCTCCATAGTTCTAATTGCAATGACTTCAACAGTCACTAATTGGAAACCATCTGCTGTATCAGTGGACAATCTATCAACAATTGTGGATAATTTTATAATTTTCCCTGCATTCAAGGTTATACCCACTATGGGTATCACTGCTTCAAAAATATCTCCCAAAATTTCTGTGAAACTTTCTCTTCTATATCTATTTACATGATTATTAATTTTGAACAATCCTTCTGAATTTCTGTCAACATGAAATATTTTTGGAAAACAATTCCAACAAAACAAGTCCCATACCAGTGGTCTGGGAGATTATAATAAGATTTGTCACCACAAATAAAATAGATTCCAGGAAAAAATGGATCCTTGCCACCTTTGAATCCCCAACCACCCATAATCTGATAAGTGTCTTCACAATTACTAGCACCCACAAAATAATTATCAAAAAGTGTATTATCTCTTCTAATACAAAGCTTACCACTAACTGGTTTATCTATGTAAATTGCAACATTATCAAAAGTTTTACCATTAAGCTTCTCATCTTCTTTTTGCCAGAACCTAGATTTAGTCTGCTTAACTAATTTGTTTCTTTTATAAATTGCTCTTCTCTCCTCAACAAGGTTCAGGAAATTCTTGCCTTCAGTACTTAGTTTACAGGTTAGATTATTCTTGTAAGCATACTCATAAGTGAGTTCGTTAGTTACTAAGAAAAATTCCCTCATCTGTTTAGCATTCTTATGTTTATTCAAAACACTCTCAATTTTTAAATTCGCAAAAGTTTCGTCAAAATTTGAATAATAGTATTCTAAACATCCAGTCTGATAGAACAAACTAGCTAACACACTACATGTTATACCATATGTAAGAGGAAGCATATTATATGTTAATCCCTCAGAAACAGAAGCAGGTAATTTTACACAAACATAGCAATCTTTGGCATCCATTACTTTAACATATTCTCCTAAAAGCCTTGTGAATGTATTGCTTGAAAAATCACTAATAGATTTGTCCTGATGAATTTCAGGTTTGTGATCAATAACTTTGCTTGTTACACTATGTTTGTTTTGACTAATTGAAGCTTTGCTTGTCATATTGACTTTGTGTAAATTTTTGTTGATTTCAAAAGGAATAACAATAGCTAAAACTAACCAGAGCAGAATTAACACGAGCACACACACCAGAGTCATCTTACAGCATCTCTTGAATATAGAACACTTTGAAGTACTCCGTTCCATAACGTAAGGCATTTTTTTTTTTCTTAAAAAACTTTATCTTAGAAGATAAAAGAAACAAAATGTATTTTAAAATATTAATTTCTAAATTGTACACCCCCCTTTTCAAATAATTTTTTTTTTTTGACTTAGCCCTAACAATGTATCTTCAACCTTATGTCACAAACAATTTCACAACTAAACAAGTTTTCTTCGACCTTGTGTCACCTAACAAAATTTCTTCGGCCTTTTGCCAAATAATAAAAAGTAAAAACCCAATTTAATAAATCAGTACTTCAATCATTGTCACTAATTTCTTCAATTTCATCTTCCTGACTGCTACTATTAATCTCAATAACAGGAGGAATTATCAGATAAGTCCATTCAGGAGACCTATATTTCTGATTAGGCTTCACAACTCTCTTAGTTTTTCTAGACACTACTTCTATTTTCCTCCCTTTTTCAGCTTTCTTTTCAGGCTCCTTTTGACTAGTGATTTCATCCACCTGCTCCTTCGAATTTTTAATTAGCCTGACTCTCAATTTTCCACTTCCGCTTGGCCACAAATCACCTTTTTCAAGATCTTTCTTTTTGGTTCTGAAACATTTGTTTCTGACTTCCAAGATCTTTTCTTTACTTTTCCATCTTCATCATTCACATCACTTTCTCCAGAGTCACTGTCAGAAATTTCAATTCTTGACACAGGACCTTTTCTACTCGGCAGTTTCACTCCGTTAGGAACTATACTTTGTCTTCCATCACTGGTACCTGGTAATTCGTTCTCCTCCTCCTCTTCAATTACCTTCAACTTCCCAGTTTCTGGTTTCTTGTTCCTTCTTCCAGAGCTTATCCTCTGCTTTTCAATACTCTCCTGGTCAGAAATTTCAATTGATTCAGCTTCTCTTTCTTCAAATTTTTCAATAGTCTCTACTCCATTCACTTTCTTGACAGACTCTTCTGCTGAATTTCTTTTAATCAGATCTTCATCACTTTCAGAGTCTATTTCGATGATTCCCAAATCTTCTTTATTCAAGTCTTTATTCACTTGCAGATTTTCCAGATGTCGAATTCTCTGTCGATCTTCAGAATCTGGATTTATTTCACATTCTATTTCAGAATCAGAATCATCTGTAGAATCACTCTCTTCATCAGAGTTTTCAGGAGTAGGAATTGGAATAGTGTGGCTTGGATGTATCCACCTCTTCAATCCTTTACATTTTACTGCATTTGTAGTGACTAGAATTATTTGCCTAGGTTTTTGCCACCTAGGAACCAAACAATTTCTCCTTCGATGAACTTTTGTCCTGACCCAATCTCCAGGTTTCAAATCATGAGTCTGTACTTTTTCATCAGATTGTGCTTCAGTTCCCACCTGATTAGACACAGAAGTCACTACGTCAGACAGTCTCTTGCAATATTCCAAAATAGCACTGTCATTAATGCTCAACAATTTGCCAACTGGAACAAAAGCTTGCCTCATGACCCTGCCCATTAAAATCTCATGAGGACTCAGAGCTGTCTTCTTATCAGGTGTACTCCTTAATGACATTAGAACTAGTGGAAGAGCATCAGTCCACTTTACACCTGTATCTAGACACATTTTTCCAATCCTGTTCTTAATTGTTCCATTAATTTGCTCAACAACTCCAGATGCCTCTGGTCTGTATGCACAGTGTATTTTCTGCTCAATATTTAATGCTTCACAAATTAACTTCATAAGTTTGTTATCAAAATGGCTCCCTCCATCACTTTCAATAGTGACAGGAAAACCGTACCTTGGAATGATTTCTCTAAGTAACAGTTTTGCAACTGTAATTGAATCACAATGTCGAGTAGGAAAAGCTTCTACCCATCTTGAAAATAAACAAACAATCACAAGAACATATTTCAAACAGTTGTGTAAGGGCATCTCAATGAAATCCATTTGCAATCTGGTGAAAGGACCACCTTCTCGACCTATAATTCCTGTACCCACTATTGACTTTCTGTTTGGGTTCATTTGCTGGCAAGATAAACACCTCTGACAAAAAGATTCAGCAATAGTTCTAAATTTGGTATTAAACCAAGTTTCTTTAAAAAGTCTGATCATGGAATCTCTTCCAATATGGCCAGGGCCATGATATAATCTGACCATGTCTGCAATTAAACAATTTGGTAAAACTACTCTGCCATCCTTGTAAGTCCATACTCCATCCTCATCACGTGGTCTACATTCTGCTCTTAACCACGAACCTTTTTCCTCATCATCAGCTTCATTTTGCAAATCCCTGATTTCCTGCCATGTTTCCACTACTGATGTTAGCATCAATGAATTTGAATCACATTCTTTGCTTTTTTCCCGATTGTATGCACGACAATTTTTGGCACAATACTTTGCAGTTTCGTCTGCATAAGCATTGCCTTTAGAGATAAAATCTACACCTTTAGTATGTGCTGCACACTTAACTACAGCAATTTCTTTAGGTAACTGTATTGCGTCAATTAATCTTTTAATAAACACTGCATTTTTAATTGGGGACCCTGCTGAAGTTAAATAGCCCCTCTGAGACCAAAGCTGTCCATAATCATGCACAACTCCGTACCCATACTGGCTGTCAGTTATTATGGTAACTCTCAAATCCTTTGAAATTTCGCAGGCACGAATCAAAGCAATTAATTCAGCCACCTGTGCTGAACGAATTCCTTCAAGACATGATGCTTCTTCAACATCAGCAACTGTACAAACTGAATAAGCTGCTTTTAAAATACCTCCATCTGACCTCAAACAAGAACCATCTACAAAGTAAACAAAATCTGATTCAGGCAAAGGAACATCCTTAATGTCCTGCCTAGGCTTGGTGCAATATTCCATAACATCCAAGCACTCATGTTCCACATCATTTTCATCAATAATTTCAGAATCAGGTAACAATGTGGAAGGATTAAGATTCACGCATCTTGCAATAGAAACATTATCTGCTCCCAGAATAATTTTCTCATATTTAGTCAACCTACTACTAGTTAAATGCTGAGTTTTACCTCTTGTCAGTAATATTTCAACTGAATGAGGCACGAAAACTTTCACAGGAAATCCCAATATGATTCCTTCACTTTGTTCAAGACTGATACTTGTTGCAGCAACTGCTTTTAAACAACCTGGTAAAGCTTTAGCAACTGGATCAAGAACTGCAGAGAAATATGCAATGGGCTTCTTTAAATTCCCATGTCTTTGTATTAACACAGACAAAGCACATCCCTCTCTCTCTCACTGCAATATAATTCAAATCCTTTTTCATAATTTGGCATGCCTAAAGCTGGAGCTTCACACAAGCTTCTGTTTAGATTTTCAAAAGACTCAAATTCAGCTTCATTTAAAACAATTGGGTCTTTTACATCTGATTTTGTCAATCTCTGTAGCGGTTTCGCAATTACAGAAAATCCACTTATCCATTGTCGACAGTAACCAACCATTCCCAGAAACATTCTGACTTGTCTTTGTGTTCTTGGAGGTTGCATTGCTTGAATCATTTTAATTCTCTCAACTGTCACCTGTCTCTTTCCCTTTGCAATTCTGTGACCAAGATATTTTACTTCTTGTTTACAAAACTGCAGCTTAGCTGGAGATACCTTATGTCCCTCATCTGCTAGATGATTTAACAGTATAATTGTGTCTGTCACACAATGTTCTCTTGTTTTAGCAGCTATCAACAAATCGTCAATATACTGCACCAACGTTGACCTGCCAGGTAAATCTAGATCTTCCAAAGATCTTTTTAATAGCTCATTAAAGATAGAAGGACTCTCTGTATACCCTTGAGGAATTCTACACCATGCGAGGGTCCTACTCTGGAATCTGAAAGCGAAAATTTCTTGACTCTCAGGATGTAATGGTACAGTAAAGAATGCATTGCAGAGATCAATAACAGTATACCATTCTGCATCATGTGGAATCTGGTACAAAATAACTGCAGGATTTGGAACCACAGGACAGCATGGAATAACAATCTGATTAATTTTTCTCAAATCCTGAACAATCCTATATGTTCCATTTGATTTCTTGATTCCCATAATCGGTGAATTACAAGGACTACTCTCAATTTCTTTTAAAACACCTTGTTTAATGAATTTTTCAATCACAGGAATAACTCCTTCAACTGTCTCTGCTTTCATCTTATACTGAGGGATATTTGGAAATTCTATTCCCTGCTTTAAAGATATTTTGACTGGATCGACATGTTTCATCAGACCCATCTCATTTCCAGTCAAATCCCAAATTTCAGCTTTTACTGTTTCTTTAAGCTCTTCTGGTAAATTATCTTTTTCAAAAGTTGGAAAGACTTTTATAAATCTGTCTACCTGACGATACCACTCGACAGGCTTTTCTCTTAATCTAGGAAAGTCATTTGTAAACATCAGAATGTCTTGTCTTGACCAAGGGACATGAACATACCCTCCACCTGTAATCTCTCTCATTGGAAATTGTTTTGACAATTTTTCTAATTTCTCATCTTCCTTCTTTCTTGTCCATTTAACTCTCCACTTACTTAACTCTCCCAATTTTTTGATGTAAACAATTAATTCTTTTATATGCATTATTCTTCCCATTGAATTCAAGTGTTCAATATCCTTTTCTGAAAAATCTAATCTATAATGTTTTCCAAAATTCTTTTGCCTGTTCAAATCAATTTCAAGTTCTGCTGCCAGTTCTTCCAATTGATCGTATTTATTTTTTGTTTTCCACTGAATACTCTTGCAGATGAACAGGAGTTCATCATCACGTTAAAATTTTAAACTGTCAGGACCAATTGTACCAATAATTAATTCCTCCAGATTAGCTTTTAATTTTGCAACATCAAGTTTAGAATTTTGTTTTCTAGCATCAGAAGATTCAGCATCAGATTCTGCACCCATCGGTGTTTTGGAAAAAGAACCTTCATTAAAAGTCAGATCAGGCATTCTTGTTTTTCCCGAATTAACTTCAGATATATCTGAGTAAAGTTTTTCAGCAACCCTTTGAATTTCAGCATTTAGAGGAATAGTTAAACCTGTTTTGTTAATTTCATTTAGTTCAAAAACAGGCTGAACAGACCAATCGTTACTGGAACTGTCACAGCTTCCATGCTTTTTGTCATTGTCGAATTAATTCTTCTTTTGATCGGAAATATTCAGAAGAATTTTCAGTTTCTTCATTTTTAACTTCCCTCATATAGTTTTTTGGAGCTTCCCTTTCTCTTGGAATTAGCGAAAAATGTTTACCTCCAATACAGACATCAGCATTTGTCCTAATTTCTAATTTTTCTGGGGTTTCAAAAGATTCAGAATTATTTGGATATAATTTAGAAGATTCACGAATCGGAGGTGCACTCGGTGTAGTTTCTGTAGAAACCATCGGAGTAGACCATGATTGCGGAGGTCTCAAAGGCTCATTTCTTTTGTTAGAAGTAAAAATGTCTTCTAAAACTGCATCTTCAGTCTCACTTTCTAATAGAGCATTATTTTTCTTTTCAGTTCTTTTTTCACTAGGAGATCCTAAAACCATTTCTCTAATTAAATAAAGTCCATCGCTCATGCTTCCCTGTCTCCACATTCGCATTCTATCTTCATGAGTTTCTCTTCTATAGCTTGGTGTTTTAGGAGGTCTTTTAATACCACTTGCTTCTCTTTGTAGTTGAAACATTTCATCCTCCCATTCAACTAAAGCTTCAAATTGAGTAGGTCTCGGCTTTGGTACAAGAGCATTCATCTTTTCTCTTAAATTTCTTAAAATCTTTACATTAAAAGAACCATCGTTCGGCCAAGTTAAAACACCATCATCTTTTGTGTAGTGTTTCCAAATATCAAACCATAAAACAGTATGATAACCATATTTACCTTCCATATACGCTGCAGGTGTTTTATATTTATGAAGTAATTTACCACCTCGCGTTTCTATTTTCTTGTCCGGTGAAATAAAATTTTTACGTTTCTGAAATAACGTAGGCTTTTTCTCAAAATGTTTAAAATGATAACTCATTTTTAAAAGTCAAATTCAATTAATAAAATTGTTCGTAAAATATTTCCGGGATGTTCCGCAAAGTCAGCCAATCCGTGCGCGAAACACACCAACAAGCCAATTAGGATTGAGCTACGTCACTATTTTGCTCACCCAATAGAATATGAATTTTACAGAAGAGCCAATCAGCTATTAGCTCGTCTGAGATTCAAGAGCCAATCAGAACACAGCTCGTGACGTATGTCACCCAATCACAGCGCGGCTCTGTGACGTACACAGCAGCTGCGGTTTCTCGCGTCTCACTCCCAGCGCTCACCCCTCCTTCACAAAATCTTTTCACAGCGCCATTTTAAGAACGCTCTTTCGGTGAAAAATAATTTTTTAACAACGACAAGAAAGACTCATCTGTCTGTTTCTCTAATAAGAGATAGAATTACATTCATTCAAGTATTCCCAGCTTGGAATAGTCGGCCCTATTCTCATAGAATAATTTTCAATTGCCAGTAGAGCAACTCTTACTCTACCCTTCAAACAAGTAATTAATGAACTCGTTTTCCCTCTAGAATGCACAATAATGTGACTTATTTCGAAAGTTCGACTTGAACACAATTACAAAACATTCACGCACTTTCAAATGGAATGACCCTAAAATCAAACACACATGAAATCCGTACAGGACTCTTACCTGTTTATAGATATCATGCACCGTTAATAAAATAAACGACGTTATCCGTACAGGACTTTCACCTGTTTATAGATATAAAACATGTACCCCTACAGGACTCTCACCTGTTTATAGATAATCATGTACCGACATTATCCTACCCTTCATTCAAGCTCGAATATATACTATTACTCTTATCACAGTGAGTTTTAGAACGGGCACATTGTCCCTATACTCATGCTGTTCAAATTTCTTAGATAATCCTTACTATACAACATTCACACCTAGCCCTAACATGTGTTGCATGGCCACAACACTAGTGATACACGGCGATACCACTACACTGAAACAGATCAAATGTACTGTGTGACTACCTTCTCATCACACTATCTGTACCGGTACAACTCACATATAGCACGAAAAACAAACTCAACATGTGTTAAACATCGATCCTATTTTCATACCATAATACATTGATTACCATAGCAACCATCAAAATCTGCTACCAGAAGAATTGATCCAGCGGCCTATAGGAAATATGTTATAAACTACGCTACCTAACTTCACCACACACTCTAAAAATCACTACTTAAAAACATGGACCCATTAACAAAACCTAACATATTTTGACCAACTGAATCATGTGGCCTAATTAAAATTATATACAACTTATACACATTTATATACATCCGAGGCAATTAAATGACATTATTTAAACAAATCCTAACTATTTAATTGGCCACCAATGGCGATGGCATCTAGCTAATGATAACCTGCACTCCCGAAATGACAAGACCAGCTTGTTTTCAAAAGTAAGATTTTATTAGCTATTTATTTGTATTGTAAGAATATAGTTTTATTTAAGCATTTTATTAGAATTGTCATAAGCATATTTGTAAGCATCATATAGAATTCAGATTTGCAAAGAATTAAAAGTTTAGCATTTTCTAGAACCTAAGTCCCTAAATAAGCTAAATAAATAGAAATAAAGTAAAGTCTTTTGGGTTTCTTACGTGCTCCAAGCAAAGTCCGACAGCACGACACCCTCATCCAAAGGTTAGAAAGCAGCAGCGTGACCCATCCACGGGGCATGGATCTTTATACCTTTCTGCGCTAAGCTAATCTAAGTAAAAGTAAAACTTTCCGCAAAAGTCGATGTCCCATTGGCTCATGAGTGACAAGTGACATGTCACCCCATAATTTCAAAACATCAGTTCCGTCACTTTCTTAGACTCCATTGTCTCTACTGTACGTGATCCGAGGCTTCCTTTGCTTGCAACAATTTTGCCATAGTTTTTCACTAGTTTCATTTCACTTCCTCGGATGCCAAGTTATCAAATGTTCTTTCTGCCGGTTCCTGGCCTTGGCCACGTCCGACCAGAATAATGTCAGAGCCTCATCGCAGTTCAAAAAATGTTACTTCGATGGAAAACTTTAGAAAGGACATCTCAGGCTTCGTGCAGAAATTAAATTCATCTTTTTAGTAAACTCGAGTGAACTAGGCCCAAAGCAGTCAACTTAATTTCTCTAATGTATAAACAAACACAAGAAAATAATTAATGAAAGAAATATTATTCATTCTGTTTCCACCCTTTGTTTGCTAATTATTTAACCCACCCGTTAGTATAATATTACCTAGCACAAAGCAAACAAATAAAGCAGCATTTTATATCTACCAGTCTTCATTAATCCATGAAATTCTTTATGCACCTTTAGAGAGTAGAATGACATCACATAGACTAGGAAAGCAAAATAAGCGCATGCCACTTTTTAAATTCAGCTGCAGTTAGTTATGACATGACAGAACGACAAAATTAATTTATTATTTTTCACGAACAAAAAGATGCAACAGATTTGCACATTTATGAGCACATGTGTTAGTTTTCCCACGTGTAAAAGTTTAATCTAAGTTGATTTAGTACAAATACATCACAAACCATTAATAGGATTATTTTATTTAATGGAAGTATAACTTCACGAGTTGGAATAAAAAGTTATTCTCTATCTCGCTCCATCAACTCCCTCATCTGGTGATTAACAAATCACCACACCACACCCAAAATTTTGATTTTTTTTTATCTGAAATAGAAAATGATTCAAATTCACTTGAGTTAGTATTCTAAAAATTTGTTTCTGCAAAATCTCTGCAATTATCATAACGAGCCCTATGTAATTCTTGTAATTCTATTTCATTTTCTTCTTCCTTTTTTATTTTATAAATTCTCTTCTTTTCCTTCATTTGTTTCTTTCTCTTGTGTAATAAACAACCAATTTTCGATAGAACTATTATAAATATTATCACAATCAAAGGTGTTAAAATCTTGCCAAGAACTGAACCACCTATTTCTTGAAACCATGTTTTTATAGCTTGAAACCTTTTTGAAAGTCGCTCTGAGAAATCATCCTCTTCTAATGGAACTATCTCTGAATGTATTTCTGTAATATTCTTAATGTACATATCAATATTCTTACTTTCGTCTGGTATGTAGGTACAACAATGTTGTACATGTAGAATGCCACAAACTCCTCCCTCTTTTGCTAGTAGTATATCCAAAGCAAGGCCATCTTGCATCTCCATAGTTCTAATTGCAATGACTTCAACAGTCACTAATTGGAAACCATCTGCTGTATCAGTGGACAATCTATCAACAATTGTGGATAATTTTATAATTTTCCCTGCATTCAAGGTTATACCCACTATGGGTATCACTGCTTCAAAAATATCTCCCAAAATTTCTGTGAAACTTTCTCTTCTATATCTATTTACATGATTATTAATTTTGAACAATCCTTCTGAATTTCAGTCAACATGAAATATTTTTGGAAAAACAATTCCAACAAAACAAGTCCCATACCAGTGGTCTGGGAGATTATAATAAGATTTGTCACCACAAATAAAATAGATTCCAGGAAAAAATGGATCCTTGCCACCTTTGAATCCCCAACCACCCATAATCTGATAAGTGTCTTCACAATTACTAGCACCCACAAAATAATTATCAAAAAGTGTATTATCTCTTCTAATACAAAGCTTACCACTAACTGGTTTATCTATGTGAATTGCAACATTATCAAAAGTTTTACCATTAAGCTTCTCATCTTCTTTTTGCCAGAACCTAGATTTAGTCTGCTTAACTAATTCGTTTCTTTTATAAATTGCTCTTCTCTCCTCAACAAGGTTCAGGAAATTCTTGCCTTCAGTACTTAGTTTACAGGTTAGATTATTCTTGTAAGCATACTCATAAGTGAGTTCGTTAGTTACTAAGAAAAATTCCCTCATCTGTTTAGCATTCTTATGTTTATTCAAAACACTCTAAATTTTTAAATTCGCAAAAATTTCGTCAAAATTTGAATAATAGTATTCTAAACATCCAGTCTGATAGAACAAACTAGCTAACACACTACATGTTATACCATATGTAAGAGGAAGCATATTATATGTTAATCCCTCAGAAACAGAAGCAGGTAATTTTACACAGCGCTTTGCAAACATAATGTTTGACTTCTGATCACGCAAGGAGCAATTTCCAGCTACTGTGCCACTTATTTTATTTTAAAAACGCCGAATTTTAAAAGTGCTCTAATTTTCATACTGTTTGCATACAGCATACCTGGCATACTTGGCACTCACTTGCCACTATTTTCGCTCTGTTCCTGACATTCCCAGCCGATTTTAGGGCTGTAGATCGAGGGCTAGTGACAACAGCATTTACGGCGGCCATCTTGAGTGAGGGGGCGAGAGTGGTGAGAGCGCTCTAGTGTCCGGTATTTAAGGAGCCCCTAGGAAGCAGGCGCGAGATCGCAGCGCTTTGCAAACATAATGTTTGACTTCTGATCACGCAAGGAGCAATTTCCAGCTACTGTGCCACTTATTTTATTTTAAAAACGCCGAATTTTAAAAGTGCTCTAATTTTCATACTGTTTGCATACAGCATACCTGGCATACTTGGCACTCACTTGCCACTATTTTCGCTCTGTTCCTGACATTCCCAGCCGATTTTAGGGCTGTAGATCGAGGGCTAGTGACAACAGCATTTACGGCGGCCATCTTGAGTGAGGGGGCGAGAGTGGTGAGAGCGCTCTAGTGTCCGGTATTTAAGGAGCCCCTAGGAAGCAGGCGCGAGATCCCAGCGCTTTGCAAACATAATGTTTGACTTCTGATCACGCAAGGAGCAATTTCCAGCTACTGTGCCACTTATTTTATTTTTAAAACGCCGAATTTTAAAAGTGCTCTAATTTTCATACTGTTTGCATACAGCATACCTGGCATACTTGGCACTCACTTGCCACTATTTTCGCTCTGTTCCTGACATTCCCAGCCGATTTTAGGGCTGTAGATCGAGGGCTAGTGACAACAGCATTTACGGCGGCCATCTTGAGTGAGGGGGCGAGAGTGGTGAGAGCGCTCTAGTGTCCGGTATTTAAGGAGCCCCTAGGAAGCAGGCGCGAGATCCCAGCGCTTTGCAAACATAATGTTTGACTTCTGATCACGCAAGGAGCAATTTCCAGCTACTGTGCCACTTATTTTATTTTAAAAACGCCGAATTTTAAAAGTGCTCTAATTTTCATACTGTTTGCATACAGCATACCTGGCATACTTGGCACTCACTTGCCACTATTTTCGCTCTGTTCCTGACATTCCCAGCCGATTTTAGGGCTGTAGATCGAGGGCTAGTGACAACAGCATTTACGGCGGCCATCTTGAGTGAGGGGGCGAGAGTGGTGAGAGCGCTCTAGTGTCCGGTATTTAAGGAAACGGTCTATATCCGCGCTAGCGGTCGCGTTTGCGGAAGCGCCTCCTCAGCGCCGGAGTCACGCCAGAGTCAGCCCGTCTGTGCCCGTCCGCGCCTCGGGCGTGCCTCAGGGCTATGGCACCACCATATGGTTCAGTCCCCAACCTACCACAGGTACCTATAGCCGATGTAGCAATACATTCAATAGAATCCCCCTACATCAAATATACGTCTGTCGATTTGAAGGCTCTACAACCAGCAATAAAACCCTCCTGCAGGTTGTTAAAATTGGGGTGGGAGAAGGATTCCTGTCAAACCTGTCAATTACATATTGACCCTGTAGGGATCAAATCCACGCTGTCTGATTCCCTCAAGAACTCCTCAAAATCAAAGACAAAATCCTTTTCCTTTATTAGCCTCAACTGTCGCTCTTTACCAATGCATAAACTAGAAATTTTTAACCTACTCTTAGATGAAGCACCCGACGCATTGTTTATTACTGAAACCTGGCTCAAAGAAAGTTCGGGTCCAGACATAGCTATGGCACTTCCGGACTCCTACGCTATCACCAGACTTGACAGGGAAAAGATACCTGGCGGAGGAATTGCCATCATCTTCAAAAAGATTTTTAATTGCGAATTTAAACCTCTTTTATGTGATGGCTGCCAAGCGGCGACATTTAAACTTACGCTAGCCCCTTATTTCACTTTAGCTGGAGTCCTTGTGTATCGGCCTCCGGGGGCAGCATCCAAATGGGTGACAAATATGTCTGCACTTATCGGACCGTTAGCCATGAGAACTGCCAATTTCACAATCTTAGGCGACATAAACTTGCATCTAGAGGATGAGGAATGCTCTTTAGCTAAAGACTTCATAAATGACTTAGCAGCTCTCAATCTAACCTTAAAGAACTCAGGGCCTACACATCGTGCTGGACACCTGCTAGATCCCATCTTTTCCAATCTTAACAATATTGTGACGCATTCTGCCCAGCCTCTGCCCTGGTCCGACCACTATTTGGTTAAATTTGCCCTTCAGGTCGACCCAATAAATAAAGATAATACTCCCCTACCCACCCAGTTTATAAGAAAGTGGAAACAACTTGACATTGACAGTCTCAATACCCTCCTGGAAGAACATAGGCCTTGCACTAAGACCACTGTTCAACAGCTTTCCTCCACAGTACAAAACTGGCTTCTTGCAGCCATTGACTCCACCCTGCCCAAAACAAAGCTTAAACCCAACACCCACCGCTCTCCTGCACCCTGGTTCAACGATATCTTACAAAATGAAAAAACTAGATGTAAAAATCTTGAACGTCAATGGAGGAGGAGTTACTCACCTGTAATCAAGGAAAAATACAAAATTCAGTTAATAGCGTATCAAAAGCAGTGTAGCAAGGCTAAAGCAGAATTCATCTGCACAAAAATCACAAATGCCTTAGACCACTCCAAAACACTTTTTAAACTAGTAAAAGAGCTGTCTGGCTCTAATACGTCTCAACTCCCACCTGAACTTAATAAAACTCAATGTGACCTACTAGCTGCCTTCTTCATCAATAAAGTCGACCAAATTCACCAAGACATTAATCAAGCTTCTAATAAATATAAGTTAACCACTGAAGCTACCCCAAACTGTGCATCACCTACCTCGGGTAATGCTCCAGGCATTCCGGATTGCTCTACTCCGGTTAATGCATCTTCTGTCACACTTGATAGTTGGCCCTTGCTGAACCCTGATATGGTTCAAAGGCTGCTAAAAACTATTAAATCTGGCTCACCTAAAGACCCATTGCCATGCTCAGTCTTAAAGCAACTTAACAGCAACGTCTTGGTTACCATCACTGATCTTCTCAATGTTTCGTTACTGGAACAATTTGTACCCAGTGAATGGAAGCATGCAATGATTCATCCGCTCTTGAAGAAAGCTGGAGCAGACCCCAATTTGCCAGCTAACTTCCGCCCAATATCCTTGCTGCCCACCTTTGCAAAAATATTGGAGAAACATGTACATCGTTGCCTCACTGATTTCATTACCACTCATGACCTATTACCATCCCACCAGTCGGGATTTCGTGCAGGCTTTTCCACAGAAACTACCTTGCTGGGGGTAACCGAAAATATCCGCCGCATGGTGGACAAGGGCGAAACAGTGGCACTTGTGCTGCTTGACCTCAGCGCGGCATTCGACACCGTGTCGCATGCGGTCCTCGCCCAAACACTCCACTCCCTGGGCATCCGTGGGGCAGCTCTCAACTGGATTAGATCATTATTGGAAAACCGCACGTTCCAGGTCTTCTCACAAACTGCCTGCTCCGATACCATGACATTCAAACACGGAGTTCCACAGGGCTCTATTCTTAGCCCGTTGCTTTTCAACGTGTATATGAGCCCCCTGGCCAAAATAGTGGAGGAAACAGGGCTTTTAATGTTTTCCTACGCTGATGATTCCCAGCTGCTTTTTTCTTTATCAGCTGCAGATTCTGATAATTCCTCCACCCTACAACTCGGACTCTGTAAAATCGCCGACTGGATGCAAAAAAACTTCCTAAAACTTAACGGCGAAAAAACCGAGTTAATCGTGTTGGGCAAAAATAAAGAACTTTGGGGACCCCAACATTGGCCAACTGAAATGGGCACCCCCCCTACCCCGGTTACTCATGCTCGCAACCTGGGCGTCATTATTGACGACTCACTCAGTTTACATCAGCAAGCGGTAAAGACTTCAGCCACCTGCTTTGCCATATTAAAATGGCTAAAAAAGATCTGTTGGATGCTGCCTGAAAACACCAAGAAAACAGTTGTCAATGCCCTAATAACATCTAGGCTAGATTATGGCAACGTTTTGTACCTGGGGGCGAACAAAGCTACTGTCCGCAGGTTGCAATCAGTGCAAAATGCAGCAGCCAGACTTCTCTGTAAAATTCCCATCTCTACTCCAACCACTAAATACATCAGGAAGTTACACTGGCTAAAAATTGAAAACCGAGTTAAATTCAAATCTCTATGTTTTATGCACAGGATTTCCACCAACACCGCTCCTAAATATCTGCAAAACCTGGTGCGCCCCTACCGTCCTTCCAGATCTCTTCGGTCTTCCACGGCAAATCATTTTGAAATTCCAAGGACCAGGCTGTCACGCATGGGTGGCAAGTCCTTCTCATTCCTAGGACCTTCGCTCTGGAATTCAATGCCACATACATTGCGGTCTGAGTCGAATTACATCACATTCAGAAAAGCCTTAAAAACATGGCTCTTTAACATCTAGTTTCTGTAACCGCATTGCTATTGGGATCTGCCGCGCCGGGAAACCCTTTGTTGGGTAGCTGTGCGCATTACAAATGTAAACAAATAAATAAAATAAATACACGAACATAGCAATCTTTGGCATCCATTACTTTAACATATTCTCCTAAAAGCCTTGTGAATGTATTGCTTGAAAAATCACTAATAGATTTGTCCTGATGAATTTCAGGTTTGTGATCAATAACTTTGCTTGTTACACTATGTTTGTTTTGACTAATTGAAGCTTTGCTTGTCATATTGACTTTGTGTAAATTTTTGTTGATTTCAAAAGGAATAACAATAGCTAAAACTAACCAGAGCAGAATTAACACGAGTACACACACCAGAGTCATCTTACAGCATCTCTTGAATACAGAACACTTTGAAGTACTCCGTTCCATAACGTAAGGCATTTTTTTTTCTTAAAAAACTTTATCTTAGAAGATAAAAGAAACAAAATGTATTTTAAAATATTAATTTCTAAATTGTACACCCCCCTTTTAAAAGATTTTTTTTTTTTAACTTAGCCCTAACAATGTATCTTCAACCTTATGTCACAAACAATTTCACAACTAAACAAGTTTTCTTCGACCTTGTGTCACCTAACAAAATTTCTTCGGCCTTTTGCCAAATAATAAAAAGTAAAAACCCAATTTAATAAATCAGTACTTCAATCATTGTCACTAATTTCTTTAATTTCATCTTCCTGACTGCTACTATTAATCTCAATAACAGGAGGAATTATCAGATAAGTCCATTCAGGAGACCTATATTTCTGATTAGGCTTCACAACTCTCTTAGTTTTTCTAGACACTACTTCTATTTTCCTCCCTTTTTCAGCTTTCTTTTCAGGCTCCTTTTGACTAGTGATTTCATCCACCTGCTCCTTCGAATTTTTAATTAGCCTGACTCTCAATTTTCCACTTCCGCTTGGCCACAAATCACCTTTTTCAAGATCTTTCTTTTTGGTTCTGAAACATTTGTTTCTGACTTCCAAGATCTTTTCTTTACTTTTCCATCTTCATCATTCACATCACTTTCTCCAGAGTCACTGTCAGAAATTTCAATTCTTGACACAGGACCTTTTCTACTCGGCAGTTTCACTCCGTTAGGAACTATACTTTGTCTTCCATCACTGGTACTTGGTAATTCGTTCTCCTCCTCCTCTTCAATTACCTTCAACTTCCCAGTTTCTGGTTTCTTGTTCCTTCTTCCAGAGCTTATCCTCTGCTTTTCAATACTCTCCTGGTCAGAAATTTCAATTGATTCAGCTTCTCTTTCTTCAAATTTTTCAATAGTCTCTACTCCATTCACTTTCTTGACAGACTCTTCTGCTGAATTTCTTTTAATCAGATCTTCATCACTTTCAGAGTCTATTTCGATGATTCCCAAATCTTCTTTATTCAAGTCGTAATTCACTTGCAGATTTTCCAGATGTCGAATTCTCTGTCGATCTTCAGAATCTGGATTTATTTCACCTTCTATTTCAGAATCAGAATCATCTGTAGAATCACTCTCTTCATCAGAGTTTTCAGGAGTAGGAATTGGAATAGTGTGGCTTGGATGTATCCACCTCTTCAATCCTTTACATTTTACTGCATTTGTAGTGACTAGAATTATTTGCCTAGGTTTTTGCCACCTAGGAACCAAACAATTTCTTCTTCGATGAACTTTTGTCCTGACCCAATCTCCAGGTTTCAAATCATGAGTCTGTACTTTTTCATCAGATTGTGCTTCAGTTCCCACCTGATTAGACACAGAAGTCACTACGTCAGACAGTCTCTTGCAATATTCCAAAATAGCACTGTCATTAATGCTCAACAATTTGCCAACTGGAACAAAAGCTTGCCTCATGACCCTGCCCATTAAAATCTCATGAGGACTCAGAGCTGTCTTCTTATCAGGTGTACTCCTTAATGACATTAGAACTAGTGGAAGAGCATCAGTCCACTTTACACCTGTATCTAGACACATTTTTCCAATCCTGTTCTTAATTGTTCCATTAATTTGCTCAACAACTCCAGATGCCTCTGGTCTGTATGCACAGTGTATTTTCTGCTCAATATTTAATGCTTCACAAATTAACTTCATAAGTTTGTTATCAAAATGGCTCCCTCCATCACTTTCAATAGTGACAGGAAAACCGTACCTTGGAATGATTTCTCTAAGTAACAGTTTTGCAACTGTAATTGAATCACAATGTCGAGTAGGAAAAGCTTCTACCCATCTTGAAAATAAACAAACAATCACAAGAACATATTTCAAACAGTTGTGTAAGGGCATCTCAATGAAATCCATTTGCAATCTGGTGAAAGGACCACCTTCTCGACCTATAATTCCTGTACCCACTATTGACTTTCTGTTTGGGTTCATTTGCTGGCAAGATAAACACCTCTGACAAAAAGATTCAGCAATAGTTCTAAATTTGGTATTAAACCAAGTTTCTTTAAAAAGTCTGATCATGGAATCTCTTCCAATATGGCCAGGGCCATG
Organism: Lissotriton helveticus; assembly: GCF_964261635.1. Taxonomy (NCBI): domain Eukaryota; kingdom Metazoa; phylum Chordata; class Amphibia; order Caudata; family Salamandridae; genus Lissotriton; species Lissotriton helveticus. The sequence continues at coordinate 102,931,658 of NC_136064.1, read as the reverse complement.
ATATAATCTGACCATGTCTGCAATTAAACAATTTGGTAAAACTACTCTGCCATCCTTGTAAGTCCATACTCCATCCTCATCACGTGGTCTACATTCTGCTCTTAACCACGAACCTTTTTCCTCATCATCAGCTTCATTTTGCAAATCCCTGATTTCCTGCCATGTTTCCACTACTGATGTTAGCATCAATGAATTTGAATCACATTCTTTGCTTTTTTCCCGATTGTATGCACGACAATTTTTGGCACAATACTTTGCAGTTTCGTCTGCATAAGCATTGCCTTTAGAGATAAAATCTACACCTTTAGTATGTGCTGCACACTTAACTACAGCAATTTCTTTAGGTAACTGTATTGCGTCAATTAATCTTTTAATAAACACTGCATTTTTAATTGGGGACCCTGCTGAAGTTAAATAGCCCCTCTGAGACCAAAGCTGTCCATAATCATGCACAACTCCGTACCCATACTGGCTGTCAGTTATTATGGTAACTCTCAAATCCTTTGAAATTTCGCAGGCACGAATCAAAGCAATTAATTCAGCCACCTGTGCTGAACGAATTCCTTCAAGACATGATGCTTCTTCAACATCAGCAACTGTACAAACTGAATAAGCTGCTTTTAAAATACCTCCATCTGACCTCAAACAAGAACCATCTACAAAGTAAACAAAATCTGATTCAGGCAAAGGAACATCCTTAATGTCCTGCCTAGGCTTGGTGCAATATTCCATAACATCCAAGCACTCATGTTCCACATCATTTTCATCAATAATTTCAGAATCAGGTAACAATGTGGAAGGATTAAGATTCACGCATCTTGCAATAGAAACATTATCTGCTCCCAGAATAATTTTCTCATATTTAGTCAACCTACTACTAGTTAAATGCTGAGTTTTACCTCTTGTCAGTAATATTTCAACTGAATGAGGCACGAAAACTTTCACAGGAAATCCCATTATAATTCCTTCACTTTGTTCAAGACTGATACTTGTTGCAGCAACTGCTTTTAAACAACCTGGTAAAGCTTTAGCAACTGGATCAAGAACTGCAGAGAAATATGCAATGGGCTTCTTTAAATTCCCATGTCTTTGTATTAACACAGACAAAGCACATCCCTCTCTCTCACTGCAATATAATTCAAATCCTTTTTCATAATTTGGCATGCCTAAAGCTGGAGCTTCACACAAGCTTCTGTTTAGATTTTCAAAAGACTCAAATTCAGCTTCATTTAAAACAATTGGGTCTTTTACATCTGATTTTGTCAATCTCTGTAGCGGTTTCGCAATTACAGAAAATCCACTTATCCATTGTCGACAGTAACCAACCATTCCCAGAAACATTCTGACTTGTCTTTGTGTTCTTGGAGGTTGCATTGCTTGAATCATTTTAATTCTCTCAACTGTCACCTGTCTCTTTCCCTTTGCAATTCTGTGACCAAGATATTTTACTTCTTGTTTACAAAACTGCAGCTTAGCTGGAGATACCTTATGTCCCTCATCTGCTAGATGATTTAACAGTATAATTGTGTCTGTCACACAATGTTCTCTTGTTTTAGCAGCTATCAACAAATCGTCAATATACTGCACCAACGTTGACCTGCCAGGTAAATCTAGATCTTCCAAAGATCTTTTTAATAGCTCATTAAAGATAGAAGGACTCTCTGTATACCCTTGAGGAATTCTACACCATGCGAGGGTCCTACTCTGGAATCTGAAAGCGAAAATTTCTTGACTCTCAGGATGTAATGGTACAGTAAAGAATGCATTGCAGAGATCAATAACAGTATACCATTCTGCATCATGTGGAATCTGGTACAAAATAACTGCAGGATTTGGAACCACAGGACAGCATGGAATAACAATCTGATTAATTTTTCTCAAATCCTGAACAATCCTATATGTTCCATTTGATTTCTTGATTCCCATAATCGGTGAATTACAAGGACTACTCTCAATTTCTTTTAAAACACCTTGTTTAATGAATTTTTCAATCACAGGAATAACTCCTTCAACTGTCTCTGCTTTCATCTTATACTGAGGGATATTTGGAAATTCTATTCCCTGCTTTAAAGATATTTTGACTGGATCGACATGTTTCATCAGACCCATCTCATTTCCAGTCAAATCCCAAATTTCAGCTTTTACTGTTTCTTTAAGCTCTTCTGGTAAATTATCTTTTTCAAAAGTTGGAAAGACTTTTATAAATCTGTCTACCTGACGATACCACTCGACAGGCTTTTCTCTTAATCTAGGAAAGTCATTTGTAAACATCAGAATGTCTTGTCTTGACCAAGGGACATGAACATACCCTCCACCTGTAATCTCTCTCATTGGAAATTGTTTTGACAATTTTTCTAATTTCTCATCTTCCTTCTTTCTTGTCCATTTAACTCTCCACTTACTTAACTCTCCCAATTTTTTGATGTAAACAATTAATTCTTTTATATGCATTATTCTTCCCATTGAATTCAAGTGTTCAATATCCTTTTCTGAAAAATCTAATCTATAATGTTTTCCAAAATTCTTTTGCCTGTTCAAATCAATTTCAAGTTCTGCTGCCAGTTCTTCCAATTGATCGTATTTATTTTTTGTTTTCCACTGAATACTCTTGCAGATGAACAGGAGTTCATCATCACGTTAACATTTTAAACTGTCAGGACCAATTGTACCAATAATTAATTCCTCCAGATTAGCTTTTAATTTTGCAACATCAAGTTTAGAATTTTGTTTTCTAGCATCAGAAGATTCAGCATCAGATTCTGCACCCATCGGTGTTTTGGAAAAAGAACCTTCATTAAAAGTCAGATCAGGCATTCTTGTTTTTCCCGAATTAACTTCAGATATATCTGAGTAAAGTTTTTCAGCAACCCTTTGAATTTCAGCATTTAGAGGAATAGTTAAACCTGTTTTGTTAATTTCATTTAGTTCAAAAACAGGCTGAACAGACCAATCGTTACTGGAACTGTCACAGCTTCCATGCTTTTTGTCATTGTCGAATTAATTCTTCTTTTGATCGGAAATATTCAGAAGAATTTTCAATTTCTTCATTTTTAACTTCCCTCATATAGTTTTTTGGAGCTTCCCTTTCTCTTGGAATTAGCGAAAAATGTTTACCTCCAATACAGACATCAGCATTTGTCCTAATTTCTAATTTTTCTGGGGTTTCAAAAGATTCAGAATTATTTGGATATAATTTAGAAGATTCACGAATCGGAGGTGCACTCGGTGTAGTTTCTGTAGAAACCATCGGAGTAGACCATGATTGCGGAGGTCTCAAAGGCTCATTTCTTTTGTTAGAAGTAAAAATGTCTTCTAAAACTGCATCTTCAGTCTCACTTTCTAATAGAGCATTATTTTTCTTTTCAGTTCTTTTTTCACTAGGAGATCCTAAAACCATTTCTCTAATTAAATAAAGTCCATCGCTCATGCTTCCCTGTCTCCACATTCGCATTCTATCTTCATGAGTTTCTCTTCTATAGCTTGGTGTTTTAGGAGGTCTTTTAATACCACTTGCTTCTCTTTGTAGTTGAAACATTTCATCCTCCCATTCAACTAAAGCTTCAAATTGAGTAGGTCTCGGCTTTGGTACAAGAGCATTCATCTTTTCTCTTAAATTTCTTAAAATCTTTACATTAAAAGAACCATCGTTCGGCCAAGTTAAAACACCATCATCTTTTGTGTAGTGTTTCCAAATATCAAACCATAAAACAGTATGATAACCATATTCACCTTCCATATACGCTGCAGGTGTTTTATATTTATGAAGTAATTTACCACCTCGCGTTTCTATTTTCTTGTCCGGTGAAATAAAATGTTTAAGTTTCTGAAATAACGTAGGCTTTTTCTCAACATGTTTAAAATGATAACTCATTTTTAAAAGTCAAATTCAATTAATAAAATTGTTTGTCAAATATTTCCGGGATGTTCCGCAAAGTCAGCCAATCCGTGCGCGAAACACACCAACAAGCCAATTAGGATTGAGCTACGTCACTATTTTGCTCACCCAATAGAATATGAATTTTACAGAAGAGCCAATCAGCTATTAGCTCGTCTGAGATTCAAGAGCCAATCAGAACACAGCTCGTGACGTATGTCACCCAATCACAGCGCGGCTCTGTGACGTACACAGCAGCTGCGGTTTCTCGCGTCTCACTCCCAGCGCTCACCCCTCCTTCACAAAATCTTTTCACAGCGCCATTTTAAGAACGCTCTTTCTGTGAAAAATAATTTTTTAACAACGACAAGAAAGACTCATCTGTCTGTTTCTCTAATAAGTGATAGAATTACATTCATTCAAGTATTCTCAGCTTGGAATAGTCGGCCCTATTCTCATAGAATAATTTTCAATTGCCAGTAGAGCAACTCTTACTCTACCCTTCAAACAAGTAATTAATGAACTCGTTTTCCCTCTAGAATGCACAATAATGTGACTTATTTCGAAAGTTCGACTTGAACACAATTACAAAACATTCACGCACTTTCAAATGGAATGACCCTAAAATCAAACACACATGAAATCCGTACAGGACTCTCACCTGTTTATAGATATCATGCACCGTTAATAAAATAAACGACGTTATCCGTACAGGACTTTCACCTGTTTATAGATATAAAACATGTACCCCTACAGGACTCTCACCTGTTTATAGATAATCATGTACCGACATTATCCTACCCTTCATTCAAGCTCGAATATATACTATTACTCTTATCACAGTGAGTTTTAGAACGGGCACATTGTCCCTATACTCATGCTGTTCAAATTTCTTAGATAATCCTTACTATACAACATTCACACCTAGCCCTAACATGTGTTGCACGGCCACAACACTAGTGATACACGGCGATACCACTACACTGAAACAGATCAAATGTACTGTGTGACTACCTTCTCATCACACTATCTGTACCGGTACAACTCACATATAGCACGAAAAACAAACTCAACATGTGTTAAACATCGATCCTATTTTCATACCATAATACATTGATTACCATAGCAACCATCAAAATCTGCTACCAGAAGAATTGATCCAGCGGCCTATAGGAAATATGTTATAAACTACGCTACCTAACTTCACCACACACTCTAAAAATCACTACTTAAAAACATGGACCCATTAACAAAACCTAACATATTTTGACCAACTGAATCATGTGGCCTAATTAAAATTATATACAACTTATACACATTTATATACATCCGCTGCAATTAAATGACATTATTTAAACAAATCCTAACTATTTAATTGGCCACCAATGGCGATGGCATCTAGCTAATGATAACCTGCACTCCCGAAATGACAAGACCAGCTTGTTTTCAAAAGTAAGATTTTATTAGCTATTTATTTGTATTGTAAGAATATAGTTTTATTTAAGCATTTTATTAGAATTGTCATAAGCACATTTGTAAGCATCATATAGAATTCAGATTTGCAAAGAATTAAAAGTTTAGCATTTTCTAGAACCTAAGTCCCTAAATAAGCTAAATAAATAGAAATAAAGTAAAGTCTTTTGGGTTTCTTACGTGCTCCAAGCAAAGTCCGACAGCACGACACCCTCATCCAAAGGTTAGAAAGCAGCAGCGTGACCCATCCACGGGGCATGGATCTTTATACCTTTCTGCGCTAAGCTAATCTAAGTAAAAGTGAAACTTTCCGCAAAAGTCGATGTCCCATTGGCTCATGAGTGACAAGTGACATGTCACCCCATAATTTCAAAACATCAGTTCCGTCACTTTCTTAGACTCCATTGTCTCTACTGTACGTGATCCGAGGCTTCCTTTGCTTGCAACAATTTTGCCATAGTTTTTCACTAGTTTCATTTCACTTCCTCGGATGCCAAGTTATCAAATGTTCTTTCTGCCGGTTCCTGGCCTTGGCCACGTCCGACCAGAATAATGTCAGAGCCTCATCGCAGTTCAACAAATGTTACTTCGATGGAAAACTTTAGAAAGGACATCTCAGGCTTCGTGCAGAAATTAAATTCATCTTTTTAGTAAACTCGAGTGAACTAGGCCCAAAGCAGTCAACTTAATTTCTCTAATGTATAAACAAACACAAGAAAATAATTAATGAAAGAAATATTATTCATTCTGTTTCCACCCTTTGTTTGCTAATTATTCAACCCACCCGTTAGTATAATATTACCTAGCACAAAGCAAACAAATAAAGCAGAATTTTATATCTACCAGTCTTCATTAATCCATGAAATTCTTTATGCACCTTTAGAGAGTAGAATGACATCACATAGACTAGGAAAGCAAAATAAGTGCATGCCACTTTTTAAATTCAGCTGCAGTTAGTTATGACATGACAGAACGACAAAATTAATTTATTATTTTTCACGAACAAAAAGATGCAACAGATTTGCACATTTATGAGCACATGTGTTAGTTTTCCCACGTGTAAAAGTTTAATCTAAGTTGATTTAGTACAAATACATCACAAACCATTAATAGGATTATTTTATTTAATGGAAGTATAACTTCACGAGTTGGAATAAAAAGTTATTCTCTATCTCGCTCCATCACGAGCGGTCACAGAGCTGCTTCTCGAGTAGATTTGCTACTGCTGGAGGAGATTTTCTACTCCAGCCGCATCATAATCTACTCGAATGGCTGCACACTCTTGCGTACCACACGGTGCCCTTAGTGTTGATTTTCCATCACTGCTCACGCTACTGGCGCTAACCTACAGCATGACGTGTGACCTGCATATTTTCTGCCACAGAATCTCGTAGAATCTGCCCATCCCTAGTCAGAAGTGCTGGGGAGATGGTGGAAGGAAAGAACAAGCACCCTGTGGGTGGGGGGATAAAAGTAATATGTAGTGAAATTAAATGAAGATCAGGTCACATAGGTTCTTGTAAATGTAGGTATTTATTAAGTAAGATGTTACAAGGTGGTAATTCATATATATTAAGATAATAGGAATAAAATTAAGATAAAGTAAAACCCCACCAGGAGCTGTCACCAGTCAGCTCAGTCCCAAGGTCCCAACTGACTCGGTTCAGAACTCAACATTCTAATCTGTCATCATGAATGAAAACATTCCAAATGATGACAGTGGTGAATAAACTAGAAAGCCAACACTACATAATACCTGGGTGGATTCCTCTGGTTGAGGTTTAGAGGGTGCTAAGGATGAGATTAGAGGTAAAAGCAAATAGAAGAATGGAAAGTAAAGACAGAATGTGGGAAATGTTGTCTATTATTTACTTCCAAAACTCTATGGTCTTATTCTCTATGCTCTATGCTGTATTCTACATTCTTGATGGCTCTGACTCAACTAGAATCTTGTGAGAGTCAGTTTGTGCCTGGCCAGCTAGCGTAAGGGTTACTGCTACTTGTGCTCCATTAAACTACAGTTCTATCTATACTGTAATGCTCACCACTGACCACGGACCCTGCCGGAGGTGCATTGCCAGCCTCCACGTCTGCTTCCTGTGTTTATCTGGACACTCTGCCACGCCTCGCGGCCCCCGCTTCGCGGGTGCCGCTCGCAGGCTTGCTACATCGTTAAAGAGCCAACTCCTGGGCTTTTTTTTCTGTGCACCTGGGCACCAACGCGCAGTGAGGGAATTTGCTGCCGACCCCAGGAACTGAGGCGGGACTGCGAGGACCAGCGTGATCAGCGGCGCTGATCGGCCGCAGCTGGTCCTCTTCCCGCCCCCTCCTCCTGCAGTCAAAATCAACGCGGAGTGAGCCGTTCCTTGGGACTCACCACTGACCACGGACCCTGCCGGAGGTGCATTGCCAGCCTCCACGTCTGCTTCCTGTGTTTATCTGGACACTCTGCCACGCCTCGCGGCCCCCGCTTCGCGGGTGCCGCTCGCAGGCTTGCTACATCGTTAAAGAGCCAACTCCTGGGCTTTTTTTTCTGTGCACCTGGGCACCAACGCGCACTGAGGGAATTTGCTGCCGACCCCAGGAACTGAGGCGGGACTGCGAGGACCAGCGTGATCAGCGGCGCTGATCGGCCGCAGCTGGTCCTCTTCCCGCCCCCTCCTCCTGCAGTCAAAATCAACGCGGAGTGAGCCGTTCCTTGGGACTCACCACTGACCACGGACCCTGCCGGAGGTGCATTGCCAGCCTCCACGTCTGCTTCCTGTGTTTATCTGGACACTCTGCCACGCCTCGCGGCCCCCGCTTCGCGGGTGCCGCTCGCAGGCTTGCTACATCGTTAAAGAGCCAACTCCTGGGCTTTTTTTTCTGTGCACCTGGGCACCAACGCGCACTGAGGGAATTTGCTGCCGACCCCAGGAACTGAGGCGGGACTGCGAGGACCAGCGTGATCAGCGGCGCTGATCGGCCGCAGCTGGTCCTCTTCCCGCCCCCTCCTCTTCCCTTACTCCTGATAAGCAGCTACAGCCACGCGCACGCGGGACGCGCGCGGGGCAACGACCGGGGCGAAGACCGGGCAAAGAGCGGGCCGTTTAAGGCCGTTCAAGGACGGCAGAGGACGGCCCAGGCCCTGAACCCCTGCTTCATCTCGCCTAAACCACCTAATTGTCAAGGTAGGCGGAACTGTGTCCTTGTGTGTCGTATCATCAGGGGCCGCCTTTTTAACTTTATCATCATCATCTTCTATTGTCCTTGCGCCACAGATGTCAGCTATGCGCAACAGAACTAGAAGTTGTACTAAAAAAGCTACGGCTGTAGCACAGGTGACCGGACCTATAGACCTTTTTATTTCACGGGTGAATGAGACTATTGATAAAAGCATTGTTTTATTGGAAAAAAGAGTTTCCATGGATCTGGCGAACGCAAAGCGCTCGTCTTTGGGCTCTCTTGCTAACGCCAAATCGCCCGCCCAGCAGTTATCGAACAATTGTTCTTTGCCTTTAACTGTTCCTTCTATTAGTGCTCCGACTGTACCAAATGCTGTTGATTTATCAGTTGCACTTTCCGACTCAGATCCGTCTTTTGTCGATCTGGAGACTACTCCAGATTTAGAAGCCTGTCAATCATCTAGCAAAGCGGATCCGAGCCTGGGTGGGTTGGTTGATGTGGAAACGGCACCTATACTTTTAAATTCAGGGGGGAGGGTTATCGTTCCTCCAAAAAATCAAATTAACTGTAAAAACAAAGTAAAAGTTGCAGCTAGGAACCACAATCTGATATCACCTACCCCGCAATTGGCGCCAGGTATACCTTGTTGGGTTCAAAATATGGTAACAGATCTTAAATTGGATCTTGAAGCCACAATAGCAGCACAAATCAAGCCCTTAATTTCAAAACTTGATAGGCTCACGTCTTTAATGCATTCGAAGTGGCCAAATAAGACGAACGGGCAAGGGCCTGTTCAGCCACAAGGGTCTATAGAAGCAGTTTCTAAATGTTTATCTTGTGTCCAACTTTCTAAAGATGTATTAAATAATGCACAGGTTATTACTGCTCCTGGGAATTTAGTTTTAACTAATTTGTCGCAAACAGGGAATAATCATGTTCAATCCACAGCTTCATTTACCCCGAAGGCTATGGGTTCTACTTTGATTCACCAACACTCTGTTGCTACTAACCAAACTATTACATCTCAAGTTAAAGATGATGTAGGTAAAACTAAAACCCTTTTAGTACCTCCCCCTGCACATAAGATTGATGGCTCTAAATCAAAGCAGGCACGTTTTAGGTCAATTAACCTGCCACCAGAAGTCTCTCCTTTTGTGGTCGTGCTGACAGCTGTTCCCCCACTGAAGGAGGGAGTAAAAGAAACCTTTGTTGAGCTAAGAAATAAATGTGCTCAGTGGCTCCATCTACATAAACCCTTACCTAATAATATGAACGGTGAAATTCTTACCGTGCGTAGAGGGGACTGGGTGGGCAGAAGCAAGAAAACAATAGTTGGGGACGTAATTACAGTTAATTTTAGGGATGTAGGGGCAGTCAGTTACATATGTAATGCCCCCAATAGTGGTCCTGCTACACAAATCAATCCACTCCCTCTTTCTTATTTTCTACCGGCGCCCTCAAGACCAAACCCATTGAGTTTTATTAGTTCAAGTAATAGAAGATCTGTGTATCCTTTGCAACACACCACTAAACCTTGGCAGCAACCACCGCATCTTTCTTCATTCTTTCCACACCACGCCAGTTTTCAGCAGCAGCCATCACATGTTCCATTTTTTCCCCCACACCTTGTTAATCCTCACTGGCAATTACCTCCTCATTTTCCACCACTACCTCATTTCCCACCACCTTCATACCAGCCTGCCCATCAGTGGCAACAACCTCGTCAGCCCCTACAACCAGATAAACCTCATTGGCAACAATCATGGCAGGACTTACCCTCTTCCCAAGAGCTCTCGTACTTACAATTTGCCCATCCTAACAGATATGCTGTGTTGGATGAGGTAGATTGACTTAGCTCTGCGAATGAATTAGACTTAAACATCCCTACGTTTAATTTGGAAATGGAATGCGTCCCATCGGCTACTTCATCAATCACACCACATGTACTCCCAACAAAGTTATCACCTACATCCCTTATGTATACAGGAAGTGGGGACATTCTTGGGGGATGTACCGCTACTGTTACCCCCAGTTTGGGTTTAGTTGCCAACCTCGGGGTAGATGGTTTAATTCTGCCACGCTCAATAGAGCCAGAGTTGAGGATTGGTGACCCTGGTAAACAAGCAGGACTTTCATTTATTTCCTGGAACATCGCTGGCTTAGCCAGTAAAATAGGTACGCCCTTCTGGTCTAGATTTATTGAGGAGGGTTTTGACCTAATTTTGTTGCAGGAAACGTGGTGTCTGGACCTTATTAATATTGAAGGGTACGCATCCCACTGCCTTAAAGCGACTAAATCTAGCTCGGGCAGGGCTAAGGGGGGTCTTTTGTTGCTTTTGTCCACCAAGTTGCACGATTGTACGGTCAAAAGTAGCACGACAGTTGGGACTCACAGTCAAGTAATAAGGGTGGAGTGTAAGAAGGGCATTGATTTAGTTGTAGTAAATTTCTACAACAATATTTTTGATGCCACCAGAGGAGATATCCTACCGCCTTTAGAAAAGGAAATTGTTAAAGCCATGGGTTTTTCGAAAAGAAAGGCTGAGGTTGTTTGGGCAGGGGATTTTAATCTGCAGCCTTGTAATTTGCTTAATGGGAATATGTGTGGCTTTGGAGTGGCCATGAGTAGTCAATGGGGGGGTCGGAGAACGAGGGTGGATTCGCCCCACTTCCAACATTGTAGTTATGGTACTATACTAAATAATATGTTAATCACTCTAGACTTGACCCTGCTAAAATGTAATATAAATAATCAGGCAATGTCATGTCCTACATTTACAGGAAGAAATGCAGGGTCATTCATAGATCATATCCTTATATCTAGTAGTGGAGACTATACCAACTTGCATGTACAAGAAGAAAGTCTCAGTGACCATAATAGCATTCGTGTAACCCTCCTAGGGCATGGTACCACGATAGATCCAGGTGAAAAATGCTCTACTAACTTAGTGCCCATAAGACCGAAGGGCCTAAGGATTAAATGGACTGGTTCAAATTCTAAGGTTAAGCAGAAGGAGGTCGTTACCAGATGTAAGAACCAAATCAGTTCTTGTCTGGACAATGATTGTGACCCAGGTTGCTTACTAGTCCATTTTGTCTCTATGAACAGCATCATTGATGGCATTTTTTCTAAGGCCCCGTCACCCAACAGTGGTCTAAAGCGGGGGTGGTTTGATAAAACCTGTATAATCGCCCTTAGAGACTTAAAGAAAGCTTTAGGTACTAAACCACGCGTTAAAGAGGACATACAATATTTTAGGACCAGATACAGAACAGCAGTTACCAATAGGAAAAAGGTACTGCAGTCTGAAGCGTGGGAAAAGCTGAAGGAAGCAGCCGAGACCAAAAATAGCAAACTTTATTGGGATACAATTAACAGCTCTTTTCTCAATAAAGAAGATGTACCAGAACTAACATCCTATGTGGCATGCAGCGATTGGGTTAGTCACTTCTCAAACATCTTTAATCCAGAAGGGTTATCCCTTGCGCCATTGCCACCTGAGTCTACCCCCTGGTTACCCCTCCCGTTGGGTATAACATTAGAGGAAAGCCATGAGGGAATTTCCATTAGTAAGGGAGGCAAGGCCCCTGGCCCTGATGGGGTCCCGCTTGATTTATACAAAGATGAACCAGTGTTGTGGGCTCCCATCTTGGCGAGGATTTTTAACTGTGCGGCAGAAACTAATTTCCCTCCTACCTGGGGTCAATCGGTTATTGTCCCTTTACACAAGAAAGGTAACAAATCAGAGGCCTCCAACTATCGGCCAATTTCATTATTGGACGCCTCTGTAAAAGTAATGAGTAGGATTTTGCTCAAAAGGCTAGAAGATTGGGCTACTGATTCTAATATTTTAACTAGAGTCCAATATGGCTTCCGGAAAGGTTTGGGCACACTGGAGCAATGTGTTAATTTGGACCTTTTAATTAATAAATACACTGTGGCGAAAAATGGTAACCTTTTTTTATGTTTTGCTGATTTGAGTAGCGCATTTGATTTGGTTAACCACGCTATTCTTTGGGAGGTTTTGCTTGATGCTGGGGCACCGAGGGAAATCGTTCATTTCTTAGCCAGACTTTATGAAAAACTCTCCTGTAAAGTCCGCTATGGTACCCTAGGTGAATGTACCCCGTTCTTTAAAGTATCTCGGGGCATACGCCAGGGATGCGTTTTGGCCCCGCTTTTATTTTCTCTTTTTATCAACGATGTCGACCGTTCCTTGGTGGACATCCCAGCAGATGCCCCTCTGATCAGTGGCAAACCCGTCCCGTTGTTACTTTATGCGGATGACGCGGTACTCTTATCTCGAACACAAATTGGCCTCCAGCGTTTAATTGATAAATTTATGCAGTTTATCCAAGGCCGGAGGCTTCGAGTGAACAAAGCTAAGACATATGTCATGTCATGTGGCCAGGCAGTAAAGCAGTCTAAGCATTCCTTTTTCCTGGATAAAGAAAAATTGACTCATGTCAAGTCCTTCTGTTATCTAGGTATTACATATAATGATAGTGGGGCTTGGACCCCTGAATTTGACTCAGTTAGGCTAAAAATGCTGCGGTCTATTAGCAGTATTTTTCGATTTGCCTCTAAACTTGGCTCACGAAGCATTTTAGATATGATGAACATATACAATGTTTGTTGTGTCTCCTCAGCACTGTACGGGGCAGGTGTATGGGGCCACAGCAAGGGTATACCTATGCAAAAGGAGGAAAACAAGTTTCTAAGGAGGCTGTTATGTGTTCCTCCTTCTGCCTCTGTTCAACTGATTCATGAAGAAGTTGGGGTCGAGCTCATCTCCGACTTAGCAGCAGTCCGGCCACTTTTATTGTGGCGTTCTATTTGGGCTAAGCCGGAGACTCGATTCACTCAGGATATTATTCTTGACTGTATAGGCTTGCACCATTCTTCACGTATACAGTGGTTAAGATACATCCATCACTGGTATCTCCTTCTTTTTAATATCGATGTGTATCTTGAGCCAGAAGAGGTTGTCTCTATTTCAAAAAAAGAAATTAAGACAACGTTTCTAAATTTTCAAAAGGCAGAACGAAATAGAATTTCTGATGATCTTACTACTGTGAAATTCTATAAAAATCTGAATCTAATTCCGGGGTTCCAACCTTATCTGGGGTTTGTGACTCGTCCCACTCATCAGTATGTTTTGACACGTGTTAGATTGGGTACTGTCCACCACTTGGTTGCATTTCCTAATGCAAAAGCCAGGTCAGAGTCACCCTGTCCGTGTGATAGTATCTCTCGCCAAAGTAGTTGTCACTTTTTACTTTTTTGTAAATGTTTTCATTTTTTTAGGTTAAAATACCTCAAACCAATTTTTAAAAAATATAAAATTCGTACTACTGAAACAGCACTGCTACTCTTATCCTCTTTAGAGAATGAGGAGATTTGCTTTTTTTTGGCCACTTTTATTTTGAAGTGTACAGCTGCCAGGAAAAGTATAGTACTGTAATATTCTTTGTGCTTACCTGTCTGTACCTATGTTATTTAATACAGCTGCCAGGAATTGTATTATGCTGCTATTTTTCTTCTTACATTTCTGTCTGTATATATGAGCTTCTAAATTTTATAACAATACTTTTAATCAAGGTTATTCTTATTTGTTGATGACCACAGTGTGTTATGATTATTTAAATGATATGTACAGCTGCCAGGAAATGTCTATTGAGTAATCTTTATTGATTTCCTGTCTGTCCATTTTCTGAGTGTCTTGTATATGTTAACAGTATGTTGATTTAAATTTGCAAGATTACTTTTTTAATTGTTGCCCACTACCCTTTGTATAGCTTCCTACCTCCTTTCTTATATATGTTTATATGTCGATTTTCGAAGTTTTAACTGTGTATTTCATTATGCTTGTATGATTTGTATGTACAAATCGAATAAAAGCTTTATGAATTGAATTGAACTACAGTTCTATCTATACTGTAATGTTCTTGCATTTTATTTAGAACAGGAAACTAAGAAAGGCAGGTTGTGTCCAGGGGCAGGGAAGGCAGTTAGGTGGAAAAATAACATTGATGCCTGGCAGGAGAACCCGGAAGGGCCCGGTGAGATTTAGGAGTAGGAGGCATGGATGTCACGTGCCAGAATAGATGCTCTGAGGATGGGAGGAGCACACCAACCCACCTGGCACAGGTGAAGGTTTGGCAGCAGACTGGAGGGGTTACGGGCCCAACCAATAAGAGGAGGAAAGAGTTTTAGTGACTGGGGAAGGAATGGTTCAAACGCCACTAAGTACGAGTTTAAGGGGAAGTAGACATAGAGCAATTGAAATAAAAAAAAAAAGAAAGTAAAGAGAGACTGGGGGGAGGAAAGGAATTCAGGCTTCGTCCAGGAGTGGGGACCCTGGGGAGGCGGAAAAGAAACATCGGCAACAGGTGAATTTAGAGGGACATTACATCAACTCGCCAACATCCCCCCACACCCCGCCTGAGACCCGAACACCCTTCTCTTCAGTTCATTGTGGCACAAGCCGTGCCTTAGATGCCAACGTGCATGAAGATTGAATACATAAATCATATGCCGGTCATTAGCGCCTAGAGACCCATGAGGGCACGTTGCAGCGCTATCTATGTTTCACAGACCATAATATGATGGCAGCAGCAAGTGCCTGGAGAAGGCAGAGGTGGCTTTAGTCAGACACCGGGGGACAAGCGTCACACCCCAGGGAACGAGGCACCGGCAGGCGGGGGGGGGGGGGGGGGGAGGGGTCGGAACATCCAACACAAGAGTATTGGGGGTTGGGGCAAAATATTGTGGCAAAAACAGCGAGGACCAAAATATGGGGAAGAGAGGTGGCTATAGGTAAGTACAAATTTTCTACTGTTCACTCCACATCCACGCTCCTCACATATATTATTTCAAGGTACATGTATATTGAGGTAAGAATAATACACCTGTGCTTACCTGTAAGAAATACAAGCAAAGGCCTGGGTCATGAACGTGGATCCTTCATGCTGGCACCAGCTCTAACTTTCACTTATCACTTAGCGCCCGAGGCAGTCATGCTGGCACTGGTGACTTTCATCTCACCTGAGAAGCAAAGCATGCACTGGGCAGGTGTGTCTATAACAAGGGTATCACTGATAAAAGTGCCAGATTTTGTAGACGTCGAATGAGCTTTATGAAAGCAGTGATACGCGGAGAGGGTGACTGCAGGAATAGACCCAGCCCAGGGGTTCTCACCCTCTCCTCTGCTGGCACCAGGCTCAGCCCCAGCTCTTGAGGGTGACTGCAGGAATAGACCCAGCCCAGGGGTTCTCAGCCTTCCCTCTGCTGGCACCAGACTCAGCCCCAGCTCTTGAGGGAGACTGCAGGAATAGACCCAGCCCAGGGGTTCTCACCCTCTCCTCTGCAGGAATAGACCCCGCCCAGGGGTTCTCAGCCTCTCCTCAGCAGGAATAGACCCCGCCCAGGGTTCTCACCCTCTCCTCTGCTGGCACCAGGCTCAGCCCCAGCTCTTGAGGGTGACTGCAGGAATAGACCCCGCCCAGGGGTTCTCACCCTCTCCTCTGCTGGCACCAGGCTCAGCCCCAGCTCTTGAGGGTGACTGCAGGAATAGACCCAGCCCAGGGGTTCTCACCCTCTCCTCTGCTGGCACCAGGCTCAGCCCCAGCTCTTGAGGGTGACTGCAGGAATAGACCCAGCCCAGGGGTTCTCACCCTCTCCTCTGCTGGCACCAGGCTCAGCCCCAGCTCTTGAGGGTGACTGCAGGAATAGACCCAGCCCAGGGGTTCTCACCCTCTCCTCTGCTGGCAGCAGGCTCAGCCCCAGCTCTTGAGGGTGACTGCAGGAATAGACCCAGCCCAGGGGTTCTCAGCCTTCCCTCTGCTGGCACCAGGCTCAGCCCCAGCTCTTGAGGGAGACTGCAGGAATAGACCCAGCCCAGGGGTTCTCAGCCTTCCCTCTGCTGGCACCAGGCTCAGCCCCAGCTCTTGAGGGTGACTGCAGGAATAGACCCAGCCCAGGGGTTCTCACCCTTCCCTCTGCTGGCACCAGGCTCAGCCCCAGCTCTTGAGGGTGACTGCAGGAATAGACCCAGCCCAGGGGTTCTCAGCCTTCCCTCTGCTGGCACCAGGCTCAGCCCCAGCTCTTGAGGGTGACTGCAGGAATAGACCCAGCCCAGGGGTTCTCAGCCTTCCCTCTGCTGGCACCAGGCTCAGCCCCAGCTCTTGAGGGTGACTGCAGGAATAGACCCAGCCCAGGGGTTCTCACCCTCTCCTCTGCTGGCACCAGGCTCAGCCCCAGCTCTTGAGGGTGACTGCAGGAATAGACCCCGCCCAGGGGTTCTCACCCTTCCCTCTGCTGGCACCAGGCTCAGCCCCAGCTCTTGAGGGAGACTGCAGGAATAGACCCCGCCCAGGGGTTCTCACCCTCTCCTCTGCTGGCACCAGGCTCAGCCCCAGCTCTTGAGGGAGACTGCAGGAATAGACCCAGCCCAGGGGTTCTCACCCTTCCCTCTGCAGGCACCAGGCTCAGCCCCAGCTCTTGAGGGAGACTGCAGGAATAGACCCAGCCCAGGGGTTCTCACCCTCTCCTCTGCTGGCACCAGGCTCAGCCCCAGCTCTTGAGGGTGACTGCAGGAATAGACCCAGCCCAGGGGTTCTCACCCTCTCCTCTGCTGGCACCAGACTCAGCCCCAGCTCTTGAGGGTGACTGCAGGAATAGACCCAGCCCAGGGGTTCTCACCCTCTCCTCTGCTGGCACCAGACTCAGCCCCAGCTCTTGAGGGTGACTGCAGGAATAGACCCAGCCCAGGGGTTCTCACCCTCTCCTCTGCTGGCACCAGACTCAGCCCCAGCTCTTGAGGGTGACTGCAGGAATAGACCCAGCCCAGGGGTTCTCAGCCTTCCCTCTGCTGGCACCAGGCTCAGCCCCAGCTCTTGAGGGTGACTGCAGGAATAGACCCAGCCCAGGGGTTCTCACCCTCTCCTCTGCTGGCACCAGGCTCAGCCCCAGCTCTTGAGGGTGACTGCAGGAATAGACCCAGCCCAGGGGTTCTCACCCTCTCCTCTGCTGGCACCAGGCTCAGCCCCAGCTCTTGAGGGAGACTGCAGGAATAGACCCAGCCCAGGGGTTCTCACCCTTCCCTCTGCTGGCACCAGGCTCAGCCCCAGCTCTTGAGGGAGACTGCAGGAATAGACCCAGCCCAGGGGTTCTCACCCTTCCCTCTGCTGGCACCAGGCTCAGCCCCAGCTCTTGAGGGTGACTGCAGGAATAGACCCAGCCCAGGGGTTCTCACCCTTCCCTCTGCTGGCACCAGGCTCAGCCTCAGCTCTTGAGGGTGACTGCAGGAATAGACCCAGCCCAGGGGTTCTCAGCCTTCCCTCTGCTGGCACCAGGCTCAGCCCCAGCTCTTGAGGGAGACTGCAGGAATAGACCCAGCCCAGGGGTTCTCAGCCTTCCCTCTGCTGGCACCAGGCTCAGCCCCAGCTCTTGAGGGTGACTGCAGGAATAGACCCAGCCCAGGGGTTCTCACCCTTCCCTCTGCTGGCACCAGGCTCAGCCCCAGCTCTTGAGGGTGACTGCAGGAATAGACCCAGCCCAGGGGTTCTCACCCTCTCCTCTGCTGGCACCAGGCTCAGCCCCAGCTCTTGAGGGTGACTGCAGGAATAGACCCAGCCCAGGGGTTCTCAGCCTTCCCTCTGCTGGCACCAGGCTCAGCCCCAGCTCTTGAGGGTGACTGCAGGAATAGACCCAGCCCAGGGGTTCTCACCCTCTCCTCTGCTGGCACCAGGCTCAGCCCCAGCTCTTGAGGGTGACTGTAGGAATAGACCCCGCCCAGGGGTTCTCACCCTTCCCTCTGCTGGCACCAGGCTCAGCCCCAGCTCTTGAGGGAGACTGCAGGAATAGACCCCGCCCAGGGGTTCTCACCCTCTCCTCTGCTGGCACCAGGCTCAGCCCCAGCTCTTGAGGGAGACTGCAGGAATAGACCCAGCCCAGGGGTACTCACCCTCTCCTCTGATGGCACCAGGCTCAGCCCCAGCTCTTGAGGGAGACTGCAGGAATAGACCCAGCCCAGGGGTTCTCACCCTTCCCTCTGCTGGCACCAGGCTCAGCCCCAGCTCTTGAGGGAGACTGCAGGAATAGACCCAGCCCAGGGGTTCTCAGCCTTCCCTCTGCTGGCACCAGGCTCAGCCCCAGCTCTTGAGGGAGACTGCAGGAATAGACCCAGCCCAGGGGTTCTCACCCTTCCCTCTGCTGGCACCAGGCCCAGCCCCAGCTCTTGATGGAGACTGCAGGAATAGACCCAGCCCAGGGGTTCTCACCCTTCCCTCTGCTGGCACCAGGCTCAGCCCAGCTCTTGAGGGTGACTGCAGGAATAGACCCAGCCCAGGGGTTCTCACCCTTCCCTCTGCTGGCACCAGGCTCAGCCCCAGCTCTTGAGGGAGACTGCAGGAATAGACCCAGCCCAGGGGTTCTCACTCTCTCCTCTGCTGGCACCAGGCTCAGCCCCAGCTCTTGAGGGAGACTGCAGGAATAGACCCAGCCCAGGGGTTCTCACCCTCTCCTCTGCTGGCACCAGGCTCAGCCCCAGCTCTTGAGGGTGACTGCAGGAATAGACCCAGCCCAGGGGTTCTCACCCTTCCCTCTGCTGGCACCAGGCTCAGCCCCAGCTCTTGAGGGTGACTGCAGGAATAGACCCAGCCCAGGGGTTCTCACCCTTCCCTCTGCTGGCACCAGGCTCAGCCCCAGCTCTTGAGGGTGACTGCAGGAATAGACCCAGCCCAAGGGTTCTCAGCCTTCCCTCTGCTGGCACCAGGCTCAGCCCCAGCTCTTGAGGGTGACTGCAGGAATAGACCCAGCCCAAGGGTTCTCAGCCTTCCCTCTGCTGGCACCAGGCTCAGCCCCAGCTCTTGAGGGTGACTGCAGGAATAGACCCAGCCCAGGGGTTCTCAGCCTTCCCTCTGCTGGCACCAGGCTCAGCCCCAGCTCTTGAGGGAGACTGCAGGAATAGACCCAGCCCAGGGGTTCTCAGCCTTCCCTCTGCTGGCACCAGGCTCAGCCCCAGCTCTTGAGGGAGACTGCAGGAATAGACCCAGCCCAGGGGTTCTCAGCCTTCCCTCTGCTGGCACCAGGCTCAGCCCCAGCTCTTGAGGGAGACTGCAGGAATAGACCCAGCCCAGGGGTTCTCACCCTTCCCTCTGCTGGCACCAGGCTCAGCCCCAGCTCTTGAGGGTGACTGCAGGAATAGACCCAGCCCAGGGGTTCTCACCCTCTCCTCTGCTGGCACCAGGCTCAGCCCCAGCTCTTGATGGTGAGTGCAGGAATAGACCCAGCCCAGGGGTTCTCACCCTCTCCTCTGCTGGCACCAGGCTCAGCCCCAGCTCTTGAGGGTGACTGCAGGAATAGACCCAGCCCAGGGGTTCTCACCCTCTCCTCTGCTGGCACCAGGCTCAGCCCCAGCTCTTGAGGGAGACTGCAGGAATAGACCCAGCCCAGGGGTTCTCACCCTTCCCTCTGCTGGCACCAGGCTCAGCCCCAGCTCTTGAGGGAGACTGCAGGAATAGACCCAGCCCAGGGGTTCTCAGCCTTCCCTCTGCTGGCACCAGGCTCAGCCCCAGCTCTTGAGGGAGACTGCAGGAATAGACCCAGCCCAGGGGTTCTCAGCCTTCCCTCTGCTGGCACCAGGCTCAGCCCCAGCTCTTGAGGGTGACTGCAGGAATAGACCCAGCCCAGGGGTTCTCAGCCTTCCCTCTGCTGGCACCAGGCTCAGCCCCAGCTCTTGAGGGTGACTGCAGGAATAGACCCAGCCCAGGGGTTCTCACCCTTCCCTCTGCTGGCACCAGGCTCAGCCCCAGCTCTTGAGGGTGACTGCAGGAATAGACCCAGCCCAGGGGTTCTCAGCCTTCCCTCTGCTGGCACCAGGCTCAGCCCCAGCTCTTGAGGGTGACTGCAGGAATAGACCCAGCCCAGGGGTTCTCAGCCTTCCCTCTGCTGGCACCAGGCTCAGCCCCAGCTCTTGAGGGTGACTGCAGGAATAGACCCAGCCCAGGGGTTCTCAGCCTTCCCTCTGCTGGCACCAGGCTCAGCCCCAGCTCTTGAGGGAGACTGCAGGAATAGACCCAGCCCAGGGGTTCTCAGCCTTCCCTCTGCTGGCACCAGGCTCAGCCCCAGCTCTTGAGGGAGACTGCAGGAATAGACCCAGCCCAGGGGTTCTCAGCCTTCCCTCTGCTGGCACCAGGCTCAGCCCCAGCTCTTGAGGGAGACTGCAGGAATAGACCCAGCCCAGGGGTTCTCACCCTTCCCTCTGCTGGCACCAGGCTCAGCCCCAGCTCTTGAGGGTGACTGCAGGAATAGACCCAGCCCAGGGGTTCTCACCCTCTCCTCTGCTGGCACCAGGCTCAGCCCCAGCTCTTGAGGGTGAGTGCAGGAATAGACCCAGCCCAGGGGTTCTCACCCTCTCCTCTGCTGGCACCAGGCTCAGCCCCAGCTCTTGAGGGTGACTGCAGGAATAGACCCAGCCCAGGGGTTCTCACCCTCTCCTCTGCTGGCACCAGGCTCAGCCCCAGCTCTTGAGGGAGACTGCAGGAATAGACCCAGCCCAGGGGTTCTCACCCTTCCCTCTGCTGGCACCAGGCTCAGCCCCAGCTCTTGAGGGAGACTTCAGGAATAGACCCAGCCCAGGGGTTCTCACCCTCTCCTCTGCTGGCACCAGGCTCAGCCCCAGCTCTTGAGGGTGACTGCAGGAATAGACCCAGCCCAGGGGTTCTCAGCCTTCCCTCTGCTGGCACCAGGCTCAGCCCCAGCTCTTGAGGGAGACTGCAGGAATAGACCCAGCCCAGGGGTTCTCACCCTCTCCTCTGCTGGCACCAGGCTCAGCCCCAGCTCTTGAGGGAGACTGCAGGAATAGACCCAGCCCAGGGGTTCTCACCCTCTCCTCTGCTGGCACCAGACTCAGCCCCAGCTCTTGGTGGAGACTGCAGGAATAGACCCAGCCCAGGGGTTCTCACCCTCTCCTCTGCTGGCACCAGGCTCAGCCCCAGCTCTTGAGGGTGACTGCAGGAATAGACCCAGCCCAGGGGTTCTCAGCCTTCCCTCTGCTGGCACCAGGCTCAGCCCCAGCTCTTGAGGGAGACTGCAGGAATAGACCCAGCCCAGGGGTTCTCACCCTTCCCTCTGCTGGCACCAGGCTCAGCCCCAGCTCTTGAGGGTGACTGCAGGAATAGACCCAGCCCAGGGGTTCTCACCCTTCCCTCTGCTGGCACCAGGCTCAGCCCCAGCTCTTGAGGGAGACTGCAGGAATAGACCCAGCCCAGGGGTTCTCACTCTCTCCTCTGCTGGCACCAGGCTCAGCCCCAGCTCTTGAGGGAGACTGCAGGAATAGACCCAGCCCAGGGGTTCTCAGCCTTCCCTCTGCTGGCACCAGGCTCAGCCCCAGCTCTTGAGGGTGAGTGCAGGAATAGACCCAGCCCAAGGGTTCTCACCCTTCCCTCTGCTGGCACCAGGCTCAGCCCCAGCTCTTGAGGGTGACTGCAGGAATAGACCCAGCCCAGGGGTTCTCACCCTCTCCTCTGCAGGCACCAGGCTCAGCCCCAGCTCTTGAGGGTGACTGCAGGAATAGACCCAGCCCAGGGGTTCTCACCCTTCCCTCTGCTGGCACCAGGCTCAGCCCCAGCTCTTGAGGGTGACTGCAGGAATAGACCCAGCCAAGGGGTTCTCAGCCTTCCCTCTGCTGGCACCAGGCTCAGCCCCAGCTCTTGAGGGAGACTGCAGGAATAGACCCAGCCCAGGGGTTCTCACCCTTCCCTCTGCTGGCACCAGGCTCAGCCCCAGCTCTTGAGGGAGACTGCAGGAATAGACCCAGCCCAGGGGTTCTCACCCTCTCCTCTGCTGGCACCAGGCTCAGCCCCAGCTCTTGAGGGTGACTGCAGGAATAGACCCAGCCCAGGGGTTCTCACCCTTCCCTCTGCAGGCACCAGGCTCAGCCCCAGCTCTTGAGGGTGACTGCAGGAATAGACCCAGCCCAAGGGTTCTCACCCTTCCCTCTGCTGGCACCAGGCTCAGCCCCAGATCTTGAGGGTGACTGCAGGAATAGACCCAGCCCAGGGGTTCTCACCCTTCCCTCTGCTGGCACCAGGCTCAGCCCCAGCTCTTGAGGGTGACTGCAGGAATAGACCCAGCCCAGGGGTTCTCACCCTCTCCTCTGCTGGCACCAGGCTCAGCCCCAGCTCTTGAGGGTGACTGCAGGAATAGACCCAGCCCAAGGGTTCTCACCCTTCCCTCTGCTGGCACCAGGCTCAGCCCCAGCTCTTGAGGGTGACTGCAGGAATAGACCCAGCCCAGGGGTTCTCACCCTTCCCTCTGCTGGCACCAGGCTCAGCCCCAGCTCTTGAGGGAGACTGCAGGAATAGACCCAGCCCAGGGGTTCTCACCCTTCCCTCTGCTGGCACCAGGCTCAGCCCCAGCTCTTGAGGGAGACTGCAGGAATAGACCCAGCCCAGGGGTTCTCACCCTTCCCTCTGCTGGCACCAGGCTCAGCCCCAGCTCTTGAGGGTGACTGCAGCAATAGACCCAGCCCAGGGGTTCTCACCCTTCCCTCTGCTGGCACCAGGCTCAGCCCCAGCTCTTGAGGGTGACTGCAGGAATAGACCCAGCCCAGGGGTTCTCACCCTTCCCTCTGCTGGCACCAGGCTCAGCCCCAGCTCTTGAGGGAGACTGCAGGAATAGACCCAGCCCAGGGGTTCTCACCCTCTCCTCTGCTGGCACCAGACTCAGCCCCAGCTCTTGGTGGAGACTGCAGGAATAGACCCAGCCCAGGGGTTCTCACCCTCTCCTCTGCTGGCACCAGGCTCAGCCCCAGCTCTTGAGGGTGACTGCAGGAATAGACCCAGCCCAGGGGTTCTCACCCTCTCCTCTGCTGGCACCAGGCTCAGCCCCAGCTCTTGAGGGAGACTGCAGGAATAGACCCAGCCCAGGGGTTCTCACCCTTCCCTCTGCTGGCACCAGGCTCAGCCCCAGCTCTTGAGGGAGACTGCAGGAATAGACCCAGCCCAGGGGTTCTCAGCCTTCCCTCTGCTGGCACCAGGCTCAGCCCCAGCTCTTGAGGGAGACTGCAGGAATAGACCCAGCCCAGGGGTTCTCAGCCTTCCCTCTGCTGGCACCAGGCTCAGCCCCAGCTCTTGAGGGTGACTGCAGGAATAGACCCAGCCCAGGGGTTCTCAGCCTTCCCTCTGCTGGCACCAGGCTCAGCCCCAGCTCTTGAGGGTGACTGCAGGAATAGACCCAGCCCAGGGGTTCTCACCCTTCCCTCTGCTGGCACCAGGCTCAGCCCCAGCTCTTTGAGGGTGACTGCAGGAATAGACCCAGCCCAGGGGTTCTCAGCCTTCCCTCTGCTGGCACCAGGCTCAGCCCCAGCTCTTGAGGGTGAGTGCAGGAATAGACCCAGCCTAAGGGTTCTCAGCCTTCCCTCTGCTGGCACCAGGCTCAGCCCCAGCTCTTGAGGGAGAGTGCAGGAATAGACCCAGCCCAGGGGTTCTCACCCTTCCCTCTGCTGGCACCAGGCTCAGCCCCAGCTCTTGAGGGTGACTGCAGGAATAGACCCAGCCCAGGGGTTCTCACCCTCTCCTCTGCTGGCACCAGGCTCAGCCCCAGCTCTTGAGGGAGACTGCAGGAATAGACCCAGCCCAGGGGTACTCACCCTCTCCTCTGATGGCACCAGGCTCAGCCCCAGCTCTTGAGGGAGACTGCAGGAATAGACCCAGCCCAGGGGTTCTCACCCTTCCCTCTGCTGGCACCAGGCTCAGCCCCAGCTCTTGAGGGAGACTGCAGGAATAGACCCAGCCCAGGGGTTCTCAGCCTTCCCTCTGCTGGCACCAGGCTCAGCCCCAGCTCTTGAGGGAGACTGCAGGAATAGACCCAGCCCAGGGGTTCTCACCCTTCCCTCTGCTGGCACCAGGCCCAGCCCCAGCTCTTGATGGAGACTGCAGGAATAGACCCAGCCCAGGGGTTCTCACCCTTCCCTCTGCTGGCACCAGGCTCAGCCCAGCTCTTGAGGGTGACTGCAGGAATAGACCCAGCCCAGGGGTTCTCACCCTTCCCTCTGCTGGCACCAGGCTCAGCCCCAGCTCTTGAGGGAGACTGCAGGAATAGACCCAGCCCAGGGGTTCTCACTCTCTCCTCTGCTGGCACCAGGCTCAGCCCCAGCTCTTGAGGGAGACTGCAGGAATAGACCCAGCCCAGGGGTTCTCAGCCTTCCCTCTGCTGGCACCAGGCTCAGCCCCAGCTCTTGAGGGTGAGTGCAGGAATAGACCCAGCCCAAGGGTTCTCACCCTTCCCTCTGCTGGCACCAGGCTCAGCCCCAGCTCTTGAGGGTGACTGCAGGAATAGACCCAGCCCAGGGGTTCTCACCCTCTCCTCTGCAGGCACCAGGCTCAGCCCCAGCTCTTGAGGGTGACTGCAGGAATAGACCCAGCCCAGGGGTTCTCACCCTCCCCTCTGCTGGCACCAGGCTCAGCCCCAGCTCTTGAGGGTGACTGCAGGAATAGACCCAGCCAAGGGGTTCTCAGCCTTCCCTCTGCTGGCACCAGGCTCAGCCCCAGCTCTTGAGGGAGACTGCAGGAATAGACCCAGCCCAGGGGTTCTCACCCTTCCCTCTGCTGGCACCAGGCTCAGCCCCAGCTCTTGAGGGAGACTGCAGGAATAGACCCAGCCCAGGGGTTCTCACCCTCTCCTCTGCTGGCACCAGGCTCAGCCCCAGCTCTTGAGGGTGACTGCAGGAATAGACCCAGCCCAGGGGTTCTCACCCTTCCCTCTGCAGGCACCAGGCTCAGCCCCAGCTCTTGAGGGTGACTGCAGGAATAGACCCAGCCCAAGGGTTCTCACCCTTCCCTCTGCTGGCACCAGGCTCAGCCCCAGATCTTGAGGGTGACTGCAGGAATAGACCCAGCCCAGGGGTTCTCACCCTTCCCTCTGCTGGCACCAGGCTCAGCCCCAGCTCTTGAGGGTGACTGCAGGAATAGACCCAGCCCAGGGGTTCTCACCCTCTCCTCTGCTGGCACCAGGCTCAGCCCCAGCTCTTGAGGGTGACTGCAGGAATAGACCCAGCCCAAGGGTTCTCACCCTTCCCTCTGCTGGCACCAGGCTCAGCCCCAGCTCTTGAGGGTGACTGCAGGAATAGACCCAGCCCAGGGGTTCTCACCCTTCCCTCTGCTGGCACCAGGCTCAGCCCCAGCTCTTGAGGGAGACTGCAGGAATAGACCCAGCCCAGGGGTTCTCACCCTTCCCTCTGCTGGCACCAGGCTCAGCCCCAGCTCTTGAGGGAGACTGCAGGAATAGACCCAGCCCAGGGGTTCTCACCCTTCCCTCTGCTGGCACCAGGCTCAGCCCCAGCTCTTGAGGGTGACTGCAGCAATAGACCCAGCCCAGGGGTTCTCACCCTTCCCTCTGCTGGCACCAGGCTCAGCCCCAGCTCTTGAGGGTGACTGCAGGAATAGACCCAGCCCAGGGGTTCTCACCCTTCCCTCTGCTGGCACCAGGCTCAGCCCCAGCTCTTGAGGGAGACTGCAGGAATAGACCCAGCCCAGGGGTTCTCACCCTCTCCTCTGCTGGCACCAGACTCAGCCCCAGCTCTTGGTGGAGACTGCAGGAATAGACCCAGCCCAGGGGTTCTCACCCTCTCCTCTGCTGGCACCAGGCTCAGCCCCAGCTCTTGAGGGTGACTGCAGGAATAGACCCAGCCCAGGGGTTCTCACCCTCTCCTCTGCTGGCACCAGGCTCAGCCCCAGCTCTTGAGGGAGACTGCAGGAATAGACCCAGCCCAGGGGTTCTCACCCTTCCCTCTGCTGGCACCAGGCTCAGCCCCAGCTCTTGAGGGAGACTGCAGGAATAGACCCAGCCCAGGGGTTCTCAGCCTTCCCTCTGCTGGCACCAGGCTCAGCCCCAGCTCTTGAGGGAGACTGCAGGAATAGACCCAGCCCAGGGGTTCTCAGCCTTCCCTCTGCTGGCACCAGGCTCAGCCCCAGCTCTTGAGGGTGACTGCAGGAATAGACCCAGCCCAGGGGTTCTCAGCCTTCCCTCTGCTGGCACCAGGCTCAGCCCCAGCTCTTGAGGGTGACTGCAGGAATAGACCCAGCCCAGGGGTTCTCACCCTTCCCTCTGCTGGCACCAGGCTCAGCCCCAGCTCTTTGAGGGTGACTGCAGGAATAGACCCAGCCCAGGGGTTCTCAGCCTTCCCTCTGCTGGCACCAGGCTCAGCCCCAGCTCTTGAGGGTGAGTGCAGGAATAGACCCAGCCTAAGGGTTCTCAGCCTTCCCTCTGCTGGCACCAGGCTCAGCCCCAGCTCTTGAGGGAGAGTGCAGGAATAGACCCAGCCCAGGGGTTCTCACCCTTCCCTCTGCTGGCACCAGGCTCAGCCCCAGCTCTTGAGGGTGACTGCAGGAATAGACCCAGCCCAGGGGTTCTCACCCTCTCCTCTGCTGGCACCAGGCTCAGCCCCAGCTCTTGAGGGAGACTGCAGGAATAGACCCAGCCCAGGGGTTCTCACCCTTCCCTCTGCTGGCACCAGGCTCAGCCCCAGCTCTTGAGGGAGACTGCAGGAATAGACCCAGCCCAGGGGTTCTCAGCCTTCCCTCTGCTGGCACCAGGCTCAGCCCCAGCTCTTGAGGGAGACTGCAGGAATAGACCCAGCCCAGGGGTTCTCACCCTTCCCTCTGCTGGCACCAGGCCCAGCCCCAGCTCTTGATGGAGACTGCAGGAATAGACCCAGCCCAGGGGTTCTCACCCTTCCCTCTGCTGGCACCAGGCTCAGCCCAGCTCTTGAGGGTGACTGCAGGAATAGACCCAGCCCAGGGGTTCTCACCCTTCCCTCTGCTGGCACCAGGCTCAGCCCCAGCTCTTGAGGGTGACTGCAGGAATAGACCCAGCCCAGGGGTTCTCACCCTTCCCTCTGCTGGCACCAGGCTCAGCCCCAGCTCTTGAGGGTGACTGCAGGAATAGACCCAGCCCAGGGGTTCTCACCCTTCCCTCTGCTGGCACCAGGCTCAGCCCCAGCTCTTGAGGGAGACTGCAGGAATAGACCCAGCCCAGGGGTTCTCACCCTCTCCTCTGCTGGCACCAGGCTCAGCCCCAGCTCTTGAGGGTGACTGCAGGAATAGACCCAGCCCAGGGGTACTCACCCTCTCCTCTGCTGGCACCAGGCTCAGCCCCAGCTCTTGAGGGTGACTGCAGGAATAGACCCAGCCCAGGGGTTCTCACCCTTCCCTCTGCTGGCACCAGGCTCAGCCCCAGCTCTTGAGGGTGACTGCAGGAATAGACCCAGCCCAGGGGTTCTCACCCTTCCCTCTGCTGGCACCAGGCTCAGCCCCAGCTCTTGAGGGAGACTGCAGGAATAGACCCAGCCCAGGGGTTCTCACCCTTCCCTCTGCTGGCACCAGGCTCAGCCCCAGCTCTTGAGGGTGACTGCAGGAATAGACCCAGCCCAGGGGTACTCACCCTCTCCTCTGCTGGCACCAGGCTCAGCCCCAGCTCTTGAGGGTGACTGCAGGAATAGACCCAGCCCAGGGGTTCTCACCCTTCCCTCTGCTGGCACCAGGCTCAGCCCCAGCTCTTGAGGGTGACTGCAGGAATAGACCCAGCCCAGGGGTTCTCAGCCTTCCCTCTGCTGGCACCAGGCTCAGCCCCAGCTCTTGAGGGTGAGTGCAGGAATAGACCCAGCCCAGGGGTTCTCACCCTTCCCTCTGCTGGCACCAGGCTCAGCCCCAGCTCTTGAGGGTGAGTGTAGGAATAGACCCCGCCCAGGGGTTCTCACCCTTCCCTCTGCTGGCACCAGGCTCAGCCCCAGCTCTTGAGGGTGAGTGCAGGAATAGACCCCGCCCAGGGGTTCTCACCCTCTCCTCTGCTGGCACCAGGCTCAGCCCCAGCTCTTGAGGGAGACTGCAGGAATAGACCCAGCCCAGGGGTTCTCACCCTTCCCTCTGCTGGCACCAGGCTCAGCCCCAGCTCTTGAGGGAGACTGCAGGAATAGACCCAGCCCAGGGGTTCTCACCCTTCCCTCTGCAGGCACCAGGCTCAGCCCCAGCTCTTGAGGGAGACTGCAGGAATAGACCCAGCCCAGGGGTTCTCACCCTTCCCTCTGCTGGCACCAGGCTCAGCCCCAGCTCTTGAGGGTGACTGCAGGAATAGACCCAGCCCAGGGGTTCTCACCCTCTCCTCTGCTGGCACCAGGCTCAGCCCCAGCTCTTGAGGGTGACTGCAGGAATAGACCCAGCCCAGGGGTTCTCACCCTCTCCTCTGCTGGCACCAGGCTCAGCCCCAGCTCTTGAGGGAGACTGCAGGAATAGACCCAGCCCAGGGGTTCTCACCCTTCCCTCTGCAGGCACCAGGCTCAGCCCCAGCTCTTGAGGGAGACTGCAGGAATAGACCCAGCCCAGGGGTTCTCACCCTTCCCTCTGCTGGCACCAGGCTCAGCCCCAGCTCTTGAGGGTGACTGCAGGAATAGACCCAGCCCAGGGGTTCTCACCCTCTCCTCTGCTGGCACCAGGCTCAGCCCCAGCTCTTGAGGGTGACTGCAGGAATAGACCCAGCCCAAGGGTTCTCAGCCTCTCCACAGCAGGCACGAGACTCATCCCCAGCTCTGCCCCGTCTCACATGACTGCTGCGCTCTATCTGTCCCGGGGGGTTTTAAACCCCAGGCCCTGCTGTGAGACCCAACCCAGCTGCCAGCCAGCTCGTGCATTTACTACCCTTTCTGAGAAGTTGAGTACCCTATTAATACTCCAGTTCCTGGTGCCCACCACCCCACCTTCCGCTGACCCATCTTACCCCGCACCCCATGTCCTTAAGCCACCCCACACACAGGAGCCTTCACAACACTCGGCGTCATCTCAACACATTCACACTCTATGTGCTAACGATGGGGGGGGGGGGGGCAAGGGGGGGGGCAATCCGGGCGCCGCGTCTGAGCCGCTTCGTGCGCGCTCCCTAATTGCAATAATTCAGACATCAGTCTGGCAGGCTTCTAATGAGCAAAATATACAGACGTGACTCCTGCCCTGCCAATTAACGACTGAGAACCACAACGCGCCGTCACACCGAGCGTGGGAGCTCTATTCTTGTTAATGACGAAGCGGCGCCAACGCGGGTGAATACGAAAGAGCCTGGCCGGGGGGGGGGGGGGGGGGGGGGGGGGCAACCACAGGGATGACGAGGACACTCCTGTGACTAACTATGACGGCGATGACGGCAGGGAACGAAAACCACCACCACAGGAAAGAGCTAAAGACATGGGGTCCGATGCACAGAACTAACTTAAGACAAAATCCTAAACTTACTACTCCTAAACTGAGAAAAACCTTAACTTTAAAGACTTTCAGTATTCACAGAAGGCATTTAGGAGTTCTAAAGTTAGGAGTCCTAACTTCTGTTTATACCAAAATGAGTAAGTGCCTTCTGTGAATACCAAAATGAGTAAGTGCCTTCTGTGAATACCAAAATGAGTAAGTGCCTTCTGTGAATACCAAAATGGTAGTAAGTTTAGGATTTTGTCTTAAGTTAGTTCTGTGAATCGGTCCCCATGGTTGTTTAACAGCTAGTGGCCCCCGTCTCAGCATGCTTATGTTCAGCAAGCGCCAAGACACCCATGGGTAGACATGCCCTATATTAATCTGTTTAACATAACATAACAACTCTTGACGGGAACGTGATGTTAACAAGACTGATGGCCAAGATGATGAAGATGGTGATGGTGACATCTATGACGGGGACTAATGATGTCAATGTTGAGGTTGTCAACGATGATGAAGGTGATGCCGATGACAATGACGACTGAAGTGGTGACTGATGAAGGTAATGTTAATGATGATAATGACCACTAGTGGCATTTTAAGTTGATAGTGACGATGATGAAGATAACAAGGACGTTGACGACATTGACAACTGATGGTGACAAGAATGGCAATGAAGACGGCAAATAATGATGGTGATAAAGACATTTTGACAGTGATTGCACGTATCACAATCCCAAGGCTAACGGAGAGCAGCAGTATTTTTTTTTCTAGCGTTTTATATAGCGCAAACTTGACCCAAAGGAATCGGGTATCAGAGCGCTTTACACAAGCACCAATGGCATTAAATGAGGACCCATGAGCAGTGATGACAAAGGTTGGCCCTGACGACGCTGATTATAACAAGGGGTCTGAAAATGGTGACGATGGCCTCGCCAACAATGATGATGGTGATGAAGATGTCAACGGCAAAGGCAATGGCTGAAGATGATGATGATGACAATTATGATAACAGTAGCTGAGACTGAAAATGTGACGATGATCCCGCTAACAATGATGATGGCGATGAAGACGTCAACAACAATGGCAGTGGATGATGATGAGGATGACAGTTATGATAACAATAGCCTATACGGAAAATGGTGACGATGACCCAGCCAACAACGATGATGGTGATGAAGACTTCAACAGCGTTTGTGGATGATGATGATGATGACAGCTATGATAATGGTAGCCGAGACTGAAATGATGATGATGACCCCAGCCAACAATGATGCCGTTGTGATTTCTTGCTACACTTGAGCATAAGCTGGAGTGAAGAAGCATCAGCTGTACCTTCGCTTCTGATGATGCCTGCCATCTTTGTGTGGGCGACTGATTCTGCTTCATCAGTGGGTACGCTCTGGTAATGCTTCTCAGTAGGGTGTTATTAATTGCAGCATGAGCAGATTTTAGTACCTTCCTGAATCCTAGGTGATCTCTGATATTTCTGATGTTTGACCTGGGTGAGTCCCTGAGCTCCAACCCTGAATATAAAAGGAAGCCCCAGAGATGTCTTCTTGAAGGGTCGGATGGGAAGGAAGGACCAGCCTTTCCTACAGGGTGCTGTTCAGCGTGTATCGCAAAAGTTTTACCTATGCTGTGGATGGCCAAGGGCGCGGTGCAGTCTGCATCGATGTTGATCACAAGGGATGTTTGATGAAGACAAAGACGACAGATGATGGCGATGTAGACATCAGACACACCTTTTGAAGACTGGATTGTAGTTCTTCCACTCCCAGAACCTTTACCAATGTTGCATTCTTCCTGTCCTCTAGGAGAAGCAGATCCCAGACATTGCTCAATGTTTTCCAACTCCTCTTGCTGAATCTCTACTCTCCTTACCAGTAATCCTGTGTGTAAAAGCAACTGTTGTGTGAAATGTTAAAAAAACTTCTGTCCTTGCCCAGTCTCCTCACTGTGCCCACCTGGTGAGATTAGTGCCCTATAGCACCATTCCTCACAGCCTTTGACCTCCAGCCCTCTGTCCTATACCTAGTGCGCTGTATGCGCCCTTGTGTAGAGCAGACAATCTACACTGCCAACAGTCCCACAGACCCCACAAATATTCTGCAACTGTGCCACAAGCCCAGCAGTGCACGGTCCCAGTCAAGCTCCTTGTCTCAGCTGTGTGGACCACAGCATCACTTTCAGCACACAATCCTCCAGCTTGGCCAACTGGGATCCTCCTATCCAGCAGCCAGTGCTGCTGATGCCACCTTGTCAGCAGATTTGAGGGTGGATGGCCCCTACTGCTCCTTTAGAGCACATGAACCATCTACTCAACTACCATCCACACGCAAGACATCTCCGCTCATCCTCACTACCCCTCGCGTACACCCCCCATCCGGCACATCCACAGCGGGGGCCACTCATTCACCGACATCTCTGTCAAGACCTGGAACGACCTGCCCCACCATCTTCGAACAGCACCCTCCTTGAAACTCAACACCTGGCTTTTTGACCGAAATGTAACACCCTAGCACCCAGATACCCCTAGGGGTGATAGTGCTGCACTATGCAAATGATGATTGATTGATTACTGAAGCAAGGTCTCCATTATTAACCAGTCTCTTCCCTTAGAGCCATCTCCAGCAGCCTCCAGAGGCCTCCTGCACCTTCATGTAGGTCCTTTTAAAATGTGTTTATTCCCTGCTGAGGAAGGTTCTCCAAAGATGAGTGATGAGGCAGTCCACAGAGGGGGCTATCTTCTTTATTTACATCAGGCCTTTGGGAACCGTGTCAAGGATCCATCTCTGGTCAAGACTTCATCAACTATAACTATCCAGCAGCTTCCACGCCACGCGCTCACCCACAAAAACACCAGCACCCTCTGACATCATCATGCACTCTCAACCTTCAAGACACCAACTCAAACCTACAGAGAGTGGGGACAGAGGATGCTACACATCTCTGCGCTGAAATACTAGGATCATATGTACCGCTGTGCTGCGTCGCCCTTGTGCCGCGCACGGGGGGGGGGGGGGTTCAAGGATGACGCAGCACTAAAGTAAGATTTACCAAGCCACATAAGGCTGCCACGCGTGGCCCTGCACGACTTGATGAATCTGGAGCAACGCAGAGCAAATCTGCAGTGCCAGGCAGGGAGGTGGACCAGAGAAGGGCTCACCCTCTGCAGTGCCAGGCCGTGAGGTGGATCAGAGAAGGGCTAACCCTCTGCAGTGCCAGGCCGTGAGGTGGACCAGAGAAGGGCACACCCTCTGCGGTGCCAGGAAGTGAGATGGACTAGGGAAGGGCTCACCCTCTGTAGTGCCAGGCAGTGAGGTGGACTAGGGAAGGGCTCACCCTCTGTAGTGCCAGGCAGTGAGGTGGACATGAGAAGGGCTCACCCTTTGCAGTGCCAGGCAGGGAGGTAGACTAGAGAAGGGCCCGTCGTCTGCAGAGCCAGGCAGTGAGGTGGACTAGAGAAGGGCTCGTCGTCTGCAGTGCCAGGCAGTGAGGTGGGCCACAGAAGGGCTCACCCTCTGCAGTGCCAGGCAGGGAGGTGGACTAGAGAAGGGCCCGTCATCTGCAGTGCCAGGCAGTGAGGTGGACTAGAGAAGGGCTCGTCGTCTGCAGTGCCAGGAAGTGAGGTGGGCTAGATAAATGTGGGTTAAATGTGGGATACTTGTAAAGCGCACTGTTACTCTACCCGAGTGTCCTGGCGCTGTAGACCGCTGGAGAACCCGTCCTGGTTTTCCCTGTGACATGGTCCCTTTCTGGGTATCTACAGGGTGAAACCAGGCATCCCCGGTGTCTGTGGGGGGCCGTTGTAGAGATGAGGCAAGCTAATGCCCAGAGTTGCCGAGTGTGGTCCCTGGTAAGAGTAGGCACTGAGGCGAGAATTATCGAGTCAGTTGACCCTGGTCCAAGACCCTGCTGCGTCGGGAATTGAACCCTGGTCCCGGGCCATTCTCTGCTTACAGGTCTGCCGCCTCTAACCAGTGAGCCACACCTCTCCACAAAGAAGATAAGGGCTCACCCTCTGCAGTGCCAGGCAGTGATGTGGATCAGAGAAGGGCTCATCGTCTGCAGTGCCAGGCAGTGAGGGGGACCAGAGAAGGGCTCACCCTCTGCAGTGCCAGGCCATGAGGTGGGTCAGAGAAGGGCTCACCCTCCGCAGTGCCAGGCAGTGATGCGGATCAGAGAAGGGCTCACCCTCTGCAGTGCCAGGCACTGAGGTGGGCTAGATAAGGGCTCACCCTCTGCAGTGCCAGCCGTGAGGTGGACCAGAGAAGGGCTCGCCCTCTGCAGTGCCAGGCAGTGAGGTGGACTAGAGAAGGGCTTGTCGTCTGCAGTGCCAGGCAGTGAGGTGGACTGGTGAAGGGCTCATCCTCTGCAGTGCCAGGCAGTGAGGTGGACTAGAGAAGGGCTCGTTGTCTGCAGTGCCAGGCAGTGAGGTGGATCAGAGAAGGGCTCACCCTCTGCAGTGCCAGGCAGTGAGGTGGACTAGAGAAGGGCTCTCCCTCTGCAATGCCAGGCAGTGAAGTGGATCAGAGAAGGGCTCACTCTCTGCAGTGCCAGGCAGTGAGGTGGACTGGAGAAGGGCTCTCACTCTGCACTAGACTAGAGGTGGACTAGAGAGGGGCTCACCCTCTGCAGTGCCAGGCATGAGGTGGATTAGGGAATGTCTCACCCTCTGCAGTGCCAGGCAGTGAGATGGACTAGGGAAGGGCTCTCCCTCTGCAGTGCCAGGCAGTGAGGTGGACCAGAGAAGGGCTCCTCGTCTGCAGTGCCAGGCAGTGCAGTGCACCAGAGAAGGGCTCACACTCTGCAGTGCCAGGCAGTGAGGTGGACCAGAGAAGGGCTCATCATATGCAGTGCCAGGCAGTGAGGTAGACTAGAGAAGGGCTCTCCCTCTGCAGTGCCAGGCCGTGAGGTGGACCGGAGAAGGGCTCCACGTCTGCAGTGCAGTGCACCAGAGAAGGGCTCACACTCTGCAGTGCCAGGCAGTGAGGTGGACCAGAGAAGGGCTCATCGTATGCAATGCCAGGCAGTGAGGTGGGCCAGAGAAGGGCTCACCCTCTGCAGTGCCAGGCATTGAGGTGGACCAGAGAAGGGCTCACCCTCTGCAGTGCCAGGCAGTGAGGTGGCCCAGAGAAGGGCTCATCGTATGCAGTGCCAGGCAGTGCGATGGACTAGGGAAGGGCTCACCCTCTGCAGTGCCAGGCAGTGGGGTGGGCTAGATAAGGGCTCACCCTCTGCAGTGCCAGGCAGTGAGGTGGACTAGGGAAGGGCTCACCCTCTGTAGTGCCAGGCAGTGAGGTGGACCTGAGAAGGGCTCATCGTATGCAGTGCCAGGCAGTGCGATGGGCCAGAGAAGGGCTCACCCTCTGCAGTGCCAGGCAGTGAGGTGGACTAGGGAAGGGCTCACCCTCTGTAGTGCCAGGCAGTGAGGTGGACCTGAGAAGGGCTCATCGTATGCAGTGCCAGGCAGTGCGATGGACTAGGGAAGGGCTCACCCTCTGCAGTGCCAGTTAGTGAGCTGGACTAGGTGAGAGCTCACCCTCTGCAGTGCCAGGCAGTGAGGTGGACTAGGGAAGGGCTCACCCTCTGCAGTGCCAGGCTGTGAGATGGACTAGAGAAGGGCTCATCGTATGCAGTGCCAGGCAGTGCGATGGACTAGGTGAGAGCTCACCCTCTGAAGTGCCAGGCAGTGAGGTGGACTAGGGAAGGGCTCACCCTAAGCAGTGCCAGGCTGTGAGATGGACTAGAGAAGGGCTCATCGTCTGCAGTGCCTGGCGGTGAGGTGGATCAGAGAAGGGCTCACCCTCTGCAGTGCCAGGCTGTGAGGTGGACCAGAGAAGGGCTCGTCGTCTGCAGTGCCAGGCAGTGAGGTGGATCAGAGAAGGGCTCACCCTCTGCAGTGCCAGGCAGTGAGGTGGATCAGAGAAGGGCTCACCCTCTGCAGGGCCAGGCTGTACGCTGGGCTGTCACTGGTCTCATCCTGAGCCCTGCTGGTGCTGAGCAGTGCCTGAGGCCTTCAGTCAGAGACAGGCCCTGTGTCGGGGTGGTGTGGTGCCAGAGTGGAGGCTGTGTGTCACTGAGTGATGCTGTGTCTGCTCTGAGCCCTCAGTCTCTGCTGATGAGGAATGCTCCCTTCACGGGCTCTGGCGCCAGAGATGCAGGCGTTACCATGGCAACAGGTACACCGCCGCTGCTGCGGCGCAGGGGAGCGCATCCCTCTCTCACGCCCACAGATCACCTCTGAGCACACACGTGGCTTCTAGACACCGATGCTCTCTCGTCCGTGTCTAATGGGCACAGCGACGCGGGCTGTCTAATGAACGCACACAGACACGAATGCATACACGCGACCTCATAGACACACACAGACTGTCTTATGATCACACTCGTGCAGTCTGTGGACACACACATCTTATAGACATACACAGACTGTCTTATGAACACATATGTGCACACTTATGGACACACAGTCCTATAGACACAGAATGTCTTATGATCAAACCCCTGCAGTCTTATGGACACACACAGACTGTCTTATGATCACACACGTGCACACTTATGGACACACAATCTTATACACACAGACTGTTTTATGATCACACTCGGGCAGTCCTGTGGACACACACAATCTTATAGACATTCACAGACAATCTTATGAACACATATGTGCACACTTATGGACTCACAGTCCTATAGACACAGAATGTCTTATGATGAAACACCTGCAGTCTTATGGACGCACACAATGTAATACACACAGGCTGGCTTATCCTTGGGGCATCCTAGTGGTAGTGAAGTGCCCACTCACCATTGGTTAATGGTTTATAAATGCTAACCTGAGCATACGTGCACGTGCACACACACAGGCCTGCAGTGGCAGGCTTAAGACATGCTTAAAGCACCCCTTCCTAACATGTATAGGATGATCGTGCAAACTGTCTTATGATCACACACAATTTTATAGACATACACAGACTGTCTTATGATCAGACACATGCACACTTATGGACACACAATCTTACACACACAGACTGTGCAGTCTTATAAAATGTCTTATGATCACACATGTGCAGACTTAAAGACACACGCAATCTTATAGACTTTTTTTATGATCACACGTGCAGTTTTATGAATACACGCAATCCTATAGACACAGACTGTCTCATAATCACAGATGAGCAGTCTTGTGGACTGTCTTATGATCACACGCATGCAGTCTTATGGACACACACAATCTTATGGAAAAAACACAGAATGTCTTGTGATCATGTACCTGTAGTCTTATGGACACACACGAACATATAGACATACACAGAATGTCTTATGATCACACATGTGCAGTCGTATGATCACACAGTCTTATAGACATGCACCGACTGTCTTATGATCATACATGTGCACACTTATGGACACCAAATCTTATAGACAGACTGTGCAGTCTTATACAATGTTTAAAGATCACACATGTGCAGTCTTATAGACACACACAATCTTATAGACATACACAGACTGTCTGATAATCACTTTCATGTAGTCTTATGGACAGACATATTCTCCTAGACATACACAGACTTTCTTATGATCCCACACAAGCTGTCTTATGAACACACACTATCTTATAGACACAGAGGGCCTCATTTATGTAAAGTGTTGTATCCCTGCTGAAAACAGCAATGCAACACTTTTCAGTATGCCCTTCTTGTGACACCATGGTGTGCCAAATTTGCAGTAAGGCTCGCCATGTCACAAGGATTGTCAAAAATACTGACGTATCTGGTGCCGTAGTAATGACGCATTGCTGGGGTGTGTCTAAAAACAGATGCAACTCCAGCAATGTGTCCTTTCACATTGGGAAACATCATGTGAAAGGGCCTGCATCAGTCTTATGCCTGCTGTGAGGCTCGCACAAGGAGTGGGTGCAGTGGCATCGTAGAAGTGTCGCAGTGGAACCTCAGAGATTTCACTGCAACACTTCTACGAGCGAGCTGTTATTGCAGGGGAACGACGACGCTGCATACATTGTACCTGTCACAGGCATAATGTAGCGCAGGGGTTTACAAAGTGACGCATTAGATGCGTCACTTTGTAAATATGTTGCAGTGTGGTGCATAATTTACGCCACCGGTGCGTCACAAAAAGTGATGCAACAGCGGCACTAGGGGCTCCTAAAGACGCCCCTGACTGTCTTATGATCACAGAGGTAAGTCTTGTGGATGCGCACATCTTATAGACATACACACAGTGTCTTTTGTTCACACATGTGAGGCCTAAGGGACACACACAATGTTATAGACTTACACACACTGTCTTATGTTCACACACGTGCAGTCTTACAGATACACATTCTTATAGACATACACGGACTGTCTTATGATCCCACATGTGCAGTCTCATGGATACACATTCTTATAGACATACACAGACTGTCTTTTGTTCACACACATGAGGCTTTATAGACACACATAATGTTATAGACTTACACACACTGTCTTATGTTCACACGTGCAGTCTTATAGATACACATTCTTAGAGACATACACAGACTGTCTTTTGTTCACACACATGAGGCTTTATAGACACACATAATGTTATAGACTTACACACACTGTCTTATGTTCACACGTGCAGTCTTATAGATACACATTCTTAGAGACATACACAGACTGTCTTTTGT
The DNA here is from genome assembly GCF_964261635.1 of Lissotriton helveticus. NCBI lineage: Eukaryota > Metazoa > Chordata > Amphibia > Caudata > Salamandridae > Lissotriton > Lissotriton helveticus. The sequence goes on along the minus strand of NC_136064.1, from coordinate 102,893,229 downwards.
TCACACACATGAGGCTTTATAGACACACATAATGTTATAGACTTACACACACTGTCTTATGTTCACACGTGCAGTCTTATGGATACACATTCTTATAGACATACACAGACTGTCTTTTGTTCACACACATGAGGCTTTATAGACACACATAATGTTATAGACTTACACACACTGTCTTATGTTCACACGTGCAGTCTTATGGATACACATTCTTAGAGACATACACAGACTGTCTTTTGTTCACACACATGAGGCTTTATAGACACACATAATGTTATAGACTTACACACACTGTCTTATGTTCACACGTGCAGTCTTATGGATACACATTCTTATAGACATACACAGACTGTCTTTTGTTCACACACATGAGGCTTTATAGACACACATAATGTTATAGACTTACACACACTGTCTTATGTTCACACGTGCAGTCTTATGGATACACATTCTTAGAGACATACACAGACTGTCCCTTCTGCACATAAACTATCAATAATGATGATTTGCTCCTTGTCTCTGTGCTGCATTGTGCAGCCCACAGAGAAGGAGCAAAACACCAATCATGATTCTTTTTGCACAGGAAAGTATTTCTTCAGGCTGCGCGACTCTAACTCATGCTTTTCACTGGCGTTAGTTTTGGCGTTTCCTCAGATTTACAGATTCTTGAAAGTCTGTGGCAGCGTCACAATGCAATGGGCGTTGCATGGACACGCCCACAGCAACACCCATTACGTGCACCTTTCACGTAAAGTGATGGGTGAAAAGGGGCCGTATTTTCGAGGTGGTTTAGCACCGCTTTGTAAATATGGAGCAGGGCACAGTGTCATGGGACCGTTGGTAAAAGTGACGCTCCGGCGGCGCTATGCCCTTGTAAATATGCCCCAGACCATCTTGTCATCACACAGTGCAGTTTTTTAGACACATGCTCAATCTCATTGACAAACAAACCACTGTCAAATGCACATCCCTGGTTCTGTGGACACCCACAGATTTCCTAGTGGGCACACACCCACAGTCTTGGTGACACCATTGTTTCCGGTACACGTGGCCTCTACGGAGCTTCACTCTGCCCCAGTGCGCCTTGAAGGCTCCTGGCTCTCAGTGGGCTCCAAGCGCTACATTCACCAATCTCCACAGACAGTAAAGCGATGGCTTTTGGAGGAAGCCATTTCAAGGGCTCTTGGTGCGCTGACGGCCGCCATCTTGCAACAGTCCCGGATTATCAGGACCTAGGAGTCGTCTTTGCCCATCCAGTTAGAGGACCCCTAGCTGGCAGTGAAAGGGGCCTCACTGAATATTAACTTCTCCTTAACCCCTTGCATGCTCGTGACGGAACCATTCCGTCACGAGCCACGGTGGGGCTGTGCTGGTGACGGAATGGTTCCGTCACGGCCCGGGCGCCGCGCAGGCGTGGTGCTGATTTCGTGCCTGAGCTGAGGGTTCTATTAGGTGGGCGGGGCCGTGACGAAACCATTCCGTCACAAGCACAGCGCCACCGCGGCTCGTGACGCAGTGGTTCCGTCACGAGCATGGCGGTGCCGCGCGGCACCCCCTACCCCTTAGTGCCACGGGGGAATTACCACCGCGGTCAAGGGGTAAACAGGCACACCAGGGCACAATAGATCCTATCCCCCAACCCTCTCTAGATGCCCTCCCTGTAACACGGGAAGCCCTTTCATCATTAGATTTCTCTGGCTGATGTGGCTTCCTGACCTATGGATGAATCTCAAGGAGAGAGCACTAGGTTTAGTCTTGACTGGCTAGTCGTGTTCTCAATTTTATGTTCATAGTAGATGCAGGGTAGGGGGGACACAAACAGAGAAAGCCCAATTTATCCTCTGGTTCCCTGATCCCTTCTGTGATGAGGGATCATTTGTTTGATGATGAGCTACAAAGAGAGCCAGACCAAGCTTTGCTTTAAAAAAGGAATGTCTTCTTCAAGCAGATGCTACCAAGGAGAAATGTTTTCATATCTCTTAAAAACCAACACTGCATGGGCGTGGAAATTCTAGTGGAATCCTTTTATGTTTGGGTAGACATAGGAGCTTATACTGGAAGAGTCTGCCTCTAGCACAAATAGTATGCTGGACAGTGGGCACTCACCTTTGCACGGCTCTGCATCACACAAGGCAGCCGGTTTGTCGCCAGCGCAGGGGATGTTACTAGCAGCAGGGCAGTCTTAGTGGCTACGGGCCCGATTCACAGAACTAACTTAAGACAAAATCCTAAACTTACTACCATTTTGGTATTCACAGAAGGCACTTACTCATTTCGGTATTCACAGAAGGCCCTTACTCATTTTGGTATTCACAGAAGGCACTTACTCATTTTGGTATGCACAGAAGGCACTTACTCGTGGTATTCACAGAAGAAACTTACTCATTTCGGTATTCACAGAAGGCACTTACTCATTTCGGTATTCCCAGAAGTTAGGACTCCTAAATGCCTTCTGTGAATACCGAAAGTCTTAAAGTTAGGATTTTTCTCAGGTTAGAAGTAGTAAAGTTAGGAGTCCTAACTTCTGTGAATACCGAAATGAGTAATTGCCTTCTGTGAATGCCAAAATGGTAGTAAGTTTAGGATTTTGCCTTAAGTTAGTTCTGTGAATCGGGACCGGTGACTCTGTGCTGTGCTTGCCCCCTGCATAATGCAGCACAACACATTTGGTTGCTGTGGTACATTTCATGAAAATTAGTAGATCTGCCCCACAAAGGTATAAGGTACTTTCAACTGTTGAAAATATTTAGGGAAGAGTTGGGCTTGTTCAGTTTTTTTAATCAGACACTCTTTTTAAATCCTGTATCGCATGCTTACTCGCATGAAGTGAGAGGAGAGAAAATAAAACGGATTTTCGGTTACTACAAAGAATTAGAAGTACATGAACGGGTTTATGACTCTCAACTATCTAAAAGTGCAAAATAACTTTGGCAATTTCAATTCAGTCAGGCTAGGAACACATATATGTTCTGTCAGTGTGAAAAAGAACTAAAAAACATAAAACTCACAGAGCCTCATTTATGAGAAATGGCGCATTGCTGTGTGAAAGCAGCGATGCGTCACTTCTCAGTGCGCACTCCTTGCGACATGCCTGATGCGTCATATTTAATGTATGACGCATCATGTTGCGAGGAGTTACAGATACCTCAGTATTTCTGACGTATCTGTAGGCGCAAAAGTGATCGCATTTTGCGCTGCAGTGCGCGCTACGAAATTCGTTTTATTATTTAAATTGTTTACTTACCTGTAATTATCCATATGCCGGTTTTTAGCCCTCTCCACCCTGCCCCTCCCCCTCCCCCTCCCCGCCTCCCTGCCCCAACGTAACTCCCTCCACGGCCCGCGGCTGGAGAAATAGCATTTGAAACGAGTCAATGTCCTTGGGTATGTTCTATAATAAATAATAGAACATTGTCAGCGAATTAGGTTCTATTAGTTGTCCTTCCAGATAACCATGGATACTGCTCTTTCTTTTTTACTATAAATGTGCAGAGTCTAACTAGCCGCACAGCGTGTCCACTGGAGTGCTTTAATGATGACCAGGAGTGGCGCGGCATGCCATTAGTTTTTCTGCTTTCTTTATATCAGCCCTGAAGAAGGTTCATGTATTGCAAGAAACACGTGTTGGCTGAAAACAAGAGTAGAAAAGAAGTTGTTTTGTAAATATCCTGTGTGGAAACACATCATTGTATTGCCTGCATAGGCTTCAGATGAGTTTGGCCTTTTTGTCTGTTCTGTAATTATATAAATGGTAATATACGTTTTGACAATATTTTGATTTTAGGCTAGAATGCATGGAACAATGCTTTTTTGTAAATTTATTTCATTGAGTATCACAAACAGAGTTTGGAATAAATGCCCATGCTGAAGCTTTCTCTTGGAGGGTACTTGTATATTGGAGATTTCATGAGCACTATAGCTCTCTATGAAATTTGTTTGTTTAAGAAATCTTTCTAGTTCGCTACTGAATCTGCCAAAAGTGTTATTTAAATGGAATTCACTCAACTGCTGCAAATATATTCCTGAAATGAAGCCACTTTCCAAAATGCTTCATATAAAAAGAACTTTCAAGCTAATGGGTTTATGAACGATAACAGCAAATATTATGTCTACTTGCTTAATTGTGTATCCTCTAAAATGTATTTGTTGTCTACAAAATAGATTTCACATCATGGATAGAGGTGGCAAGAACAATCGTGGTGTTGAGCTTCCCACGGCTTGTGCTTGTATTGCACATGGTATTGCTTAGACATCCTTGGCCTCATTTATGGCATTAAAGCGTAAGGCAGCACAGCAAGGCAGCTGCACCGTATTTAAGCACCCTCGCGCCAATACAGACACCGTTGCACCATGGTGAAAGAGTACCTCAGTTGCAAACAGGATTGTTTTTATGCAGGAAGGGACACATTCCTGCACAAAAACAATCCTACAAGGCGTTTTCCTCTTTCTGTGTGTGCTGCAGAATGCAGCACACATGTGCAGGAAAGGGCCTCTTCTGACATGGTTGGCCTCCACTGTTTGCCTGATGCCTGATGTAATTTCAAACTGTAAGTGCAGTGGGTCCCCGCTAACCAGGTTCCCAGTGCCAGATCTCTTTCACAAACACGGTACCATGATTGGCACAACTTAAGCTGCCCCTGTCAGTCTCTGGTAAATGGTTCCCCTAGTACCTAGGGAATGGGTTCTGAAGAGTGTCCTCTGGGGCTGCAGCACTGGTTGCCTCACCCCAGGGACCCCTCATCAAGGGTATGCACTCTGCCATTGCAGGCTGCGTGTCTTGGTGCAGAGAAATCCGAAGAGTTGACTTAGCACATAGCCCTGTGTGCCATGCCACCCATACACTGCATAACATATAGGTAAGCTGCCTCTACTGCATGGGCTTTAGACTTAAGGCAGGGTGCACTATATCCCATGTGTGGGAATATCAGCATGAACAGATATGTCACTACAAAATCCAGTCCATTCTGTGATGCTGTAAGTGCCCAGGGAAGCCATACAGAGTACATGGGCTGGATACTTATCAACGCAGGTTTCTTAGCTCCATGATGGCTTCACTGATTTCTAAGATATTTGGTACAAACATCTTGTCTTAATAAATCCTCACTGATGCCAGTAATGGTGTTATTAATAAATTCACACAGGTGACCCTTCTAGGGCATCCCCTGAAAACCTGCCAAGCACTGGTGGGATTCCTGTCTTGTTTTTGCCATTCTGCCACTACCTCACATGTCTCTGACCTCATGCAGTGGGAGCCAGCGCTCTCAGATGACTGAGACAATGCCTGCTCTGGGGGGAGGTGCTTCACAAATCCTCCAGGACAGGATGGCCTTCCTGGGCGGGTATTATCAAAGGCGATGCCGCCTTTGAAATCCAACCTTAGAACCTCCAGATAGTGGGGGAGGCCAAGTCCCCGTTCCTGCTCCCCTTTTGGTGGGAGGAAAGGCAGGAAAATTAGTTAGATAAAGAGGAGTTTCCCCACTTAGCCTACACCAGGGTGGATTAGGCAATGTGAACCCCTCTCCTGAAATTCCACCATCTTGTAATGGTGGAGAAACCTCCAATCAGGGCCAGGCTAGTGCCTCCTCCCACAGGTAGTGGTCGCCAGAGGGTGTAGACACCCTAAAGGTAGGTAGACTATTGGCTACTACCTGTCTTCCCTTGTAATGCCCCAATCCCGTGTAGTGTGGTTTGTCGACTTGCTGCTTCCTGGCGACTTCAAAGCAGCACTGAATCAAGAAAAGGTACAACAGCTCCGGAGGGTCCGATCAATCTCCTTCCCAAGGTTGGAGACACCAGGACCTACCGGAGTCGCGTTATGTCAATACCTGGGGCACTAGACCCGGAACGACAAACACTGAGAAGAAGAGTCCACTCCGGACTCCCAAATCATTAGAAGCTAGCACCTGTTTAGGGACATTGAGATACCTGAGAATCACTTCCTGAGTGGCCCAGCTCTCCGAGATCACCTCTCAAAGTTGCCTGCTCCTGACCACGAGCATTTCAAGACGCATGACGCCTGTCTGACCTGTTTGCTTTGCGCCCAGCCCCACAGGCCCAAACACCGACTAACCTTCTGCGCTCCTGTGGTCCCCAAGCCCTTGCAACCTCCTCCCTTCAAAGGAGCCCCTTCGGACTCACCTGTAAGTCTACCTGTACAGTGTGATTTCAAGTGTCCCCCTTTGTCTTTGTGCACCAGTTTCCAAGACCCTCAGCACTCTGCTCCCGGCCAATCCGGGACGCTCCCTAACTTCTCTTCCTGGAACTTTAGACCTGGTCCCAACATCGACCTAACACGAGAACGTGAAATTCATGAAAGCATTAACTGATTTTTTAATTCTTATTTCTGTTTTTTCCCCATTGATTCCTATGAGGAGTAATTGCACATAAGAGTGATATATTTTGTGAACTTTGAAAAATCGTAAATCCGAAATTACTTACCTTAGAACTGTGTTCTTGGTCTTAAAAATTCTATAAAAATCGACATTTTGTTTCATAAATTGATCTGGGATTTATCCTTGAATGTATGTCTCATTTATTGCCTCTGTGGAGTACAACACATGCTTATCACCAGCCTCTGATATGCCTAACTGCTCGCACACACTACCACAAAAAGAGCATTAGAATTATCTGCTTTTACCTCTGTATACCATTTTCGGATTCTCTGCACAGTGTACTTTATTTTAGTACACTGTATAGAGAGCCAGCTTCCTACAACATGGCAAAGGAAAAACAAGCATTGGCATAGCGAATAGGTCTCGCCTTTGGGACCTTATACGTTTTTAACCAGGCAGTACATTATTTATTACATTAGCCATTTAAGATATTAAAGTCTGGGGAAAATCAATGGCGGGAGACAATTCATATGCTGTAAAAAAAAATCAAATAAATGAATATGCGGGCACATTAGTAATAATGATTGTTTTGTCAGAAATTGATTGATACCTTGATTAACTGCTAGGAGGCATCGGACCAGGTGTTTGCTATGTGCAGATTCGCTTCTGTACTCTGTCAACCCCACACTGCATGGAAGCCACAGACATACCCATTTGGAGCAATAAGCTTTTGCTTGATTTGTCCGGACTGGGTGCTCCCTGGGGGCTGGTCCATATAAAGTCCTCTCTGTTACTAGCCAGTGATCATTGTAGCAAAAAAAAGAGCCCTGTCCCTCAAAAATTGGCATGTTACGATGAAGAATGTATGATGCTAATCAAATGACAACTGCTTAGGGTCAAAACTGAGCTGCTCACAAGCTGTCCTCAGTGACTTACTCGAGGAGGCCGCTGATGGAGACGAAAAATACAAATGAAAAGCGGCGGCAAGACCTAAATCGTGCTTACAGATATGGCGTGCTCTTAAACACCTCATTTTGTAAATTGAGTTTTTGATCAATACTGGTATTGTCTGGCTCCAGCCCTAATAATTACAAAACCCTCATTAAAAAGAACAAGCGAGTGAGAATGGAAAGGCGGAAAGGAGAAGGAATATATTGATGATGGACATGGAGGGTGTGACAGCAGATGAGAAACTCGTGGATTTGGAGGACGGTCACCGCAAGATGTAAGATGCAAGAGGTAATGCTCTGTTGGTTAAGCTGCCTGCCATGACACACGGCACACAAAGGATTCTTTATTCAATTAGACGCGATCTCACGTACACTGTACAGACGGTAAACAACCTTTACAACGAAACTTTTACAACGCACTACCATTACAACGTGGTCATTACAACGCAAACTATTACAACGCATTGCGCTGGGGGGCGCCCTAGGATAGGGAATAGGTTAATTTACTATCCAATAACCTTCCCTAGTGTCCACGGGGACTGGAGTTGGAATAGTAAATTAAACTATTCACTGTCCAACACCCAAAAGCGCTATGCGTTGTAATGGTATGCGATGTAAAAACCGCGTTGTAAAGGTATGCGTGATAAAAGTATGCGTTGTAACGTCATACATCCGTACAGACATCGGTCCGAGGCTGTAAAGGCCTATTTATTGATCTGCAGTCAAGCACAGCGTGCAGGGGTTTTGTATACTTAACAGCTGTCACCAGAAGTTTGTACCTACCTTTCCGTGGACACCCCGCCACAGGAGGTTGCTGTCCCTGCATCATAACGCATTCTGAACCCCCCCCTCAACTCTCCCCCCTACCGTTCCTCATTCGTAAGCCATAGGCCAGCCTCTCAGCAGGACCGTCACCGTCTGATCTCAGCGACATCGATGAAGTACAACATGTCCTCAAACACACACAAAGCTTTTTTGCATTTTTATATAGCGCTGACTCAACCAGAAGCCGGTCTTGGAGCGCATTTTGTAGGCACTGGCGGGAGCAGGAGAGCTAGGGGTTTAACTGGAAAAAACAATGCATGGGTGGACAGGCTTGGGGTCTCATGCTATTAAAGCCTTCCCTCGCATCACTATGCTGCAAGCATGAGCTTAATAATAACTCCACGATTGTCATGTACTGCATCGTCTCCAGCTTCTGACACAGCCTTGAAGCGCTGCAATTTAATAGCACTTAGTTTACCGACCTGGTAAGGATGAAAAACTGAGCAGCCCCTACATCGATTGAAGTTCATGCTGCCCTGCAGTAACAGACAAATCACGGCATTCAACCGAGTGATGCTTGGATACTGTAATTAAGTGCCAGTGTGCAGGACGACAAAAATAAGGCACATTTTACATGCAATCAAAAACAAACAGAGAAGAGAAAAGGCAGGATTTTTCAGAGGCTGTGGGTTGGTTAGCTCACTGTTCTGGTATACAAGTGGTTCGTCCATTGAAAAAAGAAGAACAAAAGGAGAGGAGGCTTTAACAAGCGCACCCATACAAAGCTAAACAAATAAGCGCAGCTGCACGAAAGCTAAATGAAAAATAAAGTTTGAAATCTGACCCAAAACAGAAGGCACACTGCGCACCGCTGCTCGTAACTGCAAGCTGTAGGCCGTGACGGATACATTTCCTGGAAAAGGTGGGACATGCAGCCGCCTTTGCCCAATTGCTTACTGTCTTCGCATGTAAAGCCAAATAGGAAAAATGCTGAATAAACCACACGCACGAGCGTGTGAAAAGTCCTGAGTAATTCCAAGAAGTCTTTTTCCTAAAGTAGAGCATGCGCGCTGCGCTAGGCTCGACCTAAACAAGGAGAAATAAAGATATTTCTACTTGTTATGCATCACCTCGAGAGGCGTACGGATGTAGCGCTTCCCCAGGTTTACATGGCTTTGTAAATCTGGGTTAGTGTTGAATTCCACGGGGAAAACCCACCGCCACACTCATGGAACGCCTCTCAGGGCAGAGTAAGGCGACGCAGCGATTTGAACTGCATCGTCTTCCTCAGGATTTAAAAGGCCACTCAAAGTCACGCAGGGTGGCCTTGCGTGGCTTCATAACTCAAAATGAGAGCCCTGCACCACACATGTACCACTTTACTAGGTGCAAAAGGGACACAGGGTTCTCATAAATAAGCCCCTCTTTGTGCAGCAGCACGTCCCATCAAGTCATGATGAAATATGAATATTCCATCCCTCCTTGATGGAACGTCACTGGCTCTGCTTGCATCCTGCACCATCTTTAACCCCAGCTGCATTTCTGGGATGGACATGCTCCACTGCCTTGCTCAGAAGAGCCTGTCCTGCTACCCTCGGGTCCCCACAAGGATGCTGGTGGTGATTTTTTATTTTTGCCCAACCCAGAGACAACCATACATGCTCACTGAAGGCCATCCTTGACTAGGAATGCAACTCAGATATGGGCTCTGTGGTCTTGCGAGACACATGTCATGCACCCTCCTTTACCGAGCATGACTCCCATCAGCTCGCCGGGCTCTGGGGGCTGGCAGCGGTGGCAGCGACAGACTAGAGCGGCAGCGACAGGTTTCAACGCCTTCCTGCCAAGGAGGATTGCCTAATGGACGCTCCTGTTTTTAAACTGGCCTATACGTTCCTTAAAACTGGGTCCTACACCCCATCCGTGTGGGTCGTGCATGTCACATGTATGATTGCCATTGGTGTGTGCAGTGGTATGTGCATGGAGTGTGTCGGCGGTGTGTGGCTCTGGCAGACCACACATCCATTCTGTACATGAGTGGTACCTAAGATGGAGGTGGGGAGAGCCGGCTAGTCATCAGTATGAATTGCACGGCTTCTCCACAGCAGTCCTGGGGCCCTTCTAGTGGACTAGATGTTTGGGACACAGAGGACAGGAGACAGGGGCTCTTTCATGGTTCAGTCTTCCCCAGAGGGCTCCAGGGCTGGTGATGTTAGCTGACTACTGTCTTTTGAAAGGTTCTTGAACAGAAACATTCGGAATCAAGAGGCTGACAAAGGAAGTCCCTATTTTGATGGACATATTCCATATATCAATATATTTGGCTGTCCTAAGTACTTGGATGAATGAATTCTCATGAGAACCGATAAGCTATTCATCACCACTGATAATTTCAAGTGTTGGGAGTGAACGATCATTTCTTCCTGAAGAAGGCGGTTGGATCCACATAACCCACCGAAACGCGTCGTGCCGCGCTGTTGTTATAAGAGCACTAAATCAACTAGACCCTGGCCATAAACGAAATCTTACATATTAATGTTGTCACCAATGGATTTTTCTCTTGATTAGTGTACATAAATGAAAAAATGTCAGTGTCTGCTTATTCTCCAATTTTTATCCTTACTAAAAGAACAGTTTTTAATAATGTGCATAATATTTTGAAATTATGTTTCTTTCTGTGACTATAGATGTGAACCACTTTTTTGATACTTATGGTTTTTATGCAATTTTAATCAATTTTATGAAATAATAATTAGATCTATACTGATTTTGGTGAACTTACTGATAATTCTGGTGTGTGGTATGGCCGGCGTGTGAGTCCTCTATTGTGTGACTATATACAAACAAAGGGAATACGTCTTTTTGACTGAAGGCTCTGCAAGACCATGTTGTGCGACCGTGGGATCCTGGCTGATCCTCAGTGTGCCGCGGAGAGGGATGGCTCACTCTTTGTCTCTAAGAGCATCTCTATTGGTTAATTCATGGAGGGTTGTGCAGAGGATAGGCCAGACCAAAAAGCGACTAGACAATATGGCGCCATGAAGAGAAGGACCAGTGTTGGTGGATGACCGACAAAACCAGGGAAAGCCTCTGAGGGCTTGGACTATATCAAAATTGCAAGCGCAGTCACCGGTTACCCCTACCTCGACCCTGGTCACCGCTGCACCTGGAGGGGTCTCTGGTCTGCTTTGATGGTGGGGTTGAGTTTGGACTTGAGGAAGGTCTTGGACCATCTCCATAAATCTGATCAGATCAAGCACGGCGAGGCCTCGCCCCACCGGTTTCACGCAACCGCCTTTACCAATCAGAGGCATGCACCTGGGCACAGGTGCAAAGACCTGAGACAAGAACAGCGTCAGCCAGGCTGGGGCTAAGTCAGTAAGGCCTCTGCTGGTAGACTCTGTAGGGCCACACACCGCTGGGAGTGGAGCAGCCCTCAACCCGCCAGTGAAAGCTGGCTCCGTCGCCAAGGGCTAGCAAAGATGAAGTACCACCTAGTTATACTATGACCCATAACGGTGAACCCATAGGTTTCAGAAGACCCCTGCCCACCACTTCCCAAGTGACAATTTGTCTTCTCTTGCTCTGATTGTTTGAGTGTGATATCTTGCCTAAGGGATCAGCCCGCACCAGATCTGACTGTTTCCTTCACAAAGTGATGTATAGCACTGTTGCCCTCTGACCTTTATGCAAAATATTGTGTTGTGTCCTAAAAGTAAAGTTTCAATACCAATTCTTTGACAATGACTTATTGATTGTTTTATTTGCTTCACTGGGTTCTGGGGGCCTCATTTATGAGGCTATGCGTCACTTTTATGCCGCTGGTGCGTCACTTTTTGTGACACACCAGTGGCGTAAAAAATGCGCCTTGTTGCGCCATATTTACAAAGTGATGCATCTAGGTAGATGCGTCACTTTGTAAACCCCTGCGCCAGGTATAATGTATGCAAGGGGGCGTATTGATGCAAAAAAGGGTCGTAGAAGTGACACAGTGAAATCTATGAGATTTCACTGCGTCACTTCTAGGACACAAATGCGTCAATTTCTTACGCCTGCCTCACAGCAGGCGTAAGACTGGCGCAAGCCCTTTCACACGGGGCTTGCCCCATGTGAAAGGACACATTGCTGGGGTTGCGTCACTTTTGTGACACACTCCAGCAATGCGTCACTTTTGCGCCTACAGATACGTCAGAAATACTGACGTATCTGTAACTCCTTGCGACATGATGCGTCATACTGTAAATATGACGCATCATTGGTGTCGCAAGGAGGGTGTAATGAAAAGTGACGCATCGCTGTTTTCACGCAGTGATGCGTCACTTTTCATAAATGAGGTCCTGAGTTTTTTACCCCACCCCACTCCCTGGGTAAGCTTTTGTAGTTTTAACCTCATTACCCAGGGGTCAGTTGAGGAGGGTACTCGGTGCTCAGTAGAAAGGTGACCTCCAGGGCACCAGTGGTAAAACACAGGGTGCAGGTTGAGCCTAGTACCCGATAACCTTGGGAGCCCTGAAAAATGTTCCCACACGCATCATGTACACGCCATCTCCGGCCCCCAGTGTATTGGGCTCAGAGGGGCCCAATCTCCAGGGGCCCCTGCCCAGCTGCAGCCAGGGTACCATCAAAGTGGAGCCAAAGATGAGAGAAAAGAAAAAACAAGGCAGCCCACCTTCAGCATCTATGCACTGCGGGTCTGAAGCAGAGGCACAGAAACCACAGACTGTTGTCAACCCTTCTCCACTCCTGGAAGGAGCCCTTGAAAGAACACTGCAACACCTACATACAAACAAACATTAAAAGAAACCTATCTTTAAAAGATATCAATGTATTAACCTGCCATTAAACATACCTACCTGTGATTGAAACATTAGATGAATGGGTAATTTTTTTTTTCAAATTCATATCCGGAGTTTAATATAGCGCGAACTTGAACTTGACCTGAAAGTATCAGGTATCGGAGCGCTTTACATAGCACCCGTTGCGTTACATGAGGACACATTCATTTTTGTTAGGCACGGGGAGATTAAGGGCCAGCGATAATTATTGCTGGCTGTACATAGCAATAGAAATACTATCGTCGGCTATCGCTGAATATTATCGCCATGATAATGTTATATTTACAACGCATGGCGCTATGGCGATAATATTTCAGCGATAGCGGTGTTTTCAATGGAACATCGCTGGTTTTCCAGCGGTGTCCCATTGAAAACAGCAATAACATTGCTGATACGACCCTGTGGTCGTATCAGCATAATCCGTCTCCCGTTAAAAGTATGCCTTAGTCAGGAATTTAACAGATGTTAAATTCCTGAGTTAAGGCTGAGGTAGCGCGATATTTTTAATCGCTGCACCTCCTTGTTAATATCGCGAAGCTGCCTTCATGATATTAACATGTGTTGTTTTCACAGCCACGCCTTCTTTGAATCTCATTAGCGATGCGAGGCGAGGCTGTGAAAAAACGGCCTCTACATCAAGTAAACACGCACGGTCGTGCCCGTGATGATATTGCGATATAATTATCGCTGCTTTTCGCCCAAAAACGGACGCTAAAGCGGCGATAATTATATCGCCAGCCCTTGCTAATATGCCCCTCAGTGATTTGCCCAGAATCACAGGATGATCAGCGTCATTGCCGAGACTGGAACCCGGTTCTCCAAATTCGAGGTCGACAGCCCTAGCCGTTAGGCCAACTCCTCTCCCCAATATTATGTTTATTATATATTTGTGACGCTGATTCATATGTGCTACACATAATGTATTTAATCAATAAACTAAGAGGGTGAGGTCAAGAAGTTTCATGAGGCACACCCCCAAGGACAGTGGCCGCTTCAAAGGACCAGCCACCTCAGTGGTGTCCCCACGGATCCTCAGAAACAGGCAGACTCACTAGGCCCATTGCTGCACATCTTATGAAGTTACATTTGCAAGCTGGAATTTGAATATTAATATTTTTGGAAATAATATTCAGAACACAATATTTATGTCAAATGATTTTTCTGACTGAGATCTTGTGGCATAAAACCCAGCCTGGTCTGCTGTGGAAACCTTTGCAGAGCATTCCTGTAATGACATGCCATCGAAGATAGAGCCCGCTGTGAGGACAGCTATGAGGACCGCGCAGTTTCAACTGGTGTTTCAGTAAAGGGTGCCTCTTCCCTTCTCCCATGTCTCTGATGCTGCCCCATCGCCTGAAGCACCTGAAACAATGAACGACCCAACCTTGGAGATTCAAGAACCTACTTATAACTAGGCCTTGGCTGTAAATTCCGTTCAGCTCAAGGAGTTTGCGGAATGTGGGTAATTTTGCGTTCCGCAGTAGATATTGAGTTCCCAGGAGGCTTGTTTCCGGTCCAGGGAAGACCTGGCTTGGCAGTTCCGGATGGACTGTTCCCATGAGGAACAGGGTCAAGACTGATTTGCATATGGCTGGCTCGGAACTGGGATGGCAAATTTAGCTAAAGAACAATGATGGATTCAACCTAGATCTGTGACTGGGGGTAGTGTCTGAAAAGTTTCAGCGCTCCGTCCATCATCTTTTATGTTTGCTTTGCTCACCCTAAGTTGGCAGGGTATTCCCTGATGTGGGTTCCTTGCTCATTTTGCCACTGGAGTTAAGCTTGCCTGACTGATGAGGGATGTTATCCCTAAATCAGTCCCAGGATGCTTGTGTACGGTCCAGGGAAGCCCTGGCTTGGCAGTTCAGGCTGGACCGTTCCTATGAGGAACAGAGTCAAGATGGATTTGCACATGGCTGGGTCTGAACTGCGGTACTGAAGTGAGCTAAAGAACGATGATGGATTCAACACAGATCCGTGACTGGGGGTGAGTGTCTGAAAAGTTTCATCGATCTGTCCGTCATCTCCTTGTGTTTGCTTTGTTGGCCCGAAGTTGGCAGCGTATGCCCAGACCTGGGTCCCTTGCTCACTTTACCACTGGAGTTAAGCTTGCCTGGCTGATGAGGGGTGTTATATCAAAATTGGTCTCAGGATGCTCGTTTACGGTCCAGGGAAGACCTGACTTGGCCGTTTGGACTGGACTGTTCCATGAGGAACTGTTATGTTCACTGTATCTTTAAGACTTCCCCTGCTTGATTACATCATTGTTAGAATGTTGACATTCCATTGCTGGGATGTCAGTTTACTGATCTTGTGTCCTGTTGATGGCTGTACATTAAAGCTACTCTACTTCTTCTACTCTATCTGGATTGAGTGCTTTTATCAGGAACATGGTCAAGAATGATTTGCATATGGCTGGGAAACGTTTTAGTGCTCTGTCCATCATCTTCTTATGTTTGCTTTGTTCCCCCTAAGTTGGCAGAGTATGCCCAGATGTGGGTCCCTTGCTCATTTTGCCACTGGAGTCAAGCTAGCCTGTCTGATGAGGGGCTTTACCCTCAAATCAGTCCCAGGATGCTTGTTTCCGGTCCAGGGAAGGCCTGGCTTTGCAGTTCAGGTTGGATCATTCCCATTAGGAACAGGGTCAAGACTGATTTGATTATGGCTGGGTCTGAACTGGGGTAGCATATGCGTTCCGGAGGTTTCCAGTTAGGTGATTCTGCCTACGAGGATCTTTGATAACATTCACAAGTACCAACAACTCTCCGAGACCATGGGGCAAAGTTAGGGCCTCTAAAATATACCACGTGACATTACCCAGACGTATGTACTAACGCATGCTTTACTGTTGCAGCGTATTTATTGATTTAACATATTTTTCACCTCATTTGAGAATAACTAGGAGTGGCGAACACAGGGCTGGTCCCTGTGTAGTCCTGATGAAGAGCTTGGGGAATGCTCGAAACATGTTGACTAAAAAATGCTAGGTACACCTAACCCATTGCTATTAGGTCATCTAGCGTTCCACCCCGTTTTTAAACTATAGCAACTAGGAGCAAGAATAAATCTATGTCGCCCACTAGCTAGGTATTTTTAACTCACTTCTAGCCCACTCCACCCCACTACACTGTCTGCACTACACATAGTCCATCACTTTAGTGCTCCTACGTAATCCGCAGGTCGTAGCACGCCTCAGCCTGTAGAGGACTGAGATGGCCCCTATGATGAATCATGTCACCGTGGGGAAACCCTAGTGAGTAAGGGGACTCAGGAAAGAAAACTTTTTCTTTCTGACATTGTTTTTCCAACTCCATTGAGTTTTGTGAAATCCGTCCTTTTGGCTAGGATCGTTTTCCCGAGATTTCGGGATATTCATGTCTACCCTTAAACCGGTCCCAGGATGCTTGATTCTGGTCCAGGGAAGACCTGGCTTGGCAGTTCGGGCTGGAACATTCCCATGAGGAACAGGGTCAAGACTGATTTGCATATGGCTGGGTCTGAACTGGGGTAGCGAAATGAGCTAAAGAGCGATGGTGGATTTAACCTAAATCTTTGCCTGGGGGTGAGTGTCTGAAAAGTTTCCACGCTCTGTCCATCATCTCCTTGTATTTGCTTTATTCGCACTAAGTTGGCAGCGTATGCCCAGATGTGGGTTCCTTACTCATTTTGCAACTGGAGTCAAGCTAGCCTGGCTGATGAGGGGTGTTACCATGAAACTGGCCCCATGATGCTTGTTTCCAGTCCAGGGAAGTCCTGTCTTGGTAGTTCGGGATGGACTGTTCCCATGAGGCACAGTGTCAAGACTGATATGCATATGGTGGGTCTGAACTGGGGTTTCGAAGTGAGCCAAAGAACGATGATAGATTCAACCCAGATCTGTGACTGGGAGTGTATGTCTGAAATGTTTCAGTGCTCCGTCTATCATCTCTTTGTGTAAGATACCACGATTGTGACCCCCCGAAACTTGGCAAATGTGCCATTAAAGCCCAACCGGAAGACATGCCTTAAGGGCCGGATTGCGAACTTGGCAGATGAGATACTTTGTCACAAACTTGACCGGTATCCTGTCCGCCAAATTACAAGTTTCATAGGATTTAATGAGATTTATATTTCGGCAGACAGGATATCTGTCACCGTTGTGACAGAGTAACCTGTCGATTTCTTTTTTTTAAAGTTTTATATACCGTGAACTAGACCCGAAGGTATCAGAGCGCTTTACATGAGCACCAGTCGCTCTACAGAAATCACATTAATTTTTTGTTGGGCACAGCGACATAGTGATTTGCCCAGAGTCACAGAATGTTGAGTGCCTCTGCCAAGACTCGAACCTGCTTTCAAAGCTTTGAGGTCAACCTCTCTAGCCGTTAGGCCACACCCCCCTCCCTAATCTAAATCAGGCCCCAAGTCTCTATAAAACCAAAGAATGCCAGAGCGTCTGTGGACGCCTTTACAGCACAGGAGTCCAATTTAAATATATCGTTCCAGCATTCTGCACGTACGCGGCGTCCTTAAAAGCAAAGTGCGTTATTTGAAGGAAGCTAAGTGCAAATCCAAGGAGCCACCCATGGAGGCACAGAGATAATTGGATTGCCTGTTGAGACAGAGAAAAAGAGCCCCTTTGCAACACTTATTCCTGCTTTTACTCAAAAATGGTTGCAGCATATTTTTACTTAGCAGCCTTGGACAAATTCAAAGTATATGAGTGAGGGTTGTCTACGCAACGCATAATCTGCGTCTTAATGAGTCACCTTGGCTTGCCTTCCAGCCCACTCTCGATTCGCGCAGCGGGAGCTGAGCAAATCTGAGACACATGCAATATCGCCTGGCACCTAGCCTGTAGGAGCTGATAAAAGAACTAAAACAAGCATTGACAAAGTCAACAGGTCTAGAACTGGTTACTACCCTTTTGCAGGCCCGGACTGGCCATAGCGGGCACCGGGCAATCCCCCGGTGAGCCCACGGGTGGGTGCCGGTTTTGGGCCCCTGGGGGCCGATTTTGGTACAGGGTCGATTTAGCTGCAAAATCGGCCCTGTACCAAAATCGGCCGAAAACCGGCCCCGGCAAAGAGCTCGGCGGCACCTCCAACCCCCCGAGTGGGGAGGGAGGCCCGGCCGAGCACTTTGCCAGGACCGGTTGTGGTTCCCAGTCCGGCCCTGCCCTTTTGGCTTTATCAGTAACCTTCTGGTTACTGGCAGTACTAACAGGAATAATTTGGCTATGTTTAATCTCAGAAATCACACTTTTCTACTGGTGCCAGCACCGAAAGGCACTACTTTGTGTGCAGATGTGTTTCTTGTGAAAGGACAGAATGCCATCACTCATAGTGTGGTTAGCCAATGGTTGAAGCCGGCTGACCAGTTGCTCTCCATGCTGTAGCGGACAGAAGGCACCTGCAATGATACAACAGACCAATGGATGAAGAGGACTGGCTGAAAGACCCTAGAAGTAAGTCTAGTATATTTTACTAAAATCAAAAGGTCTTTGTTGACGGGACTCCAAAATTGTCCTCCGCAAAACCCGCCCTCCGTCTCTAGCACTGGTTGCCAGTGAAGAGCGAATTCGTTTTAAATCACTTTGCATTGTTCATAAATTCCTTCCGGGGTTAGGCCCGCCCCTGATTTCAGCCATAATTCAGCCTTACAAAGCTAGGAGGAAGCTTCGCTCGGATGACCTTCATCTCATCGCAACCCCCAGAATAGAACGTGCTAGAAGTGGCGGCAGACTTTTCTCCTTGAACGCAGGCAGACTTTGGAACGCTCCGCCTCTCCACCTCCGGAACGAACCCAGTCGCTGCTCCTTCAGTAGTAGTTAGCCTAGCGCTGGGAGGCCTCCGGCTAGCCGCCATGCGCTCTAAAAAATGCCCTTTTCATTTCATTTTGCTAATGCCAGACCGAACGAGTCAATTCCATAAGGTTCCTCTTTAGTTTGTTTTTCATTTCCTGTTTACAAATGACATACTTTTCTCTGCAGGCGAAAACAACACAGAAGGATGTTGGAAGCCCCGCCCTACATGCGCTGGCTTTTCCACTGGTATTAACCCCTTCGCTGCGGGGGTTATTCCCCCGCTGTGCTGGTGGGGAGGGGGGCGCGCACAGCGCCCACATGCTCATGACGAGCTCAGCTCGTCATGAGGCACGGCCCTCCTGTGCTCATGACGAGCTGAGCTCGTCACAGGTGCATTACCTCCTGTGGAACGCTCAGCACAGCAGGGGAATTCTCCCCGCACCTGAGCGTTCCACGGCTCATGACGAGCTGATCTCATCATGAGCACCGGAGCGCCGTGGCTCATGACGAGCTCAGCTCATCATGAGCCTCGAAGAGGTTAAGCCAGTGACCTGTTGTGGCCAGGGCCCAACTGGGAACTCGAAGAAGCCCTGGCGATTTTTGTCAGATCAGCCCTGGGGGGGACAGGGGACGTAGGGGGACGTGGGGGGGTTCACGTGTGAAGCACTGCTGCTTGTGTTCCTGGAGCTGATACTGCAGCGGCCCCCACTCCTTCTAGCCTCCTGGGGCAATTCCAGGGGGTTTATTTACAAACCCCTTGCACATCGGGTGCATCACATTGCTGACACACCTGCGGCGCAACCTGCTGAGTGAAATTTACAAGCACACATGAAGCCACCCTGCATGGGTGTTGCTGTGGGTGTTCCCATGCAACACCCATGTCCACTGATGCATTTCCAGATTTATGAGCAATCGTAAACCTGGAAATGCGTCAGAATGCTATGTCACCCGGGAGTGTGCGTAGCGAGGTGCAACGAGGAGAAATGTTTTCATTTCTCCTCGTTTCTTTCATCTTTCAATGTGTTCTGCATTCTACAGCACTCATTGGAAGAGGAAATCACCTCAATTGATTGTTTTTGTGCAGGAAGGTGTCCCTTCCTGCACAAGAACAATCTACCCACGAGGCAGGCATCCTTAAACTATGGTGCAAAGGTGCCTGCGCTGGCACATGGCAGCAGTTTGTGCGCCGGCGTGGGGAAAAGCACAGAGATGCAACATATTGTTGTAAATATGTCGTATGCCTGTGCTTCGAAACTAATGCAGCACGCCCAGTAAAATGACTTGTGGCACCGCGCTGCGTTAGTTTCTCGTAAATAGGGACCCCAATGCCCAGGACAGCCAGTCCGGCCCTGGTTGTGGACGATCCTATTCCAATTCGTGGCCATTCACTCACCACTTGTCGATCTCCTCCCGATTATTCCACCCGCTACCTCCTCTCTCTCCAACTCCTCAACCACACCCCCAGCGTCGCCTACTGACCCCCTCTAACCCCCCTTCCCTAACAATGCTCTCTCCTCTACCCTACCCCCTGCCTCCAACCCACCCTTTGCTCCCCCGAGCTTCCTTATATCCCCTAATACCGCCACGCCTACTCAGGCTCTCTCCCTAACCCCTTACTTCCTATGCACATCCACTCACGCTCCACCTGACGATCTCCTCTCAACCATTCCCCCCACATCCTCAACCTTATCCAACCCCGCTTCTACTCCTCCAGTTTCACCTAACTACCCTCTTTCATCCCCCTTTTCTAATACTTCACTCTCCCTTTAAGCCCTCCCTCCAACCAACCCCCACCCTCCCTCACCCTTTGATGCGCCTCATCTCCTATCCCCCCCAAAGTCCTCCCTCACCACCCTCCTCTGTCCCCTCCTTCTTCCCACTTTTCCCCATTCACTCCACCCCTTACTGACTTTCCACCTCACTCACCTATCGGTCATCTAAAAGCTGGTCATCTTATGCCTACCTCCGATATACCCACCACCTCTATTAACAACCATAGTAAATTGAATTCCCCCCTTACGCCTATTTCTGATATATCCCCTACCTCTATTAATGTTCGACCACCTCACTATATTCCCCCCCCTCTAGGCTTTCCCCCCTTCCGCCCCATGCTTCCCCCCACCTTGATAACCCATACCCTACCAATCTCTTTAATTTATTTGATACACTTTACGCCTCAATTCCATCCCAGTCACTCCTTAAAGTCGAACTTTTACTTTCGTCCCTCGTCTTAGAACTCTCCTCACTCAGAATTGATATCTCTCTCCTCCTTAATACTCACCCGTCTGTTTCTGACCACACCTCCATTGAGGTTCTGTGGTTTTCGACTCCGCTTCGTATCTAGCCGCCATTTTGTGTCCAGCCGCCATTTTGTGTTGCCTCACTCAGGCAGCACGGCAAACGCAGTGTTTTTGCTTTTTCAGCTGCTACATGTCTCTTCTGTTAAAAAGTAACCCCTTGTCCTTGTTTACGGAACCGATGTCAGGGTCTGGCTGAGTTCGTTAATCCATGTCTAGACTGATTAATCCTTTTCTTAATCCACTGTTTGGGTCCCACCATTCTTTCTTACTTTATCTTATTTGACTGGCCTTCGCTATTCTCTTTGTGTATTCTCTTATTACACAAACTAGCCTTTGAAACACACGAACATGCTCTACCACCTACAAATTGAATTACGGGCACTAGTGTTGATTAACTTGAGGGGAGGAGAGCACACGGGGTCTGAAAGGAGGGTGTGTTTTGGATACTTGATAGCTTGTTTTCGAACTATTCCTATTCGTCAGTTTTGTATGTTTTGAGAGTAGGCATTGTAAATATGTGTACTATAAGAGACTGTGAGCCACGGAGTTAAGTGGCAGTCTCCTGAGAACATACCATTGGTGTACTTCTTGGACAACTGTGCTTAGCTGCAGCTAATAAACTCGATTTTCTACGCCTAACAGAGTGTCCCGTGTCTCTGTCTGACAAGGCAGGTGAACCCGGAGATTATAGGCGTGCCCTGCGCCGCTCGGCCCATAAGGCCCGGTTCTCCACTATGACGTCAAATTACACCGTCCCGCCACAAGATGACACTCTTCTCAAACAACCCCCTAACAGACCTCCTATTGTATCGACCTTCACCGACACCCCTCTCCTCCCCTATAAATTCACAACCCGAGCTAAGCATAATGATTACCCCTTAAGCACCCCACCCAGTAACTGTAACACTTCCTCTCCACCTCATCATTATACTTGCAACTTAATCTTGGGAACCAACTCTCTTATTAACTCCCATGACTCCCCTTCTCCATCCTCGACCTACCATCCCCTGCTCATCCACAATACCTATTGTCTGAAACACAAACAGACTCCCCCCTCAACCGACATCTCCTAGACCCCCCAACTACTTAGATCTATCCCCCACTGTCTACCCTCCCCATCTCCGGTCACCTCTCCCCTTCGCTGCATGTTGATAAACTGTAGATCCGCCTCCTGCCACGCAACTGAGATTTCTGAAACCATTCTCAGTGAAAACATTGACATCGCTTTCCTTACTGAAACCTGGCTCACCGCCCACTCCACCCCTATCCTCGACCTGCTTATCCCTCCAGGCTTTTCTATTATCAGGAAGGACAGAATCCAACAACCAGGAGGAGGCCTTGCCCTTATCTTTAAGGAGAAACTCGACATATCACCTGTCCTACTCCAAGACCGTTCGTCTTTTGAATACCTCTGCGCCGACCTCTCTTTTCCTGGCTTTCTCACCACTTGGCTACACACCACCTACCAGCCCCCAGGAAATTGCCTCCCCTTCACAGAAGAGATGACTGATCTTATTATTCAAGCTTCAATCTCTCATCCCAAAAATCTCTTCCTGGGGTACTACAACATCCACTGGAACAAAAAAAGATGACCCTGCGTTCTCCCTTTTTAATGGAACCCTTGACATCACTGACCTGACCCAACTCTGCCTAGCCCCCACTCACATCAAAGGCGCCACCCTAGATGCTATCCTGACGAACAAGGATATTGCCTCTCTCTCTAAAATAACACCTGTTGATTGGTCTGATCACCACCTCATCTTCTTCACCCTGAACTGCCCCCCCACTCCCCCTGCCCCTATCAGCACTCTTCCCATGAAACCCACTCCTAACCTTCACCTCATCCCACCTGACAAACTGGAATCGGCAATTAAAACTCGCCTACTCCTCCCCCCTTTCTTAGCAACAATGATCTCACTGACCATTTTAACAATTCCATTCTTGACGCCCTTGACTTAATTGCCCCCATTAAATTAAAAAAACAAAAAAAATCCCTCCAAAGTTCTGGTTCAACGCTGTGCTCAATAACGAAAGACAGACCCTCAGACAATCTGAACACGCCTGGAGGAATCATCCCTCCTCTGAAAACCTGGCCCTACTGAGATCCAACAGAGCACATTACAAAAAACATATCTTTAACGAAAAAGCCACCTTCCTCCGGTCTCAACTTGACCAGGCCAGAAACCGTCCCAGAGAACTGTTTAACATTGTTAAAAAACAAACTTCCTCTGGCCCTCCTAAACTTGCAGCCTCTGTGGATAGATGCGAAGAAATTGCCAGTTTCTTTTCGAACAAAGTCAACTCTATTGAACTATCCTTCTCTTCCCCTCCTCTCTCTCTCTCCAACCTCCCTCCACCCAACCCACCTTACCTAATGTGCCCAATTCACCTCCTTCCCCATCCCTCTCTCCTCTCACCTATCAACCTCCCCCGTCCAAATATCATTCCCCTGCACTCCCAATTCACTTATTTCCTCCTCCCCCTGCACCCCAACCCCACCCAACCCCTCCCTTCTCTCACCCTGCAGGACTCCTCCTCTACCTTTTCCTCTCCTAAAAATAACGCTTCATGGAGTATATTTAATACAACCTCTGAAACGACTATCATCAACATCATCTTCAAACTCAAACCGTCCTGACATTCTAAAGACCCCCTCCCCGCCCACGTAGTTCAAGAACTCCAATACACCATTGCCCCAATCTGGACCGCTATCATCAACTCCTCTCTTTCTTCTGGCTGCGTTCCTGCCTCCCTTCAGCTAGGTCAAATCTCCCCTATTCTAAAAAACCCCACTGCCGACACTAATGATCTGAACAATCTACGCCCCATCTCCAACCTTCCCTTCCTCTCTAAAGCCCTTGAAAAATGTGTTCTGTCTCAGCTAGACAACCATATCTCCTCCTTCAACCTACTCGACATCTTCCAATCTAGGTTTAGAAAGGGATGCAGCTCAGAAACAGCCATGCTCAATATTACTGATGACATTCATCGCTCTCTTGACAAGGGCGAATCCTCCCTACTAATCCTCCTGGATCTCTCGGCGGCATTTGATACGGTACACCATCCCACCCTGTTGAACACCCTAAAAGTTTGCTTTGGTTTTAAAGGCACTGTACTCCAATGGTTCACCTCCTTCCTCCGGGACAGATCCCAACAAATTAAGCTCAGTCACTGCCTTTCTAAACCTCAACCTGTCGCTCTCGGAGTCCCCCAAGGGTCTATCCTCTCTCCAACCCTTTTCAACCTCTTCATGGAACCCCTCACTCTCATTCTCAAACGAGCCAAAATCAGCTACCACCTATACGCCGATGATACCCAATTATACTACAAGATTAAAACCCACAATGACATTCTTCACCTCAATGACACTCTATTGAAAGTCCAAGCCTGGTTTCACCTTAATCATCTCAAAATCAATCCTAAAAAAACCAAAATTAACCTTTTCACCCCTAAACTCAACTCCTTTCCCATTCAACTCTGGACTAAAGACATCACAGCCCTTAATTGTGCCCTCTCCACCTCCAATACGGTCAAATCCCTGGGTATCAGTATTGATCAGAACCTTACCCTCATCCCCCACATCAAAAATACGGCAAGAAGTGCTCTCTCCACCCTACACCACCTCAAATAAGTTAAACCTTTCATTCCAGCTGATGATTTCAAAATCGTCGTACAATCCGTTGTCCTATCCAGGATTGACTATGGTAACGCCACTCTGGCAGGCACCCCCAAAGTCCACCTGGCACCAATTAAATCTGTCCTCAACATAGCCGCTAGACTTATTTCTGACTGTCGAAAATACGCCCATATTTCCCCTGTCCTCAAAAACCTGAACTGGCTCCCTATCGAAGGTCGCTCCACCTACAAGATTGCTCGCATTGCCCATAAAGCTCTTCACCAAGACATCCCCTCTTACCTGTCAAGCAAACTACAAAAAGCAGGGAGCACTAGATCACTGAGAAGTACAAACTCCCTTGTCCTTATCCCTTCCAAACTTAAATGCAAAAAGACCCAATCTCGTGCATTCTCTGGTAATGCACCCACTATCTGGAATGCACTACCCAAAGACCTTCGCTGCAACCCCTCCTATCCTCTCTTCAAAAGGAGACTCAAAGCTCTCCTCAATAAATACTGGGGTTCTTAATTTTTTATTGATCTTGAACTCCCTCATCACCGTTCTATCACTCTCTCTCTGTCACCCAACATTCTCCCCCCTCCATCTCACCCACCCCCTCCTCACCCTCTTCCTTAGCGTTACCTTCAACTCCCCCTGCACCGCCTCTACTCTGCTCTACTGACCCCTTTCTCTAACCTACCACTTTGTACATTTTTTTTTTTTTTTAAATTTTTTTATTTCTCCTGCTCATTTCTAATTGTGTATTTTATTTAATATGTACTTGCTCTGTTCATGTGTCATCACTATGTAAAGTGCTCTGATACTCCCGGGTCCAGCAGCGCTATATAAAACTTTTTAAATAAATAAATAAATAAAGAGTTTTGGACAGCTGAGCCTCAGCGGACTCCTCTGCGGCACACTCCATGTGCTGCTCACCTTCGAATGGTCCTTCAATAATAATCACACTCGGCCTCATTGTTTTATTTCCTTCATCCATTCCCACAGCAACTTTAAAGTGTAGCATGCCTTGAGACTCTGGTTAAAATCCATACAAACACTGGTAGAACCTTAAGAGACTTGTTCCATTATGTCCTTAGAAGGTGGGTGAGATCACCGGGGTGTGGCCAAAAGGTATTCACCAGATATTTCAAAAACACCAACTCATATCTATCTATAGGGTTGGTCTTCTCTAATCTATAGCTCACCATACACTGGGCTCCCTTTAGAGTTTGGAGGACAGGGCACTCCATCTAAAATGCAGCTGCGTAACATGTCCACAAAACTCTTGGTCCACCCTTCTCATTGAAAGATGCACGGACCATAAGCTTTCCGTTGGCGGAGCCCATGTTGGATCTATCTAGGGTAAGCTTTCTCCAACAGCCCAACGGAGTAGGGGATGTTAGAGAAAGAGCATTAAACTGCCTGCCCTATATATGGTGGACATTGTAATGTTCTTTTTTCTATCCTTCGCTTTCAGGTAAAACCTAGTGGTGAGGGGCAGAAAAAACAACAATGACACCCTCACTCCCAGGGTGTGCATGGCATTTGTTTTTTTTGTTTTTCAGAAACATACTTTGTTACATTCTGTTTTATTATATGTGTGTGTTCCTCTTTAAGTATCAAACCTGTCGCATGCACTTGCATGAGCTCCTGCGTGAGCCATGGCATGAGACATGTTATTACTTAAACAAGTTCCACATTCCAGGGAGTTACTGAGGCTATGTACAGTACTAATTGATTCAGTTTAACTGTGGCCTCTACACTGCTTGTTCTTGTATTTCATGCTGCAATAAAATCCTGCTTAAACTTCTTCAGCCTTCATTGAATATATCCTACAAATTGGCGACGATTTATACCACTCAGCAGCACGAAGAAAGAGTGGTACTTGGAAAAGAATATTCACCTTTTTGAACATTTTGGAAGTTCTCACTGGTATGTTTAAATTTTCTTATTTCATTGTACATTTGATAGTACCAGCGGCTGTCTCTAATTACAATTTAAGTGCTCTGATTGCACCTGCGGCAGTATTTTTCCTTAATTATCTACTTCTTCATTCATTTTTGTTTTATTGCTATTTTCATTAACATAGACTATACAATATATTCCATTCTTCAATAATACTTCGGTACCCTTTGTTTCCGCTCTAAGACTCTGTTTTTGAAAAACAAGATTTTGCCTGCTTAATGTTTATTCAACTTTGATTGTCATTTAAAAGGAAACATCGTACCAAATTCTCTGGCGTTCTCCTCGAGACCATTACAGCGTCTTCACAAGTGTACACGCAAGTACAGTGCATTCCACGTCATTGCGCTGACATTACGTTGCGTCCTACTTCATTGCGATGACGCTACGCCCTATGTCATCGCGCTGACGCTGTCGGCCATTTTCTGAGTGTTTTTCCTTAGCAACGCTCGTGTTCATTGACAACGCCTTCATTTTTCGATACGCTACTACGAACAATATCAGTAAGTGGAAAACAACGTTTTACTTCACAATTCCTTACCAATTTTCTGCACAATAACTTCAATATCATTTTTTCTTAGTTGTGTACTATTTGAAGTTTAATCATTTACCTATTTTTGCTAGCCAATTTATCTTTCTGAAATTTACAATACTACGTTAAAAAATACAATTTTAATTTCCACAAAACACAATGCAATTTGACCCACCAGCTAAATTTCTTCAACTCAAAGGCGATCCTCCCATGCCTTGGTCGAAATGGAAAGAAGAGTTTGTAACATACATGAAAGCAATTGATGGGGAAAGAATGGGTTCTGAAAGAAAAAAAAGCATTTTACTTCATTGTTTAGGATCCAAAGGCCAAGTTATATTCAGATCACTACCTCAAATTGTTTCATCTTCTGATGGCAGTGGTGACTCATTAAATGTTTATTCTGAAGCGCTAGCAAGACTTGAAAAAAGATTCAAACCTAATGTTAGCATTGCTTTAAATCGCTTCAAATTTTACACCAGAAAACAAAAAGAGGACGAATCGTTCGATGATTTTTTAACTGCTCTCAGATCACTTAGTGTTCACTGTAACTTTGGAACCATTTCTGATGAAATGATACGTGATCAAATCATTGTCCATGTAAAGTGCAAAAAGATTCAGGATAAACTATGGGTCATGGGGAATCCTAATCTCAATGAGACTATCGCCACTGCTAAGGCTCAAGAACAGTCAGATTTGTGGATGGACACTGTCAGAAAAGATCCTGTTAAAAAAACTCAAGGAGAGGAAGTTTGTGTACTTAAGAACAAATTTGATCCCAAGAAACTTTCAACTAACTACTCATCAAAGTCTAATTTTAATGGTCCAAGATATTTCCAACAACAACGCTCTAATTTTCAACCTATGTGTTTTAGGTGTGGTAATAAATCACACTATGCATCTTTTCCTGGTTGTCCGGCGTTAAAAAAAGATTGCAAAAACTGTGGTAGGATTGGACACTTTAGTAACATGTGTAGAGACAAACGTCCTTTTTCACAAAGTAGAGGTGCAGTTGCATCCATGTTTGAAGAAAATGTGAATACTTTCTCTGATATTGACGTTGGGGAGAGAGAAGGTTTTGTAGTACCAATTATTGATTACCATGCTAATCTAGTGCTCAAATCCCCAAAATGTGTTTTTCAAGTTCTGGAAATTGATTTATATTTAATGGTGGACTCAGGTTCACCCTGGACCATCATTTCTCTTGACTATTTTAATGCAACTTTATCTAATTGTCTTTCTATATTAGATCTCAAACATCCTGATATTGATGCTAAAAATGTCAGTGGTAATAGAATTGATTTTATTGGTTATTTCCACATTATTTTGCATTTCAGACACAGAAAAACTAACATAAAATTATATATTTCACAAAAGGGTGTGAACGTTTTGGGATGGCTAGACCAATGGAAATTGGGCATCATCTTAAATCCTCATGCAAAGGAACAAGTTTCCTTATATGATGATAGTTTAATGGATGCTACTTCATTCGTTGGAAACATTTCTGAATGTAACTCAGATAATTCGGAAAAGACATGCAAGTTAATTAATCATTTTAAAGGAGTATTTTGTGATAAATTAGGCACATTGAAAAATTTCGCACACAAAATTGTTTTAAAAGATAACCACACACCTGTAGTGCAAAAACTTAGAGGTGTTCCTATTAACATTAGAGAGGAACTTAAAGGTATGTTGAATGAGCTTTTAAAAGATGATATCATAGAGCCAATTGAGTCCTCCGAATGGGTTTCTCCCATAGTTTTGGTGAGAAAACCTGATCAGAAGTTGAGATTGTGTGTGGATTTAAGAGCTTTGAACACAAATATAGTAATTGATTGTCATCCTTTACCAAATATTAACGAATTGGTCTCTCTATTTGATGGTGCACACATTTTCTCAACTCTAGATCTTCGATCTGCATACCATCAAATCAGATTGACAGAAGATTCCAAGAAACTCACAGCGTTTATAACTCCACTAGGTTTATTTCAATATAAACGTATGCCATTCGGACTCGCTTCCGCTGCCTCTGTTCTTCAGAGGGTATGTTTCAAATTTTCAGAGATGTGGACAGTTTTGTCAAATGTTTCCAGGGTGACATTTTAGTGTTTTCGAAAAATATAGTTGAGCATGAGCAACACTTACACATTGTATGTACTAGATTAGAACAAAGTGGATTAACCCTAAAAGCGCACAAATGTAATCTCTTCAAAGAATCAGTGGAGTATCTAGGACAT
Source organism: Lissotriton helveticus (assembly GCF_964261635.1). Taxonomy (NCBI): domain Eukaryota; kingdom Metazoa; phylum Chordata; class Amphibia; order Caudata; family Salamandridae; genus Lissotriton; species Lissotriton helveticus. The sequence goes on along the minus strand of NC_136064.1, from coordinate 102,863,918 downwards.
ACCCTTTCTGGTGAAGGTGTGATTCCTAAGAAGTCGAATGTTGAAGCTATCATTAGGGCCCCAGCACCTGAAAACAAAGACCAGTTACTGTCGTTTGCTGGCCTATGTGAATATTATAGCAAGTTTGTTACCAATTTTGCCACTAAGATGGAGCCATTAAGGAAATTACTTAGGCAAGGGGAGAAGTATGAGTGGTTAGATGTGCAACAACGTGCTTTTGAGGAGATCAAACATGACATTGTAAATTCTCCCACACTTAAGCCATTTCGCATGAACAAAGAGTGTATATTAACAGTTGATGCTAGCCTCTACGGTTTAGGAAGTGTTCTTTCTCAAAGAGAAGGGGATGATGAGTGGAATGTTGCGTTTGCTTCAAGAACTCTCAGTGAATGTGAACGGAAATATGCTGTCATCGAAAGAGAGCTGTTAGCTTGCGTTTGGGCAATAGAGCATTTTAGGTTGTATTTGTGGGGTTCCCAGTTTACGCTTAGAACTGACCATAAACCTCTGGTAAACATTTTGTCAGTAGGGGGAGGATGGAATTCTACAGCTAGAATTGCAAGGTTAACATCTAAGCTACAAGAGTACAATTTTGTTACAACATACGTGCCTGGGAAGAAAAATGTCACAGCGGATTGTTTATTGAGGTTACCTTGTAAACAAGATGAGGTCGATGCATTGTGTGATTTGGATTTTGTTTTAACTATTAGAGATGTTGTTAGTGAAAAATTTCAAGAGATTTCTGAATCATTTTGGGAAGAATGTGCACAGAAAGATGATTGTTGGAAAATGGTGAGAGAATTAGTTGAAAAAGGTTGGCCCAGGAAGGATAGAATAAGTCCTGAAATACTACCATTTTACAATATTCAAGAAGAATTAGAGGTGGACAGTGGTTTTATCTTTAAGTCTGGTAAATGTATCCCTCCTGAGGGCATGTATAAGGCTATCTTGAACATTGCACATAGAACTCATCCTGGTATTTCTTCAATGAAAAGATTGATTAGAGACTATTTTTGGTGGCCAGGTGTCGATAGGCTCATTGATAAAACTGTTAGAGAATGTACAGAGTGCTGTTCAAGTGAGAGAATGCTCAAAGTTTACACTCCACATTTGAAAGTAGTGAAATGGCCATCTCAACCTTGGGAGAAGATAGCGTTTGACATTTAAGGTCCCTTTCACATGTTGCCTGAGGCATCACGCTATGCTTTGGTTATTATCGATTACCACTCCAAATGGCCTGAGGTCAAGTTTGTTTCTAAAGCGACCACTGAAGCTGTTATAAACTTTTTCAAGGACATATTTGCCTAGAAGGTTGCCCATTGTGTTTAGTAACTGATAATGGAGTACAGTTGACCTCGCTAGAGATGAAAGATTTTCTTAAAGAATGCAATATTGTTCACAGGCTTACTTCTGTGTATGAATCTCACGAAAATGGACAGGTGGAGAGATTCAATCGAGTACTGAAAAACGTCATTGTGGACTCAGTTAAATACGGTGGGAGTTGGGTAAGTGCATTGAGAGAGCGGTTATGGAACTATCGTATTACACCACATTCAACTACCCAAGTGAGTCCTTTCAAATTGTTTAAAGGCAGAAATCCTGCGTCTAAAGTTTTACCATGGTGGTTAAAAGTGAAGTCTTCTCACTTTAAAGGTGATAGAGTGTGCGTGGATGATGTGGCCAAACGTGTTGAGAATAAACAACTCAAAACCAAGAGATGGTATGACAATAAATGGAATGTCAAGTCTCAAATTTTCAATATAGGAGATTGGGTTAGAGTTCTAAAACCTGGGCTGATGAGAAAATGCTTTGATAAGTACAGTGAGCCTATACAATTAAAAAAAGTATTTGATAACAGTGCCATGACACAAGATGGTAGAATATGGAATTTTTGTAGATTGGCAAAATGCCATCAACCTCATATTTTGGACAGAGAGGTAGAAGGAAGATATGTACAAAATTTTCCAAATGATTCAAAGTCAAAGTTGCAAAAAGGGTTATTAAAGTTCCTACAAGGTTTACAAATGATGTGTAACCAACTGATGTTTAAATTTATGCTTCACATTTGTATCTACGTTATTTGTACAGGTTGTTTATCCATCTTTCTTTTATCCCGTTCATTCCTTTTTATTAAAAAAGGGAGATGTGTTACATTCTCTTTTATTATATGTGTGTGTTCCTGTTTAAGTATCAAACCTGTCGCATGCACTTGCATGAGCTCCTGCGTGAGCCATGGCATGAGACATGTTATTACTTAAACTAGTTCCACATTCCAGGGAGTTACTGAGGCTATGTACAGTACTAATTGATTCAGTTTAACTGTGGCCTCTACACTGCTTGTTCTTGTATTTCGTGCTGCAATAAAATCCTGCTTAAACTTCTTCAGCCTTCATTGAATATATCCTACATACTTTCTCTTTTGAAATGTGTTTCTGGAAAAGAAAAAAAGATGTAAAGTTATGTGAATGTTGTCAAAACACACTGCGGCCACCCTCCAAAATGTTTGTACCTTGAAAGGAACTGCTGTGATGGTGATTCTTTCCAAGGTACAGAGATGACCGCTTGGCCGGCGGTCAAGTATCAGTTTGGCAGACGCTAGTCTGTCAGGGTAGCTGAGGTGATGTCTTCCTCCACCCTGATGAGTGAAGTTCCCTCAACCATCCCCTTAGTCTCCGATCCAATCTAACTAGGTTTTGAGGAGTCCATTGTCCAGTACCCAAACGTTTCAGCAAGAAGTTAGTCATTATCACATCAGTTTCGTCCAACCACAACCCGCAGTGTCTCTGGGCCTGATTCACAGAACTAACTTAAGACAAAATCCTAAACTTACTACCATTTTCGTATTCACAGAAGGCACTTACTCATTTTGATATTCACAGAAGTTAGGACTCCTAACTTTAGGACTCCTAAATGCCTTCTGTGAATACCGAAAGTCTTAAAGTTAGGATTTTTCTCAGTTTAGGAGTAGTAAAGTTAGGACTCCTAACTTCTGGGTTTTTTTTTGGCTATTTTTATAACCATCTCAATAAGGGGCCTCACCCTATCAATCGTAGTGGGGTCCCCAACACTAATAACTGTACACTCCCCGAAACCTCAGGTCAAAATAGATATCAGGCTCTGGGCACATCAAGTATTCCAACTTTTGAAATTTTGACCCAGAACAGATACCAGGTTTTGGGCACACCAAGCGTACTGGATCTAAACGATTGACTGCCTAAGGATGGTAGGCCTTGTCCGTGTTTTACAGTAATTAATCAGGATGACAATTATACCGGAACAAGGTTATGTGAGGAGGTACGATCAGTTGATGGTGACATGCACTTTTGTAACGAGGTTGAATCTACAGTTGTTGTAAAGAGTATGGCGAATGTCCAGTCACCCAAATGTATTGAGGTTACTAATGACGGACCAGATGTGGCTGCACCCCGTTTAGCTGTTGATAATCTTGGTAATGTCTTGGATCTACCGATTAGCTGTTCTATAGGGGGTACATCTATCATTAGTTGGAATATAGCCGGCTGGGCCTCTAAAGATGAAAAGCTGGGTTGGTTGGACTTGATCAGGAAATACGACATATTATGTTTCCAAGAAACTTGGTGTACCACCAGACCCAACCTAGGTGGCTATGTGAGTTATAGCTTAGAGGCTCTAGAGTCACGGCATGGTCGGGCTAAGGGTGGCCTGCTCTTATTACTATCTGTGGACTTATTGTTGACTGTTGTCAAACATATAACCGTAGGAAATCATTCACAAATTCTATGGATACATCAAAAAGAAGGCTTAGATTTGCTTTTGATTAATTTTTATAACAACATTTTTGATAACTCACGGCACAAGGTTATCGAGGAACTGGGTAATACACTCATGAAGCTCGTAAATGAAGCCAAATGCATTTTTACCTTCATCTGGTTAGGTGATTTTAATTCCCCTACCTGTCCATTATCGTCCACTAGGGCATGCGGGATGTTAAATAATAATGGTGAAAATACTTATCACTTCCCACATAATACCTACGGGGCGACTATTAATAATATTATGGCGACCTTTGATTTGGAGCTAATAGAGCCAGTGTTGAATAATAGTGGCCATATTATACCTACTTATACCGGAAGGGACTCTAATTCTAACATAGACCATGTAATGGTTTCCTCAAATATCATATCACATTGTAGTACTCTTGTAATTGAGGATTCTAGTTTAAGCGACCATAATTGTATTGTTTTAAGAATTGAATCCCTTCAATGCAGAAGTCAGGATGTGCTAAGAACTTTAGTTAACATCGAGCCGCACAGACCCAACGGGATAAGGTTGAGATGGAGAGGCGAAAAATCCAGTGCAGTCTTACCTGTAATTATTTCTAGATCTTTGACTGATATTGAGGATATTTTGGCAGCAGGTAGTGCGCCTGATGCCATTATAAATAATTTTGTTAATATCAGTAAAATTATTAATATTATATTTACAGGACGTAGAACAGAAAACACTATACGCAATAAGGGCTGGTTTGGCCACGTATGTACGGCACTCCATGTACAACTCAAATGTGCCTTATCACTAAGACCGAGGGATCAAAATGAAGTTTCACTCCTGAGAAAGGACTATAAAATGGCTCTTTCCAAAAGGAAGAGGGAGCTGCAACAGGAAGCAGGGGATAATTTATCCCGTGCTGCAGAAACCTCTGATAGTTGCCTGTTTTGGTCAACGGTCAATTCACCTTTTCTAAAGGAGGACAAAGCCCCACATCTTGCATCCGATGTCAGCAGTGAGGCCTGGGTGTCTCACTTCTCGGCTATATTTAATGCCAATGGTTCTACTGTAGAAGAACAAAACCGTTGGCCTATACTCCCATTGGATATCTCATTGGGAGAAGTTGAAGGGGGTATCAGGGCCAGCAAGGGGGGCAAGGCACAAGGGCCTGATGGAGTCCGCATCGATGTGTACAGGGCCGTTCCACTAATGTGGGGACCTATCCTCACCCTGGTTCTTAATGCGGCCGTAGTAACTATGATTCCGCCCACCTGGGCTGACTCTATTATCGTCCCTATCTATAAAAAGGGAGATAGGTCAGTAGCTAGTAACTATCGTCCGATTAGTCTGTTAGACTCGTCGGTGAAGGTTATGAGCAGAGTGTTACTGTCCAAGTTGGAAGTTTGGGCTGAGGATGAAGGGATCCTCGCAAGCTCACAGTATGGCTTTAGGAAGGGCCGTGGGACACTAGATCAGTGCCTGAATTTAGAACTTTTAATTGGCAAGTACACCTCGGCAAACCAGGGTACTTTGTACCTCTGCTTTGCCGATTTGAGTAGCGCTTTTGATCTAGTTGATCATTCAATCCTGTGGCCAGTCCTTTTAGAAATGGGGGCACCGGAACCCATTATCTTTTTCTTAGCAAGACTTTATGAAAAGATGCAAACGTGTGTACGCTATGGGACAAACGGAGAGTGCACCCCTAATTTTAACGTAAAACATGGTATTCAACAGGGTTCCATTCTTGCTTACCCCTGTTGTTTACCCTTTTCGTTAATGCTATGGATGCTGTTCTGAACAAAGTCCAAGCTGATGCCCCACGGGTCAATGGATTAAGCGTGTCAGTACTGCTTTATGCAGATGACGCTGTGCTTCTCTCAAGGACCCCCATAGGTCTACAGCGCTTGATGGACAAGTTCGCTGATTTCATCAGTGAGAGAAAGCTATTGATTAATAAGAGTAAAACTCTTGTCATGACTTGTGGGGCCAAATGTAATAAAAGGAACGCCTTTTTTATTGAAGGGGTGAAAGTGCAGCAGGTGGATACTTTCTGTTACCTGGGTGTCACCTTTACTCACAAAAATAGCTGGTCAGAAGAACTTTCAAATATCAGGTCAAAAATGGTAAAGAGTGCCCACGGTATCTTTAAGTTCGCATCTAAGATCGGCGATAGACGGATCAGAGATATGTTGTCAATTTACAAGGCCAGGAGTGTCTCAATTGCATTATATGGTGCTGGGATATGGGGTTATACTAATGTAGATGTTGTACAAAGAGAAGAAAATAACGTCCTCAAAAGACTTCTTTGTCTACCTAGCTCAGCCCCAAACGAACTGATTCATAGAGAACTGGATGTCGCCTATTTAGGCGACCTCATCTCGTTGAGACCCCTGATGATATGGCGTGCGATCTGGGGGAAAGATGAAATGGCTTTTAACCAAAGCGTCATCAAGGATTGCCTTGATCTAGACAATTATACTAAGATACCGTGGCTTAAGTATGTTCTAGACAGCTTCAGGGACATTTTTGGGCTCAATGTACTAGCAGAACCATGTTCTGCAGGGAATATCACCAAAGTAGACATGAAAAACACCTTTTTGCAGTACAGAGCACAGAACGCCTGGAAGCTAATAGTCACCTTACCACAGTCCGTCTCTACAATAAATACATTGAAGGTGATTTACCACAGCTATACTTGAGCATGGTAACTAGACCTACCCACAGGTTTGTCCTAACCAGACTAAGATTCGGTACGGCTCATGTTTTGGTTGCCTTTCCCCAACCTAAAAAGCAACCTGTTGGGCCGTGCCCATGCGATGGGCATTCCAAGCAAAGCACATTGCACTTTATGTTAATTCGTACTCTCTTCTTGAACGTTAGAGTGGCCTACCTGAAACCGATTTTTGTAAAATATTGTTTTGGAAATGTGGAGGATGCGATGAAGTTAGTTTATAATATGAATTCTCCGGATAAATGTTTTTATATTGCCACTTTTATCTCCAAATCAATCCAGATGAGAAATTGAATTTGAATTTAAAAAGCTTATATAGCGCATCATACACCGTTACGGTTTCTTGGCGCTTTTGACGGCTTGCAATAAAAACAGAGAAGGGCCATTTAGTGTGGAAAGGCCTGAGCAAACAAAAAAGTTTTCAGACCCTTGCGGAAAAGGGAATATTGTTTTAAGGCTCGAAGGTGGTCAGGCAGGGAATTCCAGAATACCGGAGCTAGGAAGGAGAAGTTGGAACCTCTCCATTTTTTCCTGGTGAAACGAGGGACTTGCAATAAGGACCGATCAGACGAACGAAGATGTCTGACGGGGACATAGTTGGTTAGAAGGGAAGAAATGAAAACCGGGGCCGTTCCCTGTCGTGCCTGAAAGACCATGCACCCCATCTTAAAAAGCGATCGTTGCCGGACAGGCAGCCAGTGCAGTTCCTTCAACAGAGGTGTAGAATGATGGAACCGGGGAAGGCCATACACCAGCCGGGCTGCTTGGTTCTGCACAAGCTGGAGTTTGCATAGGCTGTATGCCGGAATGCCGTTGTAAAGGGCATTGGCATAGTCTAGCCGGGAGATGACCAAGGCAGACATAATGAGTTTAAGTGCCAAAGGGGAAAAGAAACGGGAAACAGTACGAATAGTTCGAAGTATAAGAAAACAAGAAGAAACAACAGCACCAACCTGTGAATGAAGAGTGAGCTGGTTATTAATTTTTATACCCAATGTTTTGACCGTAGAAGAAGGAAGGGGGGGGGGCCAAGAGTGAGGGGCCAAAAAGAAGAATTCCAGGGACTGGAGGAGCCACCAGTAAGCACCAGCTCGGTTTTATCCGGATTGAGCTTCAAATGATTGTGGCTCATCCAGTCCCTGATAAAAATCATAATAGACTGAAAATTGGAGATAGCGTGAGGGGAGGAAGAGAGGTCAAAGACCAGCTGGAGGTCATCCGCATAGTTATACACGGCGACCTCCAGCTGCTGAAGTGCAAAGATAAGAGGATAGATGTAGAGATTAAACAATAAAGGAGAAAGAGAGGAACCTTGGGGAACACCACAGGTGATCTTCAAAGGGTCTGCCATGAACTCTCCCAGCCGAACCGCCTGTGTGCGATCCCGCAGGAAGGACGAGAGCCACACTAGTGCTGACCCCCCGATTCCCGCCGCTCCGATACGTGAAAGCAAGATGGAATGGTCCACCGTATCGAAAGCGGCGGAGAGGTCGAGGAGCACTAGGGCTTGATGTTTATTTTGGTCCAGACCCTCCCTGAGGGTGTTTAGGACCGACACCACCACAGACTCGGTAGAGTGTCTGGGGCGGAAGCCAGCCTGGCAGGATGCCAAGCCTCCCGTAGCCTCAACATGGGTGCTAAGCACCGCGGCAACATGGCGCTCAAGTACCTTGCCCAAGTGTGGCAATAAAGAGATGGGCCGATAGTTAGAAGAAATAGCTGAGTCGGCCCCTGGTTTTTTTAAGATGGGCACAATGGTAGCTACTTTAAGGGCCGGGGTCACGATTCCCTGTGAGAGGGAACTATTCAGAAAGGTGATCGGGGGCTGTGTGCAGACCGAGAAAATATGCTGCAGGATACGAGCCGGGCAGGGGTCAGCAGGTGAGCCTGACTTAACTTTTAGTAAGATTTCCCGGAACCCTGTTTCCGTGATAGGCGGAATTGATGTTAGGCTAAGCGGCAGGGCTGGTGGGCAGGGGTCAACATAAGAGGCGGAGGGAGGGGGAATGTTATTTTTAATGTTAAGAACTTTATCAATAAAATAAGCATTTAATGAGTCACAGAGGGTTTGAGTGGGAAGGGGTTTAGATGTACTCCTGTCTGAGAAAGCTAACTCCTTAACTATCGAGAAAATTTCTCGTGGTTGATTCTCTACTGCTAAGATTTTAGATGAGAAGTAGGTGGTTTTGGTTTCTATGATAGCTTTCTTATAGTCCTGCCGTAATGTTAAGTAGCAAATTTTCAGATGGGGGCAGTAATCCCTTCTCCAGAGTCTTTCAGCGCGCCGAAGGGACGATTTCTTATCTTTTAGGTTGGTGTCAAACCATCGGTTCGCCTCCTTAGGTCTTTTAATTGAGATCCGGCGTAGGGGGGCCGCTGAGTCGCAGCCTTCCGTAAGCCAGGTATCAATCCCAGTGGCTTGTGCTGACGAAGATAAACCATCTAAGTCAGGCGCAGTGGCTAGGAGGGAAGATGATAACGAGATCAGATCGACCCGGTTCCAATTCCTGGCCCAAAAGTTTTTTTCCCGCGGAATCCTGGCTGGTAAGCTAAGACGGAGGGTAAAAAAAATGATGGCGTGATCGGACCAAGGACAAGGAGACACTGCTACAGAGGAGATAGGATAGTTAAGAGACCAAACTTGGTCAAGCACGTGTCCACCAGTATGTGTGGGAACATGAACACGGGAAATAAAATTTAGTGACTGGAGCAGGTCAGTGAATTGTTTCGAAGCCTGACATTCAGACGGGTCATTAGGCCAGTAGTTAAAGTCCCCCAATATAAGGAGGGAGGCATGATTAACCGTCAGCGTGGCCACTAGGTCCTGGAAGGCTGTAGTGAAGTGAGGGGTATTCTGAGGGGGGCGATATGTAAGTAAACAAATCAAAGGAGGGGAAAAGGTGTCAGAGCGAGCTACCAGATACTCAACGGAGTCGATAAAGGCAGATGGAAGTAACCGGAAGTTGTACTCGGTTTTGGCGGTCATAGCATGTTGTTTTAAATATTTATTTCTTTTAACCTGCATTGTTTTATCATGTACCTTTTTAATTTGTATTGTATTGTTCTATGCATTTTGCTTATGTGCTTTTATGGTCATTGTATTTTATGAACCGAATAAAGCTTCATGAATTGAATTGAATTGACTTTCGATATTCACAGAAGACATTTAGGAGTCCTAAAGTTAGGACTCCTAACTTCTGTGAATACCGAAATGAGTAAGAGCCTTCTTGTATACCAAAATGAGTAAGTGCCTTCTGTGAATACCAAAATGGTAGGAGGAATTCAATCAATTAATAAACCATTAGTTTATTTGTGTAAACATTAAAATTGGTTCATAGGACTGTGTCCCACTACGGGGTGCACTGAGGCAGGTATTGCACAATCACACAGGCAAAGAAATGGGATTTGTGACATCGAGATTTGTTTCAAATCAAAAACTCACAATTCTTGTTATGACTACACTACTGCACCTAAGAAACCATTTTGTATAATCACACAGGTCAGAGTGATTCAGTCGACGAAGTTTCGATCCACTAAACCTATAGGATTATTATCAGGACAATACAATATTTGCCTTAGGGACCCCTGTTTCTTACAGCTTAACCTACCACGGTCCCTAGGTCTCTCTGAGTTTCCCTTGTTTGCTGAAACACATGCTTTTTAATTTTATTTTTTTAGAAATGGTTGATGATCTCGCATGGAGAGGACGGTGTGCTCTGGTCTTCCCGTTCCTTTTTTTTTATTTTTTTTAATTCTTTTTATTAAAAATGTTTGTTGTTACATACAGGACACGGCATTATTACAAAAAACAACTTATAACACATTGAGAGAGAAAACAAAAGTACAAGTAGAGTAATCTCCTAATTAAAGAATAATCACAGAAATAAAAAAATTCTGTTCTACAATGTTCCATACTCTTACTTATATACCATTTATTCAGGCTCATCTATTTAGTCTCACTCTTTTATGTCCCTCATAATAATACAATAATATTCTTTAATACCCTATATGATGTCCTTGCTAAGTCTCATTTCATTCAGATGAGGTTTTTAATCTATTTCACCCTCTTTCCATCTTGTAATAGGGCCCCAGATTAACTCACCCAGCTTCCTACCCCTTTTCCCTTTCCGTGCATATATCTCTTTCTCCACATTGTATGTTGTTATTAATTTGGCCAACCAGTTATGAAAAGTAGGGGGAATAGGATCGATCCATGCAGAGGCTATGCATAGTCTCATAACTGATAGTGCTACAAATAAGAATTCCCTCCCGGTTGATAGTTGTTGTTCCTCCTCCATAATCACTCCTAGTAATATAGTTCCGGGAGTTAGCACAATTTCAGTTCCTAATATGCTATTTATAAAACCTTCTATTTCTTTTTTCAGTGTATCTAGATTAGGGCATGTTGCAAATACATGTTTTAAATCTGCATCCAAGCTTCCACACCTATAGCAAGTGATACCCACAGTGCCCCCCCATTGTGCTATTTTAGCAGGAGTATAGTATAAATGATATAGCGTTTTATAATGTTGCGCCTGCAATGGTGCCGAGCATAAAAGAGAATATCCATATTGCAAAGAGGTGCCAAAGCTTTCCCCAATAATATTAAGGTTTTCTTTCCATTTTCCATTCCATTTATCATAATCATCCTGTTTTGATTTTATCAATTCAGCGTAGAGCCTCTTGATAGTACAATCTTCCCCCAATTGAATCAATTCCATAATCGGATCTTGCATAAATCCCAGTGGACCTCCCTTTTTGGTCTGCAAGAAACTCCTAATTTGTAAGTATTTAAAAAATTGCCTGGTGTGTAGGTTGAATCTGCTCTGCAGTTCTGAAAATTAAGATACCCCCTGAGGTCCCATTACGTCCCCTATGCTTGTAATTCCCTTTCTTGCCCACTCACCAAATGTAAAACCCGAAAAAATCTCTTGTGGGAGATTTGGATTATCTATAAGTCTAGTATATAAATTATATTTCCCCAAACCAACTCTTTTACTGAAGCTTTTCCAAATTATATTTGCTGTTATAAGCGTCTTGAATTTTGTCTTTTTGTAGTAACTTGCCTCTGTAAATTTCAACAATACATTCTCCACTTCTATTCCAAGGGTTAGTCCATATATTGCCAATGTTCCAAATTCACACCAACCTTCTAATTCTGCCCCTCCCAACAAGCCGGTCATGTTTTGAAGAGCTGCCGCCCAGTAATAGAGCTTTAATTCTGGTACTGCCCAGCCTCCCCTCTCTCTCGAAAGTGTCATAAATCTAAGGGCTCTTCTAGTTTTCCCCTTAGCCCAAATAAATCTATTTATAATATACTCTAGTTTTTTTAAAAAATTTGACATCAAATAACAAAGGTATGGCTCTAAATAAATATAAAAATTTTGGAAGGATCAACATTTTTATTATATTCGTCCTACCTACAATTGACATGTGTAGATTATCCCATCTGTCTAAATCTCTCTCCACTTTCTTAATTAATGAGGAAGTATTCTTAACTACTAACGATTCCAGATCTGCCAAGATAGTTACCCCTAAATATATGCCTGACTGCACCACTCGGTTATCTGTGCAAATAGTATAGGAATTTTTAATTATCTGTGTTTTTGATATGTTTAATTAATAGCCCGATATCTTTCCAAATTTTTCCACCTCGCTTTCAACGTGTACTATAGATTCAGTAGGATTAGGAGTGATTACAGCAAGGTCGTCTGCATAGGCTAACATTTTACAGTGCCCAATGAGAGTGGTTAGAGGTGTAATCATCTCAGACGCCTCTATTCTGCGGATTAATGGATCCATATATATAGCGAACAATAGCGGTGAGCAGGGACACCCCTGTCTTGTACCCCTTTTTATTCGGAATTGTCGCGTATTACCAGCATTCACACGTACAGTTGCTACCAGGTTTAAATATAAGGTCTTTATTGCTTTAAGGTATCCCTGTTTTACACCTGTTCTCTCTAATACACACCAAAGGTACTCCCAGGAGACCCGGTCAAATGCTTTTTCAGCATCAAGTAACATTACTGCCATCGGGTCTCCTGTGACTGTTGTAACATCAAATAGAGTTATTACTTTGCGTATGTGATGAGTAGTCCCTCTTCCAGGTATAAATCCATGTTGAACACAGCTAACTATTTTATGTATTACTCTGGCGAGTCTTGACGCTAGTGCCTTGGAGAATACTTTTACATCTGCATTCATTAAGGTGATGGGCCTGTAAGAGCCTGGTTCCTCTGGATTTTTCTCTTTTTTTAATATTACTACCACCTCAGCACTCCCCCATGATTTGGGTACTGAGTCACCCAACTGTGCGCACTGCATGGTCTTCATTAAGTCTTTCTCCAAGATATCCCAAAATACTTTATAGAACTCTATAGGTATTTGGTCAGGGCCCGCTGATTTCCCTGAGGGAAGTTTCCATACTGCCTCCTTAATTTCTTCTGTCAACAATGCCCCCTCTAAGCCATCTGCATCATCCTCATCCAGTATATCTGCCCGGATCTGCTGTAGGTACTCCTGTATATCCTCTGTAATTCTCTCTGTGTCTCTCCCCGATAATTCGTCATCATATAGCTTCTCATAGAAAGTCCTAAACACTTCCCTTATTTCATTCGAATCTGTATGACCTCTGCCCGATGTGTCTCTAATTTCTCTCACTATTCCCATTGCTTCTTCCTGTCTTGTCCGTGTAGCCAAAATTCTCCCTACTGACTCACTCAGTTCATAACACTTCTCTCTTTTAGTAGTGTAAATTTTTGCTGCTTTGCTAGCTATGTGACTCTCTGCCTCGCCTTTTACTTTCACCAGTTTTATCAAGGCATTATCCAATGGAGCCCCAGTTAATACACATTTTTCTAAATCCTCCTCTGCTTTGAATACCTTTTCATATAACTCTGCGTTCCTCAGTTGCTCCTGCTTCCGTTTATAAGAATTAAAGCTCTTTGTTTCCCCCCGTACCCCTGCTTTAAAAGCGTCCCATACCACTCCCTGTTCAGCACTATCCCTGTTAATGACGAAAAAATCACTAACCCACTTATTCATGTGTTCTATATATTTCTCCTCTTTTAGTAGATCTCTTTCGAAAGTCCAGTTCGTGTATTGTCTAGCATTAGTATTTGTTGCTATTGTGAGTATTAAGGGATTATGGTCGCTAAGAATACGTGGCAGCCTTTCAATATTTACATTCGATATGTTGGTACTTGAAACAAAAAAATAATCTAATCTTACACAAATTTGGTGGGGGGCTGAATAATATGTGAAACCTTTATTGTCCGGTCTTTTTTCCCCCCATACATCTGAGAGAGCATTGTTCAAGATTAAACTATATAGTGCCTGGTTAACCCTCCTTTTCTGGCCTTTATATTTTCCAAAAGAGCCCAATCCTAATCCGTCTGCACCATTTATATTGAAATCTCCAGCCAGTATAATTTTCGGTGCCCAGGTGGCTAACTCCACATCTAAAAATTGAAAAATTTCAGGGTCATCTTCCGTTGAGCCATAAACGCTTACGAGCGTTGTCCACTCCCCATCTATCAGACACTCGACCATAGCCCATCTTCCCCATTTATCCTGTGCTTTCTTTCTAGTCAAGGTATTTTTATTTCTAGCTAGAATAGCTACCCCTCTTTTTTTTACCCCTTGACTAGAATCTAATAATAAATGAAATCCTAGATGTTTAAGAAAGTGTATTTGTGTTGTCATAACATGTGTTTCTTGAATACATACAAAATCCACATTCATTTGTTTTAAGGCTACTGATATTTTTGATCTTTTTTGAGCATCATTCAAACCACACACGTTCCATGTTAAGCACCTAACACCCATACCTTGGCTTATAGTATACCTTTTCCCACATCTAATCTCCTACTCACCCTAATTATCCACCATCCTATAGCCACTCTATCTTCGTTATTCCTTATCTTTCTTTCTTCAGATTTTCGCTTCCCGGCCCATTCTCTCAGTTCAGTTGTTTCCGTTGCTAAGATACTTCTCTCTTTTATGTGTCGTGCCGTGTCCTGTGCCCCCCCTAGCTCCCCCCCAAGTCCCTCCTCCCCCTCCTCCCCCCTCCCTTACTGGCAAATAGGTCAATCCTGACCTATATGTGACAGCCGAGCCCCCAGGGGGCTTTCCCTCATCCACTCTCCCGTGCTCCCTTTTCTTGTAACCTTTATTCAAATTGTAAACAGCTCATCAGACCTTTTAGGATTTTATTTCTTTGTTATGGGAGCTACTTGTCTTTTGTCTTCAATCTGATTGGAATGGGTGTTCCGTTCCCTATGTGTTCTCTCTTCTCGAAGAAAGGACAGATACTCCTGTGCAACTATTTCAGAGAAAAATACTCTGAACTGACCATTACATCCTACTTTAAGGCGAGAAGGGAACAACAAATATACCTCGCACCCTAGATTTTGAAATGGTACTATAAGTTGCCTCATGCGCCATCTTCTCTCAACTGTTGTGTGGCAAAAATCCGGGAGAGCAAAAAAAATTATGTCCTTATATGTACGTTTCTTGAACGGTTTAGCCTTCAAAATTACTTCCTCTCTCAACAAATAGTTACCGACATACACGAGAATAGCTCTTGCTCTTGGACTCACATTACCCTTTTTCTGCGACAGGGGAAATCGATGCGCTCGTTGGACTTCCTTATCCCAGTCCCAGTTGTCCATCTCTGGAAAGGCTCCTCTTAGCAGCTCCACCACAAAAGCTCTTACATCTCCGCCCTCTTTCCCTTCCTCCACCCCAAGCAGTCTTATGTTATTTCGCCTCTGCCTATTTTCAAAATCTTCAAGTTTCCACAATATATCAGACTCAGTTTTCTCATGCTCCTGTCTAAATTCCTGGATCTTTGCCACCTCGTCTTCTACTTTGCCAGTCCTCTGCTCAACCTCCATCAATCTACCAGTAACTTCAGTGTATAATTCATTTACTTTGTGTAGAGATCTCTGTATTTTCTTATTTGCGCGTTTTGCTCTTTTACTTTCAAGTCGAGCTTCCCCTTGTATTTGTTTCAGTGTGGAGAGTAGAAGATCAAATCTATCCGTATCTTTGTGTGGGTCTGGAAAACCTTGTTGCTGGTCCTGATCCTGAGCTTGTTCCCGTTCCTTAAACTCCTTCACTTCTTGTGAGTCAACACACCTTACTCCATCTTGATGTTTCTGCGAAATGGGTAATTTATCCCAGTCTAGCTTTTTAGACTGTCCTCTCTGTGACATACCACATACTCTCCTGGATCTTGAGTGAGATCTTCCCATGTGTTTATAATTTTTGAGTTTTGGATATCCTTTGGTAACATTTTTCTGCTCCAACTCTGATGCCGAGGAATAGTCGCGTGATTCTTCAGAGCTGCTTGATGAATAATGGTCTCGAGACGAGGTGAAACTTAGATCCGTTTCATCAGTCTCCTCTCCTTCTTTATCATCATCGTTGCATACTGAGGAACACTCATCTCTATGTCGTCCTGCGGCAGAAAGTTGTCTGATATTGCTTATATTCCTATCATGCTCCTGATCAGGCTTTCTACAGTCTTGTAGTAAGGAATCTTTTGATCTGAGAGGTCTAAGAGGTCTAGCCAATCTGGAGGGCTTCATTTTGATATTTTCCTTAGGAATAGCACCACTACTTGGGTTGTGTCAGAAAGTACCTGAAGTCTCTAGGCTCCGCGGGGATATCAAACCGAAGGTGAAGCTAGCTCCCAATTCCCCTTCACCACTGCGCCGGATTTCTCTTGCTACAGTGAAGTCGGGGAAAGGGGAAGTGGATAAGACAAACAGAGAGACTGCTCACACAGACATCTTCTCCCGCTCTAGGAATTGTGAAGAGTTATTCTGCAAAACATAATAACAACATTACTAAGTTCTGGCCTTCTAAATGCTTGCTTCCTAAACCTATCTCTCAAAACCTCTTGTCCCAATTACCTGTGTATGTGTGAGTATTAGCTGCTCTCTAGTAGGTCTCAAAATATCTGCGGTTAAATTGTCTGTGGAGCTGAGCTGACAAATACTGTGAATGCTGAGTAGGTGGTACACAAGAATATATATATATATTTTTATCTACTTGTAGTTTCAGTTTTCGAGGTTTGATGCCTGTAGCTCCAGAATTCTACACCAACAGCTGCCTGCCAAAAGTTCAGTTCCAAGGTAGTAGCGTTTCAAGTCTTATGCAGGCTAAGAGTTAAATTCTAGGAATGTCATTAAGACTGCCGTCTTACATATATGGCTGATCAACAGTTCAAAATAATTTCCAGTCTTCAGAAGACTGGTTCGAGCTCACCCGCTAATTGCTGCACTGCCGCTGATCAAGAGATGTCTGAAAGACGAGCAGCAGTCACCTTTTGCAACCGCTAGGAGGAGCCGATGCCGGGCTGTCAAAGAATGCCGCTCAAGCCGACCAAGTTCTGTGGGGCGGGTGTTCTTCGAGTTTGAAGAGAAGAGAACGGGAATAGGAAACTTGCTCACAATCCCGCTGGAAAGCCTCGATGCTTCAGTCCGTGAGGCTTACAAGTCTGTGAGGGAAAACGGACGCGGCAGGGGAATGCCGCCTGAGTCTTATTGAAATACTAAAAATGAAACGGGGACAGAACTAGAATACTAAACCTGACTGACTACAATGAATTAGTCAAAATTAACTAACTATGAAAGAGCGCGAATGACACGTTCGCCTCTCGGTGAATCTTCAGTTGAAGTGCGACGTTTGAAAAACGCTCGCGCTCCAAGTACACAAAGACAGCGTTCTATGAATACACTAGAACGCTAACTGACTAACTTACTGTGGCAACAGGGAAATGCCTGATCAGTGCGGAGCGATAATTAGCCACTAATAGAGTCCAGTTTGTGGAAAAGGGTGTAGATTGAAACCAAAAGGGAGACTTAGTGGTAGAGGAAACCCGCAAAGAACTGTCTACCATGGGTTCAAACCTGACAGTACCCCCCACCAAAACCCCCTTCCTAGGTTTGCGTGGAAAAGCCTTGTGAAACTCCCTCACCAATCTAGCAGCGTGAACATTAGAACTGGGTTCCCAAGATTGTTCTTCTGGACCAAAACCTTTCCAGTCCACTAAATAGAAAAGTTGTCCCTTCCTGATCTTAGAATCCAGAATTCTTTTTACTTCATATTCCTCCACAGAATCTACCTGCACTGAAACTGGTGGAAGGACCTTACGAAGATTTGGTGGATTTTTCCGAATCAAAGACACATGAAAGGTTGGGTGAATTCTCAAGGTTTTTGGTAATTGAAGTCTTACACTAACAGGATTTATCATTTTGTCCACTGAAAAAGGTCCCACAAACCTGGGTTGAAACTTGCGATTTCCCCGCAAACGCATATGGCGCGTGGAAACCCAAACTTGATCCCCAGGATGAAAGACTGGATTCGCCTTGCGACCCTTATCAGCTTGTTTCTTGAAAGCAGCTTTTGCCTTGACCAAATTGGCAGTGGCTAACTGAAAGGCAAGCTGTAACTTTTGAATGATTTCCTCAGCAGCTGGGACATCCCCTACAACTCTGCCCACCAACATGTTGGGATGCCTACCAGAATTCAAGAAGAAAGGTGAAAATCCAGTGGCGGAATGCACAGAGTTATTGTAAGCAAATTCCGCTGGTGCTAGCAAAGAAGGCCACTCTCCCTCCTGATCCATTAAGTACAGACGCAAGTACTGTTCTAAATCTTGATTTACCCTCTCAGTCTGTCCATCGGTCTCGGGATGGTAACCAGTGGACAAACGAGAGTCCACCCCCAGACCTCTTAGAAAGGATCTCCAAAAACGGGATACAAATTGGGGCCCCCTATCTGAAATCACTACCTTTGGAATCCCATGCAATTTTACAATGTGCTGCACAAACAAGGTTGCTAACTCAGTGGCATTAGGAAGACCCTTGAGAGGAATAAAATGACTCATCTTAGAAAATTGGTCTACCACCACCCAAATGACAGACTTCCCTTGACTCGAGGGTAACTCGACAATAAAATCCATGGATACTGTGTGCCAGGGATAAGGAGGAACTGGTAATGGCATTAAAAGTCCTTGTGGGGACTGTCTGATACTTTTTCCTTTCAGACATTGTTCACAAGTGGCAACATACTGTCGAACCTGAGCTTCCATACCTGGCCAAAGAAAATTTCGCTTAACCAACTCCAAAGTCTTCAAAACTCCTTTGTGGCCGGCCAAGGGCTGATCATGAAACCTTCGTATGGTCTCCTCTTGTAGTTCCTTTCCGGGGACAAACATCTTTTCTTGAAAATAAGGTTTCCCATCTTCCACAGAACGATCTGGACCCTCATTCTCCCAGTTTGAGTAATCTTTCTTTTTGAATTCCAAGACAATCTTTTCTTCCAACTCATCCACTACTGTAACTGCCACAATCTTTTCTGTGGGAATGAGAAATTCTTCAGTCTTAGTCTCAGGATTTTCCCCCACATTTAATCGAGAGAGGGCGTCTGCTTTTCCATTGGTTACTCCAGGTTTATACGTGAGAACAAAATCATAATCTGCAAAAAATAATGACCACCTGAGCTGTCGCGGAGTCAAAGTTCGTGCGGACTTTAGGAATTGCAAATTCCTATGGTCTGTAAACACGGTTACCACATGTCGGGCTCCCAGCAAATAATGACGCCATTCGAGGAATGCTACTTTGACTGCCAACAATTCCTTGTCGGCAATGGCATAGTTTATTTCTGCTGGGGTAAGCTTTCTAGAATAAAAGGCAACGGGATGAAGTTGCCCAGTCTTCTTATGGCGTTGGGACAAAACTCCCCCAATAGCAAGGTTGGAAGCGTCTGCCTCTACAAAAAAAGGTTCCAACGGATCCGGGTGTTGCAAAATGGGAGCTGTGACAAAGGATTCTTTGAGGAATTGAAAGGCGTCTTCTGCCTCGGTGCCCCATACAAACTTTTCGTTCTTCCGCAACAATCGAGTAATGGGGCTCACTTTTCCTGAAAAATTCTGAATGAATCGCCGATAAAAATTGGCGAAACCTAAAAAACTTTGGATCTCTTTTACAGAGGAAGGAGCTGGCCAATCTCGGATTGCCTTGAGCTTAGATTCGTCCATAGAAACTCCCTCGGGGGAAAGTATGAACCCCAAAAACTCTACCTTGGCAGCATGAAATACACATTTCTCCAATTTCACAAAAAGTTGATTCTTCAAAAGACATTCCAAAATGGTACGAACATGCAAGATATGCTCCTCGGTATCTTTGGAAAAAATAAGAATATCATCAATATAGACTACTGCGAATCGATCCAGAAATTCACGAAGTATGTCATTTACAAAGTGTTGAAATGCCGCAGGAGCGTTGCACAACCCAAAGGGCATGACCTGATACTCAAAGAGACCATAACGTGTTCGAAAAGCCGTTTTCCACTCATCTCCTTCAGCCATCCGAACCAAGTGGTAAGCCCCCCTTAGATCCAATTTGGTATAGATCTGAGCCTCCTTAACCTGATCCAAGAGTTCAGAGATAAGTGGCAACGGGTAACGGTTCTTTCTGGTCACCAAATTCAAGGCCCTGTAGTCAATGCAAGTCCTCAGGCTTTTGTCTTTCTTTGGAATAAAAAAAAGAGGAGAAGAAACTGGGGACTGAGAAGGCCTGATGAATCCATTAGCCAAATTCTTGTCAAGGTATTCCTTTAAATACACATTTTCAGATTCCGAAAGAGCATAAATACGACTACAAGGCAGCGAGGCCCCTTGTTCCAATTCTATAGTGCAATCATATTCCCGATGGGGAGGAAGTTTTTGCGCCTCTTGCTCATCAAAAACGGATTTCAAATCTTGATACTGCGCAGGAATTTCTGGGAGCTCCACCAAGCAAATTACTTGCGGTTGATTTGCCAAACAGTACTTCTCGCTTGACTCTGTTTTCAATGATTGAGGATGAAAACAGTGTTCCAAACAATATTCGGAGGTCAAATCTACAGTTCTCTTTGCCCAATCTATCTTCGGGTTATGTTCAGTTAACCAAGGCAGACCCAAAATGAGTTGAAATTGAGGAGCATCAATTAAACTGAATCGAAGGTAACTATAATGTTCTCCAGGTCCTATCACCGAAATTGTCTCTGTATCAAAGGCTATCGACCGGAAGATAAAGGGGTTCCATCGACTGCTCGCACTGGCTCAGGTTTGTCCTTCCTCACAAAGTTTATTCCCAATCTTTTTGCAAACAAAATATCGCAAAAATTTCCTGTGGCTCCAGAGTCAATCATAATGGCTACATTAGCACTTTGATCTTTTCCAAAAATAATTTGACAAGAAAGTATGAGGTGAGGAGCCGAAAACTGCATGGTGTTAGACAAGGACTGGATTAAAGGAGTTGACTTAGATTCGGCTTCCACCAGAGCAACCCCGTCTACTGGTGGAGCTTGTCTTTTACCCATGACGATGTCTTGGGTCTACGTGGACACTCCTTGACAAAATGTCCAGAACCACCACAGTACATACACAATTTGCCCTGTCTTCTCTTTTCTCGTTCTTCAGTACTAAGTGGTCCCCGGACTGTACCAATTTGCATTGGTTCTTCTACCGTGGCTTCTTCCTTGGACTTAACACTCTCTGAACGCATACGGTCAAATCTTGGAGGAATTGAGCGAGTTTCCTTTCGCCGCTCCTGTCGCCTCTCCGATTGTCTCTGATCAATTTGAAGAACCAGGTCGATAAGCTCAAAAACATCTGTGGGTCTCTTGGGAATCTGAGAAAGACCATCCTTCAGTTCGTCACGAAGACCTCTGTAAAAAATTGCTGCTCTCTTTTCTGTTGGCCAATTAGTCTCAACTATAAGCTTGTTGTACTGAGCTAAATATGCCACCAACTCTCGATTTCCTTGTTTTAAATCTAAAAGCTCATTGTCGGTGGTTTGAGAGATTGCTCTCCTATCAATTATTCGTAAAAATTCTGTCTTGAACTCCTGAAAATTGTACAGCACAGGGTCATTAGTAGACACCAAAGGCAATGACCAAGACGCGGCATCTCCACTCAGGTACGACAGCATGAACGCCACTTTGGATTGATCCTCCTTGAAAATGATTGGTTTACAAAGAAAATGTAAAGAACACTGAGTGACAAAAACCTGAGCCTTATTTGGATCACCCTGAAATCTTTCGGGAGGGGCAAGAGGGATGGTGGGAGACATGGCATGCACTACCTGGGTGGAAAACTCACTGGTGGATGGTGAAGGATTAAAAGTTTGGGACTTCTGACCCCCGAAATCGGGACTTGGGCTAGCAGTGAGTACATTGATCTTCTGACGAAGAAAGCTAGTCTCTTGATTAGATTTCCTGACCTCCTCTCTGGTTTCTATCAGTTGCTTTTGTAAATCTTCCAGAATGGACCCCAGGGCCTTTAAGTCTAATCCTTCGGCCATGATACCCAAGCGGATAGCAACAGCTGGCACTTCAATCTGTCAGAAAGTACCTGAAGTCTCTAGGCTCCGCGGGGATATCAAACCGAAGGTGAAGCTAGCTCCCAATTCCCCTTCACCACTGCGCCGGATTTCTCTTGCTACAGTGAAGTCGGGGAAAGGGGAAGTGGATAAGACAAACAGAGAGACTGCTCACACAGACATCTTCTCCCGCTCTAGGAATTGTGAAGAGTTATTCTGCAAAACATAATAACAACATTACTAAGTTCTGGCCTTCTAAATGCTTGCTTCCTAAACCTATCTCTCAAAACCTCTTGTCCCAATTACCTGTGTATGTGTGAGTATTAGCTGCTCTCTAGTAGGTCTCAAAATATCTGCGGTTAAATTGTCTGTGGAGCTGAGCTGACAAATACTGTGAATGCTGAGTAGGTGGTACACAAGAATATATATATATATTTTTATCTACTTGTAGTTTCAGTTTTCGAGGTTTGATGCCTGTAGCTCCAGAATTCTACACCAACAGCTGCCTGCCAAAAGTTCAGTTCCAAGGTAGTAGCGTTTCAAGTCTTATGCAGGCTAAGAGTTAAATTCTAGGAATGTCATTAAGACTGCCGTCTTACATATCAACAGTTCAAAATAATTTCCAGTCTTCAGAAGACTGGTTCGAGCTCACCCGCTAATTGCTGCACTGCCGCTGATCAAGAGATGTCTGAAAGACGAGCAGCAGTCACCTTCTGCAACCGCTAGGAGGAGCCGATGCCGGGCTGTCAAAGAATGCCGCTCAAGCCGACCAAGTTCTGTGGGGCGGGTGTTCTTCGAGTTTGAAGAGAAGAGAACGGGAATAGGAAACTTGCTCACAATCCCGCTGGAAAGCCTCGATGCTTCAGTCCGTGAGGCTTACAAGTCTGTGAGGGAAAACGGACGCGGCAGGGGAATGCCGCCTGAGTCTTATTGAAATACTAAAAATGAAACGGGGACATAACTAGAATACTAAACCTGACTGACTACAATGAATTAGTCAAAATTAACTAACTATGAAAGAGCGCGAATGACACGTTCGCCTCTCGGTGAATCTTCAGTTGAAGTGCGACGTTTGAAAAACGCTCGCGCTCCAAGTACACAAAGACAGCGTTCTATGAATACACTAGAACGCTAACTGACTAACTTACTGTGGCAACAGGGAAATGCCTGATCAGTGCGGAGCGATAATTAGCCACTAATAGAGTCCAGTTTGTGGAAAAGGGTGTAGATTGAAACCAAAAGGGAGACTTAGTGGTAGAGGAAACCCGCAAAGAACTGTCTACCATGGGTTCAAACCTGACAGGTTGATCATAGGTTTTGCCATTGCCACTATGTTTATCTCACTTACAGCGTTTGGTGGAGTGCCGGTGATTCCCCTTTGCTGTATGGTTGCTTTCCCTTGTTGACCATTATAATCATTTCCATCTTTGATTACGTGTGAGGCTTCTACATCTGCTTCTGGTTCTGCTTGCCTAGAGGGCGCTTCCCTTCCCTCCTCTGTCATATCCACCTGTACAGTTAGTTGATCAGAATGCACAGTTACTTCAGACAACCTTGTATCTGATCTTGCCCATTGCGTATCGTCTCGCTGACAAGGCACAGAGTGAGAGACAGGTTGGAATTGAGGCAGTGATACATCGGGATTATTCGCCTTCAGAGTTAACTCTGTTTCCCCTTCTTTAAGCAAGCAGTCTATCACTTCCTGCACTTCGTGTATTTGCTTAGCTGGTTGTATACTCAGTTCTACATCCAGATGCACATTGAATTGTGCTTCAACAACATGTTGCGGGCTGGCTGACTTCTGTTTAGTGCTGGTGCCGTCATCAACCCCGCCTTCCATAGTGCTGCCACTAGCCCCGCCTTTAAAAGATGATCCAATCGTATGCTCTGTAACTTCAACGGGACCAGAGTACACCGAGATCTCTTCGGTCTCTACCGCCGCCGCTGTATCCGCTTTTTCCAGCGTTTCCACTGTTTCCACACCTGCTCCCATCAGCACCTCGCCTCGGTCATACAGCGTAATCACTGGGACTGGGTCCGGGTCCGCCGTAGTATCTGCGATCTCCGCTCTCCCCGCTACAGCCCACGGCTGTGCAGTCTCAGAGGCCGACGGGCCCACAGTCAATGCTCGACAATCCTGCGAGATGGGCAACGCTGTTGGGTCTGACAGCTTGATCGTCTCGCTCTCTTCGGTCTCAGCCCCCAGCTCCATCGCATCTACAGACCTGTCCACCAGCGCTGTCAGCACCGGTAGCGCTCGCTCCAGACGCGGTGAAAAGGACTCAAATATCAGAGGCTGTCGGAGTATCGCCTCCCTCATGGATTCAACAGCAGGGTCCACGGGGACTCCCCCAGGTAAGTCCTTACGATGATCTTCTCTTCTTCTCTCAATTACCACGAGGCGTTCTAGCTCACGCTTTGTCGCAGCGTCTCTCCGTGCCTGAGCTCTGTGACGAGCCTTTGCCCTTAGATTCGCTGCAGGGGTATCAGGTTCACTTTGTATTCCAGGCTCTTCCTCTCTCTGTTGGAGATCATTCTGCTCCTTCGGTGGCCTCTGTGCCTTTGGGGCCATGATCCGCCTAGCAGCCTCCCAGCTCACAAGGAGATGCACAAACGCCTCCTTTATTATAGATGCTGCAGTTTTCCAAAGACTGCTCTGTTTTCTTGCCAGACGCGCCTCTGCCTGCAGCCACACGTGAGGAATCACCGGTATGTAAAGGCCCTCGATCATCACTGCAATGACACCCGTTATTGTTGTAGCTCACATCTTCCAGTTACTCTCCATCCTCATCTTACTCAGATATTACACCATCAGTTCGAATTGGCACCAGGAGAGTGGGTCGAAGGCTGCTGTCCCCTACGGACTGCCGGCGGCCATCTTGCCTTGAGACTTTAGAAGGTCTTCCCGTTCCTGATGTGGACATTTCTTGCCAGTGAAATGAAGCCCACAGGAGAAGGTAACAGTGGTCTATTTATTCCACCTCAATGGGAGGTAACAGCCATCAAATGACAGAATGATGGGACACAAGGGGCCCGATTCACAGAACTAACTTAAGACAAAATCCTAAAGTTACTACTTTTGGTATTCACAGAAGGCATTTAGGAGTAGTAAAGTTAGGATGTTGTCTTAAGTTTGTCTTAAGTCTGTCTTAAATAAGTCTGTCTTAAGTTTGTCTAAGACTAAGTTAAGATAGGCTTAAGACAGACTTAAGACAAACTTAAGACAAAATCCTAACTTTACTACTACTAAATGCCCTCTGTGAATCGGGCCCTCAATCTCCACCCTCAACACACATTCTGTTTAAGAGCTGCAACCACTCCTAGGATAAAACTTGAAGCAGGGTGTTATATGATCCTACAGGGTGTTTCATGATGCTCCAGGATGTTACATGATACTACAGGATGCTACATGATACTATAGGATGCTCCAGGGTGATATGGGATCTTACAGGATGCTCCAGGATGCTACAGGATTCTACAGGTTGTTACAGAATGCTTCGGTGTGCTACATGATGATACAGGATGCTCCAAGATGTTGCAGGATGATACAGGGGGTTACAGGATTTTATAGGCTGCTATAGGATGCTACATGATGTTACAGGATGCTCCAGGATGATGCTTCAGAATATTGCAGGATGCCTTAGGATGCTACATGATGCTACATGATGATACAGGATGTTACATGATGCTACAGGATGCTCCAGGATGCTACAGGATTCTACAGGTTGTTACAGAATGCTTCAGTGTGCTACATGATGATACAGGATGCTCCAAGATGTTGCAGGATGATACAGGATGCTACAGGGGGTTACAGGATGTTACCGGATGCTATAGGATGCTACATCATGTTACAGGATGCTCCAGGATGCTCCAAGATGTTGCAGGAAGATACAGGATGCTACAGGGGGTTACAGGATGTTACAGGATGCTATAGGATGCTACATCATGTTACAGGATGCTCCAAGATGTTGCAGGATGATACAGGATGCTACAGGGGGTTACAGGATGTTACATGATACTACAGGATGCTACATGATACTATAGGATGCCCCAGGGTGATATAGGATCTTACAGGATGCTCCAGGATGCTACAGGATTCTACTGGTTGTTACAGAATGTTTCAGTGTGCTGCATAATGATACAGGGTGCTACATGATGCTACAGGATGCTCCAAGATGTTGCAGAATGATACAGGATGCTACAGGGGGTTACAGGATGTTACAGGATGCTATAGGATGCTACATCATGTTACAGGATGCTCCAAGATGTTGCAGGATGATACAGGATGTTACAGGGAGTTACATGATGTTACAGGATGCTATAGGATGCTACATCATCTTACAGAATGCTCTAGGATGCTCCAAGATGTTGCAGGATGATACAGAATGCTACAGGGGGTTACAGGATGTTACAGGATGCTATAGGATGCTACATCATCTTACAGAATGCTCTAGGATGCTCCAAGATGTTGCAGGATGATACAGAATGCTACAGGGGGTTACAGGATGTTACAGGATGCTATAGGATGCTACATCATGTTACAGGTTGCTCCAGGATGATGCTTCAGAATATTGCAGGATGCCTTAGGATGCTACGTGATGCTACAGGATGTTACAGGATGCAGGTGGCAGACCATGTCCTACAACCTGGCAATGTTTGTCTACCCCTCCCCCCCTCCCCTATACACACATACACACGCGTACAAAGGGAATAAGAACTCTGAACAGCACTTAATGGATTTCTCATTTCTGTAAGACCCTGCGGATGGGAAGGTTCTTACAAGACAGATTGACCTCTCTGCTTCCTTAGAAGACTCAACAAATCCCACTCTGCACCCTTGTGAGGTGCCAAGAAACGTGTGCATCTGAAGCAGGATTCACAAAGTGCTGTGAAGCTATATTTCATATTTGAATTTAATGAGATGTCATATTTGAAAGCAAAAATAGAAAACCTGCTATGTAGAACCTGCAGCAACTATTCCTGGCGTGGGAAACTGCAGAAAGTCCAAGGAAAGGACAAGCCTCAACCTAGAAGGCACAGACCTGAATAAAAAGATCAGACTAACTGCCCAGCTGTTACAAAGCCTATAAGGGATTTGTGCATGAGTGAGAGGAGTTAGAACCGGACTCCAACCCTCCCTAGCCTGATATTCACCACAGGGGGCATCAGGACACAGTAAAGGGTCAGACCTTGAGGCCAAAGCCAGTAGGCAGAACGTGCAAGTCTGAGCTGAAACACTGCCTGCATTGTTAGCATTCACTCCACCGTATTTCTCTGTGTAGAATGGCATAGTGTGTGTAGAATAAAGTACTTTTTACTTGACTAAGTACTGGCTCTATCTTGATTTATTAAACATGATCTAGTGATTCACTGGGTTCTGAAAATCTCAGGCCCTAATCGCCTCCTTACAGATTTATAGTGTGCACAGCGACACAAAGTGGAGGTGCACAAGAATAGAAGTCCAAAATATCCAAATGAGTCCAAACAAGTCTTCTGTATTATGTATCGAAATCTTAAAATGGCCTTCAGCCAACACGTTTCGTTCCAGGATGGAACTTCATCAGGGCTCTAGTTATAGTAGCGTCACTATATAATGCGATCAAAATCTCAAAACGTCGGTCAAATAAGGTAAGCGACAAATTCTCTTATAAAGAAAGAACGGAGGAGAATTCTGCAACCATGAGTGAAATAAATGTGCGGAATCCCTCACTATAATTAAGTGAGTACGAAATCCAAGATCCTTGATAAAATACGCTGTGTGTGTCCGGTAACAGACAGAAGTCTCAGCAGATACTATCTACAGGAGGTCTCCAGATAGTATCAAGCAACATCAATATTTGTTTGTTGGTGCCGATGCATTCCTAGTTATGCACGTGACTGCTAGTCAATCAATCAATCAATCATTGCATTTATATCGCGCACTACTCACCCGGAGGGTCTCAAGGCGCTTCGGGAGGGGGGGTCCGCTACTGCTCGAACAGCCAGGTCTTGGGTCAGGCGGAGGTTGGTCGGGAGGGAGTTCCAAGTCTTGGCGGCCAGGTGGGAGAAGGATCTTCCTCCTGTTGTGGCTCTTCGGATAGTCAAGTCAAAATTTGTATAGCGCACTACTTACCCAGAGGGTCTCAAGGCGCTTGAGCGAGGAGGTTCGGTATTTATCAAACAGAGAAGCGATGCAGGACGGCCAAGGAGCGGGTCAACTACATTACAGTGGAATGGATGAACATGATACAGTCAAGATTGACGTTTTCCCATCATACAATCGAGTTCAGCTGGATATGCATGACCCCTTCATTCCTCTTTGTGGGACCATGCCGCTGGGTGTCAGATCTGCGTACAGTCACCGCGACTGCACAACACTCTTCATAAGCTTTCTTTTGTCATTACTGTCTTAGTTTATAGTAGCCCCCTTGCTTCCTTCTCTTCTTCTAACTGTGTTGGCCAAGTGCCTGGAAAGGCTTGGGGTCGGCGGGAGAGGCAGCCAGTTCCACCGCTTTAGGGGCATATCAACAAAAACACGCAATAACTATTGCTTAACGCATTTAGCGTGTTTGTCATTATCGCCGTCTATCGTCAGATCACATCGCTGTGTTAGCGGTGTATTTGCAACGCTCTGCTAACTGGCGATGTGACATCCGGTGATAGACGGTGAGAATGAGCATTAGCGTGCAAAATCCTACAATAATGAACTGCGCTAATGAAAATGTAGATAATAGGGAGAGGTGGACTTAACCTTGCGATCCACCTCCCATTATACAGGTAGCTAGATCGGAAATAAAGCAGATGTTAGATACCAGCGATAACCGCGGTTAGCGTGGCTTTTATTTTCGCTTCGCTAGTCAGGGGCCGGCTTGCAAATACTGCGATGTCTGGTGAGCGAGTTTTTTCCTGTTGTTTCTGGGAAGCAAAGCCTACTTCGCATCTCATTAGCGATGCGTGACAAGGCGTTAATGTAATGACTGGTAACTTGCTCGAATGCAAGTTAGCGGCGCTTAGATAATACTGAGTTAAAATAATCGCCGCTTTTCCAGCACTACGTGCCGGGAAAGCGGCGTTATGTCTCTTGTTGATATGCCCCTTGGTCTCTTGCGCCTGTAGCTTTGTAATTAGTTATGTTTGTGTTGAATTACTGGCATTGGATCTGTTTCCCACCAATTTTCCAACAGGCTGCAGATCAGTTGCTTGGCCTTGAGGCAAGGAGGTAGTCATATATATTCCCCCACACACACTTTTGAGTCATACTTCTAATGGCACTGGGTGAGCAAAGCGACTGAGGTATGCGTTCCATAGAAGAGTACTTTAATCCTTCAAACTATCTCTACATCATTACACCCCCGCAACCACTCACCCATTTGTTCATCATCTAACCACTTATTCATTCATTTGATCTTTATTTCGGCGCATTCTGGCCATAAAAGATACATATAAAAACAACAATACATTTTACACAGTGAATACAACAATAAGTACATGATATGGCGTTGGGAAGCAGAAATACGATACAATTCATCCAGGTAGTACAGTGCAATTCATCAATTAAAAGGGCACATAAAATATAAAATTTAGGTTAAGATACAAATTTTAAAAAACTTTTATGTGGTACCAGCGAGAATGATCCGAATAAGCGACTCAGCAGTGTACCTCAATCAATCAGAACAGCCTAACCTCTACACAGAGTACACCCAACTAAACATCTACAACTCCAAACCCCGCTTCTTGCGTAAATAACTTACAAGCAGTAAAAATCTGCTGACACAGAACACAGTAAGACGACTAGTGTCCGTTTTGATGATCCTATATGCCTCCACATACAAACGAATACCTATGGCATTGCATAAGGGCTTGATCCAACGTCTATTTGCTAAGTCGTATGTGGTGCAAAAAAACAGTATATGGTTGTCATCCTCTCTTGAGTTTAACTGGCAGCATGTACAGTTAGAACAATTCGTTAGCCCTGTAGGCGTTTCCCATCTTGCTAAAACTACATTCGTTTTAAGTATTCCATATCTAAATTTTAGGTACAGACTTTTTGCCAGTGGAGGTTGTATCTCATCTAAAAACTCCTCAAAGTGTGGTGAGACTTTAAAAGCAAGAAAACTACTAGTAATAGAACCACATGGGTGGTCATTTAAGGAGTTATGAGAAATATAAAGCCAGAATCTTGCCTTGACATGTTTCTTACAACTTTGTATCAGACATGCCGGATCTTCCCAGAAGTGGATAAGGCCTATTCGATGGAGCCAAGTTTTTACATGCTTCAACCAAGGTTTGGAGTTATAAACATCAAGGTTCCTTACTTCTAGTATTCCATCTTTATAGTCCGCAAGTTCTGGAGTACTCCAAAGTCTAACCCAAAATAAGAGTGGGCGAAGTACTGCAAGGTGGTCCGTACGTTTCATGTTTAGGTCTAAAAAGAGGGGTAGGAGTGGGGTACGTTTGGGCAGTCTCAAGATACTTCTTTAGAAGTTATTCTCGCTTTTCTTAAAAAGATTCCCCGCATTCATGCCCCAAATTTCAGCACCATATAAGGCACCAGCCTGGGCCTTAAATTTAAACACTTCAAGTGCTGGTGTAATAGATTTGTTTGAGCTTGCCCCATGTCGCTTAACAATAGGTAGGGTACTCTGATTAAAAATGGTTTTACTTTTTTCAATTTGCGTTCTCCCAGAATTTTTGGAGTCTAGAGAAACACCCAAGTAGGAAAAATTTGACACAAGTTCCAGTTTTTGACTGTTAAGAAAGAACTGGCCCTTAAAGGATTTGTGGGGATTAAGGGAAATACATTTGGTCTTTTTTGTATTTATTTCTAATCCTTTCTTATCACAGTACAGTTTGAAGGAATTTAAGAGGCTTTGCAGACCAACGGGGGTTTGCGAGATCAAGATGGTATCGTCTGCAAATAAGAGTGCGGGAACCCTCTCTCCATTCAACTTTGGTGAATCGTTTTTACTCTCTTCTAAATGAGCCGGAATATCATTGACAAATAAAGAGAAGAGAGTGGGGGCCAACACGCACCCTTGGCGGACACCCCGCCTAATTGGAACAGGTTTGGTAAGTTCCCCATTCGGACCCCAACGTACTCTTGCAAAGTTGTTATTATGCAATCTTCTGATCTGTTCGAGTAAACAAGCTGGTAATCCCAGGGCAATCAAACAATCCCATAAACGATCCCGCAAAACTAAATCAAAAGCTGCCCTAAGGTCAACAAAAGCTACATAAATGTGTCCCTTTAATAATAGAATATATTTCCAACAAATACAACAAAATCTGAATACTTGGTCAATTGTACTGGTATTACGTCTAAAACCTGCTTGGAATTTGGTAAAGATCTCATTCTCATCAATCCACAAATTCATACGAATTAAAAGGTGCCTCGAAAAGATTTTTTGTAAAATGTCTAAAAGACAAATGGGAAGATAGTTAGAAGGATCATTTCTATCTTTTTTTTTGTAAATTAAAATAATTTCTGCGCCCCTCCAGCTATCAGGTAGATTTCCACCGATAACTAATATGTTAAAAAGCTGATTAATGTAAGGTGCCCACACTCCAATCTCGTGCTTGTACAAGTCCCCAGGTATTTTATCAAGGCCTGGCGCTTTACTATTTTTGACTGAGCTAATAGCTTGCTCAGTTTCATCTAGACTAAACACTATGGTATTTGTACTTTGTACAATCCGTGAGCAATTTTCAATGGCTAACACCTTATTTTCTGGGGCTTCATATAAGTGTGTAAAATGGTTGACCCAGGTTTGCTCGTCAATAAACACATCATCTGGTGTTTTGTCTCCAATCTTCTCGTTTGCAACGAGTTTCCAAAACCCCACATTATCCTTGGCCTTAGCTGCTAGTAGCATATTCCCCCAACATTCCTCATCCCAATGAACTCTAGCGTTTTTCTGAGTCCTCCTGTATTCGCTCCTTAGGGCCCTAATCACATCCGGTGTTTAGTTCTTGATTGCCTCTAAGAGTGAACTCTTGGATAAACGGCACTCCTTGTTGTACCAAGGTTTGGTCCCTCGTTTTTTTTTGGCATTTTCGACACGTAGGGTACAAGAGATGTGAAGAACTCAGTATGTAGATCTATAAAATCATTGCCCTCTACCGGTTGGGATAAGTGGCTTACAAATGTGTCTGCAAAGAGTTGATAGATGCTAGAGAGTGCATCCCCGTTTCCCAATAGACTGGCCCATTTGAGAGAGCGCCTGTTGCTACTCATTACAGGGGCATCATGAGGTTGATTATCCATAGAATAATGCTCCATCATTGAACTGTTACTAGGAACCAATCGGTAATCTATTGACAACTGTAACAGCCGATGGTCACTTTCGTACAATTTCGAAATCTATCAGATATGGCCAAATGTCGAACGATACCAGGATATAATCGATACGACTGTGGGAGTTGTTTTTGACAAAGGTAGGGGCCTTTGGAGAGTCGGATGGAAAACGACCATTACAGGCCCTCAATCCATGTACTGAAACTAATCTCATTATTTGTACGTTTAAGTCGTGCAACGCACTCCCTCCATATAAGATAGGGATGGAATATTATTGGCCCTGTCCTCGTCTCCAAAAACATCACCAAACCCCATAATTGGCTCGAAATTACAATTAAGATCACCGCCAACCGGATGTATGACATTACAACGCATGCTTTTACCACGCATGCTTTTACATCGCAGTTTTTACAATGCATACCATTACAACACATAGCGCTTTGGGGTGCTGGATAGTGAATAGTTTAATTTACTATTCCAACTCCAGTCCCCGTGGATAGTAGGGAAGGTGTTGGATAGTAAATTAAATCTATTCCCTATCCTAGAGCGCCCCCCAGTGCAATGCGTTGTAATGGTTTGCGTTGTAAAAGTTGCGATGTAAAAGCACTGCGTGGTAAAAGTTGCGTTGTAAAGGATGTTTCCCCCGCCAACCATAATGCTTGGCGTGTCTACATGATTATTAAGGAGATTATCCAATTTTTCCACAGTTGCAGACTCTTTTGATAACCCACAGGGTCGATTATATACATTAAAACCAGAAATACGCCTACCATCCCTTAGGTTGACTACGAGCTCCAATATATCAGCTGAATCTGTGTTTAATTGCGTGATATTTGCTTCTAATGACACATTGATCCATACTGTGAACCCCCCAGATGGTCTCCCTCTGGTTGAAGATGCTGCCTCTACATTAAAGGTCTTATACCCTACTCTGTGCGGTATATCAAGGGCCCAGGTTTCTTGGAGCAAACAGATATCACTGGAATCTATGTAGTTAGACCAATCGGGGTCCGAAAGATTTTTAACCAGACCCGCGATATTCCAGGATATCATTGGGATGTATAGTTGGGTTTTTTACTGCTATTGACATCCCCTTATGTATGTCATCACGGCTACAAGTTCCTATGGTAGGGGTTATTACTGGGGGGCGATGAGCTGCCTCCTCATACCATGTGGTTGAAATGCCTAATGCATGACTATCAGCTCCCTCTTGGTTAAACCGTGCTAATGGCATTTCTAGTATCACTTTCTTCACAACAGGTATAGGTGCTGGTGACTCACCCAAAGCCCCACTATTAATAGTAACATATTCCACATTTGATTGTAACCCCGCTCCTATGGGTTCCAATGGTGACTTTTGTAGGTTTACATATGATTTGCAACCACCAGTAGCATTCCCCTGAAATACGTTCTCCTTATCCTCAAGGTCTATAGCCAGGGGCAATTTAGGTAGTCAATCAACCATCTCAAAGAATGACAACTCCTGGAATCTATTCGA
This sequence comes from Lissotriton helveticus, assembly GCF_964261635.1. NCBI lineage: Eukaryota > Metazoa > Chordata > Amphibia > Caudata > Salamandridae > Lissotriton > Lissotriton helveticus. Next base: position 102,830,289 of record NC_136064.1, on the reverse strand, counting down.
GGTAACAAATGGTACCAATGAGTCTACCCCAGGAGCTGAACCTTGAGTTGGTGGACGATAGAAGTAGCCCAGTGAGAGACCATGTATATTAGTATGGGCCATCTGTGATTCATCACGTACGCTCAGAATGCGGTGTACGGTATTGGGGCTTTTGAAATTGACGACAATACAATCCCCTTCAATATCTTTCTTTAGTTCGCCCACCCACCCCACTCTCCCGACCATGATGATCTCGTTTAATTTGGAATGACTGAAAACTTTAAACCTTTTCAACCAGTCCACAACCTTGTTTCTTAGCATGTACCATGATTCGTTTTGATCACACCTAAGTGCAGGCACCCCTGATAGTATTAATACATTTGGGCACGCTGCTGGTGGCAATCTTAAATTGTCACTATTAGGGATAATGTTAGGTAAACGCAAACATGGATTGGGCGTTATTGATTTGCAGTTACTGGAATCTTGCGCATTCCCTGAGGTTTTAAGCTGCTTATCACTACTTGCACCCACTATATTGCAAGTTATCCCCCTCTCGGTTGCGGGATGACATATTACGCCTGGGACTGAAGTTGCATTGAGAGGAGCAGCTGTCACAGATGATGTTTTAACGTTCCGCCCTGAGGAACCTTCACTACCTGCACCCACTTTATTGCAAGTTATCTCCCTCTCAGTTAGGGGTTGACATGTTACACTTGGAACTGGTGTTGCATTAAGAGGAGCAGCTGTCACAGATGATGTTAATACATTCCCCACAAAAGAGCCTTCGCTAGACATATTATCACAAACAAACGCTTTAGAACATTCTTTTAAAATATCATTCCCCTTTTTTATCAGTACTTCCAATTCAAAAAGACCCAGGTTTAGTCCTTTAATTTGGTCACCCAAGTCTTTAGATCTAGAGACCAGAAGATTATTCACTTGCTCCTGCATGGAATATAATGTGGATTTAAAAATATCCGCTACTATCAATTCAAGAGAATCTATCATACTGTCAGATCCAACACCTTGCACGGTTGATACCGCTTCTGTTTGGGTACCAAATGATCGACTTTTGGGTGTACAGCTTCCCGTTTGTACCATCTTTGAGACCACTTGTTTTACATATGGCCCCGCCACACTTTTGCTTTTATATGTTCTCTTCCTCTGTTGAGTAGTTTTTTGTTTGGGTCTTTCCTGACACCCTTTGCGAGCCCCTCCTTGCCTTGTCATTATTGGTGGCGTCAAGGGAACATCAGAGTCTAACTGTGATGTTTGTGATATTTGGGCAATATGAATACCCGTGTCCTCAGGTGTCACAGGTGTTGGTACTGTTACTGTCGACGATTTACAGGCTGATTGGGATTAAGATTGGGATACAGTCGCTAAACCTGGAGAATTGTATGCCAAATGCGACGACAGAGTAGATGGATCCATAGACATCCGTTTCTCTACACGTGCTATTTCATTGCTAATAAGCGACTTCGCTCGTAGGAAAAAAACATCCAGAGTCCCACTTAAGCATTCCCTTGACTCCTGGGAGCCAGGGGTCGTAAAACAGTCAGGCATATCGCTAGCCATCTGGAAGGATTGCGGGGGCCTGCACTCACTGTATTGTCACTTGTCAATTAGTTACTTTTCAACTGTTAAACCCCTGTAAAGTAAAAGACAGTACCTGGTATGTAGACCAAGAGGAGTGGCCCCGCCCAGCCTCGACCGTCCCCGGACGGCCACAGACGGCCCGCCCTTTGCCCGGGCTTAGCCCGGCGTCCCCCGCGCATGTCCCGCGACGCGGGAACCCTGCCCTCCTGTTAGAAGGGGCGATCCCAGGGGAGGTCAGAATGCACCTGACCACCCTGTGACCTACCTCTCCTAGGAACACTGCAGAGCACTGGCGGGAGACCCCTGAGGGAGAGGTTCTCGAATCTAGGATCGCACGCGCTGAGCTAGCACCACTCGGCAAAGGGACACCACACTGTAGGATTCAAGCGAACGTATTATTTATCTCTTCAATAAAAATGGATCTTTATGATCCGCAGATTCTTATGTACAAACAGAGCACGGGCTCAAAGAGTCTCGGTAGGGGTTAGGGTAGCGGGACAGTCTTAAGGTTCAAAGTCACTGCGGGTGTGTATCCGGCGCACAGCTCTCAATCCTCGAGCTGGGGGATACGGGTAGATCTTAGGTCCAGCCGGACCAGGATAGTCTCTGAGCCGCGATCGAATCAGCAGGGCTCGGGCAAGGATGAGGTAGTTCTTATGGTCTTTAGGAGCCGCGATCGAATCAACAGGGCTCAGGAGTTCTCAAGTTTGTAAGGGAGCCGCGACGATGTCAGCAGGGCTCAGATGGATTCGGGCAGAAGTCCTTCTCCGCCGGTGGAAGCCGCGACCACGTCTGCAGGGCTCAGATGGATTCGGGCAGAAGTCCTTTTCTGCCGGTGGGAGCCGCGACCACGTCTGCAAGGCTCAGATGGATTCGGGCAGAAGTCCTTCTCTGCCGGTGGGAGCCGCGACGAAGTCAGCAGGGCTCAGATGGTTTCGAGCAGAAGTCCTTCTCTGCTAGGTAGGAGCCGCGACGACGTCGGCAGGGCTCTCGTGGTTCCAGGATACAACTGTTGATCGTCCCAGAGCAGCCCATGATATAGGACTGCCCTCCTTTGATGTCTGGAGTCCTCGCAGGCGGAGGTCTTAGCACCTGGGAGCCGGTTGTTGTGGGGTCTGCCTTGGCGGCTCCTTTCATCCTTTCAAGTGGGTCTGGAGGGATCCCAGACACTCAGCAGGCCTGGAGCCAGCCCTCAGGGAGGCCGGATGGGTGATCGAAACTCATCTCTCTAGGGGAGGTGGGAGGTGTGATCGAGCTACTCCTCCCTTTCTCGCTCACGGGAAACGTTCTACCCCCCAGCCAGGTATGGCACGCCGAAGGCTAAGGTCGGGCTGGGGCCGTGGCAGCCATCTTAGGTGCAGGGACATGGGCATCGGACTCGGGTACCAGGAAGATGGGGGGCGAGGACGGGGAATCTCAGTGTCGGGGATAGGGGCCATGGAGGGAATGGTTGGGGGAATCAGGACCATGGGGGGATGGACGGGTCAGCAGGGGTCACTATGGGTCAGGGAGGACCACGCCACGAGGCCGGGTCCAACACGCGTCCCCCCCAGCTGAAGGTCGAGGAGAACTACCCATCCTCTTGGGGGTTCTCATCGCTGAGGCGGAAGAATCTGGAGAGGCCGTCAGCGTTGGCGTGGTCAGTACCAGGGCGGTGCTCTACTGTGAAATCCATCCCCTGTAGGGAGATTGACCATTGCAGCAGTTTGGGATTCTCTCCCCTCATCTGCATGAGCCACCGTAAGGGTCGATGGTCTGTCTGTACTCGGAAGTGGGCTCCGAACAGGTAGGGTCGGAGTTTCTTGAGGGCCCAGACTACTGCGAACGCTTCTCGTTCGATGGTGCTCCATCTCTGTTCTCGGGGCAGTTACCTTCTGCTAAGGAAGGCTACGGGCTGATCTATGCCTTTCTCATTGAGCTGGGACAGTACGGCCCCGATGCCATGCTCGGAGGCGTCGGTTTGGACCACAAATTCTTTTGAGTAGTCCGGGGCTTGGAGCATGGGGGCAGTACATATGGCGGTCTTTAAGGCGTCGAACGCCTCTTGACAGGCGGGGGTCCACTGCACGCGCTTGGGCTGCTTCTTGGACGTCAATTCTGTGAGGGGCCCCACTATGCTGCCGTAACTCTTTATGAACCTCCGGTAGTAGCCGGTGAGGCCCAGGAAGGCTTGGACCTCGGTTTGTGTGATGGGTGGTTCCCAGGCCAGGATGGCATCGATCTTTGGCTGGAGACTCAGTGGAGAGGGGTGACCTGCCCGCTCCCGACCTGATGGCCTAGGTAGGTCACTGACCCCTGCCCAATCTGGCACTTGCTAGCCTTCACTGTCAAGCCTGCCTGGCGCAGGGCCAGCAACACCCCCCGGAGGTGCTCGTCCCATTGCGAACTGAACACCGCAATATCGTCCAGATATGCGGCGCTGAACTCTTCCAGCCCGGCCAGGACTCGGTTCCCCAGTCTCTGAAAGGTGGCCGGGGCATTTTTCATCCCGAACGGCATCCCTCGAAAGCGATAGTGCCCGTCTGGGGTGGAGAAGGCGGACCGCTCCTTGGCTCCCTCTGTGAGCGCAATTTGCCAGTAGCCGCAGGTCAGGTCAAAGGTACTTAGGTAGCGAGCAGACCCCAGGCGGTCGATGAGCTCGTCTGCACGGGGAATGGGGTGGGCGTCTGCTTGGGTGACTGCGTTGAGCCCCCGGTAGTCCACACAAAACCGAAGTTCGGGGACGGACCCAGGGGCCGAGGCTTTTGGGACCAGTACCACTGGGCTGGCCCAGGGACTGTCGGAGGGCTCCACCACTCTTAGGGTGAGTATTTTTTAGACTTCGGCCTGGATGCAGGTCTGGACTCGGTCAGGCACTCGGTAGGCTCAGTGTCGCACCGGCGGGCTGTCTCCAGTGTCCACGTCGAGGACACACCAGTCGGTGACCTTGGGGACCAGAGAGAACAAATCAGGGAACTGCCCCAAGAGCCGGCGGCAGTCCTCACATTGTTGAGGAGTGAGGGAGGGAGAGAGGTTCAATCCGTCTACGGAGCCATCCTTCTCTTTGGCACACAGGAGGTCAGGAAGAGGCTCCGTTTCCTCTTCCGCCCCGTCGCCGGTGGCCAAGAGTAAGTTCAGCTCCGTCCGCACGAAGTGAGGCTTGAGGCAGTTCACGTGCAGGACCCGAAGGGGGTTTCCGAGGGGACTGGACGTCCACCAAGTAGGTCACTTGGCTCTTCCTCTCCACGACCTTGAAGGGTCCGGTCCATTTGTCTTGGAGGGCGCAGGGTTTCACCGGGGACATCACCCAGACTTGCTGGCCCGGTTGAAACTCGACCAGAGTGGCATTCTGGTCATACCAGTGCTTCATCTCCTCCTGACTTGCCTCGAGGTTGGCTTCTGCCAGCGCTCGGAATTTCCGAGTTTGATTTCGGAGGGCTAGGATGTATCGGAACACATCTGGAGGTGGTTCTCGGGGGGCCATCTCCCACCCCTCTTTGACCAGGCTGAGGGGCCCCCTGACGGGATGCCCGTACAGCAGCTCAAATGGGCTGAACCCCAGGGACTTCTGGGGGACTTCCTGGTATGCGAACAAGAGGCAGGGGAGGAGGACCTCCCACTTACGCCGGAGGGGCTCTTCTAGGCCCATGATCATCCCCTTCAGTGTCCGGTTAAACCGTTCAACTAGGCCATTTCCTTGGGGATGATACGGGGTGGTGAACTTGTAGGACACTCCACATTGTTGCCACAGGGACATCATGTATTTGGAGATAAAGTTCGTTCTGCGGTTACTCACGACCTCGCGGGAAAACCTACTCGGGAAAAGATCCCCATCAACACTCGGCCCACCACGGGGGCCGTTACTGTGCGGAGCGGAATGGCCTCGGGGTATCGTGTGGCATGATCCACCAGGACTAGGATGAACCTGTGACCTTGGGAGATTCTGGGGTCTAGGGGCCCCACAATGTCGATCCCGACCCGCTCGAAGGGGGTACTGACGACGGGGAAGGGTTGGAGGGGAGCCTTGCGCGTTCCTCCGCTTTTCCCACTAGCCTGGCACGTGGGACAGGACTTGCAGTGGGCCTCTACATTCGCTCGCATCTTGGGCCAATAGAAGTGCGTAACTAGGCGGTGATAGGTCTTGTCCTGGCCCAAGTGTCCCGCCAGGGGTACATCGTGGGCCAGGCCCAAGAGGAAGTCTCGGAAGCGTAGGAGTACCACCAGCACCCGGGCTGACCCTAGCTCGGCAGTCTTCTGCTCACTGTACAGGAGGTCATTCTCCCAATACACTAGATGGGTTCCCGATTGGTCGCCCGCAGCTTGGGCCGCAGCCTGTTGCCGGGGTCCGACCAGGGATGGGCAAGTGGCTTGCTCCCGGCAGAACTCCTGTCGGGAGGGGCCCCCCTCATGGCGCCACTGCGCCAATTCAGGCAGATCACCTAGCCCAGAGATCTGTGCGGGATCGGGATGCAGGAGCTCGTCGTCGGTGAGGGGTTCCTCTCTTGGGGGAGCTCACTGGGCGGGGCTCTGTCGTCCCTGTCCTCATTCACAGGGAGGGGGCTAGAAGGCTCGGCGTCGACCGCCCCGAGGGGGGAGAGTCGGGCCGACATGGATCGGGTGGTGGCGCACACCCATTCGGGTAGGCCCATCATGCCCAGGTGGGTCTTGCGCTCAACCTGTCTCCACGGGGAACTTTCCAGGTCGTTGCCCAGGAGACAGTCTACAGGTTGGGAGGCTCGGACAGCGACTCGTAACTTGCCTATCACCCCCCCCCCATTCGAACGGTACTAGGGCCATCTTACACAAGCTCTCTGTGTTGTCAGCGGACAGTACTGGGCACAGGACATTCTGAAGGATCTGGTCCTCTCTGACTAGATGACTGAGGACATCTGTGATACTCGCCCCGGTGTCGCGAAGGGCCTCCACTCGGTGGCCATTCACCGTCACCAGTTGCCGGTATTTCTTGGTGTTGTCGGGTAGGGGGGCTCCGGGGATCATCTCCCGGTCTCCTAGGGAGACTAGGGCCATGGCAGCAGGTTCCCACTCTTCGGTGTCCTCCATCTCCTCCCCTAAGGATACGTTGGCTATCTGTCGGGCTGGGGGAGCTGTCGTGGAGGGTCGCGGGGTCATGGGACACTGGGGGTCACTGGCGAAATGCCCTGGCTGCTAGCAACGGAAACAGGTGATGGTGACCCGGTGCCCACGGTTACCTGGGGGAGCAAGATTGGCTGGTGGGGTTGCTGGAAAGGTCTGGGGTTGGCTTCTGGGGGGACTACGCTGGGGACCTGACTGGGACTCCCTCTGTCTTCCTTGGCTCCCCCCTCCCCTCTGGCGGGGAGGTCCCTGACTGTTTCGGGGGTAATCTCCTACGGGGTCCCGGGGGACCGGGGTGTTCACCCAGCGATCGGCCTCGACGGCCAGCTTCCTTGGATCCGCGAGCTTGCTGTCCAGCAGATGCTGGCGTAGTTCAACAAAACAGTTCGATGACAAGTGTTCCCATGCAATGAGATCGGTAAGTTCTTCAAAGGTGGTAACTTTTCTGCCCTTGATCCACCCTTCTAGGGCTCGACTGTAAAAGTTCACGTACTCCACCCACGTGGTGCCAGGGATCTTCTTGCACTCTCGGAACCGCTGGTGATACATCTCGGGGGTGAGCCCGTATCTCGTGAGGAGGGCCTCTTTCATGTGGCTGTAGGAGGTCTGCGCTGAGGACGGCAGATCGAGCAGGGTGTCTCTCCCCTCGCTCAGGAATCGACCCCACAACCCAGCTCCCCAATCCTTCTGTGGAACTCGGTGGGAGGTCATGGCAACTTCGTAGGCCTTGAACCATTGCTGGATATTGTCGTTCTTGTACTACTCTTTCACCACATCCTTGGGGATGTGGACTTTTGGCTCTACCGGGGGAACGGCTTCCCGGTTCTCCGAGGTTCGGTTTTCTTCGCTCCAGGCCTTTAGTTCGATCTCCTTCAGGCCGCGCTCGTGCTCCAGCTGGAGTCTCTTGCCTTCATATTCTCATTGGAGTTTCTTCTCTTCCAACTCTCCTTGTACTTGTAGCTGCTCTACCGCTAGCTTCTTTTCTGCCAATTTTAGTTCACCCTCAATTTTGAGTTTGGCCAATTCAAGTTCATGATTGCGGTTTCTTTCTCTGTCCGCGAGCTCTTCTGGGGAGAGGCCACCATCTGGAGCGCTGCTCCGTACCGGAGCACTGCTGCCCACTCTTGGGTTGAGGTCGGGTTCGGTCGGCTGCTCTGCTTCTCCTCCTGATGGGAGAGGGTTTTCCTCGGACTCTACCCAAGCTTGTAGGGCCTTCTGCATGTCCTCCTTCGTATTCAGGCCTGTGGTAGCGATTCCTCGTGCTTTGCAAAAATCTTTCAACTCTTTATGCGTGTACTCTTCTAGCCGTTCCGCACGGAACGTGGTACTCGCGTCGGCTTCAGTGGAACTCTTGGTGTTTTTTTCTGCCATCTTTGTTCGGTAGGGCGTCAGCCGCTCACTGTACGATCTCTAGATTATGGGCTCGGATCCCGTCGCTTGCCACCAATGTTAGAAGGGGCGATCCCAGGGGAGGTCAGAATGCACCTGACCACCCTGTGACCTACCTCTCCTAGGAACACTGCTGAGCACTGGCGGGAGACCCCTGAGGGAGAGGTTCTCGAATCTAGGATCGCAGGCGCTGAGCTAGCACCACTCGACAAAGGGACACCACACTGTAGGATTCAAGCGAACGTATTATTTATCTCTTCAATAAAAATGGATCTTTATGATCTGCAGATTCTTATGTACAAACAGAGCACGGGCTCAAAGAGTCTCGGTAGGGGTTAGGGTAGCAGGACAGTCTTAAGGTTCAAAGTCACTGCGGGTGCATATCCGGCGCACAGCTCTCAATCCTCGAGCTGGGGGATACGGGTAGATCTTAGGTCCAGCCGGATCAGGATAGTCTCTGAGCCGTGATCGAATCAGCAGGGCTCGGGCAAGGATGAGGTAGTTCTTATGGTCTTTCGGAGCCACGATCGAATCAGCAGGGCTCAGGAGTTCTCAAGGTTGTAAGGGAGCCGCGACGATGTCGGCAGGGCTCAGATGGATTCGGGCAGAAGTCCTTCTCCGCCGGTGGGAGCCGCGACCACGTCTGCAGGGCTCAGATGGATTCGGGCAGAAGTCCTTCTCTGCCGGTGGGAGCCGCGACCACGTCTGCAGGGCTCAGATGGATTCGGGCAGAAGTCCTTCTCTGCCGGTGGGAGCCGCGACGAAGTCAGCAGGGCTCAGATGGTTTCGAGCAGAAGTCCTTCTCTGCTTGATAGGAGCCGCGACGACATCAGCAGGGCTCTCGTGGTTCCAGGATACAACTGTTGATCGTCCTAGAGCAGCCCTTGATATAGGACTGCCCTCCTTTGATGGATATATGACGGTACCACGCGTACTTTTACAACGCGTACTGTTACAACGCTACTTTTACCACGCAAGTCGTTTCAACGACTTGCGTGGAGGGGCGCTGGATAGTAAATTTTTTAATTTACTATTCCAACTCCAGTCCCCGTGGACTCTAGGGAAAGGAGTTGGATAGTAAATTAATCTATTTACTATCCTGGAGCGCCCCCCAGCGCAAGTTGTTGTATCGACTTGCGTGGTAAAAGTAGCGTGGTAACAGTACCGCGTTGTTAAAAATGCGTGCTAACCGCTGTATACCTCCTTTGATGTCCGGAGTCCTCGCAGGCGGAGTACTTAGCACCTGGGAGCCGGTTGTTGTGGGGTCCGCCTTGCCGGCTCCTTTCATCCTTTCAAGTCGGGTCTGGAGGGATCCCAGACACTCAGCAGGCCTGGGGCCAGCCCTCAGGGAGGCCGGATGGGTGATCAAAACTCATCTCTCGAGGGGAGGTGGGAGGTGTGATCGAGCTACTCCTCCCTTTCTCGCTCACGGGAAACGTTCTACCCCCCAGCCAGGTATGGCGCGCCGAAGGCTAAGGTCGGGCTGGGGCCGTGGCAGCCATCTTAGGTGCAGGGACATGGGCATCGGTCTCGGGTACCAGGAAGATGGGGGGAGAGGACGGTGAATCCCAGTGTCGGGGATAGGGGCTATGGAGGGTATGGTTGGGGGAATCAGGACCATGGGGGGATGCACGGGTCAGGAAGGATCACTATGGGTCAGGGAGGACCACGCCAGGAGGCCGGGTCCAACACCTCCTTTAAAGCGCAGCCTGGCGCGAGCTCGGCGTGGGGGCGGCGTCAGCCACGGGTAGCACTGGGAACTGTGGTCTCTCCCCCTCTGCGGCAGTGCAAGGTGGTAGAATGCAACGGCGGCGGGGGAGACCAGCTGCGGGCAGTTGTTCGTGTTCTCACAAGGGCTGGAGGTCCAAAGTACAGCAGAGGGTCCCCGGTACACAGAAGTCCGTTATTGAAAGAGCCATTTATTCACATTTCATCTCTTTTGTTATCCTTGCATCTATCTATTCACTTTATCTTTTTATGATTCCCAGTATCCATCCTTTCACCTATTCATCCACCCAATCATTGGTCCTTTCACCATTCCATCAATTCAGCTTTCTCCCCATCCATACTTTCGCTCTTCCATCAAGCCATCCTTTGTGTCATCCTTCTTTCACCACCTTCTTTCTTTTCTATCCCTGCTCCCTCCCATCTTCTTTACCTATTCTCTTTCTTACACTATTGCTTCCTTTCAACTTTCTTTCTTTCTTCTGTAATTTCCTTATTTCTTCCTTACTTGCTCTCTTCCTTACACTACTCCCTTCCTTTCAGTCTTCCTTCTTTCATTTGTCAGCTCCTTCCTTCTTTCTTACCTGCTCCCTTCCTTCCACCCTCCCTTCCTATCAACCCTCTTTTTTTTCCTTCCTTTCTATCCCCATTGACTCAGCTTTCTTTCTTTGCCCCTATCTTTGCATGCGTTTGTCTACAGATCCCTCTTTATAATCGCCTCTCACCCTCTGACTCTTCTTCTGTATTGAGGTCTCGCCTGGCAAAAGCAGCGCATGCGTTGCTTTCGCTTGGCGAACCTCTATTGTTGTGGCTTTGGTGAGCGAAGGGAGACAAACCATGTGCGCACAGAGACAGGGATGTGCGCGCTCATGGCGTCTCCTCTGCCTCACACGCTCCCAACGCGCGCACGCTCACACTACTAGGCAGACACGTGCTTGTTGCTTACTGAAAACCGTGACTTGAAGAAACGGTTCACAACCTCTCTTTCCTTTTTTTCATTTAGTTGCTTCCCTGTGAAATGGATCTAAAAAAGAAAAACACTCTTGCGGGAAAGGCCCTTTTTCTGAAATTTTTCCATTCCAAAGTGCAGCCTCAGGATGGAGAGAAATAAAAGGTTTTCCATATGAAAAATAAATACATAACTATTAAACTATTAAACTATTAACTATTAAAGTGGCCAGATTGGTTTTATTCAAATCCAAACACATCAGCCTCACTCTACAGACTTTGCAGTGAAGCGCTACTTTTGTTTTCTCGTCTTTCTTTGAACAGCATTGTTGTCCATTCCTGGATGTATTGCAATACCTGGTTGATGGGTTGATTGGAAAACAAAATGTGTACCTTGGCTGTGTGTTTATGGACGTGGTCTTTTTAAACCATACTGCTTACGTTTTGTAAGGATATAAGCAATGGACATTGAAACGGTTCCCTTCAGGCCCTGTAGTTATGTCCTTAACTTTTCAGGTAAAACCACTCGCTGATTTCTGAATAGTGAGTGAGAGATCGTTAACCCCTTAAGTGCTGCCGTCGGCCAACGGTCGTCACGGGCACTACCTCCCCAGTGCTGCGTGCGACCGCTGGACGTCCAGTTCAGCACCGGATAATGGACAGCGCAGCACTGGGGAGGTTTGTTTACTAGCTCCCAAGTGGTTAAGGTAACAATGTTGTTTCTGCTTACATTTCACATACTTTACTTAATCTTGCACTCCCTATGAGTGTTTGCTTTTGCTTTTTTTTTTAGGCAGGATATTACTCTTATCAAGTGCATAATTTGAATTGAGCCACATCCAAATGTTTATAGCGGACACAATTTGGTGAAGCTGAAGGTAGTGCGAGTTTCTCTCAGTGGGGCAGTATGATTTTCAGTGGGGGAGAGGATGTGGCACTATGGCCAGAGCTGTCGAATTTGGAACTGGGGAACCGGGTTCAGCCTTCATGACCAGTCCCCAAGACCACTCTACTGAGGGAGCATATTCCCATGCTAGACCTTAGAAGGACCCGCAAGACATTAGAAGGCCTGATGTCTTAGCACAAGCAGGTGTACCCTAGTGGTGTCAATTGTGGGTTAACCTGCCCACCACAAACCGTACTGAAGTTCATCTCCAGTCTTGCGAGCAGGCCTACGAAGCAGCACACCCTAGAGCAACAGTGATCCAGTCACTGTGACTCTTTCACTGAGGTCACATGAACCGTGATCTGGTTAGGGCGGTGCGAACGGCGTGACAGCACTGGGTACCTATTTCGGGTGGGTGTGTAGTATTTTCAAGTATATTATGGTTTAAAAAAAACTTGCTGCTTCCTACCTGGCCTCCAGCAACAACAAAAATGCCATGATAACTTAGGTGATTAATGTTCTTCCTAGAGAGAGATCAGAGTTTTGTCTAGTGGAAGGGTTGACTCCTGGAAAGGTAGCACAGAGGGTTAATGTGCCTGCTGCAAAGAACATGTACCATGCAAATCACAAAGTGCACATAATGTTAACTAGGTTAGTAGGTTACTGCTTTTGTCAAAGAGATCCTTTTGTTACTTGCAGTCTATAGGTTAAAATCCTAACATAGAACTGTCAGCTATTAAACTATACTGCCGACTAGTATGGTTGTCATGTGGCTTCTACACCTTGTAGTCCTTTGTATTATGTAACATTTCCTATACAGTGATTTACACACATATAAATGATTGTCTCTGTGTAGTGTGTGTGATGTAAAGTGCTCTGACACCGTACACTGGTATGAGTGGCGCTGTAAATCAAATTAAATGCATCTGAGAAAGAGTATGGTTATGGAGACTTGAGGGGGACTGTTAAAGGGTGGTAGTGAGGGAGTCCGAAGCGTAGGTGATCATTGGGGGCACCAACAAACATTGTTGCACAAGGCGTCACCAGCACTAAAGCCGGCCCTGCTATTGAGACCAATCCGCCTGACCCATTGGTACCTCTATTGGCCTGAGAGACCTGCACTGGCTCCCGGTCAACAAGCGAATCACCTTCCGTCTCCTCACCCACGCACACAAAGCCCTGCACAACCAAGGCCCAGGATACCTCAACAGCCGCCTCAACTTCTACGCTCCCAAACGCCAGCTTCGATCGACCAGCCACGCCCTCGCCGCCGTCCCACGCATCCGAAGAGCCACCACAGGGGGAAGGTCCTTCTCCTACCTCGCCGCCAAGACCTGGAACTCCCTCCCGACCCACATCTGCCTGACCCAGGACCACCTCGCCTTCAGGAAGCAGCTCAAGACCTGGCTATTCGAGCAGTAGCGGACCCCCCTCCCCTAGCGCCTTGAGACCCCCCGGGTGAGTAGTGCGCTATACAAATGCTTTGATTTATTGATTGATTGATTGATTGATTGATTGTTTCAGCAGTAGTAGCTGCAACTCACCACGGATCGGCAATGCAGGATTTGTACGCACACCAAACTGAGTTTGCAAACTTCACAGTCTCTCTGCTTCATGCACACGCACTTTTAACGTGTGCTGCCTGCTCTGGAGCCACTGGACATAGGCAGCAATGGGGGACAAAATGATGCCGCAGTGTTGACTAAATTATGCTACAAAAAAAAGGCTGCAGCGTAATGCAATATATTTTCTTATGCTTTATTATTTAGACATTTTTACAGATGTTAAGTCTCTGCAAAGATTCTGCCTCATTAGTATCAGTATAGCATACAAATGCAGCAGTGAAAAATTTGATCAGTCAACCTTTGCAAAGAGCCTTCCACTTTGCAGACACTCAAGTCACGTTTTTTAGTAACTTTATATCCGTTTGAGCTACAAAAATGATTCCTTAAAACTGTAAGATTATGCAGTGGGTGATGTATTATGTGGCAAATATGGCAGAGCCATAATTATATGGAAAACATATGCAAATTAGGATATTTTGCCATTCATGTTTGAACTGCTCTTGTGGAAGAAGGGAGGAGAAGTGCTAATGAGTGAAACTGCATGGCTTGGAGACAAATGGCTTGTGATTCCACTTTTAAGTGTATTTGGGACATTGTGTGATTGGAAATATATCCCACTTTGCAAATGTATTTAAATGCCAATGACTCCTATTAAACCTTAACTAATCAAGTGTATCCATTGGTTGAATTAAATAACACAATAAGCTGTAAGTAGTCGGTGAAATGCCAAACAAATACAAAAAATTGGGATGTTTGGTACATTCTGGCCACACCTCTGACTCCGGCCACTGATCCAATCCCGCCCTCGGAGTCTCCGCCCACAGTTCCCCTTCTTTTTTCCCCCCACTTCGACCATTGCATACATGTAGTGACCCGCATCAGCACTAGAACTCCCCATGTCCTTCCGCAGGACCAGGGTGGAAGATAAACCACATTCTTTCGATGGCTTTTTACCACGCGGTGTAACGGTGCCCACCATGGGTGGTAACAAAGCGCAAACCACGCTCTTCGAACAGAAACAAGGTCCCTTTACAAGACGGTATTTACTTTGCTTTTGTTCTCTTAACACACAACAGTGCCATCTTCTGTAGCATTTGCTGCTCTGCCCAACCTCCTCCCTCCGCTCCCGGGGGTCTCCCCGCTCCACCATGCAATAAATGTGCCGCCTGCACTTGGTAAGCGGCACGCTTTATTATGCCCATTTGAAGGTGTTTGCGACTGTAATTCGTAAGCTATTGTGGCACACAATTACGCAGTAATAAAAGCATTTATGCCTGCTACGTAGTCTTTTGTTGAAAACTGAATGCCAAAACAAAGTAAAAATGAGCTCTAAAAGTATGCTTACCAACGAAAATGCCTTTGTAAATTGGTCCCCAAGTTGTTTTAGACCCCCGTACCCCAGAAAGTGAACATTCAGCATTTGCACCACTTAGGATCTTTGCCAGAGTGCAAAGACGGGGCTGGAATCGGCGCAGGTTGGCGCTGGGGCGCAGATCCCAGGAATGTGTACAGTCTGTGTGGATCAGGCCGTTTCAGGCTACTTCTTGTCCATGTCTCTAAGCACAGATCTCTTGTTTTGCTTTCATGCTCTGTGAAAACGAAGATTCTTAGACTACCTGCGCGTTATTAAAGTTTTGGTTCGCAATTGTTACCGCTCTCACATTTTTTATTAAATGATTTATCACTCAAAGTAAAGTCACAACATAGTTTAATCGTCCTGGCTTAACCTGGGCAGGCTGCCATCCTGTGCATCCTCATTTTGCTGACCTACATCCGGTTCGAACTTTAGTTTGGAAGAAGGTAGGGGATGGGGGGGTTGAGAGGTCATGCACTTCCTGCTGTAATTTGTATATTATCTGCAAGCCACTCACTCCAATCCAAGTGTCTGATTAGTCATTTATTGCCTTTCATTTTATTGCACTTAATACCGTGGCGTGAGCTGCAAAGAACTTTGAATAGTAACATTAGTTATCACCTATCGACACTGGTACCCTTTTTACTGGACTTGGTAAGATGAGAGGTGGTGATGTGAGTCCTGCTTGGTTTCTTGAAGGGCTGGTCTCCCCCCACCCCCATCCTCGTTCGTTACATCCAAGGGAGCTTCCTCCCCCGCTTTATTGTGATAGATTAGTGAGCTGTTGTATCTGTGTGTCACAAGTTGCAGTTCAAGTTGGACATCCTTTCATCTTTAAGCTGTCGAGACATTGCGCACCATTCATTCGGTAAAAGTGTTTTTCATCAAACGTTTTCTGAGACAATTCATCCTGTGATAATGGATATGAATGTTCAATAATATCAAGGCCCTTGTGAGCATAGCAGAGAAGCAGCCCCTCTTTTTAGGTCGAGCCAGGCCAGCGCATGTGCTGCTCTGGGGGGCATGCTGTATTCAAGTATGGACCTGAAGCTCCGCCCACTCTATGTCCATATTTTTCATTGGCTTGTGTCATTGTCCACTGTGAACTGTGGCTTTTCATTGGTCAATAGGCAGTTAGTAGTCCCTCCTTAGTACCGCTTTGTCTTATTTTGTAACCTCCCATAAGGACACCCCTGTTACGTTTGTTGTTACATGGTAGGCTTTAATTATAGCCTCCAAGCACTATTTTCTTAAATCGCTTTGTCCACGCTCTGTCATATCTCTCCTACCGCTTAAACAAAAACTTTATAGCAAGGGCACCGAACGTATTTGCAATGCTAAAGGTCTTGAATTTGCAAGAGCTTGAGCTATTGGCATTGTAAATGAGAATGCCTTTTATTTATCTGTTTTAAAAATAACACATAAATAAAAGGCTTTGTCATTTACACTGCCAATAGCTCAAACTCTCGTAAATGAGAGACCTATTGCATTGCAAATGCTTGTTTCATTAGTTCTCGTTCCCTGTCTGGTTCATTATATTACCCTCAGTCCACAACCCTTATTCTCTTACCCTGTTTTTTTTGTTTTTTTGTTGTTTTTTGAGCGTTTATCTCCAGGCTGCAGGCAAATGAAGCCAAGAAAAAATGTATATTATGTCTTGCTATGGTATGGTATGTCGATTTGTACAGTGCATTAATCACCCGCAAGGGTATCCAAATACTTGAGTGTGTATGTTGGTGCATGGTCGCTGCAGAGGTATTCGAATGGCCAGGTCTTCATCTTTTTGTGAAACTGGAGTAACAAGGAGACGAATCCTTGCTGCTGTTGGGGCGGTGGGGTGGGGTGGGGTGGGGGGGGGGGGGGGGGGTGGACCTTTCATGCTTTGGGTGCGATGCAAGAGAACGAGCAACTTCCTACTCTGCTGCTGTGAACTGGGGGATGCCTGTGAGTGAGAGCGAGGCTGAGCTTAAGTGAGATCCAATGTTTGTATTCCTAGATGGTCACTGTGCATGCGCACTCAAGTGTGGAAGCCATCTTTGAATGTTTTTAAACTAAAAGATAAGTCTGTCAAAGTGAGAGGAAAGCGATGACCTCCTTTGTAGCTGGAACTCAACTGAAAGGAGCCCCCCCACAATAGCAATGGAAGATATGGGCTGTCCAATCAGGAACGATGTGAAAGAGGTGGGGCAGAGATAAGAACAGGCAGGGCAGTCATCCAATCGGTAGCAGGGATGTAAGATAGGTACAGATATCCAGTCAAGAGCAAGGGGTTGAGCCAGAGCCTACTATGTATATTGATTTGTAGGTTATCCACAGCAGGTAGCGAACGTTTTGTGTACATGCAGATGTAAACATGGGAAGCATAACACACATTCAGGTTTCAATGAAGGCAGACCTTACCTCTCTCTCTCTCTCTCTCTCTCTCTCTCTCTCTCTCTCTCTCTCTCTCTCTCTCTCTCCACTCTCTCTCTCTCTCTCTCTCTCTCTCTCTCTCTCCACTCTCTCTCTCTCTCTCTCTCTCTCTCTCTCTTCTCTCTCTCCTTCACTTTCTCTGTCCCTTGTCATCTCTCTCTCTTCTCTCTCTCTCTGTCTCTCCTTCTCTTTCTTTCTATCCTTCTCTCTCTCTCTCCACCTCTCTGTCTCTCTCTCTCTGTCTGTCTCTCTCTCTCACTGTCTCTTTCTCCTTCGTGCTTTATCTCGCAAACTCTTATCTTTCTCTCTCTCATGTCATCTCACTCTCCTGCTGCTTGTTCTCTCTGTCTCTCCCACACACACGTTTCCTTCTCTCCGCCCCCCTTTTGTCTCTCTCACTCCCTCTCCCTCTGCCTACTCTTGTTTTCAACTCCTCTTCAGCCTCCTTCTCTTTGCACACTCCCACTTGCCCGTTCTCAGTCTTTTCTTAGACTGTATCCATCTTTTTTCTCCAGCTCTTTCAGTTTCTATATCTACATTTCTACTTCTTTTTTCGCCCGATTACTCTTTCCCTCCTACACCTTTTTACTTCCCCTCGTTTTATCCTCTTGTCCCCTGCTCTCTCCCACCCTGTCTCGCTCCCCACCTGTCTCCCTCTCTCCTAAACTCTCTCCCTTTCTCCCCCGTCTGTATCTTCCTGTCTCTCTCTCGCTGTCCCTCATTCTCCCTCTTCGGGATGCCCCCCCCCCCCTCTTGCCTATGTTTGCTTGCTTTCTTGTTTCTTTCTCTTTTCTCCACGTTTCCTGCCTGTTTAACTCCTTCTCATCTCCTCCTCACTCTCCCCTCTTCCACCCCTCTCCCTGTTTCCCCTTTATGCTTTTCCATCTCTTTCCCCTGTACCCACCTTCCTTCTTGAAATAAAGCTCTCCTGGCCAGATTGGAGTCGATACATCTAGTTTATTAACGATGCCCAGCAAAGCGTGGAGCCTCTGGAGGCTGCCCAGAGGTAACTGGCAGCCACCCCCGGGCACAGAGGCATCTCACGGCTGCATCTGGAAGATGAAATAGGAGGCCTCCCTCGGATCCATCATCCAGACGGCAGCTCTGCCTAGGATGGTCTAAATACATCTGTGTAACACCCCCCCCCCCTTCTGTACCAATAAACAAAACACCAAAAGTGAACCCCACAACTCCTGGCCCAGCCCTGGCCGAGGATGACGTGGAAGAAGGGAGATGAAAGGAGGGTTTAACCTACAGGAAAGCTGCATCGACCAGGGGGATGTTCAGCTAAACACAATGAATCATAATTTACAGAGCGAAACCGTAGGAAGAAGTGTAAACAGGCTCCCCTACGGCAAAACTTAACCCAGGGAACCATACATGCCAACAACGCCGAATGCGGCAGGAGATTACTGTATAACACCAAGAATGCCTTTATTGTAGCGTCTCCTGCCTAAAAGTGCGTCTTTATCAATGTAAGTCAATGTGAAACATACATCCCCTGATTTCTTTCAGTATCCCCCTCTCCCCTGTGTGAAATGTTGCCAAGTGTGGTAATCTGATTGTCAAGAGTTGCTTCCTGCGCCACAACGTCCCTCTGAGATCACCCCTCTCATTTTCATCGCCGCCACCTCTATCCCCCGCTCTCTGTTGCACTGACCATGTGTTGCACACGCCCCAACATTTCTTCATCTTTCACCATCATCATCATCATCATCAAACTATCATAACCCGTTTCTCCTCCCCCTTCTTTATTCCACCGCCTCAACCCACTTCCACCTTTCCTACAATAAAGAGCCACTCGCCTCCTGTTCCGTCTCTGACCGTCCTTCAACAGCACTTGACACTCATACACTTTCTCCACTTCAGTTGGGGACCAGAATGTATTTGCACCTTCACCTATCTTACACACCTTTATTTCCTCTCAGTATCCTTGCCGTAACAACCTTTACTTGACTCTCCCACCTTACCCCCACCGAGTGTTTTTTTTAGACATCCCCTGTGATACCTTCGTTGTCTTTCACTTCCTGTCCCTCATGACCTCAAACAAGTGTTTTATTAGTGCTGCCATTTTGTGTAGTGTGGTACCCTAGATCATTCCATCCACAGCTTCTCTCCCGTCCTTGAGACCACTTAGAGTCTTTGTATCACATCTTTACGCATGGGATTAGTCCTCTCCACTATACCACTGCCTTGTGGATGGTACTGTTCTAAAATGCTTTATCCCAAGAGTCTTAAAAAAACTCTGCATACATTGTGAGGTAAACTGCACCCCAATATCACTGACCAGAGAGGTTTGGCATCCCTCTCTCTGGAATATTCTTTTAAGCACCCCAATAGTGGATTCAGGGGTGACACTACTTACAAATTCTACTTCCATCCACCTTGAAGCTACATCCACCATCAACACTGTAACGTGTTCCGACTCCCCCAAGCGCTTCTTCTGAAACATTGTACTATCCATTGAGTCCACCTGCCACCTCTGGCCTCTTCACACTCTCCATGCACAGGCTACACCTCTCCACACACTTTTTAATACCCCGGGCCACCAGGACTTCTCTTTGAAGCACATGTTTGTCAACGTCTGGCCCAAAAGTCCCTCCTTGGCTATTGGTTATTGATCTCTTTTTCACCCCTTCTGGTAGAATATAGCTTTCTCCTCTCCTAACAGAGATGCAAAAGTCTCCCAAACTCAATCCATCTTTCAGCTCACAAAAGCATCTTAGGTTGGTTTTCAGGGTCCCCTTTCCAACCAAACCTTTTTACATTTGATCACTTTTTGCAACAAATCAACCTTTTGTGCAGCCTTATCTCATTCTTCACACAACACGGCCTCATTCTCGGCTTCCAAAATGCCCTCCATGGTAGCAAACACACATTCTGCCTGAACCCCTATCAATGAATCCCCTTCACCATCCTCTCTCATTCGAGGCATCCTCGAGAAGCAATCTGCTTGCATATTCTTCCAACCTGCCACATACTCCACTTTGTACCTACATTTCCGAAGCCTTGAGGCAAACCTTGCAGATCCTTTAACCGCCCGCCTGGTTGCAATACGTTCACCAGTGGCTTGAGCTCTGTCTTCAACTTTGCATTCACTTCTCACAAATAGGCTCGGGAATATTGTCTTCCCCATGTCACCAACAATATCTCATTCTCTGTCAATGGATAATTGAGTTCAACGTTATTCAATGAATGTGGGGCAAACCCAGAAGTTTCTCCCCCCTTGTATCTCCTGTGAAAGTACTACCCCCACTCCATGGACAAATGTATCAACCATTGGAATGATTTTAGCTGTAGCATCAAAAGGAAACAACATCTTTGCAGTCAATATCCCCTGATTGCTCTTTTGAAAGTACTTTAACTGGCATTCACACCTTTTAAATTCATTTTACTTTCTCAACAGTTCCCATAACAACTCACTTTTCTCTGCAAAGTGTTCCATTAATTTCGAGAAATACTCAATTAAGCCCATTAAATATTGCAAATGGGGCTTCCCTTCCGGTGATGATGCTTATCTGATTGATTTCACCAAGTATTCTTTGTGCTTAACACCTAGACTAGAAATAATATCTCTTCTAATAAAAAAAATCCTTTTGTAAAGTAAGACCAGCATCTCTAGCAATGTTAAGTACGTCATAAAAGCCCTGAATGTGTTCAATCTTTGTTGCTCCAGAAAACAAACTAATAGATGCGGCATCGACCATGGCTCTGTGCGAATGACTCGCCATATGCTCGAAGATGCTCGCTGCTGATACTAATCCAAATGGAAGTCAGGTGAACTGATATACATATTTGTTAGAAGCGGCTGTCTCTAGTTGGCAGAGGTATACACTTCTGACAAATAGGGACACACCTTTTCTAGTCAGGGCGAGGAGATCACACACTTAGATAACCCCTGCTCACCCCCTTGGTAGCTTGGCAAAGCAGACAGGCTTATCCCAGAGGCAGTGCGTTAAGCATTTATGACCACATAGAGTAATAAAGTGAATACACTACAAATGGACACGACACAGTAGTATTATAAAAATAAGTATTTTTATATAAGGCTTAGCACAAGACCAAATAACGACACAAATGTACCACAATCTTAATAAATACTCTTGGAAGGAAAAATAATAGTTCAAGCACGGTTTCTTCTTAGCACAAAGTCTTTAGTATCAAAAGCAACTCTTCTTCTCTAAAACACAGTTCTTGGCAACAATGTAACCCACACGGGAGTCACACGACGTCGAGGCAAAGTTAATCCAAAGGTTCGGCGTCGACCGCGAGGAGCGCTACGTCGAGCCCGGAGTCGCACTGACCCCCACAACACAGTACCTTGGAAAAGTGAAGCACTCGATGATCAGCGGCGTCGAGATGTCTGGCGTCGCGTCTTCGGCGTCGATCGGGCCTCGGAGTCGGGGCGAGATGCAGCGGCGTCGACCGAAGTCAGGCGGGAGCAGCGCTCACGGGATGAAGCAGGATACGACGTCGTCGATGTCGATGTTGCAAGAGTGAGCAGCGCTCACGGCGTCGAGAGGGCTCGAAGTCGATGCGATCAGCAGCGGTGCAGACACGAGGTCACTTGGAGCTGGAGCCGAACTCACTACTCACTGGCGTTGCTGCTGGCGTCGATCGGGCCCGGCGACCGGCGTCGAGGAAGCGGGACACTGGAGCCGTTACTCACGATGTCGAGCTGGATTCGGCGGCGTCCGTCGGCGTCGAGATTGCTGGATTCTTTCAGAGGTGCTGGATTCACAAATTCCAGCAAATAGCACTTTAAGCAGATGAAGTCCTTTAGCCCTGTGACTTCAACAGGAGGCTGGCACTCTTCCAGCCCTTGGAGATTTTCTCAGCAAAGAGTGAGAGTACACACACAGTTCCTCTCTCCTGGTTCCTTGGCAAAAATAAAGAAGCAATGCAGGATTCCCCCAACAAACAGCACTCTGGCAGAAGGGGTAGGCAGTCCTTAGATCAGCAGGCTTCTTGTCCTTGGTTCAGGTTTCCTTGTCAGAAGTGATCTGAATTCTTGGTTCAGGGGTCCACTCTCTTATACCCCTTTTTGGCTTTGATCCCTTTGTCCATGCAGGGGAATTTCCCCCCATCTTGGGTTTGTTGTGGGTGTTGCCAGGCCAAAGCACCTGGCCTATTCACTGGGCAGGGCAGAGTCCTCAGCCGCTCAGCAGGAGCGGAGCCAGCATTGTCCCTGGCAGGGGCAGGGCCATCAGCTGCCCGGCAGGAGGCGGGCCAGGAAAGTCCCAGGCAAGCACAGAGTCATCAGTTGCCTGGCAGGGGGGCGGAGCCAACATTGTATCAGGCAGGGCAGGCTATCAGGAGCTACTCTTCCCCTACTCTCAATGCAAATGCCCCACTCATCCCACACTGAATCATTCAGACTCTCTGGAGCCACCCAGCTCCTGTCACACGCACACCAGAACCAGCAGAGACCGGTAGACAGTTAGACAAGAAAATAGCTACTTTCTAAAAGTGCTATTTTCAAACACAGAGTCCAGAAACCATCCACACAAATGGATGCGTTATTAAACCCTGAGTTCAGGGATACCAAACTCGACATTGCACCATGCTCCCCGAGCCCGCTAGGATTATAGCATTAATAATCCTGGCAGCCCATTCTAACTGATGGAGAGCAGGTTACCTTACAATAGTGAAAAACGACTATGGCTGTAATTCACTATTAGGACATGCCAACCTTGTCAGGCTTGTCCTACCTTATGCTTACAATGCACCCTGCCCGTGGGCCTACCATAGGGGTGACTAACATGAAGTTAAGGGAAGGTTCAGGGACTGGCAAGTAGGTGTACTTGCGCAGTCCTCGTGACAGTCAGACTGCACGTGGTCTAGCAATGGTAGACCTTCAGACATACTTTTACTAGGCCGCTTTTGTGGGTGGCACAACATGTGCTGCAAGCCCACTAGCAGCATTTGTATTTACAAGCCCTGGCACTCCTGGTGCACTTTACTAGGGACTGACAGTAAACCAAATAAGCCAAACATGGAAGTCAATCAATACAGCAATTTCACATAGGGAGCACTTGCACTGTGGCACTGATCAGCAGTGGCACAGTGCCCAAAGCATATACCAGCAAAAACATCGTAAACAGAGGAGGCAAACAGAAAAAATGGAGGAGAGACTCATGCCAATGATGCCAGGTCTAACACGTGTCCCCTCCAGCTGAAATGTGGGGAGAACTACCCTTACCCTAGGGAGTCCTCATCACTAAGGCGGAAAAATCTGGACAGACCATCAGCATTGGCGTGATCTGTGCCAGGGCGGTGTTCCACCGTGAAGTCCATCCCCTGTAGGGAAATGGACCACCCCAACAGCTTTGGATTCTCACCCCTCATCTGCATCAACCATCTGAGGGGTCTGTGGTCTGTCTAAACCCGGAAGTGAGTCCCAAACAGGTAGGGTCTTAGCTTCTTCAGCGCCCAGACCACAGCAAATGCTTCTCTTTCTATCGCACTCCACCTCTGTTCCCTGGGAAGTAACCTCCTGCTGATGAAGGCTACAGGTAAGTCTCGGCCCTCTTCATTCACCTGAGCTAGAACAGCCCCCACGCCATGCTCTGAAGCGTCCGTCTGGACAACAAATTCTTTAGAAAAGTCGGGTGCCTGGAGTATGGGTGCTGTGCACATTGCAGTTTTCAGGGTGTCAAAGGCCGTCTGACAGGCGTCAGTCCAGTTCACAAGTCTTGGCTGCTTCCTGGAAGTCAGCGAAGTCAAGGGGTGCACAATGTTACCATAATCCTTGACAAACCTCCTGTAATAACCCGTGAGACCCAAGAAGGCTTTCACCAGAGTCTGGGTTTTGGGCGGTGCCCATGCCAGGATGGTATCAATCTTGGGTTGCAGGGGGGCCACCTTGCCGCTCCCTACTTGGTGCCCCAAGTACACCACTGAACCCTGCCCAATCTGGCACTTACTGGCTTTGATTGTGAGGCCTGCTCTGCGCAGGGCCAACAACACTTCCTGGAGGTGGCGCAAGTGTTCCTCCCAGCTGGCGCTGAACACTGCTATGTCGTCCAGGTAGGCGGCACTGAAATCCTCCAGTCCAGCCAAGACCTGGTTGACCAACCTCTGGAAGGTGGCAGGGGCATTCTTCATCCCGAAGGGCATAACCCGGAACTGGTAGTGCCCATCTGGTGTGGAGAATGCTGACCTCTCTTTTGCCCCATCAGTCAAGGCGATCTGCCAGTACCCAGACGTTAGATCAAACGTACTGAGGTACCGGGCAGCCCCCAACCGATCTATGAGCTCATCAGCTCTGGGGATGGGGTGCGCGTCAGTCTTGGTGACTGAATTGAGTCCTCGGTAATCCACACAGAACCGAAGTTCCGGTGAAGCACCAGGCGCCGCAGCCTTCGGGACCAAGACCACTGGGCTGGCCCAAGGACTGCTAGAGGACTCAACCACCCCTAAGGCAAACATTTTGGAGACCTCCTCCTTGATGTATGCTCTGACCTTGTCAGTCACTCTGTAAGCCTTGTGCTTCACAGGAGTGCTGTCCCCGGTGTCCACATCATGGACACACCACTGAGTGACACCAGGAATCAAGGAGAACAGATCAGGGAATTGTCCCAACAATTGGCGACAATCCTGCTGCTGTTCAGGGGTCAGTGTGTCAGAGAGGACAACACCATCCACTGACCCATCTTGCTCTTTTGCATACAGGAGGTCAGGAAGAGGCTCACTCTCCTCCTCCATTCCAGCATCTGTAGCTAGGAGCATGCCCACTTCGGACCTTTCTAAGTGGGGCTTCAAACGGTTGACATGCAGGACCCACAAGGGGTTCCTGGGAGACTTTAAGTCCACCATGTAGGTGACATCGCTCTTTTTCTCCACAACCTCAAATGGTCCAGTCCACCTGTCCTTGAGCGCACAAGGTTCCACAGGGGACATGACCCAAACTTTCTGTCCAGGCTGAAGCTCTACCAGAGTGGCCTTCTGGTCGTACCACCGCTTCATCTCCTCCTGGCTGGCCTCCAGATTTGCCTGAGCAAGATCTCTGAAGCGCCTAGTCTGGTTCCTAAAGGCCAGCATGTAACTGTATACATCCTGGGGAGGTTTCCTGGGAGATTGCTCCCAGCCTTCTTTGACCAGACTCAAAGTTCCTCTTACCGGGTGACCATACAAAAGCTCAAAGGGGCTGAACCCTAGAGACTTCTGTGGCACCTCACGGTAAGCAAACAACAGGCATGGCAAGAGGACGTCCCATTTACGCCTCATTGGTTCTTCAAGACCCATAATCATGCCTTTAAGGGTACGGTTGAATCTTTCAACCAACCCATTACCTTGAGGGTGGTAAGGAGTGGTGAACTTATAAGTTACCCCACACTCCTTCCACAGAGACTTCATATAGTTGGAAATGAAGTTGGTGCCCCGGTCTGACACCACCTCTCTGGGGAACCCCATTCGGGAGAAAACACCCATCAGTGCCCGTCCCACCACGGGGGCAGTCACTGTTCTGAGAGGGATGGCTTCCGGGTACCGTGTGGCATGGTCCACCAAGACCAGGATGAACCTGTTGCCCAGGGCTGTCTTGGGGTCCAGTGGCCCAACAATGTCAATCCCCACCCGGTCAAAGGGGGTACTGACCACGGGAAAAGGTTGGAGGGGAGCCTTCTGCTTCCGCCCGCTTTTCCCACTTGCCTGGCAAGTTTGACAGGTCTTGCACTGGATGTCTACATCCCTTCTCATCTGAGGCCAATAAAAATGGGTGACAAGCCTGTCATAGGTCTTGTCCTGCCCCAGATGTCCAGCTAACGGAACGTCATGAGCCAAACCCAGTAGGAAGGCTCTGAAGCGCTGGGGTACCACCAGCACACGGGCTGACCCAGGCTCAGCAGCCTTAGGCTCGCTATACAGGAGGTCGTTCTCCCAGTAAACAAAATGTGACCCTGACTGATCACCTGAGGTTTGGGCTGAGGCCTGCTGCCTCATACCCACAAGAGAAGGGCACACTTTCTGTTCTGCACAGAATTCTTCCCTGGAGGGACCACCATCCTGCTGCCAGTGGGTCAGCTCGGGCAGGTCTCCCAGTTCAGCAACTTGTTCACCTGTGGGTTCCAGGGCATACCCCTCAAGGTCTGCCTCCTCCTGGACCACGGGAACTACGGGGGACGGTTTCCCGCGCCCCCTGCCTCTTCTCTTCACAGCTGGGTTCTGGGCCATACTTTCAGGCTCCAGAACCCCATCAACACCCTTACTTGCTGTCATGGATCGAGTGGTTGCACACACCCACTCTGGCACACCCAACATTTTCAAATGTGTCTCCCTCTCCACCTTAGCCCAAGGGGAGTCTTCTAAATCGTTGCCCAGGAGACAATCAACAGGCATGGCGGGCCTCACAGCAACCCGAAGAGTACCTGAAACTCCCCCCCATTCAAAGGAAACTTGAGCTACCTCACACTCTCTCTGGGAGTTGTCAGCAGCTATCACAGGGTAGAATGCGTGGGGAACAACCTGCTCTCTGGACACCAAGTGACACTTGACAGCTGTCACACTCGCTCCGGTGTCTCTGAGAGCTTCCACTCTATGGCCATTAATGGTCACCCACTGCCTATATTTCTTAGTGTTACTAGGCAGAGGGGGCGGAGGGACCAATTCCATGTCTCCTAGGGAGACCAGGGACATCTCTGCGGGACCCTCCCCACCATGGGCAACCATCTCCTCCCCTCCCAGAGCTACACTAGCTAACTGACGGGGGGCGGCACGTGGTGGTGCACCGGGTGGTGCACTAGAGTTCTTCAAGGGACACTGAGGATCATAAAAACGGTGTCCCACCTGCTTACAAGCGAAGCAAGTCATGGGGCCCCTACGACCAGGTTTACCTGTCGGGGCCTCTGATTTCTTATCTGGGGGAGGCTGGGAACCCTTCCCTTGGTTCCCTTGGGGATTACTTTGGGGCCCTTTCTGGGACTCCTTCTGTTTACCCTTGTCCCCCCCACTCTTCTGCTGGGGACCCTGCCCACCTTTGGCTGAGTCTCCCACTGGACCCTTGTGGACCCTGGTACTGACCCAGCGGTCCGCCTCTTCAGCAAGTTTTCTAGGGTTAGATATCTTGCTATCAATAAGGTGCTGGCGCAGCTCTGGAAAACAGTTATTAGACAAGTGCTCCCAAGCAAACAAATCATAAAGAGCATCATAACTTTCCACTTTGCTGCCCTTTACCCAACCATCCATGGCTCTGCAAAAATATGACACATACTCCACCCACGTGGTACCAGGCAACTTCTTACATTCTCTAAAGGCCTGTCTGTACTTTTCTGGGGTTAGGCCATACCTTAACATTAAAGCATCTTTCATATGAGCATAAGACGTCCTATTCTCAACAGGCATGTCTAACAGGGTATCTCTTCCCTCATTCACAAAGCGACCCCACAACCCCGCTCCCCAATCCTTCTCAGGGACCCGGTGGGCCAACAATGCTAACTCATATGCTTTAAACCACTGACCAATATC
Organism: Lissotriton helveticus; assembly: GCF_964261635.1. Taxonomy (NCBI): domain Eukaryota; kingdom Metazoa; phylum Chordata; class Amphibia; order Caudata; family Salamandridae; genus Lissotriton; species Lissotriton helveticus. The sequence goes on along the minus strand of NC_136064.1, from coordinate 102,802,895 downwards.
CTCATTCTTCTGAAAATCTTTGATCACATCTTTGGGAAAATAAAACCTACTTTCTGCAGGCACAGATGGGACGCTGCCACCAGAGGGATTCAATTCTAACTTTTTAGCTTGGAGCTCCAACTCCCTCAACTTGGTATCACGCTCAAAAGCTAACTTCTCTCTTTCAAACTCTAATCTTTTGATCTCCAAATCAGCTTCTCTCCTGCCTCTTGCATTCTCTATCTCCAACTGCCCATTTATCTTAAGTTTTTCCATTTCCATGTTGTATGCTCGCTCCTTCGCCCTTTCTTCTCTTTCTTCAGGGGAAAGACCTTTGGAGGAAACACTGCTGCCAGGAGGGGATACAGGCCCAGTCACGGGCACTTCCTCCTCCTCTTCCTCTGTCGGTACCACCACCGGATCAGAGGGACCTCTGGCCTCTAACCAGGCCTCCAATGCTTTGAGGTAATCTGCTCTCTTTGAAATGCCTGTGGTAGGAACTTTCAACTGCTTGCAAAAGGATTTCAGCTTCCTTACTGGATAGTCGTTTATCTTACTCCTATCAAACTCCTCCTCAACAACAGGTGTAGTGCCTCCAGCATTACTCATGGTCAAAACTGGCAGTTTCAAAAATCAAGCTTCAGGAAATTGGAGAACAAAAATAGAATCCTACCAAAAACAGATTGTGGCTGCGCTATGGTCTGCTTTCACTATGTAGCGCACACTAATCACTGCACATGGGTCATAAATGCAAAGTTCAAAATCCCACCGCTGACCCACCAATGTTAGAAGCGGCTGTCTCTAGTTGGCAGAGGTATACACTTCTGACAAATAGGGACACACCTTTTCTAGTCAGGGCAAGGAGATCACACACTTAGATAACCCCTGCTCACCCCCTTGGTAGCTTGGCAAAGCAGACAGGCTTATCCCAGAGGCAGTGCGTTAAGCATTTATGACCACATACAGTAATAAAGTGAATACACTACAAATGGACACGACACAGTAGTATTATAAAAATAAGTATTTTTATATAAGGCTTAGCACAAGACCAAATAACGACACAAATGTACCACAATCTTAATAAATACTCTTGGAAGGAAAAATAATAGTTCAAGCACGGTTTCTTCTTAGCACAAAGTCTTTAGTATCAAAAGCAACTCTTCTTCTCTAAAACACAGTTCTTGGCAACAATGTAACCCACACGGGAGTCACACGACGTCGAGGCAAAGTTAATCCAAAGGTTCGGCGTCGACCGCGAGGAGCGCTACGTCGAGCCCGGAGTCGCACTGACCCCCACAACACAGTACCTTGGAAAAGTGAAGCACTCGATGATCAGCGGCGTCGAGATGTCTGGCGTCGCGTCTTCGGCGTCGATCGGGCCTCGGAGTCGGGGCGATCTGCAGCGGCGTCGACCGAAGTCAGGCGGGAGCAGCGCTCACGGGATGAAGCAGGATACGACGTCGTCGATGTCGATGTTGCAAGAGTGAGCAGCGCTCACGGCGTCGAGAGGGCTCGAAGTCGATGCGATCAGCAGCGGTGCAGACACGAGGTCACTTGGAGCTGGAGCCGAACTCACTACTCACTGGCGTTGCTGCTGGCGTCGATCGGGCCCGGCGGCCGGCGTCGAGGAAGCGGGACACTGGAGCCGTTACTCACGATGTCGAGCTGGATTCGGCGGCGTCCGTCGGCGTCGAGATTGCTGGATTCTTTCAGAGGTGCTGGATTCACAAATTCCAGCAAATAGCACTTTAAGCAGATGAAGTCCTTTAGCCCTGTGACTTCAACAGGAGGCTGGCACTCTTCCAGCCCTTGGAGATTTTCTCAGCAAAGAGTGAGAGTACACACACAGTTCCTCTCTCCTGGTTCCTTGGCAAAAATAAAGAAGCAATGCAGGATTCCCCCAACAAACAGCACTCTGGCAGAAGGGGTAGGCAGTCCTTAGATCAGCAGGCTTCTTGTCCTTGGTTCAGGTTTCCTTGTCAGAAGTGATCTGAATTCTTGGTTCAGGGGTCCTTCTCTTATACCCCTTTTTGGCTTTGATCCCTTTGTCCATGCAGGGGAATTTCCCCCCATCTTGGGTTTGTTGTGGGTGTTGCCAGGCCAAAGCACCTGGCCTATTCACTGGGCAGGGCAGAGTCCTCAGCCGCTCAGCAGGAGCGGAGCCAGCATTGTCCCTGGCAGGGGCAGGGCCATCAGCTGCCCGGCAGGAGGCGGGCCAGGAAAGTCCCAGGCAAGCACAGAGTCATCAGTTGCCTGGCAGGGGGGCGGAGCCAACATTGTATCAGGCAGGGCAGGCTATCAGGAGCTACTCTTCCCCTACTCTCAATGCAAATGCCCCACTCATCCCACACTGAATCATTCAGACTCTCTGGAGCCACCCAGCTCCTGTCACACGCACACCAGAACCAGCAGAGACCGGTAGACAGTTAGACAAGAAAATAGCTACTTTCTAAAAGTGCTATTTTCAAACACAGAGTCCAGAAACCATCCACACAAATGGATGCGTTATTAAACCCTGAGTTCAGGGATACCAAACTCGACATTGCACCATGCTCCCCGAGCCCGCTAGGATTATAGCATTAATAATCCTGGCAGCCCATTCTAACTGATGGAGAGCAGGTTACCTTACAATAGTGAAAAACGACTATGGCTGTAATTCACTATTAGGACATGCCAACCTTGTCAGGCTTGTCCTACCTTATGCTTACAATGCACCCTGCCCGTGGGCCTACCATAGGGGTGACTAACATCAAGTTAAGGGAAGGTTCAGGGACTGGCAAGTAGGTGTACTTGCGCAGTCCTCGTGACAGTCAGACTGCACGTGGTCTAGCAATGGTAGACCTTCAGACATACTTTTACTAGGCCGCTTTTGTGGGTGGCACAACATGTGCTGCAAGCCCACTAGCAGCATTTGTATTTACAAGCCCTGGCACTCCTGGTGCACTTTACTAGGGACTGACAGTAAACCAAATAAGCCAAACATGGAAGTTAATCAATACAGCAATTTCACATAGGGAGCACTTGCACTGTGGCACTGATCAGCAGTGGCACAGTGCCCAAAGCATATACCAGCAAAAACATCGTAAACAGAGGAGGCAAACAGAAAAAATGGAGGAGAGACTCATGCCAATGATGCCAGGTCTAACAATATTCCATTGTTATGAAGACAGTGAGGGACTTGGACTTGGGTTGCAGCTTGATTAGATAGTATGCTGACTTTAAATGCAGCCTTGAACAGAACTTTGCTTTGGGCAACATCAAGAACATTTCATTATTATTTGGAAAAGGGAAAATACCTATCACAATATTCTGGGTGAGGTGCCTGAGGTCTACTCAGAACCTCTAACATGCATCAGCCGTCTTGGTGATAACTACAGGGGAAAGCCTTTCAGGGGCTTCTGCGTTCTCCATGGTACAATCTCTTTCCATTTCCCTCAACATTTTTTACTTGCTCTCTTACCACTAAAGAATTCTCCTGATACCATGTCTCACTTTAACAGCTCCTTCCTTAAGCTTAATCTCATGCACATAATACTTTAATGTTTCAATCTTCTCTTGATATATACCTCAAAGCCCACTCGAGTTCACACAGCCTCTCACTCCCATATACCACTAGTACTTGTTCTGCCAATCTGGGGTCATGGACAATATAAAGTTATGATGATCGTATTACTGTGGGCTACATACAACTTACCTTTCGCTTCTCCTCCTTTGAAATTAAATGTCTATCAAGAATAGCCGACTGAGCCTACCTACTTCTCCCTTAACTTCCTGGATGGATATCATTAGGTTGCAACGCAAACACCGGTCACAGGTCTTCGAACAGCCCTTTGAGAGCTATAGTATACATGGACCCTGGGTCCAACTTCAATTCCACTGTTTTGCCATCTGCAGTGAAATGTGCCAATGGACTATTTCTCTTCGATCGCAACTGTTTTCAATCATAGCACCCAATCTTCTAAGCTATGCAAATTCTTTCAGTGGCAATTTACATCTTACCCATATCATGATAGACTGTGGCCAGATGCTGCCTCTAGCCAAACTTGCGGCAATCTTTGGGCCCAATTCACAGAACTAACTTAAGAAAGACAAAATCCTAAACTTACTACCATTTTGGTATTCACAGAAGGCACTTACTCATTTTGGTATTCACAGAAGGTACTTACTACTAAATGCCTTCTGTGAATACCGAAAGTCTTAAAGTTAGGATTTTTCTCAGTTTAGGAGTCCTAACTTTACTACTTCTCCAAAAGTTTGTGGGTGTCAGAAACATTTAGAAGGGCAAAGATGTTAAAAATTGGAGCGTCCGGATTTGATTTCAGCTGATCATATGCCAGATCGGAGTTGATTTTGGGGGCCAAGTCTGTAAATGTTGAGAAAATATTATAAACTTTATCAAAGAAAAATTGAGCAATTTTGTTACAGAGCTCTTGACTAGCTGCAATGGGCAGGGATGGGCTAAGGAGTTTACTATTTTAAAAAGCTCTTTAGGAAAGTTTCTGGCCGATTTTATATTATTACTAAAAGGTCTTGTTTTGTGTTTTTAAGTTGTTGTTTATAGAGTACCAGCCAGCTTTATATTCCTTTTGAACCTTTTCCTTATAACCCTTCCTCCAATTTCTTTCCAGGTATTTACAGGCCAAGTTTGGTCCCTAAGCTCCTTGGAACACTGTCTAGTATGGTTGAGACGTTTAGTGGGTGCTAAATTGTCTTCTGCAGCTTCTAACCATTTGGTGTAGGATCTGGTTGCCTCATCCAAATTACTGGGTATTGACGTGGTAGTAGCGGTTAGAAAATGGTGTAAGTCCGCTTTTATCTTGCTCAAGGTCCTGGTCTCAGAATATTTTGCGGTTAATTTTGGCACCAAGCGGTCCAGCACAGTGAGTTCAAATAGGACTGCTGAGTGGTCTGACCAAACTAAAGGCAGAAGGTCTCTCGTGAATGAGAGCTGCAGATTGTTAGAGAAAATGCCATCTAAGGTGTGGCCGGCTTGATGGGTTGCACCAGTCACCTTTTGTTCTAGGTTCCCACCTTTCATCAAGTCAAGCAGATTAAAGAGGTCTGGGTCAGAGGGCAATTCCAGGTGATAATTAGAGTCACCTAGAATGGTATAAGAGCTAGTACTAATCCCCCTTTCTAGTATACTGCCTACTTGTAATAAAAAGCGTCCTCTTGGGCCTGGTGCTCTATATGAGAGTGCCTCTAAAAGTGTAGTGATGTGAGAGATTGAGACAAAACTCAAGCGCTTCACATTCCTCGATGGCTAAAGGATTAAAGGAAGCCATAATGGATTTGTGGTAGATAACCGCTAACTCACCCCCCCTTGTCTCTGTTGTCTGTTAAGTGTGTAACAGAAGTAATCCGGGGGTGTGGCCTTTACGAGATCGGGTCCGGACGCCAGATCTATCCATGATTCGGTAATGAATGCCGCGTGTATTTTATCATCACCAATAAGGGAGGCAATTTCTAAACTATGTTTGACTAATGACCTGGCATTGAAAAGTGCAAATTTCCATGCGAGGGGGGAGGCAACCTCTCTAGGTGAGGGTTGATTGAATCTTGTCTGTTATTGGCTGTACGACAACCTCTGCTATCTTGGCGTTCCACCCAGGAGAATTAGATTGGACCCGAGGAAGTGCCATGTCAAGATGAAAATTGCAACAGTTATGGTTTGTGGTGATTGGATCGAGCTTTTTCAAATCATTGCCAGAGTATCGTATTATTTTGTCCCTACCTGGAAGGTTTTTTGCAGGGGGGCTGGTGCTGAGAGCGTTACGAGCGCGGACGGGCGCAGACGGGCTTGCCTTTGGTGCACCTTCGGCGCTTACCTGGGGCTGGAACAACGCTACAATGAGACTGAAATCGATAAATCTTCTTTAATTACAATGCCCAGCAAAGCGTGGAGTCTCCCTTGCCTGCCCAGAAGCAACCACAACAACCCTTATCAAGCAGTATCACACAGTTTCATCCAGCCGGTGATATAAGTGGATTGTGAGTGATACATCACTCAGAAGGCAGCGCTGTTTACCCTGGTCTAAAAATCCATCAGTGTAACACTGCTCTTCATCACTGGGGATCCAAGTGCAAAGAGTGCACTGGGCCCCATGCTCCCCCGTCCCAAGTCATTTCACACCAGTCCTGGTTTTTAACCAGCAGTGCAGCGCATGCTGTGAGTCTAAAGGTGATGCTTACAATAGGAATCCAACACCACCAGAGCCAGCACCAATAAACAGAGCTGCAAAAAAAAGTTTCACAAACACTTGGCAGCTGGCCCAGCATCCCATGGCTCTGAAGACACAGATGACCCCAGTGATGTCCTACGCTGGGAGCAGGGACAGAACATTCGAAACACAAGTATCGTGTGGACAGAATAAGGTGTCAAAAATATCAAGGACAAGAATATTGAGTGGGTAAGTACAAATAGGTAAGTAAAGATTTACTATTCTTAACTCCACATCTACCTACATTGAAGATTTATATATTGTCATGATACAATATATATAGTAAACCTTTGCTTATCCATATAAAATGCCCTAAACAATATTCTGTCCTCAATATTTTTGACACAATATTCTGTTCCATGATATTTGTGTTTCCGATATCTTGTCCAAATACCCCACTGTGTTTAGCTCTCCCCTGCTCAGGTTCATCTGACCCTGAACTGTTGGTCCAAGTGACCTGGACTGAATGCCAACTCTAGATCTCTGCTCCAAAGTTTTGGACGGTCTGGTTTGATGTGATCTGGGTTTTGGAGATATAGTGGAAGTCTGGCAGGAAAGCTCTGGACACACTGAGGTCTGTGTAAAAAGAAAGTCTGAGCCACCAAAGCGTAATCGAATAGCGTAATCTAGGTGGAGGAGTACTAGAGCGCTGGCAGCTAGAACCCACTGAGAGAACCCTATGTGAGGGAAGGTATGTCTCGGTATCTTCGAGGTGCAAAAGGACTTGGTTTCCTTAGTTTCATGAGACATTACGGTGCGATCAGAGTCCATGACCGCTCCAGTCATCCTCAATTTACGGGATGGGCTCAGGAGGCCCAAGTCTGGGGGACGCTGAGTGCAAAGATGAAATGGAGGCCATTTTCCACAAGTGACCATGCTGGTCTTTGGTGCGTTGCGTTCCAGATGGTTATGGGACATCAGCTGGTTCACCGCACTTAAGTGTCTCTTTGTTCATGACTGATTGGCGAGTACAAGGTCACACACTGACAATTGAGGAGTGGTAACGTCCGACTGGAATTGTTTAATATGGTACTTCAAGGTATCAAAAGAGTTGTCGCAGTAAACCAGAATTGTTGCTCAAGTTAAATTTATTGTAACTTTTTTTTAGTTCAAGTTCAAGTTTGGGCATTTATATAGCGCACTACTCACCCAGAGGGTCTCAAGGCGCTTGGGAAGGGGTTCATTATATGTTGAATAGCCAGGTTTTAAGTTCTTTTCTGAAGGAGATGTGGTCTTGAGTAAGGCGGAGGCGAGTGGGGAGTGAGTTCCAGGTCTTGGCCGCCAGGAAGGAAAAGGATCTTCCTCCCATGGTGGATTTTCGGATGCGCGGGACTGCGGCGAGGGCTTGATTGGACGATCTTAATTGGCGGGTGGTTTTGTAGAAGGATAGTCGAGAGTTGAGGCATTCGGGTCCTAGATTGTAGAGGGCCTTGTGTGCGTGGGTGAGAAGACGGAATGTAATTCTTTTGTTGACGGGAAGCCAGTGGAGGTCTTTTAGGTGTCCGGTGATGTGCTCTTGGCGAGGGATGTCCAATATGAGTCTCGCTGATGCGTTTTGGATGCGTTGGAGTTTTTTCTGTAGTTTTGCTGAGATCCTGGCGTATAGTGTGTTACCATAATCCAGTCGACTTGTGACCAGTGCGTGGGTGATAGTCTTTCTTGTCTCGAGGGGGATCCAGCGGAAGATCTTTTTGAGAATTCGAAGTACGTTGAAGCAGGAGGATGAGACTGCGTTGACTTGTCTGGACATCGAGAGAGAGGAGTCTAGGATGAAGCCAAGGTTACGTGCATGGTCTGTGGGTGTGGGTGCTGTGCGCAGAGCGGAAGGCCACCAAGAGTCGTCCCAGGCAGAAGGGGAAGATTCTAGGATGAGCACCTCCGTTTTGTCTGAGTTGAGTTTTAGGCGGCTGTGTTTCATCCATTCGGCTACTTCTTTCATGCCTTCGTGAAGATTGGTTTTGGCGGTGTTGGGGTCTTTGGTGAGGGAAAGGATTAATTGGGTGTCGTGGGCGTAAGAGATGATGTTGAGGTTGTGTTGGCGCGCGATGGATGCGAGTGGGCTCATGTAAACGTTGAAGAGGGTGGGACTGAGTGATGATCCTTGTGGAACTCCACAGATGACTTCAGTGGCCTCTGAGTTGAATGGGGGAAGTCGTACTCTCTGAGTTCTCCCGGCTAGGAACGAGGTGATTCAGTCCAGGGCTTTTCCTTGTATACCGATGTTGCTGAAGCGTTGTATGAGGGTGCTGTGGCAGACTGTGTCGAAGGCGGTGGAGAGGTCGAGTAGGATGAGGGCCGCTGTTTCTCCGTTATCCAGTAGTGTTCGGATGTCGTCTGTTGCTGCAATGAGGGCGGTTTCGGTGCTGTGTTTGGCTCGAAATCCGGACTGAGAGGGGTCGAGGGAGTTTTTGGATTCAAGGAAGGCAGCGAGCTGGCTGTTGACGGCTTTCTCGATGACTTTGGCCGGGAATGGGAGGAGGGATATGGGTCGGTAGTTTTTAAGTTCAGAGGGGTCTGCTGTGGGTTTCTTCAAAAGGGCGCTGAGTTCGGCGTGTTTCCAGCTTTCTGGGAAGGTGGCAGAGTTGAACGAGCAGTTGATGACATCACGGAGATGGGGTGCGATGATGGAGTCAGCTTTGTTGAAGATGTGGTGGGGGCAGGGGTCGGTTGGCGAGCCAGAATGGATGGAGTTCATTAGGCGATGGTGTCTTCAGTGGTGATTGGGTTCCAGGCGCTAAGGTTGTTCGTTGGCGGAGTAGGATCTGAGGGGGGTGGGGAGGGTTGATCGCTGGGAGTATTCTCGAAGCTGTTGTGGATGTCGGCAATTTTGTTGTAGAAGAAGGAGGATAACGCATCGCAGAGGTCTTGGGAGGGAGTGATGTCGTTAGATGCTGCGGTGGGGTTGGTGAATTCTTTGACGATGTTGAAAAGTTCCTTGCTGTTGTGAGTGTTGTTGTCGAGACGATCCTTGAATGCTGATTTCTTGGCGGATCGAATCAGTTGGTGGTGTTTGCGGGTGGTTGCCTTAAGGGTGGCCATGTTGTCGGTGGTTGGGTTTTTTCTCCATGTGTTCTCCAGGGTGCGGCATAGCTTCTTGGATTTTTTAAGGTCATCATTGAACCAGGGAGCCTTTTTGCTGGCTGATTTGATCTGGTGCTTTTTCAGGGGTGCTAATTCGTCAGCACTGTGGGTGATCCATTGCTTGAGATTGGTGGCCGCTTGGTTTGGGTCCAGTGAGAGGGGGGAGGGCTTTGGTTGAGTGATGTGTGGTATATAAATAAATAATACCGGATCTAGGTTTGACTGGACATAGTAATAACAGATAGCTCAATAAATAAGAGTCAAGATTCGAGGTAGTAGGAGTTTGCAGGTTTAATACAGCATAAAGGACAGGAACAGGACAACCTGCACAGGAATAGGATGGCAGCTGCCTGGGGGCAGGATCTGGAATGAGCGCGCTAACATTTAATAACAGTACACAAGCATATATACTAAAACAGTTGCATTACAGTGAATACAGTAGGCGGAGCAGTGGGTGTGGTCAATAGCAGTCGCGAAAGATAAGGGTGAAAGTGGGTGTAACAAGAGGCGTATACATAGACATGTGATGTAAACGTAACAGAATATGTCATAAATGGGGCGGAAACATGGAGGGGGCTACCTAAGGAGCCGGGACCTCTGACCTAGTGGTGCGCGCAAGCTGGCAATGACGTGTTACTAGGAGGAACTGGGGCTATGACTTCTGCGCTAGGAGCAGAGACTGAAGTCTGGAGAGTCAGGGCGACATGTGCCTAAACAATATCTAGTATCTGATATTTAGAGAACATGTTGATAGAATCCAAAAGTTATCGGGGTAAAGGCTAACGGACTCTAAGACTGGTGCATGCATTATTCTACATGTAGTGCGTGTTGAAGAATATTAAATGACCATTAAATGCAGTATTTCTCTTACATGGAGACGTAAGGGCTAGACGATGACGGAAACTATTGATGCGATTCAGTAGTTTAGGAATGCAGAGAAGGAGGGCTGGACTGATAACTAGAATCATAACATACTCTTGGCAGACTCGTAGGCAGAGCCAGGCTGAACCGGGCACTGTGAGGCAGGAAGTAAGTGAAGGGTCAGGGATACAGGTGGGGGCTGTATCGCTCCTCAGCGAGGGTTCAGGAGACAGGAGCTGAATCTGGTGTCCGGGCCCTTTTGAGGCCTAGAAACGGGGACTTTACAATGAAATAACGTGCACACTGAGAAACGTGGCAACGTAGCTTTACATAGGCCTGATATTCGTAGCTTTCACGAGAACTGGAAACTGGCATACTAGAGATGGACACAACTGTAATTGCGTCTTTAAACAAACATGGGGAATACATATGCATATTAATCATGCACACATAACATAGGATGGGGAACACGTAGGGACACAGAACATGGCAAAATTTACTTTTCCACATTCCCTCCTTGTCACTACGTTTCCATCAGGAAACATCAATATTCATGATACCATCTATCATTTCATACAGTATCATTTGCTCGTCTCGAATTTTCTTGGAACGGGATTTAGAACGGGACTTGGGACTAGGAATACAAGAGGTAGCACAAATGCCACAAATCGCAGGGCCACATTGTATACAGAGGCAGCAACTGAATATGATCGCTACTGCAATACCTAGAAAGGACAATACTTTCCATCCCCAGGCGGAAATTATATTCCAGAACCAACCGGACCATGTCCAGGTGCCTGGATCTTGGTGTAACATATGGGCAATTTTATGGAGTCTGGTTATAGCTGAATAAACAGACGACGCGTTATTAGGAATGAAAATGCAGCAACTAGATCCGATGACTCTACATGCCCCGCCCCTATCGGCCAGTATGACGTCAAGGACGAGACGATTCTGGAGCACGACAATTCTCATAAAGGATTGCCCTTCGGTTAAGTTACCTAGAGCAGATGTAGTCTCAATCACTACTGCTTCGAGTGTTCTGGTTAATCTACGTATCAGTTTACTATTCACGACAGTACCTAAATAAGGGAAGACACCTTTATTGATATCTATGTATTGTTCTAGAGCAGTTTCAGTATAATCGACAATCGGGAGGTCTCTCTTGTGTCTAGTATGTACTAGATGGGAATTCCTATGATAGTCAGGTGGGGCTAGGAAAACTGGTGGCAGTAGGAAGGCAATGTAACAGGTTCCCTCCCAATCGAGGGGCAGACGAACATATGCGGTCTGACCACAAACAAAATAAGAATGACGTGAAGCTTTGAAAATAGATTTCCTACTGTCACTATACTTGACAATAGTAGTACAATCACTATGGCCTACATGTACGGAACCATTCTTTCGGACACATAATTCACCTTTGACTGGTAGTACTGACATAGCAGGTAAGTCTGGAGTAGAATCAGACTGAACATTCAGGACCATGAAATTCGAAGAATAATTACCTAGATTATAAACTTCATTTTCTAGATCTAACCCTGTTCTGTGGGGAAGACCTTGCTTGTCTGGAAAACATGTACTGTTAAGAAAAGACATATCTGTTGAGGATGACGTTAACGTGGACCATGCTCCACACGAACCATTATGTGAAAATGGATAAGGAAAGAGTGGCAGAACTCCCTTCGGTGTCTGGAAAGGGGGGAGTCGACCACACACCCAACAATTAGTGGCATTGCTGGTCTGGTGTGAATAATGTAACATGCGGATAAAGGAATTATTACGCATAGCAAGACGATAAGATAGTTCATGAGGAGGCAGATCACTAAACGTGTGCTCTACTGTAACATTAGAAGACTTATTTACATGAGAAACTGGAAAACACAAATAAAATGCCTAACTTGTGCAAGTAAACATAAGGCTGAAAACCAATATGAAACTTAGAAAAACAATACATCGGATTGAGTTTTGACTAACTCTCTCACTATGGGGGTCTATTTTATACATGTCAGAAACCGGTCTAACCGTTTCACCTAGGGGAGGACTTAGACAATCAAACTGGCTGACTTATTTTACTAGACCTTAATTTTAGCTTATACTCCTGTTGCGGAGTTTTCTATAACAGGGAAGGATTCGTGTCAATGTCTTTTGCGGGACAGTCCTTAAGAATAGTACTTTGGCAGTCTTTAAAATCCTCGGGAATGTTCTTGGAAACAGTTTTTAGTCTGTAAAACTTTTTCACGTGAGACAGGTGGACCCAGCCCTTCCTGCCTTCCAGCTTGACGGCAGTACGGGTGGCCAGGAGGACCTGTTTTGGCTCCTTCCAGCGAGGCTCCAGCGGACTTGAACGATCAAAGTTCCTTACGAGAACCATGCATCCGGGAACGATTTCATGCGGTGCCACCTCGGTATTGTCTGGAAATGCGGCGGCAACCTGTGAACGACAAGAGTGTAGGGCAGACATCAAGGAAGCTAGGTAATCTGTCAGCATATTACTTGAAACATCGGTAATACTTCGGGGTCTAGGTGTACCCCACATATTAGGGGGGCGGCCGAATACGACCTCGTACGGAGACAGACCTGATCTGGAATGTGCGACCATGCGCATATAAAACAGAGCGACTGGCAGAGCTACTAGCCAGTCCACACCTTTCTCTTTACATATTTTGGCAATGCGGATTTTCAGGGTCTGGTTATGTCTCTCTACGAGACCGGCTGCTTCAGGATGGCGTACACAATGGAACTTCCACTGGTACCCTAACAAAAGGGAAATGTGTTTCATAAGCTCAGATGAGAATGGCTGGCCGTTATCAGAATATACGACCCTAGGGAGTCCGTAGCGGGGGAAGAATTCACGAACCAACTGCTTGGCAGTGGTCGCGGCTGTGTAATCTGGGACTGGATATGCTTCTGTCCACCTGGACAAAGCGCATACAACTACAAGGACATACTTGAAACCTCGACATCGCTCCATCTGAATATAATCCATCTGGAGGACTTCAAAAGGGTGGTCAGGGGGCTGGAATCCACCTTGTTCCACCGGGACACTTTTACCTGGATTAAACTGGCAACATATCATACAGGTACGGACTTTCTGCTTGGCTGCAGCTCGTAAATGCTTGTTGAACCAAATGTTCTGGATACTGTCTAACATAGCTTTTTCTCCTAAATGTGCTGGACTATGTGCGGTATTGATAATGACTTGAACCATAGAGTCGGGGAGAAACCATGTGGCTCTACCCTTCGTTACCCATCCCTGATCTGTCTGGACCCCTCCTTGTTCGGACCATTTCTTGATTTCATCGGGAGTAGCATGTAACTGGATATCTATGACATCTTGAGTGGGGTCCTTAACTGTCATACAGGTAGTCGGATCTGGAGTAAGTGTCTGGGTCGTGTTAACTGAAATGTCTGGAGTCTGTGCTGTAAGCTTGGCTGTGCGATCTGCTAGATCATTACCTTGGGAAATAATGTCAATAACTTTCGTATGTGCGTTGCACTTCATGATAGCAATAGATGTCGGTAAGTGTATTGCATCTAACAGAGCTTGAATAAGGAGACCATGCTGAATCTTGGTTCCATGAGAAGTCATGAAACCTCTCTCCTGCCAGAGCACTCCAAAGTCGTGTACGACTCCGAATGCGTAGCGTGAATCTGTATAAACATTAACTTTCAGGTTCTTAGCGTGTATGCAGGCTTGTGTCAGAGCAACTAGCTCTGCTGCTTGAGCAGACAGGGTGTCAATACGGTGTGTTTCTATAACTTCAGTGTCAGTAGTCACTGCATACGCGGCTACTAGTTCTCCTGTACTTGTTCTCATACATGAACCATCCACATAAAGTGTCAGGTCGGGATCTGGTAATGGAATATCTGTCAGATCTTGTCTTGGCTTAGTCATAGTATTAACTACTTCCACACAGTCGTGTGTGGCAGGATTCAAAATAACTGACGGTAACAGTGTAGCAGGATTTAGAACGTTGCAGCGTCTGATTTCTATGTGTGGCTGGAACAGTGTCAATTCATAACCTGTTAAACGTGCAATTGTCAAGTGCTGAGTCTGTGTTCGGTTTAAAAGAATTTCCACAGAGTGTGGAACTTGTACTGTCAAGGAATGTCCTAATACTATGGAATCACTTTGTCTGATAGCTAGTGCTGTGGCTGCAACTGACTTGAGGCACGCAGGCAGAGCCTGGGCTACAGGATCTAATGTGCTCGAAAAATAAGCACAAGGCTTGTACTGTCCTGCTTGATCTTGTGTGAGAACAGATAATGCTGTACCTTCACGTTCTGTGACGAAAAGTGTAAAAGGCTTACTGTAGTTCGGTGTTGCTAGAACTGGAGCTTGGCATAGAGCTTTCTTTAACTCATTGAAACTAAGTGTATGTTCAGATGTCCAAGGGAGGACAGTCGATACGGCTGCCTCCTGTGTCGTTAACTGTATCAGTGGTTTAGCTAGAAATGCATACTGAGGAATCCATTGTCTGCAATAAGAAGTAAGGCCGATAAAAGCACGTACCTCCTTCTGGGTCTTGGGCTGAGGAAGACTCGCTATTAACTGGATACGGTCTGGTGTCAACTGCCTACCCCACTTGGACAGTAAGTGGCCTAAGTAGATCCCTTGCTGGACACAGAATTGAAGCTTCGAAGGGGACACCTTGTGCCCCATCTCGGCAAGGAAATACAAGACTGTAAGTGATGCTCGCTCGCAAGCACGTTCAGAACGGGCTGTGATCAGTAGATCATCGACATACTGGAGCAGGGCAGTGTCTGTTGGCATGTGAATATTGTCTAGTTGTCTCTTAAGTGCTTGACTGTAAATACTAGGACTTTCTGTGAAACCTTGAGGAGCGCGTGTGAACATATAGCTCCTTCCATTTAAACAAAATCCGAAAAGAAACTGGCTGTCTGGATGAATGGGGACACTGAAAAACGCGTTCTTGAGGTCAATGACTGTAAAAAATGAGGCTTCGGAATCAATGGCTGTCAATAGGGAAGAGATATCTGGGACAACTGGGTACTGGGGAATAATACATTTATTGAGTTCTCGAAGGTCAATCACTAATCGATATACTGGGGGTGCATTTGGATCAGTACGTTTCATGACGGGAATGATCGGAGAATTACATACATTGGAGTCAGTTTCTACAACTACTCCTTGAGCCATGAGCTCGTCAATAATTTTGGATAAGGCTGCTACAGCCTCAGGTGGTAATCTGTACTGTCTGATTCGTGGTAACACTACACCTGGCTTGAGAGTCACACGATGGGGTGTGATTTGCATGAAACCTACATCAGTTGGACCTTGCGCCCATAGATGCTGCGGAACATTAGACAATCTTGGATCAAAATCTCGTAATACATAGTGACCCTTGAAGTCACGTAAAAACAATCGTATTCCCTCTGGGGAACAACATATGACTGCACCTAATTCTTTCAGTGTTTTAATGCCTAACAGATTTTCTGGGCATGACTTCGTAAGTAATAGATCAGTAGTGCGGGACAATGGACCTACTTCTAGAGTAACTGGCTTAGATATCTCGTTTACAATAGGCTTTCCTGAAAATCCAAGGGAAACATTTCTAGAGCCTGAGAGCGGAGCCCCTGGAACTTCGGCGTGACTGATGGTGGTCCTACTTGCCCCTGTATCAATCAGAAACTTTCTGTCTTTCCCTAGTACTTGACTATGAACATAGGGACCTTCTTGATCTACAGGTATCTCGATGAGAGGCAAGCCTACCTCCCTCTCTAGGCTGTTTCATGAATACTGTTGATACTCTGGATACTCAGACTGTGCATACTGGTACATCTGCTGTGTAACATGCTGTGTTGCAGCAATAGGCTGCGGTGCTGGAACTGTCTGTTGTGCATTCTGTGGCTGAGAAGTCTGTGAAACTTGTTCTTGTCTAGGCGGACGTGGTCTTTCTTTAGTCTTACCAGTAGCTATATTGTGTTTCAGAACTGCACACTCGTTTATAAAATGACCTGGCTGTTTACAATAATTGCATGTCCCTTTAACGGGAGCTGCAGGATTACTGGCTTGATTCGGACCCCTCTTCTGACTGTCTTGTGGAACAGATTGTGCAACTAGTACTTTCATTTTCGTGTCTTTCATACGTTTTCTCTCGTGATCTTGCTCTTCTCTGATTCTATTCTGGTGATACTGAAGCATCTGTAACATCTGGGACGGGGTACTAGCTTGCCATGTACTTTCGACTTTCAAAACTCGATTCTTAACTTGTGGACTTGAATTCTCGACTAATTTAGTAACAAAAAGATGAGGGTATGACTCGCTACTCGTCTTCAAGCCACTGTTTATAATAAAACATTTCTCGAATCTAGAATAAAAATCACTAGTGTCTTCGTCTTGTTTCTGTTTACAGGCTGAGATTGCATCCCAGTCTTCCTTTTTAGTGGCTAATAATCTGGGCAAAACTTGTATTAATAATTCAGGTAATTCTTTACATTTCTCCCCAAGACCGGTACCTGGTACTCGTATCTTATCTTCAGCTTCTAGAACTGCCCAATCGATCTTTTTCTCTCCCACCTCCCATTCTTTTTCCTTGAGTTTCTCATATACCCCTGCGGGCAACAGGACCTTTAGCATTTTAATAATATCTGGATACGTGTATTCTCCCATACGGAGCATGTCTTTTAATTCTCGGTGGAACCCTGCTGGATCTTTGTCATGACAGGGAATTAATTTCTTCATTTCTAAGAGTTCCATCTTTGTAATTGTGGTATATAAATAAATAATACCGGATCTAGGTTTTACTGGACATAGCAATAACAGATAGCTCAATAAATAAGAGTCAAGATTCGAGGTAGTAGGAGTTTGCAGGTTTAATACAGCATAAAGGACAGGAACAGGACAACCTGCACAGGAATAGAATGACAGGGCTCGACAGGGGGGCCCCGACAGCTGTCGGGCAGGATCTGGAATGAGCGCGCTAACTTTAATAACAATGTACAACATATATATACTAAAACAATTGCATTACAGTGAATTACAGTAGGCGGAGCAGTGGGTGTGGTCAATAGCAGTCGCGAAAGATAAGGGTGAAAGTGGGTGTAACAGGAGGCGTATACACAGACATGTGATGTAGACGTAACAGAATATGTCATAAATGGGGCGGAAACATGGAGGGGGCTACCTAAGGAGCCGGGACCTCTAACCTGGTGGTGCGCGTAAACTGACAATGACGTGTTACTAGGAGAAGCTGGGGGCTATGAACTCTGTGCTAGGAGCAGAGACTGAAGTCTGGAGAGTCAGGGCGACATGTACCTAAACCCTATCTAGTATCTGATGTTTAGAGAACATGTTGATATAAACTAAGAGTCGGGAGGGTAAAGGCTAACAGACTCTAAGACTGGAGCATGCATTATTCTACATGTAGTGCGTAATGAAGAATATTAAATGACCATAAATACAGTATTTCTCTTACATGGAGACGTGAAGGCTAGACAATGACGGAAACTATTGATGCGATTCAGTAGCTTACGAATGCAGAGAAGGAGGGCTGGACTGATAACTAGAATCATAACATACTCTTGGCAGACTCAGAGGCAGAGCCAGGCTGAGCCGGGCACTGTGAGGCAGGAAGTAAGTGAAGGGTCAGGAATACAGGTGGGGGCTGTATCGCTCCTCAGCGAGGGCTCAGGAGACAGAAGCTGAATCTGGTGTCCGGGCCCTTTTGAGGCCTAGAAACGGGGACTTTACAATGAAATAACGTGCACACTGAGAAACGTGGCAACGCAACTTTACATAGGCCTAATGCTCGTAGCTTTCACGAGAACTGGAAACTAGCATACTAGAGATGGACACAACTGTAATTGCGTCTTTAATCAAACATGGGGAATACATATGCATATTAGTCATGCACACATAACATGAGATGGAGGACACGTAGGGACACAGAACATGGCAAAATTTACTTTTCCACATTCCCTCCTTGTCACTACGTTTCCATCAGGAAACATCAATATTCATGATACCATCTATCATTTCATACAGTATCATTTGCTCGTCTCGAATTTTCTTGGAACGGGATTTAGAACGGGGCTTGGAACGAGGAATACAAGAGGTAGCACAAATGCCGCAAAGCGCAGGGCCACATTGTACACAGAGGCAGCAACTGAATATGATCGCTACTGCAATACCTAGAAATGACAATACTTTCCATCCCCAGGCGGAAATTATATTCCAGAACCAACCGGACCATGTCCAGGTGCCTGGATCTTGGTGTAACATATGGGCAATTTTATGGAGTCTGGTTATAGCTGAATAAACAGACGGCGCGTTATTAGGAATGAAAATGCAGCAACTAGATCCGATGACTCTACATGCCCCGCCCCTATCGGCCAGTATGACGTCAAGGACGAGACGATTCTGGAGCATGACAAATCTCATAGCAGATTGCTCTTCGGTTAAGTTACCTAGGGCAGAGGCAGTCTCATTCACTACTGCTTCAAGGGTTCTTGTTAACCTACGGATTAGCTTACTATTCTGGACAGGTCCTATAAAGAAGAAGAAACCTTTATTGAAATCTGTGTACTGTTCTAGAGCAGTTTCAGTATAATCGACGATTGGGGACTCGATCTCCCTTTTATGTCTAAAGTGTACTAGATGTGTGTTTCTATGATAATCAGATGGGGCTAGGAAAACAGGTGGCAGTAGGAAGGCAATGTAACAGGTACCCTCCCAATCGAGGGGCAGACGAACATATGCGGTCTGACCACAAACAAAATAAGAATGACGTGAAGCTTTGAAAATAGATTTCCCACTGTCACTATACTTGACAATAGTAGTACAATCACCATGGCCTACATGTACGGAACCATTATTTCGGACACATAATTCACCTTTGACTGGTAATACTGACATAGCAGGTAAGTCTGGAGTAGAATCAGACTGAACATTCAGGACCATAAAATTCGAAGAATAATTACCTAGATTATAAACTTCATTTTCTAGATCTAACCCTGTTCTGTGGGGAAGACCTTGCTTGTCTGGAAAACATGTACTGTTAAGAAAAGACATATCTGCTGAGAATGACATTAACGTGGACCATGCTCCACACGAACCATTATGTGAAAATGGATAAGGAAAGAGTGGCAGAACTCCCTTCGGTGTCTGGAAAGGGGGGAGTCGACCACACACCCAACAATTAGTGGCATTGCTGGTCTGGTGTGAATAATGTAACATGCGGATAAAGGAATTATTACGCATAGCAAGACGATAAGAAAGTTCATGAGGAGGCAGATCACTAAACGTGTGCTCTACTGTAACATTAGAAGACTTATTTACAAGAGAAATCGGAAAATACAAATAAAATGCATAACTGGTGCAGGTAGTCATAAGGCTGAAAAACAATACGAAACTTAGAAAAACGATACATCGGATTGAGTTTTGACTAACTCTCTCACTGTGGGGGTCTATTTTATACATGTCAGAAACCGGTCTAACCGTTTCACCTAGGGGAGGACTTAGACAATCAAACTGGCTGACTTATTTTACTAGACCTTAGTTTAAGCTTATACTCCTGTTGCGGAGTTTTCTCTAACAGGGAAGGGTTCGTGTCAATGTCTTTTGCGGGACAGTCCTTAAGAATAGTACTTTGGCAATTTTTAGAATCCTCGGAAATGTTCTTTGAAACAGGTTTCAGTCCATAAAACTTCTTTATATGCGACAGATGCACCCAGCCTTTTCTCCCTTCCAACTTCACGGCTGTACGGGTGGTTAGGAGGACCAACTTCGGCTCCCGCCAGCGGGGCTCCAGCGGACTTGAACGATCAAAGTTCCTCACGAGAACCATGCATCCAGGAACGATTTCATGCGGTGCCACCTCGGTATTGTCTGGAAATGCGGCGGCAACCTGTGAACGACAAGAGTGTAGGGCAGACATCAAGGAAGCTAGGTAATCTGTCAGCATATTACTTGAAACATCGGTAATACTTCGGGGTCTAGGTGTACCCCACATGTTAGGGGGGCGGCCGAATACGACCTCGTACGGGGACAGACCTGATCTGGAATGTGCGACCATGCGCATATAAAACAGAGCAACTGGCAGAGCTACCAGCCAGTCCACACCTTTCTCTTTACAGACTTTTGCAATTCGAATTTTCAGGGTCTGATTATGTCTCTCTACGAGACCAGCTGCTTCAGGATGGCGTACACAATGGAACTTCCACTGGTACCCTAACAAAAGGGAAATATGTTTCATGAGCTCAGATGAGAATGGCTGGCCGTTGTCAGAATACACGACTCTAGGGAGTCCGTAGCGGGGGAAGAATTCACGAACCAACTGCTTGGCAGTGATCGCGGCTGTGTAATCTGGGACTGGATATGCCTCTGTCCACCTGGACAAAGCGCATACAACTACAAGGACATACTTAAAACCTCGACATCGCTCCATCTGAATATAATCCATCTGGAGGACTTCAAAAGGGTGGTCAGGGGGCTGGAATCCACCTTGTTCCACCGGGACACTTTTACCTGGATTGAACTGGCAACATATCATACAGGTACGGACTTTCTGCTTGGCTGCAGCTCGTAAATGCTTGTTGAACCAAATGTTCTGGATACTATCTAACATAGCTTTTTCTCCTAAATGTGCTGGACTATGTGCGGTATTGATAATGACTTGAACCATAGAGTCGGGGAGAAACCATGTAGCTTTACCCTTCGTCACCCATCCCTGATCTGTCTGGACCCCTCCTTGTTCGGACCATTTCTTTATTTCCTCGGGAGTAGCATGTAACTGGATATCTATGACATCTTGAGTAGGGTCCTTAACTGTCATACATGTAGTCGGATCTGGAGTGTATGTCTGTGTCGGGTTAACTGGAATGTCTGGTGTCTGAGCTGTAAGCTTGGCTGTGCGATCTGCTAGATCATTACCTTGAGAAATAATGTCAGTAACTTTCGTATGTGCTTTGCACTTCATGATAGCAATGGATGTCGGTAAATGTATGGCATCTAACAGAGCTTGAATAAGGAGACCATGCTGAATCTTGGTTCCATGAGAAGTCATGAAACCTCTCTCCTGCCAGAGCACTCCAAAGTCGTGTACGACTCCAAATGCGTAGCGTGAATCCGTGTAAACATTAACTTTCAGGTTCTTGGCGTGTATACAGGCTTGGGTCAGAGCAACTAGCTCTGCTGCTTGAGCGGACAGAGTGTCAATACGGTGTGTCTCTATAACATCAGTGTCTGTAGTCACTGCATACGCGGCTACTAGTTCTCCTGTACTTGTTCTCATACATGAACCATCCACATAAAGTGTCAGGTCGGGATCTGGTAATGGAATATCTGTCAGATCTTGTCTTGGCTTAGTCATAGTGTTAACTACTTCCACACAGTCATGTGTGGCAGGATTCGAAATAACTGATGGTAACAGGGTAGCAGGATTTAAAACGTTGCAGCGTCTGATTTCTATGTGTGGCTGGAATAGTGTCAATTCATAACCTGTTAAACGTGCAATTGTCAAGTGCTGAGTCTGTGTTCGGTTTAAAAGAACTTCCACGGAGTGTGGAACTTGTACTGTCAAGGAATGTCCTAATACTATGGAATCACTTTGTCTGATAGCTAGTGCTGTGGCTGCAACTGACTTGAGGCACGCAGGCAGAGCCTGGGCTACAGGATCTAATGTGCTCGAAAAATAAGCACAGGGCTTGTATTGTCCTGCTTGATCTTGTGTGAGAACAGATAATGCTGTACCTTCACGTTCAGTGACGAAAAGTGTAAAAGGCTTACTGTAGTTCGGTGTAGCTAGAACTGGAGCTTGGCATAGAGCTTTCTTTAACTCATTGAAACTAAGTGTATGTTCAGATGTCCAAGGGAGGACAGTCGATACGGCTGCCTCCTGTGTCGTTAACTGTATCAGTGGCTTGGCTAGAAATGCATACTGAGGAATCCATTGTCTGCAGTAAGAAGTAAGGCCGATAAAAGCACGTACCTCCTTCTGGGTCTTGGGCTGAGGAAGACTCGCTATTAACTGGATACGGTCAGGTGTCAACTGCCTACCCCTCTTGGACAGTAAGTGGCCTAAATAGATCACTTGCTGGACACAGAATTGAAGCTTCGAAGGGGACACCTTGTGCCCCATCTCGGCTAGGAAATACAAAACTGTAAGGGATGCTCGCTCGCAAGCACGTTCAGAACGGGCTGTGATCAGTAGATCATCGACATACTGGAGCAGGGCAGTGTCAGTTGGCATGTGAATGTTGTCCAGTTGTCTCTTAAGTGCTTGACTGTAAATACTTGGACTTTCTGTGAAACCTTGAGGAGCTCGTGTGAACATATAGCTCCTTCCATTTAAACAAAAACCGAAAAGAAACTGGCTGTCTGGATGAATGGGGACACTGAAAAATGCGTTCTTGAGGTCTATGACTGTAAAAAATGAGGCTTCAGAATCAATGGCTGTCAGTAGGGAAGAGATATCTGGGACAACTGGGTACTGGGGAATAATACATTTATTGAGTTCTCGAAGATCAATCACTAATCGATATACTGGGGGTGCATTTGGATCAGTACGTTTCATGACTGGAATGATCGGAGAATTACATACATTGGAGTCAGTTTCTACAACTACTCCTTGAGCCATGAGCTCGTCAATAATTTTGGATAAGGCTGCTACAGCCTCAGGTGGCAATCTGTACTGTCTTATTCGTGGTAACACTACACCTGGCTTGAGAGTCACACGATGGGGTGTGATTTGCATATAGCCAACATCAGTTGGACCTTGCGCCCATAGATGCTGTGGAACATTGGACAATCTTGGATCAAAATCTCGTAATACATAGTGACCCTTGAAGTCACGTAAGAACAATCGTATTCCCTCGGGGGAACAGCAAATAACTGCACCTAACTCTTTCAGTGTTTTAATGCCTAATAAATTTTCTGGACATGACTTCGTAAGTAACAGATCAGTAGTGCGGGACAATGGACCCACTTCTAGAGTAACTGGCTTAGATATCTCGTTTACAATAGGCTTTCCTGAAAATCCAAGGGAAACATTTCTAGAGCCTGAGAGCGGAGCCCCTGGAACTTCGGCGTGACTTATAGTGGTCCTACTTGCCCCTGTATCAATCAGAAACTTTCTGTCTTTCCCTAATACTTGACTATGAACATAGGGGCCTTCTTGATCTACAGGTATCTCGATGAGAGGCAAGCCTACCTCTCTCTCTAGGCTGTTTCATGAATATGGCTGATACTCTGGATACTCGGACTGTGCATACTGGTACATCTGCTGTGTAACATGCTGTGTTGCAGCAATAGGCTGCGGTGCTGTAGCTGTCTGTTGTGCATTCTGTGGCTGAGAAGTCTGTGAAACTTGTTCTTGTCTAGGCGGACGTGGTCTTTCTTTAGTCTTACCAGTAGCTATATTATGTTTCAGAACTGCACACTCGTTTATGAAATGACCTGGCTGTTTACAATAATTGCATGCCCCTTTAACGGGAACTGCAGGATGACTGGCTTGATTCGGACCCCTCTTCTGACTGTCTTGAGGAACAGATTGTGCAACTAGTACTTTCATTTTCGTGTCTTTCATACGTTTCCTCTCGTGTTCTTGCTCTTCTCTAATTCTATTCTGGTGATACTGGAGCATCTGTAACATCTGGGACGGGGTATTAGCTTGCCAGGTACTTTCGACTTTCAAAACTCGGTTCTTAACTTGTGGACTTGAATTCTCGACTAATTTAGTAACAAAAAGATGAGGGTATGACTCGCTACTTGTCTTGAGGCCACTGTTGATACTAAAGCATTTCTCAAATCTAGAATAAAAATCACTAGTGTGAATGTCGGTCGGAAAGTCTAGTTCTACCTACATACGCTATTCTAGCGGGATTCTCGTCCTCTACCTCTTCAGTAGAGTCATTTTCTTTCTCGCTTACTTGTGCTGCTTTACGTTGTTCGTGTAACTTTAGTATTTCTTTACGAATTTTCTTGTACATACTCTCTATACTACTGATAGTCTTGTGCTTACCCTCGGCTATATTATCACTCCACCTTGTCAGGATTCTCATTTCGGCCGGATCTTTAGTCGGGTAATCTTGTTCTCTTATTAGACAATTAATCAGAAACTTTAATATCATGAGCTGGATCTCAGCTTTCCTTTGAGACATGGCTTCGCCAATACTTTCTGGATCATTCCCTGTACGGATGAAACGATATATTCTGTCTAGATCTTCTTTCATGTCAGGGAGGGTGTCCAGATACCCGGTCACCCGTCTTACACGGATGGAATATATTACTGTACTATCATCACCTGCAACTGGATCATAGCGGCATTCAGTGAGAGCTCGTCGGATGTCTGCAACGGACTTATATTTGGGCGTACGCTGTAACGCACATTCATGTAACTCGGCCAACGTTCTACGTTGGTGTGGCGGCGGGGTACCAGGAGGACCTCCTCCTGCGGCCCCTAAACTGGAATCGTCGACTGATACTCTTCGTGCTGGCAGAGTGGGAAATTGTAATGTAGGCTGGACCGGGGGTACCGTAGCAGGTACTGCAAGAGGTGCCCCGGTGTCTGGAGGAGCTGGATTTACATTATTTACAGAAGCTGGCGGAACAGGATTTGCATATTCCGGAACCGTGTCGTCCAAGTAGGACGAAATGAAAATATCAGCTGCGGTCGGTTTATGACGTAGCTTGGTCGGAACTAGTGGTGGCGGAAAATTACTGGATGCCTCTGGGGTCGCTTTTGGCAAGCCCTCGGCAAGAAGAGGGTACATACCCTTAATGAGGGCATTCCTCTGTCTGTCTGATTGTTCGGCTTTAACTCGTTCACCTATCTCGATTAATTCCCTTTCTTGGGCTCGTTCTAAGGATTCTCTACTCAGTTCTGACTTTCTGATTTCTTTTTCGGTTCTTTTATGAGATTCTTTGCGCCATAACTCGATGGCATCTTTCTGTGACTGTCTGGCTTTCTTTTTCCATAATGCTTCTTCTACTGTCATGATGCACTCGGCATCCCACGTACCTGATACGGGCCATCTATACTTTTCCTCTAACTCTTTGGTATACTCTACCCATAAATCTAGATATAATATGGCACTTATGCCATGCTTCTGATACATAAAATGACCTGGACTGTCCCTAGGCGGGACAGGAACTGCTGCTTCTAGCAGACCTTTTCTGGTTTTTAACTGACGTAATTTCGAGAATAAAGGCATGACTGAACTGTAATCTAGACACAATACAATACACAATAAACACGATAATTACTCCACTCTCATACCACGACATTAAAATGCATGAATAACATTTAAAATAACAGCTCGAACAGAATACTACCTGAAATACTGAAAACAGATTTTCTCGAGAACAGGACTGACTAGAACAGAAACTAGATGCACTGCTGAAACAGTACGAAACTTACCGGTCTCATAAAGAGACACGTCAGGACCCGCATCCACCGAAGTGGACACTTCGTTTTGGGTCTGTGTACCACCAAAACCCACGGACCAGAGTCAATTAGATTGACCCTGTCTAGATACTACCCCAGCAACGGTACTCACCGGGCA
This sequence comes from Lissotriton helveticus, assembly GCF_964261635.1. Taxonomy (NCBI): domain Eukaryota; kingdom Metazoa; phylum Chordata; class Amphibia; order Caudata; family Salamandridae; genus Lissotriton; species Lissotriton helveticus. The sequence continues at coordinate 102,777,225 of NC_136064.1, read as the reverse complement.
GCAAGAACGTAAGGCCTCGGACTGGACTGGACTGCTTCGATGCCGGACGGACGAACTTCGGACTTCTGTTACGGGTGGGCCTCCGGATACCTCGGACCTTGGACTCTCGGCTTGGGCTCTGGTCGGGACTCGCCGCGTTCCTCCACCGCCTCGTCTGGATGCTGGACCGCCACCTCCGTCTCCTCCGTGGGCCTGAGGGATACTTGAAGCAGAAATATCTGCACGTGCACGGTATGGTTCCGTCACGGCTGCAGAGGGTCAGGGGGCCGGCGTGGCTTCACCGGCGCGTGGGGAAAGGGCAAGTCCCTATTCGGGCGCCATTATGTGGTATATAAATAAATAATACCGGATCTAGGTTTTACTGGACATAGCAATAACAGATAGCTCAATAAATAAGAGTCAAGATTCGAGGTAGTAGGAGTTTGCAGGTTTAATACAGCATAAAGGACAGGAACAGGACAACCTGCACAGGAATAGAATGACAGGGCTCGACAGGGGGGCCCCGACAGCTGTCGGGCAGGATCTGGAATGAGCGCGCTAACTTTAATAACAATGTACAACATATATATACTAAAACAATTGCATTACAGTGAATTACAATAGGCGGAGCAGTGGGTGTGGTCAATAGCAGTCGCGAAAGATAAGGGTGAAAGTGGGTGTAACAGGAGGCGTATACACAGACATGTGATGTAGACGTAACAGAATATGTCATAAATGGGGCGGAAACATGGAGGGGGCTACCTAAGGAGCCGGGACCTCTAACCTGGTGGTGCGCGTAAACTGACAATGACGTGTTACTAGGAGAAGCTGGGGGCTATGAACTCTGTGCTAGGAGCAGAGACTGAAGTCTGGAGAGTCAGGGCGACATGTACCTAAACCCTATCTAGTATCTGATGTTTAGAGAACATGTTGATATAAACTAAGAGTCGGGAGGGTAAAGGCTAACAGACTCTAAGACTGGAGCATGCATTATTCTACATGTAGTGCGTAATGAAGAATATTAAATGACCATAAATACAGTATTTCTCTTACATGGAGACGTGAAGGCTAGACAATGACGGAAACTATTGATGCGATTCAGTAGCTTAGGAATGCAGAGAAGGAGGGCTGGACTGATAACTAGAATCATAACATACTCTTGGCAGACTCAGAGGCAGAGCCAGGCTGAACCGGGCACTGTGAGGCAGGAAGTAAGTGAAGGGTCAGGGATACAGGTGGGGGCTGTATCGCTCCTCAGCGAGGGTTCAGGAGACAGGAGCTGAATCTGGTGTCCGGGCCCTTTTGAGGCCTAGAAACGGGGACTTTACAATGAAATAACGTGCACACTGAGAAACGTGGCAACGTAGCTTTACATAGGCCTGATATTCGTAGCTTTCACGAGAACTGGAAACTGGCATACTAGAGATGGACACAACTGTAATTGCGTCTTTAAACAAACATGGGGAATACATATGCATATTAATCATGCACACATAACATAGGATGGGGAACACGTAGGGACACAGAACATGGCAAAATTTACTTTTCCACAGTTGGTCGGAGGTGATTTTGTTCCAGTTTCTTCGAGGAATAGGTTGTGGGCGGTGGTGGGTCAGGGTGGTTTTGTGGCTGAAGTGAACACAGCTGTGGTCCGTCCAGTGGAGAGCTGTGGTGCTGTCGAAGGAGATGTGTTTGCTGGAGGTGAAGATAGGGTCGAGCGTGTGTCCGGCTATGTGGGTGGGGGTGTCAACAAGTTGCTTGAGTCCGAGGTTGGCCAGGTTGTTCAGAAGGGTGGAGGTGTTGCTGTCGTGTTTGTTTTCAAGGTGGTAGTTGAGGTCTCCCAGTAGAATGTAGTTCTCGGAGGTGAGGGCATGTGGGCTGATGAAGTCCGTGATGTCATCGCTGAATTGAGTGCGGGTACCTGGAGGCCAGTAAATGAGGGTGCCTCTAAGTGTGGTCCTATGGTCGGTGTGGATCTGGAAGTGGAGATGTTCGGCGTTTGCAAGATTATTGTCGGAGCTGGTCGTGATTTTGATGGTGTTCCTATGGATGATGGCGATGCCTCCTCCTGTTTGATTGGTGCGGTCTTTTCGGATAATCTTGTAATCGTCCGGTATGGCTATGGCGATGTCGGGTGCTGATGATGTGTTCATCCATGTTTCTGTAATGAAGGCGATGTCCGGTGACGCAGTGTCGAGTAGGTCCCAGAGTTCAGTTGCGTGTCTGTGGACCGAGCGGGTGTTAAGCAGGATGCACTTCAGGTGGTTAGATTCGAGCTATGTTTGGAGGAAGTGGATTTGGTGACGGTCCTGAAGCAGTTGAACTTGCAGGAGAGGCAGGAGAATGGGCCGTGGGTACGTCCTGGGATGGCATCGCAGCATTGTGGTGTGCGTCCGGGGTTGAGGGCGAGGAGAGTTGCGGCATCATATGTGACTCTAGTGGGTTGGGTGCGGCGGGGACCAGGGGGTCTGGCGCTGGGCGCGATCCAGGCGCAGACGGGCGTAGACGGGCTTACCTTTGGCGCACCTTCGGCGCGCATGGGGCGCGACCGCTGCGCGTGAACGCTGCGCGAAGACGCATCTGTCATGAATGGGTGGTGAGGGGGGGAGGGGCGAGGGAGGAGCAGCTGGGAGGCGGGTGCGTGGTGGAGGGGGCGGGCTCCGGGCACAACAACAACAATAATGGCGGCGAAAACGGAAGCGCAGGCCGGGTTGGGGGAAATTGATTAAATATTTACGCGGTGGTCAGCGAGGCGCCTGAGGAGCGGAGCACACAAGCAATGGGTCACAGCAGCAAGTAAACAAACGATCCGGCAATGCGAGCAAGCACAGGCACTCAAAATCAATGAAACAGTGCAAGGCAAACAATACAGGCACTTAGAAATAATAAAATAATGCAGGCACGGTCTAGCGCTAAAAATATCAACAGAGCAGCGCTAACGATACCCAGGTAGAGTAGGCAGGAGAGGGCAAGGGCAGTAGGGAGCGACCACGTCTGACGAAGTCAGGATGGTCACAGCGCTTCGGTGGGCAGGGAGAAGCCTTGCCTCGTAGTGGGAGGGAGGAACAGCTGGGAGGCGGGTGCGTGGTGGAGGGGGCGGGCTCCGGGCACAACAACAACAATAATGGCGGCGAAAACGGAAGCGCAGGCCGGGTTGGGGGAAATTGATTAAATATTTACGCGGTGGTCAGCGAGGCGCCTGAGGAGCGGAGCACACAAGCAATGGGTCACAGCAGCAAGTAAACAAACGATCCGGCAATGCGAGCAAGCACAGGCACTCAAAATCAATGAAACAGTGCAAGGCAAACAATACAGGCACTTAGAAATAATAAAATAATGCAGGCACGGTCTAGCGCTAAAAATATCAACAGAGCAGCGCTAACGATACCCAGGTAGAGTAGGCAGGAGAGGGCAAGGGCAGTAGGGAGCGACCGCGTCTGACGAAGTCAGACAAAAGGCAACTTTAGGAACTTACAAAAGGCAACTTTAGGAAGTTGCCACTTTGTTGCCCAGAGGTTGCATGCACGCCACTTTCCAGTCACAGCCTTTGTTCCTTCTGGGGAGATGTGTACAAGGCTCTGCCGTTGGAAGAGGGGTGAAACAGTGTGTTTGATCCCAAAAGACAAGCTTCAAAGAGGAAGCTGCCTTTGAAGGGCAAATAGTTGTTACACATGAGTGGGGCTCCTCTTTTGTTTTAGCAGACAGGTTGCAATCTCAGAGGAGGAAGCCATTGTCAAACCGTTTTTTCTCTCGGGCGTGTAACCCCAATGTAGCCACACCTCTGGGACAGGCCGGGGAGCTTCATACACCAAGAGAAGGGTTCTGCCATTTTGAGAGTGGGCAAAGGGTGCAGTCTGGGCTAACTAGTTGGCACACTTCACAGGAAGTCGTCAGTAGGCAGGAGGGGATCTGTAGAACATTGGCTAGTAGTCACCGTATCCCATGAGTGCAAGAATTGGTCATAAAAGTGGCACCCCTGGCATCCAGAGCTAAGATCACATCTGTACTGGAGAGAGGACTGAAGAAGGACTGCCCAGCTGTTCCCTGGACCCAGCAAGGAGAGGCTGGACTTCGCCTGCTGCACCTTGGGCTAGTGAAGAAAGGGCTGTGCTTGTGGCAGCTGGCTTGAGGAAAGGTTATTGGCAAGCCCCAGAGAGAGAAAGTAACTCAGAAAGTAATTTGGCTGACTCCCTGCTATTGCCACAGGGCTATAAAAGCTGAAGAAGCCTGCTTGGTGTGATGGTAGCCAAGAATGACTGGGTGCTACTGACCGCCGAAGTGCAGCCTGGGAGACCGAATCCCAGCCCTCAAAAGTTGCACCGGTGTCTGTGTGGAGTTGGGCTGAGTTTGCTGCTGGGCCATTCTTTGTTTTTGGGGTGGGTTCCCTTTGGGTTCCATCATGAGGATTTCCACACCAAAAACCAAGGACACTGTTTCCATCGGGGTAGCTGCCGCAGTTGTTCCCGTTGCTGCTGGGGGCTCAGTGTCCCACAACGCCCTACGCACAACCACCTGAGGAACATATGTGCTTTAGAATGCATGAGGCAGTCCTTCAGCATGGGACACGCCCGGGCCACAAGCTTATTTTTGTATGTTACATCTCCTGACTATTTGGTGACCTTTGGTTACCCTCACTTCTTTTTTTCCTCATATGCCTTCTTTGTTTCCAGTTGAGATCTCCGTACTACTCCTTTACCAAGTGGTATCCTGCCCTATTAGGAGACATTGAAGAAAGCACTGTAAGGAGCTGAGCAAAAGGAGGGGCTATTGACTACCATGTCATCTCCCCATATGGCCGTAATTATCAGACTAAGGTGAGAGTGAGTATTTTCATAACCTAATTCTCCGGTAATTATCTATCCTTCTTTTCCAGTCAACGTGTCAATGGGTCCCGTGGCCTAGCCACCCTTTTTGAGTATGGGCGATTTAGCTCCATCCTATATGCATAGTTGACTGATTCAAGCTACTCAGATTTTGTGGGCGGTGTCTAGTATGTCCAGTGTTTACAATTCAACCTTCTTCCCAAAAGTTTAAGACAAAATAGCAGTTTTTCACCATAATCCAGTTTAACTCCAGCACCTGAACTGTGGGGGTAACCTGAAAATAATTAGTTCAAGACTCACCTCAAGAGGTATATGTAAGATGTCTATCATAAACTTACATATATCCTTCCAGAACTCTTGAATGGGCGGACAGTTAACAAACATGTGGGTATCATCTGCATTCATTAGACTGCATTTTTTGCAATACATCTCCTTCGAACCTTTTAATTTCGCTAGCCTTTTTGGTGACTAGTACATTCTGTGAAGGACAAATAAATTGTTTCCTCTTAGATATGCAGATTTAACTAGCATAAATAGTAGATGAAAAGATACTTGCCACAAGTGTTTGGGGATTGTAGGCAAAATTCTTTCCAGGCCTGGGCATAGTTTCCAGAGTTTTGCTACGCGGAACTCCGCGAAGTTACGAAAAACTCTGAGAAGTTCCCTGAGTGGCGGAGTGCAGTGCGAACTGTAGTTGTCCTGGTATCCACAGATTAAGCCCAACTCTGTGGTTGTAGGAATTTACACCTGGACACCGTCATCTTGTTTGATTGTGGGAACAGTTCTAAAGAATACAATTTGCCCTCTTGAAAGATCTGATCCCATTCAGTTATACCATCTTCGCTTATACTCACTGCCAACTTACCTTTTAAACATTCAGGAGCTCCTGGAGAATCCCATATTGGAACATGCTTACCATGATACGGTAAGTTTGATAAACTTCGGATCTGTTCCCGCAATTAGGCTGCAACCCGCAACACCTTTAGTCTGAATTTTGTTAAAGTATTTTTGGTGTCCAAATTTAAACATTCATTTGGGCCGACCATTTCCCAATTCCTTAAGCTGGATCTCCGAAAGGTTTTAGGTCTCTGACTCACCTTTATCAGATAAGAGAAATGTAAAGTCTTTTAACTGAAGGCCCAAGCATATAATTGGAAGTCTGGGAGTGTAATGCCCCCCATATCGTACTTTTTCCGCGGCTTTCTCCTTGCAATTCTTATACCCTTTGCTGCCCATATACAAGAGTCTACTTTACTGTGACGCTTTTGGAGCCAAATATTCTTAAAGTTCCCTAGTGGGATATTATGGCTCAAATACGGATGATACAGAACCCTTAGAAGCCTTGGCCTCAGAGATGATCCCGTTCCAATACCTGATTATTTGGTCTGGGGATTTTAACGTAGTTATGAATTATCACTTAGATAGATCTATTAACAGTTGATCAAAGTTTAACCCTAGAATGCACACATACGTTAAATCCGTGATGAGACAGTTCGGATTGTGTGATATTTGGAGGGAAATGCACAGCACCGAACAGGGATACACTTTTCATAACAAAAAATATAAACATAATTCTAGGATTGATTTCATCTTGTTAGATAATTCTTAAGAACAGACGTTAAAGGAATTAAACGCCTCCTTGCTCACTTGTCGGACCATTCAGCAGAAACTCCAGAGTTAAAAGTAGAAGCTGGAGGAAGGGAAAGAAGATGGACATTAGATCCTTCCTTACTAAGTGACTACAGTATTATAGCTGCATTAAGGGAAAAACCAATTTAGTTTTTTTGGATCAATAATACTTCAGCATCCAAATATATTGTTTGGGATACGTATAAAGCATCTATAAGGGGGATTGCTACACAGAAGAATATAGAAAAGTGGTTGTAGAGCTGGAATGTAAGATAGCGGCTTTGGACTTGAAGTGTAGAGAAACACTAGGACAGAAAGATCTGATTGAGAAGTGGCAGGAAGAAATCCTAGAGTACAAGTTTGCCCTTAATAACAATCTGGATAGTAGGGTCAGAGCTTGGTAAGAAGCCACTAAAATAGCACGCTTTGAATACAGTGAAAATGCTGAAAAACTCCTGGCTTGGAAGTCGAAAGTGGAGGCTACAAAGAACGAGGTCAAGGAGATAATATGCAGGAAGTCGGGAAAGAGCCTGAGAGATCGACACAAGGTAGAGCTAGCCCTTGTTGAGTTATTTGGGATACTATAGACAGAAGATCTGTGCTACACTTCTTTTCTCTCGGATTGTTAAACATGGCAAAAAGATAGGAAGATATTACCGGTTCAAGGAATCCATTGGTTTCACTGTAAACCAGAGACCAGCAGACCAGTTACAACTGTTTCTTAACTTAACATCACCAGGACTTAGAGGGATATTGACCCCTGAGAGGCCAAAGTTGCCCCACCATGTTCTTGGATCAAGGAGTGACCACAGGAAGAACCCTGACACCGGCTCAGCATCCTTGAGCATCTTCAGCATCCTGCATCTCTTGCATCAGGACCACTCCATTGAGTGCTCTGGCAGTTCACCCATAGGACCTTCAACATCCTGCATCTCTTGCATCAGGACCACTCCATTGATTTCTAGGGCTGTTTGTCCGTAGACCTTGGAACTGGCCTGGTGACTGTTTTCACTGCGCGGTAACTGTTCAACTGGACCCTATTGATTCCCGTGGCTGGCTTCCTGCTGGAGCTGCTTCCCACAAGAGTGCCTCTATAGCTTTTTTCAAGTAAGATGCAGAGGCCCCTGCTAAACTGTGATAGATGACAAGGATTTATTGCGCGAAGTGAATATCTGTTATTTATTGTTTTAAAAAAATCATATCTTCAGAATCCACCAATGGAATTTCGTCATTGAGGTGTCTATTTAAAGATAAAAACACAGCCTCTTTAGTATTAATATTGAACCTTTATGATGCTGTCTTTTTTTTATTCTGCTGTTTTGGTGCTTCTAAATGATTTACACTTGTTACTTTGATAAGGCCTGACTGCTCTGAGCCACAGCTACGCAGGACTGAGCTGAGGTTTTACAAATGAACCCGACGGCAGGCAGATTCCAGGGCGCAAGCGCCAATGTCAGCAGGCAGGGCCCCTGACACAAGCGCCTATGTCAGCAGGCAGGGCCCCTGACACAAGCGCCTATGTCTGCAGTGAGGGCCCCAGACACAAGCGCCTATGTCAGCAGGCAGGGCCCCTGACACAAGCGCCTATGTCAGCAGGCAGGGCCCCTGACACAAGCGCCTATGTCAGCAGGCAGGGCCCCTGACACAAGCGCCTATGTCTGCAGTGAGGGCCCCAGACACAAGCGCCTATGTCAGCAGGCAGGGCCCCTGACACAAGCGCCTATGTCAGCAGGCAGGGCCCCTGACACAAGCGCCTATGTCTGCAGTGAGGGCCCCAGACACAAGCGCCTATGTCTGCAGTGAGGGCCCCAGACACAAGCGCCTATGTCAGCAGGCAGGGCCCCTGACACAAGCGCCTATGTCAGCAGGCAGGGCCCCTGACACAAGCGCCTATGTCAGCAGGCAGGGCCCCTGACACAATCACCTATGTCTGCAGTGAGGGCCCTAAACACAAGCGCCTATGTCAGCAGGCAGGGCCCCTGACACAAGCGCCTATGTCAGCAGGCAGGGCCCCTGACACAAGCGCCTATGTCTGCAGTGAGGGCCCCAGACACAAGCGCCTATGTCAGCAGGCAGGGCCCCTGACACAAGCGCCTATGTCAGCAGGCAGGGCCCCTGACACAAGCGCCTATGTCAGCAGGCAGGGCCCCTGACACAAGCGCCTATGTCAGCAGGCAGGGCCCCTGACACAAGCGCCTATGTCTGCAGTGAGGGCCCCAGACACAAGCGCCTATGTCAGCAGGCAGGGCCCCTGACACAAGCGCCTATGTCAGCAGGCAGGGCCCCTGACACAAGCGCCTATGTCTGCAGTGAGGGCCCCTGACACAAGCGCCTATGTCAGCAGGCAGGGCCCCTGACACAAGCGCCTATGTCAGCAGGCAGGGTCCCTGACCCAAGCGCCTATGTCAGCAGGCAGGGCCCCTGACACAAGCGCCTATGTCTGCAGGCAGGGCCCCTGACACAAGCGCCTATGTCAGCAGGCAGGGCCCCTGGCACAAGCGCCTATGTCAGCAGGCAGGGTCCCTGACACAAGCGCCTATGTCAGCAGGCAGGGCCCCTGACACAAGCGCCTATGTAAGCAGGCAGGGCCCCTGACACAAGCGCCTATGTCAGCAGGCAGGGCCCCTGACACAAGCGCCTATCTCAGCAGGCAGGGTCCCTGACACAAGCGCCTGTGTCTGCAACAGGGTCCAGAGCGCAAGCAGCTGTGTCTGCAGGCAGGGCACAATCGTCTAGGTGTCAGTCTGTAGGCAACGTCTAGGGTTCTACCATGCAGGTCTGCAGGCAGGGCCAAGGTGCAAGCGTCTATGTCTGCAGGCAGATCCCATGACACAAGCGTCTAGGTCTCTTGGTCTGTAGGTAAGGTCCAGGGTGCAAGAATCTAGGTCTGCATACAGAGTCCAAGTTGCAAGCGTCTATGTCTACAGGGAGGACCCATGGCACAACCATCTAGGTCTGCAGGCAGGGTCTAGGGAGCAAACGTCTAGGTCTGCAGGCAGGGTCTAGGGAGCAAACGTCTAGGTCTGTAGACAGTGCCCTGGGCACTAGCGTGTAGGTCTGTTGGCAGGACCCAAGCTGTAAGTGTCTAGGTCTGTAGGCATGTCTAGTATCAGGATGCTCTGGTCGTCTTCCGTGCAGTTGTAGAAGGACAATCCCAAGGCTTAGATGGAGGGTGAAAGGTGGAGATTGGAAGGGAGGCGGTGAGATTATCTGAGCTTTCATTGTAATGTGGGAGCAGAGTTGGTGCAGCACAGACCTTTAATTTATCATCACGTCATGTCTGTGCAGGACCACTGAATGGTGAACAGTGTCCAGTGCCGCAGAGAAGTCATGTAAGAGGTGTGAATGAAGTCATTTCTGGTCAGCTGAACACTTGAGTGCATTGCCTATGCTGTTCTGCCATGTCTAGTCCAGGGTGGTCAGAGAAGGTGCTTTTTTCGACACAGGCAGATGGTTCCATGAACGCTGCTCTCTCCATCATCTTGACTTAGAAACACAGCTTGGAGAATGGTCTGATGGTGGACAGATCAGAGAGACTGTTACCTTACCCAGTTTAATGATACTAAACTTGTTGACCTTAGGGTGATGAAAGGCTGAGTTGACTCTACCAGAATTCAAACACATGGATCACAAACAGATGTCGCAGTGAGTGCTTAACTCACTGAGCAATTTTGTTGGGTTTCTTTCTTTGTTTATTCATGCATTCATTACGCCTTCTCCAGAAGTTAGCCTCCTCTATATGAAGTATAATGAAAATAGAGGTAGGAAAAGCATGCGCTTTGTGAGCAGGAAGGAACGCGTGGGCAGAGACATCTTAAGGATTTTGCGGGGCCCCTGTCCGGAACCACATATGGAACTTCTGATCCAGTTTCAGCTCTTTCATGCCTTCTTTGTCTAGGCCCCTGACAACGCGCACACGAACACTAGCCACATTCTAAATGTGTTTACATCTAATATTCAGGGCTAGTGAAGTGTGCTTCAATATAGCAATAGAAGCAGCTCACTAATATTACTGCAAATAATCTCTGTGACACCCTACCATTTCTCATGTAAGGTCCTGTTTTTATCTATAAGAAACTTTCAATGGGTGATGCAAGAAGTATAAATACAACATTTCTCAGCAAAATGTCTGTACTGGACTCTCAGACATCACTGACTTTAAAAGTAAATTAAAGGAAAACAGTGTTTAAAGCAATCGGTTTAAGAAATATTCAAGGTCATCTGGGCAAGACTTGCAGAACAGAGCGCTCTCTATCAGGGGGCCCCCTGAAAAGCTGGGGCCCTGGGCCAGAGCCCACTTTGCCCATGCATTAAAACGTCTCTGCGCGTGGGCACTAAAAGTGTACCCTGCTTAGGGCCCAAAAATACCTTGAGGTGAACCTGTGTTCAATGCAGTCCAATGAGCTCCTGTAACTAGCATGGGGCCTGATTTAGACCTTGGTGGGACTATCGCCGTCCCTCCATGGCGGTGGCTGCAAGTACTCTGTCGAGCGAGTGAGTCCCGCCTGACATATGTAGATGAGCGCTGGTTCAACCACTGTGGGCATCAACAGACTGTTTCCCATCGCGTAACCGCTGTCAAGGCGGTCTCCTCTGCTGGCTAACAGTACTCTGTCACCGTCAAGCCGGCGGGTTTGCGCTGAACTGATTCAGATGTCCCCGCTGTGCTGACGGTGTCCTAGCGGTGGTTTGCTGATGGAGTGAGTCCCTGGTGAAGTGGAGACTAGTAAGTAGTACTATTTATGCGTCAATATACACGTATGTTGTGGATCCACCAGAAAACATATGTTGGTAATGTGTAATAGTCATTTATGTAACAGAATGCATGCCACACAAACATACACACACTATAATATGCACACTCACAGGCACCACAAGCACAACACTTACAAGCACCACAACTATTTTTTTCTATTTTAAGTGTCAATACAGGTGTCTTGATTTTACCTTAATAAGTTGTAAAATGAACACAACTGTATTACACATAAGGAAATTTGCATGTAAGATCAATGTACAAATATACAAGGCTATAGCAATTGATAACACACGTTCATTGTGTAACAATTGTAAAAGTAGCTGCACTTAGTTCCCAGTGACAGCGGAGGTGTGTGGAGTCGTGGTGAAGTTGTGGCAGCAGAGGAGAGACCTGGGCAATGGTCTTCGAGATGGAAACTGAAGTGGTAAACAGTAAAATAGGTACGTTTCTACCTCATTTCCTTCGATTCTGTCAACTCAAGGTAGGCGGTGTTCCTGCCGCAGTTGCCTCGACGGAAAGGTACTTTGTAACCTGCTTGGTGGTAATCCTGGCTGAACTTCCTTCAACCACCGCTTCTTTTGCCAATGACATTGTTGACACGACCGAACAATCCTGGTGGAGTCAGCAGGAATCGGGAAGTATTTAGTGTATAGACCCAACAACATCTAAATACGGAGGGGGACCGCCAAGTAGGCGGGTGAAGAAACCGTTGAAAAAGTGACGGCAGGACCATTACCGCCAAGATCTAAACCAGACCGATAGTCTTTAACGAGACTCAACTCTCCATGTCCATAAATGAGCTCCTGCCACAACTGAGCGTGTGTGAGGTCAATGAGTGAGTGACTTTAAGCATTATATAGCACCGAACACCCTCACTGGATCTTGTGAAGCTCGGCTAAATGCTGTCAACACACTTGGGCAAACTGTTCTTGGCAAATACGGAGTCTGCGGGACAGAAACACAGGGTTGGCATGGAGTACAAGAGAACAGAGGCCAGAGGCCAGCAGGGCCATCGAGTAGGCAGAGTGAAGCTGATGGAGCGAGGTGGAGAAACAAAATGTTGTGTACCCCTCGTAAAATCATTTCCTCATAACTGTAACATGCACTAATTGTTTGTTGTGAAAAACATTAATCAACCTAGTATAAGTATGCACACACAAGTACATGTGGGAATACTAATCTGCTTGTATGGCGAAAGTATAACTAACTAATTAATGTTATTGTCGTGATGTGAATTAACGCAAATGCTTCAAAAATAGTTTAAAGTGCATACATGTGCTTCTTGTGTATGTATGTGTGGCAGAAACTGAAGGATAAGTAAGTATAAAACGCATCTGTGTTGCTTGTTTTGCTAGGTAACAACTAATTGGGAAACCTTAGTATGGGGGGAGGTAAACAAAAGGGCTATAGTTCAAGAACTAATATTTATTTGTGTTTGTTTCTATGATAGTTCCAGTTCTAGCCTGTGAGGCCTAGTGAAAAATGGCTGCTGTGCCAAACCATGAATGAAAAGCCTGAATGCGCATGTGCGCCTCTGAACCGAGATTGAATGCGAGCTGCCTGTGCTGGTATGAAGGCAGTTCAAGGTCAAGCTGGCCTGGAAGTCTGATGACTGCCAAAATGAAATGGACAACACTATTGTATAACGTGAGAAGATCTCGTGAAATTGCGAATTGCGGACATGACTGTGCCGGATGCTAACAAAAACAATAGAACTATTTAATTTGCTGAAACAGCAGAGACTGAATATTGAAATGATGAGGTGATGCTCATCCACCCTTGGATTTGTCCAATCAGAAACGGAATTCATATTGACAGGTTCTTTTTAGATAGATAAAGTTAGTGAAATAGTGTATAAAAACCCCTGACTTTACTTAAGAAAAAACTCCTTTTCGATTTCTTCGCGTGATGCTGTCGGTATGCTGATTTCCTGAGAACGTAAGAAACTACTAATGACTATTTTCTTTCTAGGAATGAAAGTTGGGCTCTAGTTGAGATTTTAGTTAGGGAAACTAGGAGAAAATGAAGTTTGGGAACTATCTGTCTTTTGTTAACATTTGTGTTCTGAGATCTGAATAAAATATATATTTCTGAATCTTTGGAATAAAAATGAACTTTACTGACTTTAAATAAAATTTTCCTTTTAAAGTTACTTTGAATAAAAAAAAAAAAAAATTAATTAACTGTTAGACATGCTAAAGTTTGCTTTAAATAAAAATTAGATAAATGGAGAATTAAGCTGGTCTTGTATTTTCCTACGCCTAATTTTTTACTAGCAGAATCGTCGACCATTATGGTGGTGTGTCTAAATGAAATGTTTTGTTAATGAAAACCATGGTAAAACTCTTTAACCCCTCCCCTGCTGGTGACGGAACCACTCCGTCATCCGCTGCGGTCGCGCTGTGCTGATGACGGAGCGGTTCCGTCACGACCCGCTCGGCACGCCTGCGCGGCGCGGATTCCGCACCTGCGCTGAGCGTTCCATTGAACGGGCGGGGCCGTGACGGAACCGCTCCGTCATGAGCACAGCGCAACCGCGGCTGGTGACGGAGCGGTTCCGTCACCAGCATGCGCCCGCCGCGCGGCCGCCCTGCCCCCTTAGCACTGCGGCGGAATAGCCGAGGCAGTGAAGGGGTTAAACTGCATGTGTAAATAGTATAAACATTTAGTATTGAATTAGACACTCCTCTATGATACAGCAACACTCCTTTTGAGATTCACCGATCCATGAAGTGGAATGAAAGTGTTTTGTGAGCAACTCGCAGTCATATGGGCCCCACTGATGAGTAATTGTGTGATTTGGTACTTCAGGGAAAGGTGATATGGTTTTAGAAATAATTTCCGGACTAGCGCTGCATCAAAGAGCCAGTTTCAAATGGATCAATTCCATATGATCGATCAACCTCACACAAATCACCTTTCATCCATAGTAGCCTTCAATGTTGTTAATGCTCCATGTGTGCTCCTCGGCACAGGATTAGCCTTGCATGGCTTACTGGAGGGGCTATAAGTAATCCCTGGATTTGGCTCAGAGTAATCCGTGGCACCATAGGAGCCATGCCAAAGCAGCCGGCGCTGCAAGGATTTTGCTTCTATCTGCGGCGCAGGACAATATCTTGTCAACGTTTAGCAATATTTGGGGACAAATGTGGGAAACCTTCCTACACTTTACTAACAGTGTCCTGCCCAACATTTTCCTTCAACCATGCGTGTCCTGCAAAACATCTGCAGCAGATCACTAGCTCATGAGTCGCTATATTAGAAAGATTCTGAACCTATCGTTGAGTTTCCAAAGTACCAGATAGTTTCAAACATGTCACCAGCAGGAGACATCACATGAAATCTGTGAAGATGCAAACAAGGTGCTGTAGGACAGTTCCAGAGGCCTTGATATGATAAATCCTCTACACAGTTCATTTACTCATTCAAAGGATACACAATTCAGCATCTGTTGAGTTAATTGTAACTTGAAAACACCCCATCAACATGTTTCGGACACGTTCATCATTCTTCATCAGGGTTTTATGGATGACAGCAGTCTTTACAAAACACTACTTACACCAATTGTAAATATCCAATCACTTTAAACAACTGTTAGTAAAGTAGATCACAAGGCAAATCCAGCACTGAAACACACAGAAAAAAATAGAAGGAAAAGGTCTCAAAATACTGCAAATAATTCAAAATGTAAACCAACACATAACAAATGTGTTGGTAAAAATTGCTATGTAAAAACTTGAATGTATATAAAATCCTTTTTTACACATGATAATCTGAAATGTGCAGAAATTAGTTTTGAGTGTTTCACCTACAAAAACATGTCTTATTCTAGACAGATTTAAGAAGATACTTCCTCCTCCAACAGCTCATAGAATCTTGATAAGGACATTAGGGAACAAGAATACCTCCTTTTTTAAGATCAAGGTTTACTGACAGAAAAAAGGTGGTTATTGGACAACAGAATCTATGCAGATGATGACCTTCTTCTCATACCGCTGCAAAAGAATGGTACGAAGCCACAGAAAGCGCCCGCCATCTTCAGAACGTCAAGGGCTGGGTGCAGCGCTGTAAATGGGATGAAAAAAAGTGTTGGGGGTCTGAAAGGGGCATGGTCAAAGAAGCAT
Organism: Lissotriton helveticus; assembly: GCF_964261635.1. NCBI lineage: Eukaryota > Metazoa > Chordata > Amphibia > Caudata > Salamandridae > Lissotriton > Lissotriton helveticus. The sequence continues at coordinate 102,761,914 of NC_136064.1, read as the reverse complement.
AACTAAGAATCATTTTCAAAAGGCGTGGCCGATGTAATTATGGGTAAACTAAAATCTGGTGCTGCCCATTGCTGGGCACCAAGCAATTTTTTGGGGCCTCTGTTATTGCATCCATACATATCACACAATAGCGGACATTCACCTAAGAAAAGCCAGGCCTATTGTTAATGGTTATTAACAGTATCAGATAAATGAGCAACAATAATCATTTTATTGTGAATAATGAGAATGGAAAGTGCTCAACCTAAAAACAAAGGGAAAAAGTGATACCCAAGTACGAGTCGAGGCAAAAAGTGAAGCAGCATCTTCAAATGGATCTGGCAGCACAGACATCAGACTTACAAAACATTACAACACGCGCTCATCAGATGAGTAAATTGATCTTAATAATAATTCACGAACAAGACCACGCCAAGATACAGACAATGGTGCAGTCAGCCGAGATTGGTCAACATTGATCTAGAATCCTTTAAGGCATTGCTTACATCCTCCTGAAGCAGGCAGTGAACAAGGAATTCAATGTGACCTCGGTTGAACCTTGTTTTCTGTCGTCAAAAATGAGTAAAGCAACAACAGTTTTTTGTGTAGAATGTCAGATATTCAAATCACTGGAATTCAATCTCTTAACAGCTTCAACCAAATTTACATAGGAACCTCGCAATATCAAAACAATATCATCTACAAACCATATCCATGAATCCATCATCCACAAAATGCAAGTTTTTTTTAATTCAATCAACTTCCTTCTCCCAATAACCGTTAGTTACATTAGCGTAGGATGACACGAATGTACAGGCCATGGCTGTTCCCTGAAGCTGAATCACAATTAAACAGACAAAATATGTGTCAAGCAGAATTTGTTCAAATCCAAACGTATGTTGCAAAGACTTAGCTCCCATATAAGAAGTGCTCAGCTGATTTCACACCCAGACCATGTGCAACATAAGGAGACACCATCAACAGTCACCAGACACATGTTATCTTGCCATGGACTATTTTAAGAGCACATCCTTTGTTTCTTCGACAGATGAGTCCAAAATTGATTAAAGAAAAAGAGAAGTAAAAAACTGTCACTATATGAAGATAGATTTTCAGTAAGGTTTCCAATTTCTGCAATTACAGATGTCTTTTCGGGGGGCGGTGGCTTTTAGATTCATGCATTATGTATCCTGGTTTGCTTAGTTAAGAGAAACTCGAAGAGAGTAGACCTTTTTGAGACCAAAATATTAACTTTTCCTGCAATTTAAAAACAAACTCTTCGGTTAGATGTTTCTGCTACCTTGTGTTAGACACAGTGTCCTTTAGCTGGTGATACACTTCATTCATCTCTGTCCAATATTCTGGAGTTCTTGACCTTATCAGCCTGTTTGATGGTTATACCCGCTCGTGGTCTGAAGTGAGATACAACCTGTCTCCGGAGTTTAGTCAGAAGTGTCATCATCTAACTGTTAGATAGATAGCAAGCTCTGCTCATGAGTGCTAGTGTTAACTTTATCCATTTTGGAAACATCACAAGCACAAGACTTACAACGTGATTTTTTTTTTATGAAGGACATCGTCGAGGACGCGAGTGGAGCAGGAAGGGGAGCGGCCAAACAGGGGAGGCGGCAGAAATACAGGTAAGTGCCTTCTTTATATACTTTTAAGTCAATTGGGAGTGGCACGGAGGCAGAGATTTTGCCTACTCCGTGTTCGCCACGGAGCGCGGAGTAGGCAAATCTCCGGAAACTCTGCTGGCGGAGCGGAGTTACACACCCAGGGTTATTACATATGCGATTTCCATCAGCATGAAACAAGATTCCTACGCTTCACCAACATCAACCATGGGTGACCATATGTTGACACGGCTACATTAGCTCTATTCATTTTATGCTCTTGACTATTCAAACTAACATACATGTACATCACATGTCTAAATAACAGAAACATGAGTTTACCTTTTTGCACTTTTTCAAGCATACCCACAGATCTCTTTTTTATGTACAAAAAAGAGCTCTGTGTTTGAACCGATTTTCCCCATGAAATTTAAGGCACGGGGCACCTGATATGGTTTTAAAAGTCCACTTGTGCATGTTGCACTCCTTTTTTATTTATAATCAGGGTGAGCCCTTGAGCAAATCAAACACTCACCCCCAGTCAACTGATCTGGTTTTAATCCATCATCATTCTTTAGCTCACTCCACCACCCCAGTTCAGACATGGCCATATGCAAATCAGTCTGACCCTGTGCCTCATGGGAACAGTCCAGCCCGAACTGCCAAGCCATGTCTTCCCTGGACAAGAAACAAGCATCCTGGGACCGGTTTCGGATTCATAATCCTCATCAGCCAGGCTATCTTGAATCCAGTGGCCAAGTGAACAAGGGACTCACGTCTGAGCATACCCTGCCACACTTAGGGCGAACAAAGCGATACAAAAGGTGGTGATGGACAGAGCGTTTGAACAAATCAAACACTCACCCCCAGTCAACTGATCTGGTTTTAATCCATCATCATTCTTTAGCTCACTCCACCACCCCAGTTCAGACATGGCCATATGCAAATCAGTCTGACCCTGTGCCTCATGGGAACAGTCCAGCCCGAACTGCCAAGGCATGTCTTCCCTGGACCGGAAACAAGCATCCTGGGACCGGTTTCGGATTCATAATCCTCATCAGCCAGGCTATCTTGAATCCAGTGGCCAAGTGAGCAAGGGACTCACGTCTGAGCATACCCTGCCAATTTAGGGCAAACAAAGCGATGCAAAAGGGGATGATGGACGGAGCGCTTGAGCAAATCAAACACTCACCCCCAGTCAACTGATCTGGGTTTAATCCATCACCATTCTTTAGCTCACTCAGCCACCCCAGTTCAGACATGGCCATATGCAAATCAGTCTGACCCTGTGCCTCATAGGAACAGTCCAGCCCGAACTGCCAAGCCATGTCTTCCCTGGACCGGAAAGAAGCATCCTGGGACCGGTTTCTGGCTAATCAGCCGTCATCAGCCAGGCTAGCTTGAATCCAGTGGCAAACTGAGCAAGGGACCCAGGTCTGAGCATACCCTGCCAACTTAGGGCGAGCAAAGCGATACAAAAGGGGATGATGAACGGAGCGTTTGAGCAAATCAAAAACTCACCCCCAGTCAACTGATCTGGGTTTAATCCATCGCTCTTTAGCTCACTTCACCACCGGAGTTCAGACACAGCTTTATGCAAATCAGTCTGACCCTGTGCCTAATGGGTAAAGTCCAGCCCGAACTGCCAAGCCATGCCTTCCCTGGGCCGTAAACAAGCATCCTGGGACCAGTTTCGGGTTCATAACCCCCGTCAGCCAGGCTATCTTGAATCCAGTGGTAGAGTGAGCAAGGGACCCACGTCTGGACATGCAGTGCCAACTCAGGGCGAACAAAGCGATACCAAAGGGTGCATAAGGGCAGCAGAGACTTGACAGGACTTTACCAGCACATGTGCATTTGGCACAGCTCACTGGTAGCAGCAGTCTTTCTTTCTTTCCCTTTTTTGAAACTTTCTTTTTCTCAAACTTCCAGAAACTACTTAATCACATCAGGCCAGCTCCAGCAACAGTTTCCTCCTACCAACAACATCTCTGTGAGTTTATTTGTGCATTTAACACAGCTCACTTTTAGCGTGAGTCTTTCTTTCTTTCCTTTTTTAAAACTTCCTTTTTTGAAACTCCCAGACATTAATTAAGCACATTATGTCAACTCCAGCAACAGTTTCTTCTTAACAAAAACATCTTTGAGAGTTCATTTTTATAAACAGAAATGTTACTCACTTGTAACTTTCACTTCAGACAATGATTTATGGTATTTTTCAGTAGTTGATCCCCCCAAAATTTTTTCCATCCACAGCAGCTTGTAGCAACCCAATCTCAACCACCTGTTCTCAATTATCCAATTAAGGTCACAGAGCAAGCTATAAAAACTGTGTATCTCCAGACCATCTTCAACATTTGGTTGGAGGGATGCACAGAGCAACACTGCACAGGACAGTTTAAAGCCAAGTAAGTGCAATTGACAAGAAATACAGTTAGTTTTCGATTTAAAAGTGCATATGGATTTGTTGCCTTACTTAGTTCATTTTCCCTTCAGGCTTAAACCCCTGTCCTGCATTTCTCCACACCATGATGCAAATGAAATACATGTTTAAGGTAACAGTAAATTTTTTGGTTATTTTTGGTAAAAAGAAAATAGCTATCCCTGTTCTGGGTTTCTCAGACAGCCTAGTATTATCATTTCACTTGTTTGAATTACTGAAAGACATTTTTGTCTCCTAGTTCTGCCAGTATGTTTGCCCATATTGAACAAAGGGATGATTTCTCTATACACTATCATTATTATTTAACAGAGAGCGACTATGCTTTACCTCACAGTTCTCTATACACGTTTGCCAAGAGCTGGAGCAGGGCAGTGTCCCTGTTCCACATGACTCTATCTTTCTTTCACTAATACATATCTAGAGGAACATCACCACGCCGTCACCAGCGACACCGCTGCCCAGGTCTTTTCAGTGTCACACTGGGTGAATTGGGAAATTGGTCATGCAGTTATCGATTCCTTTGTTTCCCTCACAGGTATAGGCATGACGACCGTACCTAGAACCAAGTTCCGTTTGGAGCAAAGTGTGCTCAGTGACATAAACGAGTGAGTGCTTCCACTCACTAATAACACACTATCTGGGAAGCCCTGAAGCAGAGGGCCTCCATATAAAGGAGGATCATTTTAACCCACTCACCACTATCACCATCCAGACAGTCTCCCTCCTGGTGGAGGGTTTGATGTCACTTGTAGAACGGGACACTCAAGTGACAAGACCGGATGATGATGCTATCCATCAAACCACACTAAGCGGAGTTTACATAAACTCAGTCTGTGAACGTGTGATTGAGGGTCTCGGAGACAAAACGTTCTGAGACTCTGGTACTGAGACTTATGTGGTTTATTCTCTCCCTTTCTGATAGATGACCAGTACATTTTGAAAGCTGAATAGATCTCTGCTTCTTCCTCCGTCAATTTTGTTGATCTGTACGAGAACTAATGACCCCCACACACCATGGGAAAAACAATGGCAAAAACTAATGACCTCCACATGATGGTAGAAAACTATACTGACTAACTATGACCCCACAACATGCGAAAAACCATGGTGAGATTTAATGACCCCCACACCATGGGAGAAACCATGGCGAAAACGAATGACCCCACACTGTGGGGAAAAACCATGGTGAGAACTAATGACCCCCACACCATGGGAGAAACCATGATCAGAACTAATAATGACCCCCACACCATAAAAGAAACCATGATGAGACCTAATGATCCCTACACTGTGAGAGAAACCAGTGTGAGAACAAATGATGGCACCACAACCTGTGGTAGAAACCATGGAGAGAACTAAGGACCCCCACATGATGGGAGGAACCTATAATGAGAACAAACTATGACCCCAAAACATGCAAGAAACCATGCTGAGATTTAATGACCCCCATACCATGGGAGAAACGATGACGAGAACTAATGACCCCCACACTGTGGGAGGACACCATAGTGAGAACTAATGATGACCCCACACCACCCTACACCGTGAGAGAACCATGGTGAAAACTAGTGACCCCCACCCGATGGGAGAAACCATGGTGAGATTTAATGACCCCCACACCTGCCTCATCTCTCCCACCTCGTACCTCACTTCCTCTCATGATTTCGTGGAGGAAGAGGATCTCATGCCAATTCGTGCTGTGTTCTGTGTCCCGCTGTGAGACACATTGAGCCGCAGCCCGCCTGCCCAGCTGCCGATAAATTACCTGAAATAGCCCGCTGAGCCTGAGGTAGTTTGTCGGTTGCCGTTTTCTGGTTGATGGTCTGCGAGAGTACGAACTCCCAGCTGAGGCAGCCGGTCCCTGAGGGCGGAGGAGGCACAGTGAGAAGGGCGGTGTGTGGCCAGTGACCAACGAAGTCGAACGGCAGGCGAGACAGAAGCTGAGCATTGAGGTGGAGGGGGGGTGATGGCTCGGGTGGACCCTCGGGCAGGCAGAGGGCATGGGAGCAATCAAGAAGGTCCTGTGGAGCACCCTCCCTCCTTGCAGCTCAGCTCCGCTCTGCCCTGCTTCAAGCCACCAAACCACCAAACCACCAAGATCAGATCCTGTCAGGACCCTGTTTGTTCCCCGTTTAACTCCCGCCCCGCCACAACTTCGCCAAGATTCTGTAAAACTCTGTTAAAACTATTAAAATTAAAACCATAATTGCAATCTGTTCTTAGGGAAAATACCTGTTGGAAGTTTATTGGATGTTTATTGGAGACAGAAGGTCCCTCTAGTGCCTGTAGTGATTATTGGGGTCAAGCGTGACTGCCTTCCAGAGCCTCTAGAGCCTTGCTGAGGCGGTCTGTAATACATCCTCGTGAGCTTTGGTAAGCCCCGTTCACTCATCACTCCTGCTTCAGCCCCTCATCATATTGTCATAAAAATATACCTTCCTCTATTGTTCCAGCTGTTCTTTCACTGATACTGACACAGTCCTACTGTAGTTTTTACTCTGCTGACTTATTGCCCGTAGCGGTATACAGTCAAAATATCGAGTTTTTAATATCGATTTGCATTAATATCGATTAAAAAATATAGAATGGACACAATATCGACTGGATAGAATATAGACTACAAAAATATCGAATAGGATAGCATTAATATCGAATCAAAAATATAGAATGGACATAATATCGAATGGACAGAATATAGACTACAAAAATATAGAATGGACAGAATATAGACTACAAAAATATCGAATTTGAGGTAAGTAAGTTAATATCAATTTTTAAAGTGTTTTTTATGTTAGTATATGTTTGAAAAGTGTATATTTATTTTATTATTTATAGTAATTAATTATTTTTATGGTATTTAATTTTTACGTAATATAATTCTGTAGCGGGTTGTGTGTTTATAGGGGAATAGGGTGTGAAGTTATTTAATTATAAATAATTAAATATGTTAATTTATTTCTTTGTATTTATTTTGAATTAATTGTTAATTAATTATTAATTGGTAAATAATTAAAATATAATGGGTAAGTAATTTTTATTAATTTATTAATTGATAATTATGTTAATTTGATTAATTTATTTTCTGTAGTGGGTTGTGGGTTTATAGGGGAATATGGTGGGGAGTAATTTAATTGTAAGTAATTCTATTATTAAATTCTTTTTCTTTAATCTAATTTTTAATTCTTTTTAATTGTTAATTAATTTGTATTTAATTGGTAAATAATTTGTATTAGTAGGTAATTATTTTTATTAATTAATTTGTATTTGTATTTTTAATTGATTAATTAATATATTATATAAAAGTGTTATTTATTTTAATTAATTTGTAATTGGTATTAATATTTATTTTATTTTTATTTATATATGAAGTATTTACTTTCCCTACTGTTGCACTCACTGGAGTGGGGTTAGTAATTTTTACCCCTACGCTATCCAACGCTTTCCCTACTGTTGCACTCTGTGGAGTGGGAATAGTAATTTTTACACCTACGCTATCCAACGCTTTCCCTACTGTTGCACTCTCTGGAGTTGGAATAGTAATTTTTACACCTACGCTATCCAGCGCTTTCCCTACTGGTGCACTCACTGGAGTGGGAATAGTCATTTTTACCCCTAAACTATCCAATGCTTTCCCTACTGTTGCACTCTCTGGAGTGGGAATAGTAATTTTTACCTCTACGCTATTCAACGCTTTCTCTACTGTTGCACTCTCTGGAGTGGGAATAGTAATTTTTACCCCTACGCTATCCAACGCTTTCCCTACTGTTGCACTCTCTGGAGTGGGAATAGTAATTTTTACCCCTACGCTATCCAGCGCTTTCCCTATTGTTGCACTCTCTAGAGTTGGAATAGTAATTTTTACCCCCTACGCTATCCAACGCTTTCCCTACTGTTGCACTCTCTGGAGTGGTAATAGTAAATTTTACCCTTTCCGCTATCCTACGGTAAAAATATTGTACATTTTTTATTAATATTACGTTTATATATATATATATATATATATATATATATATATATATATATATATATATATATGTATTAACAAATCAATTTGTATGTTTTTTTTTGCTTACATTAATTATTTATTAATTTTAAGGTTATTTAATTATTTTAAGTATGTTTAAGTTAAATATATTTATTATTTCATTAATTTTTTATTAATTTAAAGCATTTTAAAAAATTCGATATTTTGACTAACTATATTTTTTACATCGATATTTTTGATTCAATATTTTTGTACTTACCTGTTTGGAGATAGGAGGTCGATATTTTGGTATTCTATATTTTTACCTCGATATTTTGGTAGGTCAATATTTTGGCATTCTATATTATTTCAGTGATCCGCCTGTAGCCTATGATTGCCAGCACTAATTCTCTATAGCTGCCCGAGCTCGTGAGACTGCGAGCTTAGCCGAACATTGGAGTGTGGAAACTTGGCGCTCGGTGTTGCATGAGCTGTGCATCGACACACTGGCACATTGGAGCTAAACCTCTCTGGCTGTGTTGGCCAGTCTAGCTAAGGGTCTTTCAATATAAGAACTAAGATATGACCGCAAAGAAATTGCACTCTGGCAGATTGGTGTATACAAGAGCTTGCAAAAAAACTAGAGCTAATCCCTTAAGGAAAAACTCACTGCAAATAAACATCTGAAGAGTTTCAATACCATCCCTTCCTTCTTCCCAAAAAGAAATGTCTAAATTTAGTAGGTATGTTGGAGTCTGCTCAAAAAGATCAAGAAAAGGCTAAAGTAGTCGTTGGAAAATCGTTGCCAGTAGTACTCTCTAATTTATCTCCCAAAACAGGGGGAACTTGATCTAGAACCACCCAACACTCGGAATCTAGGGTGGATGACTCTTTGCTGGCAAATGTAACCATCCACTCCCTTGTAAATCGAGTCTCCGAACTTGAAGGGGTGTCCACTAGTGCCAAAAGCGGGAAAACCCATAATGGAAGATTTTAAGCTCCCCAACATTAATCTAAATCAGTCTCCTAAAATGTCTCACGCACCCAATCTAGAGTCGTCCAGGATACATATTCCTGCTACTTCACCTTCCTCCAAGGACTGCCCTGTTAAAATGCAACTGTCCAGTAGTACACCCAGTGGAGCAAGCCTATTAGATTCACGGGGCTCTTCTACTCCTGATCTATCACAGAATTTTCTCTCCGTAATAATAATCCGGAGCCAAAAATGTTGATGTCGGAATCATTACTTTGCCTGGAAAGAGTGCTGTCTTCCATTTTAGCATTAAAGGAGAAATCAGAAAGTAACTCCGACTTTATTCTGGATTCTCTATTGGCCCTGATAAAGTGTATAGCCTCTGAGCAAAAATGATCACCTAGTAAAGCCTGTCTACTTCCCTACCGTAAACCTAATCCTTGGAAAGGGTTCTCGCTCCACCTCCACTTTTGGAGGAAAACCTCAATCAGCTTTATTCTACTTAAACAGACTCTCTTCCCCCACACTAAAGGGCGGGACTTTGGCATTCAGGTGGGTAAGCCTTTTTCTAGTAGGAAAAATAAAATAAAATTGAAAGAAAATGATGATATACTTGATAAACTACACTCCTCTGCTCTACAGCAGCTTTTCGAGCCCAAGACTTTAGCTACAGTGGCTGTACCTTTGTCTCGCTTGCAAGCTAAGAAAGAAAATACAAATTCAAGTACAATTCGAAAGGTTTTCCTATTTTTCTAAAAGCAGGTGTAAAATCTCCCGAGCATCCTATGGAAAAAGGATTAAAAGCTGGTTGCTCACTCCTTAAGGAAAAGAATAATAAGAATAACATTAAGAGCGTCTATGAGAAAAAAAAGAAGGAAAAAAGGGAAAAACGTCGAAGGATAAATAAAAAAAGGATAAAACGACTACCCTTTGGCCCTAACCTAATTCACAATATACCATCAACTCCAGAATTAAACGTTCTGAAGAAGGAAGATGGTCAAGCAGAGCTCAATCTATCGGGACTTTGTTCTTCACTTTTGAACCCAAGTGCACCAATTAAATTCACCCAAGATGCATCTTTACTAGATATCAGTGTTCCCCCTACTGCCCAGAGTATCTTGAACCCTAATGCTTCTCTATTTGCCTCCTCCTTAGGTAATTACGTTATGTATAATCCTACTGAAAATATTCCTGAGTTATCCCGCCAAGTCAATCCCTCACATTTTGCCCCTTTTTCACTGTTTTTTTCATTTATTTTTGACCAGGAACCATTTATGAATCGGACCTTTCTGTTGGGTTGCTTTGCAGAAATCCCAAGCCTTCGAATGTTTGAAAGCAATGACATCGCCCTGGTTATGGTTTAAAAATACAATAATTTTAGGGGCGTAAGAGTAAAGTTTGCATCCAAAGCTACCTCCAACCTGATAATGTCACACAGTGATAAATTAAGCTGTTGTGGAATTTATGTTTTAATACCTGAAGAGGAGCCAGCCTTAAAAAAGTGACCCAAAATAAGCAGTCTAACAACAATCTAGAAACCACCACAAGGGGCAAACCCTTCTTGGAGAGAGAGAGAGTATTTTGCAGGTCTTCCTTGGTAAAGAAGGCAGGAGGGTCTCGCTTCTCACAGAGGAAAATACCCAGTATGTACTTTCTGCAGAGGAGGACGACAAGAAATGGAGTTGGCTAGCAGGCGCTCTTAAAACAAAAAGATCCTTAGGCCTAAAATGTGGGAACTCTTCCTAGCAAATGAAATAATGGGATATCTTGGAAAGCAGCTGGCTTAAGCACTAATAAAAGCAAACTCTTATTCTTGAAAGAGCAGAGTGCTGATATAATATGTCTACAAGAGACTTGGATCATAAAGGACTGGTCCACTGAAGATGATATAGTGCTGAGCCGGCCTGCGTTCCCTGTGAAAATAGATAATGCTAAAGGAGGTATTGCTATTTTGCTGAATACAAGTCTTAGTTGGTCATATAAAGAAATGTTACATGCCTCTAATCTAATTCATGCAAAAACAGCAGTTGATGGACAGAATGCAGAACAATGTCATACATTCACCCCAGTACCGAGATCTGGGCCTAAATCCATCATTTATTTGCTCACCATACCATTCCAGTTTGAACCCAGCCATATGCAAATCAGTCTTGACCCTGAGCCCCATGTAATCAGTCCAGCCCGAACTGCCAAGCCAGGTCCAACCTAGACTGGAAACAAGCATCCTAGGACCGGTTTCTGGCTTTCAGCCCTCATCAGCCTGGATAGCTTGATTCCAGTGGCATGGAGAGCACGGTACTCACGTCTGAGCATACCCATCCCACTCGGGTGACAAATGCAAAAACAACAGTTGATGGACAGAATGCCGAACAATGTCATACATTCACCCCAGTAGAGAAATCTGGGCCTAAATCCATCAGTGAATGTTTTGCCAATGTGGGAAGGGTACGCCCAGACGTGGGTCCCGAGCTCACTACGCCACTGGATTCAAGCTAGCCTGGCTGATGATGGCTGATAGCCAGAAACCGGTCCTAGGATGCTTGATTTGTGTCCAGGGAAGACATGGCTTGGCAGTTTGGGCTGGACTGTTCCCATGAGGCACAGGGTCAGGACTGATTTGCATATGGCCATGTCTGAACTGGGGTGGCTTGGTGAGCAAAATAACAATAGATTAAAACCAGATCTGTGACTGGGGGTGAATGTTTTGCCAATGTGCAACATTCCATCCATCATCTTGTGTGTTTTTCTAATCTAATTCAGGCGGTTAAACTAGATCACAAGGATGCTCAGGATCACTTGAATCCCTGCTGATTGTAAATGCATATTTACCTCCTGACGCATCTTACTCTTACCTATTAAAGGATTTATTTGTTTTTATCTCCTCTACCATGGAAAATGAAGACTGTAGGTTCTTAATGTTAGTACGAGATTTGAACTTTAAAGACTCTTCTCATAGTATAAGGATATTCTCTATCATCGTAAAAAACGAAGCCCTATACATCCCCAATGCCCGATTTCCGAAGAAAAGCAGGACTGAAAAAAGAGGAGTCTCATTACTTGAAGGTCTAAGAAGCTTAGACCTCATGATTGTTAAAGGGATGTTAGAAAAGGATATTCCAGCAAATTATACTCACAAAGCGTCAACTGGGAGATCTATTATGGAATATTTAATTGTCTCTGCAGATTTCATTTTGTAAACTTAAATACATGGATGTTTTGGGAGATGTTTTTAGCGACCATATGTTGATTTGCTACAAATTTGAATTCACTTGTGCTAAGGTAGGCCCCTGGGATTTTAAAGGCAGCACAGTAGGGTTCAATAGAACATACAGTAGAATTCATTGGAATACTCAAGCGACCGGTAAATTAAAAGCAAATTTAACGGCTTTGATAAGAGATACGCAGCATTTAGTAACGGTGGAGTGTGATTCTACCCAATCTGACTTACTCAAAGCTTGTTCCCATAGTGCAGGCTCTCTGGCTAACTCATGTAAATTATCACATGCTCCAGTTAAATGGAGCTCTCATGTTTATCCAATGCTTACTACACATAGGAAAATAAATAAATTAGTGAGGGCCCAGTTCCTACATTTTTCATTAGAACAAAGTAATTTAATAAACCTTTTAAAGAGGAAAAGACAGAGAAAAAAAACGCTCTCTAAGACAAATAAAGGAAGATGGTGTTTGGGTGCAGTTAAAAGAGGCAGCCTCAAAAAATAACTCCAAAAGTTATTGGGAAATAACCGCCGACTACTGTGGCACAAGAGTGAAATCTCTCCCTATACCCATTAAAGAAGAGGATTGGAAACTTCACCTGGTAGAACTCTACTCTGCGAATTTTAATTCCTCCAGTTCAGGCACTGCGGCTCCTGATCTGTTTCAAACCACTGCATTCAACTATGTTCACTCAATTAGTGACGTGTCTGGATATATTTTAAAAAATAGATCCTGAGGAGCAATGGGCCCTGATGAAATTCCCATGACTGTAATTAAAAAGGAACCACTTCTATGGGCCACTTATCTAGCCCCACTGTTTAATTTTTGCTACTCTCAGGGGAAGACTCCACCATCTTGGTCATGGAGTATTCTAATCCCTCTGTTCCCAAAAGGCCCTAGAACACATCCAGGTAATTACTGGCAAATAGCTTTATTAGATGCAACGAGGAAAATATCAGCACATAGTATCCTCGATCACCTTACGGAATGGGTGATGGAGAACCAGGTCCACCCTATAGAACAAGCAGGTTTTAGAAAAAAGAATTCTACCTTAGATAATATCTCCATGTTAAAACTAATTGAGGAGAAATACACAATTTCTTGTAGGTCAAATGTATATATGGCGTTCATAGGATTTTTCAACGGCCTTCGATAAGGTAGATGGACCCTTACAATGGAGAAAATTGCAAACAATGGGACTGCCTTCTCCCCTGCTATCCTTAATTATCGCACTACATTCTCAAACTTGGTGTCAGATATTAATGGGAGGAAATCAAGGTCTATCAGATGTAATCCCTACAGAAAATGGCTTGAAACAAGGTTGCTTGTTAGCATCGTTGCTATTTTCTTTATATATTGCAGATTTACCCGATTGCTTCTCTCAGTCAACGGGAGATGCACCAAAGATAAGTAGCCGGCCGTTTGCATGTCTCTTATATACAGATGATACAGTAGTGATGGATCTAACCCCTATCGGGCTGAACAGAAAGCTGATACCAATACAGAATTACACAGTGGCCCATTTCTTGAAGATAAACGTATCTAAAAGTAAAACCTTGATCATGAAATGTAACAAAATTAGAAAATCAAGTAATTTTAAATGGCAAATTGGTCCCGAAAAGCTGAAGGTGGTAGATTCATACCACTATATAGGGAAACTAATAGCGGGGAGTACGAAGAACACACTTCATATTGAACATAGTTCTTGTAAAGCTGCATCCCAAGCTAATGGTTTGAGTATCTTCTACAGTGCGATGGACAGAAGGCATTTTTTACATCTATGTTTTTCAAAGCAAAAATCCCTCAACTCGGCTCTATGCCATTGAATTAATCCCTGTTAAGGATTGGAGCTTTTTAGATAGGATTGAAGGTCAGATTTTACGTAAACTGTGCAATTTTAACACGTTAGTTCCATCAGCTGCTATTAGACTGGAATTTGGCTTGATAAGCTCCTATATCCAAGGTTTATCCAGGGTTTTACGTTGGGGATATCAGTTAAAAAAAAGCGAGCCTGATTCATTAAGAGGTTTCATGTGTCAAGAAATCTTTGGCGAGATGGCAGGGAACTACTCCTTCTATCGTGATTTCCGTTTGGCACTAAAACTTTTTTGTGTACAAGAAGAATCAGTGATTACTGTCCCGCCATTAGAACTTAAATGTTTTTCAAAACCTTAAGTGGCAAGATTAGCTATAATAGAGATATTACATTTTGTAAGTCTACAGAGAGACTAAAGATAATAGCCAGGACAAACTCACCGAGAATCTCACAGAAATATCTATTTTGGAATTTCGAACACGGAACTCGACGACTGCGCACTCTATGTCGTATGAATCTTTTACCTTTGAATGACTTAACAGCGAACTGGTCCCAGAATTTGAAAAATGGACACATTTGCAATTTCTGCAAGCTGAGCAGTCAGACCTTGGATCATATTTTGTTTGTCTGTCCAGCATTGGTTCTGAGTCATTGTCGCTGGCTTTGTTCTATGTTTTTACAAAATTGTGTTAAAAGTGTAGCTTCAGCCCGTGACTTTCTCTTTTGCCCGAAACAGTCTGCGTAAAACTATTCAATTATTTTAAGGGGTTTATGTATGTATTTGAAATCTTTTATGCATTCTTGTTAAATGGGCTGTTAAACCCCGTGTCTGTCACCCTTTTATGAAGTATTAATATTTTCTCCTTTTTCAGATTGTATTTTGCACATTTACTGGCTGCCATTTATTGCTCTTTGCACAGTTTGGATACGTTGTGCTTGCCTCTCACTTTTTTCTCTTGTTGCGAATCTCAAAACTCAATTGAAGCGGAACATTGGACTGTACTTTGCACATGAACTGGCTGCTACTGAATTGCTTTTTGCACAGATTAGGATACGCCCTCTAACTCCTTTTTTCTTTCTGCTAACTTTAAACTGAACTCTTCGTCAAAGCTGGATTGGGATTATATTTTGCACATGAACTAGCTGCTACTTAATCAATGTTGGAACCGGCCTCGTGGCGTGGTTCGCCTCTGTCCCTCCCCACCCTGTGAGCGTAGGCCTGTACCCCGAGTCCCCTGCGCAGCCCCCCCCGTTAGTGTAGCCTGCAACCCGAGCCTGGTCGTCCTACCCCAGTTAAGCCTAGATCCCCCTGGGACCTCGACCAGGCCTGCCTTCCCCGCTCCACTCCCGGCTCCGAGCGCCTAACCTTGCATGCCCCACAAGGCCCGGAGGCCATCTTCCCTTCCCGACATCCCTGTCTCCCTGGGCCTAGCATGACCCCGGCCCCAGCGAAACCCAGACTCCAAAGGCACGCCAGTCCCGGCTGGGGGGTAAAAAGCTCCCGAGTGAGATAAGCCAGGGAGTTTCCATGGCACCTCCGGCCTACCCTGAGGGGCTGGTTTCTGTCACACCTTTGGCCCTCCCCTGTGGGCCAGTTTCGATCGCACCTCTGGCCTCCCCGAGGGCTGGCTCCAGACCCGCTGGGCATCTGGGAATTGTCGGACCCATCTTTCAAAGGGATCAAAGAGCCAACCGCCGGACCTCACCAACGACCAGCCCCCAGGGCCTGAGACCTCCGCCTGCGAGGGTCCGGAGATCAAAGAGCAGAAGGACTATAACTGGGGCGGCCCGACAACTAGCGGACAGTTGTATCTTGGACCTGAAGCCCTGCTGATCTGATCGCGGCTGACCCTAAGAAGACTCATCCTGAACCTCTGAGCCCTGCTGACGCTGTCGCGGCTCAAGCTGAACTTGTAACCATCAGAGCCCTGCTGACGCTGTCGCGGCTCAAGCTGAACTTGTAACCATCAGAGCCCTGCTGACACTGTCGCGGCTCAAGCTGAACTTGCAACCATCGGAGCCCTGCTGACGCTGTCGCAGCTCAAGCTGAACCTGCAACCATCGGAGCCCTGCCGACGCTGTCGCAGCTCAAGCTGAACTTGCAACCCTCGGAGCCCTGCTGACGCTGTCGCGGCTCGACCTCTAAGACTATCGGAGCCCTGCTGACGCTGTCGCGGCTCTCACAAACCTCTCCAGATCGAGCCCTGCTGACCTCGTCGTGGCTCGAGGAGTACTCTGGTCCGGCTGGACCATCGAGACCTCCATCACGACCGAGCCGACTCGACGGAGGTGAGGCAGCCAGTACGACCATCATCCCGTACCCCCCGGCTCGAGGACTGAGAGCTGTGCGTAGGGTACGCCGCGTACTGACCCAGAGACTAACAGACTGTCCCGCTTCCCCCTTCCCGAATCCTCCAAGACTTTGTGGTCCCTGGACCACGGTGTATATAAGAGTGCTTCCTTCGTTATTTGCTATATAAAGAACTTGTTACTCGAATCCAACGGTGTGGTGTCTGTTCGTAGTGTGGTGTGAGCTCAGTGTGTACGATCCTAGACCCGAAGTCCTCCCCGGTGGGGACCTCCCAATCAAGACTCGGCAAGTTCTGTGGGAGAGGTGGATCTTGGGGTGACCGGGTGAGCACAATCTGGCCCTCGGAGATCGCCCCTTCCAACATTGGTGGCAGCGTCGCGATAAGAACCTACGTCTAGGGATCGTACAGCACTGACACACTACCCGAACGAAGAGCAACCATGAGCCTCACGAGCGACAAGACCACCTTCCAGATGGAGCTGCTGGGAGACTATTCGCACCGTGAGCTCAAGCAATTCTGCAAAGATCTCCGTATCCCGTCAACGGGATTAAACACCAAAGAGGACTTTCAACAAGCTCTAACAGCCTGGGTGGAGACCGGAGCCCAACCTCCAGCACCGACAGAAGCCGATGGAGGGGGAGCACCACTGATCGAAACCCACGCCCCAGAGCAAGAAAGAGCAGAGTCTCCGACGCGGACTCACAGCACGGAGAGAGGTCTATCTCGAGAAGAGATGACCGACCGAGAACGCAACCGAAGCCACAAGCTAGAACTAGCCCGTTTAAAGATGGAGGTAGAACTCAAGCTGGCCGAGAAAAAGCTAGCCATCGAGCAGCTACGGCTGCAAGGAGAACTGGAGGAGAAGAAACTCCAGCGAGAACATGACGGAAAGAAGCTCCAGCTGGAGCACGAGCGCAGCGTATTGGAAATAGAACTAAAGGCCCCGAACGAAGGCAACAAAACAGCAGCGACCCGAGAGTCTGTTCCCCCAGTGGAACCCAAGGTCCACATCCCCAAGGATGTGGTCAAAGAATATTATAAAAACGATGACATCCAGCAATGGTTCAAGGCCTACGAGGTAGCTATGACCTCCCACCGAGTTCCGCAGAAAGATTGGGGAGCCGGGCTGTGGGGTCGATTCCTGAGTGAGGGGAGAGACACCCTACTCGACCTACCGTCTGCCGAACAGACCTCCTACAGCCACATGAAAGAGGCCCTCCTCACAAGGTACGGGCTCACCCCAGAAATGTACCGCCAACGCTTCTGAGAATGCAGGAAGATCCCCGGCACCACGTGGGTGGAATATGTCAATTTCTACAGCCGGGCCCTGGAAGGGTGGATCAAGGGCAGCAAAGTATCCACCTTCGAGGGGCTCATCGACCTCATTGCATATGAACATTTGTCCCTGAATTGCTTTGTGGAACTCCGACAGCACCTCCTGGACAGCAAGTTGGCTGACCCCCGGAAGCTGGCCGTCGAGGCCGATCGCTGGGTGAGCACCAGAGTCCCCCGGGGGCCCGGGGGAGATTCTGGCCGAAATGAACAGGGATCGTCCCGCCAGAGGGGAGGGGGGAATCAGAGTAGACAGAGGGGTTCCCAGGTAGGGTCCCCGCGTAGTCCCCCCAGAAACCAGCCCAGCACCTCGCCTCCCACAGCACGCGCAGGGTTTCCCCCAGCTAAGCCAGGGGCCCGAGTCAGCCAAGCCTGCTACCATTGCCAGAAGCCCGGGCACTATGCCAATGACCCCCGCTGCCCCTTGTTCCAGAAGCCTGCCGCTGCAGGGCTCCCAGTGCGCCACATCACCTCAGTAGCCCTAGAAGAGGAGGGGGAGGAAGAGTTCGAGGGAGCAGACCCCGCAGCTATGATGTTAGTCTCCCTGGGTGATAGGGAGATGGTCCCCGGAGCTCCCCTACCCGACAACACAGAGAAATACCGACAGCAGGTGACTGTTAATGGCCATCACATTGGGGCGCTCCGAGACACTGTGGCCAGTATCACCGCCGTCAAACGGCACCTAGTCACTGAAGCCCAGATTGTTCCCCACATCTCCTGCAGGGTGATCGCAGCTGATAATTCCGTCCGCACCTGCCAGATAGCTCAAGTCCCGTTCGAATGGGGGGGCATCTCTGGGGAGTTACGAGTGGCAGTCCGCTCCGACATGCCTTTGGACTGCCTGCTCGGCAACGATCTAGAGAGCTCCCCATGGCAGCGGGTTGAGAAAAGGACCCACTTAGAGATGGTGGGCCTACCCGAGTGGGCCTGTGTGAGTACCCGGTCGTTGACCGCCCGAAGGACCACCCCCGAAGGGGCGACCTTAGAGGCGGCACCGGCGACCCCCGAGGACCCCGAGGTCCCTGAATCCTTTGAGACCCCTGAGCTGTTCCCCAGGGAGAGCTTCCCCCCCGACGCAGGTCCCCTCGGCCCTAGTGTCGAACTGACCCCGAGCTTGGACGACCTTCCTGAGCTGGCCCAATGGCGCCAGGAAGGGGGACCGTCCCGAGAAGAATTCTGCCTAGAGCAGACATCCTGTCCATCCTTGGTGGGGGCGCGGCAGCAGGCCGCCGCCCAGGCCGCCGGTGACCAGTCTGGCTCCCACTTTGTCTATTGGGAAAACGGCCTCTTATACAGCGAGCAAAAGTCCGCCGAACTAGGGTCCGGCCGAGTGCTGGTGGTCCCCCTACGCTTCCGCGGCTTTCTCCTGAACCTGGCCCATGACGTGCCCCTGGCGGGACACTTGGGACAAGACAAAACGTACCAGCGCCTGGTCACCCACTTCTACTGGCCGGGCATGCGCTCCGATGTGGAGGCCCACTGTAAGTCCTGCCCCACTTGTCAGTCCAGCGGAAAGAGCGGAGGGAAGCGCAAGGCTCCTCTCCAACCCTTCCCCGTGGTCAGTACCCCCTTTGAGAGGGTGGGAATCGACATTGTGGGCCCCCTCGACCCCCGGACCTCCTTGGGGCACCGCTTTATCCTGGTGCTGGTAGACCATGCCACCCGATACCCCGAAGCCGTTCCCCTCCGAACGGTGACCGCCCCCGTAGTGGGGCGGGCCCTCATGGCCATCTTCTCCCGGGTGGGATTCCCTTGAGAAGTCGTCAGCGACCGAGGGACCAACTTCATCTCGAAATACATGAAGTCCCTTTGGCAACAATGTGGGGTGACGTACAAGTTCACCACCCCATATCACCCCCAGGGTAATGGTCTGGTGGAACGCTTCAACCGGACCCTCAAAGGAATGATCATGGGACTCGAAGAGCCCCTGAGGCGTAAGTGGGACGTCCTCCTTCCCTGTCTCCTCTTCGCATACCGCGAAGTCCCCCAGAAGTCCCTGGGGTTCAGCCCCTTCGAGCTGCTCTACGGGCACCCCGTCCGGGGACCCCTCACCCTGGTCAAGGAAGGGTGGGAGACGGCGGCCCCAGAGCCCCCTCCCGATGTGTTTCGATACATTTTGGCCCTCCGGAACCAGACGAGGAAGTTCCGAGAGCTGGCCGAGGCAAACCTCGAGGCCAGCCAAGAAGAAATGAAACGGTGGTATGACCAAAATGCCACTCTGGTCGAGTTTCAGCCCGGACAGCGGGTCTGGGTGATGGCCCCCATGGAGCCCTGTGCCCTGCAAGACAAGTGGACAGGGCCCTTCAATGTGGTAGAACGCAAGAGTCAGGTGACTTATCTCATCGACGTGGAGTCCCCCCGGAACCCCTTGCGGGTCCTTCACGTAAACCGCCTCAAACCCCACTTCGCCCGATCCGAGTTGAGCTTACTCCTCGCCACGGACGATGGGGAAGAAGAAGAAATGGAGCCTCTCCCCGATCTCCTGTCCACAAAAGAAAAAGATGGCTCCGTAGAGGGGGTGAGTCTCTCCTCCTCCCTCTCTCCCGAGCAGCGCGAGGACTGTCGCCAGTTACTGGGACAATTCTCGGACCTTTTCTCCCTCACCCCCGGCGTCACCAACTGGTGCGTCCATGACGTGGACACCGGGGACAGCCCACCGGTACGGCACAGAGCCTACCGCGTCCCTGACCGAGTCCGGGCCTGCATCAAGGCCGAGGTATCGAAGATGTTAGCTCTCGGGGTGGTCGAAACCTCTGACAGCCCATGGGCTAGCCCCGTGGTCCTGGTTCCGAAGGCAGCCGCCCCCGGTGCTGTTCCCGAGCTGAGGTTCTGCGTTGACTACCGCGGGCTCAACGCAGTCACCAGAACCGATGCTCATCCCATCCCCCGAGCCGACGAGCTTATCGATCACCTCGGGGCTGCTCGTTTCCTCAGCACATTCGACCTGACCAGTGGGTACTGGCAGATCGCCCTCACCGAGGGAGCAAAGGAAAGATCCGCTTTCTCCACCCCGGATGGTCACTACCATTTCCGGGTGATGCCCTTCGGAATGAAGAACGCCCCCGCCACCTTCCAGCGACTGGTGAACCAGGTCCTGGCGGGGTTGGAAGAGTTCAGCGCTGCGTATCTGGACGATATCGCAGTGTACAGTTCCCACTGGCCTGAGCACCTCCAGCACCTCGGGCGGTGCTGACCGCCCTGAGGAGGGCTGGTCTCACCATTAAGGCAAGCAAGTGCCAGATCGGACAAGGGTCCGTAATCTACCTCGGGCACCAGGTCGGAAGCGGCCTCGTAGCTCCCCTCCAGCCCAAGATCGATGCCATCGTGGCCTGGGAGGCCCCCACGACCCAGACGGAAGTGCGGGCGTTTCTAGGGCTCACGGGGTACTACCGCCGGTTCATCAAGAGTTACGGCAGCATCGTAGCCCCCCTCACAGAGTTAACCTCCAAAAACCAGCCGAAGAAAGTCAGCTGGACCTCCGCCTGCCAAGAGGCGTTCGAAACGTTGAAAGACGCCATGTGCACCGCCCCCATCCTACAGGCCCCCGACTACTCACGAGAGTTTGTAGTCCAGACGGACGCGTCCGAGCATGGCATCGGAGCTGTCCTGTCCCAGGTGAATGAGAACGGCCTAGACCAACCAGTGGCATTCATTAGCCAGAGGCTACTCCCTCGAGAACAAAGGTGGAGCACCATCGAGCGGGAAGCCTTTGCGGTGGTTTGGGCCCTGAAGAAGCTGAGGCCCTACCTGTTCGGTACTCACTTCCGGGTCCAGACCGACCACCGACCTCTCCGGTGGCTAATGCAGATGAGAGGGGAGAACCCCAAATTGCTGCGCTGGTCCATCTCCCTCCAGGGGATGGACTTCACTGTTGAACACCGGCCTGGCTCTGACCACTCCAACGCAGACAGCCTGTCCAGATTCTTCCGCCTCAGAGAAGAGAACCCCCAAGAGGATGGGTAGTTCTCCCCGCCTTCAGCTGGGGGGGACGCGTGTTGGTACCGGCCTCGTGGCGTGGTTCGCCTCTGTCCCTCCCCACCCTGTGAGCGTAGACCTGTACCCCGAGTCCCCTGCGCAGCCCCCCCCGTTAGTGTAGCCTGCAACCCGAGCCTGGTCGTCCTACCCCAGTTAAGCCTAGATCCCCCTGGGACCTCGACCAGGCCTGCCGTCCCCGCTCCACTCCCGGCTCCGAGCGCCTAACCTTGCATGCCCCACAAGGCCCGGAGGCCATCTTCCCTTCCCGACATCCCTGTCTCCCTGGGCCTAGCGTGACCCCGGCCCCAGCGAAACCCAGACTCCAAAGGCGCGCCAGTCCCGGCTGGGGGGTAAAAAGCTCCTGAGTGAGATAAGCCAGGGAGTTTCGATGGCACCTCCGGCCTCCCCTGAGGGGCTGGTTTCTGTCACACCTTTGGCCCTCCCCTGTGGGCCAGTTTCGATCCCA
Organism: Lissotriton helveticus; assembly: GCF_964261635.1. Taxonomy (NCBI): domain Eukaryota; kingdom Metazoa; phylum Chordata; class Amphibia; order Caudata; family Salamandridae; genus Lissotriton; species Lissotriton helveticus. Next base: position 102,739,822 of record NC_136064.1, on the reverse strand, counting down.
CCTCTGGCCTCCCCGAGGGCTGGCTCCAGACCCGCTGGGCGTCTGGGAATTGTCGGACCCATCTTTCAAAGGGATCAAAGAGCCAACCGCCGGACCTCGCCAACGACCAGCCCCCAGGGCCTGAGACCTCCGCCTGTGAGGGTCCGGAGATCAAAGAGCAGAAGGACTATAACTAGGGCGGTCCGACAACTAGCAGACAGTTGTATCTTGGACCTGAAGCCCTGCTGATCTGATCGCGGCTGACCCTAAGAAGACTCATCCTGAACCTCTGAGCCCTGCTGACGCTGTCGCGGCTCAAGCTGAACTTGTAACCATCAGAGCCCTGCTGACGCTGTCGCGGCTCAAGCTGAACTTGTAACCATCAGAGCCCTGCTGACGCTGTCGCGGCTCAAGCTGAACTTGCAACCATCGGAGCCCTGCTGACGCTGTCGCGGCTCAAGCTGAACCTGCAACCATCGGAGCCCTGCCGATGCTGTCGCGGCTCAAGCTGAACTTGCAACCCTCGGAGCCCTGCTGGCGCTGTCGCGGCTCGACCTCTAAGACTATCGGAGCCCTGCTGACGCTGTCGCGGCTCTCACGAACCTCTCCAGATCGAGCCCTGCTGACCTCGTCGCGGCTCGAGGAGTACTCTGGTCCGGCTGGACCATCGAGACCACCATCACGACCGAGCCGACTCGACGGAGGTGAGGCAGCCAGTACGACCATCATCCCGTACCCCCCGGCTCGAGGACTGAGAGCTGTGCGTAGGGTACGCCGCGTACTGACCAGAGACTAACAGACTGTCCCGCTTCCCCCTTCCCGAATCCTCCAAGACTTTGTGGTCCCTGGACCACGGTGTATATAAGAGTGCTTCCTTCGTTATTTGCTATATAAAGAACTTGTTACTCGAATCCAACGGTGTGGTGTCTGTTCGTAGTGTGGTGTGAGCTCAGTGTGTACGATCCTAGACCCGAAGTCCTCCCCGGTGGGGACCTCCCAATCAAGACTCGGCAAGTTCTGTGGGAGAGGTGGATCTTGGGGTGACCGGGTGAGCACAACCTGGCCCTCGGAGATCGCCCCTTCCAACAATCAATCAATCAATCATGCCATTTGTACAGCGCACTACTCACCTGGGAGGGTCTCAAGGCGCTTGGGGGGAGGGGTATGCTACTGCTCGAACAGCCAGGTCTTGAGTTGTTTCCTGAAGGCGAGATGGTCCTGGGTCAGCCGAAGGTGGATGGGTGGATTGCTTTTTACACACTCCGGGTATGCATTGTTGTTTCAATCCTTCTGCTGTTAATCCTAAACCCTATTTTCTGCAAAAGCGGTTATGTGTTGCTACCTAAATGCTTGAAAAATCATAACTAGCACTGACGTGATGCATATTATTCTATACATACATGAAGCTGTTATTTTGTAGTATGGTCCTAAAAATACGTCGCTTGTTTTGGTTGAGGTCTCTCGGGCCTCTGTTCTTGCCTATGAGCTAAATGGTATTACTGTTGAAAACCTTCGTTATTTCGCCTATTTGGGTAAATGTCAACATCTACTAATGTTATGAAAGGATAAATCTAGACCTGCTATGTAGGCTTTTGAAAATATATGATGATTGGAGAAATTAGTTTTCCTTATGTTTTATTTTATTTATGTAATAATTTGTTTGTATTTTACTGTGGACCTCATTGGGTGTTCCAGATCTTTAATTAATATTGAATTGAATTGACCCCCACAGCATGGGAGAAACCATGGTGAGATTTAATGACCCCCACACAATGGGAGAAACCATGGTGAGAACTAATGACCCCCACAGCATGGGAGAAACCATGGTGAGATTTAATGATCCCTCATACCATGGGAGAAACCATGGTGAGAACTAATGACCCCCACACAATGGGAGAAACCATGGTGAGAACTAATGACCCCCACAGCATGGGAGAAACCATGGTGAGATTTAATGATCCCTCATACCATGGGAGAAACCATGGTGAGAACTAATGACCCCCACAGCATGGGAGAAACCATGGTGAGATTTAATGATCCCTCATACAATGGGAGAAACCATGGTGAGAACTAATGACCCCCACAACATGGGAGAAACCATGATGAGAACTAATGACCCCCCCACAATGGGAGAAACCATGGTGAGAGCTAAGAACCCCTACACTGTGTGAGAAACCATGGTGAGAACTAATGACCCCCAGAGCATGGGAGAAACCATGGTGAGAACTAATGACCCCCACAGCATGGGAGAAACCATAGTGAGATTTAATGACCCCCACACAATGGGAGAACCCATGGTGAGAACTAATGACCCCCACAACATGGGAGAAACCATGGTGAGAACTAATGACCCCCACACAATGGGAGAAACCATGGTGAGAGCTAAGGACCCCTACACTGTGTGAGAAACCATGGTGAGATTTAATGACCCCCACACAATGGGAGAAACCATGGTGAGAACTAATGACCCCCACAACATGGGAGAAACCATGATGAGAACTAATGACCCCCCCACAATGGGAGAAACCATGGTGAGAGCTAAGGACCCCTACACTGTGTGAGAAACCATGGTGAGAACAAATGACCCCCACAGCATGGGAGAAACCATGGTGAGATTTAATGATACCTCATACCATGGGAGAAACCATGGTGAGAACTAATGACCCCCACACAATGGGAGAAACCATGGTGAGAGCTAAGGACCCCTACACTGTGTGAGAAACCATGGTGAGAACAAATGACCCCCACAGCATGGGAGAAACCATGGTGAGATGTAATGATCCCTCATACCATGGGAGAAACCATGGTGAGAACTAATGACCCCCACACAATGGGAGAAACCATGGTGAGAGCTAAGGACCCCTATACTGTGTGAGAAACCATGGTGAGAACAAATGACCCCCACAGCATGGGAGAAACCATGGTGAGATTTAATGATCCCTCATACCATGGGAGAAACCATGGTGAGAACTAATGACCCCCACACAATGGGAGAAACCATAGTGAGAGCTAAGGACCCCTACACTGTGTGAGAAACCATGGTGAGAACAAATGACCCCCACAGCATGGGAGAAACCATGGTGAGATTTAATGATCCCTCATACCATGGGAGAAACCATGGTGAGAACTAATGACCACCCCACAATGGGAGAAACCATGGTGAGATTTAATGATCCCTCATACCATGGGAGAAACCATGGTGAGAACTAATGACCCCCCCACAATGGGAGAAACCATGGTGAGATTTAATGATCCCTCATACCATGGGAGAAACCATGGTGAGAACTAATGACCCCCCCACAATGGGAGAAACCATGGTGAGATTTAATGATCCCTCATACCATGGGAGAAACCATGGTGAGAACAAATGACCCCCACAGCATGGGAGAAACCATGGTGAGATTTAATGATCCCTCATACCATGGGAGAAACCATGGTGAGAACTAATGACCCCCCCACAATGGGAGAAACCATGGTGAGATTTAATGATCCCTCATACCATGGGAGAAACCATGGTGAGAACTAATGACCCCCCCACAATGGGAGAAACCATGGTGAGATTTAATGATCCCTCATACCATGGGAGAAACCATAGTGAGAACAAATGACCCCCCCACAATGGGAGAAACCATGGTGAGAGCTAAGGACCCCTACACCGTGGGAGAAACCATGGTGAAAACAAATGACCCCTACACCGTGGGAGAAACCATGGTGAGACCCAATAACCCCTACACCCTGGGTGAGATCATGGTGAAACCTAATGACCCCTGCAACATAGGAGAAACCATTGTGAGACCTGATGACCCTCACACAATGGTGTAGTGGTCATTAGTTTTACTATTTGCAATAACAAAATCCCGCTTTGGGATTGTGTTTTAGGAAAGAAAGGAATGTGTTAAAAGGTTGACGGACCATCATGTTGACGGATCTTCCATCATTGAACATAACAACAGGAACCACTGTAACCACGGTGTCTGCTGGGGCGACAGATATCTCTAAATTCAGAGTGCGGTCACTTAGGGGCATATTTACTAGGAAACTGTCAGAGGGTGGCGTTAAGCCAAGAAGTCTAGTGCTGCGATCTAATAGTTTCCAAACACAGGATTGCACCATATCCACAATAATATGGCGCACCCTTCTTTTTCCCTTAGTGCTGGGAATAAATGTAGCTGTCTGGCGCCAACACAGGAACTCTTGCACCATTGTGAAAGGGTGCCTGCGTTGCAGTGAAAGATTGTTTATTTGCAGGAAAAGGTCCCTACGTGCACATAAACAATTAGTAACTGCGATTTGTAACTTCTATCTGTGCTGCAGATTGTAGCACACATAGAAGTTGCAACTCGTAACTGTCTTTTAATGGACACCTTACTGCACATAAACAGTCATTCTTGCCATTTTGCTGCTACACAATGCAGCACACATGGAAACAGCAAAAACAAGGAGAAAGAAAGCATATCTCCACATTTTGCCATGTTAAGAACAGGTTTTTCCTGGTCTTAATTTTGGGGCTGCCCCATATTTACGCTTCCCTTGTAAATATGGGACAGCGTCTAAAGCAATGGGTGGGACACCCACCGCTACACCCATTGTCCACCCCTTTCACGCTAAGTGTAGCGTGAAAGGGGGCCTTATTCACAAGATGGCGTTAACACCGCCTTGTGAATAAAGTGAATCCCCGATCACCACAGGAACGTTGGAAAAATTGATGTGCCTGTGGCAATAGGGGCTTGTAAATATGCCCTCTAGATAAAGTCTTTAGTCTTGAGTGAACTTTCACATTCTCGGTGTAAGCAGAAGGATGAGGGGCAGGGTGGAGGGCGGTGGTCAGAGGCCGATAAAAGGGGGAGATTGTCTGCAGAGAAGGGTGACATTCTGCAGAGCCTAAGTCACCCCGATGATGCACTCTGAATATTGTCTGGAGTCATCCAAGGCATTTCTATGAGAGGGGAACTGGTGGTGAAGGCCTTTCAGTAAGGTGGCGCTAGCCCCAACAGACAGACCTCACCAATGTCCGCACCCTGCTACCAGGCTATCACTACTACTATGGGTGTATGTGTGTGTGTATATATACACACAGGCAAACGCACACACACACACATATATATCCCACAGCAAAGCGATGCAGAGCACAGCAATCACCTTACCCCAACCTCCAATGACGGCGTTCCACAGCGGGGTGGCGAGTCCCTCAGTATTCAACGAAAAACACTGAACTCAATTTATAAAAGAAACAGCATGCCCGGGGCATCAGATGGTTGCAAAAGTAGGTCTTTTAATCACCAAGATTCTGACATAACTCTACGCATTTTGGGGTTGCCCCCTTGCTCACGAGCTAGGGAGCAACCCCGAAACGCGAACAGTTTTGGCAGAGTCTATGTGATTCAAAGACTACTTTTGCAACCATCTGATGTCCAAGGCATGCTGTATCTTTTATGAATTGAGTTCAGCGTTTTTCGTCGAATATATATACATATATTTATATATATCTCAACACAGGGGTTGAGCCCTCGATGGGAAGCAGCCACTTGATCGGAAATTTGCATCCATTTATTTTTGGTGCAGTCTGCAGCAGGAGACGCAACCGGACACAGTCATCCCCCTTTCTCTTGCCAAACCGGTTTCGGGAGCATCCTCCCTTTCTCAATGGCAGCTGTTCACTTTGAAAGTCTTACATGCACTCCAATATAAAGAGCCTGCCCCAGTGGGCGTGTCCGCCAAACGGCATTCTGGATCTTGTGGTGCATATTTTATGATAATGTCTCAGGTGAGTAATTCAAATGGCAGCAAAGTAAAACTTCATAAAAAACCCCAGTGGGCTGATGCGCTGTGGTGCTGGGCATCCTGTTGTGCTTATTCATCTGTTCCTTTTATATATATATATACACATATATATATTCTCCACAAACGACCCGGATTACTGAAGTCTGTGGCCCGTTTGCAGGTGGTGAGTCACGCCGGGCAGGTCTCCCGGCAATATTTATTTAATCCACACAGGCATCTTCTTCAAAGAAGGACTCACTCTTGATCAAGACAGCTTGTCTGTCGAAATGCATAACCTTCACAAATAAACTCTCGTTCACCTTCTGAGAGTGAGTCCTTCTTTGAAGAAGATGCCTGTGTGGAATATATATACATACTCCTAAGCAGAGAGGGGTTTACCAGAGCTCTAACAGCAACTACAAAGCAGGGCAACAACCTACACAAGTGCAAGCATCTTTAATTTACGGACATTAAGACATTGTGAAATCACCCACATGGGTAGAAATTAAGCGGACTTCAACTCCCAAGATGCTTGTAGCAACGCCCATCGGGCGGGAGTGAAAGAATTGCTTAAATGAAGACACGCTTTACAAACGGTTTCTCCATGTCTCCGAAAAGCCACTGAAGAAAGGACGTTCCGTCCTGAAACGCGTCTGGCACGATGGGGAAGATGTCATTAATGCTCCTGTGCAGGTTCTTGCTGGCAAGATGTTGTTATTAAATAGGAGAGCCTAAGTACAGTGTTCGTGTGGTTCTTACCGAAAAGTTGGATTCTGCAATCGAATTTGTATATTACCTACTGGCGGTCGCCAGTAGGTATATATAGTTAGGATTTTTTCTCTATGGGATTTTTGAAAATTCTATGTCTAATAACTTTGGCGTTTGTGGACGGAATTGGCTGAAATTTTCAGGAAAATTGCACATTTTGTTTCTGAGCAGCCCTTGGAAATTGGGGGGGGGTTTGTCAAGGGGGGGCCGAGAAAAAAGGTGGGTCCCAAAACATGTTTTTAACATTGAGTTTTCCATAGGGCGGTTGGCCTCACTTTTAGCCCGAACGGCTGAATGGATTTGCACGAAACTTGGCAAAATTGTAGGGACTGGTAGCCCGATGTGCCTTTGCTAGGTCTCAATATATGTGCTTCAGTGGATTTTGAGAAATTAACGTTCAAAAAAAGATATATATCTGTAACAGCGGACCGGGCAGCGCTCCGGTTCGCGGACTTTACGCGTTACGGAGCTTTGTGAAGCGAAGCTGATTGGTTCTCCGGCATCTGTAAACATTCCAAACAGTCCGTAGCGGCCACCATCTTGTCTCTCGGTAGGATCGAGAGACAAGAGGAGGCCAAAGCGAAGGGGCAAATGACCATAAGGGGGCATAGTAGATCCTCCCTGACCCTCTAGGTTTCATGTGGAGGTTTTAAAAGGGCCCCGCGGGGCAAAAAAAAAATAATAATAATAATCGAACGGCTGAATGGATTTGCACGAAACTTGGCAAAATTGTAGGGACTGGTAGCCCGATGTGCCTTTGCTAGGTCTCAATATATGTGCTTCAGTGGATTTTGAGAAATTAACGTTCAAAAAAAGATATATAGCTGTAACAGCGGACCGGGCAGCGCTCCGGTTCGCGGACTTTACGCGTTACGGAGCTTTGTGAAGCGAAGCTGATTGGTTCTCCGGTGTCTGTAAACATTCCAAACAGTCCGTAGCGGCCGCCATCTTGTCTCTCGGTAGGATCGAGAGACAAGAGGAGGCCAAAGCGAAGGGGCAAATGACCATAAGGGGGCATAGTAGATCCTCCCTGACCCTCTAGGTTTGATGTGGAGGTTTTAAAAGGGCCCCGCGGGGCAAAAAAAAATAAATAAATAATAATCGAACGGCTGAATGGATTTGCACGAAACTTGGCAAAATTGTAGGGACTGGTAGCCCGATGTGCCTTTGCTAGGTCTCAATATATGTGCTCCAGTGGATTTTGAGAAATTAATGTTCAAAAAAAGATATATATCTGTAACAGCGCTCCGCTTCGCGTACTTTTCGCGTTACGGAGCTTTGCGAAGCTGATTGGTTCTTCGGCGTCTGTAAACATTCCAAACAGTCCGTAGCGGCCGCCATCTTGTCTCTCGGTAGGATCGAGAGACAAGAGGAGGCCAAAGCGAAGGGGCAAATGACCATAAGGGGGCATAGTAGATCCTCCCTGACCCCCTAGGTTTGATGTGGAGGCTTTAAAAGGGTCTCGCAGGGCAAAAAAAAAATATATCGTTTTTTTAGTTTTTTTGCATGGAGTGCGCCCGGTTCGCGAACCGGGAAGCGTTCTGGGGAGCGTACTTTCTTGAAAATTAGTGAAAAAAGTTAGAGTAAAATAATAATTGTGAGTGATCAGATGTAGGGTAGCTCTGAGAAGAGCTTTTGAGTTTATGGTACATTTAGGTACTTATAAGTAGGTACCAATGCACAGTCTTAAATTCAGAATGAAAATTCTGTTGCCCTCATCTGAGAAGTGAACTCCATCTCCTCTGTAGATATCTTGCATGTAGTAACGCAAGTTATTGTTGTACATGGAGCCCATTCCATGGTCTCTCATGTAAGCTGAAACAGATTTGTTTACATGCTTCCTCGATTTCTCAATTTGTGGACAAAATTGGTTCGACCACCTCCATTTCTGTCTTTGGCATATATTTGAATATACCAAGGCAGTCTGAGGAAAAAGTGCCATCAATTGCTCAAAGGTGTCCTTTAAAAGCCTTTCCAGACCTACCCCAGTCAAAGTGCCCAAATCATTACATCCACAGTGCACAATTAACAGGTCAGGTTTTGGCAAATGCATAAAGGTTTTCACCAATGGTATCAATTGGTGGCATTTTAATCCTCTGTGGCCAAACGACTTAATTTCCACATCTTGTAAATTGAGGTTAGGTAAATTCCTGTTTTCAGCGTACCTCTGAGCCCAATAGATGTAACTATGTCCAACAATCCAGACAGAAAACATGGCGAGAGAAGGTTCTCCTGCAGTCAGATGAAGTGTGGCAATGAAATGGCAGTTGAAAAAATGAGAATGTAAAATGAAAAAAACTGAGGAGTTTCTGTGTTAATGAAGCAGTAAGAGTGATTGGTGGATTTTGATTGCTGAAAACAGAAAGTTAGGGTGCATGGATGAGTTCGTTGAAAGATGTATTTTGAGTGGCGAAGAAAAAATCATTAAATGAAAGTATGCACTGGATATGCAGGTGCACTGAGAGTTCAGAGTTCAATTGCAACATTGTTGTGTGAACTTGGAAACACCAGAGGTCTTGCAAGAGGTGGTTGCTATGCACAAAAAACAAAGAGGGCAGAGGGGGGAAGGGTTTTGATTTGAAAAAAAGTGAGGGAAGAGTTTTGATTGGGTGACATGAGAGATATGTGTGAAGAATTACAGCATTTCTGTGCTTTTGATAGCTGCAGACTCTGGAGTGCATACATTTTGCTCTGCTGAAGACAAATTGGTGTGTTTCTGAGACTGTTTTGAAACTCAAAGTATTTGCTAAGGTGAGAAAAGATTTCTTTAATTTAGATAGAAAATAGTGTGCTTTAAGGAGAAAATTATGAAGAAAGTTGTGTTTTTCAAATGTTGCTTTGTCTCAAGTGTTTTACAAATAGATTTTGTTTCTTTGAGAAATTGTAATTGGAGAAAATGTGAAGTATTAGTACTGACAGGGTTTTTATGTGCATAGGAGCTGTGGAGTGTTTTCAAATTATGACTTGTAAATCGTTTTTGAGGAAAAGCAATGGTTTTAATATTTATGACAAGGACATAATGGTGTATGCTTCTTTATAAGGCAATTGAGTGTCTCTGATGTTATTTTTCCCATTTCAATGTAAGAAGTTTCTCTGTGGAGCAAATTGCTTGTAAATATGCTCCCACCTGTGCATGGCAAATTTAGATTTTGAATGTTTGCGTTACATAGGCATGTTAAAGGTGACCGAAACATGCTGCAAAGGCAATCAAAAAACGCATTCATGTGTCTTAAGGACATTTTAAGTCATTTCCCCATGTGGAGTGTTTTTAAATTATGACTTGAAAATCGTTTTTGGGGAAAATGAATGCTTTTAAAATTTATGACAAGGACATAATGGTGTATGCTTCTTTATAAGGCATTTCAGTGTCTCTGATGTTATTTTTCCAATATTAAATTAAAAGACCTTTCCCCGTGGAGCAAATTCCTTGTAAATATGCTCCCACCTGTGCATGGTAAATTTAGATTTTGACTGTTTGAGTTACATAGCCATGTTAAAAGTGACCCAAAAAAGTTGCAAAGGCTTTAAAAAAACACTTTCATGTGTCTTGAGGACATTTTAAGTAATTTCCCCGTGGGCAGTGTTTTCAAATTATGAGTTGTGTGCGCCATATGCCCCCAAATTTCTTTTTCAGGGGTGCAGCAGGGTGTTCTTGAGACACCCCTGCACCCTCGGAAAAATTCGTAATTTGCGATGAGGTAATTGCTAATCGCAAATTGCACCTTCATTCCTATGGGCCTCCTGCTCCATGGAAATGAATGGGTAATTTGTAATTAGCAAATAGCTCATCGCAAACTAGGAATGGTAAAGAATCACTATTTATTCCTTAAAGTTCGCTATTTAGGAAATGCAAAAAACTTTGATGATACATATGGCGGTTCATCTCTAACAAGATAAGAAGCATAGGGATAGATTTATGATGACTGGCGCATCACCAGGGATGTGTTAGTCATCCTGTGCCGCTGTTCCGCCACCTATGGGGTGCTGCATTTACAATGCGGCGCATCATGGGGCAAAAACAGCACAGATGCGTGACGTATCTGTGCGTAAAGGTGGCGCATTGCTGGAGTTGTATCGCAAGTGTGATGAAGCTCCAGCAAGGCTCAGGTGTGCCCCTGTCGCAGGGTTTCTGTTCTCACTCAGAACTGTGCACAGAGGATTGGAACCTCGGCGAATTAGGGTGCCCCAAAACTCACCTTAGTACTCAAAAACCCCTTAGCAAGCTAGGTACAGTGTCACATTGGATATAACAAACTCTCAATGCTTAGACAATCCAGAATATGAACTTATAGTACCTCAGGATACGTGGAACTCATGAACACTCGGTCGTTATATATTTATTAGAAACCAGAACATGGAGTTAAGAAGAACACATGTGTATTTGAAATGTTTATTTACTAATGCCGTCTTCTCAGGCGTAGTATCTTAGATAATACAAGTACACATATTATCAGTAGCAAAATTACCAGCATAGTTACTAGTACATAAAAAGCGAATGGTGACAGTATGTTAACATGCTGTAAATGAATAAGAGTTAGCAACACTTATAAGCAGCCGCGGGCCGTGGAGGGAGTTACGGTGGGGCAGGGAGGCGGGGAGGGGGAGGGGCAGGGTGGAGAGGGCTAATAAACGGCACCTGGATAATTACAGGTAAGTAAACAATTTGATTAATAAAACGAATTTCGTAGCGCGCACTGCATCGCATTTTGCGATGCAGTGCGCGCTACGAAATTCGTTTTATTATTTAAATTGTTTACTTAGCTGTAATTATCCAGGTGCCGTTTTTTAGCCCTCTCCACCCTGCCCCTCACCCTCCCCGCCTCCCTGCCCCACCGTAACTCCCTCCACGGCCCGCGGCTGCTTATATCTCACCCTCCCTAATACACATATTATATTATTTGCTAAGAAGGTCTCTTTGTGTTGGTTTAGGGCGAGCCCATACTTTAGTGTCTTAGATTTGAAGGAATCACATCAGCATACACCAGCTCTCTCTTCATGTAAACCGCATCAAGTGTTGTGTATGTGTGTTCGGCAAAGCAATATAAAACCCGTCTCATGCCCAGAATTGGCAGAAGCTGCACTTATGTTATGAGTATGAAGTCGTGGAGATCAGACCTCATAACAATTCTGTATCGTGTTGTTCTTGAAACTTCAGCACTCGCTGTACAGATATAGTTTAACAAGCAAAGCAGATAGTAGAGCAATAACATATTATTCTCATGTAAACCACGATGAACTACTAGGTTGAAAGCTAAAGCAACAACTAAGTGTCGTGTGCAGAAGTTGCAAAAAAGGAAAAATGGCGTTTAAACCGGTAATGAGCCCATGCTAACTTAACACGGTGTAAAGATATCCAGGATCTAGATGACACCTCCCCATGATCCGGAAACGAACTGAATAAGATAATAGAAGTGCCATCTCATGAGAGCAGATTGCAACTTTATATGTGGACGGTCCGCAAGGTAAAACATTAAAAACTAGGAAAATTTAATGCTAAAGAAAAATAAAACAGCCAACTACTTTATCGAGGCTTAAGCCAATAGGCAAGCTAAATAATAAAAACTTGACAAATAAGTCAATGAATTGTCAATGAAATGCTAGTACTCAGCATATCAAACATGAAAAAGGTCTATGACATAACTGTGTATGCAAAATAAGCTGCAACAGCCTCCAATAGGAAGTCACCGTCTTCATCCGAAAAGAGTTCAGCCATCCAATTTAAAAGCGGAAAAGAACATACGTGCTCTCCCAGCACCGGATCCTCTATCACCATCAGAGGACAGCTCGGTGGGTTTTCAAGAAAGCTCTGTTCCAAGAAAGACTGTGTTGCCGCCAGTAAATTCCAGGGACCAATTAGTCCATGCATCAATGCCACAGCCATAATCCTTTCGCCAGGACAAACCAACTCGTGAGTAATGATAGGACTCATCAGCTGATTAAAGTCGACGTCAGGAGAAACCGGTCCGCAGAGACACAAATCAATGGCCCAATCGAAATCACAGGTCAGGCAGTGAAATACAGGCTGGACACAGGTGAAGTAGGAGAATCGAAAAGATAATCCATATGCCGTGCTTAATATCGCCAACGGCATTGTGCCATAATATTCAAGCATGCGATTGCGGAACAGCATCAGCAGCTGCAGGGCGGGACCTTGCACAGGAGGGACATCCATATTTAAAAATGTAAAAAAGCACAAGAGCGTCCGCTGCTAATGCAAGTAAAAATGGGAATCCACCAAGCACAGTGGAAAAAATAGAATGAAAGAAAGCAGGGATGACTCCAAAGATTTTCTCAAATGAAGTCACGAGACCACTGGTAACAACTTTAAAAAAATGCGCCAGGCCCTTTGTGGAGGACGCGTTAAAGATAGTCCGAACCATCTTGCTGAAATGGAAAGGCGAATCAGTATTTAAAAGGGTCTGCACCTCTGTACGGGTGTTCGCTATGTGAAGCACGAAAGTTTCACGGGCCGAACTCAAGGCCACCTCTCTCTGAGACAAAAGAGCCCTTATTCTTGCCATGCCGTTGAAATCTGCTCCCAAGGTTGGTATTTGTGGCCAGATTGAAAACTCCCTATGTTCATGTGTGGGAGGAAATAGAACATTTCTGCAGCAAATAACCCGTTCACTTACTGTTACGATAAAAGGAATACTTTTAATTAACCCAGAACAATCTTCATTATTGAGCATCAAATAACTACCATTTTCCAACAACTGAACGTGGGGATGATAGCAGGAACTGGCGTGCCTTGCAACACGCAAGCCATATTTGGTCGGTCTTTGTTGCATGAACCGTGTAACTGTATGTGCGTACACATTAGTGAATGATCTGGCGTCTCAGTGCATTCCTCTCCATTCAGATAAACTTCTTGATCATCTTTGAAACATCTGTATGTGTATGGAAGCGACCAGACCTCATGAAGAAAACCACTACCTAAAGGTTCATAACGACCTATTGGTATATATTTCATACAATTTGAAAACTTATATAAAGCAAAAGGCAGCGTTATTAAACCGTGGATAAGGCACGTTGCCAAAGCAGCCAACCTTTTGGATTTATACTGGAAATGTTAAAGGAAGAATTACGGAGTAGGGCCTGTAAATCACTAATGGACAACCGAGTAAAATTACTCCAACCATCATATTCCTCTAACTCCGGGATAGTAGGGGTGTTTAATTTTTTAGAAGTAGCCAATCCAAAGCATTTGGTCTGGGAAATTGTTTCATTCACAAACAACATATGATTTGGGATGAGACATGCACGGTGCAAAGCCTCAGTGCCTTGTACCTGCCAGGTTCGTGAACCCCAAACTGATGTAGATCCTGGATATCTTTACACTGTGTTAAGTTAGCATGGGCTCATTACTGGTTTAAACGCCATTTTTCCTTTTTTGCAACTTCTGCACACGACACTTAGTTGTTGCTTTAGCTTTCAGCCTACCTGCGTCAAGATCTATGCCTGCTTCAAGCAGGCGCAGGGTTTTGATGCAGCTTTGTCCTATCTGATTGTAAATGCGGCACACCGTGGGTGGCAGAGCAGCGGTGCACGTTAACTGGTGCATCCCTGGGGATGTGCTAGTTAATATAAATCTGCCCCTTTACATTTAATTATGTGCAGGGGACACAGAGTCGGTAAGGTTTATCCAAAGTTAAGAAGAGATGAGTCCTGTTCAGTGAAAAATTGGACATAGGCTTCACCTCCTCACAGCCGCGGGCCGTGGAGGGAGTTACGGTGGGGCAGGGAGGCGGGGAGGGGGAGGGGCAGGGTGGAGGGACCTAAAAACTGGCATATGGATAATTGCAGGTAAGTACACAATTTAATTATTCAAACGAAATTCGTAGCGCGCACAGCATCGCATTTTGCGATGCAGTGCGCGCTATGAAATTCGTTTGAATAATTAAATTGTGTACTTACCTGCAATTATTCATATGCCAGTTTTTAGGTCCCTCCACCCTGCCCCTCCCCCTTCCCGCCTCCCTGCTCCACCGTAACTCCCTCCACGGCCCGCGGCTGCCTCCTCAGCATCGCTGGACATGGTTAAATAATAGCTGCAAAATGTTACTCTTGTTAAACAATTTTACTATTATAATCTCTGAGATTTGTCTCTTACTCTGCAACATCTCATTGTTGTTATCTTTCTTTAAAGATAAAGACAACATCAACATGAGCGACAATCAGCAATCAGTTGATTTCGACCTCATCATTGAACTCGTAATTGAAACATCAGTGGATGTTGATCCCTTGGATGATTTAAATCCTGAGGATGAAGAAGAACGTGATGAGGATGCAGATTTGTCAGAATTGTATGACATAGGATGGGAAGCTGACGTGCTTGAGCCTATGGAACTATAAACATTTATTTTATAAATTTATAATAAATAAAAAGTAAAAATGTAAACCGTTTAATTTAAAAATAAAGACACCTTCAAAAACAGGTTATGTGTAGTGTCTTCAATAAAATATTAAAATATGGTCATAAAATTAGATCAGATTCATATATAAAACAGCACAGATAAAATGAATATAAATTCCATTTCTTTTCTGCTATTTCTGTATTCTAAATTTGCCATGTACAAAAAAATCTTCTATGTAAAAATGTTAAGTAGTGTGTTAAGTTTTTGATGACTGTTATTAATTTACTGTTGGGTAATAGTGGTTAATAACATTTTTTATTATATTTTACCACAGATTCAACTGCAGATCATTTCAAGATTTCAGCATGCCAACCAAAGAAAGAGTGAGAAAGGCTGCAAAACGTCAAAGACAGCAGGTGAATGAAAAAAAGCAGCAGTCCTCTAACAAAAAGATTTGTCAAGTCACCAAGAAAGCACCGGGTAAGAGTACAAAAACATTCATAAGAAATATCTGTAGTAAAAAAAATATTACTACAGAAAATGTTTCAGTCCAGAAAAGGAGAAGCAATTCAAACGGTAAGGAAAGGCCAATGAAAAATGTTACTGCTAGAGTAAGAGATAACTCTATGCATGAAAGTAGAAGGAAACAACAGTTTAGGGACATTCGTAAACGAATGTTCCGCAACAGGATAATTGGCAATTTGTTAAAAAATATTAAGAAAGGTCAACAGAAAGTGGTTTTTTATAAGAGAAAAAAAGTAGTTGAGAAAGTTATTGATCAGGCATTTGAAATTAAACGTAAGTTATTTATTTTGACAATCAATAGAATTAGGAAGCTAAACAAGGCAATTTATGATTTCAAAAGAAATAGTAGATGGAAGAGAATAGTTAATCGTAGTAATTTTTGTGAAGTTTTTTCTGGAGAATGGATGCATAGTTCAAGCTCTGAGGCATTTTTTAATGAGGAGAGTTATTTCCAGGATAATGATTTGGTGCATGCAGTT
This sequence comes from Lissotriton helveticus, assembly GCF_964261635.1. NCBI lineage: Eukaryota > Metazoa > Chordata > Amphibia > Caudata > Salamandridae > Lissotriton > Lissotriton helveticus. The sequence continues at coordinate 102,723,957 of NC_136064.1, read as the reverse complement.
GACACCAGTGGTCGAGCTTATGAAGTGAAAGATGGTTGTCCAGTTGAAAAAGAAAAACTTGTGACAACAGAGATAGAAGAGGTGTTAGGTAATGAGGTTTTAGGGAGACGTCCTAAGGGTCCTGTGTACACCTGGAAGTGTAGTAGTATTTGCAGTGTACGACAGGATTCCATCAATTTGCTTTGTGATTTTATATGGTCATTTAATAAGAAAATTTTGAAGCAGAAAATGAAGTTGTTGCAAGAATTAGATCCTTGCAGAGTGAGAGAAGTGATAGGTTTGCATGGTCATTCACTGGCTTGTCTTTCCAGGAGAATATGCCAGAGTGTTTTTCATCATTTCAGGATGCTAGCAGTGCATCATAATAAAGTGAGGAAATTAGTTAGAATGTTGTATTATGCTAAGAGTCCAGCAATTATGCTTAAACAATTATGCGCTGCTCTTTTGCATGGTTCTGAAATAGATGTGAAGAATATATGTGAAGAAATTGAGTTTTGTTACTTTGGAAGTAAAGAGGAGAATGTTGAAATTGACCAAGAAGAAGAGAGTAATGTGGAAGATAGTGTACAGGTTTCCAGTACAGATAATTTCCAGAGGGAAATTGCGACGTTTGAGGTGAAATCAAGTGAGAGGCCAAATTTCACTTGTGTGTGTTGTCGACGCACTTATTATAAGAATCAGACTAAGTTAGTGGATTTATATGGAAAAAGTGAAAGGGAAAATAATAGTGAATGGAAGGATTTTACAACATACTTGATGGTAGAAAATTGTTTTGATTTGGGATTGGATCAACGTGTGTGTACTTATTGTTGTAACAAATTAAATCAAAACCAGATGCCTGCTAGAGCAGTTCATAATAATCTGGAATTGGTTAAGATTCCTTCTGAATTGAAGGATTTAAATACTTATGAATCTATTTTGATTCAAAGTATCCATCCCTTTCAGGCTATTGTAAGAATGGAGCCAAAGACAGGGAAATTGCCTCCATCAGATTTACAGAGAGGATTAAAGGGAAGAGTTGTTTATTTGCCTCTAGATTTGAAGAAAAACATTAACACAATTGGAGTAGAAAAAGTGGAAGAGGAACCTCTTGTTATCTTAGTTAATGGGGTTCCGACAAAGAATAAGAAAATATGGCAAGATTTAGTAGATGTTAGGAAAGTCAAAAGGGCAACATTGTATTTGAAAAAAAATAATAAATACTATAAAAATGTATATGTTGCAGAAGAGGAAGTAAGTGAGGAAGAGGATAGCGATTTGTGTGCTGGTCAAATTGAGAAAGTAGAACCCTGTACTAGTGAAGAAATATATGAACATTATAGTGTTCATCCTTTGCATTCCAAGGAAGTCATGGGGAATGCTATTGAGTTGTTTCAAATGAAACAAGCGAAAGGGAGTCCCATTAGTGTTTGGGAGGAAAGTTTGGAAGCTCGGTGTTTCCCACAGCTTTTCCCAACAGGTCAGGGAGGAAGATATGATGAGCGACCTCATCAAATTCCTGCTTCTGAATACCGGACTTTGCGATTGTATGCAGGAGATCCTAGGTTTCGACAATGCATTCCTTATTTGTTTCATCTCCTGTTTGAAAGCGATCTGTCTGGACTGTCATATGCAGTGAACCACATCTTGAAAAGTGGTATACACATGCAAAACATCTCGGCAAGTGACTTTATGGATAAAGTCAATGTCCAAGACAGTATTTTGGATTCTCACCTGATTAATCTCATGGCGTGTCAGCGTGGTACTAATGAGTACTGGTACCGTCGTCATGGTGATTTAAAATGTATGCTGAGGAACTTAGGAACTCCCACATGGTTCCTCACTCTGAGCTGTGCTGAGTATGGCTGGGAAGACTTACTTGAATTTCTACGGGAGGCAAATGCTAACGTAGAAAACATCGAATTCAAGACACCCGGAGAACTGTGCTCTTTGGATCCAGTCAATGTATGTAGGTACTTCAATCATAGATTTGAAGGTATGATGTCTTTCATCATGAATAAGAAGAATCCACCTCTTGGAGAGGTGTTGGATTTCTTCTGGAGGAAGGAGTACCAAGCAAGAGGTGCTCCTCATATACATATGTTGCTGTGGATCAAGGATGCACCTAAATTTGGAACGGATGCAGAAGACTCAGTGATGAGTTTCATAGAACAGTATTCTACGTGTGCTGTTCCAAACGCAAAGGAGAAAAAAAGCCTAAGAGAAAAAGTTCTACGTTTCCAAAGCTATCGATGTGGAAAGTACTGTTGTCGTAAATTCCGGAACAAAGACAAGTTCTACACCAAATGTCGTTTCGGCTTTCCACGACCGGTGATTTCTAAAGGAAGAGTGAACAGTTTGATGTCTTCGCTGCGACATAATGTGATGAAGAAATCACCTAAAAACACATACAATTTGAAGAGGAACGAAGAGTCTAAGTACATCAACGACTACAACCCGGTGATTTTGTCCATGTGGAATGCTAACATGGATATACAGTTTGTGGCTGATAACTGTATGGCTGTGGCTCGGTATGTGACATCTTACATCACCAAAAAAGAGAAGACAGAATTGAAGGATATGTGGGAGGACATTTCCCATGAAAAGAGCCTCAGCAAGAAGTTGTACAGTTTCAGTCTGAAGATGTTGTCGCATCGAGAAATCGGAGCTTACGAATGTTCTGACCGGTTGTCTTCAGCAAGTCTCTATGCCAAGTCCAGGAGTATCGTTTGGGCGAGTGTTGGTCTTGCTGCAACGCGTAATCGAGTTCTCAAACCTGTGCGGGAAATTGAGTATTTGGCGGAAAAGGAGCCAAACAGTACCGACATTTTGAAGACCAACATGTTGGATACATATTATCCAAATCAAAGCAGTCACCTCGAGAATGTTTGTCTGTATGAGGTTCTGCAAAATTACATATTCAAGAGGAACATCAAAGAAGATACTGAGAAAGGAGTGTATGCTGTAATAGGAAGTGAGGGATGTCTGGTCAAGCAAAGAAAATGCCACTTGATAAACCATCGAAAATTGAGTGGCGAATCTCCTGAAAAAAAGGAGTTTTTCTATTTAGCACTTTTGCAACTTTTTAAGCCTTGGCGTGCTGAAGAGGAACTGCTTGGAGATTTCCTTTGTTATGAAGACTCTTTCAATGCTGCCAAGGAGACCATAGAATGTCCTGCTTTTCCCAAATATGTAGAAATGTTGAATGTGGAAATTGAGCAGGAAGCAACGATTGCAGCCGAGATTGCCAGAGACAGTTCTCAGGACAGTCAGAGTTCTGCTTCATTGAGTCAGGATCCACTAGGAGGACCTGTTATCGAAAATGAAGCTGCCACTGCTATGAATGAAGTGGAAAGAGCCATGGCACATGCTCAGGAGGATGCGGTTAACTTAGAAGAGTTGGAAAGACAACTCAACGTTGAGCAGAGGAAAATATATGACGAAGTTACCATGCAAATTGATCATGGATTAAGTCATGACAAGAAAGAGTGCTCATGTACGTCGTTGAAGCCTGTCCGACTGTACGTGAGTGGAGAAGCGGGAACTGGAAAAAGTTTCCTTATTAAAGCAATTTCATGTTATTTGCAGGAAAGGACAGAGTCATCGCTGTCTTGTGTTGTCACCGCTCCAACTGGACTGGCAGCACATAACATTAAAGGGATTACTTTACATCGTTTACTGATGTTGCCAGTGGAGCATGACAACAAATTAGAATATCACAAGCTATCTGGAGATGCTTGTTTTGAAGTTTCAAGAGTCTTGAGGAAAATGAAACTTCTTATCATTGACGAAGTAAGCATGGTTTCCAATGTCATGCTTGCCTTTGTGCATTTGAGAATGCAAGAAGTTCTCAAAACAGAGTATGATGTGTTATTTGGTGGCAAACACATCATTGTTTTCGGAGATCTTCTGCAGCTGACACCAGTGAAAGGGCAACCTGTGTTCAAAATGCTCACGCATGAAGATACCAGGAAGTGCTTAGGGAGCATTGGCAACGTCAATATATGGTTAAACTTCAATTATGCTGAACTGCATGAAAATATGAGTCAGGCAAAGGATGAAGTTTACAAGACTATTCTACAAGATGTTAGAATTGGAAAAGTGACCGAGCATGGGAAAGAAGCTTTACATGCACGATTACTGACAAATTTATATCCAGACCAAGATGTTGTGCCTGAGAATATTTTTCAGAAAATTACTGAGAAAAAATCTGGAATATGTTTGATGCCAACTCTTGCAGAATGTGCCAAATTCAACAACAAAATGTTGCATTTAGAAAAGCAAGAGATTGTGAAACTGGAAGCTATTGACAGAGTAGAGCATATGGGATCAACAATTATTTTGCCTGAGAATCTGAAAACAAAATTGGATTCATTAGAGAAGAGTATATCTAAAACTGCAGGTTTTGAAAAGACTCTGAATGTGTGCTTGAACTGCCGTATAATTTTAAGAAGGAATTTACATGTTGAAAGAGGTCTGGTAAATGGATCAATGGGTAATGTTGTTGATTTTGTGAAATACAGAAATAGAGATGGAATTGAATTTTTAAAAATTAAATTTGATGGCATTGAGGAAGTACAGCTAATTGGTCGTTGTTCTGCTAGATTTTTGCTTGTAAAAGACTTATATGTTCGTCGTAAGCAGTTTCCTGTTTGCTTGGCATATGCGGTGACAATCCATAAATCGCAAGGTTTAAGTGTAGACTGTGCATTGGTGAATATTGGCAGTTCTGTGTTCAAGGAGGGTATGGCATATGTGGCATTGTCACGAGTTAGAACTTTATCGGGATTGTACTTGATTGAGTGTGATGTCACAAACATTTGTGCGGATCTAGATTGTGTTAAGGAATACAATAGGTTAAGAAGAGAGTATGCACCACATTTGCCTCAGTATCCTTTGTTTGAGAAACGTGTGGTAGGCCGGAAACGAAGAAATGTGACCAATACTGGGGAGGTTGTAGCAAAAAGACGAAAAGTCGATGAACCTGAAATTATAAGCAGAAACAAAAAGGATTCTGTTGAAGATGTTGTTGGTTTTCAATTTAAAAACAGTTCTGGTGTCAACTGCTATGCTAATGTAGTGGTTAATGTTTTGTTTTCTCTAGAAAATGTAAAAGAAGAGATTGTGGTCAATTCTGATCAAAGATTTTGCAGTTTGTTAAATTCTGTGTTAGAGAAATGTAGCACTGATAGAACAAACATAGAAAGTGTGTCTGAAATTCGAAATCTATTAGACAGATGTTCAGGCCAAACACAATTCTCTCAAAATAGTCAGCAAGATTGTCAGGAGTTTTTAATGTATATGCTTGATGTATTGCATGATGAAGGTGTAGATGTAGATCACCTGTTTGGGCTTTCTTATCAATGGCAGCATGACTGCGAGAACTGTAGGGTATCAAGTACTACTAGTGTAGACTCAGAAAGATTTATATATTTAACTTTGCCAGACAGTAAATCAGTCTCTTTTAATAAGCTAGTAAAAGCAGCTGATCACAACATGGAGTGTAGCCAATGTAAATCTGAAATGATGTCCACATTATTTATACAAACATATGGCCAGTATGTCATTTTAATGTTCCAACGATGTAGGCCTGATGGAACAAAATTGACAACTTTAATTAAAAATGTTGTGGCTTCACAGTTGTCAATATCAGGAAGGACTTTTGTAACTGTAGCAATTATATATCATGATGGTCCTTCAATAACATCAGGACATTACACAGCTTATTTAAAGTGTAGAAATGGCTGGTCATTCTGCAATGATTCTGTTTTAATTTTCAAAAAAAAATTGCCGTATGACCTTAAAAACTCTTACCTGGTGTTTTTAAAACCAAAATTTTAGGGAAAGAATCTCGGGATGTGCTCTGAGGAATTTCAAGAAGTTCTAATGGCTCCTACACGATTTGGCCTTGAGGATAAGTGTAGTACAGAGACATAACTTCTTACCATAACACTGGACGTCATGGAGAAATACGTGCACTTTGAATGAGTTCAGAAAAACTGTTTCTTTTTATAAGCTAATTGAAGCAGCCAATCAAAACATGGAGTAGAGGGAATGTAAGTCTGCAATGCTGTCTACTGTTTTACATTGCTTTGTGATTAAAAGTGATGTAGAGAATTACATAATTGTAGTAGTCATAAAGGTAGTGTAAGTCTGCTTCATAGTAAGCAGTATCAGTGTCATAGGAAATGTAGAACATGATTGAGCAAGAAGGGGAAGATATTACTAGTCCAGGATTGTGAAAATGATCTTGAACATTTTAATTGTGAAAGTTGCGGAAATACAACATGACGGGATTGGCTTACAAGAATTCTAAGAGTTATAAATGGCTCAGACACGATTTGGCCTTGTGGAAACGTGTGGTAGAGAGCGAGAAGTCATTTATTGTATGTAACATGTTTTTGAAAACGATGGAGGTTTTCTTTCAGAAAGTGGCGGGTTGAAAGTAATAACAGCACAACAGAGTGTAAGCTGTTCATAGGACATCCTTCGCCGTCATGGAAAGTAAGTTAACTTTAAGGAGTTCTGAATTCTGATTTGTTATGTTGTATGGGTTTTTTAAACACAATCATTTTGATTGTGGGTTTTTTTCCCCGCTGTTATATGATGAATACCTTCAAGTCACTGTTTTAGTGAAATTTGATACATTCTGAGAACAGCAAAAATAAACCATTTAACATGTATAATTAATTCTGTTCTGTTTGCATTTATGATGTACATGTAGAACTGTGTAGGAGGCATGGAGAAGGTGAGGCTTCTGTAAGTGTCAAAGTTGTTGCATACAGTGCTCATATTCTACGTAGTCTTTTATATTTCATTACTTTCACTGTTTCTGACTGATCTAAAAAATTTTTTTTTAAAAGAACAGTAAGTATAAGGGAAGGAAACAGACAGTTATGTTAAAAGAAAGACAGCTATAGGGAGTAAACTAGGGATACTTTTACCCGCAATCCTCTGCTGATGATGTCACTGACCATGTCATGAATGATGTAATATGTGACATCATCAGCAGTGGATTACGGGTAATAGTATCTCTAGTTTACTCCCCTATAGCTGTCTTTCTTTTAACATAACTGTCTGTTTCCTTCCCTTATACTTACTGTTCTTTTTAAAAAAAAAAGAAATTTTGGTTCGCTCCCGGTTCGCGTACTGGCGAGCGAACTGGGAAAACGAACTAAGAGAAATAGAGGTTGGCACAGTTCCAAATATTGTACCAATTTTTTAATAACGGGGAGGTAGTTCTGAAAAGAACTTTTTTTTTTATTGTTTTTGTTGTTTTATATTTTTTTTATTATTTTTCTGAACATTATTTTACTTTTTTTGAATTTTTCTGAACGGTTTTATATTTTTTTGGGGGGTTTTTCGGGGGGGGGAACGAAAACGATTCATTGTAAAGGGCTCAACAGGAGCAACAAAAAAAAAAAAGAATTTATTGTTTGGGGCGTTTCGTACAAACTTGCATATGATTGTCAATAGCTCTGTTGATCAGAGTGATGCTACTTACTCTGTAGCAAATGAATCCACTGCAATGTACGCAGACTTGTTTTACTTCACCAAATCTCATTTGTATATTTGGCACCATCTCCCTGCCCTCTGGTCCCGTCACTTCCGGTACAACAGATCTTCTGGCCATAATAGGGAGATTATCTAGGTCGTTACGAAACTGTGCAGCACTGTAGTTGTTAGGATGCCACCTAGTCATATGGCGATGCATTGTGTAGTTTCCGTAACTGTATTTTTTCTCGGTCCCTCTGGACAGTCTATCTTGACATATAAGGCAAGTTACGTATCTTGCATTTACTTTTTTCTGACCTTTGGGAAATTTAAAAAATTGCCAAATGAAGTTTTCTTTCCGGTGCGACGTCCTGGGCTCCTCAGGCAAAAACTGCCTCTCTTCTTGCTCTTCTTCCTCTTCCTCTTCTTCCTCTTCTTGCTGAATTATAACTTCAGCAGGTGGTCCTCTCTTCCTTGGATGTGGTGGAGGTGGTGGGGAAGCACCAGCTGAAGCTACTAAAGAAGCCATTGCTCACTGGTAACAAAGGGTCTTTCTCTCACAATGATGAAAGTCAGAGTGAGGAAAGAAGGAGGGATTTTCATCATTTGGGAAAAACAAGAGTTCTCAACCAATGAAAAGTGTTCATTTTAGATTATATGACCTAGTCTTACATCATTAGGAAACCAAAAGTGAAATGAACCAATGAAAAGTGTTATTACCAAGTCACATGACCTGCTGTGTTTACGTTACGCGCTTTGCGCCGCCTCCCGGTTTGCTTCCAGGAACCTGCGCTTCGCGCCTCGGTTCGTGTACCAGTTCGCTAACGTAGCACGTCATATGACGTATCACGCGACAACGGGAAACGTCATGCGGACGCGAGGCGTCACGATGTTGTTTTCTAACGCGGCAGTTGCGGTAAAGGAACGTTTACCGGCTCGCGGTCTATTTCGCGGCATCAAGGTCAGCTAACGGGAAGCTTCCCGATTCGCGAAGCGGGAGCAAAGAAAAAAAAATATTAAAAAACAAAATTATTAATAAACATATAAAATATATTTTTGGATTTAAAGAAGAATACATTTTACAGCCACAGATATTAGCTGTTAAAAAACCAATGAAATTCACTGAAAAAACCATAGGTTATAGACCAGCAACTCTGGCATCTACTAAGAGTGGCGCCCCCAGTGACCCAGTTCCCATACGGTTCGTCAAAGACATTACCCAGACCATAACGCCCAAACTCACTGCCCTCATTAACATCTCGCTTGCCCAAGGAGAAGTTCCGCTAAGCTGGAAGGAGGCAGTCGTAAAAGGGCTTCTCAAGAAACCATCGCTAGACCCAGCCGATCTATCCAACTATAGCCCTATTTCGCTCCTCCCCTGGATAGGTAAGGTCGCCGAGAAGCTAGCAAATAAAAAGCTGTCATACTTCCTAGAAACAAATCATCTCCTTAAAAACTCACAGACAGGCTTTAGACCAGGTCAGGGCACTGACACCGCCCTCCTGGCAGCAGTAGAGAAGACCAGGGAAATCATCGACACAGGAGGATCAGTGGCAGTGGTCCTTCTAGACCTGAGTGCAGCCTTTGACACGGTCAGGCACCAGGTCCTAACCCAACGCCTAGATAACATCGGAGTGAAAGACAGTGCATTGAAATGGCTTACGTCCTTTCTCTCCCGACGCTCCTTCCAAGTCTGGGAAGGTGACAGTCGCTCCCCTTCCATCCCCCTCCGGTGTGGTGTGCCACAGGGCTCATCACTAAGCCCCACGTTGTTCAACGTGTACATGGCCCCACTGGAGGAACTGGTCGCACCATTCGGAGTCACCATCGTCAGCTATGCTGACGACACTCAGCTGGTGGTAACGCTCTCTCACCCCAAACTAGAGCCTTCCAATCTCCATGACTGCCTCTCCAATATCCACCAATGGATGAGTGATTCAGCTCTGAAACTGAATGGATCAAAAACAGAGATCCTGCTCTTAGGATGCAAATCCATGAACCTTCCTCCCAACATCTGGCCCACCTGTATGGGCGAACCCCCTACCCCCAAGACGGAGGTGAAGAGTCTGGGCGTGTGGCTAGAGACAGACCTCACCTTTAGAACACAGGCAAGAAAAACGGCCGGCATCTGCTATGGCCTACTTAGGTCATGTAGAAAGGTGCTCCCCTTATTACCATTCCAGTCCCGACTCCTGCTGATTCAAGGCCTAATTCTATCGAGGATAGACTACAGCAACGCCATTTACCTCGGAGCACCGGAATCCACTCTCCAAATACTGCAAAAGTCCCAGAATGCCGCAGCCCGACTTCTCACGAATACCCCAGCCAGAACCTCAGCCAAACCTGCACTGAGGTAACTACACTGGCTCCCAATTAGGGAAAGAGTAACCTTTAAAGCCCTCTGCTTGGCCCATAAGGTCTTGCAGAACGCTGGCCCCCCAATCCTCAACAACTGGATCATACCCTACAGACCTACGAGAGCCCTTCGTTCAGAACATGGAAATCTTATCACGATCCCTAAGGTGAAGAAGGCCCGCGCAGGCGGTCGCCGCTTCTCAGTCAACACAGCAAAAAAATGGAACGCGCTCCCCCCGAATCTCAGAGCAGAACCAAACCTCCTACGTTTCAGGAAGTCCCTTAAAACCCTACTTTTCCCCTGAATCTTAACATCCTCTCTCCTTAGGAGGCCTAAGTTCAGCGCTGGGATACTCACGGGTGACTACGCGCTTTATAAAAACCTAAAATAAATAAAATAAATAAATAAATATATAGTTAGGAATTAGCATTTACAAAACCTTGAAAATTCACTGAAAAAACCATAGGTTATAGACCATATATAGTTAGGAATTAGCATTTAGAAAACCTTATTTTACTCACACAAAACCATTGAAATTCCATATATAGTTAGTTGCACTAACTATATATCGCGCACCCGCAATCCACTGCTGATGATGTCACATATTACATCATTCATGACATGGTCAGTGACATCACTGATGACATCACTGATGACATCTCAAATGACATCACTGATGACATCACTGATGACATCTCAAATGACATCACTGATGACATCATGACACACCAATACCAGTTACTACATACGCACTCACTGATTCCTACGTCTACACACACATTCACTCATTCACCCATACAATCACTCATACATACAGTCACTCATTATTACAACACTATCATATGCACTCATACACCTATGCAGACACTCACACACTGCCACTCATCCATGGAGTTACTCACACACCAAGTCAGTCCTGTAAAGAATCAATCACACTTCCATTTCCTCATCTATACAGTTAAACACAGAACACCATACTTCAGTGACATCACTGATGACATCACTGATGACATCTCAAATGACATCACTGATGACATCTCAAATGACATCACTGATGACATCATGACACACCAATACCAGTTACTACATACGCACTCATTGATTCCTACGTCTACACACACATTCACTCATTCACCCATACAATCACTCATACATACAGTCACTCATTATTACAACACTATCATATGCACTCATACACCTAGTCAGTCCTGTGAAGAATCAATCACAATTCGATTTCCTCATCTATAGTTAAACACAGAACACCATACTTTTCACACATATACTAACACATACTTACTCTCTTATACAATCACTGATACAAGTACACATTGATATGCACAGAGTCACACACCTCCCAGCCAGCCACACACACACTCAGTCTTCCATACATCCACTCATTCTTCAATATGTAAAACGTATTTAAACTTTACAAAAACACACAGACACTAGATGATGTCATCAGTGTGAGGAAAATTATATTTTGCCTTGTTATATGTGCCTACGTGTTCCCCATCCTATGTTATATGTGCATGATCGATATGCATATATCCCCCTATGATCGATTAAAGACGCAATTATAGTTGTGTCCAACTCTAGTATGCCAGTTTCCAGTTCTCGTGAAAGCAACGAGTATTAGGCCTATGTTGCCACGTTTCACAGTGTACACGTTAATTCATCGCATTGTCCCCGTTTCTAGGCCTCAAAAGGGCCCGGACACCAGATTCAAGCTCCAGTCTCCTGAACCCGCTCCGAGGAGCGATACAGCCCCCACCTGCATCCCTGACCCTTCACTTACTTCCTGCCTCGCAGCACGGTGCCCGGCCTGGCTCTGCCTGCCTGCCTGCCTGTCTGCCAAGAATATGTTATGCTTCCAGTTATCAGTCCAGCCTCTCGCCTTCGCATTCCTAAGCTACTGAACCGCATAAACAGTTTCAGCTATAGTCTAGTCTTTCTGTCTCCATGTCAGAGAAATACTGTATTAATATTCAGGAAGATTCATAGCACACGCAATACATGTAGAATATATGCATGCACCAGCCTTAGTGTCAAGTAGCCTTTGCCCTGATAACTTTTAGATTCTATCAACATGTACTCCAAACACGAGATACCAGATATGCTATAGGTACATGTCGTCCTGACACCGCAGACTTTAGTCTCCTCTTCTAGTGCAGAAGTCATAGCCCCCAGTTCTCCCTGGTAACACGTCATTGCCCGTTTGCGCGCACCACTAGGTTAAAGGTCCCAGCTGCTCAGGTAGCCCCCTCCATGTTTCCGCCCATTCATGACACTTCTATGACGTTTCACATCACATGTCTACGTGCACGCCCTGTACACGCCTTCTTTTCACGCCCATGTGTTCTTATCTTACGCTTGTCACTAGTTACGCCTACTGTATGTAATGTAATGGAAATGTCCTACTATATATATGTATGTTAAACTGTAATGAAGCGCGCTGCAGCTGCCTTCCTTCCTATTTTATTTCAGGCTGTCCCGATCCAGTCCCTTCCCTTTTGCCTGAATAAAGCCTGTTCAACTCGGACACATCGGATCCTGCCTCTTATTTATTGAGCTATCTGTTATTGTTAATATATTCAAAAATAGTACCGGTAATTAATTATTTATTTACCACATAAATGGCGCCCGAATAGGGACGAGCCCCTTCCTCACGCGCTGGCGATGTACGCAGGTCCCCTGACCCTCTGCAGCCGTGACGGAACTCTACTGCGCACCGGCAGATATTTCTGCTTCAAGTCTCCCTCAGGCCCACGGAGGAGACGGAGACTGCGGTCCGGCATCCAGACGAAGCGGTGTGGAATGCGGTTCGTCCCGACCAGAGCCCAAGCCGAGAGTGCAAGGTCCGAAGTATCCGGAGGCCCACCTGTTTCCGAAATCCGAAGTTCGTAGTCCGACGTCGTAGCAGTCCAGTCCAGTCCGAGGCCTTCCAGTTTCTGCTTCCCGGTGAGTACCGTCGCGGGGGAAGTATCTAGACAGGATCATTAGTTTGTTCCTGGTCCGTTGGGTTTGGGTACACAGATCCAGTCCGAAGTATTCACCTAGGTGGATACGGTCTGACGTGTCTCTTTATGGGACCGGTATGTTCTGTACTGTTTTAGCAGTGCATCCAGTAATTCTAGTAAGTTTCGTTCTCGAGAAATTCATGTGTTCTGTTTTCAGTGTATCAGGTAGTATTCTGTTCGAACTGTTATCAATGTATTTTTATGTCGTGGTATGAATGTTTTGTTTGCCATTTAATTATTGTGATTATTGTGTATTGTGTTCCAAGTGTATTACCGAAATGCCTCTGTTCTCGAAATTACGTCAGTTAAAGACCAGAAAAGGGTTACTCGAAGAAGCAGTTCCTGTCCCTCCTAGGGACAGTCCAGGACATTTTATGTATCACAAGCATGGCTTAGATGCCATAATATATCTAGACTTATGGGCGGACTATACTAAGGAACTAGAAGAGAAATATAGATGTAAATGTATGTAAATGTATTTCGATTTATATAGCGCACTAATCACCCAGGGGTCTCAAGGCGCTTGCTTAGGGAACCCGTCCTGGTATTCCCCTGTGAGATACCCCGGCAGGGTATTCACAAGGTGAAAGCTAGGCATCCCGCCGCGAGGGGCCGTAGTGGAGATTAAGCAAGCTATTGCCCAGAGTCGCAGAGTGTGACCCCGTGAGTCGAGTAGGCACCGGAGCGAGAATTGTCGAGTCTGTGGAATTATTTTGAGCCCGAGACCCGCCGAGGCGGGGAATCGAACCCTGGTCCACGGCTGATCTCAGCTTCCGGGTCTGCCGCCTCTAACCACTGAGCCACACTTCTCCAGATGGCCCGTATCAGGTACATGGGATGCCGAGTGCATCATGTGAGTAGAAGAAGCATTATGGAAAAAGAAAGCCAGACGGTCCCAGAAAGATGCCATCGAGTTATGGCGCAAAGAATCTCATAAAAGAACCGAAAAAGAATTCAGAAAAACAGAATTAAGTAGGGAATCCTCAGAGAAAGCCCAAGAAAGGGAACAAATCGAAGAAGGTGAACGAGTTAGAGCAGAACAGTCAGACAGACATTGAAATGCCCTTATTAAAGGCATGTATCCTCTTCTTGCCGAGGGCTTGCCGAAGGCAACCCCGGAAGCACCCTGTAATTTACCGCCGCCATTAGTCCCGATTAAGCTACGTCATAAACCGACCGCAGCTGACATATTTCTTTCGTCCTATTTGGACGACACAGTCCCAGCCTATGCAAATCCTGTTCCGCCTGCTCCCGTTAACAATGTAATTGCTGTCCCGCCAACTACTGTTCCCGGGGGCCAAGTTCATGTTCCAGCACCCCCGGACCAGCCCACAGTACATGCACCCGTTATGCCAGTCACTCTACCAGCCCGTACAGTATTCACCGACGATTCTAGTTTAGGAGCCGCGGGGGGAGGTTCTCCTCGTACCCCGCCTCAACCGAAACGTCTGACGCTACATGACCTAGCGTTACAGCGTACGCCAAAAGTGTCTACATACGTAGATATCATGCGAGGTCTTACTGACTGTCGTTATGATCCAGTTCCAGGCGAGGATCATATGGTCATATATTCATTACGTTTAAGACGGGTTGCCAGCTATCTGGTCACCCTGCCCGACATGGGAGAACATCTAGACAGAATATATCGTTTCATCCGTACAGGAGAGAATCCAGGAAGTATTCACGAAGCCATGGTTCAAAGAAAAGTCGAGACTCAGCTCATGATTTTAAAGTTCCTGATTAACTGTTTAGTAAGAGAGCAAGATTATCCAGAAAAAGATCAAGAAGAACTGAAAGTCCTGACTAGGTGGAGTGACAATATAGCCGATGGAAAACACAAGACACAAGGTTGTATAGAGAGTATGTACAAGAAAATTCGTAGGGAAATCATAAGTATACACGAGAAACGAGAAGCAAAAAGAGCAACCGAGAAAGAGAATGACTCTTCTAGTGAAGAGGTAGACAGCGAGAATCCTTCCAGAATAGCGTATGTAGGTAGAACTAGACTCTCTGACCGACATTCACGCCTAGATTACAAGAAAGCTTTTCCTCCTCCAACACCAGAACAGTGTTCTCTTGAGCAAGTATTCCAAGCCACCGATCACATTCTGAAATCACGAATAGGTTATAGCGAGCTTAGTACCATGCATGAACAAGAACTAGCCCGATCAGCAGTCCGATGGACTAGTGATTCTACCACTTTTCCAGACGAAATAGTGGCACAAATGTTTCTGAAACTGCCCCCAGCCGAGCAACGTCTGGTGGGCACATATATGATTCAGCACCTCATTACGTTGTATGAGGAACAACATTCTGATCCAGGTCCGCTACATGATGCATTGAACGAGTTACTCCAATACAGATGGAAAGGTCTAGGTACCGATTTAATTAGTATCATATTAGAACAGCGCCACAAATACCGAACGTTTCTGAATCCACATTTTGTTCACGTCTCACCCCCAGAAAGTAAATCATTCTACATAGACAGACAGAATCCGTTACGAGAAGTACATCCAGTCAAGAAAGAGGGTGGTGGTCTAGAACGAGTATTTGTTTACACCCCTATCACGAAAATAGAACTCTTGGAAATGAAAAAGTTAATTCCCTGTCATGATAAAGATCCAGCAGGGTTTCACCGTGAATTAAAGGACATGCTCCGTATGGGAGAATACACGTATCCTGATATCATTAAAATGTTAAAAGTCCTGTTGCCTGCGGGCATATATGAAAAACTCAAGGAAAAAGAATGGGAGGTGGGAGAGAAAAAGATAGATTGGACAGCATTAGAAACTGAAGATAATACACGAGTACCAGGTACCGGTCTTGGGGATAAAGCTAAAGCTTTGCCCGAATTGTTAATACAAGTTTTGCCAAGATTACTAGCCACGGAAAAGGAAGATTGGGATGCCATCTCAGCCTGTAAACAGAAACAAGACGAAGACACTAGTGATTTTTATTCTAGATTTGAGAAATGTTTCATTATTAATAGTGGTCTGAAAACAAGTAGTGAGTCGTATCCCCATCTTTTTGTTACCAAACTAGTCGAGAATTCAAGTCCACAAGTTAAAAATCGAGTACTGAAAGTCGAAAGTACCTGGCAAGCTAATACTCCGTCACAGATGCTCCAGATGCTCCAGTATCACCAGAATAGAATCAGGGAAGAGCAGGAACACGAAAAGAGACGTATGAAAGACACGAAAATGAAAGTACTAGTTGCACAGTCTGTTCCGCAAGACAGTCAGAAGAGGGGTCCGAATCAAGCCAGTCATCCTGCAGTTCCCGTTAAAGGGACATGCAATTACTGTAAACAGCCAGGTCATTTTATAAATGAATGTGCAGTTCTGAAACACAACATAGCCACTGGTAAGACTAAAGAAAGACCACGTCCGCCTAGACAGGAACAAGTCTCACAGAATTCCCAGCCACCACAGAATGCACAACAGACAGTTACCGTACCGCAGCCTATCGCTGCAACACAACAAGTTACACAGCAGATGTACCAGTATGCACAGTCAGAGTATCCAGATTATCAGCCATATTCATGAAACAGCCTAGAGAGGGAGGTAGGCTTGCCTCTCATCGAGATTCCTGTAGATCAAGAGGGTCCCTATGTACACAGTCAAGTATTAGGGAAAGACAGAAAGTTTCTGATTGATACAGGGGCAAGTAGGACTACCATCAGTCATGACGAGGTTCCAGGGGCTCCGCTCTCAGGCTCTAGAAATGTTTCCCTTGGATTTTCAGGAAAGCCTATTGTTAATGAAATATCGAAACCAGTTACTCTAGAAGTCGGTCCATTGTCCCGAACTACTGATTTGTTACTCACGAAATCTTGCCCAGAAAATCTGTTAGGCATTAAAACTCTGAAAGAATTAGGAGCAGTCATATGCTGCTCCCCAGAAGGGGTCCGTTTGTTCCTGCGTGATTTTAAAGGTCATTATGTATTACGTGATTTTGATCCAAGATTATTGAATGTACCACAGCATTTATGGGCGCAAGGTCCAACTGATGTAGGTTGTATGCATATCACACCCCATCGTGTCACTCTGAAGAAAGGTGTTGTATTACCACGAATCCGACAGTACAAATTGCCACCTGAGGCTGTAACAGCCTTATCCAAAATTATTGACGAACTTATTGTTCAAGGAGTGGTTGTAGAAACTGACTCCAATGTATGTAATTCTCCTATCATTCCAGTCCTGAAACGTACTGATCCAAATGCACCTCCAGTTTATCGATTAGTGATTGACCTTCGAGAACTTAATAAGTGTATCATACCCCAGTACCCAGTGGTCCCAGATATTTCCTCACTCTTGACAGCCATTGATTCTGAAGCCACGTTCTTTACAGTTATTGATCTCAAGAACGCATTTTTCAGTGTCCCCATTCATCCAGACAGCCAGTTCCTTTTCGGATTCTGTTTAAATGGAAGAAGCTATAAATTTACACGAGCTCCTCAAGGTTTCACAGAAAGTCCTAGCATTTACAGTCAAGCACTTAAAAGACAACTAGACAATATTCACATGCCAACTGACACTGCCCTGCTCCAGTATGTCGATGATCTATTGATCACAGCCCGTTCTGAACGTGACTGCGAGCGTGCGTCACTTACAGTCCTATATTTTCTGGCCGAGATGGGGCACAAGGTGTCCCCTTCCAAATTGCAATTCTGTGTCCAGCAAGTGGTCTACTTAGGACACTTACTGTCCAAGAGGGGTAGGCAGTTGACACCTGACCGTATCCAGTTAATAGCACATCTTCCACAGCCCAAGACACAGAAGGAGGTACGAGCTTTTATCGGCCTCACTTCTTACTGCAGACAATGGATTCCTCAGTACGCATTTCTAGCCAAGCCACTGATACAGTTAACGACACAGGAGGCAGCCGTATAGACTGTCCTCCCTTGGACCCAGGAACATACACTTGTTTTCAATGAATTAAAGAAAGCTTTATGCCAAGCACCTGTTCTAGCAACACCGAACTACAGTAAGCCTTTTACACTTTTTGTTACAGAACGTGATGGTACTGCATTATCTGTTCTCACACAAGATCAAGCAGGACAATACAAGCCCTGTGCTTACTTTTCTAGCACATTAGATTCGGTGGCCCAGGCGCTGCCTGCGTGCCTCAAGTCAGTTGCAGCCACAGCTCTAGCTATCAGACAAAGTGATTCCATAGTGTTAGGACATTCCCTGACAGTACAAGTTCCACACTCCGTGGAAGTTCTTTTAAACCGAACACAGACTCAGCATTTGACAATTGCACGTTTAACAGGTTATGAACTGACACTGTTTCAGCCACACATAGAAATCAGACGCTGCAACATTTTAAATCCAGCTACACTGTTACCGTCAGTTACTTCAAATCCTGCCACACATGACTGTGTGGAAGTTGTTAACACCGTGACAAAGCCAAGACAAGACTTGACAGACATTGCATTACCTGATCCTGACCTGACACTTTATGTGGATGGTTCATGTATGAGAACAAGTACAGGAGAACTAGTAGCCGCGTATGCAGTGACTACTGAAACCGAAGTTATAGAAACACATCGTATAGACACCCTGTCTGCTCAAGCAGCAGAGCTCGTCGCTCTGACCCAAGCCTGCATACGTGCCAAGAACCTGAAAGTTAACATATACACAGACTCACGTTATGCATTCGGAGTCGTACACGACTTTGGAGTGCTCTGGCAAGAAAGAGGTTTTATGACTTCTCATGGAACCAAGATTCAGCATGGCCCCCTCATTCAAGCTCTGTTAGATGCAATACATTTACCGACAGCTATCGCCATCATGAAGTGCAAGGCACATACGAAAGTCACTGACATCATTTCCCAAGATAACGATCTAGCAGATCGAACAGCCAAGCTTACAGCTCAGACTCCAGGCATTCCAGTTAACACGACACCGACACTCATTTCAGATCAGACTACTTGTATGACAGTCAAGGACCCTACACAAGATGTCATAGATATACAGTTACATGCTACTCCCGATGAAATCAAGAAATGGTCCGAACAAGGAGGGGTCCAGACAGATCAAGGATGGTTGACGAAGGGAAAAGCCACATGGTTTCTCCCTGACTCTATGGTTCAAGTCATTATCAACACCGCACATAGTCCAGCACACTTAGGAGAAAAAGCCATGTTATATAGTATCCAGAACATCTGGTTCAACAAGCATTTACGAGCAGCAGCCAAACAGAAAGTGCGTACCTGCATGATCTGTTGTCAGTTCAATCCAGGTAAAGGTGTCCCGGTGGAACAAGGTGGATTCCATCCTCCTGACCACCCTTTTGAAGTCCTCCAGATGGATTATATTCAGATGGAGCGATGTCGAGGTTTCAAGTATATCCTCGTAGTTGTATGCGCTTTGTCCAGGTGGACAGAAGCATATCCAGTTCCAGATTACACAGCTGCGACCACTGCCAGGCAGTTGGTTCGTGAGTTCTTTCCCCGCTATGGATTACCTAGGGTCGTGTATTCAGATAACGGCCAGCCATTCTCATCCGAGCTCATGAAACAAGTTTCCCTTCTGTTAGGGTACCAGTGGAAGTTCCATTGCGTACGCCATCCTGAAGCAGCCGGTCTCGTAGAGAGACATAACCAGACTCTGAAAATCCGCATCGCTAAAGTTTGTGCCGAGAAAGGCGTAGATTGGATGGTAGCACTGCCAGTCGCCCTTTTTTATATGAGAATGGTTGCTCATTCCCGTTCAGGTCTATCTCCATATGAGATAGTGTTTGGTCGTCCCCCCAACATGTGGGGTACACCTGGACCCCGTATAATTACCGATGTTGACAATAATATGCTGACAGATTACCTTGCCTCCTTGATGTCTGCACTACAATCTTGTCGTTCACAGGTTGCCGCTGCATTTCCAGACAACACCGACGAGAAACCGCACGAGGCCGTTCCGGGTGATTTTGTACTTATAAGGAATTTTGATCGTTCAAGTCCGTTGGAGCCCCGCTGGAAGGAGCCCCGCCTCGTTCTTCTCACCACCCGGACTGCAGTGAAAGTGGAAAACCGAAAAGGGTGGCTACACGCGAGCCACGTAAAGAAATTCCATGGACTTAAAGCTAAAACTTTTCTCAAGGACTGCCCCGTTTTCAAGGACTGCCCAGAAACTGAATCTAAACTTCCCCAGTTAGAGAAAACTCCGCAGCAGGAGTATAAACAGAAATTACGGTCTAGTAAGTCAGCCAGTTTAATTGTCTAAGTCCCTCTCGGGTGAAACGGTTAGACAGGTTCCTGACATGTATGAGATAGACCCACACAGTGAGAGAGTTAGTCAAAACTCTAAGAGAATACGCTATCGAAAGAATCTTTGCAGCCGATGTATAGTTACTCTGTTCTTTCTATTGTTTTTGAGCCTTATGGTTACATGCATAAGTTATGCGTTACGTTTATGTTTTCCTATTTCACATGTACATATGTTTTCTAACGTTACAGTAGAGCACACATTTAGTGACCTGCCTCCTCACGAGTTATCCTATCGTCTTGCTATGCGTAATAATACTTTTATCCGAATGCTGCACTATTCACACCAGACCAGCAATGCCACTAATTGTTGGGTGTGTGGTCGACTCCCCCCTTTCCAGACACCGAAGGGAGTTCTGCCACTCTTTCCCTATCTGTTTTCACATAATGGTTCGTGTGGAGCATGGTCCACGTTAACGTCATCCTTAACTGATATGTCCCTTCTGAATCGAACATGTTTCCCAGACAAGGAAGGACTTTCCCATAGAACAGGATTAGATCTAGAAAATGAAGTATATGATCTAGGTAATTATTCCTCGAATTTCATGGTTTTGAATGTTCAGTCCGAGACTACTCCAGATTTGCCTGCTATTTCAGTTCTACCAGTCAAAGGCGAATTATGTGTCAGAAAGAATGGTTCCGCACATGTAGGACACAGTGATTGTACTACTATGGTCGAGTATAGTGACAGTGGGAAATCTATTTTCAAAGCCTCACGTCATTCTTATTTTGTGTGTGGTCAGACCGCATATGTTCGTCTGCCCCTCGATTGGGATGGAACATGTTATATTGCCTTCCTACTGCCACCAGTTTTCCTAGCCCCGTCTGATTATCACAGAAACACACATCTAGTACACGTTAGACATAGAAGGGAGACTGAGTCCCCAATTGTCGATCAAACTGAAACTGCCCTAGAACAATATCAAGACTTCAATAAAGGTTTCTTTTTCTTTATAGGTCCGGTCCAGAATAGTAAGTTAATACGTAGGCTAACCAGAACCCTTGAAGCAGTAGTGAATGAAACTACTTCCGCTCTAGGTAACTTAACCGAAGAGCAATCTGCTATGAGATTTGTCGTGCTCCAAAATCGTCTCGTTCTTGACGTCATACTGGCCGATAGAGGAGGAGCATGTAGAGTCATCGGATCTAGTTGCTGCATTTTCATTCCTAATAACGCGCCGTCTGTTTATTCAGCTATAACCAGACTTCATAAAATTGCCCATCAGTTACACCAGAATCCAGGCACCTGGACATGGTCCGGTTGGCTCTGGAGTATTATATCTGCCTGGGGATGGAAAGTATTGTCATTCCTAGGTATAGCAGTAATGATCATATTCAGTTGCTGCCTCTGTTTACAATGTGGCCCTGCGATTTGCGGCTTGTGTCCTACCTCTTGTATTCCTAGTCCTAAATCCCGTTCCAAGACAATTCGAGACGAGCAAATGATGCTATATGAACAGATAGATGGTATCATGAATATTGATGTTTCCTGATGGAAACGTAGGTCACAAGGAGGGAATGAGGAAAATTATATTTTGCCTTGTTATATGTGCCTACGTGTTCCCCATCCTATGTTATATGTGCATGATCGATATGCATATATCCCCCTATGATCGATTAAAGACGCAATTATAGTTGTGTCCAACTCTAGTATGCCAGTTTCCAGTTCTCGTGAAAGCAACGAGTATTAGGCCTATGTTGCCACGTTTCACAGTGTACACGTTAATTCATCGCATTGTCCCCGTTTCTAGGCCTCAAAAGGGCCCGGACACCAGATTCAAGCTCCAGTCTCCTGAACCCGCTCCGAGGAGCGATACAGCCCCCACCTGCATCCCTGACCCTTCACTTACTTCCTGCCTCGCAGCACGGTGCCCGGCCTGGCTCTGCCTGCCTGCCTGCCTGTCTGCCAAGAATATGTTATGCTTCCAGTTATCAGTCCAGCCTCTCGTCTTCGCATTCCTAAGCTACTGAACCGCATAAACAGTTTCAGCTATAGTCTAGTCTTTCTGTCTCCATGTCAGAGAAATACTGTATTAATATTCAGGAAGATTCATAGCACACGCAATACATGTAGAATATGTGCATGCACCAGCCTTAGTGTCAAGTAGCCTTTGCCCTGATAACTTTTAGATTCTATCAACATGTACTCCAAACACGAGATACCAGATATGCTATAGGTACATGTCGTCCTGACACCGCAGACTTTAGTCTCCTCTTCTAGTGCAGAAGTCATAGCCCCCAGTTCTCCCTGGTAACACGTCATTGCCCGTTTGCGCGCACCACTAGGTTAAAGGTCCCAGCTGCTCAGGTAGCCCCCTCCATGTTTCCGCCCATTCATGACACTTCTATGACGTTTCACATCACATGTCTACGTGCACGCCCTGTACACGCCTTCTTTTCACGCCCATGTGTTCTTATCTTACGCTTGTCACTAGTTACGCCTACTGTATGTAATGTAATGGAAATGTCCTACTATATATATGTATGTTAAACTGTAATGAAGCGCGCTGCAGCTGCCTTCCTTCCTATTTTATTTCAGGCTGTCCCGATCCAGTCCCTTCCCTTTTGCCTGAATAAAGCCTGTTCAACTCGGACACATCGGATCCTGCCTCTTATTTATTGAGCTATCTGTTATTGTTAATATATTCAAAAATAGTACCGGTAATTAATTATTTATTTACCACAAGTGATGTCATTTGAGATGTCATCAGTGATGTCATCAGTGATGTCACTGACCATGTCATGAATGATGTAATATGTGACATCATCAGCAGTGGATTGCGGGTGCGCGATATATAGTTAGTGCAACTAACTATATATGGAATTTCAATGGTTTTGTGTGAGTAAAATAAGGTTTTCTAAATGCTAATTCCTAACTATATATGGTCTATAACCTATGGTTTTTTCAGTGAATATATATATATATATATTACCTACTGGCGGTCGCCAGTAGGTATATATAGTTAGGATTTTTTCTCTATGGGATTTTTGAAAATTCTATGTCTAATAACTTTGGCGTTTGTGGACGGAATTGGCTGAAATTTTCAGGAAAATGGAACATTTTGTTTCTGAGCAGCCCCTGAAAATTTGGGGGGGGTTTCGTGAAGGGGGGGCCGAGAAAAAAGGGGGGTCCCAAAACGTGTTTTTAACATTGAGTTTTCCATAGGGCGGTTGGCCTCACTTTTAGCCCGAACGGCTGAATGGATTTGCACGAAACTTGGCAAAATTGTAGGGACTGGTAGCCCGATGTGTCTTTTGTAGGTCTCAATATATGTGCTCCAGTGGATTTTGAGAAATTAACGTTCAAAAAAAGATATATATCTGTAACAGCGGACCAGGCAGCGCTCCAGTTCGCGTACTTTTCGCGTTATGGAGCTTTGTGAAGCGAAGCTGATTGGTTCTCCGGCGTCTGTCAACATTCTAAACAGTCCGTAGCGGCCGCCATCTTGTCTCTCGGTAGGATCGAGAGACAAGAGGAGGCCAAAGCGAAGGGGCAAATGACCATAAGGGGGCATAGTAGATCCTCCCTGACCCCCTAGGTTTGATGTGGAGGTTTTAAAAGGGCCCCGCGGGGCAAAAAAAAATAAAAATAATAATAATCGAACGGCTGAATGGATTTGCACGAAACTTGGGAAAATTGTAGGTACTGGTAGCCCGATGTGCCTTTGCTAGGTCTCAATATATGTGCTCCAGTGGATTTTGAGAAATTAACGTTCAAAAAAAGATATATATCTGTAACAGCGCTCCGCTTCGCGTACTTTTTGCGTTACGGAGCTTTGCGAAGCTGATTGGTTCTTCGGCGTCTGTAAACATTGCAAACAGTCCGTAGCGGCCGCCATCTTGTCTCTCGGTAGGATCGAGAGAGAAGAGGAGGCCAAAGCGAAGGGGCAAATGACCATAAGGGGGCATAGTAGGTCCTCCCTGACCCCCTAGGTTTGATGTGGAGGCTTTAAAAGGGCCTCGCAGGGCAAAAAAAAAATATCGTTTTTTTAGTTCTTTTGCGTGGGGAGCGCCCGGTTCGCGAACCGGGAAGCGTTCTGGGGAGCGTACTTTCTTGAAAATTAGTGAAAAAAGTTAGAGTAAAATAATAATTGTGAGTGATCAGATGTAGGGTAGCTCTGAGAAGAGCTTTTGGGTTTATGGTACATTTAGGTACTTATAAGTAGGTACCAATGCACAGTCTGAAATTCAGAATGAAAATTCTGTTGCCCTCATCTGAGAAGTGAACTCCATCTCTTCTGTAGATATCTTGCATGTAGTAACGCAAGTTATTGTTGTACAAGGAACCCATTCCATGGTCTCTCATGTAAGCTGAAACAGATTTGTTTACATGCTTCCTCGACTTCTCAATTTGTGGACAAAATTGGTTCGACCACCTCCATTTCTGTCTTTGGCATATATTTGAATATACCAAGGCAGTCTGAGGAAAAAGTGCCATCAATTGCTCAAAGGTGTCCTTTAAAAGCATTTCCAGACCTACCCCAGTCAAAGTGCCCAAGTCATTACCTCCACAGTGCACAATTAACAGGTCAGGTTTTGGCAAATGCATAAAGGTTTTCACCAATGGTATCAATTGGTGACATTTTAATCCTCTGTGGCCAAACCACTTAATTTCCACATCTTGTAAATTGAGGTTAGGTAAATTCCTGTCTTCAGCGTACCTCTGAGCCCAATAGATGTAACTATGTCCAACAATCCAGACAGAAAACATGGCGAGAGAAGGTTCTCCTGCAGTCAGATGAAGTGTGGCAATGAAATGGCAGTTGAAAAAATAAGAGTTTAAAATGAAAAAAACTGTGGAGTTTCTGTGTTAATGAAGCAGTAACAGTGATTGGTGGATTTTGATTGCTGAAAACAGAAAGTTAGGGTGCATGGATGAGTTCGTTGAAAGATGTATTTTGAGTGGCGAAGAAAAAATCATTAAATGGAAGAATGCACTGGATATGCAGGTGCACTGAGAGTTCAGAGTTCAATTGCAACATTGTTGTGTGAACTTGCAAACACCAGAGGTCTTGCAAGAGGTGGTTGCTATGCAAAAAAGCAGAGAGGGCAGAGGGGGGAAGGGTTTTGATTTGAAAAAAAGTGAGGGAAGAGTTTTGATTGGGTGACATGAGAGATATGTGTGAAGAATTACAGCATTTCTGTGCTTTTGATAGCTGCAGACTCTGGAGTGCATACCTTTTGCTCTGCTGAAGACAAATTGGTGTTTCTGAGACTGTTTTGAAACTCAAAGTATTTGCTAAGGTGAGAAAAGATTTCTTTAATTTAGATAGAAAATAGTATGCTTTAAGGAGAAAATTATGAAGAAAGTTGTGTTTTTCAAATGTTGCTTTGTCTCAAGTGTTTTACAAATAGATTTTGTTTCTTTGAGAAATTGTAATTGGAGAAAATGTGAAGTATTAGTACTGACAGGGTTTTTATGTGCATAGGAGCTGTGGAGTGTTTTCAAATTATGACTTGTAAATCGTTTTTGAGGAAAAGGAATGGTTTTAATATTTATGACAAGGACATAATGGTGTATGCTTCTTTATAAGGCAATTGAGTGTCTCTGATGTTATTTTTCCCATTTTAATGTAAGACGTTTCCCTGTGGAGCAAATTGCTTGTAAATATGCTCCCACCTGTGCATGGCAAATTTAGATTTTGAATGTTTGCGTTACATAGGCATGTTAAAGGTGACCGAAACATGCTGCAAAGGCAATCAAAAAACGCTTTCATGTGTCTTAAGGACATTTTAAGTCATTTCCCCATGTGGAGTGTTTTTAAATTATGACTTGAAAATCGTTTTTGGGGAAAATGAATGCTTTTAAAATTTATGACAAGGACATAATGGTGTATGCTTCTTTATAAGGCATTTCAGTGTCTCTGATGTTATTTTTGCAATATTAAATTAAAAGACCTTTCTCCGTGGAGCAAATTCCTTGTAAATATGCTCCCACCTGTGCATGGTAAATTTAGATTTTGACTGTTTGAGTTACTTAGCCATGTTAAAAGTGACCCAA
The DNA here is from genome assembly GCF_964261635.1 of Lissotriton helveticus. NCBI lineage: Eukaryota > Metazoa > Chordata > Amphibia > Caudata > Salamandridae > Lissotriton > Lissotriton helveticus. The sequence goes on along the minus strand of NC_136064.1, from coordinate 102,697,846 downwards.
AAAAGTTGCAAAGGCTTTAAAAAAACATTTTCATGTGTCTTGAGGGCATTTTAAGTCATTTCCCCGTGGGCAGTGTTTTCAAATTATGAGTTGAAAATCGTTTTTGAGGTAAAGGAATGTTTTCAAAATTTATGTGCGCCATATGCCCCCAAATTTCTTTTTCAGGGGTGCAGCAGGGTGTTCTTGAGACACCCCTGCACCCTCGGAAAAATTCGTAATTTGCGATGAGCTAATTGCTAATCGCAAATTGCACGTTCATTCCTATGGGCCTCCTGCTCCATGGAAATGAATGGGTAATTTGTAATTAGCAAATAGCTCATCGCAAACTAGGAATGGTAAAGAATCGCTATTTATTCCTTAAAGTTCGCTATTTAGGAAATGTAAAAAACTTTGATGATACATATGGCGGTTCATCTCTAACAAGATAAGAAGCTTAGGGATAGATTTATGATGACTGGCGTATCATCAGGGATGTGCCAGTCATCCAATCGCGGGCCGTGGAGGGAGTTACGGTGGGGCAGGGAGGCGGGGAGGGGGAGGGGCAGGGTGGAGGGACCTAAAAACTGGCATATGGATAATTGCAGGTAAGTACACAATTTAATTATTCAAACGAAATTCGTAGCGCGCACAGCATCGCATTTTGCGATGCAGTGCGCGCTACGAAATTCGTTTGAATAATTAAATTGTGTACTTACCTGCAATTATCCATATGCCAGTTTTTAGGTCCCTCCACCCTGCCCCTCCCCCTTCCCGCCTCCCTGCCCCACCGTAACTTCCTCCACGGCCCGCGGCTGCAGTCATCCTGTGCCGCTGTTCCGCCACCCATGGTGTGCTGCATTTACAATGCGGCGCATCATGGGGCAAAAACAGCATAGATGCGTGACGCATCTGTGCCGTAAAGGTGGCGCATTGCTGGAGTTGTATCGCAAGTGTGATGAAGCTCCAGCAAGGCTCAGGGGTGCCCCTGTCGCAGGGTTTCTGTTCTCACACAGAACTGTGCACAGAGGATTGGAACCTCGGCGAATTAGGGTGCCCCAAAACTCACCTTAGTACCCAAAAACCCCTTAGCAAGCTAGCTACAGTGTCACATTGGATATAACAAACTCTCAATGTTTAGACAATCCAGAATATGAACTTACAGTATCTCAGGATACGTGGAACTCATGAACACTCGGTCGTTATATATTCATTACAAACCAGAACATGGAGTTAAGAAGAACACATGTGTATTTGAAATGTTTATTTACTAATGCCGTCTTCTCAGGCGTAGTATCTTAGATAATACAAGTACACATCTTCGTCGCCATTGTAATAATGTGAAAACGTACGTCTTTAAATGCTTTTTAGTTATCTTTATTCCGGAGCGCCGGGGCTAAGCTGTTGCTCAACGGTCGGCGCCAAGCAAACAATATGGCCGCCTTCCGCTTTCTGTTTCCCCAAATCCTGTTCCTGTGCAGGAACACTAGAACGCTACCACAATTATCAGTAGCAAAATTACCAGCATAGTTACTAGTACATAAAAAGCGAATGGTGACAGTATGTTAACATGCTGTAAATGAATAAGAGTTAGCAACACTTATATCTCACCCTGCCTAATACACATATTATATTATTTGCTAAGAAGGTCTCTTTGGGTTAGTTTAGGGCGTGCCTATACTTTAGTGTCCTAGATTTGAAGGAATCACATCAGCATACACCAGCTCTCTCTTCATGTGAACCGCATCAAGTGTTGTGTATGTGTGTGTTCGGCAAAGCAATATAAAACCCGCCTCATGCCCAGAATTGGCAGAAGCTGCACTTATGTTATGACTATGAAGTCGTGGAGATCAGACCTCATAACAATTCTGTATCGTGTTGTTCTTGAAACTTCAGCACTCGCTGTACAGATATAGTTTAAGAAGCAAAGCAGATAGTAGAGCAATAACATATTATTCTCATGTAAACCATGATGAACTACTAGGTTGAAAGCTAAAGCAACAACTAAGTGTCGTGTGCAGAAGTTGCAAAAAAGGAAAAATGGCGTTTAAACCGGTAATGAGCCCATGCTAACTTAACACGGTGTAAAGATATCCAGGATCTACATGACACCCCTCCATGATCCGGAAACGAACAAAATAAGGTAATAGAAGTGCCATCTCATGAGAGCAGATTGCAACTTTATATGTGCACGGTCCGCAAGGTAAAATATTAAAAACTAGCAAAATTTAATGCTAAGAAAAAATAAAACAGTCAACTAGTTTATCGAGGCTTAAGCCAATAGGCAAGCTAAATAATAAAAACTTGACAAATAAGTCAATGAATTGTCAATGAAATGCTAGTACTCAGCATATCAAACATGAAAAAGGTCTATGACATAATTGTGTATGCAAAATAAGCTGCAACAGCCTCCAATAGGAAGTCACCGTCTTCATCCGAAAAGAGTTCAGCCATCCAATTTAAAAGCGGAAAAGAACATACGTGCTCTCCCAGCACCGGATCCTCTATCACCATCAGAGGACAGCTCGGTGGGTTTTCAAGAAAGCTCTGTTCCAAGAAAGACTGTGTTGCCGCCAGTAAATTCCAGGGACCAATTAGTCCATGCATCAATGCCACAGCCATAATCCTTTCGCCAGGACAAACCAACTCGTGAGCAATGATAGGACTCATCAGCTGATTAAAGTCGACGTCAGGAGAAACCGGTCCGCAGAGACACAAATCAATGGCCCAATCGAAATCACAGGTCAGGCAGTGAAATACAGGCTGGACACAGGTGAAGTAGGAGAATCGAAAAGATAATCCATATGCCGTGCTTAATATCGCCAACGGCATTGTGCCATAATATTCAAGCATGCGATTGCGGAACAGCGTTAGCAGCTGCAGGGCGGGACCTTGCACAGGAGGGACATCCATATTTAAAAATGTAAAAAAGCACAAGAGCGTCCGGTGCTAATGCAAGTAAAACTGGGAATCCACCAAACAAAGTGGAAAAAATAGAATGAAAGAAAGCAGGGATGACTCCAAAGATTTTCTCAAATGAAGTCACGAGACCACTGCTAACAACTTTAAAAAAATGCGCCAGGGCCTTTGTGGAGGACGCGTTAAAGATAGTCCGAACCATCTCGCTGAAATGCAAAGGCGAATCAGTATTTAAAAGGGTCTGCACCTCTGTACGGGTGTTCGCTATGTGAAGCACGAAAGTTTCACGGGCCGAACTCAAGGCCACCTCTCTCTGAGACAAAAGAGCCCTTATTCTTGCCATGCCGTTGAAATCTGCTCCCAAGGTTGGTATTTGTGGCCAGATTGAAAACTCCCTATGTTCATGTGTGGGAGGAAATAGAACATTTCTGCAGCAAATAACCCGTTCACTTACTGTTACGATAAAAGGAATACTTTTAATTAACCCAGAACAATCTTCATTATTGAGCATCAAATAACTACCATTTTCCAACAACTTGAACGTGGGGATGATAGCAGGAACTGGCGTGCCTTGCAACACGCAAGCCATATTTGGTCGGTCTTTGTTGCATGAACCGTGTAACTGTATGTGCGTACACATTAGTGAATGATCTGGCGTCTCAGTGCATTCCTCTCCATTCAGATAAACTTCTTGATCATCTTTGAAACATCTGTATGTGTATGGAAGCGACCAGACCTCATGAAGAAAACCACTACCTAAAGGTTCATAACAACCTATTGGTATATATTTCATACAATTTGAAAACTTATATAAAGCAAAAGGCAGCGTTATTAAACCGTGGATAAGGCACGTTGCCAAAGCAGCCAACCTTTTGGATTTATACTGGAAATGTTAAAGGAAGAATTACGGAGTAGGGCCTGTAAATCACTAATGGACAACCAAGTAAAATGACTCCAACCATCATATTCCTCTAACTCCGGGATAGTAGGGGTGTTTAATTTTTTAGAAGTAGCCAATCCAAAGCATTTGGTCTGGGAAATTGTTTCATTCACAAACAACATATGATTTGGGATGAGACATGCACGGTGCAAAGCCTCAGTGCCTTGTACCTGCCAGGTTCGTGAACCCCAAACTGATGTAGATCCTGGATATCTTTACACTGTGTTAAGTTAGCATGGGCTCATTACCGGTTTAAACGCCATTTTTCCTTTTTTGCAACTTCTGCACACAACACTTAGTTGTTGCTTTAGCTTTCAGCCTACCTGCGTCAAGATCTATGCCTGCTTCAAGCAGGCGCAGGGTTTTGACGCAGCTTTGTCCTATCTGATTGTAAATGCGGCACACCATGGGTGGCAGAGCAGCGGTGCACGTTAACTGGTGCATCCCTGGGGATGTGCTAGTTAACATAAATCTGCCCCTTTTATTATTAATTATGTGCAGGGGACACAGAGTCGGTGAGGTTTATCCAAGGTTAAGAAGAGATGAGTCCTGTTCACTGAAAAATTGGACATAGGCTTCACCTCCTCACAGCCGCGGGCCGTGGAGGGAGTTACGGTGGGGCAGGGAGGCGGGGAGGGGGAGGGGCAGGGTGGAGGGACCTAAAAACTGGCATATGGATAATTGCAGGTAAGTACACAATTTAATTATTCAAACGAAATTCGTAGCGCGCACAGCATCGCATTTTGCGATGCAGTGCGCGCTACGAAATTCGTTTGAAAAATTAAATTGTGTACTTACCTGCAATTATCCATATGCCAGTTTTTAGGTCCCTCCACCCTGCCCCTCCCCCTTCCCGCCTCCCTGCCCCACCGTAACTTCCTCCACAGCCCGCGGCTGCCTCCTCAGCATCGCTGGACATGGTTAAATAATAGCTGCAAAATGTTACTCTTGTTAAACAATTTTACTATTATAATCTCTGAGATTTGTCTCTTACTCTGCAACATCTCATTGTTGTTATCTTTCTTTAAAGATAAAGACAACATCAACATGAGCGACAATCAGCAATTAATTGATTTCGACCTCATCATTGAACTCGTAATTGAAACATCAGTGGATGTTGATCCTTTGGATGATTTAAATCCTGAGGATGAAGAAGAACGTGATGAGGATGCAGATTTGTCAGAATTGTATGACATAGGATGGGAAGCTGACGTGCTTGAGCCTATGGAACTATAAACATTTATTTTATAAATTTATAATAAATAAAAAGTAAAAATGTAAACCGTTTAATTTAAAAATAAAGACACCTTCAAAAACAGGTTATGTGTAGTGTCTTCAATAAATTATTAAAATATGCTCATAAAATTAGATCAGATTCACATATAAAACAGCACAGGTAAAATGAATATAAATTCCATTTCTTTTCTGCTATTTCTGTATTCTAAATTTGCCATGCACAAAAAAATCTTCTATGTAAAAATGTTAAGTAGTGTGTTAAGTTTTTGATGACTGTTATTGATTTACTGTTGGGTAATAGTGGTTAATAACATTTTTTATTATACTTTACCACAGATTCAACTGCAGATCATTTCAAGATTTCAGCATGCCAACCAAAGAAAGAGTGAGAAAGGCTGCAAAACGTCAAAGACAGCAGGTGAATGAAAAAAAGCAGCAGTCCTCTAACAAAAAGATTTGTCAAGTCACCAAGAAAGCACCGGGTAAGAGTACAAAAACATTCATAAGAAATATCTGTGGTAAAAAAAATATTACTACAGAAAATGTTTCAGTCCAGAAAAGGAGAAGCAATTCAAACGGAAAGGAAAGGCCAATGAAAAATGTTACTGCTAGAGTAAGAGATAACTCTATGCATGAAAGTAGAAGGAAACAACAGTTTAGGGACATTCGTAAACGAATGTTCCGCAACAGGATAATTGGCAATTTGTTAAAAAATATTAAGAAAGGTCAACAGAAAGTGGTTTTTTATAAGAGAAAAAAAATAGTTGAGAAAGTTATTGATCAGGCATTTGAAATTAAACGTAAGTTATTTATTTTGACAATCAATAGAATTAGGAAGCTAAACAAGGCAATTTATGATTTCAAAAGAAATAGTAGATGGAAGAGAATAGTTAATCGTAGTAATTTTTGTGAAGTTTTTTCTGGAGAATGGATGCATAGTTCAAGCTCTGAGGCATTTTTTAATGAGGAGAGTTATTTCCAGGATAATGATTTGGTGCATGCAGTTGACACCAGTGGTCGAGCTTATGAAGTGAAAGATGGTTGTCCAGTTGAAAAAGAAAAACTTGTGACAACAGAGATAGAAGAGGTGTTAGGTAATGAGGTTTTAGGGAGACGTCCTAAGGGTCCTGTGTACACCTGGAAGTGTAGTAGTATTTGCAGTGTACGACAGGATTCCATCAATTTGCTTTGTGATTTTATACGGTCATTTAATAAGAAAAGTTTGAAGCAGAAAATGAAGTTGTTGCAAGAATTAGATCCTTGCAGAGTGAGAGAAGTGATAGGTTTGCATGGTCATTCACTGGCTTGTCTTTCCAGGAGAGTATGCCAGAGTGTTTTTCATCATTTCAGGATGCTAGCAGTGCATCATAATAAAGTGAGGAAATTAGTTAGAATGTTGTATTATGCTAAGAGTCCAGCAATTATGCTTAAACAATTATGCGCTGCTCTTTTGCATGGTTCTGAAATAGATGTGAAGAATATATGTGAAGAAATTGAGTTTTGTTACTTTGGAAGTAAAGAGGAGAATGTTGAAATTGACCAAGAAGAAGAGAGTAATGTGGAAGATAGTGTACAGGTTTCCAGTACAGATAATTTCCAGAGGGAAATTGCGACGTTTGAGGTGAAATCAAGTGAGAGGCCAAATTTCACTTGTGTGTGTTGTCGACGCACTTATTATAAGAATCAGACTAAGTTAGTGGATTTATATGCAAAAAGTGAAAGGGAAAATAATAGTGAATGGAAGGATTTTACAACATACTTGAGGGTAGAAAATTGTTTTGATTTGGGATTGGATCAACGTGTGTAAACTTATTGTTGTAACAAATTAAATCAAAACCAGATGCCTGCTAGAGCAGTTCATAATAATCTGGAATTGGTTGAGATTCCTTCTGAATTGAAGGATTTAAATACTTATGAATCTATTTTGATTCAAAGTATCCATCCCTTTCAGGCTATTGTAAGAATGGAGCCAAAGACAGGGAAATTGCCTCCATCAGATTTACAGAGAGGATTAAAGGGAAGAGTTGTTTATTTGCCTCTAGATTTCAAGAAAAACATTAACACAATTGGAGTAGAAAAAGTGGAAGAGGAACCTCTGGTTATCTTAGTTAATGGGGTTCCGACAAAGAATAAGAAAATATGGCAAGATTTAGTAGATGTTAGGAAAGTCAAAAGGACAACATTGTATTTGCAAAAAAATAATAAATACTATAAAAATGTATGTGTTGCAGAAGAGGAAGTAAGTGAGGAAGAGGATAGCGATTTGTGTGCTGGTCAAATTGAGAAAGTAGAACCCTGTACTAGTGAAGAAATATATGAACATTATAGTGTTCATCCTTTGCATTCCAAGGAAGTCATGGGGAATGCTATTGAGTTGTTTCAAATGAAACAAGCCAAAGGGAGTCCCATTAGTGTTTGGGAGGAAAGTTTGGAAGCTCGGTGTTTCCCACAGCTTTTTCCAACAGGTCAGGGAAGAAGATATGATGAGCGACCTCATCAAATTCCTGCTTCTGAATACCGGACTTTGCGATTGTATGCAGGAGATGCTAGGTTTCGACAATGCATTCCTTATTTGTTTCATCTCCTGTTTGAAAGCGATCTGTCTGGACTGTCATATGCAGTGAACCACATCTTGAAAAGTGGTATACACATGCAATACATCTCGGCAAGTGACTTTATGGATAAAGTCAATGTCCAAGACAGTATTTTGGATTCTCACCTGATTAATCTCATGGCGTGTCAGCGTGGTACTAATGAGTACTGGTACCGTCTTCATGGTGATTTAAAATGTATGCTGAGGAACTTAGGAACTCCCACATGGTTCCTCACTCTGAGCTGTGCTGAGTATGGCTGGGAAGACTTACTTGAATTTCTACGAGAGGCAAATGCTAACGTAGAAAACATCGAATTCAAGACACCCGGAGAACTGTGCTCTTTGGATCCAGTCAATGTATGTAGGTACTTCAATCATAGATTTGAAGGTATGATGTCTTTCATCATGAATAAGAAGAATCCACCTCTTGGAGAGGTGTTGGATTTCTTCTGGAGAAAGGAGTACCAAGCAAGAGGTGCTCCTCCTATACATATGTTGCTGTGGATCAAGGATGCACCTAAATTTGGAACGGATCCAGAAGACTCAGTGATGAGTTTCATAGAACAGTATTCTACGTGTGCTGTTCCAAACGCAAAGGAGAAAAAAAGCCTAAGAGAAAAAGTTCTACGTTTCCAAAGCCATCGATGTGGAAAGTACTGTCGTCGTAAATTCCGAAACAAAGACAAGTTCTACACCAAATGTCGTTTCGGCTTCCACGACCGGTGATTTCTAAAGGAAGAGTGAACAGTTTGATGTCTTCGCTGCGACATAATGTGATGAAGAAATCACCTAAAACACATACAATTTGAAGAGGAACGAAGAGTCTAAGTACATCAACGACTACAACCCGGTGATTTTGTCCATGTGGAATGCTAACATGGATATACAGTTTGTGGCTGATAACTGTATGGCTGTGGCTCGGTATGTGACATCTTACATCACCAAAAAAGAGAAGACAGAATTGAAGGATATGTGGGAGGACATTTCCCATGAAAAGAGCCTCAGCAAGAAGTTGTACAGTTTCAGTCTGAAGATGTTGTCGCATCGAGAAATCGGAGCTTACGAATGTTCTGACCGGTTGTCTTCAGCAAGTCTCTATTCCAAGTCCAGGAGTATTGTTTGGGCGAGTCTTGGTCTTGCTGCAACGCGTAATCGAGTTCTCAAACCTGTGCGGGAAATTGAGTATTTGGCGGAAAAGGAGCCAAACAGTACCGACATTTTGAAGACCAACATGTTGGATACATATTATCCAAATCGAAGCAGTCACCTCGAGAATGTTTGTCTGTATGAGGTTCTGCAAAATTACATATTCAAGAGGAACATCAAAGAAGATACTGAGAAAGGAGTGTATGCTGTAATAGGAAGTGAGGGATGTCTGGTGAAGCAAAGAAAATGCCACTTGATAAACCATCGAAAATTGAGTGGCGAATCTCCTGAAAAAAAGGAATTTTTCTATTTAGCACTTTTGCAACTTTTTAAGCCTTGGCGTGCAGAAGAGGAACTGCTTGGAGATTTCCTCTGTTATGAAGACTCTTTCAATGCTGCCAAGGAGACCATAGAATGTCCTGCTTTTCCCAAATATGTAGAAATGTTGAATGTGGAAATTGAGCAGGAAGCAACGATTGCAGCGGAGATTGCCAGAGACAGTTCTCAGGACAGTCAGAGTTCTGCTTCATTGAGTCAGGATCCACTAGTAGGACCTGTTATCGAAAATGAAGCTGCCACTGCTATGAATGAAGTGGAAAGAGCAATGGCACATGCTCAGGAGGATGCGGTTAACTTAGAAGAGTTGGAAAGACAACTCAACGTTGAGCAGAGGAAAATATATGACGAAGTTACCATGCAAATTGATCATGGATTAAGTCATGACAAGAAAGAGTGCTCATGTACGTCGTTGAAGCCTGTTCGACTGTACGTGAGTGGAGAAGCGGGAACTGGAAAAAGTTTCCTTATTAAAGCAATTTCATGTTATTTGCAGGAAAGGACAGAGTCATCGCTGTCTTGTGTTGTCACCGCTCCAACTGGACTGGCAGCACATAACATTAAAGGGATTACTTTACATCGTTTACTGATGCTGCCAGTGGAGCATGACAACAAATTACAATATCACAAGCTATCGGGAGATGCTTGTTTTGAAGTTTCAAGAGTCTTGAGGAAAATGAAACTTCTTATCATTGACGAAGTAAGCATGGTTTCCAATGTCATGCTTGCCTTTGTGCATTTGAGAATGCAAGAAGTTCTCAAAACAGAGTATGATGTGTTATTTGGTGGCAAACACATCATTGTTTTCGGAGATCTTCTGCAGCTGACACCAGTGAAAGGGCAACCTGTGTTCAAAATGCTCACGCATGAAGATACCAGGAAGTGCCTAGGGAGCATTGGCAACGTCAATATATGGTTAAACTTCAATTATGCTGAACTGCATGAAAATATGCGTCAGGCGAAGGATGAAGTTTACAAGACTATTCTACAAGATGTTAGAATTGGAAAAGTGACCGAGCATGGGAAAGAAGCTTTACATGCACGATTACTGACAAATATATATCCAGACCAAGATGTTGTGCCTGAGAATATTTTTCAGAAAATTACTGAGAAGAAATCTGGAATATGTTTGATGCCAACTCTTGCAGAATGTGCCAAATTCAACAACAAAATGTTGCATTTAGAAAAGCAAGAGATTGTGAAACTGGAAGCTATTGACAGAGTAGAGCATATGGGATCAACAATTATTTTGTCTGAGAATCTGAAAACAAAATTGGATTCATTAGAGAAGAGTATATCTAAAACTGCAGGTTTTGAAAAGACTCTGAATGTGTGCTTGAACTGCCGTATAATTTTAAGAAGGAATTTACATGTTGAAAGAGGTCTGGTAAATGGATCAATGGGTAATGTTGTTGATTTTGTGAAATACAGAAATAGAGATGGAATTGAATTTTTAAAAATTAAATTTGATGGCATTGAGGAAGTACAGCTAATTGGTCGTTGTTCTGCTAGATTTTTGCTTGTAAAAGACTTATATGTTCGTCGTAAGCAGTTTCCTGTTTGCTTGGCATATGCGGTGACAATCCATAAATCGCAAGGTTTAAGTGTAGACAGTGCATTGGTGAATATTGGCAGTTCTGTGTTCAAGGAGGGTATGGCATATGTGGCATTGTCACGAGTTAGAACTTTATCGGGATTGTACTTGATTGAGTGTGATGTCACAAACATTTGTGCCGATCTAGATTGTGTTAAGGAATACAATAGGTTAAGAAGAGAGTATGCGCCACATTTGCCTCAGTATCCTTTGTTTGAGAAACGTGTGGTAGGCCGGAAACGAAGAAATGTGACCAATATTGGGGAGGTTGTAGCAAAAAGACGAAAAGTCGATGAACCTGAAATTATAAGCAGAAACAAAAAGGATTCTGTTGAAGATGTTGTTGGTTTTCAATTTGAAAACAGTTCTGGTGTCAACTGCTATGCTAATGTAGTGGTTAATGTTTTGTTTTCTCTCGAAAATGTAAAAGAAGAGATTGTGGTCAATTCTGATCAAAGATTTTGCAGTTTGTTAAATTCTGTGTTAGAGAAATGTAGCACTGATAGAACAAACATAGAAAGTGTGTCTGAAATTCGAAATCTGTTAGACAGATGTTCAAGCCAAACACAATTCTCTCAAAATAGTCAGCAAGATTGTCAGGAGTTTTTAATGTATATGCTTGATGTATTGCATGATGAAGGTGTAGATGTAGATCACCTGTTTGGGCTTTCTTATCAATGGCAGCATGACTGCGAGAACTGTAGGGTATCAAGTACTACTAGTGTAGACTCAGAAAGATTTATATATTTAACTTTGCCAGACAGTAAATCAGTCTCTTTTAATAAGCTAGTAAAAGGAGCTGATCACAACATGGAGTGTAGCCAATGTAAATCTGAAATGATGTCCACATTATTTATACGAACATATGGCCAGTATGTCATTTTAATGTTCCAACGATGTAGGCCTGATGGAACAAAATTGACAACTTTAATAAAAAATTTTGTGGCTTCACAGTTGTCAATATCAGGAAGGACTTTTGTAACTGTAGCAATTATATATCATGACGGTCCTTCAATAACATCAGGACATTACACAGCTTATTTAAAGTCTAGAAATGGCTGGTCATTCTGCAATGATTCTGTTTTAATTTTCAAAAAAAAATTGCCGTATGACCTTAAAAACTCTTACCTGGTGTTTTTAAAACCAAAATTTTAGGGAAAGAATCTCGGGATGTGCTCTGAGGAATTTCAAGAAGTTCTAATGGCTCCTACACGATTTGGCCTTGAGGATAAGTGTAGTACAGAGACATAACTTCTTACCATAACACTGGACGTCATGGAGAAATACGTGCACTTTGAATGAGTTCAGAAAAACTGTTTCTTTTTATAAGCTAATTGAAGCAGCCAATCAAAACATGGAGTAGAGGGAATGTAAGTCTGCAATGCTGTCTACTGTTTTACATTGCTTTGTGATTAAAAGTGATGTAGAGAATTAAATAATTGTAGTAGTCATAAAGGTAGTGTAAGTCTGCTTCATAGTAAGCAGTATCAGTGTCATAGGAAATGTAGAACATGATTGAGCAAGAAGGGGAAGATATTACTAGTCCAGGATTGTGAAAATGATCTTGAACATTTTAATTGTGAAAGTTGCGGAAATACAACATGACGGGATTGGCTTACAAGAATTCTAAGAGTTATAAATGGCTCAGACACGATTTGGCCTTGTGGAAACGTGTGGTAGAGAGCGAGAAGTCATTTATTGTATGTAACATGTTTTTGAAAACAATGGAGGTTTTCTTTCAGAAAGTGGCGGGTTGAAAGTAATAACAGCACAACAGAGTGTAAGCTGTTCATAGGACATCCTTCGCCGTCATGGAAAGTAAGTTAACTTTAAGGAGTTCTGAATTCTGATTTGTTATGTTGTATGGGTTTTTTAAACACAATCATTTTGATTGTGTTTTTTTTCCCCGCTGTTATATGATGAATACCTTCAAGTCACTGTTTTTAGTGAAATTTGATACATTCTGAGAACAGCAAAAATAAACCATTTAATATGTATAATTAATTCTGTTCTGTTTGCATTTATGATGTACATGTAGAACTGTGTAGGAGGCATGGAGAAGGTGAGGCTTCTGTAAGTGTCAAAGTTGTTGCATACAGTGCTCATATTCTACGTAGTCTTTCATATGATAGACTACATTTCCACAATGAGATACCTAAGCAAAGGAAACACAGGTGATATGATTGTGGAATGAGGAAAAAAAATTGCACGTTTTTCAATTATATTACCTGTGTTTCTTAACATTACACATCACATTGTGTAGATGAGGTTTAGGCCTGTTCCTGGAGACAGAGGAGGTCTAACATTTGTCCAAGAGTGCAGTCGACATGACACACTTGGTTGGTAGGCCTGCACATGTATTTTCTTCTCTGTATTCTTCAACAAACCTAAATTTCATCTGCAACTCTGAGTAGGACTTACCTGAAACAAATCTGTGAATAGGTTACACCTTATCGGCATCTTGAAACAATGATTTAAAATGTTAGGCTGAGATTTATGATGACTGTGCGCCTCATTTGGTCCGCTGTGGGTCACTTTTGTGTAAAACATGCACCATGTTGCAAGATAGGTTTCAGTTCATCTCCAGCAAGATACCATCACTTTGAAATGTATATAATTAGCACTGTGTAGGGGACATGCAGAAGCTGAAGGTGTTCTAAGTGTGAAAATTGTTGTATACACTGCTCAACTTCTGTGTACTGTTTGATATACTAGACTCCATCTGCACTATGAGATACCTAAGCAAAGGCAACACAGGTGATGTGATTGTGAAATGAGGAAAATAAACTCCACATTTTTCAATTACATCACCTGTGTTTCCTAAGTTTACGAATGACATTGTGCAGATGAAGTTTGGGTCTGTCCACGGACACAGAAGAGGTCTAGCCTTTGTTCAAGAGTGAAGTGGACATGACTTACTTCATTAGTAGGCGTTCACATGTATTATCTCCTCTGTATTCTTCAATAAGTGTAAATTTGATCTGCAACCCTGAGTAGGCCTCACCTTAAACAAACCTCTGGATAGGCCACACCTTATTGTCATCCTGAATCAATTATTTAACATGTTAGGGACAGATTTATGATAGGTGTATGCCTCTTTTGCGCCACTGTGCGTCACTTTTGTGACGCAGTCGCGGTTGAAAAGATTTGGTATGAGGCGACAAAATTATAAAATGATGAATCTAGGCAGATGTGTCATGCTGTAAAAAAACAATGCCACATGAAACCGATGCAGCAGTCATGCAAAAGATGCACAATGTTGCAAGATAGGACTCACTTCATCTGCATCAAGATACTATTAGTTTAAAATGTATATTTTTAGGACTGTGTAGGGGCATGGAGAAGCAGAGGCTTCTGTAAGTGTCAAAGTTCTTGAAAAACTATTTGTCCTTCAATCTTTTCCCTTGTTTTTTCTAATTTATTAAAAACATGTTTTAATATTTTTCAAATGTTTGTTCTCTGTTTCACAGATTTTTTAGTATAAAAAGAACAAATGAGTAACTTAACGACAATTATAAGGTAAATGTTTTGTACTCTTTTTGTTATATTTCTATCACATTTAACTTCTATTAGTTCCACTGCTTTATTTCTTTAAGAATCACTTTCCTGCCTTTGCTACTTCGCTCATTCCTTTGTCTATTACTTAATTACTCTACTCCTTCACTATTTTTCTTAGTCCCTCTCTTCTCATACTTCTTCACTCTTGGTCACTCACTCTGTCTCTATTACTTTCACTGTTTCTGACTGATCTAATTTTTTTTTTTAAAAAGAACAGTAAGTATAAGGGAAGGAAACAGACAGTTATGTTAAAAGAAAGACAGCTATAGGGAGTAAACTAGGGATACTGTTACCCGCAATCCTCTGCTGATGATGTCACTGACCATGTCATGAATGATGTAATATGTGACATCATCAGCAGTGGATTACGGGTAATAGTATCTCTAGTTTACTCCCCTATAGCTGTCTTTCTTTTAACATAACTGTCTGTTTCCTTCCCTTATACTTACTGTTCTTTTTAAAAAAAAAAAAATGTTTGGTTCGCTCCCGGTTCGCGTACCGGCGAGCGAACTGGGAAGAGAACTAAGAGAAATAGAGGTTGGCAGAGTTCCAAATATTCTACCAATTTTTTAATAACGGGGAGGTAGTTCTGAAAAGAACTTTTTTTTAATTGTTTTTGTTGTTTTATATTTTTTTTATTTTTTTTCTGAACATTTTTTTACTTTTTTTGAATTTTTCTGAACGGTTTTATATTTTTTTTGGGTTTTTTGGGGGGGGGAAACGAAAACGATTCATTGTAAAGGGCTCAACAGGAGCAACAAAAAAAAAAGAATTTATTGTTTGCGGCGTTTCGGACAAATTGGAAGATGATTGTCAATAGCTCTGTTGATCAGAGTGATGCTACTTTCTCTGTAGCAAATGAATCCATTGCAAAGTACGCAGACTTGTTTTACTTCCCCAAATCTCAGTTGTATATTTGGCACCATCTCCCTGCCCTCTGGTCCCGTCACTTCGGGTACAACAGATCTTCTGGCCTTAATAGGGGGATTATCTAGTTTGTTACGAAACTGTGCAGCACTGTAGTTGTTAGGATGCCACCTAGTCATATGGCGATGCATTGTGTAGTTTCCGTAACTGTATTTCTTCTCGGTCCCTCTGGACAGTCTATCTTGACATATAAGGCAAGTTACGTATCTTGCATTTACTTTTTTCTCGCCTTTGGGAAATTTAAAAAATTGCCAAATGAAGTTTTCTTTCCGGTGAGACCTCCTGGGCTCCTCAGGCAAAAACTGCCTCTCTTCCTGCTCTTCCTCCTCTTCCTCTTCTTCCTCTTCTTGCTGAATTATAACTTCAGCAGGTGGTCCTCTCTTCCTTCGATGTGGTGGAGGTGGTGGGGAAGCACCAGCCGAAGCTACTAAAGAAGCCATTGCTCACTGGTAACAAAGGGTCTTTCTCTCACAAAGATGAAAGTCAGAGTGAGGAAAGAAGGACGGGTTTTCATCATTTGGGAAAAACAATAGTTCTCAACCAATGAAAAGTGTTAATTTTACATTACATGACCTAGTGTTACATCATTAGGAAACCAAAAGTGAAATGAACCAATGAAAAGTGTTATTACCAAGTCACATGACCTGCTGTGTTTACGTTACGCGCTTTGCGCCGCCTCCCGGTTTGCTTCCGGGAACCTGGGCTTCGCGCCTCGCTTCGCGTACCAGTTCGCTAACGTAGCACGTCATATGACGTATCACGCGACAACGTGAAACGTCATGCGGACGCGAGGCGTCACGATGTTTTCTAACGCGGCAGTTGCGTTAAAGGAACGTTTACCGGTTTGCGGACTATTTCGCGGCATCAAGGCCAGCTAACGGGAAGCTTCCCGATTCGCGAAGCGGGAGGGAAGAAAAAAAAATATTAAAAAAAAAAATTATTAATAAACATATAAAATATATTTTTGGATTTAAAGAAGAATACATTTTACAGCTACAGATATTAGCTTTTAAAAAACCAATGAAATTCACTGAAAAAACCATAGGTTATAGACCATATATAGTTAGGAATTAGCATTTACAAAACCTTGAAAATTCACTGAAAAAACCATAGGTTATAGACCATATATAGTTAGGAATTAGCATTTAAAAAACCTTATTTTACTCACACAAAACCATTGAAATTCTATATATAGTTAGTTGCACTAACTATATATCGCGCACCCGCAATCCACTGCTGATGATGTCACATATTACATCATTCATGACATGGTCAGTGACATCACTGATGACATCACTGATGACATCTCAAATGACATCACTGATGACATCACTGATGACATCTCATTTGACATCATTCTTGTGCTAATACGATAAACCTCTTCAGACTCTAATATAACCTTAGATACACTCAGTGTATACAGACACTCACACACTGTCACTCATCCATGGAGTTACTCACACACCTAGTCAGTCATGCAAAGAATCAATCACACCTCCATTTCCTCAACTATACAGTTATACACACCTTACTTATTCAAACATATACTAACACATATTTACTCTCTTATACAATCCCTGATACAAGTTCACAATGATCCATACAGCCACTCACACATTCAGTGGCTCTCATGCACAGTTATTTATATATGCCAACTCTCACATGTACTGTGTTTTACATATGTACTTACTATGACATGTAGCATTGACATATCCATTCACTCATCAATACACTCATGCACACAGTCAACCGCCCATGTAGCTGTTTCCACATGCACTCTTGAACTCATACACCTAGTGAATCAACTGCTCACACATCTATGCACAGAGTCACACACCTCCCAGCCACCCCCACACAAACTCAATCTCCCATACAAATACTTGGGCAACCAATCAATAACATATATAGCCTCTCGTATAGCTAATGATCCACACATGCAGCAGTTTACATCACAACAGACATACTGAAGCAAACATTCAGACAGTTTAGTCACTAACCCATGCATTTAGTACGACACATTTATTCACTCACTCATACAGTCAGTCACGCACCTACTAAATCCTTCATCCAGACACTTATACATCCACTCATTCTTCAATATATCTAACATATTTAAACTTTACAGAAACACACAGTCACTGGATGATGTCATCAGTGATGTCATCAGTGATGTCATCAGTGATGTCATTTGAGATGTCATCAGTGATGTCATCAGTGATGTCACTGACCATGTCATGAATGATGTAATATGTGACATCATCAGCAGTGGATTGCGGGTGCGCGATATATAGTTAGTGCAACTAACTATATATGGAATTTCAATGGTTTTGTGTGAGTAAAATAAGGTTTTTTAAATGCTAATTCCTAACTATATATGGTCTATAACCTATGGTTTTTTCAGTGAATATATATATATATATATATATATATATATATATATATATATATATATATATATATATATATATATATATATATATATATATATATATATATATATCCAACAACGAAGTTGTCATATCGTCTCCAAAAGACAACAAGTTGAGGCCCAGATGCATTTTAGGTGAAGTTTTATTTGCGATCACACCCAACGCGTTTTGCAGCCGCAGCCGCTTGATCACGAGGGAAATTAAGTGTTTCATACAATAAAGTTATATACAAAAAGGAAAACATTTGTCACGTGACGAAAGTAAATAGTGAAACATACTCTCACAAATTTCTTCTTTTTTAGATACACAATTTTCTATGCACCATATTTCTTATTCATTAATCAAAAGGTCTGCATTCTAACGATATTTAACATATTAAATGTTGTTATATCACGGTTCACTTCGTGATAATTATCTTACTAGGAACTACGTGTCCCATAATTCCTTATCTGGTTACGTGTCAATGTCATATCCTGAGCATAAATCACATTCCTCTTAAATTATAATCAAATGCCAAAACAGTGGGCACAATTCATTTGAAGGCAACATTATTATTATATTGCACTCACATCGCAGTGTATATCCAAATAAATCGATTCATGTCAATCAATTTTGACCTGCGGTTGCATAGTTGTCAGTCTGCTCGTCATTGTGCCCTAGTGGGCTTAAACTCAGTTTGTATCATTTCATCCTTTGAACATAATACGAGCTTCACCGTTAGTAAGGAATTTCATAATCATTCCGTAACAGAATTGCGACTCGCCAGGTACATAATCCTGTTGTTAATCAAGTTCATTTGGTGGTTGCCACCTTCATATTTCAAGTCGAAATCAAAACCCGGATCTAGCCCCAGTGGGCCTTAATCCAACATTCTCTCCTTGAGATTATAACAATGCTTTCACTACCTCAATGCAAATTGACTTCCGTAACCATAACAACTCACACTCAACTGAGTGTAGAGATCACATACTTTTGCTCTTTAACATTCAGGAATGCTCAGACCTTCCGTAATCTGCAATGAGAGAGTAAACCCATTAAAATACATTCTGATATTGCTTCACATAATTAAAATTAAGTTTCCAGCAAGTTCTTTTTACACAGCGTTATTTTTAAAACCAACAATACAACTCTAGCACATATTTCAAACGAGATGGACCGCTAATGCCTCATCTCCATTATGTCCTGATGGGTACAGTGTTTGGAATTTGATTATCATTCTTGATTCTAATTTCCTCAACTCCTTCAATCTATCACCCCCTCTCTCCCTTCTAGGTATGCAGTCTAATACTACAAATGAGAGGAGACTTGTATTCTGTTTGTGTTCCTTGAAGAAGTGACGAGCAATAGGATATTGTTTGTCATGGTGATTAATTGCCCTTAAGTGCTCCAAAACTCTTTTCTTGGCCTTGTGGATCGTACTGCCAATGTAATACAAGTTACAAGGGCACCTAAGGGCATACACCGCATATTCCGTGTCACATGAAACATGCTTCTGGATTCTGAACGGACTGCAGTTGGCTGATAGCTTAACAGATTTACAGTTAGAGCTGTATTTGCAGGCCTTACATTGTCCACAAATGTAAAACCCTTGCACCGGTCCAGTTACTGTTTTTACAGGTTTTAGCAGCATTGCTGGACTAACCATATCCTTGAATGATCGCGCTTTTCTAAATGTAATCTGTGGAGAATTACTCACTGCTTTCTCTAAATCTAAGTCTGTTCTTAGTATATTCCAATGTTTATCTAAACATTTTCTCATCTCATAAGCCTTATTGCTATAAGTTGTCACAAATCTTATTTTCTCTTATGGAGACGTATTTTCTTTGATTTTAGTTTTCAGTAAGTCTTCTCTCTCTCTTGCCTCCACTTTATTACATGCTGTTGCTATGCACTGATCAGTGTAACCCCTTTCTTTGAACCGTTTGATCATAGTAGTACATTCATTCTGGTATCCTTCAACAGTACTACAATTTCTTTTTGCCCGTAATAGCTCTCCATACGGGATACTTTGGATCAAATTATTCGGGTGACAGCTCCGGGCATGCAACATGCTGTTCCCTGCCGTGCTCTTACGGTGTAATGATGTCTCAATCTTGCCACTTTGAATTTCTAACATTACATCCAAGAATTCCATTCTTTCTGAGCTGATTTGATGTGTAAATCTTAAATTCAGCTCATTTGTATTCAGGATTTCAACAAATGTATCTGCTTCCTCTCTTGTACCGTCCCATATACAAAAAACATCGTCAATAAACCACGCCCAACTTTTGATGTGTTTTTTGTACAGTTCATGGGTCCAGACCACCTGCTCCTCCCACCAGCCAAGGTAGAGACACGCAAAGCTGGGGGCGAAGCAGGTGCCCATCGCCGTGCCCATGATCTGTCTGTATATCTGGTTATCGAAGATAAAATAATTCTTCGTCAGGCATCTGAGTATCATATCAATAAGTACTTCCGTATGCAGCAAGTAAGAGATAGATCTTTCTTCAAAGTAATATCTGCACGCCCTTATCCCTAATTCATGAGGGATACTTGTGTACAGACTAGTAACATCCAGACTCTTTAGCATTAGGCAGTTGTCATTCCATTCCACATTTGCAATCATACGTAAGAAATCCCCCGTGTCCTTAATGTAGGATGGTTATTTTTTAACAAAGGGCTGCAGAAAATAATCTACATATCTCGATGTATTTTCCAACCCCGACCCTCTAGACGAGACTATTGGTCTGCCAGAGGGTTTCTCTTTGTCTTTATGGACCTTTGGTAAAAGGTATAGGACAGGTGTTTTGGGGACTTAAAAAATAGGTATTCATATTCATTCAGTTTCAGCCATCCCTTCTCCTTCCATTCCTGCAATTTTTCATAATATTCCTTATTAGATGTGTCATAGCTAATCTTAGAACTCTTCTCATACTGCCTTATGTCATTTAATTGTCTTAAACCTTCCTTCACATATCTCTCTCTCCCCCACACCACTACATTTCCCCCCTTGTCTGATTTCTTAATCACAATCGTGGGGTCATTCTGTAACAATTGGATAGCCACCTTTTGTTGTGGAGTCAAATTTCTTTTGCCTTGGAAAGGAGTGTTAGCCAGTTTATTAAAACCATTCTTCACTCCTTTTTCAAAAATATCCAGGGCCTCATTTTGTATCTGTGGTAGGAATATAGATTTGGGTTTAAAATGACTTTTGTAACTGAGGTCTACTGTAATGTCATCATTAACCAAATTCAAAAGGGGATCTTGATTAAAATCCAATTGATCACCTAATTCATTCATCATATGCAACGTTTCAATGAAATGAAATGAAAAGGGGATTTGTATAGCGCGGCTGCTGCCCGAAGGCGTCCAAGCGCTGAGTAGAGGGCAAAGTACTCTGGGGAGGCTGGGGGTGAATTCGTTTCTGAAGAGGAAGGTTTTTAATTCTTTGCGGAAGGACGAAAGGCTCTGGTTGGATCTTAGGGAGAGGGGAAGGGAATTCCAGAGCTTGGCAGTGTTGAGTTCAAAGGACCTGCCTCCAGCCCTGGATCTTTTGATTCGAGGGACTGTAGCAAGGCATGCATTCGCTGAACGGAATTGTTTACCGGGGCAGTAGGGGGTATGGAGGGAGTGGTTGATTTCGGGGCTGGCTCTATAAAAGGCCTGATGGGAGATACAGAGGGCGTTGAATTTTATTCTGTCCCTGACTGGGAGCCAGTGGAGTGATCGGATCCCTGCCTTGACTGATTCTCTCCGGGGTATCTGGAGTAGGGTACGGGCTGCGCAGTTCTGGGTCAGTTGGAGCTTTTCCATTACGTATTCAGGAGCACCCAAGTAGAGGACGTTGTTAAAGTCAAGCCGAGACTGAATGAGGCCTTGAATGACAATTTGTCTGGCTTCAAGGAGTAGGATTGGAAGAATTTTTCTTATCAACCTGATTAACCCGACACAGGTTGCTGATGTTTTTGTTGCCTGAGTGTTAAGGGTAAGGGTTTTATCTAGCCAGACTCCTAGGCTCTTGATATCCTCCTTTGGGGATGGAGGTATGCCCAAACTGGGGGGCCATAACTGATTGATGGTGGTAGGGGATGGGGGACCGAGAAGCATAATCTCGGTTTTGTCACCGTTTAGTTTCAAGGAGGAAGCCGTCATCCATCTTCCTACCTCCTCCATACAGGCGGCCAAGTTGACCTGTGGGTGCCCGCGGTTCTTTTGTGCCAAGGAGACCACGAGCTGGGTGTCGTCCGCATATGATATGATCTTGATACCATATTGACGGACGACCCCAGCCAGCGGTCTCATGTACACATTGAACAGCGTGGGGCTTAAAGAAGAGCCCTGCGGCACCCCACAGCTCAGAGCTTTACTGGTGGAGCAGGAGTCGCCATCAAAGACCTGGAAGGTCCTTCCGCTCAAAAAGGATCCTAGCCAGGTAAGAGCATCTCCGGAGACTCCCAGATCGTACAGTCGTCGCACCAGAGTTTTGTGGCATACCGTGTCAAACGCGGCGCTAAGATCGGGGAGGACCACTGCCACTGATCCCCCTCGATCTAAGATCTTCCTGGATTCTTCCACCACGGCTAGAAGGGCTGTTTCGTTGCCACGTTCTGGGCGGAATCCTGTTTGGGTGGCATCCAGTAGAAGGTTTTCTTCGAGGTGTTTTGTTAGGTGGAGGTTTACGTGTTTGTCTAATATTTTTCTTGCCCAGGGTAACAAGAAGATGGGTCTATAGTTGTTGAGGTTGTTCAAATTGAGATTAGGCTTTTCACTAGCGCTTTTACCATCGCCTGTTTCCAGATGGGGGGTACAACTCCTTTTTGAAACGAGCTGTTCAGTAGCGCCGTAAGGGTAGGGAAGATGGCTTGGCTGGCCAGGGTCACCGTAAGGGGGGGTGCTGGGTCGGAGGGGAAACCTGATTTTATTTGTTGTACGAGAGGTTGAAGTGATTCTAAATATAATGGTGGGAAGTTATTCAAAGTTGATCGGCAGGGGAGTGTTGTATCTGTTGAGAGCTGAGGCTCACTGACGCTTGGCTCGGGGGCGGAGGGCGTGAGGGAGGAGTATATTTTATTGATTTTTTGGAAGAAGAAGTCGGCTAGTTCGTTACAGCGAGCTGTAGGGTCATCTGCTGGAACTGCAGGGGGGGAGATTTTGGAAAGGCTTTTGACTATTTGATAAATTTCTTTCGGTTTGGATCTAGCGGCCATAATTTTTCCTCTGTAGTAAGTGGATTGGGCTGTGGTAATCACAAGTTTGTACGCCCTTATGGTTTCCCTGTATCTGGTTTTGTCAGTGATGGTGTACTGAAGGCGCCATTTTCTTTCCGACCTTCTGCACTGCCGTTTTAGTTCCCCGAGCTCTTCAGAGTACCAAGGGGCAGTTTCTCGTACTCTTTTTAATACTGTTTTCCTAATCGGAAGAGTAGAGTCCAGAGAGTCCTCGATCCACTTGTTGAATATTCTACTATCTAATAAGGGATCCTGGGAGAGCGAGGGTTTAGTTGCAGTTAGTAGATTTTCCCACTGCTCTAGGGGGAGTTTTGACCAGTTTCTCCTTCTCCGTGGGATGGGGGTACTTAAAGTTATTTTGTGGGTGGACCAGGTGAGGGTAATGAGGAAGTGGTCAGTCCAGGGGAGATGTGTGATGGATCCAACCGAAAGGTTGGGACAATTGCTTTACTTTTACTTTACTTTACTTTAAAAATTATTTATAACGCGCACTATCACCATCGGTTTCTTGGCGCTCATTGACGTGAAACGGTAATCCAGGGTTTAGTCATAGGCAGCTTGAAAAAGCAAGGTTTTTAAAGATCTGCGAAAGCAGTCGTACTTTGGGCAAAGCCGTAGGGAAGGAGGTAGGGAGTTCCAGGTGGAGGGGGCCAAAACAGAACAACTCAGGCCTCCATGTTTTTTCCTTTTGAAGCGGGGGACTTCGAGCAGGTTTAGTGATGCTGAACAAAGAACTCTAGAGGGAATGTGGCGGGACAAGGCTGAAGAGATAAACAAGGGGGCTGAGTCCAAGAGTGCCTTGAAGGTAGTGCATGCAAGTTTGAAAATGCAGCGTTTAGAAACTGGAAGCCAGTGGAGAGTGCGGAGGAGGGGGGTAACGTGTTGATGTTTGGGCTGGCGGAAAATCAGGCGGGCAGCCTGATTTTGCACCAGCTGGAGTCGGTGGAGGTGACATGCAGGAATGCCTGCATAGAGAATGTTGGCATAGTCGAGCCTGGAGGTGATGAACGCGATGACCACTTGGGTTAGGGCCTCTTTGGTAAGAAACCTGCTGATATTACGGATCCGCCTCAGGTGGAAAAAACAGGCAGAGGTGACCGCGTTGATGTGCGGTCTCATTGAGAGATCTTTGGAAATAGTCACTCCCAGACTTTTGACTGTGCTCACAGGAGTGGGTGCTGTCCCCAACGATGTAGGCCAGATTGCTGAACACAGGGTAAAGCAGATGGCCTTTATTGTGAGTGGGGGATTTAATTAGTTGCTCCAATTGAATGGAGGCTAGGCTGGAGACTAGCTCATTAGTGGTGTTGTCAGAGCAGTCGTCAAAATGCATGTTGAAGTCGCCAAGTACCGTGAAGTTGGAAGAGGACATGACAGAGTCGGCTGCTTGCGAAGGTAGTGAGGAATGAAAGTGGTTCAGAGGGCCTGGTGGGCGATACAGGAGTATCCCAGTTAGGCTGTCTTTTAGGGTGAATTTAAGGCAAAGAGACATGCTTTCGCAGTCTGGGATAGGATCAGGTGTACAGTGACACTGATATGCGGACTTCTATATGACTGCAATGCCTCCTCCTTTCCGCCGAGTGCGGTCCCTGCGAGTGATCTGGTAGCCAGGGGGGAGCGCTTGGATTACGTCTGGATCGCAATCAGGTGTTAACCAGGTCTCAGTTAGAAAAACAGCGTCGGGGTTTTGCTTGTCGATTAGCAAGAAGATTTCTGCGCTATGTTTAGGCAGGGATCTGCAGTTTAGGAGGAATAGGGTGAAGCTTTGCTCTTCCGGGTTGTGTCGGTAACAATTAAGGGTAGTGTTACACTGTTGGCAGGAGCTGGGAAGATCCAAGGGGAAATGACGGTGATGACAGCAGGCTTCCTTGGGAGGTTTCAGGTCGAGAAGGGTATTTATACTATATTGAATTCTCGGATGGGGACCAAGGGGGGTGGCCCCTAGCCCCTGTCGGCCGCGGAAGGGCGCAGACGGGTTTGCCTTTGGCGCGCCTTCGCCTGTCATTAATACAGAGATTACTGACCTCATTTTCCATTACATATCCTGTTCCCATATTCACTTTTGTGGAAAACCATTTCCTTAGTTTCAGTTTCCTTGTAAAGTGAAATAAGTCAATACGGGCTTGTGCATAGTCAAATTCATTAGTCGGAACAAAAGTAAGTCCCAATGCCATCACATCTATTTCATCATTCGTTAGTAGTCAATCTGAGAAATTCAAAACTGTTTGTTTCTTCAGTTTTGCTTGCTCCATTCTTTGGTCCTTTTTTGCCATCTGGTACGGGATCCCACTGGACTTTACGTTAAACCTTTCGGCGTCTCTTGTAACCTTTCTACGCCTCTTCCGCCACGACCGACTAATGAATTTGACTATGCACAAGCCCGTATTGACTTATTTCACTTTATGTAGATTATTTTCTGCAGTCCTTTGTTACAAAATTAACAGCCTACATTAAGGACACGGGGAATTTCTTACGTATGATTGCAAATGTGGAATGGAATGACAACTGCCTAATGCTAAAGAGTCTAGATGTTACTAGTCTGTACACAAGTATCCCTCATGAATTAGGGATAAGGGCGTGCAGATATTACTTTGAAGAAAGATCTATCTCTTACTTGATGCATACGGAAGTACCTATTGATATGATACTCAGATGCCTGACGAAGAATTATTTTATCTTCGATAACCAGATATACCGACAGATCATGGGCACGGCGATGGGCACCTGCTTCGCCCCCAGCTTTGCGTGTCTCTACCTTGGCTGGTGGGAGGAGCAGGTGGTCTGGACCCATGAACTGTACAAAAAACACATCAAAAGTTGGGCGAGGTTTATTGATGATGTTTTTTGTATATAGGACGGCACAAGAGAGGAAGCAGATGAATTTCCTGAATAATCCTGAATAAAAATGAGCTGAATTTAAGATTTACACATCAAATCAGCTCAGAAAGAATGGAATTCTTGGATGTAATGTTAGAAATTCAAAGTGGCAAGATTGAGACATCATTACACCGTAAGAGCACGGCAGGGAACAGCATGTTGCATGCCCGGAGCTGTCACCCAAATAATTTGATCCAAAGTATCCCGTATGGAGAGCTATTACGGGCAAAAAGAAATTGTAGTACTGTTGAAGGATACCAGAATGAATGTACTACTATGATCAAACGGTTCAAAGAAAGGGGTTACAGTGATCAGTGAATAGCAACAGCATGTAATAAAGTGGAGGCAAGAGAGAGAGAAGACTTACTGAAAACTAAAATCAAAGAAAATACGTCTCCATCAGAGAAAGTAAGATTTGTGACAACTTATAGCAATAAGGCTTATGAGATGAGAAAATGTTTAGATAAACATTGGAATATACTAAGAACAGACTTAGATTTAGAGAAAGCAGTGAGTAATTCTCCACAGATTACATTTAGAAAAGCGCGATCATTCAAGGATATGGTTAGTCCAGCAATGCTGCTAAAACCTGTAAAAACAGTAACTGGACCGGTGCAAGGGTTTTACATTTGTGGACAATGTAAGGCCTGCAAATACAGCTCTAACTGTAAATCTGTTAAGCTATCAGCCAACTGCGGTCCGTTCAGAATCCAGAAGCATGTTTCATGTGACACGGAATATGCATTGTATGCCCTTAGGTGCCCTTGTAACTTGTATTACATTGGCAGTACGATCCACAAGGCCAAGAAAAGAGTTTTGGAGCACTTAAGGGCAATTAATCACCATGACAAACAATATCCTATTGCTCGTCACTTCTTCAAGGAACACAAACAGAATACAAGTCTCCTCTCATTTGTAGTATTAGACTGCATACCTAGAAGGGAGAGAGGGGGTGATAGATTGAAGGAGTTGAGGAAATTAGAATCAAGAATGATAATCAAATTCCAAACACTGAACCCATCAGGACATAATGGAGATGAGGCATTAGCGGTCCATCTCGGTTGAAATATGTGCTAGAGTTGTATTGTTGGTTTTAAAAATAACGCTGTGTAAAAAGAACTTGCTGGAAACTTAATTTTAATTATGTGAAGCAATATCAGAATGTATTTTAATGGGTTTACTCTCTCATTGCAGATTACGGAAGGTCTGAGCATTCCTGAATGTTAAAGAGCAAAAGTATGTGATCTCTACACTCGGTTGAGTGTGAGTTGTTATGGTTACGGAAGTCAATTTGCATTGAAGTAGTGAGAGCATTGTTATAATCTCAAGGAGAGAATGTTTGATTAAGGTCCACTGGGGCTAGATCCGGGTTTTGATTTCAACTTGAAATATGAAGGTGGCAACCACCAAATGAACTTGATTAACAACAGGATTATGTACCTGGCGAGTCGCAATTCTGTTACAGAATGATTATGAAATTCCTTACTAACGATGAAGCTCGTATTATGTTCAAAGGATGAAATGATACAAACTGAGTTTAAGCCCACTGGGGCACAATAATAATAATAATAATAATAATAATGGGGTTTATAAAGCGCCTGGTTACACCATCCGGCGTGTCCCCGCGCTGTGGAAAAGAGTCTGAAGCATGACAGTAGCCAGGATCCATAGGTCCACTCTCATGGAAGAGGCTATTGAGAGAACAGATGAGTTTTAAGAAGCCTCCTAAACCTGATCTCTGATTGTTCCATCCTTAGCCCTAGCGGTAGTTTGTTCCAGTTTTGCGCCGCTAATAGGCGAAATGAGCGTCCACCCATTCTCGCTTTCTTAGTCCTGGGGATAACCAGCTGTCCTGTCCCGCCTGATCTCAATGTTCTACCTGGTCTATATCTTGTAATCAAATTTTCCAGGTACGTTGGAGCTTTTTGCCAAAGGATGCGATGGCAAATCAGCCAATGAAGGGCTTCAAGGGCAGATTTAGATGCGGCCCTTCTGGGAAGTCTCAAGATCAGGCGAGCAGCCGCATTCTGCAGGACTTGAAGACGTCTGATATTCTTTTCCGGGACACCCAGAAAGAGGACATTCCCGTAATCTAGTCGGTAGGTAACTAAGGCGTGAGTTACAGTCTGTCTGGTCTCTAGTGGGAGTAAATCAAGTTTGTTTTTGAGGGTTTTTAATATACAGAAACATTTCCCTACTAGCCGGCGGATGTGGCCTTCAAAAGAGAGGGCCGAGTCCACTCAGACTCCCTGATTCTTAACCTCTGAACATGGTATAGGGGTGGGGCCCAGACATTGCGGCCACCATTCTGATGTCCAATGAGATTTGTCTCTGCCAACCACTAACACCTCAGTTTTTGTACCGTTCAATTTCAAGCAGTTGTTATTCATCCAGGAGGCAAGCTCCTGCATGCATTGCTTAAAATTGGAAGCCTCAGCCGACGGCGCTTGAGATAGAGTGATGAACAACTGAGTGTCATCAGCGTATGACACTAATTCCACTCCAAACGCTTGCACCACCTCAGCACAAGCAGACTGACAACTATGCAACCGCAGGTCAAAATTGATTGACATGAATCAATTTATTTGGATATACACTGTGATGTGAGTGCGATATAATAATAATGTTGCCATCAAATGAATTGTGCCCACTGTTTTGGCATTTGATTATAATTTGAGAGGAATGTGATTTATGCTCAGGATATGTCATTGACACGTAACCAGATAAGGAATTATGGGACACCTAGTTCCTAGTAAAATAATTATCACGAAGTGGACCGTGATATAACAACATTTAATACGTGAAATATCGTTAGAATGCAGACTTTTTGATTAATGAATAAGAAATATGGTACAGAGAAAATTATGTATCTAAAAAAGAAAAAATTTGTGAGAGTATGTTTTCACTATTTACTTTGTCACATGACGAATGTTTTCCTTTTTGTATATAACTTTATTGTTTGAAACACTTAATTTCACTCGTGATCAAGCGGCTGCGGCTGCGAAACGCAATGGGTGTGATCGCAAATAAAACTTCACTTAAATGCATCTGGGCCTCAACTTGTTGTCTTTTGGAGACGATATGACAATCTCGTTGTTGGATTTATAGGGGTAAGGCGAAACCATGCTGAGGACCGCCATTTGAAAGTGGCGCGGGCTTATTTCTAAGCATGGGCGGATTTTGCGAATTGGCAATCCGCGAAATTGCGTATTTACGGATTCGCAATCCGCAAAATCCGCGAACTCTCGCGGATTTTGCGGATTCCTTTTTTTTTGTGTTCGCAAGTGTTTCTGCCATTTCGCAAGGGTTTTTTACCAGTTCGTAAACGCGAACTTACTTGTCGGGTAGCAACGGTCGCGACCATGTTGTTTCTACGTCTGGTTCATCACAGCACCCTCTGTTTCACCACTGCCACCCTCTGTTTCACCACTGCCACCCTCTGGCTCACCCATGCCACCCTCTGGCTCACCCATGCCACCCTCTAGTTCATCACTGTAGATTATGGGAGGAAAATCACACCTGCCCTGCCTCAACTGACATGAATGAATTAGGGGCTGATTAATGTGTCACTGAATTTGAACTTCCAGGCTGGCACCTGCTTCCTTATCTGTAATTGCTTTCTGTTGCAGTGTAATTTTTTTAACAGGACCTTTGTTGTATACTTGTAGCTATTCTCTGAGCCTGCTGTGAGGGTCAGAGCAGGGTCATAGAATAGTTGCAAGTAGGCAACTGAACTCTGAAGGGGCCCCTCAGGAAGCACTACAGGGAATGGTTACTAATGATAAGATTGAACTTTTGCACCTGCTGAGTGCTTTCAGTTTTGCAAAAATGCAGGAACAGGAAGTTGGAGACTGTGGGTCACTTCCTTCCTCCCACCCCCCCCCCCTCCCAAAATGGACTCCTTGCAAAGAAAAAGTGCAGGCAAATGTCAACCTGAGGAGTTATTCTGATAAAAATCATAATTTTCAAGGTTTATGCTGCCTGCTGGTGGATTTCGTGTGCGAAATTGCAAATTTTGCAATCTCGCAATTGCGGGATTGTCGCTGCCCGCCGCATCTACGTGTTCGCATGTGTTTACTCCTGCGAAATTGTATAGTATTCTAGTTGGCAAGTGCGACCAAGCAAAAAATCCGCTTCGCACGGATTTTACGAATTTTCGGCAAGTTCGCGAGAGTTCGCGGATTGCGAATTTGCCGAAAATCCGCAAAATCCGCGAGCGGAACGGATTTTACGCCCATGCTTACTTATTTCGCCATTCGTGTGGTATATATATTAAGCATGGGCGTAAAATCCGTTCCGCTTGCGGATTTCGCGGCTTTTCGGCAAATTCGCAATCCGCGAACTCTCGTGAATTTGCCGAAAATTCGCAAATCCGCGCGAAGCGGATTTTTTGCTTGGTCCCACTTGCCAAATAGAATACTATACAATTTTGCGTCGCGCTGCGTTAACTTACCGTCATTCAGCGTTTGAAGAGTTGTTTTTCTCCATGTTTTGTGTGCTGCGCCATTTTGGATCTTGCTGCGGGATCCTGCAGGAGTTTGTCGACCGCTATTATGTCATCGCGGCTTGCCACCTTGCACAGCGAGAGTTTGGCAACGCGAGTACGTCATAAAGGCCCGTGATCACGCATCGCGAGAGTAAACACTTGCGAACACGTAGATGCGGCAGGCAGCGACAATCTCGCAATTGCGAGATTGCAAAATTTGCAATTTCGCACAAGAAATCCACCAGCAGGCAGCATAAACCTTGAAAATTATGATTTTTATCAGAATAACTCCTCAGGTTGACATTTGCCTGCACTTTTTTTTGCAAGGAGGCCATTTGGGGGGGGGGGGGAGTTGGAGGAAGGAAGTGCCCCACAGTCTCCAACTTCCTGTTCCTGTCCAGCAGGCCCCTCGCAGTGCTTTCTTCATGTGCTGGTCACTTTGATTTGGATCTTGACCTGGAAGGATTACTTTTTGTGGATGCTGCTGGATATTTGGATTTGAGGCCTTTTTGACTTTCTTTGGATCACTTTTGGATTAGAAATTTCACAAGTAAGTTTGTTTGGGGCATTACAGTTGCTGCAACTACAATTTTTGAATTTTTTCAGAACATTAAATAAAATATATTGTGGGTAGCCACAGTATCCAGTAGGACCAGGGTTAGTTATGGGTGCATGATGCAACTGTTTTGTTGAATTTCAACATCATTTATGGTATGGATGGCATTGGATTGTGGTGATTTTGGTGTGTTTTTCGATTGTTTGGGGTGTTGTTGGGGCCTTTTGCCCAGGGGTACTCACTCAGTGGTGCATGGGCCTAGTCTTTCTGTGTGGTCTCTATAATGTAACCATCATGGAGGGCATGGTTGGCATTGGATTGTGGTGATTTTTGTGTGTTTTTCGATCTTTTTGGCTGTTGTTGGGGCCTTTTGCCCAGGGGTACTCACTCAGTGGTGCATGGGCCTAGTCTTTCTGTGTGGTCTCTTGAATGTAAAGATCATGGAGGGCATGGATGGCATTGGATTGTGGTGATTTTTGTGTGGTTTTCGATTTGTTTTGGCTGTTGTTGGGGTCTTTTGCCCAGGGGTACTCACTCAGTGGTGCATGGGCCTAGTCTTTCTGTGGGGTGTCTTGAATGTAAAGAACATGGAGGGCATGGATGGCATTGGATTGTGGTGATTTTTGTGTGTTTTTCGATTTTTTGGGGTGTTGATGGGGCATAGCCATGTGGGTGGGAGCCATTTTGAGGCCTGGTCCAGGGCCATGTGGTAGGGGTGAAGGGGCCATTTTGAATCCAGGCAGTGTGCTTTGTGCCATAGGCCTGCATCCAATGTGCCTTGCTTTCATCCATTATGCCCAGGGGTACCCAGTGGTGCATGGGCCTAGTCTTTCTGTGTGGTCTCTTTAATGTAAACATCATGGAGGGCATGGATGGCATTGGATTGTGGTGATTTTTGTGTGTTTTTCGATTTTTTGGGGTGTTGATGGGGCATGGCCATGTGGGTGAGGGCCATTTTGAGGCCAGGTCCAGGGCCATGTGGTGGGGGTGAAGGGCCATTTTGAATCCAGACAGTGTGCTTTGTGCCATAGGCCTGCATCCAATGTGCCTTGCTTTCATCCATTATGCCAAGGGGTACCCAGTGGTGCATGGGCCTAGTCTTTCTGTGTGGTCTCTTTAATGTAAACATCATGGAGGGTATGGATGGCATTGGATTGTGGTGATTTTTGTGTGTTTTTCGATTTTTTTGGCTGTTGTTGGGGCCTTTTGCCCAGGGGTACTCACTCACTGGTGCATGGGCCTAGTCTTTCTGTGGGGTGTCTTGAATGTAAAGATCATGGAGGGCATGGATGGCATTGGATTGTGGTGATTTTTGTGTGTTTTTCGATTTTTTGGGGTGTTGATGGGGCATGGCCATGTGGGTGGGGGGCATTTTGAGGCCTGGTCCAGGGCCATGTGGTAGGGGTGAAGGGGCCATTTTGAATCCAGGTAGTGTGCTTTGTGCCATAGGCCTGCATCCAATGTGCCTTGCTTTCATCCATTATGCCCAGGGGTACCCAGTGGTGCATGGGCCTAGTCTTTCTGGGTGGTCTCTTTAATGTTAACATCATTGAGGGCATGGTTGGCATTGGATTGTGGTGATTTTTGTGTGTTTTTCGATCTTTTTGGCTGTTGTTGGGGCCTTTTGCCCAGGGGTACTCACTCAGTGGTGCATGGGCCTAGTCTTTCTGTGTGGTCTCTTGAATGTAAAGATCATGGAGGGCATGGATGGCATTGGATTGTGGTGATTTTTGTGTGTTTTTCGATTTTTGGGGGTGTTGATGGGGCATGGCCATGTGGGTGGGGGCCATTTTGAGGCCTGGTCCAGGCAGGGCCTGGCCATGTGGGTGGGGGTCTAGGGGCAATTTTGAAGCCAGGCAGTGTGCTTTGTTGTGTCATAGGCCTGCACCCAGTCTGCCATGCTTTCATCCATTATGCCCAGGGGTACTCTGTCAGTGGTGCATTTTATTGGCCTTTCCATTTTGGGGGGTGGGTATAATAAAAATGCTTACTTGCAAACTATTAATTGAAGTGCTACATATGCAACATTTATTTAACTGATGTTCCTCTGGCTTTGTTTGCTTTTAGGTGCAGAAAGACGAATTATCAGCCTCATCGTTCCTCATCAGTGCCAGGAAGAAGTCCTGCTGCGGTGTGTGCAGCACAACGTCACGTGTGGCCACAGACAACTCTGCAACTTGTGCAACTGCGGCCTGCTGTTCTGACATCTGAAGTAGATGGCCCCAAAAAAAGTTACCCGTAGCTCCTCTAGCAAGAAAGTTGCCAGTAAGGAGCAGAAGAAGCAAGTGGCGCCACTTACCAAGGAGACTGGTGTGCCGACCGCCACATTTTTTTGGGGAAAAAAAAGTACGCCTGCAGCAGCAGCGCGGCGTCTGCTGGGGACCAATCTGGGAGCAGTACCTCCGCTCCATTGGGCTCAGTGCCACCACCACCACGCCAACTTAGGTCCAAGCCCTTGAGTGCTGTAGAGGCAGCCAGTATAGTTGTTCAATCACCATCGACCAGTGATGTTGGCTCACCGCAAGAAAGTAGCAGCATCCCTCAATCAACACAGGTTGTTGTAACTCATCTGACGAGTGTTCAACAACCACAGCCGCAACAACAACCACATGTGCAAGTAGTACAAGCCCAAGTACATGTGGAAGGAGAGGCGGTGCAAGGAGAGGAGCAAGCAGAGGTGCATGGAGCGGCACAAGTGCCCACAATAGTTGTTCCTCCCGAAGTAGGGGCACATCAGGAAATCGACATTCAAGCCGAGGTATCACATGAGGAAGCCACTCCTCCTGATGATTCATTGTCTTCCAGATCCCCAGCAAGGAAAAGATCAAGGATGGTGTCTACTTCTTCTTCAAGCCCACTTCCTTCTGATGATATGGATGAAACTTGGGAACCACCACGGCCGTCTGAGAGTGAGGCACACCATGATCTGACAAAGGTAACTAAGCGTAAAAGAAGGTCCCCGAAAGTCTCAGAGTTATGGAGTGTGATGATGACGCTGAACAAGAAGTGGCGTATACTCCTGCTGATGAAGACTCTCACGACGACGACGCAGTCATCATACACATCACTCCAGCCTCAGCAGGCATGCAGCAAACAGACATTTTAACCCTAGCCCGAAATGCTGCTGAGCGTGATGATGATGATGGCGACTTGGGAATGGGACCACCACAAATGCAGTTAACTAGTACACCACCACCTACAGCTTCCATATTTTCTCACCAGAAGGGACTGTAGAAAAAGGGGTCAGGCAGATCAGGTCGATCACCCCTTTTGAAGGTTTGCCCGGCGTTAGCCGCCTCTCACCCAACTCACGGTTACCAAATAAAGAGGCAGGCGCTGGAGACTGGAAGGCAGGAAACAGGAGTTTATTCCGACGGAGCAGAACACGTCAAATCAGACAACAGGGTATCTTCTCGAGGTGCTCTAACCGCATCTCTGAGGCCTGGCCTCTTATACACAGGTTTATGGCTTTATTACATTTATGTCATCCGTGGTATTGCTTTGAAGTTCAAAAAGGCATTTTTGGAATCCCCGGTTCAGGCCCGTTCTCACACATATCTACAGTAGAGGTCCCCACCCAAATCTCAGCATGATGGCTATCGCGCAGCTGGACATTCCGCTGGGAACAGGAATGTGGGCGATCGGTCGGATCTAGGGGCGTGAAGGCATTGATTAATCCCCGCTCCTTTGATGTGGGGCGAAGTCCTACTGTAGGGGGCAATAAACTGCATCTGTTGAGCTAAGTGATGGCCTGGGGTCAGGCCGGACAATCGGGCAGGGAGGAAGAGGTTATCAAAAGGGCCTGTTCTATGAATGAGATGAAAGAGTGAGGGGGTTTCAGCACGGGATGTGGCTCGGAGACAGGGTCGCGCTGGAGGTGCGTTTATGACTCAAGCAGGAGAGACCGGGGGCTGTCGGGGATGCTTGAGAGGCCGGGGAGTGAGGGGGAGAGAGAGACGCTGGCTATCGGGAGTGGGCAGAGAGGCCATGGCAATCAAAATGGTTGCTGCTTACGCGCACGTATGGATCTGAAAAGGACAAGATGGCGCCGATAATGTTTACGCCACAATCCAGATTTTAACAGTCCTCCCTTTTCAACATATCTAGCAAGCTTGTCAATTTAGGTCTATCCCCATTATATTACGTATTTCGATATCATACAAAGCTTTCATACGTTCAGCTTCGAAATTCGGAGTCTTAGGGCACATGCAGTTAGTAATGAGTGAACACAAAGGTGGCAAGCATTGAATACCTAGGCAGCACCCACACAGTACCACGACCGGTATCAATATAAATGAAAACAACCTCCATCCCCAGTCCTTCAAAGTACCCCAAAACAGCTCCCAAGCGACCATCCTTCTTGCTCCTGGTGAACCTCTGAGGAAAGTCTGTGGAGGTGCTCGATTGCTTTGTAGACTGAGGGCGAGTTATCTGGCACGTAGGTGCAACAGCTGGATCCGATGATGCGGCATGCTCCTCCACGGTCAGCTAGAACCACATCTAGAACAAGGCGGTTCTGAAGAGCCACCAGGCGGACTGCCTGAAGCTCGGCCGTATTGTTAGTGAGGATGCCAGCCGTGATGTTCATGGTTGTTTCTACTGCCTGGGTCAGGTGTCGGATGGCGCGGCTGTTTGCCATTGGGCCCCACAGAGGAACAAGTCCCTTCACTGCATCCGGGAACTGTGCTCCGGTGGAGTCGGCTTGTTCAATGTCTCTTGCGCGCTTCTGCCGGTGATGGTTTGCTGGGGCCACGTACGTTGGAGGGAGAATGAAGGCGATGTAGCAAGTACCCCCCCAACTTTTTGGAAGCCAAGTGTAAGCTTTGGTGCCACAAACAAAGTACATATTTGGAGAAGCAACAAAGGAGGGGGCATCAATTGAGTACAATGTTCTGGTGATGTGGCAGGAACTGTGACCCACCAGCTGTGTTCCCAGGCCTTCGAGGCACACGAGGCCCGTTACATTGATAACAGACAGAGCCACAGTCAGAGTGGCAGCAGTTCGTTTCCGTAGGTAGGAGAAGGTGGGTCTGGCTGGATTATGGAACACCTGCATTTCAACTCGTTCCTTGGCAGGGATGTCCATATGGAAGGAGGAACCAGAGGTCAAAGGACAGAAGGGAGCAGATGTCCTCCCGGTTTTGTTCAGCCAGAACCCATGGTAGAAGTGTGACACTGTTTGACCAGAAGTGGCGTTGTCCTTGTAGCTCTCTTGCAAGAGGATCAACCAGGCAAGGCAGGAGCCATGAACTGAGAAAGGGGAAGGGATGAAAGGGATGGAGTGTCCGGTGGCATGCGGGAGCAACCCGCAGATCCAGCAGTTTGTGGCGTTGGCGGCAAGGTTGTGTTGGTGCAACAGTTGCACGAAGGAATTGTTCCAAAACTCCTTACGCCTTTCTCGGAGCTGAGGCGAAAGGGAGATCAGGTGATGCTCTTTCATAGTGGTTGGCTGTGCAGTGGTCAGCAATATCTGATGAGCGGGTGCGCTCTCTTCCATGATCCAGAAGGAAGTCATGAGGAGGAGGCAAAAGAGGAGGACAATGAAAAGGGCAATTGTCTTTGATTTGTGCATACTGTCAGTCTTTGGGTTCCTGTAGTGGGTATTTCCGGTTGCTCCCATCATTTTCTTATCTGGCGCTTCCATCATCTTCTTATCTGGCGCTTCCATCATCTTCGAGGTGCTCGGTAGTGGGCAGAACCGCAGACTTCGTTTAGCTTCTCTCCGGGTAACCCTTGGTTGTGTTTAGGCTACCGTTCTGAGGTTCAACTTAGTCTGTGGTCTACTTAGCCGAAGCTCCCTCCTTTCGACGCAGGAAATACCCTTCCCTGGATGGCACAGTGGGATCAGAGAATTTTGCAAGTTCGAGTGCCTCGGTATCAGGATAACAGTTCAGTGATGGCCGGTCTTTGTTCAGGAGCTCATCTTGGGTGCTGACGTTTTCTGTCGTGGCCAGGGTCGAGGAGACCTTCTTACAGTGGTGTGCATGTAGCCAGTGCCGTTTCCCCTCCACTCGAAGAGCCGTCCGGGTGGTGATCAGTACTTGCCAGGGGCCCGTCCACCGGGGTTCCAGACTCTTTGCCCGTTGGAAATTTCGGATCAGCACATAATCCCCCGGTTGGATATCGTGACCCGGGCCCCTGGAAGCATCGGGGATGGCCTGCTGCACCTGCTGATGAATGACAGACAACGTTTTAGTCAATTTGCACAAGTAATCAGACAGTAGGACATCCGGGACGTCGTGAATGGAGGTCGGTTTAGGGGCAGTCCAGAGGTTCATCGGTCGCCCAAATACAACCTCGTAGGGGGTCAAATGGTGCTTAGTGGGAGTGGAGCACATCGATAGCAATGCCAGTGGGAGGGCATCTGGCCATTTAAGTCCTGTGGTGGCCACTATCTTCGACAGTTTTAGTTTCAGTGTGGCGTTGTGTCGCTCAACTAAGCCAGCAGATTGGGGGTGAAAGACTGCATGAAACCTCTGTTTTACACCCAACCCTTTCAAGATTAGTTGGATAACTTCAGCTATGAAGTGGGGGCCGTTGTCGCTCCATAGAATTTGACAAAGGCCGTAGCGAGGGAAAAACCCTTTCAGTAGTACCTTGGCAGTGGTCATGGCAGTGTTATCACGGGTTGGATAGGCTTCTACCCATTTGCTGAAGGCACACACAATGACTAATACATACTTCAGGCTTTGGCATCTTTCTAGTTGGATGTAGTCCATCTGGAGGACCTCAAAAGGATGGTCGGGGACCCCAAACCCTCCCCGGGGTACCACAGTTCCTTTCCCAGGGTTGTGTTGCAGGCAGATAAGGCATTTCTGGACCAGGCGTCTGGCTGAGTCGGGGATTTTGTCGTTGTGCCAGACCTTGGAGATGAGTTCGATCATGGGGGCAGATCCTATGTGTGCAGGGGAGTGAGCCATAGTCAGTATGGGGATCAGGTACGAGTTGGGTAGCAACCATTTATTAGTGTCCTTTGTCCGCCAGCAGCCTTCATCGTCTTTCAATCCCACCCGTGCCCATTCAGTCAATTTGTGTGGTGAGCTGGCCATCTGGATGTCCCTAATCGTTTCCCTAGCGTCAGTCCATTTTTCTGCTTGTGACCTGGTCACATACATGCGTGTCGTCATCCTATTCTCAGCTGTGGTTCGGGCAGTGATGTCGGCCAGTGCGTTTCCCTGTCCGACTAAGTCTGTCACCTTCCTGTGTGCCTGGCATTTGATTACGGCTAATCGTTTGGGGAGGAGGACTGCTTCAATCAGGGCGGAGACTAGATCTCCGTGGAGGATGGGCGTGCCGTGGGACGTCAGGAATCCCCTTTCTCTCCACAAGAGTCCAAAATGGTGAACCACTCCGAAGGCGTACTGGCTGTCCGTGTAAATGTTTGCCGTGGTCCCTGTCGCTATAATACATGCTCGTGTGAGGGCAATCAGTTCTGCCGCCTGTGCGGATCGTTGTGTGATGCGCGCTGTCTCAATTACTGTTCGGGCTGTCGTTACTGCATAGGCAGCTGAGGTGGTGCCGTCGGAGAGTTTGATGCAAGAGCCGTCTACCCATAGCTCTCCGTCCGTGTCTGTGAAGGCGGTGTCTCGGAGGTCAACTCTACTCCTAGTCTGTTCGTCTTTGAGGGTCACACAGTCATGTATAGGGGGGACATTTGGGTCGTTTCCGGGCAGAGGCAACAAGGTGGCTGGGTTCAGTGTGGTGCATCTTTTCAGCGTGATGTGGGGTGCAAACAGAGTCAGTTCGTATCCAGTCAGTCGTGCGCTAGTCAGGTGTTGTGTCTTAGTCTGGTTCAGGAGGGTGTCAACAGCATGGGGCACTAATACCGTGAGGGAATTCGATAGTACGATCCCCTCACTTTGTCGGATAGAGACAGCAGCGGCAGCTACGGCTCGAAGGCAGGCAGGCAAGGCTCTCGCTACGGGGTCAAGGGTGGCAGAGAAATAGGCACATGGTCGTTGCTTGGGGCCAATAGTTTGAGTCAGGACAGACAAAGCCCACCCCTCCCTTTCGTGAGTGTAGAGAGAGAATGGCTTGGTGTAATCGGGGGTTCCTAGGACTGGTGCAGAACAAAGGGCGTCTCGAAGTTCTTTGAAGGAAGATTGGCATTCGGGGGTCCAAGGGAGTGGGAAGGGGACATCTTTGGCTAGTAGGGAAAGTAGTGGCTTTACAATGAGGCTGAAATTTGGCAACCACTGCCGGCAGAAGGAGGTGAGGCCTACCAGGGAGCGGACTTGTTTCTGGGTCTTTGGGACAGGGGTTTCTAGAATGGCCTGAATTCGATCGGGTGTAAGCTTTCTCCCGTCTTTGGACAAGAGGTGGCCTAGGTAGGTGACCTGGGGTTGGCAGAATTGTAACTTTCTCTTGGAGACCTTGTGGCCATTTTCCGCAAGGAAGTGCAAGAGTTGGATGGTGGCTGTGACTGCAAGTGGAGTGGTGTCGGCCGCCAAAAGGATGTCATCGACGTACTGTATCAACACCACTCCCTCCGGTAGCTGAACGGCGTCCAGCTGTCTCTTGAGGGCCTGGCTATAGATGCTGGGACTTTCTGTGTAACCTTGGGGAGCTCTACAAAATCTATATGAGCGGGATTTTAACGTGAAGCCGAAAAGGTAGCGGCTGTCTGGGTGGATGGGGATGGAGAAGAAAGCGTTCTTGAGGTCTATTACAGTGAAGGTGGTGACTGTGGAAGGAATCAGGGTCAGAATGGTGGCGATATCTGAGACTACGGGGTACTGAGGTACAACTACCTTGTTGACCTCTCGAAGGTCGATGATGAAGCGGTTCGCTTTCTCATCTCCCTCGCCCTGCTTCTTTACAATGGGTAGGATAGGGCTGTTGCAAATATTGCTGACCACTTCCTCTACCACTCCTGCCTCTACCAGGGACTGGATTATCATTACCAATGCCTTCTCACCTTCGGGCGATATCCGATACTGTGGGAGTTTTGGGAGTATCGCATCTTGGCGAACAGTTATGTGCACGGGGTCGATCATCATTCGTCCTACGTCAGCGTCAGTTTTAGCCCACAGATACAGAGGTAGAGAGTCATGTAAGGATGCGTCAGCGTCAGAGATGGAGAACATGCGTCGTGCGGGATGAGGTCTGAGCAAAGTCGGGTTATCGTACAGAATGACTCGAACTCCGTCCTGTGAACACCTGATAGTAGCTCGGAAATGCTTCAGTAAGTCAAGTCCCATAATGGCATCGGGGGTGTTGGAGGAAAGCAGAAACGTCGTATCAGTGGGGTTACTGTCCAAGGCGAAGGAAACCGGTGCGGATAAGGGGTTAGTGGAGGGCGTTCCATCAAAGCCTATTGATGTTATGCGTGAGCCAGACAAGGGTGCCCTTGGAATCAGTCGTTTAGATAACGCACTACGTGTCGCGCCAGTGTCTACCAGAAATGGAGACTTCGTACCTAGGACCTTAGCGGTGACATAAGGACCTTGCTGGTCAACATAGAGCTCGACTGGATCCCTCCCTTGCCCTAGGCAGTCCTATGCAAAGTCACGGGCATCGTCATAGTCAGTCTGCTGGCACTGGTTCTGTCGGGGGTGGTCAAAAGTGTTCGGTCTGCCTGATCTGTCATTGCTGGCGTCGTTTGCGTGCCCTCGTCCCTGTCCTCTATTTTTCGGCCCACCCGCTACGTCTTTTGCGTCCCTATTTTTGTACATTTCTAGCAGGACCGGGCACTGGGACTTCCAATGCCATATCCTTTGCAAAACGCACACTGGTTCTCATCGAGGTCTGTTCGTGGAGCGCCGGGTGCGGGTGTGCGGTCTCTTGGGGGTGGATTTCTAGGAGCATTTGACTGGTAGTTTCCTCTATACTGTTCCCTTCCTGTCGTCACTCCTTGCAATTGAGCAATCATCACTCGTTCTTTCAAGTCCTTTTTCTTTTTCTCAGTCGCCCTATCGTTCTCGTTCTTTTGCCGTTCGTAGTATTGAGCCATCTGAAGGATAGCCGCGGGTTTGGAGGCAGCCCAACTACTTTCACTAGTCTGCAGTTTTTGCGAGACTTCTGGTGTCAGGCCTTTTACAAAGTTCTGGACGAACAAGTGATGTCCGGTCACAGAGGTCATGTCCTGGCCACTGTAATCGGAGAACACCGTTTCGAACCGGGAGAAATATTCTGAGGCGTCTTCCTGTGGTTTCTGGCAGCAAGCCGTTACTATCGACCAGTCCACCTTCTTTTCTGGTACTATGGTTTTCAGTTTTAGTACTATTTTGTCTGGCAGGTCTAGAATCGCTTTCAAGGGTTTCTGTCCAGGCTCTCGCTGTTTGTCTATGCCATCGAGTTGTGACCAGGTATGTCCGAACAGCTCAAGGTGGTCGACTTTCCGGATTTGCTTCCACACATCAGCTGGCAGACATAGCCCGAAGAACAAGTCGATGTCCGCTAGGGTCATAATCGTCGAACCCAAGGCGGTACCTAATTCTGTGTAGAAGGCAGTGGGGTTCTTTCGTAGATCGGGCAAGGACTTTCGGAAAGTCAGGATGTCTTGCCGATCCCAGGGTTGGTAGACCCAGTTGTACACTACCCTCCCTCTCGCATCTTGGTGGTTAATATCGTCGTGTGTTCCCTGTCCTCGCGAGGGGACCCAATAAGGTGCCGCTTCTCTTATTGGCATCATGGTGTCAGTTCTCTCGGTTTGAGGTTCAGTCGCTACAGGGGTTGTGGTGTCGGCTTCTAATTTTTGTTCAGTGAGGTGGCGGAAGACTTCAAGCGTGCGCGAGAAGAGGTCCGTCACATCACCCTCGCCCTCGTCTCCAATGTCGACTTTTCTATACAGAGCCGTTAGGCTTTCAGGACCTTTGGCTTGGTACCGATCTTCATAGGCATTAAGGGTGTGATAACAGAAACGTGCAACAAAGTGTCGTTTGTGGTTATCAGCATATGTATTGCATATATCTGTCACGTAATCTTCGTTTTCTTTCCGTTCTACTAGCGTCTTTACGATCTTATCAATCCCTGCTCGTTCATTCTTACTCAATCGATTTAGCCTAGCAAAGTCTTTCTTCTCAGTTTCGGGCTCGTCTAATGTTGCTGCTTGCGCTGCGCTGAGTACAAGGGGCTCGGCCGGCGCGGAGGCCGTGAGGACCGAGGCTCTGGCACTGCTCTCATCTGTGCTAGGGGGTTGCGTGCGTTGCACTAGAGGTTGGGAAGGGGCGTATGGAGGGGGCATGTAGATGATCGGGGGACCTAGCAGTAGATCATCGTTCGCTCGCTGCTTCGGAGGTAGCTCAGGGTAAAGCGTAGAGGGTGTTCTAACGGGACATTGGCTCGATGTCTCGGATTCTTGCTTCAGTCTAGCTCCCTCTCTTTCCTTTATCTCTTCTTTCAACTTGCTCGCGGCTAAATGAGCTGCTTTTCGCAATTCTTTCTCTAGTCTGACTTCGTTTCTTTTCTTTCGTTGTTCCGTCTCCTTGCGCCACATGCCGAAACTATCAAGCATAGTGGGCGTTGTTTTATTGTTACAAAGGGCTGTTTCTAGCACGCTTATTTTTGCGTCATCGAAGGATCCTATCAGTGGCCACTGACTTTCCTGATCCTTTTTAGTATATTTATGCCATAACTTACTATAAGCTACGCCGACTAGTCCATACTTTAAAAACATATCCTTATTAGGGGTGCCCTCCAGAGGAGCCGGATGATCCACCTCTAATAAGCGGTCCGGGCTGAACCAACTACTGAACAATGGGGAGAAGATAGGCATGACGGGTTACAATGGGGACAAAAGTCTGCACTACCTACCCTTTCACTGCTTACAAAGACTAGACAGAATATCTCTATTCCACGTTATTTGTAAGCAGAGAATACCGCCAAAGAACCAATATCGAACAATTAATGTCCGTTCAATCAAACAATCAGTGGCGAGAAAGAAATAGGCACGACGGGTTACAACGGGGGCAAAGGCCTGCGTTACCTATTCTTCACTATCTGCAAAGGAGGACAGAATACTTTTATCCTTCCCCGTTTGTAGACAGAGAATTCTCGAGAAAACAATCCTCGAACAAACAATGTTCGGGCAAACAATCAATCAGTGGGGGAGAAAGATAGGCACGACGGATTACAACGGGGGCAATGGCCTGCGTTACCTACCCTTCACTACCTGCAAAGGAAGAGAGAATACTTTCTATTCCTCTCTGTTTGCAGACAGAGAATCTCCAAGAGAACCAACAATTCGGAGAGTAATACTAGTATTTTCCAATCAATCAATCAAATATTTCACAGTTTGTCGTGTTACACGACCTTACCCGGACCGCATGGACAGTTTCCTGTCTTCCGATTCCAGCGCTCGATCGTCCTCTATCTTCTGTCGTGGCACTCCTGATGGTTCCCAGTCAGGACCGTAGATCACTCGAGAGAGGTCTGCTCGGAACCAGTGAAGTTCGGATGATTGGCTGCCAGACGAGGGTCTATCGGGCAGGTGCACTTCCCGATCGTTGCAGTCGTTCACTCCGTCGTCAGGACCTCTCCCACTGGATCCACGTGTCGCTGATGGGCCCCACGTTCGGGACGCCAAATGTAGAAAAAGGGGTCAGGCAGATCAGGTCGATCACCCCTTTTGAAGGTTTGCCCAGCGTTAGCCGCCTCTCACCCAACTCACGGTTACCAAATAAAGAGGCAGGCGCTGGAGACTGGAAGGCAGGAAACAGGAGTTTATTCCGACGGAGCAGAACACGTCAAATCAGACAACAGGGTATCTTCTCGAGGTGCTCTAACCGCATCTCTGAGGCCTGGCCTCTTATACACAGGTTTATGGCTTTATTACATTTATGACATCCGTGGTATTGCTTTGAAGTTCAAAAAGGCATCTTTGGAATCCCCGGTTCAGGCCCGTTCTCACACATATCTACAGTAGAGGTCCCCACCCAAATCTCAGCATGATGGCTATCGCGCAGCTGGACATTCCGCTGGGAACAGGAATGTGGGCGATCGGTCAGATCTAGGGGCGTGAAGGCATTGATTAATCCCCGCTCCTTTGATGTGGGGCGAAGTCCTACTGTAGGGGGCAATAAACTGCATCTGTTGAGCTGGTTGATGGCCTGGGGTCAGGCCGGACAATCGGGCAGGGAGGAAGAGGTTATCAAAAGGGCCTGTTCTATGAATGAGATGAAAGAGTGAGGGGGGTTCAGCACGGGATGTGGCTCGGAGACAGGGTCGCGCTGGAGGTGCGTTTATGACTCAAGCAGGAGAGACCGGGGGCTGTCGGGGATGCTTGAGAGGCCGGGGAGTGAGGGGGAGAGAGAGACGCTGGCTATCGGGAGTGGGCAGAGAGGCCATGGCAATCAAAATGGTTGCTGCTTACACGCACGTATGGATCTGAAAAGGACAAGATGGCTCCGATAATGTTTACGCCACAATCCAGATTTTAACAGGACCTCCATCCACCTCGACCTCCATTTCCTCAATTAGTGGTGCTGTAAGTGCACAACGTACTAGATTTCTGCAACACACATCCTTCAGTTCATCTGGCATTAGCAGCATTCCCAGTATCGCCTCCTCCGCCCCCCCCTCACATTTGAAGTCCGCAGTTTGGGACTTCTTTAGTGTTAGCCCAACAAGGGAAAACATAGCCATTTGTACCATTTGTAAGGTTCGAGTTAGTCGTGGTAAGCTTGGTACCAACTATGGTACCGGAGGCCAGAGAGGTCATCTTGAGAGACAGCACACTGTCAAATGACTGGCGCACCTAAGGGAGATCAAGGATGCCCGAATTGCAAGTCAACAAATTGTATCCGTTGATGTTTAATCTGCTGATGACGAGGAGGAAGAAGCG
The DNA here is from genome assembly GCF_964261635.1 of Lissotriton helveticus. NCBI lineage: Eukaryota > Metazoa > Chordata > Amphibia > Caudata > Salamandridae > Lissotriton > Lissotriton helveticus. The sequence goes on along the minus strand of NC_136064.1, from coordinate 102,653,283 downwards.
TCAAACATTTCTTCAGTTACACCCAGTACCTGTGTCAGCAGCACACTCCCTGCAAGATATATGAGCCACACTAAGAGTGTGGGAGAGAGTGAGACACCAATGCGTAAAAGTTCATCATCACTGAGCGTAACTGGGTCGCAGAAGTCATCATCATCCCGTAAAATGGTCCAGCCCACCATTAGAAGCATGTTGTTTTCAGAAGCGCCATATGAACGCAACCACCCAATGGCGCGTCTGTATAACACTAAGCTGGCTAAAATGCTAGCGCTGGACCTTCTCCCTTTTTCTTTTGTAGAAGGGGTGGGTTTTCTTGAAATGGTGGCAACGCTCTGCCCTAAATGGAAGGTTCCTAGCCGGTTCTATTTTGCCAGAGTTGCGGTTCCAGCACTCCCTGAAGATGTGCTGGAGGTGATTGGGGCAGCTTTGCAGAAGAGTGCTGTTCACACTTTACATCTGACAACAGACATGTGGACCAGTTGCGCAGCCACTGATTACATATGCATCACTGCAGACTGGGTCTCTTTTTCAGGGGTTAAAGCAAAGATAAACGCAGGTGTTGACGAGGACAAAGTTTATAAAGCTGCTCGGAAACATGCAACAATAGCCATGTTTGGCATGGAGAAAAGTCATACAGGAGAAAACATTTTGCATGAGTTTAACACAAAGGTCTTTGAATGGCTGTCCCCAAGAAAATGGGTAGTGGGATCAGTGGATCACTGTCCCATCCTGTGTTGCACACCTTAATTCCTCTTCCAGAAAAAGAGGTTCCAAACTTGTTTTCAACGTTTCAATTATGCTTTTATTCAGCAAAAGTTTCTTGATTTGCGTTTTTACACAAAATTGTTCATCATTTTTTAGACATTTGTGCGGTTTCTCTTTATATGTTTAAACATATCAACACTGTCCTTTTAAAGCCATCCAATGCATTTCGAGGCTTACCGCCTCTTCGTCAGGGAAAAGGATACTGAAATAAAATAAAATGTAGAATGCAATAAATGTTCAATAATTAATGTAAATCATGGCTGGTGTTGGGGGTTGTTCAGTGTGGGAGAGGAAGGGTTGTGTTTGGAGTCGTGCGTATTTATAGTGGCACCTTAGAAAAATTATCCCGCAACCTGTGTAACGTGGTTTACAAGTATCGACTTTGGGCTTACGTGTGGCTCTGTCGTTGGGACTCGCGTATTCTGAAAATTGCAAAATGCCTATTAGAATATTCTTAAAATTACTCAAGCGGGAAAGCTATCAGAAGCGGTAATGCTCCGTAGAGCTGTCGACTTCCCGTAGGGACTGACCTGTTAGTTCGTGCTTCGGTCTCTAAGCTGGTATCGCGCTTCCGCCATCTTGCGAACCGGGGTCTCAGTGCGAGTTAGGTGCTCGTGTCATGTGATGTTAGTAGCGGTCATGTGATCATAGAAACTAAAGACAGCTTCTGAGTGCGCTTGTTAGTCTGTTGTTCTGTGGCTGGTTAACGGGGTGAATACCGTTTCTAAGGTGTTATATAATATTAACCTGAAGGATGAGGGAAAATTAAAAAGTGGATAAAGTGGTACTGAGGGTTAACAATACATCACATTAAATTTAAAACAGTAGAACATAAATGTGAAGTTCATATTGAGGATGCACAGGGGTCCATTGTCACTCCATTCGTTGGTCCCTTTATATGTTATCATAAATAGCAAGAGAGTTCAATCCTTTCGTTGAGCCCAGATGGTTTCTGGGTAGATAGTCTTTGTATCCATGCATTTTCGCGTTGGAGAAGATATTTTGTGTTATCTCTACCTTCTGCTTTCTCAATAGTTTCCAGTACCATAAATCTCAGTTGAGAAATGTTATGGGAGTGTTCTTGAAAGTGCACGGCCACTGTAGATTTTATGTTCTTTAATCGTATGTTTGATTTGTGTTCGAACAGTCTTGTTTTGATTTTTCTTTCAGTTTTGCCAATGTAGACTTTGCCGCATGGGCATTTTAAAGCGTAAATCAGATTGCTAGAGTCGCATGTGGCGTTCACTTGAATTTTAATTGCATTCCCCCTCGTGGGATGATTGATCACATTTCCTTTCATGACGTTATTACAGTTCCCACAGTTCAAGCATGGTTTAGTACCCATGAATTTGGTGGCTGGTTTCTGTTTGTATTGGACTAGTTCACCGATGTTAGGTGCCCTCGTGAACGCAAACAATGGAGGTTCTTGAAATATCTGGTTGAAATCTGGTTCCAAATTAAGTAATGCCCAGTGTTGGTGTATGATGCTTTTGAACTTCGCACTGGCGGTTGAGTATTTAGACACTGCCACTATACGGTTTTGTTCTTTATCCTGTCTGGGTTTAAGTAGTTTAGATCTTTCAATTGTGTTAATCCTCTCTATGGATTCCTTGATGATTTGAGGAGGGTACCCTCTTTGGTGAAATTTCTCCGCTACTTCTGTGATTCTCAATGTGGTGTTTTGCGGGTCTGATATTATACGCTTGACTCTCGCCATTTGGGAAAATGGGAGATTTTTCCTGAGGTTTGGCTCATGAAAACTTGAAAAATGAAGCATATTATTTCTGTCTGTAGGCTTCGTGAATAAGTCAGTTTCAAATCCTTGAGAGTTCACTGTGACTTTTACATCCAAGAAATTGACGCTTGTGTCCGATATTTCCCAAGTTAATTGGATTCGTTCGTCAATCAGATTAAATTCGGTTAGTAAATTAGATAGTATCTCTTTACTGCTCTTCCATACGATGAATATATCATCGATATATCTCGTGAATAATTTCAGGTTGTCCGTCCACTCCTTTTTTGTGAAAATATGAGCTTCTTCATATTGTTGCATGAACAAATTAGCATAGACTGGTGCTGCCGAGTTGCCCATAGCCATGCCCACAAGTTGAAGATACCAGGTGTCTTGATATTTAAAATAACTATGATAGAGAGTAAACAGCATAAGTTCCATAAGGAATGTTTGAAATCCACTGTCAATTGAAGAGTTTAACAAAGTTTTTTCAATCGCTTCAATGCCCAATGAGTGGGGTATTGATGTATATAAGGACCGTACATCTGCTGTACATAGGATTAAGGTCTCATCCGGATTGATTTCAATACTGTGCAATTTGGAGATGAAGTCAGTGGTGTCCCTTGTGTAGGTCCTCATTGTTTGTACAGCTGGCTGTAGATATTTATCTATTAATTGTCCCACAGGTTCGTGTATACTTCCACATGTAGAGACAATGGGTCTCATGGGAGGGTCCATCAGATCTTTGTGTATTTTTGGCACCATTTTCAGGGTGGGACTCTTTGGGTTTGTCTTAGTTAGGAATTTCTTAGTGCGTTCATTGATGATACCTAGGTCATATGTCTTTTCTAGAAGGGTCGTCAGTGTTTTGGTGAATTCCATGGATGGGTTATTCTCCAGTCTCATGTAGGTGTTAGTATCGCTGATGTGTTCTATAACTTTGAGGTTGTACATGCTTTGATCCATGATGACTAGGGCTCCCCCTTTATCCGCTTTTACACATTTAATGTGTTCGTTTGATGAAATCCTTTTTAAGGTGTCTAAATCTTTTTGTGTGATATTTTTATGGTGTTTCTTTCCATGGCCAATTTTTTTAAGATCTTGCTTTACTCTGTTTTCAAAAAGATCCAGTGTTTTGTGGCTTACGGGCGATTGGAATGTACTATGGGGACGTAGTCCTAATAGTTGATCTGGTTCATCTGTTGGTTGCTTGGGCACCACGTTATCAAAGAAATGACGTAATCGTAACTTCCGCATGAGTTTGAAAAACGCTACTTCCAGTTCTAGATTATCAGTTTGGGTGGTGGGTACAAATGAGGTACCTTTTTGTAGAAGGTTTTCCTCCTGTTGGGTTAATTTATATTTGCTAATGTTAATGACTAGTTGTTCTGGTTTTATTTCTTCGTGGATTTCTTGTCCTTGATCACACCTGATGTGCTCCTCGTGGTGGGGGGTTCTTTCTCCCTCTCTTTGTCTTTTTCTTTCTCTTTTTCCTTTGCTTTGTCCTCTCCTGGGTCGCCTCTTAGCGACTGACCTTGTTCTAAAAAAGAATTCGGTTCTTCTGGTCGGCTCGTGGTTGGTTGTTCTGCTTGGTCCTTATCCGGTTGTGTTCTTGTCGGTTGGGCTCGTCTGGGTCGCTGTGAGTTCTCACTACCTGAAGAGGATGTATCTGTTTGTGAATTGTACGGTCTATTGCGTCTTTTTTGGGCATATATATCCGCCCACGTGTATACTTCTCCTAGGCGGTAATCCAGGGTGTCTCTTTTGTATTTCCGAATTTTTCGTTCGTTTATTTCCGCAGAGTGTTTATCCATCTGTGTTTTTATGTCCTCCAAGATGGTATTCAATTCTTCTTCAGATAGCATTTTTGATAGTTCTGTTGATGTTTGTGTGATCTCTATCGTGAGTTCTTCCAGTATTCCAGAGAGTTCTTCAATAATTAAAAGAATAAGGTCCAAAGAACATTTATTTAAGATTTCATACCACTTGTCCTGGAATTTTTTGGAATTCTTACACAGGGAAGGCTTGAGGGCAATTCGTAGACCCCTGGGTATGCGTTGGTTGCGGTGGTATTTAACCAATGTAGTAGCGTGTAGTTGTTGGTTTATGCGTCTCTTGCTGAGATAAATCAGTTGTCTAATATGTTGTTCCTTGGAGCGAGTGTTGGTTTCCTGCGCATTCTCTTCCCTGATCAGTGCGTAAATCCGATCGGCTTCGTCCGGTTTGAATGCAAATGTTGAGGCTCTGGCCTCAGTACTTTTAGCGATGTCCTCATATGTGTTCATCTTAACTTTTATCAGCGTGCTGTCGGTCCTGGACACGAGTTATATAACAAAGGAAAATTGACACGACGCACAGCAAATGTGGTACAGCTGTGTATTTGTGGTTCTGGGTGCAAACACAGTATCGTCGCGTATCCCACGGCGTACACTGTAAACAAATGGGTAGTGGGATCAGTGGATCACTGTCCCATCCTGTGTTGCACACCTTAATTCCTCTTCCAGAAAAAGAGGTTCCAAACTTGTTTTCAACGTTTCAATTATGCTTTTATTCAGCAAAAGTTTCTTGATTTGCGTTTTTACACAAAATTGTTCATCATTTTTTAGACATTTGTGCGGTTTCTCTTTATATGTTTAAACATATCAACACTGTCCTTTTAAAGCCATCCAATGCATTTCGAGGCTTACCGCCTCTTCGTCAGGGAAAAGGATACTGAAATAAAATAAAATGTAGAATGCAATAAATGTTCAATAATTAATGTAAATCATGGCTGGTGTTGGGGGTTGTTCAGTGTGGGAGAGGAAGGGTTGTGTTTGGAGTCGTGCGTATTTATAGTGGCACCTTAGAAAAATTATCCCGCAACCTGTGTAACGTGGTTTACAAGTATCGACTTTGGGCTTACGTGTGGCTCTGTCGTTGGGACTCGCGTATTCTGAAAATTGCAAAATGCCTATTAGAATATTCTTAAAATTACTCAAGCGGGAAAGCTATCAGAAGCGGTAATGCTCCGTAGAGCTGTCGACTTCCCGTAGGGACTGACCTGTTAGTTCGTGCTTCGGTCTCTAAGCTGGTATCGCGCTTCCGCCATCTTGCGAACCGGGGTCTCAGTGCGAGTTAGGTGCTCGTGTCATGTGATGTTAGTAGCGGTCATGTGATCATAGAAACTAAAGACAGCTTCTGAGTGCGCTTGTTAGTCTGTTGTTCTGTGGCTGGTTAACGGGGTGAATACCGTTTCTAAGGTGTTATATAATATTAACCTGAAGGATGAGGGAAAATTAAAAAGTGGATAAAGTGGTACTGAGGGTTAACAATACATCACATTAAATTTAAAACAGTAGAACATAAATGTGAAGTTCATATTGAGGATGCACAGGGGTCCATTGTCACTCCATTCGTTGGTCCCTTTATATGTTATCATAAATAGCAAGAGAGTTCAATCCTTTCGTTGAGCCCAGATGGTTTCTGGGTAGATAGTCTTTGTATCCATGCATTTTCGCGTTGGAGAAGATATTTTGTGTTATCTCTACCTTCTGCTTTCTCAATAGTTTCCAGTACCATAAATCTCAGTTGAGAAATGTTATGGGAGTGTTCTTGAAAGTGCACGGCCACTGTAGATTTTATGTTCTTTAATCGTATGTTTGATTTGTGTTCGAACAGTCTTGTTTTGATTTTTCTTTCAGTTTTGCCAATGTAGACTTTGCCGCATGGGCATTTTAAAGCGTAAATCAGATTGCTAGAGTCGCATGTGGCGTTCACTTGAATTTTAATTGCATTCCCCCTCGTGGGATGATTGATCACATTTCCTTTCATGACGTTATTACAGTTCCCACAGTTCAAGCATGGTTTAGTACCCATGAATTTGGTGGCTGGTTTCTGTTTGTATTGGACTAGTTCACCGATGTTAGGTGCCCTCGTGAACGCAAACAATGGAGGTTCTTGAAATATCTGGTTGAAATCTGGTTCCAAATTAAGTAATGCCCAGTGTTGGTGTATGATGCTTTTGAACTTCGCACTGGCGGTTGAGTATTTAGACACTGCCACTATACGGTTTTGTTCTTTATCCTGTCTGGGTTTAAGTAGTTTAGATCTTTCAATTGTGTTAATCCTCTCTATGGATTCCTTGATGATTTGAGGAGGGTACCCTCTTTGGTGAAATTTCTCCGCTACTTCTGTGATTCTCAATGTGGTGTTTTGCGGGTCTGATATTATACGCTTGACTCTCGCCATTTGGGAAAATGGGAGATTTTTCCTGAGGTTTGGCTCATGAAAACTTGAAAAATGAAGCATATTATTTCTGTCTGTAGGCTTCGTGAATAAGTCAGTTTCAAATCCTTGAGAGTTCACTGTGACTTTTACATCCAAGAAATTGACGCTTGTGTCCGATATTTCCCAAGTTAATTGGATTCGTTCGTCAATCAGATTAAATTCGGTTAGTAAATTAGATAGTATCTCTTTACTGCTCTTCCATACGATGAATATATCATCGATATATCTCGTGAATAATTTCAGGTTGTCCGTCCACTCCTTTTTTGTGAAAATATGAGCTTCTTCATATTGTTGCATGAACAAATTAGCATAGACTGGTGCTGCCGAGTTGCCCATAGCCATGCCCACAAGTTGAAGATACCAGGTGTCTTGATATTTAAAATAACTATGATAGAGAGTAAACAGCATAAGTTCCATAAGGAATGTTTGAAATCCACTGTCAATTGAAGAGTTTAACAAAGTTTTTTCAATCGCTTCAATGCCCAATGAGTGGGGTATTGATGTATATAAGGACCGTACATCTGCTGTACATAGGATTAAGGTCTCATCCGGATTGATTTCAATACTGTGCAATTTGGAGATGAAGTCAGTGGTGTCCCTTGTGTAGGTCCTCATTGTTTGTACAGCTGGCTGTAGATATTTATCTATTAATTGTCCCACAGGTTCGTGTATACTTCCACATGTAGAGACAATGGGTCTCATGGGAGGGTCCATCAGATCTTTGTGTATTTTTGGCACCATTTTCAGGGTGGGACTCTTTGGGTTTGTCTTAGTTAGGAATTTGTGGGCATGGCTATGGGCAACTCGGCAGCACCAGTCTATGCTAATTTGTTCATGCAACAATATGAAGAAGCTCATATTTTCACAAAAAAGGAGTGGACGGACAACCTGAAATTATTCACGAGATATATCGATGATATATTCATCGTATGGAAGAGCAGTAAAGAGATACTATCTAATTTACTAACCGAATTTAATCTGATTGACGAACGAATCCAATTAACTTGGGAAATATCGGACACAAGCGTCAATTTCTTGGATGTAAAAGTCACAGTGAACTCTCAAGGATTTGAAACTGACTTATTCACGAAGCCTACAGACAGAAATAATATGCTTCATTTTTCAAGTTTTCATGAGCCAAACCTCAGGAAAAATCTCCCATTTTCCCAAATGGCGAGAGTCAAGCGTATAATATCAGACCCGCAAAACACCACATTGAGAATCACAGAAGTAGCGGAGAAATTTCACCAAAGAGGGTACCCTCCTCAAATCATCAAGGAATCCATAGAGAGGATTAACACAATTGAAAGATCTAAACTACTTAAACCCAGACAGGATAAAGAACAAAACCGTATAGTGGCAGTGTCTAAATACTCAACCGCCAGTGCGAAGTTCAAAAGCATCATACACCAACACTGGGCATTACTTAATTTGGAACCAGATTTCAACCAGATATTTCAAGAACCTCCATTGTTTGCGTTCACGAGGGCACCTAACATCGGTGAACTAGTCCAATACAAACAGAAACCAGCCACCAAATTCATGGGTACTAAACCATGCTTGAACTGTGGGAACTGTAATAACGTCATGAAAGGAAATGTGATCAATCATCCCACGAGGGGGAATGCAATTAAAATTCAAGTGAACGCCACATGCGACTCTAGCAATCTGATTTACGCTTTAAAATGCCCATGCGGCAAAGTCTACATTGGCAAAACTGAAAGAAAAATCAAAACAAGACTGTTCGAACACAAATCAAACATACGATTAAAGAACATAAAATCTACAGTGGCCGTGCACTTTCAAGAACACTCCCATAACATTTCTCAACTGAGATTTATGGTACTGGAAACTATTGAGAAAGCAGAAGGTAGAGATAACACAAAATATCTTCTCCAACGCGAAAATGCATGGATACAAAGACTATCTACCCAGAAACCATCTGGGCTCAACGAAAGGATTGAACTCTCTTGCTATTTATGATAACATATAAAGGGACCAACGAATGGAGTGACAATGGACCCCTGTGCATCCTCAATATGAACTTCACATTTATGTTCTACTGTTTTAAATTTAATGTGATGTATTGTTAACCCTCAGTACCACTTTATCCACTTTTTAATTTTCCCTCATCCTTCAGGTTAATATTATATAACACCTTAGAAACGGTATTCACCCCGTTAACCAGCCACAGAACAACAGACTAACAAGCGCACTCAGAAGCTGTCTTTAGTTTCTATGATCACATGACCGCTACTAACATCACATGACACGAGCACCTAACTCGCACTGAGACCCCGGTTCGCAAGATGGCGGAAGCGCGATACCAGCTTAGAGACCGAAGCACGAACTAACAGGTCAGTCCCTACGGGAAGTCGACAGCTCTACGGAGCATTACCGCTTCTGATAGCTTTCCCGCTTGAGTAATTTTAAGAATATTCTAATAGGCATTTTGCAATTTTCAGAATACGCGAGTCCCAACGACAGAGCCACACGTAAGCCCAAAGTCGATACTTGTAAACCACGTTACACAGGTTGCGGGATAATTTTTCTAAGGTGCCACTATAAATACGCACGACTCCAAACACAACCCTTCCTCTCCCACACTGAACAACCCCCAACACCAGCCATGATTTACATTAATTATTGAACATTTATTGCATTCTACATTTTATTTTATTTCAGTATCCTTTTCCCTGACGAAGAGGCGGTAAGCCTCGAAATGCATTGGATGGCTTTAAAAGGACAGTGTTGATATGTTTAAACATATAAAGAGAAACCGCACAAATGTCTAAAAAATGATGAACAATTTTGTGTAAAAACGCAAATCAAGAAACTTTTGCTGAATAAAAGCATAATTGAAACGTTGAAAACAAGTTTGGAACCTCTTTTTCTGGAAGAGGAATTAAGGTGTGCAACACAGGATGGGACAGTGATCCACTGATCCCACTACCCATTTGTTTACAGTGTACGCCGTGGGATACGCGACGATACTGTGTTTGCACCCAGAACCACAAATACACAGCTGTACCACATTTGCTGTGCGTCGTGTCAATTTTCCTTTGTTATATAACTCGTGTCCAGGACCGACAGCACGCTGATAAAAGTTAAGATGAACACATATGAGGACATCGCTAAAAGTACTGAGGCCAGAGCCTCAACATTTGCATTCAAACCGGACGAAGCCGATCGGATTTACGCACTGATCAGGGAAGAGAATGCGCAGGAAACCAACACTCGCTCCAAGGAACAACATATTAGACAACTGATTTATCTCAGCAAGAGACGCATAAACCAACAACTACACGCTACTACATTGGTTAAATACCACCGCAACCAACGCATACCCAGGGGTCTACGAATTGCCCTCAAGCCTTCCCTGTGTAAGAATTCCAAAAAATTCCAGGACAAGTGGTATGAAATCTTAAATAAATGTTCTTTGGACCTTATTCTTTTAATTATTGAAGAACTCTCTGGAATACTGGAAGAACTCACGATAGAGATCACACAAACATCAACAGAACTATCAAAAATGCTATCTGAAGAAGAATTGAATACCATCTTGGAGGACATAAAAACACAGATGGATAAACACTCTGCGGAAATAAACGAACGAAAAATTCGGAAATACAAAAGAGACACCCTGGATTACCGCCTAGGAGAAGTATACACGTGGGCGGATATATATGCCCAAAAAAGACGCAATAGACCGTACAATTCACAAACAGATACATCCTCTTCAGGTAGTGAGAACTCACAGCGACCCAGACGAGCCCAACCGACAAGAACACAACCGGATAAGGACCAAGCAGAACAACCAACCACGAGCCGACCAGAAGAACCGAATTCTTTTTTAGAACAAGGTCAGTCGCTAAGAGGCGACCCAGGAGAGGACAAAGCAAAGGAAAAAGAGAAAGAAAAAGACAAAGAGAGGGAGAAAGAACCCCCCACCACGAGGAGCACATCAGGTGTGATCAAGGACAAGAAATCCACGAAGAAATAAAACCAGAACAACTAGTCATTAACATTAGCAAATATAAATTAACCCAACAGGAGGAAAACCTTCTACAAAAAGGTACCTCATTTGTACCCACCACCCAAACTGATAATCTAGAACTGGAAGTAGCGTTTTTCAAACTCATGCGGAAGTTACGATTACGTCATTTCTTTGATAACGTGGTGCCCAAGCAACCAACAGATGAACCAGATCAACTATTAGGACTACGTCCCCATAGTACATTCCAATCGCCCGTAAGCCACAAAACACTGGATCTTTTTGAAAACAGAGTAAAGCAAGATCTTAAAAAAATTGGCCATGGAAAGAAACACCATAAAAATATCACACAAAAAGATTTAGACACCTTAAAAAGGATTTCATCAAACGAACACATTAAATGTGTAAAAGCGGATAAAGGGGGAGCCCTAGTCATCATGGATCAAAGCATGTACAACCTCAAAGTTATAGAACACATCAGCGATACTAACACCTACATGAGACTGGAGAATAACCCATCCATGGAATTCACCAAAACACTGACGACCCTTCTAGAAAAGACATATGACCTAGGTATCATCAATGAACGCACTAAGAAATTCCTAACTAAGACAAACCCAAAGAGTCCCACCCTGAAAATGGTGCCAAAAATACACAAAGATCTGATGGACCCTCCCATGAGACCCATTGTCTCTACATGTGGAAGTATACACGAACCTGTGGGACAATTAATAGATAAATATCTACAGCCAGCTGTACAAACAATGAGGACCTACACAAGGGACACCACTGACTTCATCTCCAAATTGCACAGTATTGAAATCAATCCGGATGAGACCTTAATCCTATGTACAGCAGATGTACGGTCCTTATATACATCAATACCCCACTCATTGGGCATTGAAGCGATTGAAAAAACTTTGTTAAACTCTTCAATTGACAGTGGATTTCAAACATTCCTTATGGAACTTATGCTGTTTACTCTCTATCATAGTTATTTTAAATATCAAGACACCTGGTATCTTCAACTTGTGGGCATGGCTATGGGCAACTCGGCAGCACCAGTCTATGCTAATTTGTTCATGCAACAATATGAAGAAGCTCATATTTTCACAAAAAAGGAGTGGACGGACAACCTGAAATTATTCACGAGATATATCGATGATATATTCATCGTATGGAAGAGCAGTAAAGAGATACTATCTAATTTACTAACCGAATTTAATCTGATTGACGAACGAATCCAATTAACTTGGGAAATATCGGACACAAGCGTCAATTTCTTGGATGTAAAAGTCACAGTGAACTCTCAAGGATTTGAAACTGACTTATTCACGAAGCCTACAGACAGAAATAATATGCTTCATTTTTCAAGTTTTCATGAGCCAAACCTCAGGAAAAATCTCCCATTTTCCCAAATGGCGAGAGTCAAGCGTATAATATCAGACCCGCAAAACACCACATTGAGAATCACAGAAGTAGCGGAGAAATTTCACCAAAGAGGGTACCCTCCTCAAATCATCAAGGAATCCATAGAGAGGATTAACACAATTGAAAGATCTAAACTACTTAAACCCAGACAGGATAAAGAACAAAACCGTATAGTGGCAGTGTCTAAATACTCAACCGCCAGTGCGAAGTTCAAAAGCATCATACACCAACACTGGGCATTACTTAATTTGGAACCAGATTTCAACCAGATATTTCAAGAACCTCCATTGTTTGCGTTCACGAGGGCACCTAACATCGGTGAACTAGTCCAATACAAACAGAAACCAGCCACCAAATTCATGGGTACTAAACCATGCTTGAACTGTGGGAACTGTAATAACGTCATGAAAGGAAATGTGATCAATCATCCCACGAGGGGGAATGCAATTAAAATTCAAGTGAACGCCACATGCGACTCTAGCAATCTGATTTACGCTTTAAAATGCCCATGCGGCAAAGTCTACATTGGCAAAACTGAAAGAAAAATCAAAACAAGACTGTTCGAACACAAATCAAACATACGATTAAAGAACATAAAATCTACAGTGGCCGTGCACTTTCAAGAACACTCCCATAACATTTCTCAACTGAGATTTATGGTACTGGAAACTATTGAGAAAGCAGAAGGTAGAGATAACACAAAATATCTTCTCCAACGCGAAAATGCATGGATACAAAGACTATCTACCCAGAAACCATCTGGGCTCAACGAAAGGATTGAACTCTCTTGCTATTTATGATAACATATAAAGGGACCAACGAATGGAGTGACAATGGACCCCTGTGCATCCTCAATATGAACTTCACATTTATGTTCTACTGTTTTAAATTTAATGTGATGTATTGTTAACCCTCAGTACCACTTTATCCACTTTTTAATTTTCCCTCATCCTTCAGGTTAATATTATATAACACCTTAGAAACGGTATTCACCCCGTTAACCAGCCACAGAACAACAGACTAACAAGCGCACTCAGAAGCTGTCTTTAGTTTCTATGATCACATGACCGCTACTAACATCACATGACACGAGCACCTAACTCGCACTGAGACCCCGGTTCGCAAGATGGCGGAAGCGCGATACCAGCTTAGAGACCGAAGCACGAACTAACAGGTCAGTCCCTACGGGAAGTCGACAGCTCTACGGAGCATTACCGCTTCTGATAGCTTTCCCGCTTGAGTAATTTTAAGAATATTCTAATAGGCATTTTGCAATTTTCAGAATACGCGAGTCCCAACGACAGAGCCACACGTAAGCCCAAAGTCGATACTTGTAAACCACGTTACACAGGTTGCGGGATAATTTTTCTAAGGTGCCACTATAAATACGCACGACTCCAAACACAACCCTTCCTCTCCCACACTGAACAACCCCCAACACCAGCCATGATTTACATTAATTATTGAACATTTATTGCATTCTACATTTTATTTTATTTCAGTATCCTTTTCCCTGACGAAGAGGCGGTAAGCCTCGAAATGCATTGGATGGCTTTAAAAGGACAGTGTTGATATGTTTAAACATATAAAGAGAAACCGCACAAATGTCTAAAAAATGATGAACAATTTTGTGTAAAAACGCAAATCAAGAAACTTTTGCTGAATAAAAGCATAATTGAAACGTTGAAAACAAGTTTGGAACCTCTTTTTCTGGAAGAGGAATTAAGGTGTGCAACACAGGATGGGACAGTGATCCACTGATCCCACTACCCATTTGTTTACAGTGTACGCCGTGGGATACGCGACGATACTGTGTTTGCACCCAGAACCACAAATACACAGCTGTACCACATTTGCTGTGCGTCGTGTCAATTTTCCTTTGTCCCCAAGAAAACGCATGATTGGTTATGTTACCACGGATAATTCCGCCAATGTAGTTAAGGCCATGGATATGGGTAACTATTTCAGAGTGCCGTGTCTGGCGCACTGTATAAACCTGGTTGTTAAAAAATTCTTGAGTGAACAAAGTCCAGTCTCCGAGTTACTGACCACCTGCTGAAGAATGTGCACACATTTCAACCATTCTTTTAAGGCCCGGAAGCAGCTGAGGTGCCTGCAACATGAACGTAAATTGCCAGTGAAAGCACTCATCCAGGAGGTGGCAACACGTTGGAACTCAACCTTCTACATGCTTGAGCGTCTGTATGAGCAGTATGCGGTAGTCGATCAGTATTTCTTTAAACTGGGTACACCTATGATAGACATGAGGATACAGGTGGAGCAATGGAACCTAGTTAAAAGCCTGACAGACATGCTTCGTCCTTTTGAGGTCTTCACGCGTGCAGTCAGCAGGGAGGACTGTAATTTGGGAAAAGCTATCCCATTGTTGAGCATGCTAGAGCACTGACTGAAGGCAGTGTGTTCTAAGTTTGAAAAAGATGGAAAGGAAGAAGCATTTGAGTTGGCGGAGCAGTTATTACACCGCCTACTTGGCGATGATCGTCTTGAAATGATCAACACAGAACAGCATTACATTTGTGCTACTATTCTGGATCCACGGTACAAAAAGGCAGTGGCAGGCAGAGCATTATTTCCTTTTGATGACGCAGATGTTACAAAGTACAAACATTGGCTAGCTGTGTCAGCCACTCGGTTTGAAAGAGAACGGCAGGAAATTGAAGGAAAGGGCAGTACATCAGCATCAGCAGGCCGTCCGCAGTCAAAAAAATCCACTTCTGCATTTGTGGCTGTGGCAGAAGTGAGTGATTTTCCCTCTCAGCCGTTAACGACACCAGCAACCGTATCATCTGCACCAGACACAACAGTAATATTGTGTGTAGAAGAGGATTGGCTAACTCAGCTTGGGTTTGCTTCTGAAATGGTCCCAGAAAAAAGTAAGCAAAGCTGAGGAACCCTGGAGAACCTTGAGTCGATGGTGCAGGCCTATCTGAATGACTCAACAGAGGTCCATCTTTCTCATGACCCATTGGCGTATTGGCATGGGAAA
Source organism: Lissotriton helveticus (assembly GCF_964261635.1). NCBI lineage: Eukaryota > Metazoa > Chordata > Amphibia > Caudata > Salamandridae > Lissotriton > Lissotriton helveticus. Next base: position 102,638,091 of record NC_136064.1, on the reverse strand, counting down.
ACAGTTGTGTGGCCAGAGATCACCAACCTGGCTATAAATTACAAAGGACGTTCCAATTATAAATGGTTCCCCCATTACTACCCTACTTTATGCGGATGACGCAGTATTAATGGGGCGTACACCGAATGCTTTACGCATTTTAATCTGTGGGTTTGTTGCTTTTATGTCCGATCTTGGTCTAAACACCAATTTTAAAAAATCTTTTATTATGAATTGTGGACTAAAAAAGTATAATATCACATCCATTAAATCTGGTAACAACACCTTAAAATGCACCAGCACTTTTCCTTACCTAGGGTTGTTATTCTCTAACTCAGGCTCATGGCAGCCACACGCTGCCCATGCGAGAAATAAAATTGGCAAGTCAATTAATTCAATTTTATCCCTCCGTCAACCAAAACAGGCTGATGTTGTTACCCCCCTCCTCAATATCTATCGCACCCAATGCCGGCCAACTGGGACTTATGGAGCTGAAGTGTGGGGTTATTGTAACAGCATGGCCCTCCAGTTGGAGGAAAATCGATTCTGCAGGAGGGTACTGGGGGGAGTTCCTTGTGCACCTACATTTATTTGTCACAATGAACTAAGGCTGCCATATATTGTCGATTTTATTAAGTCAAGGCCTGCGCTTTTTTGGATTAAAATATGGCTAAATCCAGCAGCATCCTTAACGCGCAGTATAATATCAGACTGTCTGTTAAGTGATAGATCTCATCACATACCCTGGTTGAATGCAGTCAAAAACAGTCTGCTGAGCATGGGTCAAGGATCTTTATTTAGCTCCCCTGATTCTATTGTACCCGCTCATAAGAACAGTATTAAACGGGCATTGCTGGACTTATACAATGAGGATCGGATGAGATCAGAATCCTCTAAACCAGTTGTCACTAGATATTTGTGCATTATTGACCCAGGTATTGAAAATTTGAACAATCCTTTAAGATACTTGTCAATCCCTATAGGTAGATGGAATCGGAGCCTTTTATTCAGGTTTCGGGATGGAAGCATAGTTAATTTGCTCAGCTTCCCCATTGGCTATAACAAAAAATTAGAAGAGTTGGATTGTCCTTGTTTTCATGGCGGTAAACAAAGTTTATTTCACTATCTCTTCTTTTGTGGCCACTACAAATTGTATACCTGCCAATATTTAAGGCCGATTCTTCGTAAATATGACATTCGAGATTCCATTCATGCATTAAAATTCTTGCAAATGTTGCACACAGATGAAGTCATATATACTGTAAGTTGCTTCATAAAAGCTTGTGTGAGATCGAGGGCAAGTATGGAATATGGTTAATGGATAATAGTACTATGCCATCTCATGTATTTTGAGCACTTTATTATTCTACTATAAATTGACTACAGATTTAATTGTATACGTGCTTTGAATTAAATAAATTCTGTGGGAGAATACAAATTGAATTTTGAGATTATGTATACTAATAGATTAATGTTCTTCCTCTACTATGCATTTTGTATTTCATATATTATGCACATTGCACTTTATATTACACATGCTGCTTAAATCCCATTGGTTAATCTGTTTTTAATTTTTATATATGTGTTTTTAATCTGTTTTTAAAATGTATTTTCATTCTGTATGTACTTTTATGGATTTACTAAATTCCGAATAAAGATCATTTGTTGTTGTTGTATAAATTACTTGTCTTGCCCACTCGCAAGCATGTCTTCTGAACGTGTTTTCAGTGCTGCTGGTGGCATTGTAACTTCCAAAAGGACCCGCCTCTCGCCCAAAAATGTGGAGAGGTTAACAATGATCAAGATGAATCAGCACCTCATACCACCAGATTACAAAATACGAGAATGCACGCAGGAAGAAGACGAGGAGAACACCAACTTAGATGAGGGAAGTTCTTCTCTGTTAAGTGACCTACTCCCGTCTGAATTCGCAGAGTTTGAGGACGAGCTTTTCTTCCCTGACACCGAGCCCTGAAAATGAGTCAATGAATCACTAACTTTCTTTTTCGGCCTTACTCACTTTTATTCCTGTGTGTCTGTCTTTCTTTGTTTTGCAAAATCTATATAAAAAAAACTTTAATCACCTAATCACAAAAACAAGCCCATCAGCAGAACTGTTTTCACTTATTTGCTTATTGATTTGAAGGTGCCGCAGTCTGCATTCCTCATGTTCACCAGTTCACAAGAACATGCTCCTCTATCCTCCTCCTCCTCCAGACTCCTATTTCCCTCAAGCAGATGGCTGGATTACGCCCAATGAAGAAAGACTCTGCACTTGTGGGGGTGTTCTACTTCTTTGCGGGTGAGTTGACGGGTCTGGGGCATTGCTGGGAAGGTCTAATACTGGATAAAAGTGGTTTAGAGAAAATCAGAGCAGAAAAAGATTTTGCGCTTTTGATCACTTGCCTGTCTTTGGGGTGCTGTTTGGCGGGCTTTTAGGTTGTTGTGGGTGGGTTTTGGGGTCCGGAAGCACTGCTGGCACAGTCTAATGTTGATTGCATTTGTTTTTCAGGAAATCCATGGTGGAAAAGGGGAGTTAGGGCCTAGCTGCACAGCGTATTTGGACAGAATTGAAGGTAGTAGGCCCATTTTTGCTTTTTGCCTTTTTGGGGGTGTTCTGCTTTTTAGCAGGTGGCTGCAGGGGTCTGGGGCCATTGCTGGGAATGTCTAATACCGGATAAAAGTGGCTTGGACAAAATCGGAGGGGAAAATTATTTTGCGTTTTTGCTGACTTGCTTGTTTTTGAGGTGCTGTTTGGGGGGTTCCGGGTGTTTGTGGGTGGGTTTTGGGGTCTGGGATCACTGCTGGGTATGGATAGTTTTGATTGCAAGAGGTTTGAAGCAAATCCATGGTGGCAAAGGGGAGTTAGGGCCTAGCTGCAGAGCGCGCGTGGAGTGATTTTGGAAATTTGCCTGAAAATTTCCAAGTCCCCATTTTTGTAGTTTTGCTTTTTGGCTGTTTGGGGGTCTTCTACTTCTTTCCGCCTGGGTTGACAGGTCTGGGGCCATTGCTGGGAAGGTCTAATACCGGATAAAAGTGGTTTGGAGAAAATCGGAGCAGAAAAAGATTTTGCGCTTTTGATCACTTGCCTGTCTTTGGGGTGCTGTTTGGCGGGCTTTTAGGTTGTTGTGGGCGGGTTTTGGGGTCTGGGAGCACTTCTGGCACAGTCTAATGTTGATTGCATTTGTTTTTCAGGAAATCCATGGTGGAAAAGGGGAGTTAGGGCCTAGCTGCAGAGCGCATTTGGACAGAATTGAAGGTAGTAGGCCCATTTTTGCTTTTTGCCTGTTTGGGGGTGTTCTGCTTTTTTGCGGGTGGCTGCAGGGGTCAGGGGCCATTGCTGGGAAGGTCTAATACCGGATGAAAGTGGTTTGGAGAAAATCGGAGCAGAAAAAGATTTTGCGCTTTTGATCACTTGCCTGTCTTTGGGGTGCTGTTTGGCGGGCTTTTAGGTTGTTGTGGGTGGGTTTTGGGGTCTGGGAGCACTGCTGGCACAGTCTAATGTTGATTGCATTTGTTTTTCAGGAAATCCATGGTGGAAAAGGGGAGTTAGGGCCTAGCTGCAGAGCGCATTTGGACACAATTGAAGGTAGTAGGCCCATTTTTGCTTTTTGCCTGTTTGGGGGTGTTCTGCTTTTTTGCGGTTGGCTGCAGGGGTCTGGGGCCATTGCTGGGAAGGTCTAATACCGGATAAAAGTGGTTTGGAGAAAATCGGAGCAGAAAAAGATTTTGCGCTTTTGATCACTTGCCTGTCTTTGGGGTGCTGTTTGGCGGGTTTTTAGGTTGTTGTGGGTGGGTTTTGGGGTCTGGGAGCAGCACTGCTGGCACAGTCTAATGTTGATTGCATTTGTTTTTCAGTAAATCCATGGTGGAAAAGGGGAGTTAGGGCCTAGCTGCGGAGCGCATTTGGACTGAATTTCAGGTAGGCCCAAAGTTTTTTAAGTGTGGCTTTTCCCAGGTTTTTCCTTTTGGCTTGTTGGGGGGGGGGTTAAACTTGTTTTCGCCGAGGTTGACAGTTCTGGGGCCATTGCTGGAAAGCTCTAATACCCGAAAGAAAGTGTTTTGGAGACAATCCCTGGGGAAAAAGTTTTTGCATTTTCTGAGATTTCGCTCACTCTACCGTTTTCGGGGGTCTGTTTGTGGGGGTTCCTCGTGTTTGTGGGGGGGGGGTTGCGAGTCTTGGAGCAATGCTGGGTATGGATACTTTTGCTTGCTTGCAAGTGGTTTGAATACAATCCATGGTGGGTAAGGGGGGATTTGGGCCTACTTTACTTTCAAAGTACGTTTTGTCATCATTTTCTACTAGGCCTCGTTTTTGGAGATCTGATTGGGGGTCTTCTACATTTTTGCGACTGGGTTTAGTAAGGGTCTGGGAGCACTGCTGGGAAGGTCTAATTTTGTTCTAAAACACAGTTTACAGTACACCTAGCTTGAGGGGAAAGATCTGCTAAATTAATTCGCCCATACTTATTTATCCTTCAAAAGGAGACTCAGACAGAGTAGGCACTTTCAAAAATATTGTACTGTCTATTAGGAAACTCAAAGTGTGACTTTTTGCACTACACAGCGTACATACCTTATATTTATTTGTCAGTGGTGTTCTAATATCACTTTCTGTTTTTCCATCAATAATTACAGGCCGGGTTTCAGCCTGTGCAATGGGAAAAAAAGGATGAAGTCAGGCTTCACATTAGCAAGCCGCAATTCAGCATCCGCCAGGCAGGCAGTGGACAGGGTGTCTTCTGGTCACCACCATTGATGGACGGAGCGTCAGATGGAATGGAGGAGTCCCGCTAATAAGAGGAATGGTTGGATGCATGCAACTTACCAAATTCAACAGGACAACTACAAAAACATACAGATACAGTATCCGTTCTTTTCTAATTATCTTTTAAGTAATGTTATTGCTGTGAACTTCTATGAGTGTGACTCTGCATTTCTTGGATCTCTCTCTGCTTCTAAATTCATCCCTACAGCCATTCTATAGGTTTTACTTCTGCTATTTTTTAAACCTAATTTAATGTACCAAGTGTTTCTCTGAGTGCAGAGATAGGCAAGTGAAAACGCATAATTATTACTGCAGCACTGTACTGTCGCATTCTTTCATTCACGGTTGTCGAAAGTACTACTTTCTTTTCAGTAACCATGCATGCAGTAGTGCATGCACTTCCTTTATGTCACTTAAAAGATTTATGGATAGCTTTGTACCCAAAGATTTGTTTATCTTCAATTATTGTTTTTCCATGCTGTGCTTTTTTTTTCTTCTCTCAACAAAACTTTCCCAAAAAACCCCATTCCCATCCATTTTCCAAACCCTAACCCTCTTCCCCTGGGCTGTGTGGTTTTGATTGATGTGTGACTAAATGACAGCAATAATTCCACACTCTTGCTGGGGAGTATAAGGTCATAGCAACAGGCTGGTGAAGGAATCCGAGGATATATTCTTACTCAGCTTGATACTGAGTCACTATTGGCAAATGAAAGCAGATTTTCATGTGCGCCATCAACTTGATTGGTCATCAAGAACATCCTCCTCCTAGACGTGGCAAAGATGCTGTGTCCTTCACCTTCAGTACTATTTCTTGTAGTAGTAGCCAATGTCAAAGAAATTCAACGCAAGTACTTTCAATACTTTACCATTTGTTCGGCTACATTGTGGCACTGTTCTAGTGTACTGTCACCTGCTATATTCTCTATTGTACCGTTCTAATGCTACTGTAAGGACAAACAAGGTTTCATTTTCTTTTTTTTTCAGATGCTGCAACTGCCACTGTGTAACACCACAAGTACCACTGCAATGATGACATTTCATCTACCCAGGATTGCCAACCTTAATCGGCATTTCCCGTGCAGCCAGCCCTGTGCCTAGCTCTATTTCCAAACACAAATTACAGGTAAGATAAGCGTTTGGGGGAGGTAGTATAATGGAGTATTAGGAGAGACGAGAGACTGAGGTCCAAGGACTATTGAATTCACTTACTCTGTGACAGGCACTTAGTTTTGAAAACATTTGGGCAATTACTAGTACTTACACAACTTGAATCAAAATGCCACTTAAGTTTCAGGAAAACAAACTTACTGTTAAATCCCCACCCACCAGCCTCAAAAGCAGTAAAAAACACATATGGTAGGATAAAGTTTAAAGTATATTTATATATCCCTAACATAAATAATCTCCCGCAAGACCCAACCCACCCCCCCTCCCAAACCCCAACGAATGTCCGTGAAAACTAAGTCCAAAAAAGTAGAAAACCCAACTCCCAATTCCCACCCCCCAGAAGTCTTTAAAAAAGGGGCAAGGGACAGTCTCCTCCTACTGCTGGCTGCTGTTGACTTTTCAGGCCAGGTCGGCATGCTCCTTGCGGAGGGTTTCGAGCGGGGTTTTGGTGTTGAGGAGCTCCTGCTTGAGGTAGGACACCCTCAGTGAAAGGCGGTGCGCGCGTGCCTTGCACCTGCTGTGGGGGGCAGCTGATTTCATTGCTGCTCGGCGGTGTCGGGTTGCTGCGGTACCCCGGCTCCGTACCGCTGGAGACCTGCTGCACTGACTGGCTGACCCAGGGAGCACGGAGGAGGATGCAGGTGTCGCCGTGGATGTTGTCGACGTACTCTGCGTGTCCTCCTCCTCCTGGGCCACCAGCCGCCGATATTCGGCGACAGTGGTCTCCAGCCTCCGTTGCTGGGCCCTTTTAGCCAGCTCCTTCCATGTTGGTTTGGAAGGAGCATCTATATGAAGAAAGAAATACATAGTCTGTAACCAATGCTCTTTAAGATTAACACAAAATGATTCAGCAGAAAGTTGTGTCACAGTAGAACTAGCAACTTGCAAGCGCAGTACATAACTATTGTGGCCAGTATCTATCTAACCTCCCACTTCTTCATCCTTGCTCTAACATTAGTGGGAGTTTAAGGAATCAATTCTACGAGCACTATGGACTCACTCCATTAGAGTCGACTATGACAGTACACCAGTCTTATTCTTCTTCTTCTCTCTTGTTTAGCAAAATTGGTACGTTAACTTCTGCAAGCCGGCATAATGTCAGCGCAGTCAACTTGCACCCGAGAAAAACAGACGCCCGCCATGATGAGTGAGACAGACTTGCGTTACTGTACCAGTCCAGTACATGCAGGAGGTGATGCTCTTACTTTTCTATCACGGGTGGCACTGAGAATACTGTTACAAGGGCTACTGCTTAATTAATTTAACTTTCATCCTACAGTGCCAATGAATACTAGAAAAGGAAAATGAAGAAGATAAATAATCTGAATATCTATCACTGCACATGGTATGTATTTGCTTACATATGGGATGACTTTAGGTGCTTTGCTTTTTATTGAGTGAACAGTGATACATCCACACATGAATGACCGAGTTCTACTAAACTTATTAACAGAGGTAGTGAGTGGACATCGTAATATCCGGATATATGCTGTGCTTGCAATACAAACTACTGCTACTATTCATGGTAGTATTTGGACAAAATTACAACTTCTTTTCCTTGCCTTTCCTACACTGGGACGGACGTGCGGGTGCGGTGTTACATGCTCTTCAAAGTAACACTTATTTCATCCAGTGACCGTCTACTCTCTCTAGATACACATATGCTATCTAAGAGTCAGATAGTACCATGATCCAGGCATCCATCCATTCAAACTATATGTCAATCATTCTTCTTCATGTCTCTCATCTGGACAAACCTTACGTTTTCTCACGGGAAAAATACCTTTTCATTTTATTTGGGAAAACGCAAGCCATACATCCGTGCTTGACTTGCATTTGAATTTCAACCAAAGCATATATTGCGCACACATACAGTTTCTGTTTCACCCACCCAGGCTGTTCTCCTTCCACCCATCCTTGCTTCATCATTCACCCAGCCATGCATCATATTCCTTCCCAGCCACCTCGGGCACCAATCAAACACGTATCATTCTTCTTTGTCAGTCATCATTACTTTAACTTGCTCGTCCTTCCACATTTACTTACACCCTTCTTTCGCTTTTCGTTCATCCCATCCATCAAGTTCATCTCAGATCTGATTTGGATTCTCAAAAAATAATTCACCGCTGAGTTGAAGTAAATTTAGAGGAGGCTACTACCTGGTTGATAAAAAACTTTGTTCTAAATTTGAAAGTCTGCTTAACAGTATAGTAACTTGACTGTAGAACATATATACTACACCTGTGCAGAGAGCACACTATGCAGTCTGCAATCTCAATAAGTAAGGAATATAAGTGCTTACTACTGCCCGCCACTACCGTGGCAACCCGCACAGCAGTTTCGTCCGGCACTTGCACCGCCTCCTCACCAGAACTGTCCTCCTCCACCTCCGCGCTGGACCCAGCACCAGATTTTCCACCTACAAAGTACATTTAAGAATGTTAGATGTCATTGACATACACCACTCACTAGTATTTTGTCTAGGAATGAAGAAATGTGAATACAGAAACCAATCTAACAATTTGTGACTGTCTACTCTAAAGTAAAATGTCCCTTTTTCCAGGGAAGGGTGTTGTCTTGCTGCACTTTTTGGCACAACTGATGAATGCTTGCTTTTTAACACGCACCATTTTTCTCATAACAGACAGAAACTTCACTTCTAAGAACAAATCATCATCACTAGGACGGAGTGACCAACGATTCAGCACCAAAAAGAAAAATTAAAGTTCAAACCAGGTGAGGGCTCGGCTCGCCCATAATAAATGTGTGAAATCACTAAGCACTTTCCCATTTTTAATCAACCGTTTGTTTTATGACAAGCTTGATTTTAATAAATATTTTTACTTTTAATAAAGCTTTAAAACTTAAATAGACTCTGTGGTTTTTGGTCAAGAGTGAATGAGCAAAAGGTTTTGCAATTTCCAAGCATGAGTCCGTGCCTCTGACACTTCTGGACTCTGACTCCGTACTCTTGTCCTACGTTGGATAATCATCATTGGGGATCAATCATCGATGAATTCGGGAGCTAAATGACTCTGCCACACTATCTAGTCAGTAAGGAGATTAGGGGTTCTTCAAAGTCTGATATCATTGAGGTATGTGGAAAGTCTACCTGCACCTATTATAATTGATAAACAATGCACTATTTAGTGTCCATAGTTCTGTTTGTGCAGATTTGTCCCTGCAACAGTAGTAGTATGGATTGTCCTCCTATCCAAACCAAAAGTAAAGTAGTATCTTATTCTTTCTTGGTGGTCATTCACCTTTTTATTGTTGGTAAATGTCAAAGCATAAACATTTAGAAGACTTGAAAAGACATTATGGACAATCCCAGAGGACTGCACTCAGTGCATAGAGCTATTGCTGACTAGAATGGGAGTTTCGTTTAACACCTTTTGCCAAATGTGCAATCTTAGTGAGCTACACAGACAGACTAATAAGAATAATCTAGTAATACCACAGGGAGTCAGAGTAGAGGCAGGATAAGAATTTAGATACAGTCTACTAGAAGATCAAAGACCCATTTAGAAAAAATCGAATGAGGAATGCTAGGAAAAAATAGGTACTCTATATTAAAATTAAAACTTACCGGGGTCAGCAAAGGAGCACTCGCCTGACCGATCCTGGCCTTGAACAGCAGCAGCAGCCGATAACCCCTCCTCCTCTGTCCTCTTACCCCTGGGAGGAGCTGATGTACAACATGAAAGAAAGAAAGACCCGAAAACATGGATGATTGTTGTCAACCAAATCAAACATTTCAAAAGAACAATAACAAAATATTTTGGCGAAATAGCAAATAGGCAACTATTCCACGGGATATATTGACCTATCTCATGTGGTCTACTACGATATTAGTATTGCTTGATTTGCGGACCGTCGACTTGAAAAGTTATGTAACTCACTAAACAAACTACTAAAAAGGTTCGCCTAGGACTGGCAGGCAGCAGTCCGCAGCACGCGAAGTGACAGACAAACTCCATCGTGATTGCAGATCAGCGACAACACTAAAAAGTTTCCTACTACATTAACCAGTCATTAAAATACTCAAACTATCAATCCACCACCACTATTTCTTCTTATTGCCAGGTGTACAAAGGAAGGACTGGACTTGAGTCTGTAGGGGCAGATTTACAAGCCCCTTGCAGCTCTTTTGCTCCATTGTTGGTTCACTTTTGTGACGCAGCGGCAGAACAAAAGAGGCACCATGGTGCGGCGTATATTAACAACGTGGCGCGTATAGGAGATGCTTCACGTTGTGAAGCCCTGCGCCATCAGGGGGCGTTCCGGCGCAAGGGAGGGCGTTCCTGCGCAGGAACGCATCCTAAAAGTGGCTGAGGGAAATCTTCAAGATTTCAATCAGTCACTTTTAGGACAATGATGCGTGACTCAAACCCTGCGCCTGCTTGAAGCAGACGTGTGGCTTCACGCAGCATTGGGGAGATAGGGCACCCCAGAGCATTGCTGGAGCTGCGCCATCATTGCGACGCAACTCCAGCAATGCGCCGCCTTTACGGCACAGATGCGTAACGCTTCGGTGATGTTTTGGGCTCATGGTGCGCCGCATTGTAAATACGGCGCACCATGGGTGGTGGTGTCGTGGCGCACAATTACTGGCGCATCCCTGCTACTTTGCAGGGATGCGCCGGTAATTGAAATTCTAACCCTTAGTGTCTAGCATTACGCAGTTCATTACACTACACTCATACATAATTTCTCAGGCCAATGAAATGAACACAAAATCGAAAACAAATAAGCATAGTAACAACGCTACTGAGAAGGAGAGCAGTGCACTTGAAATGCACAGAAGATTTTGAAATATAATTTACCTACAATGTAATCGGCAGCATTATTGCTCTTGGTAAAAAACAAACATTTGCAATATAATAACACACAGAGCAGGAGAAAACAGAGTAGTGTTGAAATAGCTAGAAATAGCTACTACTACTCACCAAGCCCGGGGATCTCGATGCCGAGCACATCCAGCAAGTCACGTTCCCGGTCCAGGAGATCCGTCCAACGGTGGGTGGCCTGGTTGTAGGTGCGCCGGACCTTAGAGTGTTGAAACATGGCCCGGCATACCTTCTCCCACCGCTTCCGGCGCTCCCAGAGCCCGGAGCCGCTAGCGATCTTGCTGCCTGCCATGATGGTCCTGGGGAGGCGGCGCTGGACATAAAACACTAGTGCGGCCACCTCCTCCGTGCTAAAAATCTCCCGGGCTATGACTTGCTCCCCCCCTCAAACGCCCGCACGGGAGCCGGGCACGGGGTGCAGGACCCTTCCCCTTCTGAGGCTGCTTCCTGGCTCCCTTTACCATGGTCTGGGCAGAAAGGAAGGTAAATAATAAAGAAGAAATAGAATAGGGAAGAAGAAAAGAAAAGAGTTTAAAAAAGTAGTTTAAAATTAACCATAAGTAGCAGAAAACACAAAAATATAGAGCTAGAAAAATAGAGGGATATATAATAAGTAAAATAGATCAAAAAAAATTCAAACAAGCAAAGGATGGCAGAGATTGACAGAGGATACAGAAAGCATGCCCAGAACCATAGCAATGAATGAAAAACAAGAGGTCCGTGCCCGTTCACGACCGCGTGGGTAAGTTCGCGCGAGATTTCCCCCGCGATCACACGCGAACATGTACTAGCGAGCCGCACACTTTGCGAGATTACACATAGCGCCCGGAAACGGAAATACGTCACGCAAACAAGATGGCTGCGCCCATGTACGACCGCTAGGGTAACTTCGCAAACGTTGCGCTACAAGCGGCTTGCGAACACGCAAAAAATCACGCAAACTAACACGCCGCAAAAAACAAATCATATATTCGCACGAATTTGCGGCTTCCAAATTCGATCTCGCACGAATTTGCGCCCGGCGAATCGCGTGAAATTGCAGAAAAACGATATTTGCAAAACTGAAAGCACTCAGCAGGTGCAAAAGTTCAATCTTATCATTAGTAACCATTCCCTGTAGTGCTTCCTGAGGGGCCCCTTCAGAGTTCAGTTGCCTACTTGCAACTATTCTATGACCCTGCTCTGACCCTCACAGCAGGCTCAGAGAATAGCTACAAGTATACAACAAAGGTCCTGTTAAAAAAAATTACACTGCAACAGAAAGCAATTACAGATAAGGAAGCAGGTGCCAGCCTGGAAGTTCAAACTCAGTGACACATTAATCAGCCCCTAATTCATTCATGTCAGTTTTGGCAGGGCAGGTGTGCTAACGAATTTTACAAAACTGAAAGCACTTGGCAGGTGCAAAAGTTCAAGCTCATCATTAATGAGGAAGCACTTACAGCTAAGGAAGCAGGTGCCAGCTCAAATTCAGTGACACATTCATCAGCCCCAAATTAATTCATGTCAGTTGAGGCAGGGCAGGTGTGCTTTTCCCCCCATAATCTACAGTGATGAACCAGAGGGTGGCATGGGTGAACCAGAGGGTGGCATGTGTGAGCCAGAGGGTGGCAGTGGTGAAACAGAGGGTGGCAGTGGTGAAACAGAGGGTGCTGTGATGAACCAGACGTAGAAACAACATGGTCGCGACCGTTGCTACCCGACAAGTAAGTTCGCGTTTGCGAACTGGTAAAAAACCCTTGCGAAATGGCAGAAACACTTGCGAACACAAAAAAAAAGAATCCGCAAAATTCGCGAGAGTTCGCGGATTTTGCGGATTGCGAATCCGTAAATACGCAATTTCGCGGATTGCCAATTCGCAAAATCCGCCCATGCTTAATATATATACATATATATATATCTACATATCTCAATGCCTCCAGTACTTGTGGAATGAGACCCCCCAGTTCAAGAGCTAGAGGGGGTGGGCCGAGCATGCATGCTACCAATGCTAAAGGGTTGACACAAAGAATGAAGACTCACCAACCAGATGTGAGCCTAGACAGAGAGTGCCAGGAGACTTAATCTGAGTGGGTGAGACTGCAGTGAGCTGCCATGCTGCTCTGTTTGACCCTTGTTTACCAGCCGGCTCCACATCTTCTCATTCTAGCTTTGATTGCACCACAGTCAGCATCTCGGGCTCTTCTCACCAGGTGCGGCCGGCACATGTAAGAGCGGTGGGGGGGGGTGGGTGGAGTCGACAGATGAAGGGGTAGGTAACATTGAATAAATAAATTAATAAAACCACTTATCTTGCGCTCGCCGCATTGCCGAAACCTATCCCCTTGTCTGCAGGGCCGGACTGGCTACCGGGCGTTTTGGAATGCTGCTGAGCTGGGCGCTGATTTCGTTGACGGGGACCTACATGTACTGAACGAAATTCGTTTTGCTTTAATTATTTCGAAGTACACGCAGGTCTCCATGAACGAAATAAGCCCCAACCACAGTGAAATCAGCACTCAGCTCGGCAGCATCCCAGAACGCCCGGTAGTTAGTCCGGCCCTGCTCGTCTGTTGACTTTCCCCCCTTGGCCCCGCCCCACTGCGGTTACCTGTGCCGGCCAAGCCTGCTTCTTATCCAGCCTACCCCCTCTCTTCATAGGATGCTCCCACTCCTGCTGCTCTGGGCCCCCAAAGGGGCGTCACTCTGCAGTCCTATGAAATATACTAGTCCTCAATCTCGAGCGCCACCACTCTCGCTCGTTATTTCACTCACAAACGCCAGCTGTTTTTCACCAATTACCCTTTCAACATTTTTACTGAAAATACCTCAGTGCAGCACAAAAATCTGCAGCACTGAAATGCATTAATAGGAAAAATTGGGCCAAATCACATTTACAGAATGTTGTGCACTGATGATGTCACACACCACACTTGTGCAAAAAATACCACTTCAGCACAGTGCAAAGTGTTGTGCTACTGAGGAAAGGTGAGCTACTGGTGTCGTGATCAGATCTGAGCTAAAGGTGCACTCTCCAGTACTCAGTGTGATGCAGAACTTCAGGCGGGAAAGCGAAAGTTCAAAGACACCTCATTTCAACTTACCAGGCTCTCTTGGAGCACTGCACATGCAAAATAAATTTGGTATACGTGCAGACTTCCCTTCATACAAGTCAATGTACATGGCCATGTGACAGAAACGTGTTATTCTCAGCGAAAGCTTGTATAATGTGATCTATCGGACTTCGTACTGATGCAACTGACAGTAACCCTTTTTTCTGATTATTGTGATATGTGGAAAACGGGAAAAAAAGTAAAAAATAAAAACGCTTAGATAGTGTGCAGGTGTCAGTATCTTTACCTCAAGTGGAGGATGTGGCTCAACAGACACAGCTGCCAACTTTAGAACTGGGAAACAACTTTTGAGTCTGAGCATCAGCTCAACATCCTGGTCTCCTGAGCAAATCACTTAGGAATCAATTTAAATATTGGTGTCGGGCCATCCTCCAGCAGGGTGATGGAGTATTTTAGTCCGTCGCCCTGGCGGAGGTCCCGACAGCCAAATTTAGAAATGTCTGTTGAGCCGTCAAACATTTGTAGTGTGATGTATTCCTATAGGTTCTGTATCGATCCCCCTATTCCTGACCCTATTCTGGTTAACAAGTTAACTAGCAGCCATCCCATGAGGCAGAAAACCCCCATGATGCAGAAACCGTTATCTGATGAAACCACACTACGGCACAGGAACGTGTTATCTGATAAGGTCATAACGCTTGCCATCTAATTAGACAAGCGATATTCCTCCAGCCCCTGATAAGGCATACGGAGTTCTCAAAACAAATCAAACCTATGACAGACCTGGGAAAAACCCTGCGGCCATTGTTTTGATTTCACCGAGAACTTCAGCAAAAGAATGTGATAACGACCAGGTCGTATGACATCCATATTGACGTATCTATGTCCATCCTTACGTCAATCTCGGCACCTTAAAGGTATAAATATTACCGATATTGCCCTATGCAAACACACGCGGTGGTGACGAGATCGGAGCAGCCAGACTTGCCGAAGCCCAGAGCGGAGCAGACCCCGCTGGCGCAGCCCCGCCTTCCTGACGCGCTGAGAACGAGAAGCTGCCTTTTCTCCTGCCGAGAAATCCGGCTCCGGCGCTTCCGGGTAGCCCTCGCAGGCAGCCTGGAATATCGAGACCAGAGACGAGAGATACCATCCCTCATTCATCCTAGATTCCAGGTACAGAACTGAATAACCCCTCGCAGAGAATTCTTTAGTCAGTCACTTGGCAAAACAAACTTAACCTGAACTGTAACTTTCTATTCCCGCCCACGTATTAGGCTTAGGTCAGGTACACGGGGTAGGCGTAGTTAGAAACACCAGTTGAGTACGATTAGTCAAATGTATATGTGTATGTATATATTTTATCCATTTTAAACCATCATATGGCTTAGAAACCATATCAATGTTTTTACAGTATTATTTTATACTTCTGCTTTTAATGTATGCACTTTACTTAACCATAAGTATTGCAATAATATCGATCCATTTCTCTTGTATGAGAAGAGAGACTGATCAATAAATACCATCTTTTATTGAACACGCCCGTCTCTTCCTTTTCTCTACAATCTGGTGAGACTAAGAATGCACGTACTGACTGAGTAAAATAAGTCGTCTTTTGTTTTCACACGACTCTAGAGATACACTCTTGATTAGGGGAGAGCAAAGTTGTCATGTTCTATGGTTGTCAGAAACTAAATCCCTTCTTGTCTATCCAGGGAGGTTCAACTCCTCCTTGCCTATTCGAGAAAGTTTCTAGTGAACTCTGAGCTAGCTGGCAAACCCAAAACTTTAAGTCTAATATCGGCAGTAGTAGACCTAGTTAATGTCTGGTCTAGGCCTATACTATTGAAGGTATTATTCCAATGCGCAGAGCCTATTGAGATAATAGGAACTACACTACATGGCGCCCAACGTGTTTGGAAGGGCGATAAAACTAACGTAAGACATTTAGAGTAACTCAGTCGTGCTTTTTCACTCAGACCCCTTTTCCGATAATACTCCAAAGACGTCTGGAGTGGGTGAAAGGTAATATCCGCCAGACCTCGCAGGAGGAAACTCCTATGTATGGTTCTTGGTTTAGTCAACGTTGAAGGATACACTGTTCCAAAATATTGTGCATCTAATCTTTGTTTCCATAAGAAACCTGATCTGCAAACAAAAGAAATAACCTTCCTGTCGGTAAAATGGTAGACAGTGATGATGAAAGAGAGGCAGTTAGGATAGCAACTGAACTCGCAGCAGCTGATAATGCACTGCAAGACGCTGACCAGGATATAATACTCATCCAGGTCAACACAAGAAAATCTATAACTTTAAAACTTATAGAAAATGGACTGACACCTAGAGGTGGCACAGTCATATTCGTAATTGAGGCACACGAATATCGGCAGACAGAGGTATACTATTCATGGATACATTTTCCAGCAGCAAATGCTGTAACAAAGTACTTCCACTATTACAAAACAGAGGATCCTCCAAATGAGTACACTCCTTTCGAGGAGGTGGAAGTACCACTTAAATTTCAAGAGCACCTGCTCTTATTTAATGGCGCCCTAAAACATAATAATCACATCACCAGGCTCGGTCCCTTAGGTAGACCAGGAGCAACGTGGCCGGTCCTAGCCGGATACACACCACATCCAGACATCGAAAGAATGCCTGCACCAGAGCTTTTGATACAGCTAAAACAATTAATAAAAATACATAGACAATTAGTCCAATATGTAATGCGGACTTCAACAATTCAACCAGCAATTAAAATTCCACAGCTGACCCCTCACCAGGGGAACACAAACAAAATTACACCACAGAACATACAATCCTGCCTAGGTAAAGTACCAGCTAAACGGGAACAAATACCATTCTGGTTGGCACAAAAAATCACCCAAATAGAGGCGGTGTTTCCAGACACCACCCCGTTAGAAAAACACAGGATTCTGACTATCTGTCTTCCAATGGGAATCGCACCACACGTGGAGGACTGTGACACTTGGGGTACAGTCTTTGCTTCCATCTACACAAAAACGCACGGTGTTCCATCCATTTCGGTAATACCAGATGTGCTAAAACAAATTCAAGACGAATACGGTCCAGAACCTGCCTTAACTCTTGGTATGAAATTACTAAAAGACTTCAAGCAGGTCTCGGCTATATTATTAGCCAACATAAAGGGAGAAGCAGCAAACGTGGCGATCCGCCAGAGGTTAAAGGAGACAGATATAGCAGACCAACCAGCTGAAATTGCCAGAATCATAGAAAAGTCCTATGAGGAACTAGGTAGAGATAGTTTAGGTGGAATACCAGTAAAACCACAACTGATTGAAAGTCCTGAAAAAATATTTTTTAATAATAATTCAACATCACAAAAAAAGAGCTGGGATGGAAACAAACAATCCAATCCTAAAGAAAAGAAATTCCAGTCCAGAGGAAGGTCTCCTCGGCGAAGAGAAAAGTCTCCGAACCAAAGACACAGGTCACCCCAAAGTGACCCCTCTGGGAAAAGATATAACCTTAGAAATAGGGATAATATAAAGAAGCCTGATAGATATCAAGACATTGATACACGTCCCTCTCAATCTTTTCAGACTTCCTCGCAGAAATCGGAAAGAAGAGGACGATCAGAACAAAGAGAAGAGCACGCCAAGTCCAAAGACAAGGAACCTGCTCATTTAAAAAAGAAACTACAATTTCCAAAAAAGAAGGTAGCCAGTATCAAGGTAGTTAACAATACCGAGAATACTGAGGACACAACTGAAAAACGGAGAATGGGCTCAGACAATGCTAGACAGCGCAGCAGAAGTGAGCATAGCTCGCAAAGTCCTTATGAATCATCTGGAGACAGTGGACACGAATGAATATCTTCAAGTGGAAACTGCAGACACCAGAGTTAGCAAACCTCACAAAATATATGAAATAACTTTACGTATAGAAGGGGATAAGACTAGAAAAATAAGGGGACTATTTTGGGATAATCTCTCCAAGGGCTATGACATCCTTCTAGCTGAAAAAGACTGGCCACCAGAGTTTGTCAGGGAGTGCCCTCATGGCGAAGAAATAATTATGCCTGCCTTCTCAAATCATATCCCAATTCATAAAAAATATACACTTGCCAGAAAGTGGGCAGTAGCTCAAGCTCCTGCTTTATATAAAAATCATGTAGGATGGGATGAGGACTCTCCTCCTCACAAAATCCAGTTAAAATCACAACCTACTGCACAAAGACAGTACCCAATTAAGCAAGAAGCTAAAAAACAGGTAAAAGAAATTCTAGATCAATTAGAATACCAGGGGGTGATTGAAACTTGCACCTCACAAATGAACAACCCTTTGTTTCCGGTCTCCAAACCAGACAATTCATATCGTCTAGTTTTGGATTACCGACACCTTAACTCATGTTGCAAAACTTTTGCAGTACAAAACTCGCATAGAGCTGCACTAATGAATAACACAGTGCGCAAAAAATACAAAACAACATTAGACATCTCTAATGGATTCTTTTGTCAAAACATAGCACCAAAGAGCAGATATTTGTCTGCGTTCTCAATAAATGGCACTCAAAAACAATTCTGTCGGTTAGCCCAGGGGTACAAGAATAGCCCAGGGGTATTCTCAGCGAGAGTAACAGAGTTACTACAAACATATGATGACGAAGCATTATCTTATGTCGACGACATATACCTAACAGATGATGACTTGGATACTCACTTGAAGAGAGTGAACACCATAATACTTGGGTTCGCAGCAGAGGGTTACAAATTCAACTTTAAAAAATCCAGAATTGCCCATCTAACAGTCCTGTTCTTAGGATATGAATTATCAAGTGAAGGCAAAAGCCTGGCTGACAATTTCCTAGAGAAATGTGCCGTACTCCAAGCACCTAGAACACTAAAAAACCTACAGTCAATTCTAGGCTTCCTAAATTTCGGAAGAACATACATTGCAAATTACGCAGAAAGGGTCAAACCCCTTTATGATCTAATAAAACCAGATTTTAAAAGAACCAATTGGACTCAAATACACACAGAAATTCTGAGATCCTTACAAACAGACATGTTAATTAAAACAAAATTAGAAACACGTGATAACACACCCAATCTTGTGATTCGAGTCATCCCAGGAAGATGCGGATTCACATACCTGACCTCTAATGAGGGAGAAAAGGTACCAATTGCATTCAAATCACACTTGTACACAGAAGCTGAAAAGAAATTCAGCATTAAAAGAAAAATTGTTCATGCAGTTCAAACCGCAATAGCTAGAGAAAAATATCAAGCTGACGGTAGACGTATCACAGTCAGAACAGCAGAATCAGCCTTTGAGGCATTAACAACACCGTGTAATTTACCAACAACAACATTGAATCCGGAATGGATACAATGGGTGAATTCAATTACAACGGACAAAGTATACTACTACTTTGATCCAGAACTAGAGGAACTGAAAAATCTAGAATATGAAAGAACATTCCCTCTGCCAATCGACATTCTGCCCTTACGACAATACGCTTGCGTAATCTATACAGACGGACATGCTCAACCATCCGTTTGGGGAGAACAAGCATACAACCCCACATGTGAGATTACAAAAGAAGTGTGGCGCGGAGGTAAATTAAGACCTCTATTAACAAAAACACACTCAGTAGAAACTAATTCAGAACAACAGACTGAAATAATAGCATTGAAAATGGCGCTAGATAATGCGGATCGCGAATTCCCGACACTTATAGTGTCCGATTCATATTACTGCGTCAAATCATATAACAAGGATTTGCAGACATGGATTCAAAACGGTTACAAAGATGACACAGATGCAACAATAAAGCAGAAACTGCTTTGGGAACAAATAGCTCTTTTACAAAAAGAACTACCAAAGACTCACGTGACACACTCACTGAGTCATCAGCGTGATGGCGTTCACGTTGCAGTGAATTCATTGGCTGAAACAGCCACAGCGGTAGCAACTAAATCGGCTTCCGTAGCTCGAAAAAAGCGTACAGTGAAGTATATTGACGGTGAAACAGTGCTGGCGGTGAAAACGTCATCAAAAGGCGACTGCTCAGCGCTGCCGATCAACTATCCACTCAATTACACATACATAATCGATGCAAACTCCGTCCCTTTTGCTCGAATCCCTGGAGTGGGGGATAGAGTAATTCCAAACATGGACAGGAGAAACTTGTTAATAGCAGACGGACATATGGGCGAGGGTCTCAGACACCTCAAACTAAAAGATTCTCTGGAAGAATTACAATCAAGGTACTGGTGGCCAGGCATGAGCCTGCATCATACCATGTTTGTAAAGAACTTCCCAAACTGTAACAGAGATCGCAGTGGTGAGAGAAACGGTGTAATACCGTGTCGTTTCACTCCAGAAAGAATCAACAGTAAAAAGCAAAGCGTCCGATTAACATATACAGGCTAGTTTCCACTTATAATGTAGATCACCAGCACTCGGCTGACGTCTGGACTGTTATACAAAGATTTGCGAGTCTAAATGGCATATACGCTAAGAGCATGCTACGTTTGACCATTGTTCTCACTCTAGCCCTCAAGCCTGAGTGGAAACATGGCCAATTGAGCATAGCACAGCGGGAATCTTCTCACTTCCTTCCTCAGGGATACGGGATGGTGTAAAGAAAAAACCAAGACATAAAGCTATCTATAACAGAAAGGATTTTAGGTTCGGGAGCTGGGTGGGTCAAACATCTAATAAGTGTCCAACGTAGTCTAAATAACTTGCCAAGAAATTCTCTGAAGGGATTCAGTCCGTACGAATTATTGTTTGGAACTAGGATGTTAGTCTTAGACCTCGACAGTCAGACTTCAGTGGTGAAGGAAAAAAGCTTTGATATCAAAGATCGTTTGGCTATTTTACAGGACTTAAACGAAACAAGAAAAGACCTTAGCAACATAAAGTTGAAACAACAGCCAACAACCACTGAAGAACCACCACCTGTCCCAGCAAGACCTGTCTGGATTCCAAAAGTCGGGGATCTAGTCAGAGAAAAGATCGCGGTAAAGAAGGAATTTGGGCCTTCTTACAGAAAAGCAGTTCCTGTCTTGTCTATCAACGGGACAAGATCAGTTGTACTACCGCCGCTTGCTGGTAAAAAGGAGAACCGAGTTGTATCCATCGACCTTGTAAAACCACAATCATGTGGCCGATAACAAACAGTAGGCCAAGTGGACTCCCGATAAGTAGTAGAACACCAAGATTTGCTACAAACACAGAGGTTCGATCTAAGAGGCTAATCACATTTGAAACGCCTACAGAACTACAACAAGGACTGTGCAACAATGCAATGGAACTTAAACCTCTGAAAACCCAAATAAAAACATTTAGCAGAGACACACCAATCTACAATGAAGTAACAAACGAATATGCAAGAAAAAGTAATCCTGAAACAATTGGAACAATTGACAGAACTGCATCCGGCTACTTCATAAACTTCGATGATTCCTCTGAAGGCTTCACTGAATTAAAAACACAGCCATCAACAAAAACCTTTAAAGATAAAGTTAAAGTACTTTTGAAACAACTGAAAGAAACATATCTGATTTCTCCATGGATTGAATTTTGGGTGGGTTTTGGTGCATTTATCCTCATACTTTGGCTCATCATGATACTAACTTTGGGACGCTTCATTGAGGGAAAATATGCTAAAATGGACACAGCAAGTCAGAAAATCAACTTGATCCTCAAACCACACACATCTTCACACGTCGAGAAAAGAGAACTTTCTTCAGTCAACTTCACAGCCAATCCTATTCCGGGTGGGGTAGCATGGGACAACACTGACTACGAAATTTATGGTCCGGTCGAAATCCTGAAGTATCCACACCAAATCAAGATCTCATTGAGTGACTTTGTAAAACCAAGCTCATTTGCTGATGATTGGGACTTTGAAAGTATAAATAACATGATGTATGACTTAGTAATGTCTGCTAAATTTACCAAACATGATTATTTGCAGGGTTCGACAAATTATGATAGTATGTACTGTTATAACCACTATGGTAACCATTTTCTACATAGATCTGCACAACCTAGAAATGTTTTAAATTATAATCAATGGGAACATTGTGCAACCCCTCCAAAAGGAAGCTCAAGAACCGTTTATGACAAATATTCATACTTCACAGGTTTTAACACAAGTAATGCTGAAACATTTTATTTCAAATTGTCAAATAAGTCAGGGACAAAGACCATGATAACAAACACAAAATTGATATATTCAGACTCATTCTTTGAACAAATGAATGCTTTTGGATTTGATTATTGGGACAAAAATGTTGAAGTAAAAAGTGTTTGGGGTACAAAAGAATGGCAAGTACAGGGTGTAGAATCTTTGTTTAGAGCCTGCATGATCCCAGAACAAATTATATTTTTAAATGACACTGTTCAACAAACTACCTGTCTTGGCTTAGCCAAAATCAAAGACTTAAATAAACCGTCTATTCCAAAACCAACAATGAACAGCAATAGCTCTACAGATGAGGAGATAGACGTAAATTATGTATTAAACCAAAACAGAACACATCCTGATTGGAAAAAGTGGTTGATCTGGCCCACAGATACTAATAACTGTCGAGATAGATTCCTGAACAAAACACAGGGGTTCAAAATGACCAGGCCAGACCCTAGATATTCCCAAAGACAACACCCAGGGATAATAACCACCTACAGTGTGGGCAAATTATGCCTTCAGTGGCTACAAACTTCCACACTGGCAGAAATTAAGCAACACCTAACTTTACTTACTGATGGTGCTGACTTGCGTGATTTCATTATGGGACCGCGCAAACAGCGTCAGAAACGTTTCATAGCAGCCTCTGTATATGCAGCATACAACGAGGCCTGGAAGGTGACTCAAATTGAAACAGCGGAAAGTATACGGGAAATTGACCGTATTAATTTGGAAAAATCACTTTCTGTAGTGGACAATGCGTTAATGACTCTGTCCTCCAGAATTTTTTCTCTGGACAGCATTGTGTCTTCAGCAATCGACATATTATCGCAAGACTTACTGTTAGTACAACACGGTCAGTCTCAATTGCGTTCAATTGTACAGCTTGGCTGGACGTTACAAAATCTGCGTTCAGGCTATGTACCTTGGCGTTTAATCGACACAACGTCACTATTCAATATCTTTAACCTTACTGATAAACAAATCAGTATGGCACAGAAGGGTGCTGATTATACAATCCTGAGCATTGAGAAACTTGAGAGATTACCAGTGACAATGTCAGAACGACCTGTCAGTGAATGGATAATACATGGGATAATTAATATTCCAATATCAACCTTCAGGTTTCAATACTGCCAAAAATATATACAGACTGGCATGTACGAAAAATTGGGAAAGGGGTACATTAAAACAACATGGAACCTGCCCTATTCACATGCATGTGTCAGTAATAAAGGACAGAAAGTGTTTCTTAGTGGCAATAATTGTGCAATGTCACTAAGCGGTACACTTCTGTGTAACGGAATTAGTTTGCATGGAGCCTGTGAAGGGAACTCAAATAACCTTTCATGTCACCAGCTAGGCACACCTGCAACAGAGATAGAACCATTCTTCCAAAGACTCTATAATGGGAGTTACATTCTAATTGTGGACCGCAGATGTTGTAGTCTTATGCCCGGGACTCCTTATCTCGTAACTACGACTGCGAAGGTCAAGTGCTGTGGACGCTTATTGTTCCCCAGCTCCCTTCCAGACAGGGAGGCAAGGGCATGGCCCAACTTGAAAATTACTTCTATTCGAATAGATACTTTAAGCAGAATGAAAACAGTGCTTCTTCAGACGCCGACCAGGCTCACGTCATCAAAAGAAACGTATGATCTCCTAGTCGCAAGGACGACTGCAGAGATTCACTCCTTATTATCAACTAATTCCCCCATACATTTCGCAGAAATCCTGAATGAAATCTTAAATATTTCTGATACCAGTGGAGTCTCAAAAGTATTTAAGACAGTATTTTTGATGGCATTAACACCATTCAAAGCCATACTGGGTATTTTTCCAGATTTCGTCCATTCGATTTTTGGCGGACTTCCCCTCATTTTGGGACTAATTGCAGGAATCCTATTCTTAGTCCTTATATTTCGTTATGGCAAACCATGTCACAGACAAAACACCTGCGACAAGGGAAGAAACAATCCTAGCCATTGGATACCGGGACCGGATATCAAAAATCCTGGGACTATCCCGGCTTAGAGACCTGAACATGACTTGGTTTCTTTCATTTCGACAAATGTGGCATCGATGTGTTTTACCTGTATTAAGGTGCTTGCTATGCGGAGAAGAATGCGTGTTAGACACCTGTCTGACGCTACAATCAGATGCGCCAATGGATGCAGAAACATTGTTGAGTCCAATAAAGGCTCATGCTTTGTGCTGCCCTCAACGGCTACCAATCCTGATGACGGCATTCGTGGAGGCTTCACCACTACGATTAAGGGGTAGTGAAGTTCAAGATGAAAGCAGCATTGATCAGGTACGACCTTCTGTCAGCAATACTAATCAAAATATCAATGGAGACAATCATGCGCACGAATGCATGGTTACACCTTTTTCCGAGTTAGTGGAACTCTCCCAGGAAGCTGTTGACAACTTTTTCGAGAGTCTAAATGATATGATGTTCTCACCAGAGCAGAAATAGAGACTTTTGAGCAAGCTCGCACACGGCGTTCCCTGAATTTGGCCTTCAACTAGAAAAGCAAAATACCATGAACAATTTTCCCTCCAGTTCACGGACAGCAATTTTTTTTCAGCAGCCCCAAAATATTTTTACATATTTTTCGGGACACTATCTTCTGCTTAAAGTAAGAACTATTCTTAGAGAACTAAAATTTCTAATTTTAGATAGTTTATAGACATTAGCTGCCCGCTGGTATGTTCATAATTATTTTATTCTGTGATGGAATGGTCTCGAACCTTTTTTCTGTATTAAGAGCCATTTCATGTGCCATTTCATAGTGATAATGTATAGATATGCGTGATTACTTTAGCATTATTCTACAGCTTGAGTGCATATATTACATGTGACTGTTTTTTCTGTATATTTGATAATTTCAAAATGCATTTATGTATTTTGGGGTGGTAAGGTATACACGATACTCTACAGTATGTTTTACTATGCATAGATTCGTAAATATGTCCATAGTTAGCGTGGAGTGGGTGTGATGTATTCCTATAGGTTCTGTATCGATCCCCCTATTCCTGACCCTATTCTGATTAACAAGTTAACTAGCAGCCATCCCATGAGGCAGAAAACCCCCATGATGCAGAAACCGTTATCTGATGAAACCACACTACGGTACAGGAACGTGTTAT
The DNA here is from genome assembly GCF_964261635.1 of Lissotriton helveticus. Lineage (NCBI taxonomy): Eukaryota > Metazoa > Chordata > Amphibia > Caudata > Salamandridae > Lissotriton > Lissotriton helveticus. The sequence goes on along the minus strand of NC_136064.1, from coordinate 102,612,936 downwards.
CTGATTAGGTCATAACGCTTGCCATCTAATTAGACAAGCGATATTCCTCCAGCCCCTGATAAGGCATACGGAGTTCTCAAAACAAATCAAACCTATGACAGACCTGGGAAAAACCCTGCGGCCATTGTTTTGATTTCACCGAGAACTTCAGCAAAAGAATGTGCTAACGACCAGGTCGTATGACATCCTTATTGACGTATCTATGTCCATCCTTACGTCAATCTCGGCACCTTAAAGGTATAAATATTACCGATATTGCCCTATGCAAACACACGCGGTGGTGACGAGATTGGAGCAGCCAGACTTGCCGAAGCCCAGAGCAGAGCAGACCCGCTGGCGCAGCCCCGCCTTCCTGACGCGCTGAGAACGAGACGCTGCCTTTTCTCCTGCCGAGAAATCCGGCTCCGGCGCTTCCGGGTAGCCCTCGCAGGCAGCCTGGAATATCGAGACCAGAGACGAGAGATACCATCCCTCATTCAACCTAGATTCCAGGTACAGAACTGAATAACCCCTCGCAGAGAATTCTTTAGTCAGTCACTTGGCAAAACAAACTTAACCTGAACTGTAACTTTCTATTCCCGCCCACGTATTAGGCTTAGGTCAGGTACACGGGGTAGGCGTAGTTAGAAACACCAGTTGAGTACGATTAGTCAAATGTATATGTGTATGTATATATTTTATCCATTTTAAACCATCATATGGCTTAGAAACCATATCAATGTTTTTACAGTATTATTTTATACTTCTGCTTTTAATGTATGCACTTTACTTAACCATAAGTATTGCAATAATATCGATCCATTTCTCTTGTATGAGAAGAGAGACTGATCAATAAATACCATCTTTTATTGAACACGCCCGTCTCTTCCTTTTCTCTACAATCTGGTGAGACTAAGAATGCACGTACTGACTGAGTAAAATAAGTCGTCTTTTGTTTTCACACGACTCTAGAGATACACTCTTGATTAGGGGAGAGCAAAGTTGTCATGTTCTATGGTTGTCAGAAACTAAATCCCTTCTTGTCTATCCAGGGAGGTTCAACTCCTCCTTGCCTATTCGAGAAAGTTTCTAGTGAACTCTGAGCTAGCTGGCAAACCCAAAACTTTAACTCTAATATCGACAGTAGTAGACCTAGTTAACGTCTGGTCTAGGCCTATACTATTGAAGGTATTATTCCAATGCGCAGAGCCTATTGGGATAATAGGAGCTACACTACAGTAGCATTCACAGGAATCGCCGTCAAGGCCATACGGCTAAGTTACAAAGTTATTTTTATTTTCAACAACAAAACCACAAAGTCAGATTTTATTTTTGAAAAAAAAAACAATACCCACCCGCCCCCACCTCGGAATCATCTTGCACGGCAAGGTAGGAAATTTTTTATGCTATGTTATTATTGTCCCTCACCACCAGGGTTTTCCTGGCAGTGATGAGGAGTAAAAAGTGGCTATATTTTCACCCATCTAAATTGGGCACGTGGACATATAGCCAATCCGCCCACAACACTTTCTCTATCAGGCCTTCTGAGATGTTTTGCTACGGCAGAGACTTAGGGCCTGATTACGATGTTGGACGGACCTCCACTGACAGGCCGTTGGATAACAACCTTAGATCCTATCAAAGGCGCTCTTTCCCCCAAAAGGAAAAACTTTGATTTATAATAATTCTTTACAATACAATATCACCATATCTTTATTAATCTCACCACAATCACTTCCCTCACCATCCTGGCAAGTAGCAAACGTAAAAGTATTAGCAGTGCCTTTAAATTTGCAACAGTGCTGGATTAGTCTAATAGCAACATAAATGACAACAGCAATCAGAAAAATACTAATAATAGATTCAAAGCTCTTCATACCCAAAGAATCGAAATGTTCCCTAGCCGCACTTAAATACTGCTTTGCATCAGGTCAGGCCACTTTGGTGCCGATTCCGATCCAGGTGGGAAGGGCACAGAACGCGATCCGGACGGAAAAACTACGTGCCGTACGCTTGTTTTCCGCCTGACTCACACAGCTGTACGAGCAAGCAAGTATGATGCGAGCTACGTGAAATTCACTGACCGAGTCGTTTCTGGGTCCGAACCTCTCCGTACGTCTCGGCCGTAAGCTAACTGTGTCGTGAAATGGATGCGATTTACGACCAAGTCAGTACGATGCACGTGTCGGACAGCTGGTTCGAGCCGCAGTTTCCGGCTCGCAAAACGACCGTGACGTTGCCTTTGGGAGTCTGCGTCGGACCCCCTGTCACCCGCAGCCTTACGACTCGGACTCAGGGGGAGACCCAAGGGTCTCCCCAACACAGGCGTGTATGGTGCAGATAGCACCAACGTGTACCCACTGTAGGGGGTGCCTTTGTGCAAGCCGTACCCATTCAGTCAATGGGAGCCCATGTATTCGCCATACGAACGGCTCCCATTGACTTCTTTGGGAGTCCGACTGAACCGAGTCTAGCAGCATGCGGCCGCATCTTACTCACGCGGTCGGGCTGCAGGAGTCCAGCTCGGTCGGAAAACACTCCGGATCTGGCTCGGTGGGAGAGCTTTCTGACCCGGATCGGAATCGGCCCCTCTGTATCTCATTTTTCACACTCCTCTTAATGATACCTATCTCCTTGTATAAGTTAAGAGAAGTGTTGGGAAGATGAGTTCAACATTCAGTGTCTAGAATCACACAGACTCCCCCTTTGGCACTTAAAGCCTTTCTATTTTCAATCATTATTTTGTTATGAGCATCAAGTGTTCTGGTACTAGTCCTAAAGCTATCACAGTGGTATTCACTATTTCTTCTGAAATCTCTTCTTTTCCTGTGACGGGGGAGCTGGCAGAGGAGCTGTGCATGGAAACTCTGACCCACAAACAGGTGAGGAGGCTGCAGTAGAAGCAGTGTCAGCTGATACTTCAAAATAGACCCATGCCTTGGAGCTGGAGCACAATCAGCGCTAGGAGGGCCAACTTGCTTGTGGTAGGAAGAGTGGTTCCAAGTTTCCAGGCCTTGACATTTAACAACAGTTTTCATGATGAGCACAATTTGGTAAGGTCCTGACATGTGGGGCTATAAAGCTGTCTCGCTCTGGTATATGCAGACATATATCCTCACGCCTGGCTGGAGGGAATATCAGGCCTCAGTCAGAGACTCAGGTAAGGTATCCCACACCTGAGAACGAAAACTGTAGAGACATTGTATAAGCTTTCTGGAATGTTGTAACAGCATCATAATTTAACTACAGCTCTAGCTTTGCAGAAGACAGAGCGCAGTTTGAGGAGAGCATCATGGATTGGCTCATGATAATTTCATATGGGCTTAGTTTAGTCTCCAAGGAAGGGTGCTGCAACAACCATAAGGCTATTGGAAAGGTATCAGGTCATTTTAGCAGTGTTTTCAAACGTATCTTAGCTATTCTATTCTTCAAGGTTCCATTGTTCCTTTCCACTTCACTCACTAACTCTGGGTGGTGGATTTGACCCTCTCGGCAGGGTTTCCCCAAATGGTTTAGCTTCACTCCCTTCCTTTGTTAAACCTGTTGTTGCTGAACCCATTGTTTTGGGCTTTTGGGATCTGTGCACAGTACTTCTGCTAACCAGTGCAAAAGTGCTTGTCCTCGCTCCCTAAAATATTGAACAATTGACTTACACCTAATTGGTACATTTCATGTATTTGTAAGTCCCTAGTATATTGTCCTGTGGGTACACAGGGTTTGTAAATTAAATTCTACTAGTGGTACTATAGCACTCATTGTGCCACCCCTACAGTAGCCCTTTAAACATGTCTCAGGCTTGCACCTGCAAGCCTGTAATTCAGTTTTACACTGCTATTTCATCCTAGCAAAATAAACCTTTTGCCAGGCCAAACATTCTGTTTTAATACTTATATGTTATTCCTTAGGTAGGCCCTAAAGGCCAATAGGTCAAGGTGCAGTGCATCTAAAAAGTAGGACATGTATTTTTAAGATTTACATGTCCTCGTAGTGAAGTATTCTTCCATTCATTTTCCAGTACTGTAAGGCCTTTCTCTCCCATTGGATGACATTGGGTTACCTTATTGTACATATAAAAGTGCTAACTTTGGATTAGGAACAGACAGGGATATCAAGTTTGAATTCAAATGAATTATAATTTCAAATTCTCTTTGATAGTATAGTCTCAATTCTGAAAATGCCCTTTTAGAACTATTCGGCGCCTGCTGTCATTGTCCTGGGCCACATGACTGTGAATGTCTCAGCTGTTGGGCTTTCTGCGTTCCTCCCAGACAGTAAGACAAAAGGAGGGTAGGTGCCGGCAGGATGGGCCATCCTGTCAGGACGGCTGGGGCGGAGCTGTTCCCTGCCTCATTTACACTTCAAAGGGCTACCTACAGCACATACAAGGAAACTGACGCTAGCTCTGGTGATCTCTGCTAGAGTACATCCCTGATCCTCAAGAGGTGCCTCCCCAGGTCCTGGAATCTTGTGTGGCATTACTGTGCATTTGTCTTCACGAAAAGGAAAAATCCTTATGTTGTTGGTTTTTCGCAAAACAAACTGAGCCATCGTCAAAGAATCTGCCACCCGCAACTTCCGCAAACGTGAAGCTCAGGTGACTCTGACTCTTGGCACTACAGTGACTGCCAGTGACGACCGGCAATGCAAGATTTGCAATTTGTGGTACAGCGATGACAATCACGACTCTCTTCCTGCTCCTTGCGGCCTCCTCCACCATGAACTGGGCTATTCTCTTCAGACTATGAGATGGTAACTTTTTCAGTGAGACTAACCTGGTCCCTGTATACTGCTTGCACACCATCACAGTCGGCCTGAAATTGTGACTTTTTCCCAGTGTAGCATGTCCAGATGACCACAAGTGGCACTTTGTGCTTTTAGGCGCTATACCTACCTAACATTTTAAAATTGCATGTCTCTGGTTCTACCTATTGGATTTTTGTTGTTTTGGGCTCATTTTACTTATTAAAATTTGCATTTGTTTTCTAAATTGGTTGGTGGTTTTTATTGTGTTTTGTTCTCACTTTGTTACTGTTTGCATGCTGCATAAATACTTTACACTTTGCCTCTAAGTTAAGCCTGATTGCTGAGCCAAGTTACCAGAGGGTTAACCACAGATTAATTTAGGGACTTTTGTGGTGCACCATCACAACGTTTCTGGTTGTTGCCTGAGTTTGTAGTGTAGCTCCTATCATCCCAATAGGCTCTGCGCATTGGAATAATACCTACAGCAGTAAAGGCCTAGGCCAGACGTTAACTAGGTCTACTACTGTCGATACTAGACTTAAAGTTTTGGGTTTGCCAGCTTAGCTCAGAGTTCACTAGAAACTTTCTCGAATGTTCAAGGAGGACTTAACTTCCCTGATTAGACAAGAAGGGATTTAGTTTCTGACAACCATAGAACATGACAACTTTGCTCTCCCCTAATCAAGAGTAAATCTCGAGAGTCGTGTGAACAAAAGGCAATTATTTTACTCAGTCAGTACGTGCATTCTTAGTCTCATCAGATTGTAGAGAAAAGGAAGAGACGGGCGTGTTCAATAAAAAAGGTGTTATTTATTGATCAGTCTCTTTTCTCGTACAAGAGAAATGGATCGATATTATTGCAATACTTATAGTTAAGTAAAGTGCATACATTAAAAGCAATAGTATAAAGTAATACTGTAAAAACATTGATATGGTTTGTAAGCCATATGATGTTAAAAATGAATAAAATATATTTACATACACATATACATTTGACTAAACGTACTCAACTGGTGTTTCTAGATACGCCTACCCCGTGTACCTGACCTAAGTCTAATACGTGGGCGGGAATAGAAAGTTACAGTTTAAGTTAAGTTTGTTTTTGCCAAGTGACTAACTTAAGAATTCTCTGCGAGGGGTTATTCAGTTCTGTACCTGGAAGTTGGGATGAATGAGGAATGGTATCTCTTTCTCTGCTCTCGATATTCCAGGCTGCCTGCGAGGGCTACCCGGAAGCGCCGGTGCTGGGTCTCTCGGCAGGAGAAAGCAGCTTCTCTCAGCGCGTCAGAAAGGCGGGGCTGCTGCCAGCGGGGTCTGCTCTGCTCTGGGCTTCGGCAAGTATGGCTGCTCCGTCTCGTCACCACGCGTGTGTTTGCATAGGGCAAGATCGGTAATATTTATACCTTTAAGGTGCCGAGATTGACGTAAGGATGGACATAGATACGTCAATAAAGATGTCATACGACTTGCTCGTTAGCACATTCTTTTGCTGAAGTTCTCTGTGAAATCAAAACAATGGCCGCACGGTTTTTCCAGGTTGTCATAGGTTTGATTTGTTATGAGAACTCCGTATGCCTTATCAGGGGCTGGAGGAATATCGCTTGTCTAATTAGATCGCAAGCGTTATGACCTAATCAGATAACACGTTCCTGTGCCGTAGTGTGACTGCATCAGATAACGGTATCTGCATCATGGGGGTTTTTCTGCCTCATGGGTTGACTGCTAGTTAACTTGTCGGTTTGTCTTAACTAGAATAGGGTCAGGAATAGGGGGATCGATTCAGAACCTATAGGAATACATGACACCCACTCCACGCTAACTATGGTCATATTTACTAATCTAGGCATAGTATAACATAGTACAACATACTATAGAGTAGTGTGTATACCTTACCACCCCAAAATACATAAATGCATTTTGAAATTTTTCAAATATACGGAAAAAATTGCAGACATATATATTGTATGCACTCAAGCTGTAGAATAATGCTAAAGTAATCACGCATTTGCATACATTATTGCTTATTTTGTATATGAGAATTACACATGAAATGGTATCTTAAATACAGAAAAAAGTTTCGAGACCATTCCATCACAGAATAAAATATTTGTGAACATACCAGCGGGCAGCTAAAGTCTATAAAGTATCTAAAAATAGAAATCTTAGTTCTTTAGGAATAGTTTCTTACTTTAAGCAGAAGATAAGTGTCCCGAAAAACCGAAAAAATAATTTGGGGCTTCTGAAAGAGTTGCTGTCCGTGAACTGGAGTGAAAATAGTTCATGTGACTTTATTTATTAAAGTTGAAGGCCGAATTCAGGGAACGCCGTGTGCGAGCTTGCTCAAAAGTCTCTATTTCTGTCCGGGTGAGAACATCATATCATTTAGGCTTTCGAAAAAACTGTCAACAGCTTCCTGGGAAAGTTCCACTAACTCGGAAATAGGTGTAATCATGCATTCATGCGCATGATTGTCTCCATTGACATTCTGATTCGCATTGCTGACAGAAGGTCGTACCTGATCGATGCTGCTTTCATCTTGAACTTCACTACCCATCAATCGTAGTGGTGAAGCTTCCACGAATGCCGTCATCAGGATTGGCAGCCTTTGAGGGCAGCACAAAGCATGAACCTTTATCGGGCTCAACAATGTTTCTGCATCCATTGGCGCACCTGATTGTAGCGTCAGACAGGTGTCTAACACGCATTCTTCTCCGCATAGCAGACACCTTAGTACAGGTAAAACACATCTTTGCCACATTGGTCGAAATGATAGAAACCAAGTCATGTTCAGGTCTCTAAGCCGGGAGAGTCCCAGGATTCTTGTTATCCGGTCCCGGTATCCAATGGCTAGGATTGTTTCTTCCATTGTCGCCAGAGTTTGGTCTGTGACATGGGTTGCCATAACGAAAAATAAGGACTAAGAATAGTATTCCTGCAATTAGTCCAAAGATCAGGGGAAGTCCGCCAAAAATCGAATGGACGAAATCTGGAAAAATACCCAGTATGGCTTTGAATGGTGTTAATGCCATCGAAAATACTGTCTTAAATACCCCTGAGATCCCATTGGTATCAGAAATATTTAAGATTTCGTTCAGGATTTCCGCGAAATGTACGGGGGAATTAGTTGATAATAATGTATGTATCTCTGCAGTCGTCCTTGCGACTTGTAGATCATACGTTTCTTTTGATGACGTGAGCCTTGTAGGCGTCTGAAGAAGCACTGTTTTCATTCTGCTTAAAGTATCTATTCGAATAGAAGTAATTTTCAAATCGGGCCATGCCCTCGCCTCCCTGTCTGGAAAGGAGCTGGGGAACAATGAGCGTCCACAGCACTTGACCTTCGCAGTCGTAGTTACTAGATAAGGAGTCCCGGGCATAAGACTACAACATCTGCGGTCTACAATAAGAATGTAACTCCCATTATAGAGTCTTTGAAAGAATGGTTCTATCTCAGTTGCAGGTGCGCCTTGCTGGTGACATGAAGGGTTGTATGAATTCCCTTCACAGGCTCCATGCAAACTAATTCCGTTACACAGAAGTGTGCCACTTAGTGACATCGCACAATTGTTGCCACTAAGAAACACTTTCTGTCCTTTATTACTGACACATGCATGTGAATAGGGAAGGTTCCAAGTTGTTTTAAGGTACCCCTTTCCCAATTTCTCGTACATGCCAGCCTGTATATATTTTTGGCAGTATTGAAACCTGAAGGTTGATATTGGAATATTAATTATCCCGTGTATTATCCATTCACTGACAGGTCGTTCTGACATTGTCACTGGTAATCTTTCGAGTTTTTCAATGCTCAAGATTGTATAATCAGCACCCTTTTGTGCCATACTGATTTGTCTATCAGTAAGGTTAAAGATTTGGAATAGTGACGTTGTGTTGATTAAACGCCAAGGCACATAGCCTGAACGCAGATTTTGTAACGTCCAGCCAAGCTGTACAATAGAACGCAATTGTGACTGACCGTGTTGTAATAACAGTAAGTCTTGCGATAATATATCGATTGCTGAAGACACAATGCTGTCCAAAGAAAAAATTCTGGAGGACAGAGTCATTAACCCATTGTCCACTACAGAAAGTGATTTTTCCAAATTAATACGGTCAATTTCCCGTATTCTCTCTGCTGTTTCAATTTGAGTAACCTTCCAGGCCTCATTGTATGCTGCATATACAGAGGCTGCTATGAAACGCTTTTGACGCTGTTTGCGTTGTCCCATTATGAAATCACGCAAGTCAGCACCATCAGTAAGTAAAGTTAGGTGTTGCTTAATTTCTGTCAGTGTGGAAGTTTGTAGCCATTGAAGGCATAATTTGCCCACACTGTAGGTTGTTATTATCCCTGGGTGATGTCTTTGAGGATATCTAGGGTCTGGCCTGGTCATTTTGAACCCCTGTGTTTTGTTCAGGAATCTGTCTTGACAGTTATTAGTATCTGTGGGCCAGATCAACCACTGTTTCCAATCAGGATGTGTTCTGTTTTGGTTTAATATATGGTTTACGTCTATCTCTTCATCTGTAGAAGTGTTGCTAAACATTGCTGGCTTTGGAATAGACGGTTTATTTAAATCTTTGATTTTGGCTAGGCCAAGACAGGTGGTTTGGTGAACAGTGTCATTTAAAAATATCATTTGTTCTGGGATCATGCAGGCTCTAAACAAAGCTTCTATACCCTGTACTTGCCATTCTTTTGTACCCCAAACACTTTTCAATTCAACATTTTTGTCCCAATAATCAAATCCAAAAGCATTCATTTGTTCAAAAAATGAGTCTGAATAAATCAATTTTGTGTTGGTTATCATGGTCTTGGTCCCTGTTTTGTTTGACAATTTAAAATAAAATGTTTCAGCATTACTTGTGTTAAAACCAGAAAAATATGAATATTTGTCGTAAACGGTTCTTGAGCTCCCTTTTGGAGGTGTTGCACAATGTTCCCATTGATTATAATTTAAAACATTTCTAGGTTGTGCTGATTTATGTAGAAAATGGTTACCATAGTGGTTATAGCAATACATACTATCATAATTGGTAGAACCCTGCAAATAATCATGTTTGGTAAATTTAGCAGACATTACTAAGTCAGACATCATATTATTAATGCTTTCGAAGTCCCAATCATCAGCAAATGAGTTTGGTTTTACAAAGTCACTCAAGGAGATCTTAATTTGGTGTGGATATTTCAGGATCTCGACCGGACCATAAATTTCATAGTCAGTGTTGTCCCAGGCTACCCCACCAGGTATCGGATTGGCTGTGAAGTTGGCTGAAGAAAGTTCTCTTTTCTCGATGTGTGAAGATGTGTGTGGTTTGAGGATCAAGTTGATTTTCTGACTTGCTGTGTCCATTTTAGCATATTTTCCCTCAATGAAGCGTCCCAAAGTAAGTACCATGATGAGCCAAAGTATGAGGATAAATGCACCAAAACCCACCCAAAATTCAATCCATGGAGAAATCAGATATGTTTCTTTCAGTTGTTTCAAAAGTTCTTTAGCTTTTTCTTTAAAGGTTTTTGATGATGGCTGTGTCTTTGATTCACTGAAGCCTTCAGAGGAATCATCGAAGTTTATGAAGTAGCCGGATGCAGTTCTGTCAATTGTCCCAATTGGTTCAGGATTTCTGTTTCTTGCATTTTCACTTGGTACTTCATTGTAGATTGGTGTGTCTCTGCTAAATGTTTTTATTTGGGTTTTCAGAGGTATGAGTTCTATTGCATTGTTGCATAGTCCTTGTTGTTCTTCTGTAGGCGTTTCGAATGTGATGAGCCTCTTCGTTAGGACCTCTGTACTGGTAGCAAACCTTGGTGTTCTGCTACTTATTGGGAGTCCACTTGGCCTACTGTTTGTTATCGGCCACATGTTGTGGTTTCACCAGGTCGATGGATACAACTCGGTTCTCCTTTTTACCAGCAAGTGGCGGTAGTACAACTGATCTTGTCCCGTTGACAGACAAGACAGGAACTGCTTTTCTGTAAGAAGGCCCAAATTCCTTCTTTACCGCGATCTTCTCCCTGACTAGATCCCCGACTTTTGGAATCCAGACAGGTCTTGCTGGGACAGGTGGTGGTTCTTCAGTGGTTGTTGGCTGTTGTTTCAACTTTATGTTGCTCAGGTCTTTTCTTGTTTTGTTTAAGTCCTGCAAAATAGCCAAACGGTCTTTGATATCAAAGCTTTTTTCTTTCACCACTGAAGTCTGACTGTCAAGGTCAGAGATAATCATCCTAGTTCCAAATAATAATTCGTACGGACTGAATCCCTTCAGAGAATTTCTTGGCAAGTTATTTAGACTACGTTGGACACTTATTAGATGTTTGACCCACCCAGCTCTCGAACCTAATATCCTTTCCGTTATACATTGCTTTCTGCCTTGGTTTTTTCTTTACACCATCCCGTACCCTCAGGAAGGAAGTGAGAAGATTCCCGCTGGGCTATGCTCATTTGGTCATGTTTCCCCTCAGGCTGGAGGGCTAGAGTGAAAACAATGGTCAAACGTAGCATGCTCTTAGCGTATATGCCATTTAGACTCGCAAATCTTTGTATAACAGTCCAGACGTCAGCCGAGTGCTGGTGATCTACATTATAAGAGGTAACTAGCCTGTGTATGTTAATCGCAACCCTTCCTTTTTACTCTTGATTTTTTCTGGAGTAAATCGACGAGGTATTAAACTGTTTCTCTCCCCACTGCGATCTCTGTTGCAGTTTGGGCAGTTTTTTACAAACATGGTGTGACGCAGGCTCATGCCTGGCCACCAGTACCGTGATTGTAATTCTTCCAGAGAATCTTTTAGTTTGAGGTGTCTGAGACCCTCGCCCATATGTGCGTCTGCGATTAACAAGTTTCTCCTGTCCATGTTTGGAATCACTCTATCCCCCACTCCAGGGATTCGAGCAAAAGGGACGGAGTTTGCATCGATTATGGATGTATAATTGAGTGGATAGTTGATCGGTAATGCTGAGCAGTCGCCTTTTTGATGACGTTTTCACCGCCAGCACTGTTTCACCGTCAATGTATTTTAATGTACGCTTTTTTCGAACTACGGGAGCCGATTTAGTGGCTGCCGCTGTGGCTGTTTCAGCCAATGAATTCCCTGCAACGTGAACGCCATCACGCTGATGACTCAGTGAGTGTGTCACGTGAGTCTTTGGTAGTTCTTTTTGTAAAAGAGCTATTTGTTCCCAGAGCAGTTTCTGCTTTATTGGTGCATCATTGTCATCTTTGTAATCGTTTTGAATCCATGTCTGCAAATCCTTGTTATATGATTTGACGCAGTAATATGAATCTGACACTATAAGTGTCGGGAATTCGCGATCCGCATTATCTAGCGCCATTTTCAAAGCTATTATTTCAGTCTGTTGTTCTGAATTAGTTTTAACTGAGTGTGTTTTTGTTAATAGAGGTTTCAGTTTACCTCCGCGCCACACTTCTTTTGTAATCCCACATGTGGGGTTGTATGCTTGTTTTCCCCAAACGGGGGGTTGAGCATGTCCGTCTGTATAGATTACACAGGCGTAATGTCGTAAAGGCAGAATGTCGATTGGCAGAGGATATGTTTTTTCATATTCTAGATTTTTTAATTCTTCTAGTTCTGGATCAAAGTAGTATTATACTTTGTCCGTTGTGATTGAATTCACCCATTGTATCCATTCCGGATTCAATGTTGTTGTTGGTAAATTACACGGTGTTGTTAGTGCCTCAAAGGATGATTCAGCTGTTCTGACTGTGATATGTCTACCGTCAGCTATGTCTTTTTCTCTAGCTATCGCGGTTTGAACTGCATGAACAATTTTTTCTTTGTTGCTGAATTTCTGTTCAGCTTCTGTGTACAAGTGTGATTTGAATGCAATTGGTACCTTTTCTCCCTCATTAGAGGTCAGGTATGTGAATCCGCATCTCCCTGGGATGACTCGAATCACAAGATTGCGTGTGTTATCACGTGTTTCTAATTTTGTTTTAATTAGCATGTCCGTTTGTAAGGATCTCAAAATTTCTGTGTGTATTTGAGTCCAATTGGATCTCTTAAAATCTGGTTTAATTAGATCATAAAGGGGTTTGACCCTTTCTGCGTAATTTGCAATGTATGTTCTTCCGAAATTTAGGAAGCCTAGAATCGACTGTAGGTTTTTTAGTGTTCTAGGAGCTTGGATTACGGCACATTTCTCTAGGAAATTGTCAGCCAGGCTTTTGCCTTCACTTGATAACTCATATCCTAAGAACAGGACTGTCAGATGGGCAATTCTGGATTTTTTAAAGTTGAATTTGTAACCCTCTGCAGCGAACCCAAGTATTATGGTGTTCACTCTCTTCAAGTGAGTCTCCAAGTCATCATCTGTTAAGTAAATGTCATCGACATAAGATAATGCTTCATCATCATATATTTGTAGTAATTCTGTTACTCTCGCTGAGAATACCCCCGGGCTGTTCTTGTACCCCTGGGCTAACCGACAGAATTGTTTTTGCGTGCCATTTATTGAGAATGCAGTTAAATATCTGCTCTCTGGTGCTATGTTTTGACAAAAGAATCCATTAGAGATGTCTAATGTTGTTTTGTATTTTTTGCGCACTATGTTATTCATTAGTGCAGCACTGTGTGAGTTTTGCACTGCAAAAGTTTTGCAACATGTGTTAAGGTGTCGGTAATCCAAAACTAGACGATATGAATTGTCTGGTTTGGAGACCGGAAACAAAGGGTTGTTCATTTGTGAGGTGCAAGTTTCAATCACCCCCTGGTATTCTAGCTGATCTAGTATTTCATTTACCTGTTTTTTAGCTTCTTGCTTAATTGGGTACTGCCTTTGTGCAGTAGGTTGTGATTTTAACTGGATTTTGTGAGGAGGGGAGTCCTCATCCCATCCGACATGATTTTTATATAAGGCAGGAGCTAAAGCCACTGCCCATTTTCTGGCAAGTGTGTATTTTTTATGAATCGGGATATGATTCGAGAAGGCAGGCATAATTATTTCTTCGCCATGAGGGCACTCCCTAACAAACTCTGGTGGCCAGTCTTTTTCAGCTAGAAGGATGTCATAGCCCTCGGAGAGGTTATCCCAAAATAGTCCCCTTATTTTCCTAGTCTTATCTCCCTCTATACGTAATGTTATTTCGTATATCTTGTGAGGTTTGCTAACCCTGGTGTCTGCAGTTTCCACTTGAAGATATTCATTCGTGTCCACTGTCTCCAGATGATTCATAAGGACTTTGCGAGCTATGCTCACTTCTGCTGCGCTGTCTAGCATTGTCTGAGCCCATTCTCCGTTTTTCAGTTGTGTCCTCAGTATTCTCGGCATTGTTAACTACCTTGATACTGGCTACCTTCTTTTTTGGAAATTGTAATTTCTTTTTTAGCTGAGCAGGTTCCTTGTCTTTGGACTTGGCGTGCTCTTCTCTTTGTTCTGATCGTCCTCTTCTTTCCGATTTCTGCGAGGAATTCTGAAAAGATTGAGAGGGACGTGTATCAATGTCTTGATATCTATCAGGTTTTTTTATATTATCCCTATTTCTAAGGTTATATCTTTTCCCAGAGGGGTCACTCTGGGGTGACCTGTGTCTTTGGTTCGGAGATTTTTCTCTTCGCCTAGGAGACCTTTCTCTGGACTGGAATTTCTTTTCTTTAGGATTGGATTGTTTGTTTCCATCCCAGTTCTTTTTTGGTGAATTATTATTAAAAAATATTTTTTCTGGACTTTCAGTCAGTTGCGGTTTTACTGGTATTCCACCTAAACTATCTCTACCTAGTTCCTCATAGGATTTTTCTATGATTCTGGCAATTTCAGCTGGTTGGTCTGCTATATCTGTTTCTTTTAACCTCTGGCGGATCGCTACGTTTGCTGCTTCTCCCTTTATGTTGGCTAATAATATAGCCGAGACCTGCTTGAAGTCTTTTAGTAATTTCATACTAAGAGTTAAAGCGGGTTCAGGACCATATTCGTCTTGAATTTGTTTTAGCACATCTGGTATCACCGAAATGGATGGAACACCGTGCGTTTTTGTGTAGATAGAAGCAAAGACTGTACCCCAAGTGTCACAGTCCTCAATGTGTGGTGCGATTCCCATTTGGAGACAGATAGTCAGAATCCTGTGTTTTTCTAGCGGGGTGGTGTCAGGAAACACCGTCTCTATTTGGGTAATTTTCTGTGCCAACCAGAATGGTATTTGTTCCCGTTTAGCCGGTACTTTACCTAGGCAAGACTGGATGTTCTATGGTGTAATTTTATTTGTATTCCCCTGGTGAGGGGTCAGCTGTGGAAGTTTAATCGCTGGCTGAATTGTTGAAGTCCGCATCACATACTGTACTAATTGTCTATGAATTTTTATTAATTGTTTTAGCTGTGTTAACAGCTCTGCTACAGACATCCCATTGATGTCTGGATGTGGTGTGTATCCGGCTAGGACCGGCCACGTTGCTCCTGGTCTACCTAAAGGACCGAGCCTGGTGATGTGATTGTTATGTTTTAGGGCGCCATCAAAAAAGAGCAAATGCTCTTGGAATTTGAGTGGTACTTCCACCTCCTCGAAAGGAGTGTACTCATTAGGAGGTTCCTCTCTTTTGTAATAGTGGAAGTACTTTGTTACAGCATTTGCTGCTGGAAAATGTATCCATGAATAATATACCTCTGTCTGCCGATATTCGTGTGCCTCAATTACGAATATGACTGTGCCACCTCTAGGTGTCAGTCCATTTTCTATAAGTTTCAGGGTTATAGATCTCCTTTTGATGACCGGGATGAGTATTATATCCTGGTCTGCATCTAGTGCTGCAGCATCAGCCGCTGCGAGTTCAGCTGCTAATCTAACTGCCTCTCTTTCTTCTTCATTGTCTGACATTTTACTGTCCTGAAGGTTATTATGTTTTTTTGCAGATCAGGTTTCTTATGGAAACAAAGATTAGATGCACAATATTTTGGAACGGTTTATCCTTCAACGTTGACTATACCAAGAACCATACATAGGAGTTCCCTCCTGCGAGGTTTTGGAGGATATTACCTTTCACCCACTCCAGACGTCTTTGGAGTATTATGGGAAAAGGGGTCTGAGTGAGAAAGCACGACTGAGTTACTCTAAATGTCTTACGTTAGTTTTATCGCCCTTTCCAAACGCGTTGGGCGCCATGTAGTGTAGCTCCTATCATCCCAATAGGCTCTGCGCATTGGAATAATACCTACAGCAGTAAAGGCCTAGGCCAGACGTTAACTAGGTCTACTACTGTCGATACTAGACTTAAAGTTTTGGGTTTGCCACCTTAGCTAACTCAGAGTTCACTAGAAACGTTCTCGAATGTTCAAGGAGGACTTAACTTCCCTGATTAGACAAGAAGGGATTTAGTTTCTGACAACCATAGAACATGACAACTTTGCTCTCCCCTAATCAAGAGTAAATCTCGAGAGTCGTGTGAACAAAAGGCAATTATTTTACTCAGTCAGTACGTGCATTCTTAGTCTCATCAGATTGTAGAGAAAAGGAAGAGACGGGCTTGTTCAATAAAAAAGGTGTTATTTATTGATCAGTCTCTTTTCTCGTACAAGAGAAATGGATCGATATTATTGCAATACTTATAGTTAAGTAAAGTGCATACATTAAAAGCAATAGTATAAAGTAATACTGTAAAAACATTGATATGGTTTCTAAGCCATATGATGTTAAAAATGAATAAAATATATTTACATACACATATACATTTGACTAAACGTACTCAACTGGTGTTTCTAGATACGCCTACCCCGTGTACCTGACCTAAGTCTAATACGTGGGCGGGAATAGAAAGTTACAGTTTAAGTTAAGTTTGTTTTTGCCAAGTGACTAACTTAAGAATTCTCTGCGAGGGGTTATTCAGTTCTGTACCTGGAAGTTGGGATGAATGAGGAATGGTATCTCTTTCTCTGCTCTCGATATTCCAGGCTGCCTGCGAGGGCTACCCGGAAGCGCCGGTGCTGGGTCTCTCGGCAGGAGAAAGCAGCTTCTCTCAGCGCATCAGAAAGGCGGGGCTGCTGCCAGCGGGGTCTGCTCTGCTCTGGGCTTCGGCAAGTATGGCTGCTCCGTCTCGTCACCACGCGTGTGTTTGCATAGGGCAAGATCGGTAATATTTATACCTTTAAGGTGCCGAGATTGACGTAAGGATGGACATAGATACGTCAATAAAGATGTCATACGACTTGCTCGTTAGCACATTCTTTTGCTGAAGTTCTCTGTGAAATCAAAACAATGGCTGCACGGTTTTTCCAGGTTGTCATAGGTTTGATTTGTTATGAGAACTCCGTATGCCTTATCAGGGGCTGGAGGAATATCGCTTGTCTAATTAGATCGCAAGCGTTATGACCTAATCAGATAACACGTTCCTGTGCCGTAGTGTGACTGCGTCAGATAACGGTATCTGCATCATGGGGGTTTTTCTGCCTCATGGGTTGACTGCTAGTTAACTTGTCGGTTTGTCTTAACTAGAATAGGGTCAGGAATAGGGGGATCGATTCAGAACCTATAGGAATACATGACAAGTTGGGCTTCCATTCTCCTCAAACAATAACTGATTATTTCACACTGTGATAGACATAATAGAAGTGCTGGTCTATTCATAGTGCTTTCCAAACTGGCTGTACTATTGCAGACACAAAATGTGTCCCCTGATCACTGCTGCCCGACTTGGCATTCTGAACCAGGGGATAAAGGGCCTGATGGAAAAAAGGATTTAGCATTTCTTAACGGACCGAATCTTATTTTCGATTGGTTAAGAAATCTTAAATTGCCTTTCCATATGTACAAAGGCAGACGGGAACCACAAATACGGATTTCCTGTTTGTGATTTCCCAAGCCTAAGTACAAAGCATTTCCTAAAGGCGATATGGGCATTTAGGAAATGCTATTACCATTGACTACGGTCGATTATAGCCATGTGCAATTTAGACAAAAGTGCCCCAAAATGCTTTTTATTCAAGTGCCATAAAGTGCACGCATGCCCCTAGGACATTTGTGCTCTTTACATGTGCAGCACTTTGCTTGGGGGTGAATCAATGGGGGCTTTAGACCTATAGGCACCCTTGGTTTTGCATTTCCAAATGTGTGATTTCCCAATAGGAAACCATTCGTACGTGGCCCATAGGAAGGAATGGTTTAGCATTTCCTAAATAGTGATTTCCCAATAACGATTCCTACTCTGTAGGAATTGCTATTAGGGAATCTCTATTCTTGTACGTTCCATTTTGCTTTACGTAAATAGTGATTTCTTAGGATTTACTACTAATAAAATGCAAAAACTGAATTTTGTATGTCTGGCCCAAAGTCTCTGATTAATCATGTAGCAGCAACGAAGGCATTTGGGGAGGCACAGGAGTTATCTTCCACCCATCCTAAGAACATGCTACTATGACAAGTACAAGGGATTCATTCTCACACTTGGGTAGCTGTGTAAAACTAACCTGGATCTGGTCAAAGGGGTCCCAAGGGAGAGGTCGAACAGTGGGGTGCCAATAATGCCTTTTCCAGCACAGAATGACTGGCACAGGGTTTGTAATAACTCTAGACTGTTGGAGAAAAAAAAGGTGCATGCCAATGGGTTGCAGTGGCACATATCATGCCGTCCATGCCAACCTGGCGTGGGTGGGGAGTAGACATTTAGGTGCAACCATTGCCTAGTGCGTCTGTCCACATCTGGTCAGGGTATGTTTACATTGCTGCTCCATCCCGGCTTGTTCTTAGTTCTCTGGTGCTTGTTCCTGGAATTGAGAGAAACCCTTTGGCATTGATAGAGGAGCAAGAACAGCTTTCAAAGCATACATGGCACCATCAGCAGCTTTGGACAAAGGTGGTATTTTTGGGGGCAGACTCGGCTATGGCATTGCCTCTTGAAACATTGTCATGAGAGTGGTGGTAGGCTGCACATTCTACCACTGCCACCTTTCAATGAGTTGTTTTGCTTTTTGAAGATCGTGTAGGTATTTTATCGGAGCCCCTGCTGAGGTCAGGAACCCTCTTTTCATCCAGAGGATCCCGAAGTCCGGTGTCACTCCACATGCAGACTCTGGGTCCATCCACACAGCCACAGGCAGTTCCTTGGCCAGGATGGAAGCCACCGTGGATGCAACCAGCTCTGTCACATGGCTGGATTTCAGGGCTGAATAAATCAGTACACATTCATTAGGGGCAAATCAGTGAAATCTATGTGTGACTTGGTGACTTGTGCAGTGGCGGAGACGCAATCATGCGCCCTCCATCTTTACTGTACAAGTCGCTGCGCTGAGTTTTGTTGGGGGGGGGGGCAGAGCAGAGACAGCCCATATCCACTAAGATTTATTTTATTTATTTATTTATTTTGAGAGTTTTATACAGCACGAACAAGATCTTTGCAGATAACTGAGCGCTTTACAGAACACAAAAGCAATGGAGAAGAAAAACAAGCAGGTATTGAACAAAGTATCTGATCACGACATGAGTGAAAGTAAATAAAAGGCATCTAAAAAGGGGGGAGTTTACAACGAGGAGCATACTAAATCAAACAGATAAATACAGATAATACAAAGGTGAAAAAATATCCAGGATCAATGTTCAAGTGAATTTAGCCATGAGGATAGCTTTTACTTCCTTCTTGAAAAATGAAGTGGAGGAGATTAGCCTGGTTTCTGGGGGGAGTGAGTTCCAGATCCTGGGTGCCATTCCTGAAAAGGATCGTTTATAAGTTTTTTCCTTCCGAAATCTTCGAGGTTTCAGAAGAAGGTTTTTTGTGCTTCTAGTGTTTCTTGAGCCACCTGAGATGGTCAGCTTCTGAGTGAGGTAGCTGGGTGAGTTATGGTGTACAGCACTGTTAGTCATACAGGCGATTTTCAAATGGATTCTGGCTTCGAAAGGCAGCCAGTTCAGGGATCTCAAGTCAGGGGAGATATGGGAGCGTTTCTTTGAACCAGTGATGAGTCTCACAGCAGAGTTCAGTGAGGCTTTTAGGGGTGCGGTTGTTGATAGTGGTAGTCCGCAGAGGGCGACGCTTCCGTAGTCTATCCGAGGAATGACCAGGGCTTGTAATGCAGTTTGGAAGTCTTTAGCTGGGAGGAAAGGTTTAAGTTTCCTCAGAGTATTTATTTGGAAGTTAGCTCCCTTTATTGCCTTGCTGATATGGTGTTGCATATTGAGGTCGGTGTCCAGGGTGATGCCAAGGGATTTCGCGAAGTCTACGATGGTAGGTTGGATGTTGAGTGCAGTTAGGTTTTTAAGCCAGGTTTGTGTGGTGGAGATTTTTGCGGGAGGTGTGATCAGAAGGAACTCAGTTTTCTGAGCATTAAGTTTGAGGTGATTTTTGGCCAGCCATGTTTGGGTGTTTCTGAGCGTTGAATTCAGCAAATTGATGTCTTCGGGGGATTGTAATTTGAGATAGAGCTGGGTGTCATCAGCATACATATGAAAGTGTACATTGGATGCTTGTAACAAGGTGGAGAGAGGCTCCATGAATAGGTTGAACAATGTTGGGGATAGGGAAGAGCCTTGTGGGACGCCTAATGTAACAGGCATAGGTGAGGACATCAAGTTGTTGCTCTTGAATTTCTGTGATCTGTTATGCAGAAAGGAGGTAAACCACTTGAGAACGGTCCCTGATAGACCCATTCTAGTATTTAACAGCTCGAGTAAGCTCTCGTGTTTGACAGTGTCAAATGCTGAGGATAGATCAAGTAGGATGAGGAGGCAGGGATCATTCTGACTAGGATTTGGAGGGTGTCATCAATTATGTGTGTCATAGCTGTCCCTGTGCTGTGACCTGATCGGAAGCCTGATTGATGAAGATTGAGGAGGTCAAACTTTTCAATGTGTTTTGTTAGCTGGAGTTGTACGCATTTTTCCAACAGTTTGGCCAGGGTGGGGATATTGGTAATAGGACGATAGTTGTTCAGGTCCGTGGGGTCCGCTGTTGGTTTCTTGATAATAGGAGTGACTTGACCCACTTTGAGGGAGTCAGGGATGAGTCCTTGTTGAAGTGAGCTGTTAACAATTTTGGTCCACAGTGGGAGGAGCAGAGGGATGAAGTCTTTTACAGCGTAAGCTGGAAGAGGGTCTGTGAGGTGATTAGAAGGTTTCAGGGTACTGAGCAGTTTGCCAATTGTTTCTTCTGAGTAGGTGTCAAATGAGGACCATGCAGAATTGTTTTTTGTTTCAGTGGGAGTTATGCTATGTGGACTAGCGTAAAGGCTAAGGTATTTTAGGAGATCCATCCTGATGTTGTCGGTCTTTAGGGTAAAGAAGGCTGAGAAGGCTTCACAGGATGGCGTATCGAGCAATGAGCTATGTGGTTGTTTGGGCTGTTCCTTGGATTGTGTTTTGATTAGCTCAAACAATTTCCTCGGTCGGTTCTTTGCTTGGTCTAGCTGGAGGCTAAAGAAGTTTGATTTAGAGCGTTTGATTTTCCTAAAGTAGGCATTTCTCTTTTTCTTAAGAGCTTTAAGGTGCAATGCTGAAGGGGCTGATCTCCAGGTGCGCTCTGCAAGTCGCATGGCACGTCTATCTTCGTTGAGTCTGCCATCGTACCAGGGGTTAGAGATCTTAGTGGGGACTCTCTTTAGTTGTAGGGGGGCTGCCTCATTGATTATAGTGGTCATAGTGTTGAGGTAGTGGTGGGTCAATGCATGAACATCTGAGGTGTCGGTAGGGGGAAGGAGGAGATTGCAGCTGGAGGGAGGTAACGAGTTAGGGTTAAGTTTCTTCAGGTCTCTTTTCCAAGTCTTGGATTTGGTGGGTTGAACTGAGTTAAGTGTGATTTTTTCATTGATGAAGAATGTGATAATGTGGTGGTCTGACCAGTCACAGGGTTGTATTGATTCCAGTTGGGTGGCGTCCTCTTTGGAGATGATAAGGTCGAGGATAGAGCCCTTGTCATGGGTGGGGCTATTGCATATTTGGATGAGGTCAAGAGCGTTGAGGAAGTTTTTGAAACTATTAACCAGCGCGTCATTGTGATCGTTCCAGTGGAGGTTAAAATCTCCAAGGAAAATTTGAGAGTTTTGATGACCGGAGTTGGTTGTGATTATGTCCATGATTTGTTAGGTGAAGATGAGGTTGTCCCCCGGTGGATGGTAAATGATGTGCAGAGAGCATACAGGTTTGCCTATGCTAATGACATCAAGGCAGATGTATTCACATGAGGTGAGAGTGGGGGAGGTTATTCTAGTAATGGAGAGGTTGTTCCTATGAATGCAAGCCATTCCACCACCTGCCTTGGCAGTCCTGTCAAGTCTAATGATGTGATAGTTGGGTGGAATTAGAATGTCAATGATTGGTGTAGAAGATTCTGTTAACCAAGTTTCGGTGAGGATCATTAGGTGAAGGTCTAGTGTTTCTATGAGATCAGCAATGTCTGAGGAGTGTCTTTGAGCCGATCTGCAGGTTAGTAATGTGCATTTGAGCCGAGGGGTGATAAGGGAGGTAGAGGGTTCCATAATGAGGGGGACTTTTTTAAGGTTGATAGGGACGGAGCCTCTGTTGCTGTGTGAGGAGGGCCTGAGAGGGTTTGATTGAATTGTGGGGATAGGCAGGTGTGTGTTGGTTTTGTGATTTTGGGTAGTGGGGTCATATGAGTGGAGGAGGGTGCGTATGTCGTGTTCCGAGTGTGGATTGCTGGTACGGTGTGGGCGGGTGGAGTGTTTGTGAGCGGGGGTAGGGGTCCAGTGGGGGGAGTTTCGTGTGAGGGGGTGAATAGGATGGGTGTGTGACTTGTTGGGAGGGGAAGTAGTGGTGGGTAGGGTATGTCTTGGGTGTGTCAAGAGTAGCTCTTTAAAGGTGTGTAGGTCCTCTTTGATTTGGAGGAGGGTGGACATGATCTTGTCCAGCATAGGATTGTGAAGGGTGTCGGGGGAAGTCGCTGAGGGTGAGAAAGTATCATGGATATTGGAGTGGGGGGGAGAGGTGTGGTGTAAGTGCAGCGGTGGTTGTATTAGTGACAGGGTTATTGGACGGTTGGGAGGGGTGTAGAGGGATTAGTGGGGGGTAGGAGTTGTAGGGGGGGTAAGAGGCATGAGTGATAAGGAGTTTGGGGGATGAGTGTAGGTTCAGGGTGGTGGGGGTGTAGGTGTGGAAGTGGGGAATGAGTATAGGGGGGGTGATGGTCCTAGGGTGGGAGATGGTCCTGTTGTGGGGAGGAGGAGATGAGTTAAGGGAAGTGGGGCATTCAGGGAGTCCAGCTGGTAACGGAAGGGGGTGTTAGGGTGTAGGGCAAGGGGAGTGGGGGTGGGTTGAATGAGAGAGGAGGGACGATTGACATCTGGGGTAGAGGGGTGTGGTGTTATGATGAGGGGTGGGTGGGTGATAGGGATACTAGCGGTGGTGAGTCGATCTGATGTTGTGCTATGTTATTGGGGGAGGGCGGAGGGGTGTGTTGTTCTGGTGCTGTGTAGGGTTAGGAGGAGAGAAGGTGGGTGAGGATAGGTGGTTAGTGGTAGGAAGTGGAATCGAGTCGAGGGTGTTGGGGGTGAGATGAGTGTGTATCAGAGGGTTGGAGATATGTTCTTTGAAAGTGGGGAACAGGTTGTCAAATAGGTCAAGGTTCCTGTCTGTGGATTGCGTTAGGATAATACCATTGTTGTAGATAGTGATGGTAGCTCTCGCTGGGAGGAGTTGGGATGGTGCGGTGGTAAGTGTTAGGCCATGGGCGGATTTCCTAGTGGCGGAGATGGTGAGTAGGGTGAGGAACGTTTTTCTCCATTGTGCTCTTCGTGGAGTGTAGAAGATAATGTCAGTGTTCTTGGCTCCATTGTTAAGTGAGAGATAAGATTCCACAAAGGGGGTTTCAGGATGGGATTTCAAAAAGTTATTTTTATAACGTTTGGCGTTTTTTTTGGGGAGCTCGGGGGGTAATTGATTTTATAAGTGTGCATGCCAGAGCGTTCCATGTTGTGGGTAGAGGTGTAGAGGGGTGGAGGAGGTAGTGTGGGTAGGTGTAGAAACAGCACGATAGTAAGTGTGAGTAAAGTGAGGGGGAAAGGACTAAAGAGTACGCATGAGGATGAGAGATATTGACTAGACTAAGATGGCCGAGTCCTTGGGCCAGGTTAGATAGAGAAGAGTGACTAGTCTAAGATGGCCGACTCCTTAGGCCAGGTTAGGTAGGAAAGACTAGTCTAAGATGGCCGAGAAATCGGAGGGATAAACAAGATAGTCCTCTGTTTGTTTCTATGATTCTAGATAGTAGGGTAGAAGAGTAAGGTAGTCCTCTGTTTGTTTCCTGATCCTGGGCCGGTTAGGATAGTCCAGTTTCTAGCTTGCGAAGTGACTGAGTTGGGAGTACAAGTCCTATTTCTATTTTGATGTAGCTATAGCCAGTAGGATTGTTATTCAGGCTTGTGTGTGCCTGGTAGAAGATGGAGGCAGTTTATTGCTGTATTTTATGGCCCCGGCCATTTTGGGCCATAGTTTTCCGGTTGAATGGGCAAAAGAAATACAAAAATACAAAAATAGAGCGAGAAAAAAGGAGCAGGAACAGTACCTTGAGAGATTAATGAGGAGTAGTCATGATGATGTCATCCGTTTTTACAGTGTATTCAACGATGCCGTCTTCGGAGTTCCCAGGACTCCAGCCTGCTCCAACTGTCCATCCAGGTCGATGCGAGAAAACAACGCAGTCCCCAGGAGTCTCTTGATGTCCTAGATTGGCAGCGCGGATCGTCTAGGTGCCGGTATGATGATGAAGGTGCCGGCATGATGATGAAGGTGCCGGCAAGATGCGGGAGACGTCGCCCGATGTAGTGGGAGCCTTGCGGGGTCTGCAGCCTCAAGGGGGACGAAGGGTGGCTCCGGGCAGTAGTGTAGACAGCCAGGGCGAGGAACGAAGGACGCCGCCCTCATGGGCGGAAGGTCAGCGGTGTCCGCTATCTCCGGGCGGGAGCCAGAAGCAGAATGACGGTGCGGCAGTACTATGTGCCAGCTCAGCGGTGTCCGCGATCTCCGGGCGGCAGCCAGAAGCAGAATGACGGTGCGGCAGTACTATGTGCCAGCTCAGCGGTGTCCGCGATCTCCGGACGGGAGCCAGAAGCAGGATGATGGTGCGGCCGTGCTATGTGCCGTTGCCGCCGGGCAGGGCCGAGAAAACTGGTGAGGGCGAGTGACTGTAGGTCGTCATCGGCGCCTGGGGGAGCTCAGTCCAGTTTGCCCCTGCCGCTCCAATCCGGATGCTTCCCATGGGTGCTCGGACTCGCGATCAGCCGAGTCTGCAGAGTAGCACCCCAGGACCGATACAAGATGCCTTGTCCAGTCCGGTTCCAAAGCTCTGGTGTGCAGATCCCACGAGCAGTAGTCAGGACGATGACCCGGGCTACGAAGGAAGATCCATCGGCCAACCTCTCAGACGATCCTCAGCAGGCTCCAGTCGTCGGTCAGTCAGGTAAGGAAAAAGCAATACGATCCAGTTACTTGTGTGATCCAATCCAATTACTTGTTCGAAACTCGAATCGGGTAGAGTGACGCAGCACCATCCAGTTACTCTAATTTACTCGAGGCAGCGATAGTTGCTAACAGGGATATTTCCGAGAAATGGTATCCCAAGCATTGGGAGCTCTTAACAAGAGCTCTTACCAGGCGGCCATCTTGCCATCTTCATCTTCATCTTCAAGATGTGGCATTGCTCCTCTCTGCCACAAGGTTGGCACACAGATAAGTTGCCTAGTGCCACACACTCACCTTTGCACTGTAGTGCAAAGGTGTGTGCGGTCTAGCATAGGGTTTGACCTGGAAGGGTGCCCTTCTAGTACAAAATACAATGCTTAGGCATGCTTTAAAACCTTTCCAACATTGTCTGTGTGCTGTTCAGTGCAGCAGGTTTGTAATGTGGGAAAAGTATGAAGAAAAAAAATATTTCTTCTTGTGAAGGCGCATTCAAGGAAGGGTTAACCACTTGCCTGGAGGAGCCCTGTCTACCATTGTTAGTAGATGGGACTTTGTGTCAAAAACCATGGGTGTTGGCGTGGCAACACCCACCTAGCACCCATGGGACAGCCAGCAAGTAGCGCAGAGTAACACAAAGGGCTGCTGACGTTTTGAAGGCTTTCAGGGGCTTATTATCAAGGGCCATATCGCCGCTTTTGCAGCACTCTTTGCAGAAAAAACAGCAATATTTTTATCGCCCTATTATCAAGCCTGTGCTAACATGCGTTAGTGCAAGCTTTCACAAGTTAGGTGTCGCTTCTCCTATCGCCTTGCATGTCACCGATATTTATCGCTAATGACATGCAAGGTAGGCGTTCCAAACCAAAATAACACGTAAAATGTTGCTAACAGCACTTCGCTGTATTACCAATGTTGTCCTAAGATAAGAAAATTCGAGCTAAACCACGTTGCACACAGGTTTTTAACCCCTGATTAATATCTGACTTAGCCATCTCGTCAAAGGGAAGTTGATTGTCAGGATAAGTCCACCATGGCTTATTAGCAACGATTTCCCTATCGCTGGATTTCCAGCGATATTCAGGTATTTCGCCGCTATCGCTGGATTTTTTATCGCTTTGGAGTTAAGCGTTGATGATAACGCGCTAACTCAGAGATGTAATCAAGCGATAGCTAGCGATATTTAAAAGCGCGCTAAGCGATAATTTGCCCCCAAGAGTTTCCAGCCAAAATGTAGGCCCAGAGGTTGTTAGAAAGAAAGCGACACAGCACAGCACCCAAAGTGGCAGCAGCGCTGCATGAAAGGGAGACAGTGAGACAGGGCCAAGGGTGGCGATAGGCAATTATCGCCGGTTTAGCGACCGTTTTAAGCCGCTAAGCAGCGATAATTCTATTGCTCTATTAGCAAGCTGTCGCTAACTGATGTTAGTGCAGCTTTTAGGTGATAGCGAGCGGTTTGGGGCCCGCTTTGCATGTCAGCGATATTTATCGCTAATGACATGCAAAGTGGGCGTACCCAACCTGTTAGCGACTGAAAGCAGTTGCTAACGTCGCTCTCGCCTATTAGCAAGGCAGGCGTAGCGATGGAAATATTCCCGCTATCGCCAAAAACCAACGCCTGCTCAGACCAGTTCTTAGCCATGTTATCCAATGGGAGGTGGATAACATGGCTAAGAGCATTTCGTCTCTAATGCGTGAATATAGCTGTATTCTCATCAATATTCACGCATTTCGCCGCTATCGCTGGATATTTTAGCACAATGGAGAAAAACGTTGCTAATAGCATGTTTTCTCCGCTAACATATCCAGCGATAAAAACATCGTCGCTAAGCCTATTTAGCGATAATTATCGCTACTTGTTGGTAATATGCCCCACAATGCTTACAAGTGTAACTTTTCAAATTTAGGATGTGGCCTGTACATTACAACACACTTGCAAATGTAAAAAGGTGTTGAAAAAAAAACTTCTCTAAAAGGTAATGCTGAAAATATTTTTAGTAATATTTTTAGTAAACAGAGCTTTGAATCAAAATCCATGGGTGGTTGCGTGGGAACGCCTCTTTACAACCAATGGCTTGCACCCTTCATGCAAAGAAGCCAAAGTATCACACATTGTTACTTCAGGGTTTCTTTCAAGTGCAAACCTTGATTTGTGCAAGAAAATTAATCCAGATTCAAGGCTGTGCTGGTTGGTGTCACCTTTTGTGATACAGCAACAGGGCAAAGCCTCAATAAATCAACAGCAAAGCTTTGTATTGGTATGTTACTACTATATTAACACTCTGCACAAGTTTGAGTCACTTTTTGTGACTTTGCACTACCACAAAGCACTGATAAATCCGCACCCATGGCTGCCTAGTGCCCCTTGCTGCCCCTTTCATGTTTAGGTCTAGTTCTTGGCTCCATCAGAGCATTTTCTATACTTGTCATCTATTGATCTCAGGTTCATCAGCCAGAGTGGAAAGGGAGTGTGGCTCGGGGCCTGTGGGTTTCAGAGATTCCCTCCAGGTATTCTCTGAATCCTTTTGCTTGGATTATAGGGGTGCAATCATTGGGCCTGGGTCCCTGGCACTTCAGAAGTGACCCCCATCATCAGCCGCAGGAGCCTTGGTGCGGGTCTCTTTTCTGGCAGCGACCACAGCTGAATGCTGTGAGCCTGTGATGCACATACTATTATGGAATGGCGACTGGTAGAGCACAGGGGTGTCATCTCTGTGCCCGCTTGAAGGTGCCAACTCGCTGTGCTTTCCAGTTATCTACCTCACAAGTAGGTATCATGGCTCTGTTGCAGCAGTAGGGGGGGGGGTGTCACAGAGTACCCTCTCTAGGTTTTCAAACATTTTCTAAATGCCATGATGAATGCAATAAACACTCCACAGGAATTAATTGCAGATCTACAGAAATTCAAACTCTCACAGTGACATTGGACATATATGCTCACCTGCCTACCATCTACACAGAGGGCCCAATGTATTAAATGTATCGAATAGTTGCATCACCCCAGCACCACTTATTGCAACTCTTCAGTTATATTTATCTTGCGTGGCCCTGCGTGGCTTGATTAAATTAGAGTGACTCAATGCAGCCCAAGTTGCGTCACTCTGCCACATGGCGGCACTGCATGGGTGGTGCGTGGGAACACCCACGCACCCAGCCCTGTATTGTGGCGCATTTCCAGATTTACCATTATTGGTAGACCTGGGAATGGGTCAAAATGCCTCTCTAGGTGAGGGGTAACATCGAGCGATATCTTTATTTCTCCTCGTTACTTTCTCTTTCTATGTGTACTGCATGCTGCAGCAAACAAAGATAGAGGAATATGCCTCTCAGGATTGTTTTTATGTTCTTTACAAATTACAAAAATCTTTCTCTACTAAGTGTAAAATATTGATTCAAACACTTTCTTCTTCCTTATCTTCAATATCTTCTATAACTCCCCCATACTTATTCATCGTAATATTCTTCATACTTTAAGTACTCATCCTAATGTTTTGTCTATATACAAATCTCTCAATGCGCCTCCCGATTGTAGAACTAAGACCTACAGAACTACAGTGGGAAAGTGATTTTCATACAACATGGTCTTCTACTTTTTGGAATAAAATCTGGCTAAAAATCCGTAAATCTTTAAGATCAATGAGTGCAACTCAAACACTTTTCTTTATATATAACCAACTTATGTTTACCCCAATTTCTTTACTTAAATTTAATCCCACGTCTTCTTCAAATTGCTGGTCGTGCAATACTCCTCACGCTGACTTGTACCACATGCTTTTCTCTTGTCCCTTCACTCATCAATTCTGGTTGAAGGTATGGTCTCAGTTCAATATAATTTTCCATACTCACTTTTCTTTTTCACCTATTGAAATCTGTCTAGAATCACTATCTGAACATTGGCACTCTCTTTCTTATAACATGGATGTTGTTGATTTATTAATTGCAATTGCCTTCCAACAAGTAACAAAAAATTTGAAACAATCCTTACAACTTTCTTTCCAGGTTTGGTGGTATAGTGTTAGCTATAATCATCGACTAGATAGTGCATATGTATCATCTATGTCCTTGCTTCTGAAAAGAGAACAAATTTGATCCCTTGTAACTATTTTCTTAGGCACATCCGCACAACAATCTGCTCGACATCATCCCCTATTGGAAGAAGTGCCCAATCCACCATAAAATATCTTTCACTACTACCTTATGTACTTAATTATTTATTTTTATTTATTTTAATTGTATTATTACAGCTGCTATTCCTTAAAATATTCCATAAAATTGCTGATATCTTTTTATATTGTATTGCACTCTCTTACATTTGTATTGCATACTAACTATGATAATATTGTACTTTTTCTCTTTTTTCTTCTCTTTTTTTTCTATCTATAGTTATTATAATCCTTTTTCTCAAAAAGGAACTACTATCATCTTTCATACCCTCATCTTTTACTAATATATGATGTTTAGTTAATGATTATTATCTGACATTTTGTTATTTTTGATTTTATATACCTGGTTGCATTCCTTTTTCCAAAATAAAGTTTTCTGTTCAAACTAAAAAAAGGATTGTTTTTATGTAGGACGGTGCCCCTTCCTGCACAACAGCAATCCTGCTCACAACAAAGGCACCCTTGCACCATGATGTGGTGGTGCTGGGCAGCACATTGTGCACCAGCGCAGGGAAAAGACAGGAATACGCCATATTATCTTAAATACAGCGCATTATCATGCAGCGCAGCAAGGTGACTTCCTGTTCTGCATGACTTTTTCTTAAATATGACCCAGAATTTCTGTAGAGATATTGTAAAAATCAACAGGTGGTCTGCAGTGTGGAGTGTCTCGTTACAGACATCGTGTGACAATAGCCAGGTGGATACACGCCACCAATATGGTTAAGGCTCTGTACACTTCACAGCCACCTTAGTGGAGATGACCTTGGTGATGGCTTCCTATTGGGTAAATGTACATTTTTAGCACATTGATTATACTTAGCATGTCACATAAGGATAAATAATGAGTAAATATGTATTTGTGAAGGTGAATATAGCATCGCCATCTGTCTCTGGATACTTACACCATATGTTAACGGATGTGCACTGAGGGAGAGAAGATGCCACAGTGCACACCCACAAACACACTCAGTTGTGGAGCGAACCTTCGCGGTCTCAAAGGAGAACGTGCATATTTTCATCAAAGTAGAGGAGCACTTGTATATACACTTCAATATGTAGCGTCATCCCAGCCGGACTACCCGCTAATAACCACGCCACACACGGAGCTTAGCATTACACTTCTTCATTCTGCTGCGTTTAACTGTGAACTCAACGTTCTAAAACAAGCTTTCATGGCATTGTGCTCTGACACCTATGTCAAAGCTCGACGGAGTCCATAAGGAGCCAAAAGGGTTTTATTCTAAAAAATCACAAGACACTACATCTCCCCCTTTGTTAAATAACATTTTTTAATTTTTTACAAATCAACAAATATATATCAATAAATCTAAACGTTTAAAACTCAGTGGTAACTGGGGCCATTGGGGTGACAGAGTAGCTGTGAATATGTTTATTAAATAAAAAGGGACCTTAACTTTGAAACTTTTCCTTACTTGAGACCAAACCAACTGCCAAAATTAATGGATAGGGGGCACTCAAATAACATGGGTTTTAAGTCATAAGAAGGGCAAGGGCAGGACCAACAAGCAGAGGACAAATCTGGTGAGAAAGATGCTAGGGTCACCGGAGAAAATAACACCCGTTGATAAATGAAGTAAAGGGTGTGTGATGTTAGCAGCACAAGAGCATTTGTGAAGCTTAGCCCATAATTTATCCCATGTAGTGATTTGCCAACTTTTAGATAAATCTTTTTACCAAGCCAATTCAGTCTTAGATTTGAGTCTGTCTGGGGCAGTTGTAAAGATTTGTATATAGCGGATACAGAGGGGCAAGTGTACAATATTGAAGAAAGGTTTCTGCTATTTGCTGGAAGATTGGAAATACTAGGAAGCGGGTAAAGAAAATTTAGGGGCCGATCATGATGGCGGAAGGACAGCCACGGAACCACCGCAGACAATTGTTTCGATTGCCCGGCGGAGCGGACTGCATCCGTAAAATGGTGTCAGTGGCAGGCACCGTCCTACACATTATGATGCAGTCTTCCACCAGCCTTTCCACGGCGGGTAAACCGCCATTGAAAGGCTGGTGCAGAAAGGTGTTGGGGCCAGTTGTGGGCCCCCCTTGTGTTGGGCGGAGGTGTGGGTGCACTGAGGGGTACCCATGGTACCCCCTACATTTCACTGCACCAAGTGGCAGACACCGCGTGGTGCCTGCCACAGAGTGCAGTGAAATGCACAACATGCATTTTTCACATCGCAGTGGTGTTGCTGTCAGCAGCACCCACCGCAATGTTAAAGGTGCAGGATGTGGTCGCCATGGTGGCGGTCACATCCTAATTCAGTGTGCGGAACCGCTGCAGGTATTGCTGATGGTCCCAGTCGCCACCACCATGGCAGATGGACTCCAGTCTGTCCACAATCGTAATCAGACCCTTAGTTTAGACATCAGTGAACGAAAGGGGTTGATCATCATGTAGAAGTTGGTATATCCAATGTAAGCCCTTAGAACGCCAAGTTTTCCAATATATAGAACGGTTATGGATTTGTAGTGATTTATTATGCCAAATGGGTTGTTGTTGATAAGAGTTAAATGAAGGATATGATGATGGTAAGTGAGGACCCAAGAGTTTACGGGAATGAGAAATAACGGGAGAACGTGAAGATGAAATGTTAGTAGTAAAAGCAAGGATTTCCTGAAAATCAAAGGGGGCAATAAGAAATTTCTCAATTTTTATCCACAATTGGGGATATATAGGAAGTTCCATAGAAACCTAATGGGCAGCTTGCTTTAGGTAGAAAGCGGCATGATACATTTTGAAATCGGAAAACCTAACACCTCCTTTAGATCTATCATTTTTTAATGAAGACAAAGCTATGCGAGAGTGTTTGCCTTTCCATAGAAATTTTGTTAAGATAGGATCAATTTTTTTAAAGTAAAACCCAGGAATGTGAACCGGAATCTTGGAGATAATATATAGAATCAGAGGAGAGAGCATCACTTTAATCGAGTCCATTCAGCCTCACCAAGAGAGAAAAAGGGGGTACCAACATGTAATAGTGTCATTTAATTTTTTGGTGATATAATCAAAATTATATTTTATGTTTCAGGAATTGTCGGGGTGAACCACAAGCCCAAATATGTTATCTTAGATGGTTGCCATGAAAAACCAGAGTGGGCAAAGACATGTTTTTGACATAAAACATTTAAAGTGTTGCAGCAAACAAATGATGGACGGAATGCTGACAATGTAAACATTCTCCCCCAGTCAAAAGATCTGTGTTAAATCCATCGTTCTTTTCCCACTACACCACCCCTGTTTGGATTCATCAATATGCAAACAAGTCTTGACCCTGTGTCTCATGGGAACAGTCCTGACCAAACTGCCAGGCCAGGTCCTCCCTGGACCGGAAACAAGCATCCTGGGACAGGGTATGTCACCCTTCTTCATCCAGGCTAGCTTTAATCCAGTAGCACAGTGAGCAAGGGACCCACGTCTGGGTATACCCATCCCACTTAGGGCGAAAAGTGTTACAGCAAACAAATGATGGACGGCATGCTGACAATGCAAACATTCTCCCCCAGTCAAAAGAGCTGGGTTAAATCCATTGTTCTTTTGCCCACTATGCCACCCCAGTTTGGACCCAGCCATATGCAAATCAGTCTTGACTATGTGTGTTTGTTTGCTGTAACACTTTCGCCCTAAGTGGGATGGGTAAGCACAGACATAGGTCCCTTGCTCACTGTGCCACTGGATTCAAGCTAGCCTGGCTGAAACCGGTCCCGGGATGCTTGTTTCTGGTCCAGGGAGGACCTGGCCTGGGAGTTTGGTCTGGACTGTTCCCATGGGTCACAGGGTCAAGACTGATTTACATATGGCTGTGTCCAAACTGGGGTGGTGTAGTGGGCAAAAGAACCATGGATTTATCCCAGATCTCTTAACTGGGGAGAATATTTGCATAGTCAGCATTCCGTCCATCATTTGTTTGCTCTAACACTTTTCGCCCGAAGTGGGATGGGTATGCCCAGCCATGGGTCCCTTGCTCACTGTGCCACTGGATTCAAGCTAGCCTGGCTGAAGAAGGGTGACATACCCTGAAACCGGTCCCAGGATGCTTGTTTCCAGTTCTGGGAGGACCTGGACTGGCAGTTTGGTCCTGACTGTTGCCATCGGGCACAGGGTCAAGACTGATTTGCATATGGCTGGCTCCAAACTGGAGTGGCGTAGTGGGAAAAAACCAATGGATTTAACCCAGATCTTTTGACTGGGGGAGAATGTTTGCATTATCAGCATTCCATCCATCATTTGTTTGCTTTAACACTTTTCGCCCTAAGTGGGATGGTTATGCCCAGACGTGGGTCCCTTGCTCACTGCACCACTGGATTTAAGCTAGCCCGGCTTAAGAATGGTGACATACCCGGAAACCGGTCCCAGGATGCTTCTTTCTGGTCCAGGGAGGACCTGGCCTGGCAGTTCGGTCTGGACTGTTCCCATGGGGCACAGGGTCAGACTGATTTGAATATGGCTTGGTCCAAACTTGGGTGGCGCAATGGGCTAAAGAACAATGGATTTAACCCAGATCTTTTGAATGGGGGAGAATGTTTGCATTGTCAGCATTCCATTAATCATTTGTTTGCTGTAACACTTTTAGGCCTAAGTGGGATTAGTATACCCAGACGTGGGTCCCTTGCTCACTGTGCCACTGGATTCAAGCTAGTCTGGCTGAAAAAGGGTGACATACCCTGCAACTGGTCCCAGGATGCTTTGGGTCCAGGGAGGACCTCGCCTGGCAGCTCGGTCTGGAGTGTTCCCATGGGGCACAGGGTCAAGACTGATTTGCATACGGCTGGGTCCAAACTGGGATGGTGTAGCGGGCAAAAGAACGATGGACTTAACCCAGATGTTTTGACTGGGGAGAATGTTTTCATTGTCAGCATTCTGTCCATCATTTGTTTGCTGTAACAGAAAACATTTAAAGGCAAAACTTCACATTTGTCGGTATTAAGACAATATACTGAAAGTTAAGAAAAAATGGCTACCTGTTGAAGAAGAGGGGGAAGAGAAGTTACAGAGTTACAGCAATATAAGAGAATGTCATCAGCGTTTGCTGACATTTTGACCTTGGAGGACCAAATTGAAAACCTGAAATATGACATCTTGCCTAATTTTGGTTGAAAAGGGTTCTGATGCTATGATAAACAATATAGGTGATAAGGGGCACCCTTGTCGTACCCCTGTAAGTAATGGGAAGTAATCTGAGGTTTTACCTTTTACAATTATTGAAGCTTTGGGGCCTGAGTATAACAAATCAACTTAGGAGGAAACCCAGACCATTTTACAGCGTGGAACATTAAATCCCTGCTGATCCTGTTGAAGGGTTTTTCTGCGTCTAAAGCAATAACGGCAATAGGGTAATCTACAGATGAGGCTTTGCTGAGGATATTAAAAATGATTCGAGAGTTGTCAGAGGCTAGTCTTCCCTTACCGAATCCGGATTTTTCAGGACCTATCAGATCAGGCAGAACGGGATCAATACGAAAGATCTTATTGTCAGTATTCAAAACCACTTTATTCGATTGATAAAAATCATAAAAGTATGCTGTACAATTTTGTTTCTATTAAAAACAGTATCAAAACATAAAATTATATTAAAAACAGTAGAAAAACACTTTCATTGTAAAGATCAGTTAATCACTGTCATTAAAATTATATAAGCTAGTTTTCCGTCTCCTGTTGTGTTGCCAGTCTGATCCTCCTAGTTCTAATAGATGCAACAAGGAAACTTGCAACACCAAACATGGTTACAGGGGATTCCATTAATTGTAAAAACAATAAGACAGGTTTAGACTGTATAAATGCATTCTCTTTCAATACTGGAAAGATAAACCTTTTTCTAGCTTCATGATACAGGGGACAAAAAAGCATAAAATGCATGGTATCTTGAGGGAAGAAATCATCACATTTACAGACAGCCATATCCTCAGGCCTACTCCAACCCTTTGAATCACCCAATACCAAATGAATCTGGTTGAAACGAAATGTTGTCAGTAGTCATCTATGAAAAGGGATCGTAGCAATAGAAAGATACGATTGCATGGCTAATGACGAGATGAGCAAGAAGTGTGCCCTGACTGTGGGTTTAGTTAACTCTTCAGATTCCCGCTCTAGCTCACTGAGCTTGATGAAATTTACTTTAACCCATTTGAGGTCAGCTTTACATAGACCTTCAGGATTGGAGAAAATCTCTGGGCGCCCCAATTTCCTTGTTATCATTTTAATATAGGACACCCAACGGATATCCCTCGTTTTATCTAAATTCATACAATCCTTAAGGATCTTATGATTCAGGGTAAGGTTTGAATTCAACCAGATTCTAATCCTGAGCAGTATTGGGGCCATGTTTATTATGTCTAAAATGTAGCCTACCCCCAACTCAAGGTGGACCGAATGGCTCGCTGATATTGTTTTTGCTTTGTATATTGCTATGATAGCTTCGCACGGTTTCCCGCCCAATCTTTTGGCAAAACCTAGCATTGCCGCTGAGGAGCTGGGATGGGATGAATGTTTTTGCAAAGAGAATGATCTTTATCTTCTTTTGGAATTAAGCAGATCAAGGCTTCTTGGAACGTTCCCGGAGATGTACCATTATCAGAGTAAGATTTAAATAAAAGTAAATTAATGGGTAATGGGAGTTTTGCAAAGTGGTCATAAAACTCAGTATTAAAGCCATCCGGCCCAGGTGCCTTCCCACGTCGTGACACCAATACTACATGGGAAATTTCCACTAAAGAGATATGTATTCCCAAGGAATCAAAATCAATGTGACGGAAGGGAGGAGAAGCAATGGACTGAAAATAAATAGAAAGATCAGACTGTTCTGAGTGATTTTCAGGTGAATATAAATTCTTATAAAATGAAACAAATTCCTTTAAAATATCATTATCTTTTAAAATAGAAGTACCTATAAGGCTCTGTAAAGATTCTATTCTAGTTCTGTCCTTTCTTACTTTTAAACAATTAGCCAGCACTTTCCCCATTTTATTTTGACCCCGTAATAGTGAGTACTACTTTTCAAGAAGTAAGAGGAGGCAGGGGCTGTAGATAATCTATTAAAAGTAAGTTTAGCATTGATAAGACTTTTCAAGGAAGACATATTATTAGATTGATAGTAAGTATATTCTAATTGTTTAATTTTATTAAGTAATTGAGTGGATTGTGCCTCTATGGATTTTTTCTTTTGTAATACAAATCCCTGGTGGCTGCTTTAAAGGAAACCCGTATCATAACAAATGGTGATTCTGGGGTTGAGTTAATAGTAAAGAATTCGGAGACAAAGGAGTTCAATTGTTGACAGAAATTAGGATCTAGAAGTAGGGAATTATTAAAATGCCATCTTCCAGGGCAGGGTGAAAAAGGGATAAGTTCTATATCCACGAGTACTGGAGCGTGATCTGAGACTAAAATTGATCCAATTTCAGATTTAATAGCAAATTGGGCCAAAGATTTGCTCACAAAAAGATAACCTATATGGGATTGTGAGTGATGTGGAGCCGAATAACAACATTACTCCCAAAGATCTGGGTGACAAAGTCGCAAAATATCAACCAACGATTTGTGACGTATTGTGGATGTAAAATGTGAATGCATTTTGGAGGACATAAACTTATCTGTGGAGTATCTGTCTAATATGGGATCATGAATTTGATTACAGTCACCACCAAATATAATGTAGTCATCATCATATAAGTGCAGTTTTTCAGAAACTTTCGCTCTGAAAACGTTATCAACCGAAGTAGGGGCATATACAATAAAATGAACTAAAGGAATCTTATCTATAAGAAGCTTAAAACAACCCAACGACCTTCAATATAAGATTCCTACTGAACAAAATAAACATGTAATGTGTTATGACATAAGATCAAAACCCCATTTTTCTTTCTTAAAGCTGGAGAGTTAAACATATGACTCACCCAACATTTCTTCAGCTTGGAAGCTTCATCTTAGGAAATATGAGATTATTGAAGTCCTTTAATATTCCAAGTAGTAACCCGAAATTTAACTTAAAGATAAGAGCATGAACAAACAATATGCTTACAAGCGAGAACATTAATTTAGAATAAAACAGATATAAGGAAGAAAAGTGGAAGAAATAAGGCATTTGTTTTATGAAAGAAAGCATGAAGGAAGAAGAGGTAAAATAAATAAAATAATAAAAGTGAATGGTAAAAAGAAACCATAGAAGAAAACACCAATAGAAGAAGGATAAAACAGAAAACAAAAATACAGTACAAGTCATACAAAAGAACAAACCTACAAAACTCAAGACGAAATGGGGGTTTGCGAAACCAGAAGATGATGACGACAGCAATCGAACTCCACTTAACCTCAGGGAACCATGGATGGGCAAGGATGTCAACATATATGGGAGACCATATGGGAAACAAGGAGCAAAAAAACACACCTGTATAAGGAAGAAGGAGCACATTATGAATAAGTTATTTCCTTAAAAGAGAGGGATAAGAAAGAAAATAGACAAAAAGACTTAATACTTGAACATTACATTAATTAAACGTGAGCAAAACAATAATCAAGGAGATACATAGACAAGAAAACTGCCAAATAAGACGAAGCAAAATAATTCAAGTAGGCTTTGAAGTATCCATGAAATCCGCTCCATGTTGACGAAGAAATACCTGCAAAGCAGCTGGTTCCGCAACAGAGGTAGTCTTTTTATAGGTAACTTTGAAAAGACAGGGATGAATTAGTCCATTTCTGGCATTAATAGATCGCAACTGAGGACGAAGATCAAGGAATATTTTCCGATGGTATGTGGTAACTTTAGGTACATCCTGACAGGAAAAATAGTCGATTACCTCTTCAAAAAATATGTTTTTGGGATTTGACAGCAGCCAGGACTCGAAGGAGGTCAGTATATTGGAGGAAGAACATGATGACTTCACGTGGTTTCACTGAAATCTTGGGACCAAGTCTATGAGCCCATTGAATATCAAGTGGAGAAGTAGCAGATATGTCCAGAAACTTAGGCAAAAATTTCTGCAAATAAACGGTTGGATTGGAACTCGCTATATTTTCAGGGAGACCATACATTTAGAAGTAATTCCTATGATTTTGATTCTCTAAATCTTCGGTGTGCTTTTTAAGAGAGATATTTCAGATTCTTGAAATGGAATACGTGAGCAAGAGGATTGAAGAGATTCTGTTCTTTGTTCCACAATGAGTACACATGACTCTAAAGAAGAATACTTGCCATTCAGATGCTGCAGAGTTTTATTGGTTTCATCCATGAAGGGTTTCAAAGCACAAATTTCCTCAAGAATGACATCCATGGAAGCTGAGGAAGAGTTCACTGGAGACAGGGGGGTCTTTTTCTAGGTAGCTCAGTGGATATCACAGATATCTTGCTTGAAAGCTGTGATTTTGGGATGGCTCCTAGAGTATCGTCAGATTTATGAAGAGTAATGTCTTTCATTTCTTTGTGAGTAGAGTCTGAATCTGAGTGCGAAGTATATTTGGAGGCAAAAACAACAGTTGATGGTCAGAATGCAGAACAATATCATACATTTACCCCAGGACAGAGATTTGGGCCTAAATCCATTGTTTTTTTGCTCACCATGCCATTCCAGTTTGAACCCAGCCATATGCAAATTAGTCTTTACCCTGTGCCACATGGGAACAGTCCAGCCTGAACTGCCAAGCCAGGCCCTCCCTGGACTGGAAATATGCAAGCTAGCACTGGTTTCAGGTGTCACCCCTCTTCAGCTTGATTCCAGTGGCATGGAGTGCACGGGACCCACGTCTGGGCATACCCATCCCACTCGGGGTGACAAATGCAAAAACAACAGCTGATGGACAGAATGCAGAACAATGTCATACATTCACCCCAGTACAGAGATCTGAGCCAAAATCCATCATTTTTTTGCTCACCATACCATTCCTGTTTGAACCCAGCCATATGTAAATCAGTCTTGACCCTGTGCCTCATGGGAACAATGCAGCCCGAACTGCCAAGCCAGGTCCTCCCTGGACTAGAAACAAGCATCCTAGGACCAGTTTCGAGGGTTAACCCCTCTTCAGCCAGGATTGCTTGATTCCAATGGCATGGAGAGCATGGGACCCACCCCACTCGGGGTGACAAATGCAAAAACAAGCTATTGGACAGAATGCAGAACAATGTCATACATTCACCCCAGTACAGAGATCTGGGCCTAAATCCATCGATTTTTTGCTCACCATGCCATTCCAGTTTGAACCCAGCCATATGTAAATCAGTCTTGACCCTGTGCCTCATGGGAACAGTCCATCCTGACCTGCAAAGCCAGGTCCTCCCTGGACTGGCACAAGCATCCTAGGACCGGTTTCAGGGTTTCACCCCTCTTCAGCCAAGATAGCTTGATTCCAAGTGGCATGGAAAGCACAGGACCCACGTCTGGGCATACCCGTCCCACTCGGGGTGACAAATGCAAAAACAACAGTTGATGGACAGAATGCAGAACAATGTCATACATTCATCCCAGTACAGAGATCTGGGCCTAAATCCATCGTTTTTTTGCTCACCATGCCATTCCAGTTTGAATCCAGCCATATGCAAATCATTCTTGACCCTGTGCCTCACGGGAACAGTCGAGCCTGAACTGCCAAGCCAGATCCTCCCTGGACTGGAAACAAGCATCCAAGGACTGGTTTTGGAGGCAGCAGAAAGTTTAAGGTTTCTTAGTTTCCCATAAAAAAGAAAAAGGAGGTTTTGTATACCTGCGTGTAATTTGAGCCATTAAAAGAAGTACAGCAAAATCAGACACACTGTGAGAAGAAGAAAACCTCAGCTCTAAAGAGCGGAACACAACAGAATATATAAGGAAACTGCAGGGTCCACCTACTTATCGAATAGTGTTATTATGGAATCAAACAGCAGAGACTAATGTTCTGGTAATGAGGGTAATTTACCTATCCGACTTATAATGAAGAGACTTCTCCACCAAAATAAATTACTCTGAGAGAAAAGGGTTCAAAAAACCTAATAATCATGTTTCCTTTTAAAAATAAAATAAGCAAGCGGCGTAAAAAAAGATAAAAATAAACTAAAGTGCTGAGAAGAGCCTTCAATTTGATCTGATTAAGGATGCCTTAAATATAGGAGCATGGTAAATTCAAAGAAGGCGGTCTCATCTGGGAAAGAAAAGCACTCTTGGCATTCAAAATGAAGGACGCCATCTTAGGATAAGGAGAAATCCCTCGAAGACATTATTGCACTGAAAGAACTGCAGCATAGATTTTAAACAGTTCCAGCGTCTCACCACAGTATGAGGTAGCAATGCCTCAAATCTTGTCCCTCAGCCAGCACTGGAAATGGTCTCTGCACGGTCACGCTTTCTTGGAGCGGTGCCGAAACCACACCCCTGTATTCACATTTCTTAAATAAATATTCTTGGAACTTTTATTAGTCTACCTGATCTGGTTACTGGAAGCTAGGAGTTGTCATCTTCGCTGCCATAGATCTCCGAAGTCGGTGAAAAAGTGACAGCAGCCACTGGGGTCTCACGTTCTGATTTTTTGTCACCACCTGGATCAGAAGATCGATAAATTAAATACCGAATGGGAGAAAAG
This sequence comes from Lissotriton helveticus, assembly GCF_964261635.1. Lineage (NCBI taxonomy): Eukaryota > Metazoa > Chordata > Amphibia > Caudata > Salamandridae > Lissotriton > Lissotriton helveticus. The sequence goes on along the minus strand of NC_136064.1, from coordinate 102,572,151 downwards.
TCTCTTGTAACAGACATCCTAGGATGCTAGGCAGTCACCATCTGACCCTTGGTGGGCACAGCGTGGAAAGGTGCAGGATTATATGGAGCATCAGATTTTCTCCTTCACAATATTTTAGTGATCAATAGATCTCCTTTCTTAAATCCAATGTTCTTTACATGTCACCTCTTGTCAGCTCAGTCTTTCATATTTTCTTTATTAACCAAGTCCTTCCTTCGTGTTCTATCATCGCCTCTTTCTCTTTTATTCGTCTATTGATTTAACTTGATTGTCATTGCTCTCCTGAACATCAAAGTCGCAGGACTTTGACCCGTGGTTGAGTGATATGTTGAACAATAGGCTCGTATGGTGGAATTCAACACAGTTTGCAAATTGAGCCTCTTAAGATTTGCATGTTGTTCAGTATCTTTAGCGTACTGATAAAACTCTAAAAAAGACCATTGGCCTGCAGCCCCAAAGGTGTACTCCTCTGATGCTTTGCGTTCAGATGCTCCAGAAAATCCTAGAATTATTTGCTGTTGAATGGGAGGCCATTATCAGACTTCAAAACAGCTGAAACCCTCCATGCTGCAAAAATGCTGTCAAATCTCTCAATTACTCACTCTTGAGATGTGAATCAGAGATCCTCTATTAATGGAAATCAAGTGCACTCATCCACAATTACCATTAAATGATGCCCATCGTTGAGTGGACCAAATAAATCAATAGCTATTCGCTCCCACGCATGCTTAGGGAGTTCTGACATGGAATGAGTATGGTGAGCAATGTTCGTAGAGAGGAATTTGAATAGATGACAGCCCTTGAGTTCCATTTCAACCCTCTCGTCTAAAAGTGGAAACCAGGCTCGATCTCTTGGTGGCAATAATACCACAAAGTCCTTTGTGAGCTACTTCTATTATCTTCTCTTGTGAACTCTCCTTCCTGAGTTATAGACAGTTCATCTGTAATGTATTTGTGTTTTTGGTAGTCACCACCATCACTGGTGAGATGTCAAGCAGGTTGATTCCACCACTGATGTGTAATTATATCTTTCAACCTCAGCATGTCACTTTCATGGCTCGTGTCAGTGATGAACTGGGTTAATGATATGGGAGCTGGGGAATTTGGTATTTTACAATGTAATTAATGTAGGCCTCAGCCATCTTGGATGGATACCTTTACTTTGTATAGGCACTCTGGAAGAGAAGTCAACAGGATTTTCATCAGTCGCGGCTGGTTTTTCTAGTGGGTGGAGGGTGTGAGGAGTCATGCGGGGTTTTTAATTTAGCAATAAATAAAATAAACGTACCTTTCCGCAAGCCGGGTCCTGTGTCTTCTCGGCTCCTGCTCCTGCTCTCCTGCCACCAACAGGAACAGGAAGCAGGCAGCCAGGCTCCCTCCCCTAAGTTAATTACAATGCTGCAAGCAGCATTGTGATGGGTGAAGATGCCGCCCAGCCAGGGGCTTACGAGGAGGCCATGTTCTCCATGAAGGCTGCATTGCGATAATGTCATGTTTAAGTAATGACTTAGTTTCGTTTTCAGAGGCTTCTTGAAAATGAAAAGCAACTTGTCAATGCCTCTGAGCAACAGGACAAATATCGTCATTAATGTGTATAGCTTTCTTTATATAGCTCGTCTTTAGCTTTCCCAAATCATGAAACAATGAAGGAATATATTGTGGTGAGCATTCAGGTTGTAATTCACAGAAATCAGTCCCTAAAACTAAAAATCAGGGGTACTAAAACTGAGCAGGTAGGCACTTGGGGCCCGATTCACAGAACTAACTTAAGACAAAATCCTAAACTTACTACTTTTGGTATTCACAGAAGTTAGGATTTTGTCTTAAAACAGACTTAAATTAGGATTTTGTCTTAAGTCTGTCTTTAGTCTGTCTTAAGTCTGACTTAAGACCAAGACAAAATCCTCACTTCTGTGAATACCAAAAGTAGTAAGTTTAGGATTTTGTCTTAAATTAGTTCTGTGAATCGGCCCCTTGATGCTGTACCTTGGAGCACATGGATGGGTGTTTGCACCTTTGTTTTCTTGTGTTTGAATGTCACTACAAATGAACCTTGACTTTTTATGGGCATTGATGCAGCCCAAGTGAACATTTTGGTTTTTGATGGTATAAGTTGAGGTAATGGAGAAAATTCATGATACTTCTCTTCAAGCATTATATTTATTGATGCGCCACTTTGGATTATGAAAGTTATTAAACAGTCATTTATTTATAATGTTGTTTACGTTTGTATGACTTTGGTAGTTTGGCATGTCGACATTTATTTGACTGACATTTTTACTCACATGCAGCTAGTCCGACATGCGCTTGTTCTTTGAGGTAAATATTGACATAGGGCAACCGTCTTCCTCTCTTTTCATTGGATACCGAGGCAGACAAACAACTGTTTGACGATGATTTAGCTGACAATCATCTACGTTCAGTGTCAATTTACTTCAATTGATGTCGCCATGTGGGATTGTGCTGAACGTTACCTCTGGAATGTCCTGACGCACTTGCCTTTTCATTTGCTTCACAAACTGTCTCAAAATGGTTCTCTTCCTCATAGCCTTTACATATCTGTCCAGTGGTGGGATATTTACCTTCATGTGGAATCGAAAGTCCACATCTATCATATATTTTCTTTTTACATGTAGACAGCACTTTGCGTCCTTCAGTCTTTTGTTTTGACTTACTTTTTATGCTCATGACTGATTCACTTTGGGCAACTCCGGCCTCCATGTCAGCGGCTTGTCTTTAAGTACGTTCCTCAGCTCTGGCAGCTATCAACACTCACTCCAGGCTAAGAGTTTCTCTCATCATTTGTTGTCTGAATGAATCTGACAAACACATTTCAATGCCTCTAAGTCGCATAGCTTCCTCATTATTAAATTCATTGATTTCACGAACTCTTTGGCACACTTGACTGAAAATCTATCTTTTGTAATTAATGTTTGGTACTTTTTAGATTCAGTGTTTCTTTAATCTGACAAAATGTAGTTTCTTCATCATCATTCATTTTCTTTATGACTTCTGTTACACCATCACCAGCAAGCTTTTTGAGGTACTTAACAATCTTTTTGTTATCGGTCTCTTCAAGTGCATCAATGAAATCATTAAATATCTCTATCCACGCAGACTGTCTATTGCTAATATTTGGTTTTTGGAGGTATCACATGATAGTGGTGGTTTCAGGAACATAGCAGTGTTGTACAGTGGTGTGGAACTTACTGACACGGCGGGTGGATCCTGGTGATTTGTCTGAGACAACTCATTTGTGAGACCTTGCGATGTGCTGGTATCGTATTCATCTTTAATGATTGCTGGAAACGTGACTTTCTTCACGGCCATCTGAAACTGTTCACTATTGCGAGAGTTGCTCTCAGCTCTTTATTTTCCAAAGACCTGTTAAGTTGCTCTGAACCCCATTCTGCAACTTTGTGAGTGAGCCACTTCGGGTATGGACGGCTCCATAAGCACAACCGCGAACCCTCATCCTTGAGCCACCTTCACAGAGTGCGGTAGTACGAGGACTTTCTTCAAGGCATTCAGTAACTCATATTTTTTTGTCTAAATGTCAATTTGCTTTTGTAATGCCTGGTTAATCTGCATCTTGCAGCACTTCTGTTCGCAGGGTCTTTTTGTAGATTATGTTTATTAGCGGCTGTACTTCGTAAACCAGGTTGAAGCCAGTTTCAGCGTTCACACTCAATATAATGTACAATTTTATCTTTTATCTTGCATGGCAGCGTAGTACCTTTATGTATGGCTTGAACATCGAGTTCTCTATCATCAACCTGTTAATTCTTTGCAAAACTTCAGTTGTCTTCAGGTGCTTTACAGCGGCTGCAGTTGCATTTTTACTTCACGTGTATGAAAGTGCAGCCACAGGATGCTTGTTTCCAGTCCAGGGAGAACTTGGATTGCAGTTCGGGCTGGATTGTTCCCATGAGGAGTAGGGTAAAAATCAATCTGCTTATCTGTGGGTTCAAATTGGAGGGGCATACTGAGCAAAAGAACAATGGATTAAACCCAGATCTGTTGAATGGGGTGAGTGGTTGAGAGGTTTCAGCACTCCATCCTTCATCATGTTGTGTTTACACTTTGGTATGCACTTCTATATTCACATCTGTATACACTTCTGTAGTGTAGTTCCTATTATCCCAATAGGCTCTGCGCATTGGAATAATACCTTCAATAGTATAGGCCTAGACCAGACGTTAACTAGGTCTTCTATTGTCGATATTAGACTTAAAGTTTTGGGTTTGCCAGCTAGCTCAGAGTTCACTAGAAACTTTCTCGAATAGGCAAGGAGGAGTTGAACCTCCCTGGATAGACAAGAAGGGATTTAGTTTCTGACAACCATAGAACATGACAACTTTGCTCTCCCCTAATCAAGAGTGTATCTCTAGAGTCGTGTGAAAACAAAAGACAACTTATTTTACTCAGTCAGTACGTGCATTCTTAGTCTCATCAGATTGTAGAGAAAAGGAAGAGACGGGCGTGTTCAATAAAAGATGGTATTTATTGATCAGTCTCTTTTCTCATACAAGAGAAATGGATCGATATTATCGCAATACTTATGGTTAAGTAAAGTGCATACAATAAAAGCAGAAGTATAAACTAATACTGTAAAAACATTTATATGGTTTCTAAGCCATAAGGTGGTTTAAAATTGATAAAATAGATACATACACATATACATTTGACTAATCGTACTCAACTGGTGTTTCTACCTACGCCTACCCCGGTGTACCTGACCTAAGCCTAATACGTGGGCGGGAATAGAAAGTAGCAGTTTAAGTTAAGTTTGTTTTGCCAAGTGACTGACTCAAGAAGTCTCTGCAAGGGGTTATTCAGTTCTGTACCTGGAATCTAGGATGAATGAGGGATGGTATCTCTCGTCTCTGGTCTCGATATTCCAGGCTGCCTGCGAGGGCTACCCGGAAGCGCCGGAGCTGGATTTCTCGGCAGGAGAAAGCAGCGTCTCGTTCTCAGCGCGTCAGGAAGGCGGGGCTGCGCCAGCGGGGTCTGCTCTGCTCTGGGCTTCGGCAAGTCTGGCTGCTCCGATCTCGTCACCACCGCGTGTGTTTGCTTAAGGCAATATCGGTAATATTTATACCTGTAAGGTGCCGAGATTGACGTAAGGATGGACATAGATACGTCAATAAGGATGTCATACGAGCTGGTCGTTAGCACATTCTTTTGCTGAAGTTCTCGGTGAAATCAAAACAATGGCCGCAGGGTTTTTCCCAGGTTGTCATAGGTTTGATTTGTTTTGAGAACTCCGTATGCCTTATCAGGGGCTGGAGGAATATTGCTTGTCTAATTAGATGGCAAGCGTTATGACCTAATCAGATAACACGTTCCTGTGCCGTGGTGTGGCTTCATCAGATAACGGTTTCTGCATCATGGGATGGCTGCTAGTTAACTTGTTAACCAGAACAGGGTCAGGAATAGGGGGATCGATACAGAACCTATAAGAATACATCACACCCACTCCACGCTAACTATGGCCATGTTTACGAATCTAGGCATAGTAAAACATACTGTAGAGTATCGTGTATACCTCACCACCCAAAATACATATAATGCATTTCGAATTATGTAATATACGGGAAAAAAATATTCAAATGTACTATATGCACTCAAGCTGTAGAATAATGCTAAATTAATTACGCATATGTATACATTATTATTAATCGAATATGAGAAATACACATGAAAATGGCTCTTAATACAGAAGAAAAAGTTCGAGACCATTTCATCACAGAATAGAAATAATTATGAATATACCAGCGGGCAGCTAATGTCTATAAAGTTTCTAAAAAATAGAAATTTTAGTTCTCTAAGAATAGTTCTTACTTTAAGCAGATGATAAGTGTCCCGAAAAAGTCATAAAAATATTTTTGGGGCTGCTGAAAAAATTGCTGTCCGTGAACTGGAGGGGAAATTGTTCATGTAATTTTATCATTAAAGTTGAAGGCCAAATTCAGGGTGTTGGGAACGCAGTGTGCTAGCTTGCTCAAAAGTCTCTATTTCTGCTCTGGTGAGAACATCATATCATTTAGACTGTCGAAAAAGCTGTCAACAGCTTCCTGGGAGAGTTCCACTAACTCGGAAAAAGGTGTAACCATGCATTCGTGTGCATGATTGTCTCCACTGACGTTTTGATTAGTATTGCTGACAGAAGGTCGTACCTGATCGATGCTGCTTTCATCTTGAACTTCACTACCCCTTAATCGTAGCAGTGAAGTCTCCACGAATGCCGTCATCAGGATTGGCAGCCGTTGAGGGCAGCACAAAGCATGAGCCTTTATCGGACCCAACAATGTTTCTGCATCCATAGGCGCATCCGATTGTAGCGTCAGACAGGTGTCCAACACGCATTCTTCTCCGCACAGCAAGCACCTTAATACAGGTAAAACACATCGATGCCACATTGGTCGAAATGAAAGAAACCAAGTCATGTTCAGGTCTCTAAGCCGGGATAGTCCCAGGATTTTTGATATCCGGTCCCGGTATCCAATGGCTCGGATTGTTTCTTCCCTTGTCGCAGGTGTTTTGTCTGTGACACGGTTTGCCATAACGAAATATAAGGACTAAGAATAGAATTCCTGCAATTAGTCCCAAAATGAGGGGAAGTCCGCCAAAAATCGAATGGACGAAATCTGGAAAAATACCCAGTATGGCTTTGAATGGTGTTAATGCCATTGAGAATACTGTCTTAAATACTTTTGAGACTCCACTGGTATCAGAAATATTTAAGATTTCATTCAGGATTTCTGCGAAATGTATGGGGGAATTAGTTGATAACAATGAGTGAATCTCTGCAGTCGTCCTTGCGACTAGGAGATCATACGTTTCTTTTGATGACGTGAGCCTGGTTGGTGTCTGAAGAAGCACTGTTTTCATTCTGCTTAAAGTGTCTATTCGAATAGAAGTAATTTTCAAGTTGGGCCATGCCCTTGCCTCTCTGTCTGGAAAGGAGCTGGGGAACAATAAGCGTCCACAGCACTTGACCTTCGCAGTCGTAGTTACGAGATAAGGAGTCCCGGGCATAAGACTACAGCATCTGCGGTCCACAATTAGAATGTAACTCCCATTATAGAGTCTTTGAAAAAATGGTTCTATCTCTGTTGCAGGTGTGCCTAGCTGGTGACATGAAAGGTTATTTGAGTTCCCTTCACAGCTCCATGCAAACTCATTCCATTACACAGAAGTGTACCGCTTAGTGACATCGCACAATTATTGCCACTAAGAAACACTTTCTGTCCTTTATTACTGACACATGCATGTGAATAGGGCAAATTCCATGTAGACTTAATGTACCCTTTTCCCAATTTTTCGTACATGCCAGCCTGTACATATTTTTGGCAGTATTGAAACCTGAAGGTTGATATTGGAATATTAATTATCCCATGTATTATCCATTCACTGACAGGTCGTTCTGACATTGTCACTGGTAATCTCTCGAGTTTCTCAATGCTCAGGATTGTATAATCAGCACCCTTCTGTGCCATACTGATTTGTTTATCAGTAAGGTTAAAGATATTGAATAGTGACGTTGTGTTGATTAAACGCCAAGGCACATAGCCTGAACGCAGATTTTGTAACGTCCAGCCAAGCTGTACAATAGAACGCAATTGAGACTGACCGTGTTGTAACAACAGTAAGTCTTGCGATAATATGTCGATTGCTGAAGACACAATGCTGTCCAAAGAAAAAATTCTGGAGGACAGAGTCATTAACCCATTGTTCACTACAGAAAGTGATTTTTCCAAATTAATACGGTCAATTTCCCGTATACTTTCTGCTGTCTCAATTTGAGTTACCTTCCAGGCCTCGTTGTAAGCTGCGTATACAGAGGCTGCTATGAAGCGTTTTTGACGCTGTTTGCGCGGTCCCATAATTAAATCACGCAAGTCAGCACCTCAATGAAACGTCCCAAAGTTAGTACCATGATGAGCCAAAGTATGAGGATAGATGCACCAAAGCCCACCCAAAATTCAATCCATGGAGAAATCAGATAGGTTTCTTTCAGGTGTTTCAAAAGTTCCTTAGCTTTATTTTTAAATGTTTTTGTTGATGGCTGTGTCTTTGATTCACTTAGGTCTTCAGAGGAATCATCGAAGTTTATGAAGTAGCCGGATGCAGTTCTGTCAATTGTTCCAATTGCTTCAGGATTACTGTTTCTTGCAGCTTCAGCATATTCATTTGTTACTTCATTGTAGGTTGGTGTGTCTCTACTAAATGTTTTTAATTGGGTTTTTAGAGGTCTGAGTTCCAATGCATTGTTGCATAGTCCTTGTTGTTGTTCTGTAGGCGTTTCGAATGTGATTAGCCTCTTAGTTTGGACCTCTGTATTTGTAGCAAACCTTGGTGTTCTGCTACTTATCGGGAGTCCACTTGGCCTACTGTTTGTTATCGGCCACATGATTGTGGTTTTACCAGGTCGATGGATACAACTCGGTTCTCCTTTTTACCAGCAAGCGGCGGTAGTACAACTGATCTTGTCCCGTTGATAGACAAGACAGGAACTGCTTTTCTGTAAGAAGGCCCAAATTCCTAGGCAGAGGAGGTGTGACAGCAGAGCTGCAGAGGGCTCACCCGAGGGAGAGGAGAAGTGACAGCAGAGCTACTGAGGGCTCACCCGAGGGAGAGGAGGAGTGACAGCAGAGCTGAGGAGGGCTCACCCTAGGTAGAGGAGGTGTGACAGCAGAGCTGTTGAGGGTTCACCCAAGGGAGAGGAGGAGTTACAGCAGAGCTGCTGAGGGCTCAATCGAGGGAGAGGAGGTGTGACAGCAGAGCTGCCGAGGACTCACCCTAGAGAGAGGAGGAGTGACAGCAGAGCTGCCGAGGGCTCAACCGAGGGAGAGGAGGTGTGACAGCAGAGCTGCGGAGGGCTCACCCTAGGGAGAGGAGGAGTGACAGCAGAGCTACCGAGGGCTCACCCTAGGGAGAGGAGGAGTGACAGCAGAGCTGCCGAGGGCTCACCCGAGGGAGAGAAGGAGTGACAGCAGACCTGCAGAGGGCTCACCCGAGGGAGAGGAGGTGTGACAGCAGAGCTGCGGAGGGCTCACCCTAGGGAGAGGAGGAGTGACAGCAGAGCTACCGAGGGCTCACCCTAGGGAGAGGAGGAGTGACCTAGGCAGAGGAGGTGTGACAGCAGAGCTACCGAGGGCTCACCCTAGGGAGAGGAGGAGTGACAGCAGAGCTGCCGAGGGCTCACCCGAGGCAGAGGAGGTGTGACAGCAGAGCTGCTGAGGGGTCACCCTAGGCAGAGGAGGAGTGACAGCAGAGCTGCCGAGGGCTCACCCGAGGCAGAGGAGGTGTGACAGCAGAGCTGCTGAGGGGTCACCCTAGGCAGAGGAGGTGTGACAGCAGAGCTACCGAGGGCTCACCCTAGGGGAGGAAGTGTGACAGCAGAGCTGCTGATAGCTCACTCACCCGAGGGAGAGGAGGTGTGACAGCAGAGCTGCTGAGGGCTCACCCTAGGCAGAGGAGGAGTGACAGCAGAGCTGCCGAGGGCTTACCCTAGAGAGAGGAGGAGTGACAGCAGACCTGCAGAGGGCTCACCCGAGGGAGAGGAGGTGTGACAGCAGAGCTGCGGAGGGCTCACCCGAGGGAGAGGAGGAGTGACAGCAGAGCTGCCGAGGGCTCACCCGAGGCAGAGGAGGAGTGACAGCAGAGCTGCTGAGGGCTCACCCTAGGCAGAGGAGGAGTGACAGCAGAGCTACCGAGGGCTCACCCGAGGGAGAGGAGGAGTGACAGCAGAGCTACTGAGGGCTCACCCGAGGGAGAGGAGGTGTGACAGCAGAGCTGAGGAGGGCTCACCCGAGGGAGAGGAGGTGTGACAGCAGAGCAGAGGAGGGCTCACCCTAGGGAGAGGAGGAGTGACATCAGAGCTGAGGAGGGCTCACCCTAGGGAGAGGAGGAGTGACATCAGAGCTGAGGAGGGCTCACACGAGGCAGAGGAGGTGTGACAGCAGAGCTGCCGAGGGCTCACCCGAGGGAGAGGAGGAGTGACAGCAGAGCTGCTGAGGGGTCACCCTAGGGAGAGGAGGAGTGACAGCAGAGCAGAGGAGGGCTCACCCTAGGGAGAGGAGGAGTGACAGCAGAGCAGAGGAGGGCTCACCCTAGGGAGAGGAGGAGTGACATCAGAGCTGAGGAGGGCTCACCCTAGGGAGAGGAGGTGTGACAGCAGAGCTGCCGAGGGCTCACCCTAGGGAGAGGAGGAGTGACAGCAGAACTGCTGAGGGCTCACCCGAGGGAGAGGAGGAGTGACAGCAAAGCTGCCGAGGGCTCACCCGAGGCAGAGGAGGTGTGACAGCAGAGCTGCTGAGGGCTCACCCGAGGGAGAGGAGGAGTGACAGCAGAGCTGCGGAGGGCTCACCCTAGGGAGAGGAGACGTGACAGCAGAGCAGAGGAGGGCTCACCCTAGGGAGAGGAGGAGTGACATCAGAGCTGAGGAGGGCTCACCCTAGGGAGAGGAGGTGTGACAGCAGAGCTGCCGAGGGCTCACCCTAGGGAGAGGAGGAGTGACAGCAGAGCTGTTGAGAGCTCACCCGAGGCAGAGGAGGTGTGACAGCAGAGCTGCTGAGGGCTCACCCGAGGGAGAGGAGGAGTGACAGCAGAGCTGCCGAGGGCTCACCCGAGGCAGAGGAGGTGTGACAGCAGAGCTGCTGAGGGCTCACCCGAGGGAGAGGAGGTGTGACAGCAGAGCTGCCGAGGGCTCACCAGATGGAGAGGAGGTGTGACAGCAGAGCTGCCGAGGGCTCACCCTAGGCAGAGGAGGTGTGACAGCAGAGCTGCCGAGGGCTCACCCTAGGGAGAGGAGGTGTGACAGCAGACCTGCCGAGGGCTCACCCGAGGGAGAGGAGGAGAGACAGCAGAGCTGCTGAGGGCTCACCCTAGGGAGAGGAGGGGTGACAGCAGAGCTGCTAAGGTCTCACCCTAGGGAGAGGAGGTGTGACAGCAGAGCTGCTGAGGGCTCACCCGAGGGAGAGGAGGTGTGACAGCAGAGCTGCCGAGGGCTCACTCTAGGGAGAGGAGGAGTGACATCAGAGCTGAGGAGGGCTCACCCTAGGGAGAGGAGGAGTGACAGCAGAGCTGCCGAGGGCTCACCCGAGGCAGAGGAGGTGTGACAGCAGAGCTGCTGAGGGCTCACCCGAGGCAGAGGAGGAGTGACAGCAGAGCTGCCGAGGGCTCACCCGAGGGAGAGGAGGTGTGACAGCAGAGCTGAGGAGGGCTCACCCTAGGGAGAGGAGGAGTGGCAGCAGAGCTGAGGAGGGCTCACCCTAGGGAGAGGAGGAGTGACATCAGAGCTGAGGAGGGCTCACACGAGGCAGAGGAGGTGTGACAGCAGAGCTGCCGAGGGCTCACCCGAGGGAGAGGAGGTGTGACAGCAGAGCAGAGGAGGGCTCACCCTAGGGAGAGGAGGAGTGACAGCAGAGCTGAGGAGGGCTCACCCTAGGGAGAGGAGGAGTGACATCAGAGCTGAGGAGGGCTCACCCTAGGGAGAGGAGGAGTGACATCAGAGCTGAGGAGGGCTCACCCTAGGCAGAGGGGGTATGACAGCAGAGCTGCCGAGGGCTCACCCTAGGTGAGGAGGAGTGACAGCAGAGCTGCCGAGAGCTCACCCTAGGGAGAGGAGGAGTGACAGCAGAGCTGCTGAGGGCTCACCCTAGGGAGAGGAGGAGTGACAGCAGAGCTGCTGAGGGCTCACCCGAGGGAGAGGAGGAGTGACATCAGAGCTGAGGAGGGCTCACCCTAGGGAGAGGAGGAGTGACAGCAGAGCTGCCGAGGGCTCACCCGAGGCAGAGGAGGTGTGACAGCAGAGCTGCGGAGGGCTCACCCGAGGCAGAGGAGGTGTGACAGCAGAGCTGCGGAGGGCTCACCCGAGGCAGAGGAGGTGTGACAGCAGAGCTGCGGAGGGCTCACCCGAGGCAGAGGAGGTGTGACAGCAGAGCTGCTGAGGGCTCACCCTAGGCAGAGGAGGAGTGACAGCAGAGCTGCGGAGGGCTCACCCGAGGCAGAGGAGGAGTGACAGCAGAGCTGCTGAGGGCTCACTCTAGGCAGAGGAGGTGTGACAGCAGAGCTGCTGAGGGCTCACTCTAGGGAGAGGAGGTGTGACAGCAGAGCTCCTGAGGGCTCACCCTAGGGAGAGGAGGAGTGACAGCAGAGCTGCTGAGGGCTCACCCTAGGGAGAGGAGGAGTGACATCAGAGCTGAGGAGGGCTCACCCTAGGGAGAGGAGGAGTGACAGCAGAGCTGCTGAGGGCTCACCCGAGGGAGAGGAGGTGTGACAGCAGAGCTGAGGAGGGCTCACCCTAGGGAGAGGAGGAGTGACAGCAGAGCTGCTGAGGGCTCACCCTAGGGAGAGGAGGTGTGACAGCAGAGCTGCCGAGGGCTCACTCTAGGCAGAGGAGGTGTGACAACAGAGCTGCCGAGGGCTCACTCTAGGCAGAGGAGGTGTGACAGCAGAGCTGCCGAGGGCTCACCCGAGGGAGAGGAGGTGTGACAGCAGAGCTGCTGAGGGCTCACCCGAGGGAGAGGAGGTGTGACAGCAGAGCTGCGGAGGGCTCACCCTAGGGAGAGGAGGAGTGACAGCAGAGCTACCGAGGGCTCACCCTAGGGAGAGGAGGAGTGACAGCAGAGCTGCCGAGGGCTCACCCGAGGGAGAGAAGGAGTGACAGCAGACCTGCAGAGGGCTCACCCGAGGGAGAGGAGGTGTGACAGCAGAGCTGCGGAGGGCTCACCCTAGGGAGAGGAGGAGTGACAGCAGAGCTACCGAGGGCTCACCCTAGGGAGAGGAGGAGTGACCTAGGCAGAGGAGGTGTGACAGCAGAGCTACCGAGGGCTCACCCTAGGGAGAGGAGGAGTGACAGCAGAGCTGCCGAGGGCTCACCCGAGGCAGAGGAGGTGTGACAGCAGAGCTGCTGAGGGGTCACCCTAGGCAGAGGAGGAGTGACAGCAGAGCTGCCGAGGGCTCACCCGAGGCAGAGGAGGTGTGACAGCAGAGCTGCTGAGGGGTCACCCTAGGCAGAGGAGGTGTGACAGCAGAGCTACCGAGGGCTCACCCTAGGGGAGGAAGTGTGACAGCAGAGCTGCTGATAGCTCACTCACCCGAGGGAGAGGAGGTGTGACAGCAGAGCTGCTGAGGGCTCACCCTAGGCAGAGGAGGAGTGACAGCAGAGCTGCCGAGGGCTTACCCTAGAGAGAGGAGGAGTGACAGCAGACCTGCAGAGGGCTCACCCGAGGGAGAGGAGGTGTGACAGCAGAGCTGCGGAGGGCTCACCCGAGGGAGAGGAGGAGTGACAGCAGAGCTGCCGAGGGCTCACCCGAGGCAGAGGAGGAGTGACAGCAGAGCTGCTGAGGGCTCACCCTAGGCAGAGGAGGAGTGACAGCAGAGCTACCGAGGGCTCACCCGAGGGAGAGGAGGAGTGACAGCAGAGCTACTGAGGGCTCACCCGAGGGAGAGGAGGTGTGACAGCAGAGCTGAGGAGGGCTCACCCGAGGGAGAGGAGGTGTGACAGCAGAGCAGAGGAGGGCTCACCCTAGGGAGAGGAGGAGTGACATCAGAGCTGAGGAGGGCTCACCCTAGGGAGAGGAGGAGTGACATCAGAGCTGAGGAGGGCTCACACGAGGCAGAGGAGGTGTGACAGCAGAGCTGCCGAGGGCTCACCCGAGGGAGAGGAGGAGTGACAGCAGAGCTGCTGAGGGGTCACCCTAGGGAGAGGAGGAGTGACAGCAGAGCAGAGGAGGGCTCACCCTAGGGAGAGGAGGAGTGACAGCAGAGCAGAGGAGGGCTCACCCTAGGGAGAGGAGGAGTGACATCAGAGCTGAGGAGGGCTCACCCTAGGGAGAGGAGGTGTGACAGCAGAGCTGCCGAGGGCTCACCCTAGGGAGAGGAGGAGTGACAGCAGAACTGCTGAGGGCTCACCCGAGGGAGAGGAGGAGTGACAGCAAAGCTGCCGAGGGCTCACCCGAGGCAGAGGAGGTGTGACAGCAGAGCTGCTGAGGGCTCACCCGAGGGAGAGGAGGAGTGACAGCAGAGCTGCGGAGGGCTCACCCTAGGGAGAGGAGACGTGACAGCAGAGCAGAGGAGGGCTCACCCTAGGGAGAGGAGGAGTGACATCAGAGCTGAGGAGGGCTCACCCTAGGGAGAGGAGGTGTGACAGCAGAGCTGCCGAGGGCTCACCCTAGGGAGAGGAGGAGTGACAGCAGAGCTGTTGAGAGCTCACCCGAGGCAGAGGAGGTGTGACAGCAGAGCTGCTGAGGGCTCACCCGAGGGAGAGGAGGAGTGACAGCAGAGCTGCCGAGGGCTCACCCGAGGCAGAGGAGGTGTGACAGCAGAGCTGCTGAGGGCTCACCCGAGGGAGAGGAGGTGTGACAGCAGAGCTGCCGAGGGCTCACCAGATGGAGAGGAGGTGTGACAGCAGAGCTGCCGAGGGCTCACCCTAGGCAGAGGAGGTGTGACAGCAGAGCTGCCGAGGGCTCACCCTAGGGAGAGGAGGTGTGACAGCAGACCTGCCGAGGGCTCACCCGAGGGAGAGGAGGAGAGACAGCAGAGCTGCTGAGGGCTCACCCTAGGGAGAGGAGGGGTGACAGCAGAGCTGCTAAGGTCTCACCCTAGGGAGAGGAGGTGTGACAGCAGAGCTGCTGAGGGCTCACCCGAGGGAGAGGAGGTGTGACAGCAGAGCTGCCGAGGGCTCACTCTAGGGAGAGGAGGAGTGACATCAGAGCTGAGGAGGGCTCACCCTAGGGAGAGGAGGAGTGACAGCAGAGCTGCCGAGGGCTCACCCGAGGCAGAGGAGGTGTGACAGCAGAGCTGCTGAGGGCTCACCCGAGGCAGAGGAGGAGTGACAGCAGAGCTGCCGAGGGCTCACCCGAGGGAGAGGAGGTGTGACAGCAGAGCTGAGGAGGGCTCACCCTAGGGAGAGGAGGAGTGGCAGCAGAGCTGAGGAGGGCTCACCCTAGGGAGAGGAGGAGTGACATCAGAGCTGAGGAGGGCTCACACGAGGCAGAGGAGGTGTGACAGCAGAGCTGCCGAGGGCTCACCCGAGGGAGAGGAGGTGTGACAGCAGAGCAGAGGAGGGCTCACCCTAGGGAGAGGAGGAGTGACAGCAGAGCTGAGGAGGGCTCACCCTAGGGAGAGGAGGAGTGACATCAGAGCTGAGGAGGGCTCACCCTAGGGAGAGGAGGAGTGACATCAGAGCTGAGGAGGGCTCACCCTAGGCAGAGGGGGTATGACAGCAGAGCTGCCGAGGGCTCACCCTAGGTGAGGAGGAGTGACAGCAGAGCTGCCGAGAGCTCACCCTAGGGAGAGGAGGACTGACAGCAGAGCTGCTGAGGGCTCACCCTAGGGAGAGGAGGAGTGACAGCAGAGCTGCTGAGGGCTCACCCGAGGGAGAGGAGGAGTGACATCAGAGCTGAGGAGGGCTCACCCTAGGGAGAGGAGGAGTGACAGCAGAGCTGCCGAGGGCTCACCCGAGGCAGAGGAGGTGTGACAGCAGAGCTGCGGAGGGCTCACCCGAGGCAGAGGAGGTGTGACAGCAGAGCTGCGGAGGGCTCACCCGAGGCAGAGGAGGTGTGACAGCAGAGCTGCGGAGGGCTCACCCGAGGCAGAGGAGGTGTGACAGCAGAGCTGCTGAGGGCTCACCCTAGGCAGAGGAGGAGTGACAGCAGAGCTGCGGAGGGCTCACCCGAGGCAGAGGAGGAGTGACAGCAGAGCTGCTGAGGGCTCACTCTAGGCAGAGGAGGTGTGACAGCAGAGCTGCTGAGGGCTCACTCTAGGGAGAGGAGGTGTGACAGCAGAGCTCCTGAGGGCTCACCCTAGGGAGAGGAGGAGTGACAGCAGAGCTGCTGAGGGCTCACCCTAGGGAGAGGAGGAGTGACATCAGAGCTGAGGAGGGCTCACCCTAGGGAGAGGAGGAGTGACAGCAGAGCTGCTGAGGGCTCACCCGAGGGAGAGGAGGTGTGACAGCAGAGCTGAGGAGGGCTCACCCTAGGGAGAGGAGGAGTGACAGCAGAGCTGCTGAGGGCTCACCCTAGGGAGAGGAGGTGTGACAGCAGAGCTGCCGAGGGCTCACTCTAGGCAGAGGAGGTGTGACAACAGAGCTGCCGAGGGCTCACTCTAGGCAGAGGAGGTGTGACAGCAGAGCTGCCGAGGGCTCACCCGAGGGAGAGGAGGTGTGACAGCAGAGCTGCTGAGGGCTCACCCGAGGGAGAGGAGGAGAGACAGCAGAGCTGCTGAGGGCTCACCCGAGGGAGAGGAGGAGTGACAGCAGAGCTGCCGAGGGCTCACCCGAGGGAGAGGAGGAGAGACAGCAGAGCTGCTGAGGGCTCACCCGAGGGAGAGGAGGAGTGACAGCAGACCTGCAGAGGGCTCACCCGAGGGAGAGGAGGTGTGACAGCAGAGCTGCTGAGGGCTCACCCGAGGGAGAGGAGGTGTGACAGCAGAGCTGCTGAGGGCTCACCCGAGGGAGAGGAGGTGTGACAGCAGAGCTGCTGAGGGCTCACCCGAGGGAGAGGAGGAGAGACAGCAGAGCTGCTGAGGGCTCACCCGAGGGAGAGGAGGTGTGACAGCAGAGCTGCTGAGGGCTCACCCGAGGGAGAGGAGGAGAGACAGCAGAGCTGCTGAGGGCTCACCCGAGGGAGAGGAGGTGTGACAGCAGAGCTGCTGAGGGCTCACCCGAGGGAGAGGAGGTGTGACAGCAGAGCTGCTGAGGGCTCACCCGAGGGAGAGGAGGAGAGACAGCAGAGCTGCTGAGGGCTCACCCGAGGGAGAGGAGGAGTGACAGCAGAGCTGCCGAGGGCTCACCCGAGGGAGAGGAGGAGAGACAGCAGAGCTGCCGAGGGCTCACCCGAGGGAGAGGAGGTGTGACAGCAGAGCTGCTGAGGGCTCACCCGAGGGAGAGGAGGTGTGACAGCAGAGCTGCTGAGGGCTCACCCGAGGGAGAGGAGGAGAGACAGCAGAGCTGCTGAGGGCTCACACGAGGCAGAGGAGGTGTGACAGCAGAGCTGCTGAGGGCTCACCCGAGGGAGAGGAGGTGTGACAGCAGAGCTGCTGAGGGCTCACCCGAGGGAGAGGAGGAGAGACAGCAGAGCTGCTGAGGGCTCACCCGAGGGAGAGGAGGAGTGACAGCAGAGCTGCCGAGGGCTCACCCGAGGGAGAGGAGGAGAGACAGCAGAGCTGCCGAGGGCTCACCCGAGGGAGAGGAGGTGTGACAGCAGAGCTGCTGAGGGCTCACCCGAGGGAGAGGAGGTGTGACAGCAGAGCTGCTGAGGGCTCACCCGAGGGAGAGGAGGAGAGACAGCAGAGCTGCTGAGGGCTCACACGAGGCAGAGGAGGTGTGACAGCAGAGCTGCCGAGGGCTCACCCGAGGGAGAGGAGGTGTGACAGCAGAGCTGCCGAGGGCTCACCCTAGAGAGAAGGTGTATCCACACTCCTGTGGCGCCAGAGACAGTGCACAGGCATGTACTGTGCCTGCAGTCTGTAGGGGGTCAACACAGTATCTATGCCTCTGCTGCCCCAGGGACAGCGCACGGGTCAGTACAGGACAGTGTCTGCAGCCCGTGGGTGTCTCTACAGGCATGTCATGCGGCTGGGGCCCTAGACGCAGCACACAGTTTAGTGCAGTCTGTGGCCCCAGCCTGTGTGAGGTCATTACGGATGTGCCAGGCCCCTGTGAGTTAGCCCCATCTCTGCCGTCTGCGGACATGTCGGGACAGCAAAGGAATAGCCCTCCCCGAAGCTGACGCTCTGCAGAGAGGCCCGTTTCCATGGCAACCTCCTCTCTGGGATGAGGCTGAAGCAGATGGGTACCGTCGGTGAGAGGCCCGGGGAGGACACACCTGCTGATCCGGGGAAGGTAGCCTGTCAGTCTAGGGGAATGTGGCCTACAATCGAGCGCACAACCCTGGCTACAGGGAAATGGGCGCCGCAGCAGAGCGCAAGCACTGTCTATAGGGGAAGGGGCTAAAACCCTGTGGACATCTCTAGCTATAGGAAATGAGTCCTGCAGCAGAGCGCACAGACCTCTCTACGGGAAAAGATGCATCACAGCACACAGCCCTGGCTATGGGAAGATGAGCCTTCCCTTTCCCTGTGCAGCAGAGTGCACAGGGGAAGGGTGTCTGGACAGACAGTCTATGGGTTCCTAGTCCAGGGCATGTAAACTACTTTAAACAAATGCACTTGAAGCTCTTTACTCATTTGCATATCTTCATAGAGATTGCATCTAAGTCCTTATTTATAAACATAACTTGAGCGCTGTATGATCAGTTCTCAGAGAGCTCCTCGGCTCCCTCATAAAGATGAAAGAAGCTTGCACGCCATTTGATCTGTTAAGAAACGATGAAAGAAGCTTGCAAGCCTTTTTTGTCGGTTAATAAAAGATTAAATAAGTTTGCACTTCATTTAGTTGGTTCAGAAGAGCCCCTCAACTCCTTTTGAAAGATGGAAGAAGCTTGCACGCCATTTGGTCAGTTAAGAAAAGATGAAAGAAGCCTGCACGCCGTTTGGTCAGTTAATAAAAAATGAAAGAAGCTTGCACGCCATTTGATCTGTTAAGAAACGATGAAAGAAGCTTGCAAGCCTTTTTTGTCGGTTAATAAAAGATTAAATAAGTTTGCACTTCATTTAGTTGGTTCAGAAGAGCCCCTCAACTCCTTTTAAAAGATAGAAGAAGCTTGCACGCCATTTGGTCAGTTAATAAAAAATGAAAGAAGCTTGCACGCCATATGGTCGGGTAATAAAAGATTAAAGAAACTTGCACGCCATTTGGTCTGTTAATAAACGATGAAAGAAGCTTGCACGCTGTTGGGTCGGTTAATAAAAGATAAAAGAAGTTTGCACTTTGTTTAGTCGGTTCAGAAGGGCTCCTCAGCTTCTTTTAAAAAATGGAAGAAGCTTGCACGCTGTTTAGTCGGTTCGGAAAGGCTCCTCAGCTTCTTTTAAAAGATGGAAGAAGCTTGCACACTGATTAGTCGGTTCAGAAGAGCTCTTTGGCGCCTTCTATAAGATTAAAGATTAGCTTGCACATTGTTTAGTCGGTTCTCAGAGAGCTCTTCAGCTCCTTCCAAAAGATTAAAGAAGCTTGCACGCTGTTTAGTCCGTTCTCAGAGAGCTCCTCCGCTCCTTCTAAAAGATTAAAGAAGCTTGCACTCAGAGTCACGAATTCCAACCACTCAACAAGCAACAAGGAAGCACAACTTTCCTCCTGTACACAGAAAGAGCAACACTGACTGACTGCTGTGAGGACTAGCTGATTGAAGAAAACAAGCAAAAAGTGCCATGGAGGGAGCAGCAGGCAGGGAGAGGGGGAGGGGCAGGTATTTATTTTTATTTATTTATAATTACATTTGTTGAGCGCGCAGCTACCCGGAGGTTTCCCGGCGCTAGAGCAAACTGAGCGGAGAAAGGGAGGAAGGATCATAGGATCAAATTAGTTGTTAAAAAGCCAAGTCTTTATTCCCTTACGGAATTTCAGAAAACACAATTCAGTGCGCAGGGATTGAGGAAGAGAATTCCATAAGGATGGGGCCAGCAGGGAAAACGAGCGTCCTCCCATCTTGGCTCTTTTGATGCGCGGAATCTTAAATTTATTCTGCGTCGAAGACCTAAGTGTGCGGGGGGGGGATGTATTGCTGCACCAGAGCAGAAAGATAGCAAGGGGCTCTACCAGTCACAATTTTGTGCATGTAGCAGAGTGCTTTGAAGTTAACTCTGCTTTCAATCCGCAACCAGTGCAGATTCCGCATGTGGTGCACGACCGAGGATCGGGCAGGAAGGTGACAGATCAAGCGGACAGCCATATTCTGTACCACCTGGTACTTCTTGATTACCTCTTTGGCAGCACCTAGGAGCAGGATGTTCCCATAGTCCAGGTGTGAGATGACAAGAGCCTGGACTACGGTCCTCAAGGTGTCCGCAGGTAACATCCAGGTGATCTTTCTCAGCCACCTGATGATGGTAGTACAGGTGGCTGAGACTTTCACAGCGTGTTGTTTGAAAGTGAGTTGGTTGTCGAAGATTACACCCAGATTGCGGGCAGACACAGATGGAACGGGAAGAGGACCCATCTCTGGAGGCCAATGGTGTGGGCCCCAGAGCGAGGTGTCTGGACCGAACAGGAGCAGCTCTGTTTTATCCCCGTTTAATTTTAGTTTGTGCTTCAACATCCAGTCCGATATATGTTTCAGTCCAACTTGCAGATAAGAAGAGGGGAGGTTTTTATTGGTGGAGAGAGAGTAGATGACTTGAGTGTCATCAGCGTAGGAATAAATTGTGAGGCCAGCTTGTTCCGCCAGGAAAGCGAGCGGCCTCACGTACAGATTAAAGAAAAGGGGACTAAGAATAGACCCCTGAGGGACACCGTGAGGGGAAGGGAGAATAGATGAAACAGAAGTGGAGGAAAAAACTTGAAAGGTGCGCTCCAAAAGAAAATTAGCGATCCAGGCCAGGGCGGTACCACCGACTCCAACTGCCTCCAGGGTGGATAATAGGATGGAATGGGAGACGGTGTCAAAAGCGGCGCTCAAGTCAAGCAGAATGAGTGCCACCGTCTCACCATTATCCACTTGGCGTCTGATGGTTTCTGACACGCCAAGGAGAGTAGTTTCCGTGGAAAAACCAGCCCTGAACCCAGATTGCGAACCATGAAGAAAATTAGTGGATTCAACAAAGGAAGACAACAAAGAATTAACATGCTTCTCCAGAATCTTGGAAAAGCAAGAAAGCAAAGAGATAGGGCGGAAATTGGAAGGATTATTGGAGTCTGCGTTAGCCTTTTTTAGTAATGGTACCACCATTGCGTGCTTCCATTCGTTTGGGACAATTGCTTCTGTGAGGGAAGCGTTCAGGACGTCCAAAATAATGTGGAGTAAAGCTGGGTCAAGGGAACACAAAACTTGAGGGGGCAGGGGGTCAAGGGGGGAGCCAGATTTGATGTCCTGAAGATACTTTTTTAGAAGCGCGGGGGAGATAGGGTCCCAAGCATGAAGTGGGGTGGTAGTAGGCAGCGGGCAAGGAGTAGTAACCGGAGGAAAGTTGCAAGGAGTTTGAGCAGCATGAGTTGAGGCGGCTGGAGTAGGGTTGAAATTCGCATAGATTTTATCAATTTTTGCACAAAAAAAGTTGGCTAGAGCATTACACTGGGCCGTGTCTAGGCAGGGATCCTTGGGAACAGAGGAAGCACCTGAGAGCTCCTTGACTATTTTAAACAAGGCCTTGGGTCTATTTTGAGCTGTGAGTATGGTGCTGTTGGCAAAGTTAGCTCTAGCGGTATCACATGCCGCATGGTAGGTTTTAAGAGCTGACCTGTAATTTACTTTATGCTCAGGATTATAATTTGAACGCCAAATTCGTTCCAATTTTTTACAGTTGGATTTTTCAGAACGGAGGGAATCATTAAACCAGGGTGCCGGGGGGTGATGAATTTGAGATTTGTTTTTTTGTGTAGGAAGGCAGGAGTCCAAAGCAGTAGTTAGCCATGATCTAACCACCGGTAGCTCTTTAATAGTCAGGTTGGAAACCGAAGGTTTAGAACTGGCAAGGAGAGAGTTTAGTTTATTTAGATCTAAGCGTTTCCAGTTCCTGCTGGCTTTGTGAGGAGGGTCAGGCCTAAGCGAAACAGCTTCGCACGTTTTAATCGAAAAATTAACAATAAAATGATCTGACCAGAGAACCGGGATAGAGGATTGATATGAGATGCCAATCAAGTTGGAGATGATGGGATCTAGAAGATTACCGGCCTTATGAGTAGGGTCGGAATTAAAGAGGTGCAGATCTAAGGCTTCAAGATCCTGAATAAGGCGTTTAGCAATGGCACAAGAAGCAGAATTAAAATGAATATTTAAATCCCTAACAATAGTGAAGTTGGTAGATTGTGCTAAAAAAGGGGCAATAAGATCAGGAAACGAGGCGGCCCAGCAGCTAGCTGAACCTGGCGGGCGGTAAATCAGGGTGCCAGTAAGGGTAAATTGAGGCGAGAGAGTTAATTTAAATAGGCCAGCTTCACAGTCAGGAAAATCTAAGTCTTCCCATTTACAAGAGAATGCTCTCTTGAAGATGATGGCAATTCCCCCGCCGTCTTTAAGCGCTCGATTTCGTCCCACATAGGTGTAGTCATTGGGAAGAGCCATGGCGATGTCGGGGCCAGAGCTATCATTTAGCCAAGTTTCGGTGACAAACATGGCAGCAGGATTAGCTGTCTCCAAAAGGTCGAAAATGTCTCTCTTATGTTTTGAGAGAGACCGACAGTTAATACTAATGAAGCTCAGGGCAGGTGAGGGATTGTGCAAGGTGGAAGGTAAAGTGTGCGTAGGGGAAGAGAAATTCCCCTCTGTCACCTCTGTCACCTGGGGAGCTGCGGATGAGCATGGATTAAGTTGAATCAATCTATCACTGCTTGGTCCCTGCTCCACAGAAAGGATCGGAAGTGACGTTGGGCCAGCACTGGCCAATTGAGAAGGTTGCAAAGAAGATGCTTTTGCATTTGACTCATGAGGGACACCTAGTAACGACTAGTGGAACTGCAGCTTGATGTAATAATTTGAATGCTTTTGCATTTGACTCATGAGGGACACCTAGTAACGACTAGTGGAACTGCAGCTTGATGTAATAATTTGAATGCTTTTGCATTTGACTAGTGAGGGCCACCTAGTAACGACTAGTTGAACTGCAGCTTGATGTAATAATTTCAATGCTTTTGCATTTGACTAGTGAGGGACACCTAGTAACGACTAGTTGAACTGCAGCTTGATGTAATAATTTGAATGCTTTTGCATTTGACTAGTGAGGAACACCTAGTAACGACTAGTTGAACTGCAGCTTGATGTAATAATTTCAATGCTTTTGCATTTGACTAGTGAGGGACACCTAGTAACGACTAGTGGACTGCAGCTTGATGTAATAATTTCAATGCTTTTGCATTTGACTAGTAAGCGACACCTAGTAACGACTAGTGGAACTGCAGCTTGATGTAATAATTTCAATGCTTTTGCATTTGACTAGTGAGGGACACCTAGTAACGACTAGTGGACTGCAGCTTGATGTAATAATTTCAATGCTTTTGCATTTGACTCGTGAGCGACACCTAGTAACGACTAGTGGAACTGCAGCTTGATGTAATAATTTCAATGCTTTTGCATTTGACTCGTGAGCGACACCTAGTAACGACTAGTGGAACTGCAGCTTGATGTAATAATTTCAATGCTTTTGCATTTGACTCATGAGTGACACCTAGTAACGACTAGTTTAACTGCAGCTCTTTGTAGAATTATTTTGATATTGGATACTATAATTTTCACTGCCCACTGCTAATCTTGTCCCATAATGCTTTGAAGGGCCATTGGTTGGGATTGTATTGTTGCCCATAACTGTGCGTGGGGTGGTCCTAAGAGGATGGGGCCACCACCAAATCTTTCAGCAGGATGTGCTCTTTGTTTTCAAGGCATCTGCTTGTTTCTCTCCCTAGGTTAGGGAGGATCCCAAAATCATCACCTCTATCACTGCTTGCTAAAATTTCATTTTCATTTTTGAGTAATGACTTTATGCATTTTAGCATGTAAAGACAGACATACTTGTTATTTTACCAAAAGTATATGAGGTTTCTGTTTTATGTAAATTCACATGGAATCCTGCACCAACTATTCCCACCCTTACTGATTGGGTGTTCTAAAGCTGTGATCGTTAGCAGCTGTTATAAGTAAGCAATTTAATTAACAGGTATGATGCTGGCTTTAGAAATGACCATTGTATTTATTTTCTTAGTGCTTCTTCTGTGGTCATATGTTGAGAGATGTCATTCTACACAGCACCATTAAAGTCAAATTGTAGTCCTTCAAGCATCAGTAGGTCTTCTCGGGTCTCTTTTGACGCTGCTGCAGCCTTTCGTTAGATCAGACTGAGGGTCCTATGAACCTCCGGGCGTCTGTGCTCCACCTCCACTGGGGAAATGGAGAGATGCTTAATTTGTAAAAACATAAGTGCCAGGGCTCTTACCGGGGGCGACTGCAGATTGCACTGCCACCAATGATGTAACAACACAACTACTAACCATCACACTCCTACAAGTGAGAGGGTTCGGACTATATTGAATTAATTAACTGTTGTTGTGTTCATCTATAAATTAACCAGACAATGCCACCTTGTGGCAGATGGTTGCAAGCGCTGGTGTTGATAGCTAAGTGCAGGTGTTGAGCATTGATAACCACCGGCTCAAATTAAGCACTGACTACCCGGGCCTGGCCCACCACATTTAAAGAACTCTTCCTCACTGGCGGGGATTGCTGTGACTTCAGATGAACCCCGGCATGCCGGCTCCTCTAAAGCCGCTGACACAAGCCGCGCCATGTTCTATGCACCCACACAGCCACGTTTTTTGTTTTTCCAAAAACAAAGCAGGAGGTGATTTTTTAACAGGAGAGAGTAAATGTCCCTGACACTCAGGGAGTTTTTTTTCCGAGCACGTGGGGGTCATTTATTTGTTTTCTTGTTTGGGACTGACAGACTTTCCCTGGAGTTACCAAAGAGGGTAGAAACAAAAGTAAAAGCATCCACCCTAAATAAGGTTGATGGCCTGAGGTACTTTGACTGATGGCCCCATGCCAGTGGGTCATCAGGTTTCCTGTGCAGAAGCCAGTGATGAGTGAATGGCTGGGTGGATGGCTGGATGGCTGGGTGGATGGATGAGTGAATGGATGGATGGCTGGTTGGATGGGTGGGTGGCTGACACATAAAGGTGCATCTGACCATAAACAGAGCGGGTGAAGCGGAGGCGGGCAGACAGGGTACTCTCTCCACTGAGGACCGCTTCAAACGTGAAATAAAGCCTTGGCTAATGTAAAGACCTCTGAAGTCCAAATAGTGTAATATGCCCCATTATCTCCCTATAAGCAAACACCGCAGAGGCTCCTACCACAAAGGCGTGATCCTTCGCGGGGGTGGGGGACGTAAAGGGGACACAGTGTGCCAATGTTTAAGCATCCTTATTATTATTATTAATTAAATGTATACGGCGCAACAGCTACCCAAAAACGGTTTCCCGGCACCAGGGCAGACCAAGGAGTATATAACAGCTTAATTACTGGTTAAAACATCTAGGGACAGATGTAGGTAGGCTATTACCTCGGCCGTTACCGACCGGTAATAGGTTGTTCCTATGTAGGTGGTATATTTATCGATTCGGTAAATAACAAATCGGTATTTACCGATTCGGTATTTACCGAATCATCATTTACTGATACGGTATTCACCGAATCGGTAAATGAGATGTAGGAAACACTTGAAAGAGTGCTTTTGTGCTTTAAGGATTCGTTATTTACCACCAACTATTGATTGGTGGTAAATAAGGTATTCCTCAGTAAATGCAAATCTGTGCATTTACTCCTGTGCCATGTGACAGACATACATGCCCTTAGGGCATGTATGTATGCCACATGTGCACACCAGCACTATTCAGGGGTGCAACAGGGTGTGAAAGTGCCACCCTGCCACCCTTGACTATTTCCCTATTTTATCGAATCGGTATTTACCGATTCGGTAATTGCCATTCATTCCTATGGGCCTCCAGGCCCATAGGAATGAATGGCGATTACCGAATCGGTAAATACCGCTTCAGTAAATACTGATTATTACAGATTCTGTATTTTTTACTGAATTTTTATCTACATAGCAATTACCGATTCAGAAATACCGAATCAGTAAAATTAGGTATTTTCGAATCGATTATTTACAATTACCTACATCTAGCCCCAAGTTTTTAATGCTTTGCGAAATTGAACCTAAACTGTTTAGTTCTGAATGCTGTGGGAAGGGAGTTCCAGAGTGAGGGACTGAGGTATGCAAATGATCTACTACCCATCCAAGATAATCTGACTCTGGGCTCAGAGTATTTCCCCTGAGTAGATGAGCGAAGGCATCGAGGAGGCACATAGGGACAGACCAGAGTCTGCAGATACTGAGGCACTACACCTATTTTGAACATGTAGCTCAGGCCTTTGGACTTAATTTGGTTCTTAAAACTGAGCCAATGCAGGTCCCGCAGGTGACTGGAGACAGAGGTGGCTCTAGGAACCCAGCAAAGTAGTCTTGCAGCAGAGTTCTGAACCATCTGCAGCTTACGAGTCACCTCCTTGTTGGAACCTAGGTAGAGAACGTTGCCGTAGTCCAGTCTTGAGGTGATTCACACCTGGACTACTGTTCTCTGGGTGGGCTCAGGCAGCATCCAAATGATCTATTTTAGCCACTTTGGGATGGTAAAGCATGTAGCGGCCACCTTGATATCTTGATGATGCATAGTTAGAGAATCATCAATGTTGACACCCAAATTACGGACTTGACAGGAGGGATGAGGAAGTGCTCCCATCTCATTTGGCCAATGTTGTGGGCCCCAGAGATCCTTGTTTTTGCCCAATATCACGACCTCAGTTTTCTCTCCATTGAGCTTAAGATTGTTTGCCTGCATCCATGATGTCATTTTACCCAGGCCCAGCTGGAGGGGGGAAAGCTCAACCGCACTCTCCATAGAAAGAGAGAAAATAATCTGGGAGCCGTCCGCGTAAGAGAACAGGGACAACCCGGTATCTTCAGCAACATCAGCTAAAGGTCTAACGTATAGATTGAATAGTAAAGGGCTAAGGATGGAGCCCTGAGGTACCCCATAAGGTGAAGCATGGGTAGCGGAGCTGGCTATTGGGGAAATACCTTGGAAAGTACGATTGGACCAAAATCAGATGAGCCAATTTAGAGCTAAGCCGCAAATGCCTAATGATCTTAAAATCCTTGCTAACACGGTGTGAGACACCGTGTCAAATGCTGCGCTTAAGTCCGGCAAAATAAGGGCCACCATGTCTCCGGCATCCAGATGATGACGCAGTCTTTCCGTTACCCCAAGTAGAGTTGTTTCCATTGAGAAACTGGCTCTAAAGCCCGATTGGGATAGGTGGAGGAACTTTAGTGTTTCAACGAAGGAGGAAAGCTGGGCATAAATATTATTCTCTAAAATTTTCGAGAAGGCCGGCAACAAGGAAATAGGCCGGTTGCTAGAGGGCAAATCAGGGTCCTCGTTAGCCTTCTTCAAAAGGGGGAGCACCATGGCATGCTTCCATTCTGGTGGAACTGTGGCTTCCTGTCAGGAGGCATTTAGAAGATCCATAATTACAACCAGAGGTGGAGGCTCAAGCTGCTTGGGTGCAGAGATAGGAAGAGGGTCCCTGGGCCATCCTGATTTGACTCTGTCTAAAAGACATTCAAAGGAGGCTGTGTTTAGTAAGGATAAGTATGGGGGGATGTGCTGCGCACTCGCTAGTGTATTGTCTAGGTTAGGTTCATGCAAAATTCTTAATCTAGTTTAAGACTAGGCGTGCAAGGTTGGGAGGAGGGAGCAATTCTCCTGTATGATTAAGAGCAAGTGAAAATGTGATCACCTAACCCTACCCGCACAGCTGGTGCTAACCAAAAGGTTAGCTCACTTTTTTTATAGTGCTTGTTATTCAATCTTAAAAATGATAATGCTTTTAACACCACAGTTTACTCTTTGAGATCTTTGTCTCAATATTTATTTTGATATTTGCTGTACTTATTCAAACTCAACACATAAAATAACATTGGTAACATAAAAATAACTGAATGTCATTACAAAACTTTTTGATTTTACGATATTTTGTGGTGTATCCCAATGCATTTCGACAGTTGGTAAGCCTGTTTTGCAGCACTTCATCAGCTAGAATTAAAATTTGCGCTTATTTTTTTTAGTTTAAGGGTCACTTGACTGTTTACTTCTACACCTAATACTAATCTGGTACGGTCACGCAGTATGTCACACTTGCACAATTCTGTTGTTGGACTGACATGTTAAAAGTCATTATGTACCCATGCAACCGTCGTTATGCAAATCACATTAAAAGAATCGACTGGACTACTTTGTTTGCTCATGTAATTTTGATATAGTGTTGTTTTATATTGTTCCAGTTCCCCTGAAGAAGAGATCAGCTGATCTCGAAATGCATTGAGATTCACAACAAAATATTGTAAAATAAAAAAGTTTTGTTAAAATGGTGTTAAAATCATTATCATTTTTAAGATTGAATAACAAGCACTATAAAAAATTGAGCTAACCTTTTGGTTAGCACCTGCTGTGCGGGTAGGGTTAAGTGATCACATTGTCACTTGCACCATACTCATGTGTTTAGTAAGGGCCATGTGTCCAGATTATTAGAAGGTGCACAAGGCGCCCTATCCTGATGAGAGTGAGTATTGTCAGCTGAGAGTTGAGGGGAGCTAGTAAGTTCCCATGGAGAGGGGCTGTCACCCTGCAAACTAACTAATTCCGAGTATATTGTCTCGACTTTCTGGACAAAGAAAGTAGCCAGACCCTCGCATTGCCGGTTATTTAGTGAGGGGGGCCTAGATTGGGTTTCGGGGGCAGCAAGCTCCATGCCCATGCTAAAAAGTGTTTTGGGGCAGTTCAGAGCACCAAAAATTGTTGTCGATACATACTCTGCGTGAGCTGACCTGCAAAGATTGTGATATAGTTTTGGAGTTGGAAGCATAGTTCTCCCTCCACCTTCTTTCTAGCGCCTTACATTTGATCTTCTCTATTTTCAGTATTTCGGTAAACCAGGGCACTGGAGGACGATGATTATTAACCCTTTTTTTGGCAAAGAGGCAGACAAGTGTCAATGGCATTGAAAAGCCATTTTTGTACATTGTCGGAGAGAGTATCCAACATGTGTTTGGAGAAGGGCATGTTAGAGCACAGGATATAATTTAAAACAGTCATATCTAGTCTTTTCCAGTTTCTTGTTAATGTCCTAAAAGTAGGAATGGCAAACACAGAATTTTCTGGAGATACCAAACGGAACCTAGTGATAAAATGGTCCGACCAGCGTAGAGGAAGTGCTGGGGAGCAAGAGACGCTAGATAGGCTGGAGAACATGGAATCCTAAGGGAAACGTCGTTTACAACGCGGTCGTTACATCGCGAGGCCATTACATCGCGGTATTTAGAACGCAAGTCTTGCGCTGGATGGCGCTCTAGGACAAGGTATAGTATAATTTACTATCCAACACCTTCCCTACTGTATGTAGACTGGTGTTGGAATACTAAATTATACTACTCCTAAGTCCAGCACCCTCCAACCCAAGTCGTTGTACAACGACTTGCGCTGGAGGGCGCTCTTGGTAAAGGAATAGTTTTATTTTCTATTCCAACACCTTCCCTACTGTTACGTGGGCTGGGGTTGGAATAGAAAATTAAACTATTCCACAATCCAGCGCCTACAGCGCAAGTCGTTGTAAAGACTTGCGTTGCAATGGATGTGTCGTAATGGCAGCGCGGGGTAACACCCGTGTTGTTATGACATACATCCATTGCAAACAGAACAACTGATGGGCAGAATGCTGATCAGTGCCAAACATTCACCCCAGCACAGAGATCTGGGCCTAAATCCATCATTTTGTTTATGCATTGCAGCTGCACAGATGTTCAGAGTGTGCACCGCTAAAGACACAGAAGGCTCCCAAGGCTGCCAGATGTGACACTGCATTTTAGGGGACTTTCTGTCAGTGTCGCAGCGAGGTTGCCCTGGGCCCCAGGGCAAGCGAGGTAACTGGGCCCGCTAGGGAGGCTTCCCTCACCAGGGAGGCATCTCAGTCCGTCAGCTGCCCTCACACTCCTCGACCTTCAGAGATGAGTCTGCATTGGCCCTCACAAATCTCACCACCATTCCCATACACACATTGCTGCATTTCTACTTCCCACCCTCCATTTCTGCAATGCAAGCCATGACACTAAAAAGCATTACCAAAGGCAATAGGCTTGGCCCTTGTAAAGTGCATGCACACAAAGACGTCACATGCAGGGACACCACACTCACACTGCTGCCCTCACATCGGCACACCCCTCACGCTGCACTCACACACGCACGTGCCTCACTCTGCACGCACACAGACCCTCTCAATGTGCAGACCACACACCCTGCACTCACATAAGGCAATGGTAACCCTCCATTCCCACAGCCACACAACCCACAATGCACTCACAAAACACGGTGGCTATCCTGCACTCTCAAGAGCACACTGCTCCCACACAGGTGCACCGCACAGCAGGAAGGAGTAGAGTTGAGACAGATGGATGCATAAGAGGCATATGAGTGCACCGTTCTATTAGTGAAAGTCAAAGCTCTTGATGTAAGCCACAGTGAAGCCTGAGGATCTGTATCACAAAGGGAAACACACACTTTTGTGTAAGTTTATGTTTTTTTTGTATTCAAAGACTACAACTTAATAGTAAGTTTAGGACTGCAGAGACTCTGCAGTCGGGGTGCATAGCTCTGCATAGTTCTGCATAGCTCTGCAGTCAGGGGTGCATAGCTCTGCATAGCTCTGCAGTCGGGGTGCATAGCTCTGCTTAGCTCTGCAGTCGGGGTGCATAGCTCTGCATAGCTCTGCAGTCGGGGTGCATAGCTCTGCAGTCGGGGTGCATAGCTCTGCATAGCTCTGCAGTCGGGGTGCATAGCTCTGCTTAGCTCTGCAGTCGGGGTGCATAGCTCTGCATAGCTCTGCAGTCGGGGTGCATAGCTCTGCAGTCGGGGTGCATAGCTCTGCATAGCTCTGCAGTCAGGGGTGCATAGCTCTGCATAGCTCTGCAGTCGGGGTGCATAGCTCTGCATAGTTCTGCATAGCTCTGCAGTCGGGGTGCATAGCTCTGCATAGCTCTGCAGTCGGGGGTGCATAACTCTGCATAGCTCTGCAGTCGGGGTGCAAAGCTCTGCATAGCTCTGCAGTTGGGGGTGCATAGCTCTGCATAGTTCTGCATAGCTCTGCAGTCGGGGTGCACAGCTCTGCATAGCTCTGCAGTTGGGGCGCATAGCTCTGCAGTCAATCAATCAATCAATCAATCAATCAATCAAAGCATTTGTATAGCGCGCTACTCACCCGGAGGGTCTCAAGGCGCTTGGGGGAGGGGGGGTCCTCTACTGCTCGAACAGCCAGGTCTTGAGTTGCTTCCTGAAGGAGAGGTGGTCTTGTGTCAGGCGGAGGTGGATGGGGAGGGAGTTCCACATCTTGGCAGCCAGGTAGGAGAAGGATCTTCCTCCTGTTGTGGCTCCTCGAATGCGGGGAACGGCGGCGAGGGCGTGGCTGGTCGATCGTAGCTGGCGGGTGGGAGTGTAGAAGGTCAGGCGGTCGTTGAGATATCTGGGGCCTTGGTTGTGGAGAGCTTTGTGTGCGTGGGTGAGGAGTCGGAACGTGATTCTCTTGTTGACGTGGAGCCAGTGCAGGTCTCTCAGGTGTCGGGCGATGTGGCTGTGTCGGGGGATGTCCATGATGAGTCGTGCTGAGGCGTTCTGAATGCGCTGGAGTATTTTCTGGAGTTTGGCTGTGGTTCCGGCATAGAGGGAGTTGCCGTAGTCCAGTCGGCTGGTGACGAGGGCCTGGGTGACCGTCTTCCTGGTTCCGGTGGGGATCCACCGGAAGATCTTGCGTAGCATGCGTAGGATGTTGAAGCATGAC
Source organism: Lissotriton helveticus (assembly GCF_964261635.1). Classification (NCBI taxonomy): domain Eukaryota; kingdom Metazoa; phylum Chordata; class Amphibia; order Caudata; family Salamandridae; genus Lissotriton; species Lissotriton helveticus. The sequence continues at coordinate 102,540,652 of NC_136064.1, read as the reverse complement.
GAGGAGACGGCGTTGACTTGTCTGGTCATCGAGAGGGACTGAGATCTGAACGGGGAGGCGGACTCTCTGTGTTCTTCTGGCGAGGAAGGAGATGATCCACTCCAGTGCCTTCTCCTGGATTCCGATATTGTTCAGGCGCTGCACTAGGGTGCGGTGGCAGACAGTGTCGAACGCTGCGGAGAGGTCCAGGAGGATGAGGGCCGCTGTTTCCCCGTTGTCCAGCAGGGCTCGGATGTCGTCGGTGGCTGCGATGAGGGCGGTCTCGGTGCTGTGGTTGGCCCGCAAGCTGGACTGTGAGAGGTCGAGGGATCCATTTGTCTTGAGGAAGGCGGACAGCTGTCTGTTGACGGCCTTCTCGATGACTTTGGCAGGAAAAGGAAGAAGCGAGATGGGGCGGTAGTTTTTTAGGTCAGTGGGGTCCGCTGATGGTTTCTTCAGTAGGGCGCTGAGTTCGGCGTGCTTCCAGCTCTCCGGGAAGGTGGCGGTGTCGAAGGAGGTGTTGATGATGTCCCGGAGATGGGGTGCGATGACGGAGTCGGCCTTGTTGAAGACGTGGTGAGGGCAGGGGTCGGCTGGTGATCCGGAGTGGATGGAGTTCATCGTGCGGATGGTGTCTTCGGTGTTGACCGGGGTCCAGGCACAGAGGGTGGTGGTGGGGAAGTTAGTACGGTCGTAGGGTGCGTCGGCTGTGTGCTGAAACTGTTGTGTATGTCTGCGATCTTGCTGTGGAAGAACGAGGCGAGCGAGTTGCAGAGGTCTTGCGAGGGAGTGATGTCGTTGTTTCCGGCGCTGGGTTCGAGAGCTCTTTGACGATGTTGAAGAGTTCCTTGCTGTTGTGGGCGTTGTTGTCCAGTCGTTCCTTGAATGCGGTTTTCTTGGTGGTGTGGATCAGCTGGTGGTGTTTTTGGGTGGCGTGCTTGAGGGTGGTCATGTTGTCTGTAGTCGGGTCTCTGCGCCAGGCTTTCTCGAGGGCCCGGGAGTTCTTCTTGGAAGCTCTTGAGTTCGTCGGTGAACCAGGATGCTTTCTTGCTGTCGGGTGTGACGGGGGGGGGGTCTTCAGTGGAGCGAGGTCGTCTGCGCAGTTGGTGATCCATCTTGTGAGGTTGTCGGTGGCTTGGTTGGGGTTCGTTGAGCTGGCGGGAGGGTTGTGGTGAGTTGGTCGATGGTGATCTTGTTCCAGCTTCTGCGGGGAACCTGTTGCAGGTGGTGGTGAGTGGTGGTCCTACTGAAGCTGAAGTGGACGCAGCTGTGGTCTGTCGGGGTGCATACCTCTGCATAGTTCTGCATAGCTCTGCAGTTGGGGTGCATAGCTCTGCATAGCTCTGCACATAAACAGACAGACCAGCTCTGTCCTTTTATGTGCAGAGTTCTATACCCCAAGGGCGGACTCTCCACAGTCATTAACTTACTATTAACTCATAGTTTGTGAATACCAAAAAAACTATAAACAGACACAAAAGTGTACCTTTGTGAATCAGGCCATTAATGTCCGTGGCGGCTTTCTAATCTCCAGTCAGACACCCCTGAACGAGCACTGCAGTGTATGGGAGTCTGATCTGTGTGGACTTTTGTGGTGAAGAACCTTGGCATTAAAAAAAAGCCCCATTTGCCTTTTTAAAAAAAAAAAAAGTGGTGGTTTTATTTGTAGTGCAAGGATATGCTAAAATAAAGAAAAAAAAACTAAAGCATAAATGCATGCAATTTCTTGAGAGCAAGCACTGGTCAGTTGAGAAAAACAAGATATCAGTGATGGTTTATTATCTGATCCACCAAGGGCAGGGACTAGAGCAATACTTGATTAAGGTGCAAAGGTGTTATGTGCGCATGTTACTGACTAGATTCAGGGGGGGGGGCACTTTCTTTAGACTAATAACATTCCTGGTGCAAAATTGCTGGTCTAGAGCCATGGATTTATGCCCCTGTGATAATGTGTCAAAATAGTCTACTCTACACTGCACACTTTTTTGTAAATATTTTACCCTGCCAAGAAAGAGATTCTTGTCTCCACTCTTAAAACATTGGGGTTTAAGACATTGCAGGATCGCTTTGATGAAACTACCAATGCTAGAAGATGAACTAACTATGCACCTTGTCCCATCATTTTTAAAGTCTGTAATCAAATTCAGGAAAACGATGAATTAACTGTATATAATATGTAAATATTATTACTAAAGGATAACAAAAATGTAAATATTCCAACTAAATGTGTAGGGCACGTTTCAATGAAAAAAAATAAAAATTAATTATTTTAATAGTAAAAAAGTGACAGAGTATGCAGTATACTGTTTCAAGATGGGGGCATGGTTTTGAAGCTTGCAGCAGTGATGCCTGGGACACTGCATAAGGAAGTTTGGGTCCAGTGGCGATGGCAGCAGACCCGATTGGTGCTCTCGTGGCTCAATGAGCACGAGCTGCAGCTGCTGGGGGTGAACTAAAGGAACCATGTCCCGAGGTGAGACTCCTCTGGATGCAGAGTAACCCAAAGTAAACAGGAAACATACTTTTACCCATAATACCTGGCGTCCTGAAGGCCAGCGTTAGTCTACATTAGCCACAGAGCCAGTGGCTGAAGAGGTCTGACCCCCGCCCAACTGCAGGTACGCTGCTCTGAAGGGCTGAACCAATGGGTGAATGGCTCTGTGTCTGATGAACAACTGAAGCCCATGTTCTCAAAGCAAGCGTGTCTACTATTTTTAAAACACAAAATGCTGATAAGACACTCAGAAATAGAAAGACCACTCCGAGCAGGAGCGCAGGGGTCCTTACCTCACTTGTGTCATCATACAGCACTGGTCAAGAACAGCATAATCTTCCCTGAAAGACACGGAACAACAGTGACACTGCAGGGCCAGTGCAAGCTTCCTTCAAAGACCTGGTACCCGTGTGCTACTGCACGGACAGTGCAAGCTTCCTTCAAAGAGATGGAACACGTGTGCTACTGCAGGGCCAGTGCAAGCTTCCTTCAAAGACATGGAACCCGTGTGCTACTGCAGGGCCAGTGCAAGCTTCCTTCAAAGACGTGGAACCCGTGTGCTACTGCAGGGCCAGTGCAAGCTTCCTTCAAAGACGTGGAACCCGTGTGCTACTGCAGGGCCAGTGCAAGCTTCCTTCAAAGACGTGGAACACGTGTTACTGCAGGGCCAGTGCAAGCTTCCCTCAAAGACGTGGAACACGTGTACTACTGCAGGGCCATTGCAAGCTTCCTTCACAGACATGAAGCACATGTGCGCTACTGCAGGGCCAGTGCAAGCTTCCTTCAAAGACATGGAACACGTGCGCTACTGCAGAACCAGTGCAAGCTTCCTTCAAAGACATGGAACACGTGTGCTACTGCAGGGCCAGTGCAAGCTTCCTTCACAGACATGGAACAGGTGCACTACTGCAGGGCCAGTGCAAGCTTCCTTCACAGACATGGAACAGGTGCGCTACTGCAGGGCCAGTGCAAGCTTCCTTCAAAGACATGGAACACGTGTGCTACTGCAGGGCCACTGCAAGCTTCCTTCAAAGACATGCAGCAAGTGTTACACTGCAGGGCCAGCGCAAGCTGCCTTCAAGCTGCCTTCAAAGACATGGAACACATGCGCTACTGCAGGGCCAGTGCAAGCTTCCTTCAAAGACATGGAACACGTGTGCTACTGCAGGGCCAGTGCAAGCTTCCTTCAAAGTCATGGAACACGTGTGCTATTGCAGGGCCAGTGCAAGCTTCCTTCAAAGACGTGGAACCCGTGTGCTACTGCAGGGCCAGTGCAAGCTTCCTTCAAAGTCATGGAACACGTGTGCTATTGCAGGGCCAGTGCAAGCTTACTTCAAAGACATGGAACACTTGTGCTACTGCAGGGCCAGTGCAAGCTTCCTTCAAAGACGTGGAACACGTGTTACTGCAGGGACAGTGCAAGCTTCCTTCAAAGACGTGGAACACGTGTACTACTGCAAGGCCATTACAAGCTTCCTTCACAGACATGAAGCACATGTGCGCTACTGCAGGGCCAGTGCAAGCTTCCTTCAAAGACATGGAACACGTGCGCTACTGCAGGGCCAGTGCAAGCTTCCTTCAAAGACATGGAACACGTGTGCTACTGCAGGGCCAGTGCAAGCTTCCTTCACAGACATGGAACCCGTGTGCTACTGCAGGGCCAGTGCAAGCTTCCTTCAAAGACGTGGAACACGTGTTACTGCAGGGCCAGTGCAAGCTTCCTTCAAAGACGTGGAACACGTGTACTACTGCAGGGCCATTGCAAGCTTCCTTCACAGACATGAAGCACATGTGCGCTACTGCAGGGCCAGTGCAAGCTTCCTTCAAAGACATGGAACACGTGTGCTACTGCAGGGCCAGTGCAAGCTTCCTTCACAGACATGGAACAGGTGCACTACTGCAGGGCCAGTGCAAGCTTCCTTCACAGACATGGAACAGGTGCGCTACTGCAGGGCCAGTGCAAGCTTCCTTCAAAGACATGGAACACGTGTGCTACTGCAGGGCCAGTGCAAGCTTCCTTCACAGACATGGAACAGGTGCACTACTGCAGGGCCAGTGCAAGCTTCCTTCACAGACATGGAACAGGTGCGCTACTGCAGGGCCAGTGCAAGCTTCCTTCAAAGACATGGAACACGTGTGCTACTGCAGGGCCAGTGCAAGCTTCCTTCAAAGACATGGAACACATGTACTACTGCAGGGCCAGTGTAAGCTTCCTTCAAAGACATGGAACACGTGTGCTACTGCAGGCCCAGTGCAAGCTTCCTTCACAGACATGGAACAGGTGTGCTACTGCAGGGCCAGTGCAAGCTTCTGTGGTAAATAAATAATTAAATACCGGTACTATTTTTGAATGCATTAACAATAACAGATAGCTCAATAAATAAGAGGCAGGATCCGATGTATCCGAGTCGAAAGGGCTTTATTCAGGCAAAAGGGAAGGGACAGAATCGGGACAGCCTGAAATAAAATGGAGAGGCAGCTGCACCCGTTTCCATCACAATTCAACATATATATAGTAAGACATTTCAATTACATTACATACAGTAGGCGTAACTAGTGACAAGCGTAAGATAAGAAGACATGGGCGTGAAAAGAAGGCGTGCACAGGGCGTGCATGTAGACATGTGATGAGAACGTCACAGAAGTGTCATGAATGGGCGGAAACATGGAGGGGGCTACCTGAGCAGCTGGGACCTTTAACCTAGTGGTGTGCGCAAACGGGCAATGACGTGTTACCGGGGAGAACTGGGGGCTATGACTTCTGCACTAGAAGAGGAGACTAAAGTCTGCGGTGTCAGGACGACATGTACCTATAGCATATCTGGTATCTGGTGTTTGGAGTACATGTTGATAGAGTCTAGAAGTTATCAGGGCAAAGGCTACTTGACACTAAGGCTGGTGCATGTATATATTCTACATGTATTGCGTGTACTATGAATCTTCTATGAATATTAATACAGTAATTCACTTGCATGGAGACAGAGAGACTAGACTATAGCTGAAGCTGTTTATGCGGTTCAGTAGCTTAGGAATGCGAAGAAGGAAAGCTGGACTGATAACTAGAAGCATAACATATTCTTGGCAGACAGGCAGGCAGAGCCAGGCCGGGCACCGCGCTGCGCGGCAGAAAGTAAGTTAAGGGTCAGGGATGCAGGTGGGGGCTACATCGCTCCTCGGAGTGGGTTCAGGAGACTGGAGCTTGAATCTGGTGTCCGGGCCTTTTGAGGCCTAGAAACGGGGACAATTCAATTAATTAACGTGCACAATGCAAAACGTGGCAACATAGGCCTAATACTCGTTGCTTTCATGAGAACTGGATACTGGCATACTAGAGTTGGACACAACTATAATTGCGTCTTTAATCGATCATAGGGGGATATATGCATATCGATCATGCACATATAACATAGGATGGGGAACACGTAGGCACACATGACAAGGCAAAATTCAATTTTCCACATTCCCTCCTTGTGCCCTACGTTTCCATCAGGAAACATCAATATTCATGATACCATCTATCATTTCATATAGCATCATTTGCTCGTCTCGAATTGTCTTGGAACGGGACTTTGGACTAGGAACGGGAATACAAGATGTAGCACACAAGCCGCATATCGCAGGGCCACATTGTAAACAGAGGCAGCAACTGAATATAATCATTACTGCTACACCTAGGAATGACAATACTTTCCATCCCCAGGCAGATATAATACTCCAGAGCCAACCGGACCATGTCCAGGTGCCTGGATTCTGGTGTAACTGATGGGCAATTTTATGAAGTCTGGTTATAGCTGAATAAACAGACGGCGCGTTATTAGGAATGAAAATGCAGCAACTAGATCCGATGACTCTACAAGCTCCTCCTCTATCGGCCAGTATGACGTCAAGAACGAGACGATTTTGGAGCACGACAAATCTCATAGCAGATTGCTCTTCGGTTAAATTACCTAGAGCGGAAGTAGTCTCATTCACTACTGCTTCGAGGGTTCTGGTTAGCCTACGTATTAACTTACTATTCTGGACAGGACCTATGAAGAAAAAGAAACCTTTATTGAAGTCTTGATACTGTTCTAGAGCAGTTTCAGTTTGATCGACAATTGGGGACTCAGTCTCCCTTCTATGTCTAACGTGTACTAGATGTGTGTTTCTGTGATAATCGGATGGGGCTAGGAAAACTGGTGGCAGTAGGAAGGCAATGTAACATGTTCCATCCCAACCTAGGGGCAGACGAACATATGCGGTCTGACCACAAACAAAATAAGAATGACGTGAGGCTTTAAAAATAGATTTCCCACTGTCACTATACTCGACCACAGTAGTACAATCACTATGTCCTACATGTGCGGAACCATCCTTTCTGACACATAATTCGCCTTTGACGGGTAGAACTGAAATAGCAGGCAAGTCTGGAGTAGTCTCGGACTGAACATTTAAAATCATAAAATTCGAGGAATAATTACCTAGATCATATACTTCATTTTCTAGATCTAACCCTGTTCTATGGGAAAGACCTTCCTTGTCTGGGAAACATGTTCTATTGAGAAGGGACATATCATTTGAGGATGACGTTAACGTGGACCATGCTCCACACGAACCATTGTGTGAAAATGGATAGGGAAAGAGTGGCAGAACTCCCTTCGTTGTCTGGAAAGGGGGGAGTCGACCACACACCCAACAATTAGTGGCATTGCTAGTCTGGTGTGAATAATGCAGCATTCGGATAAAAGTATTATTACGCATAGCAAGACGATAGGATAACTCGTGAGGAGGCAGATCACTAAATGTGTGCTCTACTGTAACATTAGAAAACATATGTACATGTGAAATAGGAAAACATAAATGTAAAGCATAACTTATGCAGGTAACCATAAGACTCAGAAATAATAGGAAGAACAGAGTAATGATACATCTCTTAGAGTTTTGACTAACTCTCTCACTGTGTGGGTCTATCTCATACATGTCAGGAACCTGTCTAACCGTTTCACCCGAGAGGGACTTAGACAATTAAACTGGCTGACTTACTAGACCTCAATTTCTGTTTATACTCCTGCTGCGGAGTTTTCTCTAACAAGGGAAGTTTAGATTCAGAGTCTGGGCAGTCCTTGAGAACGGGGCAGTCTTTAAGAAAAGTCTTTGGTTTGAGTCCATGAAACTTCTTGACATGGCTGGAGTGTAGCCAGCCTTTTCGGTTTTCCACTTTCACTGCTGTCCGGGTGGTGAGGAGAACAAGGCGGGGCTCCTTCCAACGGGGCTCCAGCGGACTTGAACGATCAAAATTGCGAACCAACACGAAATCTCCTGGAACGACTTCATGCGGTTTCACTTCGGTGTTGTCTGGAAAAGCGGCGGCAACCTGTGAACGACAAGATTGTAGTGCAGACATCAAGGAGGCCAGGTAATCTGTCAGCATATTACTGTCAACATCGGTAATTGTACGTGGTCTAGGTGTACCCCACATATTTGGGGGACGACCAAACACTATCTCATACGGAGATAGACCTGAACGGGAATGAGCGACCATTCTCATATAAAAAAGGGCGACTGGCAATGCTACCATCCAATCTACACCTTTCTCTGCGCATACTTTGGCGATTCGGATTTTCAAGGTCTGGTTATGTAACTCTACGAGACCGGCTGCTTCAGGATGGCGTACACAATGGAACTTCCACTGGTACCCTAACAGAAGGGATACTTGTTTCATAAGCTCGGATGAGAATGGCTGGCCGTTATCTGAATACACGACCCTTGGTAATCCATAGCGGGGAAAATACTCACGAACCAACTGCCTGGCAGTGGTCGCAGCTGTGTAATCTGGAACTGGATATGCTTCTGTCCACCTGGACAAAGCACATACAACTACAAGGACATACTTGAAACCTCGACATCTCTCCATCTGAATATAATCCATCTGGAGGACTTCAAAAGGGTGGTCGGGAGGATGGAATCCACCTTGTTCCACCGGGACACCTTTACCTGGATTGAACTGACAACAGATCATGCAGGTACGCACTTTCTGCTTAGCTGCTGCTCGTAAATGCTTGTTGAACCAGAGGTTCTGGATGCTGTCTAGCATGGCTTTTTCTCCTAAGTGTGCTGGACTATGTGCGGTGTTAATAATGACTTGAACCATAGAGTCGGGGAGAAACCATGTGGCTTTTCCCTTCGTCAACCATCCTTGATCTGTCTGGATCCCTCCTTGTTCAGACCATTTCTTGATTTCATCGGGAGTAGCATGTAACTGTATATCTATTACATCTTGTGTAGATTCCTTAACTGTCATACAAGTAGTCTGATCTGGAATGTGTGTCTGTGTCGAGTTAACTGGAATGTCTGGGGTCTGAGCTGTAAGCTTGGCTGTTCGATCTGCTAGATCATTACCCTGGGAAATGATGTCAGTGACCTTCGTATGTGCCTTGCACTTCATGATAGCGATAGCTGTCGGTAAATGTATTGCATTTAACAGAGCTTGAATGAGGGGGCCATGCTGAATCTTGGTTCCATGAGAAGTCATAAAACCTCTTTCTTGCCAGAGCACTCCAAAGTCGTGTACGACTCCGAATGCATAACGTGAATCTGTGTATATGTTAACTTTCAGGTTCTTGGCACGTATGCAGGCTTGGGTCAGAGCGACAAGCTCTGCTGCTTGAGCAGACAGAGTGTCAATACGATGGGTTTCTATAACTTCAGTGTCAGTAGTCACTGCATACGCGGCTACTAGTTCTCCTGTACTTGTTCTCATACATGAACCATCCATGTAAAGTGTCAGGTCGGGATCAGGTAATGCAATGTCTGTCAAGTCTTGTCTTGGCTTTGTCATGGTATTAACAACTTCCACACAGTCATGTGTGGCAGGATTTGAGGTAACTGACGGTAACAGTGTAGCGGGATTTAAAATGTTGCAGCGTCTGATTTCTATGTGTGGCTGAAACAGTGTCAGTTCATAACCTGTTAAACGTGCAATTGTCAAGTGTTGAGTCTGTGTTCGGTTTAAAAGAACTTCCACGGAGTGTGGAACTTGTACTGTCAGGGAGTGTCCTAACACTATGGAATCACTTTGTCTGATAGCTAGAGCTGTGGCTGCAACTGACTTGAGGCACGCAGGCAGAGCCTGGGCCACCGGATCTAATGTGCTAGAAAAATAAGCACAGGGCTTGTATTGTCCTGCTTGATCTTGTGTGAGAACAGATAATGCAGTACCATCACGTTCAGTGACAAAAAGTGTAAAAGGCTTACTGTAGTTCGGTGTTGCTAGAACAGGTGCTTGGCATAAAGCTTTCTTTAACTCATTGAAAACAAGTGTATGTTCTTGGGTCCAAGGGAGGACAGTCGATACGGCTGCCTCCTGTGTCGTTAACTGTATCAGTGACTTGGCTAGAAATGCATACTGAGGAATCCATTGTCTGCAGTAAGAAGTGAGGCCGATAAAAGCTTGTACCTCCTTCTGAGTCTTGGGCTGTGGAAGATGTGCTATTAACTGGATACGGTCTGGTGTCAACTGCCTACCCCTCTTGGACAGTAAGTGTCCTAAGTAGACCACTTGCTGGACACAGAATTGCAATTTGGAAGGGGACACCTTGTGCCCCATCTCGGCTGGAAAATACAAGACTGTAAGTGACGCACGTTCGCAGTCACGTTCAGAACGGGCTGTGATCAGTAGATCATCGACATACTGGAGCAGAGCAGTGTCAGTTGGCATGTGAATATTGTCTAGTTGTCTTTTAAGTGCTTGACTGTAAATGCTAGGACTTTCTGTGAAACCTTGAGGTGCTCGTGTGAATTTATAGCTTCTTCCGTTTAAACAGAATCCGAAAAGAAACTGGCTATCCGGATGAATGGGGACACTAAAGAATGCGTTCTTGAGATCAATAACAGTGAAGAACGTAGCTTCGGAATCAATGGCTGTCAATAGGGAAGAAATATCTGGAACCACTGGGTACTGGGGTATGATACATTTGTTAAGTTCTCGAAGGTCAATCACTAATCGATAAACTGGAGGTGCATTTGGATCAGTACGTTTCAGAATCGGAATGATAGGAGAATTACATACATTGGAGTCAGTTTCTACAACTACTCCTTGAACAATAAGTTCGTCAATAATTTTCGATAAGGCTGCTACAGCCTCAGGTGGCAATTTGTACTGTCGGATTCGTGGTAATACAACACCTTGCTTCAGAGTGACACGATGGGGTGTGATATGCATACAACCTACATCAGTTGGACCTTGCGCCCATAAATGCTGTGGTACATTCAATAATCTTGGATCAAAATCACGTAATACATAATGACCTTTAAAATCACGCAGAAACAGTCGTACACCTTCTGGGGAGCAACATATGACGGCTCCTAATTCTTTCAGAGTTTTAATGCCTAATAAATTTTCTGGACATGATTTCGTCAGTAACAAGTCTGTAGTTCGGGACAATGGACCAACTTCTAGAGTAACTGGTTTCGATATTTCATTAACAATAGGCTTTCCTGAAAATCCAAGGGAAACATTTCTAGAGCCTGAGAGTGGAGCCCCTGGAACCTCGTCATGACTGATGGTAGTCCTACTTGCCCCTGTATCAATCAGAAACTTTCTGTCTTTCCCTAATACTTGACTGTGTACATAGCGACCCTCTTGATCTACAGGAATCTCGATGAGAGGCAAGCCTACCTCCCTCTCTAGGCTGTTTCATGAATATGGCTGATAATCTGGATACTCTGACTGTGCATACTGGTACATCTGCTGGGTAACGTGCTGTGTTGCAGCTATAGGCTGCGGTACTGTAACTGTCTGTTGTGCATTCTGTGGTGGCTGGGAAGTCTGTGAAACTTGCTCTTGTCTAGGCGGACGTGGTCTCTCTTTCGTTTTACCAGTAGCTATGTTGTGTTTCAGAACTGCACATTTGTTTATGTAATGACCTGGCTGTTTACAGTAATTGCATGTCCCTTTAACGGGAGCTGTAGGATGACTGGCTTGATTCGTACCCCTCTTCTGACTGTCTTGAGGAACAGACTGTGCAACTAGTACTTTCATTTTCGTGTCTTTCATACGTCTCCTTTCGTTTTCCTGCTCTTCCCTAATTCTGTTCTGGTGATACTGTAACATCTGAAGCATTTGTGACGGAGTATTAGCTTGCCAGGTACTTTCGACTTTCAGCACTCGATTTTTAACTTGTGGACTTGAATTCTCGACTAGTTTGGTAACAAAAAGATGGGGATATGATTCACTACTTGTTTTCAGACCACTATTAATAATGAAACATTTCTCAAATCTAGAATAAAAATCACTAGTGTCTTCATCTTGTTTCTGTTTACAGGCTGAGATGGCATCCCAATCTTCCTTTTTCGTGGCTAGTAATCTTGGCAAAACTTGTATTAACAATTCGGGCAAAGCTTTAGCTTTCTCCCCAAGACCGGTACCTGGTACTCGTGTGTTATCTTCAGTCTCTAATGCTGTCCAATCTATCTTTTTCTCTCCCACCTCCCATTCTTTTTCTTTGAGTTTTTCATATATGCCCGCAGGCAACAGGACCTTTAACATTTTAATGATGTCTGGATACGTGTATTCTCCCATACGGAGTGTTAGACGGACCGGGAGGGTCGGCCGAGGATAAGGGGAGAGGTCTCCGGGGAGATCCGTCTCCAGCAATCGTACAGACAAATAACTTCCCCCCCACTGACGTACACCACACAAGGATAAGGTTCAACGTTACTTTATAAGCAATTCTTTAAGTACGGTGAGGTGGTACAAGGAGGTCTGGACTCCGGGGTCCCCTCTATTCTAGTCTCTTGGTTGGGTAAGGGGGGTAGCGGGACAGTCTCGTTACCACTCTGGGGGATGTGGTGGTAGATGAATCAGCTCACAATCCTCGAGCTCGGCGTTCTAGATGATCGGGCCGCGGCGGAGCCAGCAGGTCCCGGGATGGTTGAAGGTAGTGACGGTCCGCGGCGGAGCCAGCAGGTCCCGATGAAGATGGGTGTAGAGAGCCGCGGCAGCGCCAGCAGGCAGATCGGTAGTTCGCAAGGCAGGGCTACGGCAGCGCCAGTAGTCCGTCAAGGATGAGTTCTTCACTGCGTCTCTCGACTCCAGGATACAACTGCCTTCCTGCTCTGGAGCTGCGCCAGTTATAGGTCTGGCGCCCTTTGATGTCCGGACCCTCGCACTGGGAGGTCGGGAGGTCCGGGATGAGGGAGTCCAGACACCCAGCAGGGGGGTGGAGCCAGCGCCTGGGGGAGCTGGGGGCGATCGGCACCTGGCAGGGGAGAGCCATCGACACCTCTTTCTCCCATTGACCTGCCAAGTAGTCCGCTCACCTCCTGGGTGGATGGTGGTGCCGGGATGTCGGGGCCTGGCCAGGCCCAGGGTTAGGGTTGATCGGAGGCCACGCGGCCTCGTGGTGCCGTGTCCAAGATGGCGCCCAGGCAGGGCGAGAGGGCCGGTAGGGAATCGGGCCCCCGATGTGGAGATGTTCAGGGGCAGGGGCCCTATAGGAGACGGGAAACGGGTTGTTGTTGCGTGTAACGCCTGAGGAGCGGGGCTCGGGCCTGGTCGTGCGGGGAGGGAGCAAGCCTTACACGTGGCCTGTCCAACATGCGTCCCCCCCAGCGGAAGGCGGGGAGAGTCACCCATCCTCTTGGGGACTCTCCTCGTCGAGGCGGAAAAAGCGTGACAGGCCATCTGCGTTGGCGTGGTCTTGCCCGGGTCGATGTTCCACAGTGAAGTCCATCCCCTGCAGGGAGATGGACCAACGTAGTAGTTTCGGGTTTTCCCCCCGCATCTGCATTAGCCATTGCAGGGGTCGATGATCGGTCTGGACCCTGAAGTGGGTGCCGAAGAGATAAGGCCGGAGCTTTTTGAGGGCCCACACCACGGCGAAGGCCTCCCTCTCGATGGTGCTCCAGCGTTGTTCTCGGGCCAGGAGCCGTCTGCTGATGAAAGCCACTGGCTGGTCAAGTCCTTCGGGGTTCAGCTGGGAAAGGACTGCCCCAACGCCATGGTCGGAGGCATCTGTTTGGACGATAAATTCCCGACTGTAGTCGGGGGCCTGGAGCACCGGGGCGGAGCACATGGCGGCCTTCAGCTTCTCGAAGGCCGCTTGACAGTCTGGGGTCCAGTTGACCTTCTTGGGTTGGTTTTTGGATGTGAGTTCCGTGAGGGGCCCTACAATGCTGCCATAGTCCCTCACGAACCGCCGGTAGTAGCCTGTGAGTCCCAAGAAGGCGCGGACCTCGGTCTGGGTGATGGGGGGCTGCCACGACTGGATGGCAGCGATCTTGAGTTGCAAAGGGGCCACCAGACCGCTTCCCACCTGGTGCCCGAGATAGGTCACGGACCCCTGGCCAATTTGGCATTTGCTGGCCTTGATCGTGAGGCCAGCTCGTTGGAGGGCCTGTAGCACCTCTCGGAGGTGGTGGAGGTGGTCGGACCAGTGGCGGCTGTACACAGCGATATCGTCCAGGTAGGCGGCGCTGAATTCTTCGAGTCCTGCCAGGACCTGGTTCACTAGCCGCTGAAATGTTGCTGGGGCATTCTTCATGCCGAATGGCATGACCTTGAAGTGATAGTGGCCATCAGGAGTGGAGAATGCAGATCGTTCTTGGGCCCGGGGTGTGAGACCGATCTGCCAGTAGCCCGCTGTCAGGTCGAAGATGCTGAGGTAGCGGGCAGCTCCCATGCGGTCGATTAGTTCATCTGCTCGGGGGATGGGGTGTGCGTCTGTTCTGGTGACCGCATTCAAGCCCCAGTAGTCGACGCAGAACCGAAGCTCCGGCGTGGCGCCGGGGGCGGCCGCTTTGGGGACCAGTACCACTGGGCTAGCCCAGGGGCTGTCTGAGGGCTCGATGACCCCGAGCGTGAGCATCTTGGCCACCTCCTCTTGGATGCAGGCCCGTACCCGATCTGGTACGCGGTAGGCCCGATGGCGGACAGGGGGACTGTCTCCAGTGTCCACGTCGTGTAAGCACCAGGGGGTGACCTCTGGGGTGAGGGAGAACAGGGTGGCGAACTGCAGCAGGAGGTCTCGGCAGCCTTGGCGCTGTTCCAGGGTGAGGGCCTCCGAGAGTCGGACCCCGTCCACGGAGCCGTCCTTCTCCCGAGACCGTAGGAGGTCAGGGAGGGGTTCGGAGTCCTCCTCGGTTCCATTGTCGGTTGCCATCAAGAGGCTGAGCTCTGAGCGTACAAAGTGGGGTTTAAGTCTATTAGCGTGGAGGACCCGGAGAGGGTTTCGTGAAGATTCCATATCGATGAGATAGGTGACAGGGCTCTTGCGCTCGATTACTTTGAAGGGCCCCGTCCATTTGTCTTGCAGGGCGCATGGTTCGGTGGGAGACATTACCCACACTTGTTGGCCGGGTTCAAATTCGATGGAGGATGCATTCTGATCGTACCACCTTTTCATGTCCTCCTGACTGGCCTCCAGGTTTGCTTTTGCCATCTCTCTGAACCGTCTGGTCTGGTTGCGGAGGGTTAGGAGGTACTTGAAAACATCTGGAGGGTTCTTTAGAGGGGGCATTTCCCAGCCCTCTTTGACTAGGCTGAGCGGCCCCCGCACCGGGTGCCCATACAAGAGTTCGAACGGGCTGAAGCCGAGGGACTTCTGGGGGACTTCTCGGTAGGCAAAGAGAAGGCACGGTAGTAGCACATCCCACTGGCGACGGAGGGGCTCTTCCAACCCCCCAATCATCCCTTTGAGCGTGCGGTTGAACCGCTCAACCAGTCCGTTTCCTTGAGGGTGATAGGGGGTCGTGAATCGGTAGGTGACCCCACACTGTTGCCAGAGGGACTTCATGTATTTTGAAATAAAGTTTGTGCCCCGGTCGCTGACGACTTCTCGGGGGAAGCCCACCCGGGAGAAGATCCCCATCAAGGCCCGGCCGACTACCGGGGCTGTCACAGTTCGCAGGGGAACAGCCTCGGGGTAGCGGGTGGCGTGGTCCACCAGTACTAGGATGAACCGATGTCCTTGTGCTGTACGGGGGTCCAGGGGTCCCACAATGTCTATCCCCACCCTCTCGAACGGGGTGGTGACCACTGGAAAAGGTTGCAGAGGTGCTTTAAGCTTGCGGCCGCTCTTCCCGCTGGCCTGGCACGTGGGGCAAGATCGGCAGTGTTGGAGTACGTCGTTCCTCATCTTGGGCCAGAAAAAGTGGGTCACCAGGCGACTGTAGGTTTTATCCTGACCCAGGTGGCCAGCCAGGGGGACATCGTGGGCCAGGTTTAGCAAGAAGTCTCTAAAGCGGAGGGGCACCACTAGTACTCGACTGGCCCCTAACTCTGCGATTCTCTGTTCGCTGTACAACAGGTCATTGTCCCAATAGACCCAATGGGTTCCGGAGGTATCCCCTGCACTCTGGGCGAGGGCTTGTTGGCGGAGTCCCTCGAGGGAGGGACAGGTCTTCTGCTCGTGGCGAAACTGTTCTTGGGTGGGCCCCCCCTCCTGACGCCACTGATCCAGGCCGGGAAGGTCCTGAGGCTGAACGAGCCCCTCGGGAGTTTGTTCTGGGGTGACGGCACGGTCGGTGTCTGGAGCGACCGGGGGAGGAGGTGCCGGCCATTCAGGTTCTTCGGGTCGGGGGATGGCACGGGCAGCCATGGACCGGGTGGTTACGCACGCCCAATCCGGGATGCCCAACATCCCTAGGTGCTCTCTCCTCTCTACGGCGGCCCACGGGGAACTCTCAAGATCATTTCCCAGGAGACAGTCTACGGGGGCATCATCTCGGACCGTCACTTCCAACATGCCGGAGACTCCTCCCCACTCGAAGGGGACGCAAGCCATCCGACATAGACTCTCCGAATTGTCGGCTGAACGGACAGGGCAGAGGACGTTCGGCAGAATCTGTTCTGGGGTCACCAGGTGACATCGGACGGCCGTTACACTGGCCCCGGTGTCACGTAGGGCTTCGGCCCGGCGTCCATTAATGTTCACCCATTGACTGTACTTCCGGGTGTTGGCGGGTAGGGGGACCCGCGGGACCATGTCTCTTCCCCCTAGGCACGCTAGAACCATGGCGGCTGGTTCCCATTCCTGGCGTTCTTGCTCACATTCCTCATGTTCTTCGTAGGTTTGTTCTTCCCCCAGGGCGGCGGCAGCCATCTGGCGGGGTCTCGGAGTCTGGCTCTGTGGACAATTCGGGTCGTTGGCGTAGTGGCCGACTCGCTGGCATCGGTGACACGTGACATTGGCTCTGTATCCCGGCCGCGCCGGGGTGTTGCCCCGGTTGGCCGGGGGTGGGGTGCTGGTAGCGGGAGCGGCCGGGGCGTTGTCTCTCCCTCGTCCCTGGCCCCCTCCTCCTCCTCGGGGACGGTGCTGACCGTGGTTGTTCCGGTTCTGTTCATGGGGCCCAGTTCGGCCCACTCGGGTAATTTCCCACCGGTCAGCCTCGGCGGCAAGCTGTCGTGGATCAGTTAATTTACTGTCGAGGAGGTGCTGCCTGAGCTCGACGAAGCAGTTGTTCGATAGATGCTCCCATACCATGAGATTGAAGAGTTGCTCGTAAGTCGTTACGTTGCTTCCCTTGATCCACCCCTCGAAGGCCCGGCTGAAATAGTTCACGTATTCCACCCAAGTTGTGCCCGGGATCCGAGTGCAGTTTCGGAACCTCTGGCGGTACATTTCGGGTGTGAGCCCATAGCGGGTGAGGAGGGTAGCTTTCATGTGGTCATAGGAGGTCATCAGATGGTCTGGGAGCTGTAGCAGGGCATCGCGGCCCTCATTGACGAAGTCCCCCATAGACCGGCTCCCCAGTCGCTTCGATCGATCCGGTGGGAGGTCATAGCGATCTCGTAGGCCTTGAACCATTGCTGTATGTCGTCCTCTCGGAAATATTCTCGAACGACATCCTTGGGGATGTGTACCTTCCTTTCTGTCACCCCCGGGGGGCGCGGTTGCTCGGGCACTCCTAATTCTTTGTTCTGCTTGCGTAAGTCTATCTCAGCTAGTTTGCGTTCGTGTTCGTACGCCAGTCTCTTCTCTTCAAGCTCTCTTTGTCTCTGTTTCTCTTCCCGTTCTTCTCGGAGCCGCAGATGTTCCAGATTTAGTTTTTGTTCGGCTAATTTGAGTTCGCCATCCATTTTGAGCCGGGCCATCTCTAGCTCATGTAGTCGGTTTCTTTCTCGTTCTTGGATCTCATCTTGCGAGAGACCCGTTCTTCGCTCCTCGGGAGCCGTGGTGTCTTTCTCTGCTGTTGCGAGATTTTGGTCCGGGGGTCTGACGGCCCCGGTTTCTGCCCATGACTCAATGGCGTGCTTGAAATCGTCTTTAGTATTCAGACCGGTGGTAGCGATACCTAGTTCAATGCAGAATTGTTTCAACTCACGATGGCTGTATTCTTCCAATTTCTCCATCTGGAATTTTTCGGTGGATCCGCTTTCTTTGGTTGACATTGTGGTTTTGTCGTGGGGTGAGCTACTCTCTGTACGATTACGCGTTGATTCGGATCCCTTCGCTGGCCACCAATGTTAGACGGACCGGGAGGGTCGGCCGAGGATAAGGGGAGAGGTCTCCGGGGAGATCCGTCTCCAGCAATCGTACAGACAAATAACTTCCCCCCCACTGACGTACACCACACAAGGATAAGGTTCAACGTTACTTTATAAGCAATTCTTTAAGTACGGTGAGGTGGTACAAGGAGGTCTGGACTCCGGGGTCCCCTCTATTCTAGTCTCTTGGTTGGGTAAGGGGGGTAGCGGGACAGTCTCGTTACCACTCTGGGGGATGTGGTGGTAGATGAATCAGCTCACAATCCTCGAGCTCGGCGTTCTAGATGATCGGGCCGCGGCGGAGCCAGCAGGTCCCGGGATGGTTGAAGGTAGTGACGGTCCGCGGCGGAGCCAGCAGGTCCCGATGAAGATGGGTGTAGAGAGCCGCGGCAGCGCCAGCAGGCAGATCGGTAGTTCGCAAGGCAGGGCTACGGCAGCGCCAGTAGTCCGTCAAGGATGAGTTCTTCACTGCGTCTCTCGACTCCAGGCTACAACTGCCTTCCTGCTCTGGAGCTGCGCCAGTTATAGGTCTGGCGCCCTTTGATGTCCGGACCCTCGCACTGGGAGGTCGGGAGGTCCGGGATGAGGGAGTCCAGACACCCAGCAGGGGGGTGGAGCCAGCGCCTGGGGGAGCTGGGGGCGATCGGCACCTGGCGGGGGAGAGCCATCGACACCTCTATCTCCCATTGACCTGCCAAGTAGTCCGCTCACCTCCTGGGTGGATGGTGGTGCCGGGATGTCGGGGCCTGGCCAGGCCCAGGGTTAGGGTTGATCGGAGGCCACGCGGCCTCGTGGTGCCGTGTCCAAGATGGCGCCCAGGCAGGGCGAGAGGGCCGGTAGGGAATCGGGCCCCCGATGTGGAGATGTTCAGGGGCAGGGGCCCTATAGGAGACGGGAAACGGGTTGTTGTTGCGTGTAACGCCTGAGGAGCGGGGCTCGGGCCTGGTCGTGCGGGGAGGGAGCAAGCCTTACATGTGGCCTGTCCAACACGGAGCATGTCCTTTAATTCACGGTGGAACCCTGCTGGATCTTTATCGTGACAGGGAATTAACTTTTTCATTTCCAAGAGTTCTATTTTTGTGATAGGGGTGTAAACAAATACTCGTTCTAGCTCACCCCCCATTCCCTTAACTGGATGTACTTCTCGTAATGGATTTTGTCTGTCTATGTAGAATGATTTTCTTTCTGGGGGTGAGACGGAAACAAAATGTGGATTCAGAAACGTTCTGTATTTGTGGCGCTGTTCTAATATGACACTAATTAAATCGGTACCTAGACCTTTCCATCTGTACTGGAGTAACTCGTTTAATACATCATGTAGAGGACCTGGATCAGAATGCTGATCCTCATACAGTGTAATGAGGTGCTGGATCATGTACATACCCACCAGACGTTGCTCGGCTGGGGGCAGTTTCAGAAACGTTTGAGCCACCATTTCATCTGGAAACGTGGCGGTGTCACTAGTCCATCGGACTGCTGATCGGGCTAGTTCTTGTTCATGCATGGTACTAGGCTCGCTATAACCTATTCGTGATTTCAGAATTTGATCGGTGGCCTGGAATACTTGTTCAAGAGAACACTGTTCTGGTGCTGGAGGAGGAAAAACTTTCTTGTAGTCTAGGCGTGAATGTCGGTCGGAAAGTCTAGCTCTACCTACATACGCTATTCTAGAAGGATTCTCGCTGTCTACCTCTTCACTAGAAGAGTCATACTCTTTCTCGGTTGCTCGTTTTTCTTCCTCCTTCTGGTGTATACGTATTATTTCCTTACGAATTTTCTTGTACATACTCTCTACGCTACCGTGTGTCTTGTGTTTTCCCTCGGCTATATTGCCACTCCACCTTGTCAGAGCTCTCATCTCGTCTTGATCTTTATCTGGATAATCTTGCCCTCTTATTAAACAATTAATCAAGAACTTTAAAATCATAAGTTGAACCTCGGCTTTCCTCTGTGACATAGCTTCGTGAATACTTCCTGGATTCTCTCCTGTACGGATAAAACGATATATTCTGTTTAGGTGTTCCTTCATGTCGGGCAGGGTGTCCAAAAAGCTGGAAACCCGTCTTAAACGTACTGAATATAAGATCATATGATCTTCGCCTGGGACTGGATCATATATACAGTCAGTAAGAAGTCGTTTGAGATCTGTGTATGTAGCCACTTTTGGCGTACGCTGTAACGCTATGTCATGCAGGGTCAGTCGTCTTGCTTGAGGCGGGGTGCTGGGAGCACTTCCCCCCGCTGCTCCTAGACTAGAATCGTCGGTGAATACTGTACGTGCTGGTAAAGTAACTGGCAAGGCGGGTACATTTACTGTGGGCTGGTCTGGGGGTGCTGGCACATTAACTTGGCCCCCGGGACCAGTGGCTGGAGGAACAGGAATTACATTATTAACGGGAGGCTGTGGGTGAGCAGGCGGAATAGGATTTGCATATTCTGGAACTGTGTCGTCCAAATAGGACGAGAGAAAAATTTCAGCTGCGGTCGGTTTATGACGTAGCTTAATCGGGACCAATGGTGGCGGTAAATTACAGGGTGCTTCCGGGGTTGCCTTTGGCAAGCCCTCGGCAAGAAGAGGATACATACCTTTAATAAGGGCATTTCTCTGTCTGTCTGACTGTTCTGCTCTAACTCGTTCACCTTCTTCGATTAATTCCCTTTCTTGGGCTTTCTCTGAGGATTCCCTACTTAATTCTGTTTTTCTGAATTCTTTTTCGGTTCTTTTATGAGATTCTTTGCGCCATAACTCGATGGCATCTTTCTGGGACTGTCTGGCTTTCTTTTTCCATAATGCTTCTTCTACTCGCATGATGCACTCGGCATCCCATGTACCTGATACAGGCCATCTATATTTCTCTTCAAGATCCTTCGTATAATCCGCCCATAAGTCTAGATATAATATGGCATCTAAGCCATGCTTGTGATACATAAAATGACCAGGACTGTCCCTAGGGGGGACAGGAACTGCTTCTTCGAGTAACCCTTTTCTGGTCTTTATCTGACGTAATTTCGAGAACAGAGGCATTTTCAGGAGCTTACTTGCGAACACAATACACAATAATCACAGTAATAAAATGGCTAACAAATCACTCATACCACGACATAAAAATACATAAATAACAGTTCGAACAGAATACTACCTGATACATTGAAAACAGAACACATGAATTTCTCGAGAACGGACTTACTAGAATTACTGGATGCACTGCTAAAAACAGTACAGAACATACCGGTCCCATAAAGAGACACGTCATACCGTACCCACCTAGGTGGGCACGTCGGACTGGATCTGCGTACCCAAACCCATCGGACCAGGAACAAACTAATGATCCTGTCTAGATACTTCCCCGCAACGGTACTCACCGGGAAGCAGAAACTGGAAGGCCTCGGACTGGACTGGACTGCTACGACGTCGGACTACGAACTTCGGGCTTCAGAAACAGGTGGGCCTCCGGATACTTCGGACCTTGTTCTCTCGGCTTGGGCTCTGGTCGGGACGAACCGCATTCCACACCGCTCCGTCTGGATGTCGGACCGCAGTCTCCGTCTCCTCCGTGGGCCTGAGGGAGACTTGAAGCAGAAATATCTGCACGTGCACGGTATTGTTCCGTCACGGCTGCAGAGGGTCAGGGGACCGGCGTTGCATCGCCAGCGCTTGAGGAAGGGGCTCGTCCCTGTTCGGGCGCCATTATGTGGTAAATAAATAATTAAATACCGGTACTATTTTTGAATGCATTAACAATAACAGATAGCTCAATAAATAAGAGGCAGGATCCGATGTATCCGAGTCGAAAGGGCTTTATTCAGGCAAAAGGGAAGGGACAGAATCGGGACAGCCTGAAATAAAATGGAGAGGCAGCTGCACCCGTTTCCATCACAATTCAACATATATATAGTAAGACATTTCAATTACATTACATACAGTAGGCGTAACTAGTGACAAGCGTAAGATAAGAAGACATGGGCGTGAAAAGAAGGCGTGCACAGGGCGTGCACGTAGACATGTGATGAGAACGTCACAGAAGTCTCATGAATGGGCGGAAACATGGAGGGGGCTACCTGAGCAGCTGGGACCTTTAACCTAGTGGTGCGCGCAAACGGGCAATGACGTGTTACCGGGGAGAACTGGGGGCTATGACTTCTGCACTAGAAGAGGAGACTAAAGTCTGCGGTGTCAGGACGACATGTACCTATAGCATATCTGGTATCTGGTGTTTGGAGTACATGTTGATAGAGTCTAGAAGTTATCAGGGCAAA
Organism: Lissotriton helveticus; assembly: GCF_964261635.1. Taxonomy (NCBI): domain Eukaryota; kingdom Metazoa; phylum Chordata; class Amphibia; order Caudata; family Salamandridae; genus Lissotriton; species Lissotriton helveticus. The sequence continues at coordinate 102,518,456 of NC_136064.1, read as the reverse complement.
GGCTACTTGACACTAAGGCTGGTGCATGTATATATTCTACATGTATTGCGTGTACTATGAATCTTCTATGAATATTAATACAGTAATTCACTTGCATGGAGACAGAGAGACTAGACTATAGCTGAAGCTGTTTATGCGGTTCAGTAGCTTAGGAATGCGAAGAAGGAAAGCTGGACTGATAACTAGAAGCATAACATATTCTTGGCAGACAGGCAGGCAGAGCCAGGCCGGGCACCGCGCTGCGCGGCAGAAAGTAAGTTAAGGGTCAGGGATGCAGGTGGGGGCTACATCGCTCCTCGGAGTGGGTTCAGGAGACTGGAGCTTGAATCTGGTGTCCGGGCCTTTTGAGGCCTAGAAACGGGGACAATTCAATGAATTAACGTGCACAATGCAAAACGTGGCAACATAGGCCTGATACTCGTTGCTTTCACGAGAACTGGATACTGGCATACTAGAGTTGGACACAACTATAATTGCGTCTTTAATCGATCATAGGGGGATATATGCATATCGATCATGCACATATAACATAGGATGGGGAACACGTAGGCACACATGACAAGGCAAAATTCAATTTTCCACATTTCCTTCACAGACATGGAACAGGTGCGCTACTGCAGGGCCAGTGCAAGCTTCCTTCAAAGACATGGAACAGGTGCGCTACTGCAGGGCCAGTGCAAGCTTCCTCCAAAGACATGGAACACGTGTGCTACTGCAGGGCCAGTGCAAGCTTCCTTCAAAGACATGGAACACATGTACTACTGCAGGGCCAGTGCAAGCTTCCTTCAAAGACATGGAACACGTGTGCTACTGCAGGGCCAGTGCAAGCTTCCTTCAAAGACATGGAACACGTGTGTTACCGCAGGGCCAGTGCAAGCTTCCTTCAAAGACATGGAACACGTGTGTTACCGCAGGGCCACTGCAAGCTTCCTTCAAAGAGATGGAACACGTGTGCTACTGCAGGGCCAGTGCAAGCTTCCTTCAAAGACATGGAACACGTGTGCTACTGCAGGGCCAGTGCAAGCTTCCTTCAAAGACATGGAACACGTGTGCTACTGCAGGGCCAGTGCAAGCTTCCTACAAAGACATGGAACACGTGTGCTACTGCAGGGCCAGTGCAAGCTTCCTTCAAAGACATGGAACACGTGTGTTACCGCAGGGCCAGTGCAAGCGTCCTTCAAAGACATGGAATACGTGAGTTACTGCAGGGCCACTTGTGGAAAATTTAATTTTGCCCTGTCATGTGTGCCTACGTGTTCCCCATCCTATGTTATATGTGCATGATCGATATGCATATATCCCCCTATGATCGATTAAAGACGCAATTATGGTTGTGTCCGACTTTAGTATGCCAGTATCCAGTTCTCGTGAAAGCAACGAGTATTAGGCCTATGTTGCCACGTTTTGCATTGTGCACGTTAATTCATTGAATTGTCCCCGTTTCTAGGCCTCAAAGGGCCCGGACACCAGATTCAAGCTCCAGTCTCCTGAACCCACTCCGAGGAGCGATGCAGCCCCCACCTGCATCCCTGACCCTTCACTTACTTCCTGCCGCGCAGCGCGGTGCCCGGCCTGGCTCTGCCTGCCTGTCTGCCAAGAGTATGTTATGCTTCTAGTTATCAGTCCAGCTTTCCTTCTTCGCATTCCTAAGCTACTGAACCGCATTACAGTTTCAGCTATAGTCTAGTCCTTCTGTCTCCCTGCAAGAGTTACTGTATTAATATTCATAGAAGATTCATAGCACACGCAATACATGTAGAATATATGCATGCATAAATCAACAAAAGAAGAGAGGTTATGTGAGCTTCATAAGCCACAGAAAAGGAGCAAAGCCACTCAGGAGTCACACATCCACTCTGGGTGGTTTAGAAGGCCCTCACACACCGACCTGGTTGGTGTCATGCTTCATCATCGGGCCCCACCAAAGAGGCCGAGTGCCTCTTCGGTGTGCTACGACGCCAGGAGACTGCGGAGCTGGTTGTGTGTGTATAGGGCGTGCGGTGAGGTATATATTAAAAGTGCCAAAAGGGTATCTAAAAAATTATTTTAATATGTGATCCCTAAGACACGAACAAAGGTGAAGAAAAGAACTATGTGTCTGAATGTTATGCCAAGGTAATGGTATGGTTAATTCAGAGTTCTTTAAATTAGTCAGTCAACATGTTTCTGCCTTACAGTGGTTTAGATTTACCTAGGCATTCGTCAGGACTCAATAAACCCCGGCGGTATGGACTCTCTAATCGTCCACCCTAACCTGGGGACGTGAAAGTGAAAAATCAAAAGGGGGGTGAAAAGTGCATAAAAATGTGGAAGAGCGATTAGCTCATTCCAAAAATTCTCCAAAGTCAGGAGAGTATCTGCACTTTATAGAATGGCGCTATTTGCACCATGGGTCTCGGGAGGGGGGTTGGAGCGTACCTGGCACATCGCCCTCAACGCTCTCAGCCCACGTCTGCCACCTAGCATATCCTCAAAACCGGACCCCGACGAACCCGTCGGGGTCCGGTTTTGAGGATATGCTAGGTGGCAGACGTGGGCTGAGAGCGTTGAGGGCGATGTGCCAGGTACGCTCCAACCCCCCTCCCGAGACCCATGGTGCAAATAGCGCCATTCTATAAAGTGCAGATACTCTCCTGACTTTGGAGAATTTTTGGAATGAGCTAATCGCTCTTCCACATTTTTATGCACTTTTCACCCCCCTTTTGATTTTTCACTTTCACGTCCCCAGGTTAGGGTGGACGATTAGAGAGTCCATACCGCCGGGGTTTATTGAGTCCTGACGAATGCCTAGGTAAATCTAAACCACTGTAAGGCAGAAACATGTTGACTGACTAATTTAAAGAACTCTGAATTAACCATACCATTACCTTGGCATAACATTCAGACACATAGTTCTTTTCTTCACCTTTGTTCGTCTCTTAGGGATCACATATTAAAATAATTTTTTAGATACCCTTTTGGCACTTTTAATATATACCTCACCGCACGCCCTATACACACACAACCAGCTCCGCAGTCTCCTGGCATCGTAGCACACCGAAGAGGCACTCGGCCTCTTTGGTGGGGCCCGATGATGAAGCATGACACCAACCAGGTCGGTGTGTGAGGGCCTTCTAAACCACCCAGAGTGGATGTGTGACTCCTGAGTGGCTTTGCTCCTTTTCTGTGGCTTATGAAGCTCACATAACCTCTCTTCTTTTGTTGATTTATACTGAACCGGGGACTAAGAGAGAGTTCCTTTAATCTCCCTGCCTCTCCTATTGTTGACTTGTTTTGAATATATGCATGCACCAGCCTTAGTGTCAAGTAGCCTTTGCCCTGATAACTGTTAGATTCTATCAACATGTACTCCAAACACCAGATACCAGATATGCTATAGGTACATGTCGTTCTGACATCGCAGACTTTAGTCTCCTCTTCTAGTGCAGAAGTCATAGCCCCCAGTTCTCCCCGGTAACACGTCATTGCCCGTTTGCGCGCACCACTAGGTTAAAGGTCCCAGCTGCTCAGGTAGCCCCCTCCATGTCTCCGCCCATTCATGACACTTCTGTGACGTTCTCATCACATGTCTACGTGCACGCCCTGTGCACGCCTTCTTTTCACGCCTATGTCTTCTTATCTTACGCTTGTCACTAGTTACGCCTACTGTATGTAATGTAATTGAAATGTCTTACTATATATATGTTGAATTGTGATGAAAACGTGTGCAGCTGCCTCTCCATTTTATTTCAGGCTGTCCCGATCCAGTCCCTTCCCTTTTGCCTGAATAAAGCCCTTTCGACTCGGATACATCGGATCCTGCCTCTTATTTATTGAGCTATCTGTTATTGTTAATGCATTCAAAAATAGTACCGGTATTTAATTATTTATTTACCACAAAATGGCGCCCGAATAGGGACGAGCCCCTTCCTCACGCGCTGGCGATGCAACGCCGGTCCCCTGACCCTCTGCAGCCGTGACGGAACCATACCGTGCACGTGCAGATATTTCTGCTTCAAGTCTCCCTCAGGCCCACGGAGGAGACGGAGACTGCGGTCCGACATCCAGACGAAGCGGTGTGGAATGCGGTTCGTCCCGACCAGAGCCCAAGCCGAGAGAACAAGGTCCGAAGTATCCGGAGGCCCACCTGTTTCTGAAGCCCGAAGTTCGTAGTCCGACGTCGTAGCAGTCCAGTCCAGTCCGAGGCCTTCCAGTTTCTGCTTCCCGGTGAGTACCGTTGCGGGGAAGTATCTAGACAGGATCATTAGTTTGTTCCTGGTCCGATGGGTTTGGGTACGCAGATCCAGTCCGACGTGCCCACCTAGGTGGGTACGGTATGACGTGTCTCTTTATGGGACCGGTATGTTCTGTACTGTTTTAGCAGTGCATCCAGTAATTCTAGTAAGTCCGTTCTCGAGAAATTCATGTGTTCTGTTTTCAGTGTATCAGGTAGTATTCTGTTCGAACTGTTATTTATGTATTTTTATGTCGTGGTATGAGTGATTTGTTTGCCATTTTATTACTGTGATTATTGTGTATTGTGTTCGCAAGTAAGCTTCTGAAAATGCCTCTGTTCTCGAAATTACGTCAGATAAAGACCAGAAAAGGGTTACTCGAAGAAGCAGTTCCTGTCCCCCCTAGGGACAGTCCTGGACATTTTATGTATCACAAGCATGGCTTAGATGCCATATTATATCTAGACTTATGGTCAGATTACACGAAAGATCTTGAAGAGAAATATAGATGGCCTGTATCAGGTACATGGGATGCCGAGTGCATCATGCGAGTAGAAGAAGCATTATGGAAAAAGAAAGCCAGACAGTCCCAGAAAGATGCCATCGAGTTATGGCGCAAAGAATCTCATAAAAGAACCGAAAAAGAATTCAGAAAAACAGAATTAGGTAGAGAATCCTCAGAAAAAGCCCAAGAAAGGGAATTAATCGAAGAAGGTGAACGAGTTAGAACAGAACAGTCAGACAGACAGAGAAATGCCCTTATTAAAGGTATGTATCCCCTTCTTGCCGAGGGCTTGCCAAGGGCAACCCCGGAAGTACCCTGTAATTTACCGCCACCATTGGTCCCGATTAAGCTACGTCACAAACCGACCGCAGCTGAAATTTTTCTTTCGTCCTATTTGGACGACACAGTCCCAGAATATGCAAATCCTATTCCGCCTGCTCACCCACAGCCTCCCGTTAATAATGTAATTCCTGTTCCTCCAGTCACTGGTCCCGTGGGTCAAGTTAATGTGCCAGCACCCCCGGACCAGCCCACAGTAAATGTACCCGCCTTGCCAGTTACTTTACCAGCACGTACAGTATTCCCTGACGATTCTAGTCTAGATGCAGCAGGGGGAAGTGCTCCTAACACCCCGCCTCAAGCAAGACGACTGACCCTGCATGATATAGCGTTACAGCGTACGCCAAAAGTGGCTACATACACAGATCTCAAGCGACTTCTTACTGACTGTATATATGATCCAGTCCCAGGCGAAGATCACATGATCTTATATTCAGTACGTTTAAGACGGGTTGCCAGCTTTTTGATCACCCTGCCCGATATGAAGGAACATCTAAACAGAATATATCGTTTTATCCGTACAGGAGAGAATCCAGGAAGTATTCACGAAGCTATGTCACAGAGGAAAGCCGAGGTTCAACTTATGATTTTAAAGTTTTTGATTAATTGTTTAATAAGAGAGCAAGATTACCCAGATAAAAATCAAGACGAGATGAAAGCCCTGACCAGGTGGAGTGACAATATAGCCGAGGGAAAACACAAGACACAAGGTAGTGTAGAGAGTATGTACAAGAAAATTCGTAAGGAAATAATATGTATACACCAGAAGGAGGAAGAAAAACGAGCAACCGAGAAAGAGTATGACTCTTCTAGTGAAGAGGTAGACAGCGAGAATCCCTCCAGAATAGCGTATGTAGGTAGAACTAGACTTTCCGACCGACATTCACGCCTAGATTACAAGAAAATTTTTCCTCCTCCAGCACCAGAACAGTGTTCTCTTGAGCAAGTATTCCAGGCCACCGATCAAATTCTGAAATCACGAATAGGTTATAGCGAGCTTAGTACCATGCACGAACAAGAACTAGCCCGATCAGCAGTCCGATGGACTAGTGACTCGACCACGTTTCCAGATGAAATAGTGGCTCAAATGTTTCTGAAACTGCCCCCAGCCGAGCAACGTCTGGTGGGTACGTATATGATCCAGCACCTCATTACATTGTATGAGGAACAGCATTCTGATCCAGGTCCTCTACATGATGTATTAAACGAGTTACTCCAGCACAGATGGAAAGGTCTAGGTACCGATTTAATTAGCGTCATATTAGAACAGCGCCACAAATACAGAACTTTTCTGAATCCACATTTTGTTCCCGTCTCACCCCCAGAAAGAAAATCATTCTACATAGACAGACAGAATCCGTTACGAGAAGTACATCCAGTTAAAGGAGAAGATGGTGGTCTAAAACGAGTATTTGTTTACACCCCTATCACGAAAATAGAACTCTTGGAAATGAAAAAGTTAATTCCCTGTCATGATAAAGATCCAGCAGGGTTTCACTGTGAATTAAAAGACATGCTCCGTATGGGAGAATACACGTATCCTGATATCATTAAAATGTTAAAGGTCTTGTTGCCTGCGGGCATATATGAAAAACTCAAAGAAAAAGAATGGGAGGTGGGAGAGAAAAAGATAGATTGGACAGCATTAGAAACTGAAGATAATACACGAGTACCAGGTACCGGTCTTGGGGATAAAGCTAAAGCTCTGCCCGAATTGTTAATACAAGTTTTGCCAAGATTACTAGCCACGAAAAAGGAAGATTGGGATGCCATCTCAGCCTGTAAACAGAAACAAGACGAAGATACTAGTGATTTTTATTCTAGATTTGAGAAATGTTTCATTATTAATAGTGGTCTGAAAACAAGTAGTGAATCGTATCCCCATCTTTTTGTTACCAAACTAGTCGAGAACTCAAGTCCACAAGTTAAGAATCGAGTACTGAAAGTCGAAAGTACCTGGCAAGCTAATACTCCGTCACAGATGCTCCAGATGCTACAGTACCACCAGAACAGAATTAGGGAAGAGCAGGAACACGAAAGGAGACGTATGAAAGACACGAAAATGAAAGTATTAGTTGCACAGTCTGTTCCACAAGACAGTCAGAAGAGGGGTCCGAATCCAGCCAGTCATCCTGCAGCTCCCGTTAAAGGGACATGCAATTACTGTAAACAGTCAGGTCATTATATAAACGAATGTGCAGTTCTGAAACACAACATAGCTACTGGTAAAACAAAAGAGAGACCACGTCCGCCTAGACAAGAACAAGTTGCACAGAATTCCCAGACACCGCAGAATGCACAACAGACAGTTACAGTACCGCAGCCTATAGCTGCAACACAGCATGTTACACAACAGATGTACCAGTATGCACAGTCCGAGTATCCAGAATACCAGCCATATTCATGAAACAGCCTAGAGAGGGAGGTAGGCTTGCCTCTCATCGAGATTCCTGTAGATCAAGAGGGTCCCTATGTACACAGTCAAGTATTAGGGAAAGACAGAAAGTTTCTGATTGATACAGGGGCAAGTAGGACTGTTAAAACCTGAGTCGGGTCGGGGACAATCGATATTTGCCCGGCGGTATTGCCTCTGTGACCCTCTAGTTATTTAATCAATGAAGAGGCAGGCGCTGGAGACTGGAAAGCAGGAAACAAGGTTTTTATTCTCTCCGGAGGAGAACACAACGAAACGGACAGAAGGTATCGTTCTGAGGTGCTCTAGATACATTTCTGAGGCCTGGCCTCTTATACACTGGTTTATGACTTTATTGTAGATTACACATTCATGTTAAAGCTTTGATGTATGGAAAAGACATTCCCGGAACTCCCCTTTGGGCCCGTTCCCACACACATTTACAGTTGAAGTCCCCACCCTAGTCACAACAGGTGATGAGTATCGCGCAGCTGGATATTCCGCCGATTCACGGAATGTGGGGGGTTTGATCGGGTCTCATGGAGTGGGGGCTTTGATCAACCCGGGGATCCTTTGATGGGGGAAGCTTTCTATTGTACGGGGAGGGGCAAGGGATGGTATCGGCAGAGCTGGGTGTCGGCCTGGGAACGGGGAAGACAAAACGGGCACACGGGGAAAAAGGGGGTTTGCATCTAAGGGCCGGAGATCATGAAAGGGAAGCAGGGAGGTGTCGCGCTGGGAACAGGATGAGGGCCTGGGGCAGAGCAGCGCCGAAGAGGGGTTTATGACTCAAGGCAGGTGCAAGCAGGGGGTGGTCAGCGTGCGGGCTTAGTGAAGGCGAAAGGCTATGTCAGGGGCCAGCGGCATGCAAAAGGGTTCGTTCTGATCGGGGCATCTAAAAAAATGGCGGGCGCGCACGACAAAAGTGTGGCATCAGGGGGAGAGACAAGATGGCGCAGATAATGTTCACCAAAACGTACTAATTTTCAACAGTCCTCCCTTTAACATATTCAAGACATCTTGCTGGTTCATTTTCTACTCGGTTCTATTGTGGTGGGCATGAGAAAGAAACGGTAGGAACCCTAGATGAAAAAGAGTTGTAAACAATACATTTTAACATTTCTAGTTTTAGGAGGTGGACCTATTTGATAAACTTTGATCAATTTGTTTAGCAGGAAAGTCATAGGAATGCAATACAAAAACGATTCTGTAGCGTGAGCAGCAAGTACATTTCATACTGGCAGGTGATTACATATATATCAGGTTCGGATTGGAGCATGATCAATACAATGGCGGCTGGGAGAGAAATGAGGTCTAGCAGAAACGGCGATTGGGGATGTCAAATGTTCGAAGTTTAACGAGTTCTCATCATTCTTTGTTGCCTTTCGTTGGCGCTGTTGAGCACCGGCGGTGGAGCTACGAGTCCAGCTCTGTTCTAAGTTCTGCGTTGCAGGGCACGACCCTTTCCTCGCGTTTCTGGTCGGAAAGGTCCTTTTCGCCCTGTGTCCTTTGAGGTGATTGTCAGAAAGTTCAGATGGAAGAAGAGCGTACAAAACAGTCCATAGGGTGGGTCAGAGGAAAAGGGGGATGGAGCAAGGCCAAATTAGGAACAAACTAGGGGAACGAGAGACTTCAAATAGGCGAGCGTGTGACCGAATTCAGAGAGCGGGGACTTGTCGACAGACACTGGACATCGAGCAGGGGCATCAGGTCGACCCTTTCTTCTCATGTTGTCGAAAACAGTGCCTCGTCCTGCAGCTCTTTTCTGTCGTGGTCTCGCCTTGGCTAAAGTCGCAGGTGTTCCTTAGTCTGCAGTCAGGCCTCGTGCTCCCACATCCGGTCCTTCTCTCCTTCAACCGCAGTACCCTTAAACAAGTTTGAAAAGACAGTCTTTAGAGAATTTGCAGATGAAGATAATCAAAAAGTCTATTTCTCTCCCAGCTCCAGGCAAAGAATGAAAATGCCCATTATATTAGTGTTCACAACTGGCATATGAATGACCGGTGACGGGCCTGTTGGATTTACTATGACTTTCCTTTACAATTATTTATTACAGTCACGACAGTTCATCTGATGGTGACCCACCTTCGTGAGACGAACCTGGTAAAGATATGCCGTTCTCCAGAGTTTTACATTTACAAAGGGTACTGTGAGTCGTCAACATGGTACTACACAGGTATTTTGCTGAGAGATGAACATGGCTAAACATTTCCTTTCTATCGATGCATCCTGCTTTTCAACTACTACGGGGTTTATTTCGATGATTTCTTTACCTTGGATTAGTCTGTTAACCTTGTAAAACATCATTCTGGATCCTACGTAACCTTTTACAGCCCGATTACTTAATTAGGAAGGACAGGGGTTTTATGGGAAACAACCAGGGACATAGGAAACTTGTGGTAAGGGCATAAATCGACCCATCTCTCACAACCGGAAATGAGGGGTAGTTTCATAATTCCAGTTTTTGGGCGGCTGATACAGGGGAGGTAACAGGGGTGATCATTTTTCCGGTTTGGGTATTGCGACAATTCGGGGAGGGGAGGGTCGCGTATTCTGAGGTCCTTGTTTTATACCATAGGAGCCGTTGACATGTAGTTCCCTTATTTCGGGCCAGATTAGGGAACCTCTGTCGTCTTACCTGTCCTTTCCCTTACGGCCCAACCTCGGTTCATTGACTTCTAGCGGAAAAGGAGAGGTAATGACGCGGCCTCAGGGTGATTGTATTAAAGACAAGTTTTTTTTGTGCAAATACTGACGGTATTTGAAGCCAATTAGGTGGTGTGCTAGGGGTGGCAGTCTGCCAATTTCGGGGCTAATCACTCGGAAGAGTGGGAGTGCAAAAATAGAGGGAGAGAGAGAGAGAGAGAGAGAGAGAGAGAGAGAGAGAGAGAGAGAGAGCGCAACGGCAGGCTAAATAGTACACGTGCAACAGAGAGGGTGGCAGTGTATTCAAGAAAGGCTATTTAGTGCATTACGCAGTAAAGGGCATTCACGGGTCTGCGTTAGAATCTTGTAATCATGCAGTTTGAGCATTAGACAGGGTAGAGGGGACGTGCCTTGAGAAAAAGGAAAGAAGAAAGGAGGTACCATTTTGTCGCACTTTCTCGCATTCTCGGTCCTTCGACCAGTTGGGTCAACGCCTCAGTCACACACACACATTCCCTCATAGTTTCGCATCATACGTGACATGGGTTCATTCGTCCGGTCTGGTTTAAGGGTGATCACTTTTTATCAGGTTGTGCTAATTTTTCGGGTTTGTTCGATACGTGAGTAGTTTGCAGGCGTGCTTAGACACCACCTTGCGGCGCTAGTCCGCTTCGTGTATTAGACATGGCAAGGCTTCAGATCTTCGCCACACCTCGGCTGTAATCTCTGATGTAACCTGCAGACGGAGGAAAAAAAGGGGGGTGGGGGAGACAGCATTCGCGCATATTCAAATACATGGATTCATAAGTCCTTTACTTACCTCTTACTCGTCTTTCCTCCTTGGGGCAGGGTCCCCGGGGATATGGTTTCTGGAGTCGAGGGGGGGTAGTGTGTCCATATAGGTCGTGTGCGGGGAAACGTAAAAAAGGAAACCAGAGGTGCTTAGTGCGAGGTATCTAGTCAAAGGATGTATCTCACTATCGGGATCCTTAAACCTCTTTCAACGCTGTGGCGTTCTAAGGTTCTTCGGTTCTGGGGTCAGCTCCGTTCCCTGATACTTTGGAACGTTGTACTTTATAACATTTACATTATTTTATTTCACCCTCCTTTTACATTCCCTCATTTACACCGTTCGTTTTACCCATCCTTGGAAGTCAAGGTCTTCCTCTACGCGAGAGTTCATGAGTCAGTCGCGTACTTTGAAGGCGGAGTGTCGTGTTGTCGATCCGATCCATCCTCCAGGGCTGGGCAACCATCTTCTTTTAACCTTAAAGAGAGAGCAGAGTAGGGTGCACAGAAAAGAACTTTCCCACCGATCCCACATTTTTTTAAAATAAAGCATGCAATACCCGTCCATAGTTTCAAAAACTTTATTTTGCAAAATCATTTCAGCATGAGGATTATGAGGGTGCGGTCGTATTTGGCCGGTCGTGGCAATGGCTAAAGTGCGTACAGTGGGGGGTGTCGTTTGCAGAAATAAAAACATCGGAAAGTTTTACTCATTCATTTGTAAGAAACTAAAACGTCTATTAATTGGCTGGGGGTTCGGGGGCATTTATTTTCATAATTTAGAAGCATAATCATAATAGTTGTAATCAGATTTCCTATATGCATACCGTACGTGTGCGTCGTAAATGAGGTTCACATCAGTTATAAAAATATAATACATTGTACATTTGTAATCAACATTTGTAACGGGGATCCTTTCATACTGTTCGTCGAGTGAGTTCTCCTTGTCTTTTCTAGCCAAGTGTACAAAGGATCATATAAAATCTCAGAACATCAAGTTTATATTAGTGCGAAGGAACACCACGAGGTGTTCGTAAGTTCCGATTGATACCAGCGCCATTTTGGGCGGGGCCGGCTCAGTCCGGAAGCAGCATCAGGGGGAAATGTTTCCCATTACTGGCAGTTTGGACCAGAGTCCTTTTCGGCAGTTCTAGAATTCATGCTAACAGAAGGAGTGGCAATGTCATGTTTGTTTCGTTGGCGATCAAGGCAGCCGTCCCTTACCGGAAGCCTGCAAAGGCCGAAGGTTCCGCCGGGGACCTTTGTAGGATCTTCAAGGCTGCGGAGATGCTGTCGGAGATGGGGGCTCGTGCTCCAGGGGGCAAATGTTCGAGTTATATTGCTGGTCAAAGTTACTCTAGTGGCCGGGGCCCGCCTTCCAGCGGACCCAGACGCCATTTTGAGGCCCTACAGGGGCCACTCTCGTCGAGTTTGCAAGAGTGGGAGAGATCCTTCGGAGTGAAAGGAAGAGGTCCCTGTTGTGTGAAAGCGGGACGTTCAGCTGGGGTGCAGCTGTGATGCCCCCACCTTGGGGGGGGGCGAGGGAGACTCGTTCGCATCGTCTCCTTCTCCCGGTGCACTCCATGCCGCTCCTTTTCATCGCCCCGCATGAAGGTCTCTCCACATCCAGTGTTCCCCAAGTCTTGTGCTCAGTGCTGTGGGAGCATGGCCACCATTGCACGTTCGGTGCTGCGCAAGTACCGGGGTGCCACCATGGTGTGTTCGGCGCTGTGGAAGTATTGGCACCATCGCCTGACTGGGGGTGTTCGGCGTCGGGCCGGGGGCTGGGAAACCTCCTATCGGTGGAGGTGGGAGAGGCTCGTCCGCGTCGCCTCTCCCTCCCAGCCCAACTTTGGACAAATTGTTGTGGAGGTACGTGCAGGACATCCCGCCGTCCAGGGCTGCTGCGGCTGTGACGGAAGAGAAAAGGAAGAGGTGCCTCGTTCTTCTCTGGACATGTGGCGGGACTACTTAAGTCTATCCAGGCCCGTTGCGGCTGGCCGAGGAGACATGTGGCGGAACTACCTACAACTGCCCAGGCTGCTGGCTCCTGCCTCTCCTCCGGCTCCCCCATGCGTTAAGATTTCCTGACCAAGAGTTGGCGGCCAGGCCCGCCTTATATGGGTTGCCGTTGGTTGGGCGTAGCCGTAACCCTGCCCTACTTTGGAAGGTTCCAGAATGGGGGTGGGCGAATGTTCTGTTTGACTTTCATTTTCTACAGTTTACCGTTATTATTCCTTGTTTGTTGTGCTAAATTAAAAGTTCAAGTTCATTAATGGTCTACGGATTTTGTTTTACCATTTCTTTCTTTCCAGGTTGTTTTTATGCTAAGTTTCTGCTAACAGAGGTTGAGTAACACGGAAACACGTGTAGAGGGATGACGCAGATTTGTACATTACATACACACAAACTCAGACGGGGGACAGTACAAGTACGACATACAAAGACCCAAGACGAATATAAAACAGTTATTGGTCATAATTATCTCTTTCTGTCTGTGAATTTGAAACGAGGTTGGGTTCCCGTCTTGACGTTGCCCGACCTAGGAGAACTTGAGCATGCCGCTGAAATTGTCCTGGCGAAATCTGTGCCATCGGGCATAATCAAACGTGGTGGTTCTGTCTGGTCTGTCTATGTAAGTCGGGTTCTTCTTTGTCTCGCGCTTTTTCTCGTACTGCCGGTCTGTCGTTCCTGTCGGCCCTTTGCCTTTACTCACGCTCAGTAGAGTCGGGCATTGGGCTTTCCAGTGTCCGACATACCTACAAAAAGCGCATTGGTTTGGCCCTAAGTCTGGTCGTCTTTTGCATAGTGTCGGGGGATAAGTTGTGGGTAGCGGTGTCCTGGGGTTGTCCTGTCGGTATATTTCTCTACTTGGTTTGTCCTCGTCTTTTCTCTGTCGTTGCATAGCCTCTCTGCGCCACATACCGAGACTGTCGAGCATAATTGGCGTTGTCTTATTATTTCGAAGGGCTATTTCTAACGTTTCTATTTTATCAAGGTCAAAGGATCCTGCCAGTGGCCACTGTTTGTCTTGACTCTCTTCGGTATACCTGTGCCACAATTTATTATAGGCTATGGTGACTAATCCATAGTTTATGAACATGTCCTTATTAGGGGTGCCTTCTAGTGGAGCTATATGGTCCACCTCTAATACACGGTCCGGGCTAAACAGGCTATTAATCAGTGGGGAGAAGACAGACATGACGGCTCGTAACGAGGGACTAAAAAGTCAGCACTGCCTATCTTATCACTAGGTGCAAAGACTGTACAGAATATTTCTATTCAACGTTGTTTGCAGGCAGTGAATACCTCATGGATCAAAAATAACAAAAAGACCAATAAATAACAATGGGGAGAATGAGTAGGTCCGCAAAGATCTGCGTTACCTACCCTTTTCACTATCTGCAAAAAGGGTGGTCTCTTCCCTGTTTGCAGACAGGGAATCTCCAGGAAACAATAGTTTTGCGAACAACAGTTCAGTTTCAAGTAATTATTGAGTGGGGGAGAAAAAATAAGCACGGCTGCTGCCCTACCTATCCTCCACTGCTTGCAAAGAGAGAGCCCGTTGTTTCTCCGTTTGTAGACAGTGAATCTCCAAATAAATAAAGAGCAATACTAGTATTTTTAAACAATCAAACAATCAAGCAAGCGTTTCGCAACTTGTCGTGATTACACGACCTTACCCGGACCATGTGGACAGTTTCTTGTCTTCCGAATCCAGCGCCCGATCGTCCTCTTTTTCTCGTATTTCTCACGGCACTCCTGATGGTCCCCAGTCAGGACCGTAGATCACTCGAGAGAGGTCTGTTCGGAACTAGTGAAGTTCGGATGATCGGCTGCCAGACGAGGGTCTATTGGGCAAGAGCTCTCCCGATCGTTGCAGTCGTTCACTCTGTCGTCGGGACCTCTCCCACTGGATCCACGAGTCGCTGATGGGCCCCACGCTTGGGACGCCAATTGTTAAAACCTGAGTCGGGTCGGGGACAATCGATATTTGCCCGGCGGTATTGCCTCTGTGACCCTCTAGTTATTTAATCAATGAAGAGGCAGGCGCTGGAGACTGGAAAGCAGGAAACAAGGTTTTTATTCTCTCCGGAGGAGAACACAACGAAACGGACAGAAGGTATCGTTCTGAGGTGCTCTAGATACATTTCTGAGGCCTGGCCTCTTATACACTGGTTTATGACTTTATTGTAGATTACACATTCATGTTAAAGCTTTGATGTATGGAAAAGACATTCCCGGAACTCCCCTTTGGGCCCGTTCCCACACACATTTACAGTTGAAGTCCCCACCCTAGTCACAACAGGTGATGAGTATCGCGCAGCTGGATATTCCGCCGATTCACGGAATGTGGGGGGTTTGATCGGGTCTCATGGAGTGGGGGCTTTGATCAACCCGGGGATCCTTTGATGGGGGAAGCTTTCTATTGTACGGGGAGGGGCAAGGGATGGTATCGGCAGAGCTGGGTGTCGGCCTGGGAACGGGGAAGACAAAACGGGCACACGGGGAAAAAGGGGGTTTGCATCTAAGGGCCGGAGATCATGAAAGGGAAGCAGGGAGGTGTCGCGCTGGGAACAGGATGAGGGCCTGGGGCAGAGCAGCGCCGAAGAGGGGTTTATGACTCAAGGCAGGTGCAAGCAGGGGGTGGTCAGCGTGCGGGCTTAGTGAAGGCGAAAGGCTATGTCAGGGGCCAGCGGCATGCAAAAGGGTTCGTTCTGATCGGGGCATCTAAAAAAATGGCGGGCGCGCACGACAAAAGTGTGGCATCAGGGGGAGAGACAAGATGGCGCAGATAATGTTCACCAAAACGTACTAATTTTCAACAGGACTACCATCAGTCATGACGAGGTTCCAGGGGCTCCACTCTCAGGCTCTAGAAATGTTTCCCTTGGATTTTCAGGAAAGCCTATTGTTAATGAAATATCGAAACCAGTTACTCTAGAAGTTGGTCCATTGTCCCGAACTACAGACTTGTTACTCACGAAATCATGTCCAGAAAATTTATTAGGCATTAAAACTCTGAAAGAATTAGGAGCCGTCATATGTTGCTCCCCAGAAGGTGTACGACTGTTTCTGCGTGATTTTAAAGGTCATTATGTATTACGTGATTTTGATCCAAGATTATTGAATGTACCACAGCATTTATTGGCGCAAGGTCCAACTGATGTAGGTTGTATGCATATCACACCCCATCGTGTCACTCTGAAGAAAGGTGTTGTATTACCACGAATCCGACAGTACAAATTGCCACCTGAGGCTGTAGCAGCCTTATCCAAAATTATTGACGAACTGATTGTTCACGGAGTGGTTGTAGAAACTGACTCCAATGTATGTAATTCTCCTATCATTCCGATTCTGAAACGTACTGATCCAAATGCACCTCCAGTTTATTGATTAGTGATTGACCTTCGAGAACTTAATAAATGTATCATACCCCAGTACCCAGTGGTTCCAGATATTTCTTCCCTATTGACAGCCATTGATTCCGAAGCTACGTTCTTCACTGTTATCGATCTCAAGAACGCATTCTTTAGTGTCCCCATTCATCCAGACAGCCAGTTCCTTTTCGGATTCTGTTTAAATGGAAGAAGCTATAAATTCACACGAGCACCTCAAGGTTTCACAGAAAGTCCTAGCATTTACAGTCAAGCACTTAAAAGACAACTAGACAATATTCACATGCCAACTGACACTGCCCTGCTCCAGTATGTCGATGATCTATTGATTACTGCCCGTTCTGAACGTGACTGCGAACGTGCGTCACTTACAGTCTTGTATTTCCTGGCCGAGATGGGGCACAAGGTGTCCCCTTCCAAATTGCAATTCTGTGTCCAGCAAGTGGTCTACTTAGGACACTTACTGTCCAAGAGGGGTAGGCAGTTGACACCTGACCGTATCCAGTTAATAGCACATCTTCCACAGCCCAAGACACAGAAGGAGGTACGAGCTTTTATCGGCCTCACTTCTTACTGCAGACAATGGATTCCTCAGTACGCATATCTAGCCAAGCCACTGATACAGTTAACGACACAGGAGGCAGCCGTATCGACTGTCCTCCCTTGGACCCAGGAACATACACTTGTTTTTAATGAGTTAAAGAAAGCTTTATGCCAAGCACCTGTTCTAGCAACACCGAACTACAGTAAGCCTTTTACACTTTTTGTCACTGAACGTGATGGTACTGCATTATCTGTTCTCACACAAGATCAAGCAGGACAATACAAGCCCTGTGCTTATTTTTCTAGCACATTAGATCCGGTGGCCCAGGCTCTGCCTGCGTGCCTCAAGTCAGTTGCAGCCACAGCTCTAGCTATCAGACAAAGTGATTCCATAGTGTTAGGACACTCCCTGACAGTACAAGTTCCACACTCCGTGGAAGTTCTTTTAAACCGAACACAGACTCAACACTTGACAATTGCACGTTTAACAGGTTATGAACTGACACTGTTTCAGCCACACATAGAAATCAGACGCTGCAACATTTTAAATCCCGCTACACTGTTACCGTCAGTTACCTCAAATCCTGCCACACATGACTGTGTGGAAGTTGTTAATACCATGACAAAGCCAAGACAAGACTTGACAGACATTGCATTACCTGATCCCTACCTGACACTTTACGTGGATGGTTCATGTATGAGAACAAGTACAGGAGAACTAGTAGCCGCGTATGCAGTGACTACTGAAACCGAAGTTATAGAAACACATCGTATTGACACCCTGTCTACTCAAGCAGCAGAGCTTGTCGCTCTGACCCAAGCCTGCATACGTGCCAAGAACCTGAAAGTTAACATATACACAGATTCACGTTATGCATTCGGAGTCGTACACGACTTTGGAGTGCTCTGGCAAGAAAGAGGTTTTATGACTTCTCATGGAACCAAGATTCAGCATGGCCCCCTCATTCAAGCTCTGTTAGATGCAATACATCTACCGACAGCTATCGCTATTATGAAGTGCAAGGCACATACGAAAGTCACTGACATCATTTCCCAGGGTAACGATCTAGCAGATCGAACAGCCAAGCTCACAGCTCAGACCCCAGACATTCCAGTTAACCCGACACAGACACACATTCCAGATCAGACTACTTGCATGACAGTTAAGGACCCTACACAAGATGTAATAGATATACAGTTACATGCTACTCCAGATGAAATCAAGAAATGGTTTGAAAAAGGAGGGGTCCAGACAGATCAAGGTTGGTTGACGAAGGGAAAAGCCACATGGTTTCTCCCCGACTCTATGGTTCAAGTCATTATTAACACTGCACATAGTCCAGCACACTTAGGAGAAAAAGCCATGCTAGACAGTATTCAGAACCTCTGGTTCAACAAGCATTTACGAGCAGCAGCCAAGCAGAAAGTGCGTACCTGCATGATCTGTTGTCTGTTCAATCCAGGTAAAGGTGTCCCGGTGGAACAAGGTGGATTCCATCCTCCTGACCACCCTTTTGAAGTCCTCCGTCGGGGTCCGGTTTTGAGGATATGCTAGGTGGCAGACGTGGGCTGAGAGCGTTGAGGGCGATGTGCCAGGTACGCTCCAACCCCCCTCCCGAGACCCATGGTGCAAATAGCGCCATTCTATAAAGTGCAGATACTCTCCTGACTTTGGAGAATTTTTGGAATGAGCTAATCGCTCTTCCACATTTTTATGCACTTTTCACCCCCCTTTTGATTTTTCACTTTCACGTCCCCAGGTTAGGGTGGACGATTAGAGAGTCCATACCGCCGGGGTTTATTGAGTCCTGACGAATGCCTAGGTAAATCTAAACCACTGTAAGGCAGAAACATGTTGACTGACTAATTTAAAGAACTCTGAATTAACCATACCATTACCTTGGCATAACATTCAGACACATAGTTCTTTTCTTCACCTTTGTTCGTCTCTTAGGGATCACATATTAAAATAATTTTTTAGATACCCTTTTGGCACTTTTAATATATACCTCACCGCACGCCCTATACACACACAACCAGCTCCGCAGTCTCCTGGCGTCGTAGCACACCGAAGAGGCACTCGGCCTCTTTGGTGGGGCCCGATGATGAAGCATGACACCAACCAGGTCGGTGTGTGAGGGCCTTCTAAACCACCCAGAGTGGATGTGTGACTCCTGAGTGGCTTTGCTCCTTTTCTGTGGCTTATGAAGCTCACATAACCTCTCTTCTTTTGTTGATTTATACTGAACCGGGGACTAAGAGAGAGTTCCTTTAATCTCCCTGCCTCTCCTATTGTTGACTTGTTTTGAATATATGCATGCACCAGCCTTAGTGTCAAGTAGCCTTTGCCCTGATAACTGTTAGATTCTATCAACATGTACTCCAAACACCAGATACCAGATATGCTATAGGTACATGTCGTTCTGACATCGCAGACTTTAGTCTCCTCTTCTAGTGCAGAAGTCATAGCCCCCAGTTCTCCCCGGTAACACGTCATTGCCCGTTTGCGCGCACCACTAGGTTAAAGGTCCCAGCTGCTCAGGTAGCCCCCTCCATGTCTCCGCCCATTCATGACACTTCTGTGACGTTCTCATCACATGTCTACGTGCACGCCCTGTGCACGCCTTCTTTTCACGCCTATGTCTTCTTATCTTACGCTTGTCACTAGTTACGCCTACTGTATGTAATGTAATTGAAATGTCTTACTATATATATGTTGAATTGTGATGAAAACGTGTGCAGCTGCCTCTCCATTTTATTTCAGGCTGTCCCGATCCAGTCCCTTCCCTTTTGCCTGAATAAAGCCCTTTCGACTCGGATACATCGGATCCTGCCTCTTATTTATTGAGCTATCTGTTATTGTTAATGCATTCAAAAATAGTACCGGTATTTAATTATTTATTTACCACAAAATGGCGCCCGAATAGGGACGAGCCCCTTCCTCACGCGCTGGCGATGCAACGCCGGTCCCCTGACCCTCTGCAGCCGTGACGGAACCATACCGTGCACGTGCAGATATTTCTGCTTCAAGTCTCCCTCAGGCCCACGGAGGAGACGGAGACTGCGGTCCGACATCCAGACGAAGCGGTGTGGAATGCGGTTCGTCCCGACCAGAGCCCAAGCCGAGAGAACAAGGTCCGAAGTATCCGGAGGCCCACCTGTTTCTGAAGCCCGAAGTTCGTAGTCCGACGTCGTAGCAGTCCAGTCCAGTCCGAGGCCTTCCAGTTTCTGCTTCCCGGTGAGTACCGTTGCGGGGAAGTATCTAGACAGGATCATTAGTTTGTTCCTGGTCCGATGGGTTTGGGTACGCAGATCCAGTCCGACGTGCCCACCTAGGTGGGTACGGTATGACGTGTCTCTTTATGGGACCGGTATGTTCTGTACTGTTTTAGCAGTGCATCCAGTAATTCTAGTAAGTCCGTTCTCGAGAAATTCATGTGTTCTGTTTTCAGTGTATCAGGTAGTATTCTGTTCGAACTGTTATTTATGTATTTTTATGTCGTGGTATGAGTGATTTGTTTGCCATTTTATTACTGTGATTATTGTGTATTGTGTTCGCAAGTAAGCTTCTGAAAATGCCTCTGTTCTCGAAATTACGTCAGATAAAGACCAGAAAAGGGTTACTCGAAGAAGCAGTTCCTGTCCCCCCTAGGGACAGTCCTGGACATTTTATGTATCACAAGCATGGCTTAGATGCCATATTATATCTAGACTTATGGTCAGATTACACGAAAGATCTTGAAGAGAAATATAGATGGCCTGTATCAGGTACATGGGATGCCGAGTGCATCATGCGAGTAGAAGAAGCATTATGGAAAAAGAAAGCCAGACAGTCCCAGAAAGATGCCATCGAGTTATGGCGCAAAGAATCTCATAAAAGAACCGAAAAAGAATTCAGAAAAACAGAATTAGGTAGAGAATCCTCAGAAAAAGCCCAAGAAAGGGAATTAATCGAAGAAGGTGAACGAGTTAGAACAGAACAGTCAGACAGACAGAGAAATGCCCTTATTAAAGGTATGTATCCTCTTCTTGCCGAGGGCTTGCCAAGGGCAACCCCGGAAGTACCCTGTAATTTACCGCCACCATTGGTCCCGATTAAGCTACGTCACAAACCGACCGCAGCTGAAATTTTTCTTTCGTCCTATTTGGACGACACAGTCCCAGAATATGCAAATCCTATTCCGCCTGCTCACCCACAGCCTCCCGTTAATAATGTAATTCCTGTTCCTCCAGTCACTGGTCCCGTGGGTCAAGTTAATGTGCCAGCACCCCCGGACCAGCCCACAGTAAATGTACCCGCCTTGCCAGTTACTTTACCAGCACGTACAGTATTCCCTGACGATTCTAGTCTAGATGCAGCAGGGGGAAGTGCTCCTAACACCCCGCCTCAAGCAAGACGACTGACCCTGCATGATATAGCGTTACAGCGTACGCCAAAAGTGGCTACATACACAGATCTCAAGCGACTTCTTACTGACTGTATATATGATCCAGTCCCAGGCGAAGATCACATGATCTTATATTCAGTACGTTTAAGACGGGTTGCCAGCTTTTTGATCACCCTGCCCGATATGAAGGAACATCTAAACAGAATATATCGTTTTATCCGTACAGGAGAGAATCCAGGAAGTATTCACGAAGCTATGTCACAGAGGAAAGCCGAGGTTCAACTTATGATTTTAAAGTTTTTGATTAATTGTTTAATAAGAGAGCAAGATTACCCAGATAAAAATCAAGACGAGATGAAAGCCCTGACCAGGTGGAGTGACAATATAGCCGAGGGAAAACACAAGACACAAGGTAGTGTAGAGAGTATGTACAAGAAAATTCGTAAGGAAATAATATGTATACACCAGAAGGAGGAAGAAAAACGAGCAACCGAGAAAGAGTATGACTCTTCTAGTGAAGAGGTAGACAGCGAGAATCCCTCCAGAATAGCGTATGTAGGTAGAACTAGACTTTCCGACCGACATTCACGCCTAGATTACAAGAAAATTTTTCCTCCTCCAGCACCAGAACAGTGTTCTCTTGAGCAAGTATTCCAGGCCACCGATCAAATTCTGAAATCACGAATAGGTTATAGCGAGCTTAGTACCATGCACGAACAAGAACTAGCCCGATCAGCAGTCCGATGGACTAGTGACTCGACCACGTTTCCAGATGAAATAGTGGCTCAAATGTTTCTGAAACTGCCCCCAGCCGAGCAACGTCTGGTGGGTACGTATATGATCCAGCACCTCATTACATTGTATGAGGAACAGCATTCTGATCCAGGTCCTCTACATGATGTATTAAACGAGTTACTCCAGCACAGATGGAAAGGTCTAGGTACCGATTTAATTAGCGTCATATTAGAACAGCGCCACAAATACAGAACTTTTCTGAATCCACATTTTGTTCCCGTCTCACCCCCAGAAAGAAAATCATTCTACATAGACAGACAGAATCCGTTACGAGAAGTACATCCAGTTAAAGGAGAAGATGGTGGTCTAAAACGAGTATTTGTTTACACCCCTATCACGAAAATAGAACTCTTGGAAATGAAAAAGTTAATTCCCTGTCATGATAAAGATCCAGCAGGGTTTCACTGTGAATTAAAAGACATGCTCCGTATGGGAGAATACACGTATCCTGATATCATTAAAATGTTAAAGGTCTTGTTGCCTGCGGGCATATATGAAAAACTCAAAGAAAAAGAATGGGAGGTGGGAG
Source organism: Lissotriton helveticus (assembly GCF_964261635.1). Lineage (NCBI taxonomy): Eukaryota > Metazoa > Chordata > Amphibia > Caudata > Salamandridae > Lissotriton > Lissotriton helveticus. The sequence goes on along the minus strand of NC_136064.1, from coordinate 102,495,896 downwards.
AGAAAAAGATAGATTGGACAGCATTAGAAACTGAAGATAATACACGAGTACCAGGTACCGGTCTTGGGGATAAAGCTAAAGCTCTGCCCGAATTGTTAATACAAGTTTTGCCAAGATTACTAGCCACGAAAAAGGAAGATTGGGATGCCATCTCAGCCTGTAAACAGAAACAAGACGAAGATACTAGTGATTTTTATTCTAGATTTGAGAAATGTTTCATTATTAATAGTGGTCTGAAAACAAGTAGTGAATCGTATCCCCATCTTTTTGTTACCAAACTAGTCGAGAACTCAAGTCCACAAGTTAAGAATCGAGTACTGAAAGTCGAAAGTACCTGGCAAGCTAATACTCCGTCACAGATGCTCCAGATGCTACAGTACCACCAGAACAGAATTAGGGAAGAGCAGGAACACGAAAGGAGACGTATGAAAGACACGAAAATGAAAGTATTAGTTGCACAGTCTGTTCCACAAGACAGTCAGAAGAGGGGTCCGAATCCAGCCAGTCATCCTGCAGCTCCCGTTAAAGGGACATGCAATTACTGTAAACAGTCAGGTCATTATATAAACGAATGTGCAGTTCTGAAACACAACATAGCTACTGGTAAAACAAAAGAGAGACCACGTCCGCCTAGACAAGAACAAGTTGCACAGAATTCCCAGACACCGCAGAATGCACAACAGACAGTTACAGTACCGCAGCCTATAGCTGCAACACAGCATGTTACACAACAGATGTACCAGTATGCACAGTCCGAGTATCCAGAATACCAGCCATATTCATGAAACAGCCTAGAGAGGGAGGTAGGCTTGCCTCTCATCGAGATTCCTGTAGATCAAGAGGGTCCCTATGTACACAGTCAAGTATTAGGGAAAGACAGAAAGTTTCTGATTGATACAGGGGCAAGTAGGACTACCATCAGTCATGACGAGGTTCCAGGGGCTCCACTCTCAGGCTCTAGAAATGTTTCCCTTGGATTTTCAGGAAAGCCTATTGTTAATGAAATATCGAAACCAGTTACTCTAGAAGTTGGTCCATTGTCCCGAACTACAGACTTGTTACTCACGAAATCATGTCCAGAAAATTTATTAGGCATTAAAACTCTGAAAGAATTAGGAGCCGTCATATGTTGCTCCCCAGAAGGTGTACGACTGTTTCTGCGTGATTTTAAAGGTCATTATGTATTACGTGATTTTGATCCAAGATTATTGAATGTACCACAGCATTTATGGGCGCAAGGTCCAACTGATGTAGGTTGTATGCATATCACACCCCATCGTGTCACTCTGAAGAAAGGTGTTGTATTACCACGAATCCGACAGTACAAATTGCCACCTGAGGCTGTAGCAGCCTTATCCAAAATTATTGACGAACTGATTGTTCACGGAGTGGTTGTAGAAACTGACTCCAATGTATGTAATTCTCCTATCATTCCGATTCTGAAACGTACTGATCCAAATGCACCTCCAGTTTATCGATTAGTGATTGACCTTCGAGAACTTAATAAATGTATCATACCCCAGTACCCAGTGGTTCCAGATATTTCTTCCCTATTGACAGCCATTGATTCCGAAGCTACGTTCTTCACTGTTATCGATCTCAAGAACGCATTCTTTAGTGTCCCCATTCATCCAGACAGCCAGTTCCTTTTCGGATTCTGTTTAAATGGAAGAAGCTATAAATTCACACGAGCACCTCAAGGTTTCACAGAAAGTCCTAGCATTTACAGTCAAGCACTTAAAAGACAACTAGACAATATTCACATGCCAACTGACACTGCCCTGCTCCAGTATGTCGATGATCTATTGATTACTGCCCGTTCTGAACGTGACTGCGAACGTGCGTCACTTACAGTCTTGTATTTCCTGGCCGAGATGGGGCACAAGGTGTCCCCTTCCAAATTGCAATTCTGTGTCCAGCAAGTTGTCTACTTAGGACACTTACTGTCCAAGAGGGGTAGGCAGTTGACACCTGACCGTATCCAGTTAATAGCACATCTTCCAAAAGCCCAAGACACAGAAGGAGGTACGAGCTTTTATCGGCCTCACTTCTTACTGCAGACAATGGATTCCTCAGTACGCATATCTAGCCAAGCCACTGATACAGTTAACGACACAGGAGGCAGCCGTATCGACTGTCCTCCCTTGGACCCAGGAACATACACTTGTTTTTAATGAGTTAAAGAAAGCTTTATGCCAAGCACCTGTTCTAGCAACACCGAACTACAGTAAGCCTTTTACACTTTTTGTCACTGAACGTGATGGTACTGCATTATCTGTTCTCACACAAGATCAAGCAGGACAATACAAGCCCTGTGCTTATTTTTCTAGCACATTAGATCCGGTGGCCCAGGCTCTGCCTGCGTGCCTCAAGTCAGTTGCAGCCACAGCTCTAGCTATCAGACAAAGTGATTCCATAGTGTTAGGACACTCCCTGACAGTACAAGTTCCACACTCCGTGGAAGTTCTTTTAAACCGAACACAGACTCAACACTTGACAATTGCACGTTTAACAGGTTATGAACTGACACTGTTTCAGCCACACATAGAAATCAGACGCTGCAACATTTTAAATCCCGCTACACTGTTACCGTCAGTTACCTCAAATCCTGCCACACATGACTGTGTGGAAGTTGTTAATACCATGACAAAGCCAAGAGAAGACTTGACAGACATTGCATTACCTGATCCCGACCTGACACTTTACGTGGATGGTTCATGTATGAGAACAAGTACAGGAGAACTAGTAGCCGCGTATGCAGTGACTACTGAAACCGAAGTTATAGAAACACATCGTATTGACACCCTGTCTACTCAAGCAGCAGAGCTTGTCGCTCTGACCCAAGCCTGCATACGTGCCAAGAACCTGAAAGTTAACATATACACAGATTCACGTTATGCATTCGGAGTCATACACGACTTTGGAGTGCTCTGGCAAGAAAGAGGTTTTATGACTTCTCATGGAACCAAGATTCAGCATGGCCCCCTCATTCAAGCTTTGTTAGATGCAATACATCTACCGACAGCTATCGCTATTATGAAGTGCAAGGCACATACGAAAGTCACTGACATCATTTCCCAGGGTAACGATCTAGCAGATCGAACAGCCAAGCTCACAGCTCAGACCCCAGACATTCCAGTTAACCCGACACAGACACACATTCCAGATCAGACTACTTGCATGACAGTTAAGGACCCTACACAAGATGTAATAGATATACAGTTACATGCTACTCCAGATGAAATCAAGAAATGGTTTGAAAAAGGAGGGGTCCAGACAGATCAAGGTTGGTTGACGAAGGGAAAAGCCACATGGTTTCTCCCCGACTCTATGGTTCAAGTCATTATTAACACTGCACATAGTCCAGCACACTTAGGAGAAAAAGCCATGCTAGACAGTATTCAGAACCTCTGGTTCAACAAGCATTTACGAGCAGCAGCCAAGCAGAAAGTGCGTACCTGCATGATCTGTTGTCTGTTCAATCCAGGTAAAGGTGTCCCGGTGGAACAAGGTGGATTCCATCCTCCTGACCACCCTTTTGAAGTCCTCCAGATGGATTATATTCAGATGGAGCGATGTCGAGGTTTCAAGTATGTCCTCGTAGTTGTATGTGCTTTGTCCAGGTGGACAGAAGCATATCCAGTTCCAGATTACACAGCTGCGACCACTGCCAGGCAGTTGGTTCGTGAGTATTTTCCCCGCTATGGATTACCGAGGGTCGTGTATTCAGATAACGGCCAGCCATTCTCATCCGAGCTCATGAAACAAGTATCACTTCTGTTAGGGTACCAGTGGAAGTTCCATTGTGTACGCCATCCTGAAGCAGCCGGTCTCGTAGAGAGACATAACCAGACTCTGAAAATCCGAATTGCTAAAGTATGTGCCGAGAAAGGTGTAGATTGGTTGGTAGCACTGCCAGTCGCCCTTTTTTATATGAGAATGGTCGCTCATTCCCGTTCAGGTCTATCTCCGTATGAGATAGTGTTTGGTCGTCCCCCAAACATGTGGGGTACACCTAGACCACGTACCATTACCGATGTTGACAGTAATATGCTGACAGATTACCTTGCCTCCTTGATGTCTGCACTACAATCTTGTCGTTCACAGGTTGCCGCTGCTTTTCCAGACAACACCGAAGTGAAACCGCATGAAGTCGTTCCAGGAAATTTCATGTTGGTTCGCAATTTTGATCGTTCAAGTCCGCTGGAGCCCCGCTGGAAGGAGCCCCGTCTCGTTCTCCTCACCACCCGGACAGCAGTGAAAGTGGAAAACCGAAAAGGCTGGCTACACTCCAGCCATGTCAAGAAGTTTCATGGACTCAAACCAAAGACTTTTCTTAAAGACTGCCCCGTTCTCAAGGACTGCCCAGACTCTGAATCCAAACTTCCCCTGTTAGAGAAAACTCCGCAGCAGGAGTATAAATAGAAATTAAGGTCTAGTAAGTCAGCCAGTTTAATTGTCTAAATCCCTCTCGGGTGAAACGGTTAGACAGGTTCCTGACATGTATGAGATAGACCCACACAGTGAGAGAGTTAGTCAAAACTCTAAGAGATGTATCATTACTCTGTTCTTTCTATTATTTCTGAGTCTTATGGTTACTTGCATAAGTTATGCTTTACATTTATGTTTTCCTATTTCACATGTACATATGTTTTCTAATGTTACAGTAGAGCACACATTTAGTGACCTGCCTCCTCACGAGTTACCCTATCGTATTGCTATGCGTAATAATACTTTTATCCGAATGCTACACTATTCACACCAGACCAGCAATGCCACTAATTGTTGGGTGTGTGGTCGACTCCCCCCTTTCCAGACACCGAAGGGAGTTCTGCCACTCTTTCCCTATCCGTTTTCACATAATGGTTCGTGTGGAGCATGGTCCACGTTAACGTCATCCTCAACTGATATGTCCCTTCTGAATAATACATGTTTTCCAGACAAGGAAGGACTTTCCCATAGAACAGGATTAGATCTAGAAAATGAAGTATATGATCTAGGTAATTATTCCTCGAATTTCATGGTCTTGAATGTTCAGTCCGAGACTACTCCAGACTTACCTGCTATTTCAGTTCTACCAGTCAAAGGCGAATTATGTGTCAGAAAAAATGGTTCCGCACACGTAGGTCATAGTGATTGTACTACTGTGGTCGAGTATAGTGACAGTGGGAAATCTATTTTCAAAGCCTCACGTCATTCTTATTTTGTTTGTGGTCAGACCGCATATGTTCGTCTGCCCCTCGATTGGGATGGAACATGTTACATTGCCTTCCTACTGCCACCAGTTTTTCTAGCCCCATCTGATTATCACAGAAACACACATCTAGTACACGTTAGACATAGAAGGGAGACCGAGTCCCCAATTGTCGATCAAACTGAAACTGCTCTAGAACAATATCAAGACTTCAATAACGGTTTCTTTTTCTTCATGGGTCCTGTCCAGAATAGTAAGTTAATACGTAGGTTAACCAGAACCCTTGAAGCAGTAGTGAATGAGACTACTTCCGCTCTTGGGGCCCGATTCACAGAATGAACTTAAGACAAAATCCTAAACTTACTACAATTTGGTATTCACAGAATGCACTTACTACAATTTGGTATTCACAGAATGCACTTAGTACTTTCGGGATTCACAGAATAAACTTACTACTTTCGGGATTCACAGAATAAACTTACTACTTTCGGGATTCACAGATTTGATTTAAGACTACTAACTTTACGTCCGCCGCCGGGGAGTAATTTACGGCCCGTAATCGTAATTTACGCCATTGTGGCGTATATTACGATCACGGGGCGTATATTACGATTACGGGGCGTATGTTACGATTACGGGGCGTATTTTACGATTGCGGGGCGTACTTTACGATTTTTGGCCGTTGGGCATTAGCCAAGGGGAAACACCTGGCCAAGGTCCACCCATCCCCCAACAAGGATCAGCTGACACACAGCAGCCAATCCCTGGCCTGCTGCATGTATGAAAGCAGAGCAGACACTAACAATCCCTTTTCAGGATGTCACTGAACGTGTTTGTAGCACTACCCCTTGCCATGCGGCAAAACTACTTGCGGAGGAGGAGAAGAGCAGAGAGGGTCTACAGGCAGAGGGTCAACATATTTGGAATGTCTAGCCAGGATGTAAGGGCCAGGTACCGTTTCCCACCTGAAGTCATCTTGGATATGATATGTGAGTGGGAGCAGGAACTTGACTCTGTGACCTGCTGCTCACATGCAATACCAGCATACCTCAAGATCCTTTCTGCCCTCCACTTCTTTGCTACTGGGTCCTTCCAAAGGGTCACCAGTGACCATGTGGGCATTTCCCAGGTGAGCCAGTCGCGGTGCCTGCATCAGGTACTGAGATGCATCACTGCTAGAGCCCCCAACTACATCCACATGCCATATACTTTGGCCATGAGACAAAGGGCAGCAAGAGATTTTTATCTCCCTGCACAATTTCCACGTGTGCTGGGTGCAATTGACTGTACCCATGTGGCCCTTCAGCCACCCCGCCACATTGCACACATCTTCTGCAACAGACACAGATGGTATTCCATCAATGTACAAGTTGTCTGTGATGCCAGTGGAAGGTTCATCAATGTGCATGCAGTGTTCCCAGGCAGTACACATGACAGCTTCATATTTCGCATGTCACCTCTTGCTCGGCGTATGGCTGCTGGAGAATTTGGTAACATGTGGCTACTGGGTAAGTATCAACCAATGAAAATGAGTGATATGCGTCATTGAAATGTCTGAATGCCCCCCAATAGTAATGATTGTACAATAAGATACATGGCCCAACAGACACTGCATGTATGAACGTATAGATCATGTCCTGTGAAAGTCAAAGAGTGAAATGTTAACAACTGCCCTTTATTCCCTCCTCAGGCGACGCTGGGTATGCACTCTCTCCACATCTCCTCACCCCTTACAGGCGTGCTAACACTGTACCTCAGCGTAGGTACAATAGGGCACACATACGTACTCGAGCCATCATCGAGCGCACTTTTGGACTGTTGAAGTCGCGATTCCGATGTCTCGACCGTACAGGGGGTGTGCTTCTGTACTCCCCAGTAGTCGTGTGCAAGATCATACTAGCCTGTTGTGTTTTGCACAACATTGCTGTAAAGCACGGCTTACACATGCCTCTCGAACCTCGACTAGCTCTGAATGTGGGAGACCGGGCTATTGCACATGACCGACGTCAGGGCATGCAAGTCCGTGATCAGCTTGTTGCCACGTATTTTGCATGAGCAACCTGTAGTGTCACGGCCAACATGTGGTTTGCTGTCTGTTGTCAATGATGAAATGTGGACAGACACAACAGTGTCCATAAATGCCACCCTGAGACGACTTTGCAAACCACACTAACTGCATGCAAATCACAGCTGCTGACAGAAGTCAAAAGGTGGATTGTGCCTCAGGTCATGTGCCCATGTCAGCAAGCAGCGTAGTGGACAGCCCTAAAACAAACTATTCACGCTGATGGCAAACAATACATGTCCTGACAGACATACCTGGACCTCATAAGGATGGGTCACCAATTCACAAAAGGTTTCATACTCAGGCCTATGCCCACTACAGATTTGACTCCCCCACAAACGATGGGCACAGAATGTGAGTGATGATGTCATGGGAGATTCATGCACCATGGGTCAGATTCACAATAACAGTTGCATCTCTGCCTATCAGCAGGGATGCCCCAGTAATTGTGCCTCACAGCAGACATCCCTTGCGCCATAGTGGATGTGCCGCATTTACAAAGCTGTGCGCTGTGGGCCAAGTATAGACAGAAGCGTGAAGCATATGCTGTGGTGAAGCACCACTGGAGTTGGGTCGCAAGCGCAATGCAGCTCCAGCAAGGCAAGCGGCGAGCCGATGCCTAACATGCAGCATCAATTCTTAGGCCTCCTACAAGCAGGCGCAGGGTTGTGACGCAGCATGGCCATGAAAATGACTGAGTGTAAAGTTGTAAATTTCACCCTGCCACTGTTCGGAGGTGTTTGTGTGCTGGAAGGCCCCCCCTGAGCAGGAATGCACAACTGCGGTCCAGGGCCTTACAATATGACACATTTCACAGATGCGTCATGTTGAAGATACCCCACAGCATGGAGGTGGCGAAGCGCTGCTGCGCCACCAAAGTTACACTACTGTGGCGCAATTGGTGCACACAGGGCTCGTATAGCTGCCCCCATATGTATCTGACATATCCACACCAATGTTACATAACACATCATTCAACTCTGATACTGAGTACTCAATATGAACTACATGTCCCATGATGCAAAGTATGAGATTAGGAAAGTGGGATGGATATTCTCAGCCCCCTACCCCCTGTCACTGCATAAATGACTTGAAATGACCTGTTCCCCCTTTTCATACATATTCATTAAACACACCTGCATTGTCATTTCACTTTCCCCTACATCAGATCAACAGGATGGCAGTGGATTTGTTTACTGAATATGGATGGTCCAGGATGAATACAAAATGGCTGCAATATACTTCCTGTGATGTATTTCCTGTCTCCCACTACCTGTATAACATTTCCTGTATGATATAATGTGTTCCGGGTCATTTTCGTAATTTACGGCACGAAATCGTAGTTTCCGGCGCCGCATCGTAATGCGCGTGCGCGTAAACTACGACCCGGAAGCGGAAACTACGATTTCGGGCCGTAAATTACGAAAATAAACTAGAACACATAATTTCATACAGGCAAGGCAATACATGAAGTGGGAGACAGGAAATACATCACAGGAAGTAGTTGGCAGCCATTTTGTGGTCATTCTGAGTCATCCTCTATCACTGATCAGATCCTCAGGCATCTTGCTGCTCTCATCTGACCTAATTCCCTATAATGGCTGAGGAATATGAGGAGAGAGCCCCCCCTTTCACAGACAGGGAATTGGACATCTTGGTGGAGGGGGTGCTGGAGAAATTCCCTCAGCTATATGGGGACCCTGAGCACCAGCTGAGCACTGCAGCCCGGGGCAGGCTATGGGCCAACATCGCCGAGCGCTGCAGTGCAGTGGGAGTGACCAGGAGGAGGCCAATGGCGTGCCGCAAACGCTGGGAGGACCTGAAGCGGTGGGCCCGTACCAAGGCTACCGAGCTGGCTGGCCTGTCCTCCCAGCACCATGTACATCGTCCTCGCCTGTCACCACTGTACAGGAGGGTCCTGCGAGCAGCTTGGCCGACCCTCCATGCTCAGCTGGAGGAGCACGAGCAGCATGGACCTAGTAAGTGCATCATATGCAATATGAGTCTGGGAGTATGATGTGAGTGAAACAGTGCTGTACCATTGTGTGTCCCATGCCTCCATTAGCCAATTGCATGTCCAAGCAGCAGGCACCAGGTTTCAAGAGGCACACTGTACTATAGAGGCCAGGGTGCATTTTGGGAGTTGTAGTATTCTCATGACAACTGGGTAAATGAGCCACACTCATGCATCCATATTGAATTCTGCTCTGCCAGCACCACTACAATTGAACCAAGTCAATCATAACAGATGTGTGCATTGGATGAGCGATGGTACAGAGACTGTCCAGTCTGCACATGGCAGGCCATAGGGGATTGGATGTTGTGATTAGCATTGCACCTGGAGCGTTGTGTTCCAATTGAGACAGTTCATCATGTGCTTTGGAGTCATGACAGATTTTGAGATCCTTGCATCACTCACAAGTTTACATAGTTTGGCAAGGTGTGTCCACTGACAGACGTCTCACCCTCAGTGGCCTATATGACTTTCACATGTACAGGTAGCTGTCACAACCGCCCACCACTGTTCAGCGGTGTACTGCACTACCTTGTAAGTCAAGTAAGGCACTATGTGGCACTGGATTGTCCGAAGATGTGTGGGGACATCAAACGGACAGACACACAATGTAGCTAGAGGAGTACTCCAGACCCCACGTGGATGTGTGACCCACATTTGTCTTGTCCCATATAATGCTACAAAGCAGATGACACTTGTCCAGACGTTAAATAGCTGCTAATCCATATCAATGGCCAATATCTATTATATCTGGACTCTTCATGTTCTCCTCTGGTGGACTTATAGTTGAACTGGCACATGCAGCAATGACACGACACACAGATCACAACAATGCCGAGGTTGCGGTTTGGATAATGCAGTTGCGCAAGCCACAATAATACACATGAGATATCCATGTAAGACTCAATTCAGTATATGACAGTGTGCATACATGTAATGTAAGTGCATGGACAGAATGGGGGTCGGGAGTACACTGCCTCACAGTCCCAGCACGGTTTGTCCCTTTGCATCCTGGTAAATGCAATACACAGTTCAAACTTACTTAGGAATAATCTGGAGCCATACACCATTTTTGCAGCTGACTTTGCTGTATATCTCTAGACACGTGTTCCTGGAATGAGTGCTTCATCAGTAGAGAGCTGCAGTTTCAGAGAGCAAAGTAAATCATCTGGGTTTGCTGTGTGCCTGTGAGTGCTACTGTGATCTGAGAGGAACTTGGCAGCATTCCCTGCAAACACAGATGATTCAGGAGTAAGTTAGTACTGTAAACAGCATTTACCCGGATGCAAAGGGGCAAACTGTGCTGGGACTGTGAGGCAGTGTGCTCCCAACCACCATTGAGTCCATAAGGACTGATGGGCAGATCAACAAGGCACCTGCGCCTCTGTGCACCGCCATAGGGTCACTTTAGTGACGCAGCGGCGGAGCACACAAAGCGCCATGCTGCAGGATTACTACAACGTGACGCATACGGTGCAGGATCGCATCCTAAAAGTGGCTGATTGAAACTACAAGATTTCACTCAGTTACTATTATGGCCAAGCAGATTGAAATCTACGCACCCGCTTGAAGCAGGTGTAAGGATTGCCGCAGCATGTCAGCACTCCAGCAAAGCCCGGCTATTCCACCGGGGATGCATCACACATCTGCCACCCAAGCGCTACGCCGTGCCGCTTTGTACATGCGGGCCATCGGGGGTGACGCACGGGTGGGCTGATGGGTAGCAACTCATCAGACACACCTCTGCTGATTAGCGAGATGTGCCAGTAGTTGTAAATCGGCCCCTGATAACTATACAGTGTGATCAGAGGCAAACAAATTCGGACCTAGGCTATTCAATGTATGTGTAGCGTCATGCATGGAACAACCACCACATCAGGATTTTGCTTACACTTCTGCAGGCACGGCTGGTGAGACAGGAGATCCGCAGGAACAAGTCCGGAGAAAGAGACCATCAGTTCGGCGGCGGCTAAACCCTCTTTCCACCAGCGATGAGGGAGAGGAGGAGGAAGAGGAGGAGGAGGAGGGGCCCTCAACATCTGCAGGCCAGGGGGTTTCACCCACCCGGGATGAAGAAGAACATGACACTGGTACTATGTCCCGGGTGGAGGCTGTAGACATTGAAGGGGGGGGTGAAGAACCGGACAACTCCGACCATGATGTGGGAGATGGCCACTCAGCCACACATACCTCACCAGTGGGTCAGGAAGAGGTGTACCCAGGGCAGGCTAATGTTCAACCTGGGCCTGCCATCAGCCCCTCCCTACCTCTAGCGTCCCCCATGCTATCGGGGGCTCCAGCTCAATCCCTTGATACCTGTCCCCCTCCTCATAGCCGCCGAGCCATACCCATCCGCTCCGGACCTGAGGCACCACAGCCCTTCTGGGTCCCCCCCCCCCCGTGCCGGTGCAGTTCCTCCCATGGCTGTGCCAGGGGACTTGAGTTGGATGGTCGAGGGTGAATCGGACATGTCCGCTCGCATCTTGCTACAGGTGTGTCTGGAGATACGCTCGATGCAAGCGCACATAGTCCGATCATTGGACAACCTCACCACCCAAGTCCAGTCCCAGAACACAGCCATTATGTCTTTCATCTCCCAAGTGCCTTCCCATACCACCGTCAATGTGTCCCCCTGTCCGTTGCCCCACACTGTTTCCCCCCATACTCCTCGTTTGTCACGTTCCCGTGTGGTGCCTGGTCCTGCATCAGCCAGCCGTGTGGATGTGTCCGACCCAGAGGATCTAGACATTGTGGTCCTGGAGGATGACCAGAAAGACACTTGACTGTTGGACGGAGACATTGTTTCGGACGGACATTTATTTTTCCCCTTGTGAATAGACTGGTTCCCATGACGCTACCTGACGTATTATATTTGTTTTGCCCCACCCAAATCCAAGTTCCATTCTCCTTCTGCATTAAGATCATCATTTGTTTTCCTTTCTCCCTTCCAAACGGACTGTTTGTTTGTGTTCCTACATAAATAACTTGCAGAATTAGACTTTGTCTGACTAGTTTGACTTCATTTTGAATGTCTATCCCCAAATATAGACACATATTTAGTAAGTCACATTCTATGCACATGACAACGTGTTGCCATGATGTGTTACACTTGTACCTGTCACACACACACACACATGCCTACATTGTCAGAAGGGACATGGTACACAACAGGATATTACTTTGGTAGATATTTATTGTAAAAATACTCCTAAGGAGCCCAAAACAAATTGGCCATGTCAATGGCGGTCATGTTTGCGTTTCCGCAATAGTGGGGGGGAGGAACGCGGTGAGGGGGGAGGTTGAGGTTGTCGCCTTCGTGTCTGTGGGTGTTGTCCAGGCTGATCAAGAGGTGCAGGTGCCAATGGTGTCTGCACATTAGGTGTCTGTGGCTGGAAAAGGGCTGGTTGTTCAGGTGGTTGAAGTGACTGTGCAGAGGTTGGTGGTGTTTGGGCAGGTAGTGGGGGTGGTGGGAGTGACTGTACAGAGGTTTTTGGTGTTTGGGCAGGTAGTGGGGGTGGTGGGAGTGACTGTGCAGAGGTTTGTGGTGTTTGGGCAGGTAGTGGGGGTGGTGGGAGTGACTGTGCAGAGGTTTGTGGTGTTTGGGCAGGTAGTGAGGGTGGTGGGAGTGACTGTGCAGAGGTTTGTGGTGTTTGGGCAGGTAGTGGGGGTGGTGGGAGTGACTGTGCAGGGGTTGGTGGTGTTTGGGCAGGTAGTGGGGGTGGTGGGAGTGACTGTGCAGAGGTTTGTGGTGTTTTGGCAGGTGGTGGGGGTGTTGGGAGTGACAGTGCAGGGTGCGGGTGTGCTTGGGTACCTTGGCTGTGGTGCTGTGCAGTTGGTTTTACAGGTGTGGGGATGTGCTGTCCTACAGGCCGACATGATTGTTCCCCTCCCTGCGTTGGCCGTGAAGGTAGACTTTGGATCACTCTCACCATGCCCTCCATCATCTTCATGGCCAAGGCATGGTGTCTTGCACTGTCTTCCCTTTGGATGGATATCTGGTCTCTCATATTTCTTGAGAGTTCCTGCCAAGTGCTATCCATCCTATCCAAAGCTTGGGTCATCCTGTCCATCACCTGAGGGAATTGGGCCATGTCCTGCAGGGACCCAGAAATGTCGGACAGGGTAGCCCCTATGGCCCGAATGTCCTGCCTCACATCTGCCTGCTGTCGGAAGAAGTCCTGCTCCCACTGGCCACCATCGCCACGTGCAGACCCCCTCTGCCGGTGTCTGCCAGGGATGAGATGAGCAGGTCCAACAACAGGGGGGGGGGCAGGTAGAAGTCTGTGGGCAGGAGTAGTGTGCCCAGGGGATACCAGGTCCACAACAGGGCTGGTACTTCCCACAGTTGTTGGAGACAATGGCTGGGATAAACTGCGTAGGGAAGAGTGGGTAGGGGAACCACCATGTCGGTCACGGACGTGAGGGCTGTGAGTGAGTGATATCTGTGAGTGGATGTGTGGGAGCCGTGGATGGTGTGATGTATGCCGTGTTGTTGATGGTTTGAGAGGAGGCAGACGGGCATGGCTTGTCAGAGGATGTGAGTCCAGGACGTCAGTATTGTCATCCTCTGAGTCAATAGAAATGTACTCATCATCCTCTAAGTCTACGTCCTCTTGATCTTGGTCATCCTCCTCTTGGGCATGAGTTGCAGCCGACATTGCTGCCTGGAGGATCAAAGGATTCTCCCCTCGGATTGCCCGTCGGCCACCACTGGTTGTCGGTCTGTCTGCCTCTCCCTCAGCATCACCTGAAACACAGAGGTTGCAACTGTATTAGTGATTGTCCAGGTATTACATGTGCTGCAACACTAGGGTTGTATTTACTGCACTTTGCATCAGCAGATGAGGATCATGTGATCATGTTAGGGTACCACCACAAATGGCCGCTCACACCATAGCACTGAGGTGTTGCACGGAGATCTACATGATACTAGCAAACTCACCAGCTCCAGCCACAACTCTCTGTCCCTTTACGTTCCCTCCTGGTGTATCCTGCTGCACCTGTCTCATCATAGTTGTTGTAGACATAGCTGTAGAGGGTAGAAACAACATTCTCAACGAACTGCCTCACCAAATGACAGACATGCATATGTGTCACTCCTGGTCTGTATTTCACTTTGTAATCAACAACTGTTGATTCCATGTAGAAGGGGATCTCGATCTCTGTAATGGCTTTGAAATCTAAGCTGTTGACAATCCTCATGCCCGATTTACCTGAGGGACAGGTGCGCGACGGTTTCACAGCTGCAGCCAGGATGTCATGCAACCCCCGGGATGGTGTCCGTTGCAGTCGTCTCATCCTGTCAGCACCTGTGATGAGAAATACAAGTCCATATTTTAGTACAACAGATTGTGGCTATGAGATCAAATTAAATTCTCATTAGCCATTTGTGGAAAATCAAGGACGATGTGCAGCATGTGTAGCTCATTGACTTAACATGTGGGCACCCTCTCACAAGCAGCATTTGCTAGCTTACAGCCATGCAGCACTGACATCAATAAGATGACACATCAACTGACGAACTTGTATGAGAAGGTTACTGATTTCACCCTTACCATTGTGACAGACTTTTTCCATGGGTGTAATGGTGTCTGTTGACAAGTCAGAAAGGAGTTCATGTGTGAGATTTGCAGTTGTCAGGGTCCTGATGTTGCCCATTTGTGCTTCCCTACCCATGAGGTCACACAGCTTATTTTTGAATGAGCAAAGACAGATTACTAATGTCCATCCTTTGAGTGTTCTCTGTTCCCATGCTCCATTTCCAACATCATGGTACAACTTACATGACAACAGATGGTGTCTTGTGCAGCAGACATCCAAACCTCATATTTCATACACTCACCTATACATTTGAATATGGTAGAAAGGAGGCAAGCAGAAGACAACATTTGGTTTAGATCACACATTGCAGATGAGGTGAGTAGCTTTGAATCTTCCCACATGCAGAGGATTATCCGGTTGCCCTTCAGCCCAATCATTTAGCAGGTGTAACTGCATGAGGATTCACCTTAGCAGCCCCTACACCCATCTCACAGGTACACAACTGGCACCAGTGTGTGCCTCAGCCATACCAATTTCATGTTGATTTGACCATGTTAATTTTGCTAGGGATTTAGCATATCATTGAATAGCAAGCCTGTTGTGTTGTGGACGTTTCTTATGACACATTGTGCTATTGTATGTCCATCGTGCACACACTTGGCATACATTTTGTGTCAGCATCTCATTTGCCACCAGGGTCTGATTGGCCATGTGTTCAAATGCCCTATGTGAGCATATTGTGATGCAGGATAACAAAGTTGTACAACACATACGGTGGAGGTGAAAGGCACAATTGATAAGCATTCAGCAAGCATGACTTACCGTGGCCCTGCACCGGAGCTGTAGGTGGTCCCTGGACAGATGTCAAGTCCAACCTAGTAGCAGAAGTCAGTGGGCGTCTGGGGTTCTGGGAGGACAACATTGTACCTACAATGATAAGTTTGTTTAGCAACTTAACATTCCTGCTGCCACATGTGATGCATTCAATTTCTGGCACAGGACGGGCACAAGCAGTCATGTTCACCACCGTTGCAGAAGTGTGTCATACATTATGTAATGAGTGATCCCACATATAACTTAGAATGGGCACACTACCTTGATGCTACCTACGTCACAATGACATGCCTACGAATCCATAGGTAAAGTCCACTATCGTGTTTTGTTGATGTCCGGAAATTATCCATCCAATGTACGCAGTACATGATCAGCTGTGTGGACTGTGCTGAATGAAGTATGTATGACAGATTAGAAGTTGGACTGTGTATGCATTGTCAATACTACAGAGACTGGTATCTCACTGTTTGGTCTTCATTTCCGTATCAGAGCAAATGCTATTTCTTGATAAGGTCTACATACACTATTACAATATGGTGTGTACACCCTTTTGACTTGTTGTGGCCCTCGATTACAGGTTTGCTTTCCCCGTTCTGGGTTTGTTGGTG
The DNA here is from genome assembly GCF_964261635.1 of Lissotriton helveticus. NCBI lineage: Eukaryota > Metazoa > Chordata > Amphibia > Caudata > Salamandridae > Lissotriton > Lissotriton helveticus. Next base: position 102,479,640 of record NC_136064.1, on the reverse strand, counting down.
TAATACATGTTGGGTACCACATTTACAAAGGTATGATGAGCCTAGACATTTTATGATTTGTCTTTCGCTGTTCACAAATGTCAAATGTTAGAGGTAAATGTCCTTTGACAACTCCAATTGTAATGCAGCAAATGTAGCATAAATGGTTGACTCACATAGCTGGGCACTATTTGTCCCTCTGTCGTCTTCTGACGATATATGCATTTTGACCATCTCCTGTCCACTTTGACTTACCAGTTTGTGTGGTTGACATGCCTTCCTCGGTACGGTGCCGATTCCTCCTATGCGATGCGGTGACCTCTGCTACTGCAGTTGTCTGTGCTCCGGCTGGATGTGTCAATGGGTGAGAAGAGAGAAAAGTTGACAGATGGGAAATGTGCTTGTGTAACGTTTCGGGGATTAGCCCATATCTTCTGTGTGATAACAGTACTGTGCGGAACTGCTGCAGACGGGGCAGGTAGGAGCAGTGGTGTGTTGGGGATGTAATGGCGTGGCAGAGTGGAAATTGGACTACAGGATATGTGTTGGACATATTTACATCAGTGGATACTCTCACCGTCTGCTTTGTGATTTAGGCTGGCACAGGGTGAATTACTTTTTGGATATTTTGTGGCAGGTTTACGACCCCCTAGAGAAATGATGTACACTGTTGTTGCATCACTTCTGTGACACGACAGTGGTTTACAACAGAAAACACATTTAGGATTATTTGCAACGTGACGCTACTAGGGTGAATCGTCATGTTGTGAGGCCTTGCGCAACATCAGCTTGGAGGTAGGCAGGGTGTACACTCCTTTGGGATAAGCCGCGTCCAAGTGAGTCAGTGTAATCTACGTGATTTCACAGTATCACTTATCAGAGGCCGCTGCGACGCAACCTTACGCCTGCTTGAAGCAGACATAAGGAGTGGCACAGCACGTTAGGTATGGGCATTGCATGGACATTGTTGGAGTTGCAAAGCTCTTGCGACACAACTTCAGCAAAGCCCCCCTAGACACCATCAGATTCAACACACATCTCTTTATCCCTGCACCACAGTGCACCACCCTATGTACATGACACATCCGTGTTTGCGCAAGGGTTGAATTGCATGTCACATTGGTACTGGCGCTTCCCTGCTAATGTTTGTCTTTAGCTAATTTATTTATTTAACGTAATTTTAAATTTCCATTTCTCATTGCACATTTTCAGTCAATATGTACAGTTATTGAAATAGCTGGGTTGTGTATGTATGGCATCAGTACTGTGCACAGGTTTTTAATAGGGTGGTGGGTATTAGCCTTTTCTGATACAAAGTTTTCTGGGACTTGTGGTGCTACGTAGTGGGTGACACATGAGTTTCTGACTAACCATATATATTTATGCATTTTGGACAATTACCATGATCACTATGACAGTGTAACACAGACAATCTCTTCATGCACTTTTGCTTTTCATTCCACTTACCTGGTACCACGTAGCGGACATCACTAACAGGCAGCCCATGGACCAAGTGGGGGTGTATAGTGGTTAGAATATCCTCCTCCAGTGGGGTGAGCTGGATGCGGGGTCCAGGACATGCAGCAGGGAGGACTCTCCTCAGTTCTATCCGGGAGTACTTTTCCTTTACTCTCTGCTTTTCGTCCTGCCACTTTTTTTTGATGTCTTGTACTGTTCGCCTCTCCACGCCCAGGGCTGAGACAGCAGTGGCTATCTGCTGCCATAGTTGTTGCTTCTGTGCACCACTGGTGCAATATGGTGGTAGCCCATATAGGCGCTTGTGGTGCCTTACGATGTATTCCACGAGCATGGTGGTCTCCTCAGCTGTGAAATTTCTTTTCCTGCGCATCTCCATGGTCTCTGGCACTGGAAGCTTTGTCGTAAGTATCTCTGTGGCCAAACCTGTTCCTTCACTGTGTGCTGCTTTTATGTGTGTTGTGGTACTGGTCAATTAGGTTAATTGGCTTTAGCTGGAGTGTGGTGGGGGATGGTAGGCAGTGGCAGCATACACCATGGCAAGATGGAGCTGTTGGCTGGGATTGGCTGCTGTGTGTCAGCTGATCCTTGTTGGGGGATGGGTGGACCTTGGCCAGGTGTTTCCCCTTGGCTAATGCCCAACGGCCAAAAATCGTAAAGTACGCCCCGCAATCGTAAAATACGCCCCGTAATCGTAACATACGCCCCGTAATCGTAATATACGCCCCGTAATCGTAATATACGCCCCGTGATCGTAATATACGCCACAACGGCGTAAATTACGATTACGGGCCGTAAATTACTCCCCGGCGGCGGACGTAAAGTTAGTAGTCTTAAATCAAATCTGTGAATCCCGAAAGTAGTAAGTTTATTCTGTGAATCCCGAAAGTAGTAAGTTTATTCTGTGAATCCCGAAAGTACTAAGTGCATTCTGTGAATACCAAATTGTAGTAAGTGCATTCTGTGAATACCAAATTGTAGTAAGTTTAGGATTTTGTCTTAAGTTCATTCTGTGAATCGGGCCCTAGGTAACTTAACTGAAGAGCAATCTGCTATGAGATTTGTCGTGCTCCAAAATCGTCTCGTTCTTGACGTCATACTGGCCGATAGAGGAGGAGCTTGTAGAGTCATCGGATCTAGTTGCTGCATTTTCATTCCTAATAACGCGCCGTCTGTTTATTCAGCTATAACCAGACTTCATAAAATTGCCCATCAGTTACACCAGAATCCAGGCACCAGGCACCAGGCACTCCAGAGCCAACCTGGTCCGGTTGGCTCTGGAGTATTATATCTGCCTGGGGATGGAAAGTATTGTCATTCCTAGGTATAGCAGTAATGATCATATTCAGTTGCTGCCTCTGTTTACAATGTGGCCCTGCGATTTGCGGCTTGTGTGCTACCTCTTGTATTCCTAGTCCTAGTCCAAAGTCCCGTTCCAAGACAATTCGAGACGAGCAAATGATGCTATACGAAATGATAGATGGTATCATGAATATTGATGTTTCCTGATGGAAACGTAGGGCACAAGGAGGGAATGTGGAAAATTGAATTTTGCCCTGTCATGTGTGCCTACGTGTTCCCCATCCTATTTTATATGTGCATGATCGATATGCATATATCCCCCTATGATCGATTAAAGACGCAATTATAGTTGTGTCCGACTTTAGTATGCCAGTATCCAGTTCTCGTGAAAGCAACGAGTATTAGGCCTATGTTGCCACGTTTTGCATTGTGCACGTTAATTCATTGAATTGTCCCCGTTTCTAGGCCTCAAAGGGCCCGGACACCAGATTCAAGCTCCAGTCTCCTGAACCCACTCCGAGGAGCGATGCAGCCCCCACCTGCATCCCTGACCCTTCACTTACTTCCTGCCGCGCAGCGCGGTGCCCGGCCTGGCTCTGCCTGCCTGTCTGCCAAGAGTATGTTATGCTTCTAGTTATCAGTCCAGCTTTCCTTCTTCGCATTCCTAAGCTACTGAACCGCATTACAGTTTCAGCTATAGTCTAGTCCTTCTGTCTCCCTGCAAGAGTTACTGTATTAATATTCATAGAAGATTCATAGCACACGCAATACATGTAGAATATATGCATGCACCAGCCTTAGTGTCAAGTAGCCTTTGCCCTGATAACTGTTAGATTCTATCAACATGTACTCCAAACACCAGATACCAGATATGCTATAGGTACATGTCGTTCTGACATCGCAGACTTTAGTCTCCTCTTCTAGTGCAGAAGTCATAGCCCCCAGTTCTCCCCGGTAACACGTCATTGCCCGTTTGCGCGCACCACTAGGTTAAAGGTCCCAGCTGCTCAGGTAGCCCCCTCCATGTCTCCGCCCATTCATGACACTTCTGTGACGTTCTCATCACATGTCTACGTGCACGCCCTGTGCACGCCTTCTTTTCACGCCTATGTCTTCTTATCTTACGCTTGTCACTAGTTACGCCTACTGTATGTAATGTAATTGAAATGTCTTACTATATATATGTTGAATTGTGATGAAAACGTGTGCAGCTGCCTCTCCATTTTATTTCAGGCTGTCCCGATCCAGTCCCTTCCCTTTTGCCTGAATAAAGCCCTTTCGACTCGGATACATCGGATCCTGCCTCTTATTTATTGAGCTATCTGTTATTGTTAATGCATTCAAAAATAGTACCGGTATTTAATTATTTATTTACCACACACTGCAAGCTTCCTTCAAAGACATGGAACACGTGTGTTACTGCAGGGCCAGTGCAAGCTTCCTTCAAAGACATGGAACACGTGTGTTACCACAGGGCCAGTGCAAGCTTCCTTCAAAGACATGGAACACGTGTGTTACCACAGGGCCAGTGCAAGCTTCCTTCAAAGACATGGAACACGTGTGCTACTGCAGGGCCAGTGCAAGCTTCCTTCACAGACATGGAACAGGTGCACTACTGCAGGGCCAGTGCAAGCTTCCTTCACAGACATGGAACAGGTGCGCTACTGCAGGGCCAGTGCAAGCTTCCTTCAAAGACATGGAACACGTGTGCTACTGCAGGGCCAGTGCAAGCTTCCTTCAAAGACATGGAACACATGTACTACTGCAGGGCCAGTGCAAGCTTCCTTCACAGACAGGGAACAGGTGCGCTACTGCAGGGCCAGTGCAAGCTTCCTTCAAAGACATGGAACACGTGTGCTACTGCAGGGCCAGTGCAAGCTTCCTTCACAGACATGGAACAGGTGCACTACTGCAGGGCCAGTGCAAGCTTCCTTCACAGACATGGAACAGGTGCGCTACTGCAGGGCCAGTGCAAGCTTCCTTCACAGACATGGAACAGGTGCGCTACTGCAGGGCCAGTGCAAGCTTCCTTCAAAGACATGGAACACGTGTGCTACTGCAGGGCCAGTGCAAGCTTCCTTCAAAGAAATGGAACACATGTACTACTGCAGGGCCAGTGCAAGCTTCCTTCAAAGACATGGAACACGTGTGCTACTGCAGGGCCAGTGCAAGCTTCCTTCACAGACATGGAACAGGTGTGCTACTGCAGGGCCAGTGCAAGCTTCCTTCACAGACATGGAACAGGTGCGCTACTGCAGGGCCAGTGCAAGCTTCCTTCAAAGACATGGAACAGGTGCGCTACTGCAGGGCCAGTGCAAGCTTCCTCCAAAGACATGGAACACGTGTGCTACTGCAGGGCCAGTGCAAGCTTCCTTCAAAGACATGGAACACATGTACTACTGCAGGGCCCGTGCAAGCTTCCTTCAAAGACATGGAACACGTGTGCTACTGCAGGGCCAGTGCAAGCTTCCTTCAAAGACATGGAACACGTGTGTTACCGCAGGGCCAGTGCAAGCTTCCTTCAAAGACATGGAACACGTGTGTTACCGTAGGGCCACTGCAAGCTTCCTTCGAAGACATGGAACACGTGTGCTACTGCAGGGCTAGTGCAAGCTTCCTTCAAAGACATGGAACACGTGTGCTACTGCAGGGCCAGTGCAAGCTTCCTTCAAAGACATGGAACACATGTGCTACTGCAGGGCCAGTGCAAGCTTCCTTCAAAGACATGGAACAAGTGTGCTACTGCAGGGCCAGTGCAAGCTTCCTTCAAAGACATGGAACACGTGTGTTACCGCAGGGCCAGTGCAAGCTTCCTTCAAAGACATGGAATACGTGAGTTACTGCAGGGCCACTGCAAGCTTCCTTCAAAGACGTGGAACATGTGTGGTACTGCAGGGCCAGTGCAAGCTTCCTTCAAAGACATGCAGCAAGTGTTACACTGCAGGGCCAGTGCTAGCTTCCTTCAAAGACATGAAACACATGTGCGCTACTGTAGTGCCCGTGCAAGCTTCCTTCAAAGACATGGAACACGTGTGCTACTGCAGGGCCCGTGCAAGCTTCCTTCAAAGACATGGAACACGTGTGCTACTGCAGGGCCCGTGCAATCTTCCTTCAAAGACATGGAACACGTGTACTACTGCAGGGCCTGTGCAAGCTTCCTTCAAAGACATGGAACACGTGTGCTACTGCAGAGCCCGTGCAAGCTTCCTTCAAAGACATGGAACATGTGTGCTACTGCAGGGCCCGTGCAAGCTTCCTTCAAAGACATGCAACATGTGTGCTACTGCAGGGCCAGTGCAAGCTTCCTTCAAAGACATGGAACACGTGTACTACTGCAGGGCCTGTGCAAGCTTTTTTCAAAGACATGGAACATGTGTGCTACTGTAGGGCCAGTGCAAGCTTCCTTCAAAGACATGGAACACGTGTGCTACTGCAGGACCAGTGCAAGCTTCCTTCAAAGACATGGAACACGTGTGTTACCACAGTGCCAGCGCAAGCTTCTTTCAAAGACATGGAACACGTGTGTTACCACAGGGCCAGTGCAAGCTTCCTTCAAAGACATGGAACACGTGAGTTACTGCAGGGCCCATGCAAGCTTCCTTCAAAGACATGGAACATGTGTGTTACTGCAGGGCCAGTGCAAGCTTCCTTCAAAGACATGGAACACGTGTGCTACTGCAGGGCCAGTGCAAGCTTCCTTCAAAGACATGGAACATGTGTTACACTGCGGGCCACTGCAAGCTTCTTTCCAAGACCTGGAACACGTGTCCTTCTGCAGGGCCAGGGCACTCTTCATTCAAAGACATGGAACATGTGTGCTACTGCAGTGCTAGTGCAAGGTTCCTTCAAAGACATGGAACACGTGTGGTACTGCAGGGCCACTGCAAGCTACCTTCAAAGACATGGAACACGTGTGCTATTGCAGGGCCAGTACAAGCTTCCATCAAAGGCAAGCAGCAAGTGTTACGCTGCAGGGCCAGTGCAAGCTTCCTTCAAAGACATGGAACCCGTGTGCTACTGCACGGCCAGTGCAAGCTTCCTTCAAAGACATGGAACACATGTGCTACTGCAGGGCCAGTGCAAGCTTCCTTCAAAGACATGGAACAAGTGTGCTACTGCAGGGCCAGTGCAAGCTTCCTTCAAAGACATGGAACACGTGTGTTACCGCAGGGCCAGTGCAAGCTTCCTTCAAAGACATGGAATACGTGAGTTACTGCAGGGCCACTGCAAGCTTCCTTCAAAGACGTGGAACATGTGTGGTACTGCAGGGCCAGTGCAAGCTTCCTTCAAAGACATGCAGCAAGTGTTACACTGCAGGGCCAGTGCTAGCTTCCTTCAAAGACATGAAACACATGTGCGCTACTGCAGTGCCCGTGCAAGCTTCCTTCAAAGACATGGAACACGTGTGCTACTGCAGGGCCCGTGCAAGCTTCCTTCAAAGACATGGAACACGTGTGCTACTGCAGGGCCCGTGCAATCTTCCTTCAAAGACATGGAACACGTGTACTACTGCAGGGCCTGTGCAAGCTTCCTTCAAAGACATGGAACACGTGTGCTACTGCAGGGCCCGTGCAAGCTTCCTTCAAAGACATGGAACATGTGTGCTACTGCAGGGCCCGTGCAAGCTTCCTTCAAAGACATGCAACATGTGTGCTACTGCAGGGCCAGTGCAAGCTTCCTTCAAAGACATGGAACACGTGTACTACTGCAGGGCCTGTGCAAGCTTTTTTCAAAGACATGGAACATGTGTGCTACTGTAGGGCCAGTGCAAGCTTCCTTCAAAGACATGGAACACGTGTGCTACTGCAGGACCAGTGCAAGCTTCCTTCAAAGACATGGAACACGTGTGTTACCACAGTGCCAGCGCAAGCTTCTTTCAAAGACATGGAACACGTGTGTTACCACAGGGCCAGTGCAAGCTTCCTTCAAAGACATGGAACACGTGAGTTACTGCAGGGCCCATGCAAGCTTCCTTCAAAGACATGGAACATGTGTGTTACTGCAGGGCCAGTGCAAGCTTCCTTCAAAGACATGGAACACGTGTGCTACTGCAGGGCCAGTGCAAGCTTCCTTCAAAGACATGGAACGTGTGTTACACTGCGGGCCACTGCAAGCTTCTTTCCAAGACCTGGAACACGTGTCCTTCTGCAGGGCCAGGGCACTCTTCATTCAAAGACATGGAACATGTGTGCTACTGCAGTGCTAGTGCAAGGTTCCTTCAAAGACATGGAACACGTGTGGTACTGCAGGGCCACTGCAAGCTACCTTCAAAGACATGGAACACGTGTGCTATTGCAGGGCCAGTACAAGCTTCCATCAAAGGCAAGCAGCAAGTGTTACGCTGCAGGGCCAGTGCAAGCTTCCTTCAAAGACATGGAACACGTGTGCTATTGCGGGGCCAGTGCAAGCTTCCTTTAAGGACATGCAGTAAGTGTTACACTGCAGGGCCAGAGCAAGCTTCCTTCAAAGACATGTAACATGTGTGCTATTGCAGGGTCAGTGCAAGCTTCCTTCAGAGACATGGAACCCATGTGCTACAGCAGGGCCATTCCAAGTTTCCTTCAAAGACATGGAACACGTGTGCGCTACTGCAGGGCCCGTGCAAGCTTCCTTCAAAGACATGGAGCACATGTGCTACTGCAGGGCCAGTGCAAGCTTCCTTCAAAGACATGCAGCAAGTGTTTCACTGCAGGGCCAGTGCAAGCTTCATTCAAAGACATGGAACACGTGTGCTACTGCAGGGCCAGTGCAAGCTTCCTTCAAAGACGTGGAACCCGTGTGCTACTGCAGGGCCAGTGCAAGCTTCCTTCAAAGACATGGAACCTGTGTGCTACTGCACTGCCAGTGCAAGCTTCCTTCAAAGACGTGGAACACGTGTGCTACTGCAGAACCAGTGCAAGATTCCTTCAAAGACATGGAACAGGTGTGCTATTGCAGGGTCAGTGCAAGCTTCCTTCAGAGACATGGAACCCATGTGCTACTGCAGGGCCAGTGCAAGCTTCCTTCAAAGACATGGAACACGTGTGCCACTGCAGGGCCAGTACAAGCTTACTTCAAAGACATGGAACATGTGTGCAACTGCAGGGCCAGTGCAAGCTTTCTTCAAAGACGTGGAACATGTGTGGTACTGCAGGGCCAGTGCAAGCTTCCTTCAAAGACATGCAGCAAGTGTTACACTGCAGGGCCAGTGCTAGCTATCTTCAAAGACATGAAACACATGTGCGCTACTGCAGTGCACGTGCAAGCTTCCTTCAAAGACATGGAACACGTGTGCTACTGCAGGGCCCGTGCAAGCTTCCTTCAAAGACATGGAACACGTGTGCTACTGCAGGGCCCGTGCAATCTTCCTTCAAAGACATGAAACACTTGTGCGCTACTGCAGTGCCAGTGCAAGCTTCCTTCAAAGACATGGAACCCGTGTGCTACTGCACGGCCAGTGCAAGCTTCCTTCAAAGACATGGAACCCGTGTGCTACTGCACGGCCAGTGCAAGCTTCCTTTAAAGACCTGTAACCCGTGTGCTACTGCACGGCCAGTGCAAGCTTCCTTCAAAGACCTGGAACCCGTGTGCTGCTGCACGGCCAGTGCAAGCTTCCTTTAAAGACATGGAACACGTGTGCTACTGCACGGCCAGTGGAAGCTTCCTTCAAAGACATGGAACACGTGTGCTACTGCAGGGCCAGTGCAAGCTTCCTTCATAGACATGGAACACGTGTGCTACTGCAAGGCCAGTGCAAGCTTCCTTCAAAGACGTGGAACACGTGTGCTATTGCAGGGCCAGTGCAAGTTTCCTTCAAAGAAATGGAACCCGTGTGCTACTGCAGAGCCAGTGCAAGCTTCCTTCAAAGACATGGAACACGTGTGCGCTACTGCAGGGGCAGTGCAAGGTTTCTTTAAAGAAATGGAACACATGTGCGCTGCTGCAGGGCCAGTGCAAGCTTCCTTCAAAGACATGGAACTCGTGTGCTACTGCACGGCCAGTGCAAGCTTCCTTTAAAGACCTGTAACCCGTGTGCTACTGCACGGCCAGTGCAAGCTTCCTTCAAAGACCTGGAACCCGTGTGCTGCTGCACGGCCAGTGCAAGCTTCCTTCAAAGACATGGAACCCGTGTGCTACTGCACGGCCAGTGGAAGCTTCCTTCAAAGACATGGAACACGTGTGCTACTGCAGGGCCAGTGCAAGCTTCCTTCAAAGACATGGAATACGTGTGCTACTGCAAGGCCAGTGCAAGCTTCCTTCAAAGACGTGGAACACGTGTGCTACTGCAGGGCCAGTGCTAGCTTCCTTCAAAGACATGGAGCACGTGTTACACTGCAGGGCCAGAGCAGGCTACCTTCAAAGACATGGAACCCGTGTGCTATTGCAGGGCCAGTGCAAGCTTCCTTCAAAGACATGGAACTCATGTGCTACTGCAGGGCCACTGCAAGCTTCCTTCAAAGACATGGAACACGTGTGCTACTGCAGGGCCAGTGCAAGCTTCCTTCAAAGACATGGATCACTTGTGCTACTGCAGGGCCACTGCAAGCTTCCTTCAAAGACATGGAACACTTGTGCTACTGCAGGGCCACTGCAAGCTTCCTTCAAAGACATGGAACACGTGTGCTACTGCAGGGCCATTGCAAGCTTCCTTCAAAGACATGGAACGCGTGTGCGATCCTGCAGGGCCCGTGCAAGCTTCCTTTAAAGACATGGAACACTTGTGCTACTGCAGGGCCACTGCAAGCTTCCTTCAAAGTCATGGAACACGTGTGCTACTGCAAGGCCATTGCAAGCTTCCTTCAAAGACATCGAACACATGTGCGCTACTGCAGGGCCATTGCAAGCTTCCTTCAAAGACATGGAACACATGTGCGCTACTGCAGGGCCACTGCAAGCTTCCTTCAAAGACATGGAACACGTGTCCTACTGCAGGGCCCGTGCAAGCTTCCTTCAAAGACATGGAACACTTGTGCGCTACTGCAGGGCCACTGCAAGCTTCCTTCAAAGACATGGAACACGTGTGCTATTGCAGGGCCAGTGCAAGCTTCCTTCAAAGAAATGGAACCCGTGTGCTACTGCAGGGGCAGTGCAAGGTTTCTTTAAAGAAATGGAACACATGTGCGCTGCTGCAGGGCCAGTGCAAGCTACCTTCAATGAAATGGAACCCGTGTGCTACTGCAGGGGCAGTGCAAGGTTTCTTTAAAGAAATGGAACACATGTGCGCTGATGCAGGGCCAGTGCAAGCTTCCTTCAAAGACGTGGAACCCGTGTGCTACTGCACGGCCAGTGTAAGCTTCCTTCAAAGACATGGAACCCGTGTGCTACTGCACGGCCAGTGCAAGCTTCCTTTAAAGACCTGTAAGCCGTGTGCTACTGCACGGCCAATGCAAGCATTCCTTCAAAGACCTGGAACCCGTGTGCTGCTGCACGGCCAATGCAAGCATCCTTCAAAGACATGGAACCCGTGTGCTACTGCACGGCCAGTGGAAGCTTCCTTCAAAGACATGGAACACGTGTGCTACTGCAGGGCCAGTGCAAGCTTCCTTCAAAGACATGGAACACGTGCGCTACTGCAAGGCCAGTGCAAGCTTCCTTCAAAGATGTGGAACACGTGTGCTACTGCAGGGCCAGTGCTAGCTTCCTTCAAAGACATGGAGCACTTGTTACACTGCAGGGCCAGAGCAAGCTACCTTCAAAGACATGGAACGCGTGTGCTATTGCAGGGCCAGTGCTAGCTTCCTTCAAAAACATGGAACACGTGTGCTACTGCAGGGCCACTGCAAGCTTCCTTCAAAGACATGGAACACGTGTGCTACTGCAGGGCCAGTGCAAGCTTCCTTCAAAGACATGGAACACTTGTGCTACTACAGGGCCACTGCAAGCTTCCTTCAAAAACATGGAACACGTGTGCTACTGCAGGGCCATTGCAAGCTTCCTTCAAAGACATGGAACACGTGTGCGCTTCTGCAGGGCCCGTGCAAGCTTCCTTCAAAGACATGGAACACTTGTGCTACTGCAGGGCCACTGCAAGTTTCCTTCAAAGTCATGGAACACGTGTGCTACTGCAGGGCCATTGCAAGCTTCCTTCAAAGACATGGAACACATGTGCGCTACTCCAGGGCCACTGCAAGCTTCCTTTAAAGACATGGAACACATGTGTTATTGCAGGGCCAGTGCAAGCTTCCTTCAAAGACATGGAACACGTGTGCTACTGCAGGGCCACTGCAAGCTTCCTTCAAAGACATGGAACACGTGTGCTACTGCAGGGCCAGTGCAAGCTTCCTTCAAAGACATGGAACACGTGTGCTACTGCAGGGCCATTGCAAGCTTCCTTCAAAGACATGGAACGCGTGTGCGCTCCTGCAGGGCCCGTGCAAGCTTCCTTTAAAGACATGGAACACTTGTGCTACTGCAGGGCCTGTGCAAGCTTCCTTCAAAGACATGGTACACTTGTGCTACTGCAGGGCCAATGCAAGCTTCCTTCAAAGACATGGAACACGTGTGCTACTGCAGGGCCCGTGCAAGCTTCCTTCAAAGAAATGAAACACTTGTGCGCTACTACAGGGCCAGTGTAAGCTTACTTCAAAGACATGGAACACGTGTGCTACTGCAGGGCCACTGCAAGCTTCCTTCAAAGACATGGAACACGTGTGCTACTGCAGGGCCATTGCAAGCTTCCTTCAAAGACATGGAACACATGTGCGCTACTGCAGGGCCTGTGCAAGCTTCCTTTAAAGACATGGTACACTTGTGCTACTGCAGGGCCACTGCAAGCTTCCTTCAAAGACATGGAACACGTGTGCTACTGCAGGGCCCATGCAAGCTTCCTTCAAAGAAATGAGACACTTGTGCGCTACTACAGGGCCAGTGCAAGCTTACTTCAAAGACATGGAACACGTGTGCTACTGCAGTGCCAGTGCAAGCTTCCTTCAAAGACATGGAACACGTGTGCTATTGCAGGGCCAGTGCAAGCTTCCTTCAAAGAAATGGAACCCGTGTGCTACTGCACGGCCAGTGCAAGCTTCCTTCAAAGACATGGAACCCTTATGCTACTGCACGGCCAGTGCAAGCTTCCTTCAAAGACATGGAACCCGTGTGCTACTGAACGGCCAGTGCAAGCTTCCTTCAAAGACATGGAACCCGTGTGCAACTGCACGGCCAGTGCAAGCTTCCTTCAAAGACATGGAACCCGTGTGCTACTGCAAGGCCAGTACAAGCTTCCTTCAAAGACCTGGAACCCGTGTGCTACTGCACGGCCAGTGCAAGCTTCCTTCAAAGACATGGAACCCGTGTGCTACTGCACGGCCATTGCAAGCTTCCTTCAAAGACATGGAACCCGTGTGCTACTGCACGGCCAGTGCAAGCTTCCTTCAAAGACATGGAACCCGTGTGCTACTGCACAGCCAGTGCAAGCTCCTTCAAAGACATGGAACACGTGTGCTACTGCAGGGCCAGTGCAAGCTTCCTTCAAAGACATGGAACATGTGCGCTACTGCAAGGCCAGTGCAAGCTTCCTTCGAAGACGTGGAACACGTGTGCTACTGCAGGGCCAGTGCTAGCTTCCTTCAAAGACATGGAGCACGTGTTACACTGCAGGGCCAGAGCAAGCTTCCTTCAAAGACATGGAACAGGTGAGCTATTGCAGGGCCAGTGCAAGCTTCCTTCAAAGACATGGAACACGTGTGCTACTGCAGGGCCAGTGCAAGGTGCCTTCAAAGACATGGAACACATGTGCTACTGCAGGGCCAGCGCAAGCTGCCTTCAAAGACATGGAACACATGTGCTACTGCAGGGCCATTGCAAGCTTCCTTCAAAGACATGGAGCACGTGTTCTACTCCAGGGCCACTGCAAGCTTCCTTCAAAGACATGCAGCAAGTGTTACACTGCAGGGCTAGTGCAAACTTCATTCAAAGACATGCAGCAAGTGTTACACTGCATGGCCAGTGCAAGCTTCCTTCGAAGACATGCAGCACGTGTTACACTGCAGGGCCAAGTGCAAGCTTCCTTCAGAGACATGCAGCAAGTGTTACACTGCAGGGCCAGTGCAAGCTTCCTTCAAAGACATGCAGCAATTGTTACACTGCAGGGCCAGTGCAAGCTTCCTTCGAAGACATGCAGCACGTGTTACACTGCAGGGCCAAGTGCTAGCTTCCTTCAGAGACATGCAGCAAGTGTTACACTGCCGGGCCAGTGCAAGCTTCATTCAAAGACAGGCAGCAAGCTCCTGCAGTGCCACTGCAAGCTTCCTTCAAAGACATGGAACACATGTGCGCTACTGCAGGGCCACTGCAAGCTTCCTTCAAAGACATGGAACACATGTGTTATTGCAGGGCCAGTGCAAGCTTCCTTCAAAGACATGGAACACGTGTGCTACTGCAGGGGCCGTGCAAGCTTACTTCAAAGACATGGAACAGGTGTGCTACTGCAGGGCCCGTGCAAGCTTCCTTCAAAGACATGGAACACGTGTGCTACTGCAGGGCCCGTGCAATCTTACTTCAAAGACATGAAACACTTGTGCGCTACTGCAGTGCCAGTGCAAGCTTCCTTCAAAGACATGGAACACGTGTGCTATTGCAGGGCCAGTGCAAGCTTCCTTCAAAGAAATGGAACCCGTGTGCTACTGCAGGGGCAGTGCAAGGTTTCTTTAAAGAAATGGAACACATGTGCGCTGCTGCAGGGCCAGTGCAAGCTTCCTTCAATGAAATGGAACCTGTGTGCTACTGCAGGGGCAGTGCAAGGTTTCTTTAAAGAAATGGAACCCGTGTGCTACTGCACGGACAGTGCAAGCTTCCTTCAAAGACATGGAACCCGTGTGCTACTGCACGGCCAGTGCAAGCTTCCTTCAAAGACATGGAACCCGTGCGCTGCTGCAGGGCCAGTGCAAGCTTCCTTCAAAGACATAGAACCCGTGTGCTACTGCACGGCCAGTGCAAGCTTCCTTCAAAGACATGGAACCCGTGTGCTACTGCACGGCCAGTGCAAGCTTCCTTTAAAGACCTGTAAACTGTGTGCTACTGCACGGCCAGTGCAAGCTTCCTTCAAAGACCTGGAACCCGTGTGCTACTGCACGGCCAGTGCGAGCTTCCTTCAAAGACATGGAACCCGTGTGCTACTGCACGGCCAGTGGAAGCTTCCTTCAAAGACATGGAATAGGTGTGCTACTGCAGGGCCAGTGCAAGCTTCCTTCAAAGACATGGAACATGTGCGCTACTGCAAGGCCAGTGCAAGCTTCCTTCAATGACGTGGAACACGTGTACTACTGCAGGGCCAGTACTAGCTTCCTTCAAAGACATGGAGCACGTGTTACACTGCAGGGCCAGAGCAAGCTACCTTCAAAGACATGGAACACGTGTGCTATTGCAGGGCCAGTGCTAGCTTCCTTCAAAGACATGGAACACGTGTGCTACTGCAGGGCCACTGCAAGCTTCCTTCAAAGACATGGAACACGTGTGCTACTGCAGGGCCAGTGCAAGCTTCCTTCAAAGACATGGAACACTTATGCTACTGCAGGGCCACTGCAAGCTTCCTTCAAAGACATGGAACACGTGTGCTACTGCAGAGCCAGTGCAAGCTTCCTTCAAAGACATGGAACACTTGTGCTACTGCAGGGCCACTGCAAGCTTCCTTCAAAGACATGGAACACTTGTGCTACTGCAGGGCCATTGCAAGCTTCCTTCAAAGACATGGAACACGTGAGCGCTCCTGCAGGGCCCGTGCAAGCTTCCTTCAAAGACATGGAACACTTGTGCTACTGCAGGGCCACTGCAAGCTTCCTTCAAAGTAATGGAAAACGTGTGCTACTGCAGGGCCATTGCAAGCTTCCTTCAAAGACATGGAACACATGTGCAATACTGCAGGGCCACTGCAAACTTCCTTCAAAGACATGGAACACATGTGTTATTGCAGGGCCAGTGCAAGCTTCCTTCAAAGACATGGAACACGTGTGCTACTGCAGAGCCAGTGCAAGCTTCCTTCAAAGACATGGAGCACATGTGCGCTCCTGCAGGGCCCGTGCAAGCTTCCTTCAAAGACATGGAACACGTGTGCTACTGCAGGGCCAGTGCAAGCTTCCTTCAAAGACATGGAACACTTGTGCTACTGCAAGGCCACTGCAAGCTTCCTTCAAAGACATGGAACACGTGTGCTACTGCAGGGCCATTGCAAGCTTCCTTCAAAGACAGGGAACACATGTGCGCTACTGCAGGGCCACTGCAAGCTTCCTTCAAAGACATGGAACACGTGTGCTACTGCAGGGCCAGTGCAAGCTTCCATCAAAGACATGGAACACTTGTGCTACTGCAAGGCCACTGCAAGCTTCCTTCAAAGACATGGAACATGTGTGCTACTGCAGGGCCATTGCAAGCTTCCTTCAAAGACATGGAACACATGTGCGCTACTGCAGGGCCTGTGCAAGCTTCCTTCAAAGACATGGTACACTTGTGCTACTGCAGGGCCACTGCAAGCTTCCTTCAAAGACATGGAACACGTGTGCTACTGCAGGGCGATTGCAAGCTTCCATCAAAGACATGGAACACATGTGCGTTACTGCAGGGCCACTGCAAGCTTCCTTCAAAGACATGGAACACGTGTGCTACTGCAGGGCCCGTGCAAGCTTCCTTCAAAGAAATGAAACATTTGTGCGCTACTACAGGGCCAGTGCAAGCTTACTTCAAAGACATGGAACCCGTGTGCTACTGCACGGCCAGTGCAAGCTTCCTTCAAAGACATGGAGCCCGTGTGCTACTGCAGGGCCACTGCAAGCTTCCTTCAAAGACATAGAACATGTGTGCTACTGCAGGGCGATTGCAAGCTTCCATCAAAGACATGGAACACATGTGCGTTACTGCAGGGCCACTGCAAGCTTCCTTCAAAGACATGGAACACGTGTGCTACTGCAGGGCCCGTGCAAGCTTCCTTCAAAGAAATGAACCACTTGTGCGCTACTACAGGGCCAGTGCAAGCTTACTTCAAAGACATGGAACCGTGTGCTACTGCACGGCCAGTGCAACCTTCCTTCAAAGACATGGAACCTGTGTGCTACTGCACGGCCAGTGCAAGCTTCCTTCAAAGACATGGAATCCGTGTGCTACTGCACGGCCAGTGCAAGCTTCCTTCAAAGACATGGAACCCGTGTGCTACTGCACGGCCAGTGCAAGCTTCCTTCAAAGACATGGAACCCGTGTGCTACTGCACGGCCAGTGCAAGCTTCCTTCAAAGACATGGAACCCGTATGCTACTGCAAGGCCAGTGCAAGCTTCCTTCAAAGACCTGGAACCCGTGTGCTACTGCACGGCCAGTGCAAGCTTCTTTCAAAGACATGGAACCCGTGTGCTACTGCACGGCCAGTGCAAGCTTCCTTCAAAAACATGGAACCCGTGTGCTACTGCACGGCCAGTGCAAGCTTCCTTCAAAGACATGGAACCCGTGTGCTACTGCACAACCAGTGCAAGCTCCTTCAAAGACATGGAACATGTGCGCTACTGCAAGGCCAGTGCAAGCTTCCTTCAAAGACGTGGAACACGTGTGCTACTGCAGGGCCAGTGCTAGCTTCCTTCAAAGACATGGAGCACGTGCTACACTGCAGGGCCAGAGCAAGCTTCCTTCAAAGACATGGGACAGGTTTGCTATTGCAGGGCCAGTGCAAGCTTCCTTCAAAGACATGGAACACGTGTGCTACTGCAGGGCCAGTGCAAGTTGCCTTCAAAGACATGGAACACGTGTGCTACTGCAGGGCCAGTGCACGCTTCCTTCAAAGATATGGAACACATGTGCTACTGCAGGGCCACTGCAAGCTTCCTTCAAAGACATGCAGCAAGTGTTACACTGCAGGGCTAGTGCAAACTTCATTCAAAGACATGCAGCAAGTGTTACACTGCAGGGCCAGTGCAAGCTTCCTTCGAAGACATGCAGCACGTGTTACACTGCAGGGCCAAGTGCAAGCTTCCTTCAAAGACATGCAGCAAGTGTTACACTGCAGGGCCAGTGCAAGCTTCCTTCGAAGACATGCAGCACGTGTTACACTGCAGGGCCAAGTGCAAGCTTCCTTCAGAGACATGCAGCAAGTGTTACACTGCAGGGCCAGTGCAAGCTTCCTTCAAAGACATGCAGCAAGTGTTACACTGCAGGGCCAGTGCAAGCTTCCTTCGAAGACATGCAGCACGTGTTAAACTGCAGGGCCAAGTGAAAGCTTCCTTCAGAGACATGCGGCAAGTGTTACACTGCAGGGCCAGTGCAAGCTTCTTTCAACGACATGCAGCAAGTGTTACACTGCAGGGCCAGTGCAAACGTCATTCAAAGACATGCAGCAAGTGTTACACTGCAGGGCCAGTGCAAGCTTCCTTCAGAGACATGCAGCAAGTGTTACACTGCAGGGCCAGTGCAAGCTTCCTTCGAAGACATGCAGCAAGTGTTAAACTGCAGGGCTAGTGAAAACTTCATTCAAATACATGGAGCACGTGTGCTACTGCAGGGTCCATGCAAGCTTCCTTCAAATACATGCAGCAAGTGTTACACTGCAGGGCCAGTGCAAGCTTCCTTCAAAGACATGGAGCAAGTGTTACACTGCAGGGCCAGTGCAAGCTTCCTTCAAAGACATGGAGCAAGTGTTACACTGCAGGGCCAGTGCAAGCTTCCTTCAAAGACATGGAGCAAGTGTTACAATGCAGGGCCAGTGCAAGTTTCCTTCAAAGACATGGAACCCGTGTGCTACTGCACGGCCAGTGCAAGCTTCCTTCAAAGACATGGAACCCGTGTGCTACTGCACGGCCAGTGCAAGCTTCCTTCAAAGACCTGTAACCCGTGTGCTACTGCACGGCCAGTGCAAGCTTCCTTCAAAGACCTGGAACCCGTGTGCTGCTGCACAGCCAGTGCAAGCTTCCTTCAAAGACATGGAACCCGTGTGCTACTGCACGGCCAGTGAAAGCTTCCTTCAAAGTCATGGAACACGTGTGCTACTGCAGGGCCATTGCAAGCTTCCTTCAAAGACATGGAACACATGTGCGCTACTGCAGGGCCACTGCAAGCTTCCTTCAAAGACATGGAACACATGTGCGCTACTGCAGGGCCACTGCAAGCTTCCTTCAAAGACATGGAACACGTGTCCTACTGCAGGGCCCGTGCAAGCTTCCTTCAAAGACATGAAACACTTGTGCGCTACTGCAGGGCCACTGCAAGCTTCCTTCAAAGACATGGAACACGTGTGCTATTGCAGGGCCAGTGCAAGCTTCCTTCAAAGAAATGGAACCCGTGTGCTACTGCAGGGGCAGTGCAAGGTTTCTTTAAAGAAATGGAACACATGTGTGCTGCTGCAGGGCCAGTGCAAGCTTCCTTCAATGAAATGGAACCCGTGTGCTACTGCAGGGGCAGTGCAAGGTTTCTTTAAAGAAATGGAACACATGTGCGCTGCTGCAGGGCCAGTGCAAGCTTCCTTCAAAGACGTGGAACCCGTGTGCTACTGCACGGCCAGTGTAAGCTTCCTTCAAAGACATGGAACCCGTGTGCTACTGCACGGCCAGTGCAAGCTTCCTTTAAAGACCTGTAAGCCGTGTGCTACTGCACGGCCAATGCAAGCTTCCTTCAAAGACCTGGAACCCGTGTGCTGCTGCACGGCCAATGCAAGCGTCCTTCAAAGACATGGAACCCGTGTGCTACTGCACGGCCAGTGGAAGCTTCCTTCAAAGACATGGAACACGTGTGCTACTGCAGGGCCAGTGCAAACTTCCTTCAAAGACATGGAACACGTGCGCTACTGCAAGGCCAGTGCAAGCTTCCTTCAAAGATGTGGAACACGTGTGCTACTGCAGGGCCAGTGCTAGCTTCCTTCAAAGACATGGAGCACGTGTTACACTGCAGGGCCAGAGCAAGCTACCTTCAAAGACATGGAACACGTGTGCTATTGCAGGGCCAGTGCTAGCTTCCTTCAAAGACATGGAACACGTGTGCTACTGCAGGGCCACTGCAAGCTTCCTTCAAAGACATGGAACACGTGTGCTACTGCAGGGCCAGTGCAAGTGTCCTTCAAAGACATGGAACACTTGTGCTACTACAGGGCCACTGCAAGCTTCCTTCAAAGACATGGAACATGTGTGCTACTGCAGGGCCATTGCAAGCTTCCTTCAAAGACATGGAACACGTGTGCGCTTCTGCAGGGCCCGTGCAAGCTTCCTTCAAAGACATGGAACACTTGTGCTACTGCAGGGCCACTGCAAGTTTCCTTCAAAGTCATGGAACACGTGTGCTACTGCAGGGCCATTGCAAGCTTCCTTCAAAGACATGAAACACATGTGCGCTACTCCAGGGCCACTGCAAGCTTCCTTCAAAGACATGGAACACATGTGTTATTGCAGGGCCAGTGCAAGCTTCCTTCAAAGACATGGAACACATGTGCTACTGCAGGGCCACTGCAAGCTTCCTTCAAAGACATGGAACACGTGTGCTACTGCAGGGCCAGTGCAAGCTTCCTTCAAAGACATGGAACACGTGTGCTACTGCAGGGCCATTGCAAGCTTCCTTCAAAGACATGGAACACATGTGCGCTACTGCAGCGCCTGTGCAAGCTTCCTTCAAAGACATGGTACACTTGTGCTACTGCAGGGCCACTGCAAGCTTCCTTCAAAGACATGGAACACGTGTGCTACTGCAGGGCCCGTGCAAGCTTCCTTCAAAGAAATGAAACACTTGTGCGCTACTACAGGGCCAGTGCAAGCTTACTTCAAAGACATGGAACACGTGTGCTACTGCAGTGCCAGTACAAGCTTCCTTGAAAGACATAGAACACGTGTGCTATTGCAGGGCCAGTGCAAGCTTCCTTCAAAGAAATGGAACCCGTGTGCTACTGGATGGCCAGTGCAAGCTTCGTTCAAAGACATGGAACACTTGTGCTACTGCAGGGCCACTGCAAGTTTCCTTCAAAGACATGGAACACGTGTGCTACTGCAGGGCCATTGCAAGCTTCCTTCAAAGACATGGAACACATGTGCGCTACTGCAGGGCCTGTGCAAGCTTCCTTCAAAGACATGGTACACTTGTGCTACTGCAGGGCCACTGCAAGCTTCCTTCAAAGACATGGAACACGTGTGCTACTGCAGGGCCCATGCAAGCTTCCTTCAAAGAAATGAAACACTTGTGCGCTACTACAGGGCCAGTGCAAGCTTACTTCAAAGACATGGAACACGTGTGCTACTGCAGTGCCAGTGCAAGCTTCCTTCAAAGACATGGAACACGTGTGCTATTGCAGGGCCAGTGCAAGCTTCCTTCAAAGAAATGGAACCCGTGTGCTACTGCACGGCCAGTGCAAGCTTCCTTCAAAGACATGGAACCCGTGTGCTACTGCACGGCCAGTGCAAGCTTCCTTCAAAGACATGGAACCCTTGTGCTACTGAACGGCCAGTGCAAGCTTCCTTCAAAGACATGGAACCCGTGTGCAACTGCACGGCCAGTGCAAGCTTCCTTCAAAGACATGGAACCCATGTGCTACTGCAAGGCCAGTACAAGCTTCCTTCAAAGACCTGGAACCCGTGTGCTACTGCACGGCCAGTGCAAGCTTCCTTCAAAGACATGGAACCCGTGTGCTACTGCACGTCCAGTGCAAGCTTCCTTCAAAGACATGGAACCTGTGTGCTACTGCACGGCCAGTGCAAGCTTCCTTCAAAGACATGGAACCCGTGTGCTACTGCACAGCCAGTGCAAGCTCCTTCAAAGACATGGAACACGTGTGCTACTGCAGGGCCAGTGCAAGCTTCCTTCAAAGACATGGAACATGTGCGCTACTGCAAGGCCAGTGCAAGCTTCCTTCAAAGACGTGGAACACGTGTGCTACTGCAGGGCCAGTGCTAGCTTCCTTCAAAGACATGGAGCACGTGTTACACTGCAGGGCCAGAGCAAGCTTCCTTCAAAGACATGGAACAGGTGAGCTATTGCAGGGCCAGTGCAAGCTTCCTTCAAAGACATGGAACACGTGTGCTACTGCAGGGCCAGTGCAAGGTGCCTTCAAAGACATGGAACACATGTGCTACTGCAGGGCCAGCGCAAGTTGCCTTCAAAGACATGGAACACATGTGCTACTGCAGGGCCATTGCAAGCTTCCTTCAAAGACATGGAGCACGTGTTCTACTCCAGGGCCACTGCAAGCTTCCTTCAAAGACATGCAGCAAGTGTTACACTGCAGGGCTAGTGCAAACTTCATTCAAAGACATGCAGCAAGTGTTACACTGCAGGGCCAGTGCAAGCTTCCTTAGAAGACATGCAGCACGTGTTACACTGCAGGGCCAAGTGCAAGCTTCCTTCAGAGACATGCAGCAAGTGTTACACTGCAGGGCCAGTGCAAGCTTCCTTCAAAGACATGCAGCAATTGTTACACTGCAGGGCCAGTGCAAGCTTCCTTCGAAGACATGCAGCACGTGTTACACTGCAGGGCCAAGTGCTAGCTTCCTTCAGAGACATGCAGCAAGTGTTACACTGCAGGGCCAGTGCAAGCTTCATTCAAAGACAGGCAGCAAGCTCCTGCAGGGCCACTGCAAGCTTCCTTCAAAGACATGGAACACATGTGCGCTACTGCAGGGCCACTGCAAGCTTCCTTCAAAGACATGGAACACATGTGTTATTGCAGGGCCAGTGCAAGCTTCCTTCAAAGACATGGAACACGTGTGCTACTGCAGGGGCCGTGCAAGCTTACTTCAAAGACATGGAACAGGTGTGCTACTGCAGGGCCCGTGCAAGCTTCCTTCAAAGACATGGAACACGTGTGCTACTGCAGGGCCCGTGCAATCTTCCTTCAAAGACATGAAACACTTGTGCGCTACTGCAGTGCCAGTGCAAGCTTCCTTCAAAGACATGGAACACGTGTGCTATTGCAGGGCCAGTGCAAGCTTCCTTCAAAGAAATGGAACCCGTGTGCTACTGCAGGGGCAGTGCAAGGTTTCTTTAAAGAAATGGAACACATGTGCGCTGCTGCAGGGCCAGTGCAAGCTTCCTTCAATAAAATGGAACCTGTGTGCTACTGCAGGGGCAGTGCAAGGTTTCTTTAAAGAAATGGAACCCGTGTGCTACTGCACGGCCAGTGCAAGCTTCCTTCAAAGACATGGAACACGTGTGCGCTTCTGCAGGGCCCGTGCAAGCTTCCTTCAAAGACATGGAACACTTGTGCTACTGCAGGGCCACTGCAAGTTTCCTTCAAAGTCATGGAACACGTGTGCTACTGCAGGGCCATTGCAAGCTTCCTTCAAAGACATGAAACACATGTGCGCTACTCCAGGGCCACTGCAAGCTTCCTTCAAAGACATGGAACACATGTGTTATTGCAGGGCCAGTGCAAGCTTCCTTCAAAGACATGGAACACGTGTGCTACTGCAGGGCCACTGCAAGCTTCCTTCAAAGACATGGAACACGTGTGCTACTGCAGGGCCAGTGCAAGCTTCCTTCAAAGACATGGAACACGTGTGCTACTGCAGGGCCATTGCAAGCTTCCTTCAAAGACATGGAACACATGTGCGCTACTGCAGCGCCTGTGCAAGCTTCCTTCAAAGACATGGTACACTTGTGCTACTGCAGGGCCACTGCAAGCTTCCTTCAAAGACATGGAACACGTGTGCTACTGCAGGGCCCGTGCAAGCTTCCTTCAAAGAAATGAAACACTTGTGCGCTACTACAGGGCCAGTGCAAGCTTACTTCAAAGACATGGAACACGTGTGCTACTGCAGTGCCAGTACAAGCTTCCTTGAAAGACATAGAACACGTGTGCTATTGCAGGGCCAGTGCAAGCTTCCTTCAAAGAAATGGAACCCGTGTGCTACTGGATGGCCAGTGCAAGCTTCGTTCAAAGACATGGAACACTTGTGCTACTGCAGGGCCACTGCAAGTTTCCTTCAAAGACATGGAACACGTGTGCTACTGCAGGGCCATTGCAAGCTTCCTTCAAAGACATGGAACACATGTGCGCTACTGCAGGGCCTGTGCAAGCTTCCTTCAAAGACATGGTACACTTGTGCTACTGCAGGGCCACTGCAAGCTTCCTTCAAAGACATGGAACACGTGTGCTACTGCAGGGCCCATGCAAGCTTCCTTCAAAGAAATGAAACACTTGTGCGCTACTACAGGGCCAGTGCAAGCTTACTTCAAAGACATGGAACACGTGTGCTACTGCAGTGCCAGTGCAAGCTTCCTTCAAAGACATGGAACACGTGTGCTATTGCAGGGCCAGTGCAAGCTTCCTTCAAAGAAATGGAACCCGTGTGCTACTGCACGGCCAGTGCAAGCTTCCTTCAAAGACATGGAACCCGTGTGCTACTGCACGGCCAGTGCAAGCTTCCTTCAAAGACATGGAACCCTTGTGCTACTGAACGGCCAGTGCAAGCTTCCTTCAAAGACATGGAACCCGTGTGCAACTGCACGGCCAGTGCAAGCTTCCTTCAAAGACATGGAACCCATGTGCTACTGCAAGGCCAGTACAAGCTTCCTTCAAAGACCTGGAACCCGTGTGCTACTGCACGGCCAGTGCAAGCTTCCTTCAAAGACATGGAACCCGTGTGCTACTGCACGTCCAGTGCAAGCTTCCTTCAAAGACATGGAACCTGTGTGCTACTGCACGGCCAGTGCAAGCTTCCTTCAAAGACATGGAACCCGTGTGCTACTGCACAGCCAGTGCAAGCTCCTTCAAAGACATGGAACACGTGTGCTACTGCAGGGCCAGTGCAAGCTTCCTTCAAAGACATGGAACATGTGCGCTACTGCAAGGCCAGTGCAAGCTTCCTTCAAAGACGTGGAACACGTGTGCTACTGCAGGGCCAGTGCTAGCTTCCTTCAAAGACATGGAGCACGTGTTACACTGCAGGGCCAGAGCAAGCTTCCTTCAAAGACATGGAACAGGTGAGCTATTGCAGGGCCAGTGCAAGCTTCCTTCAAAGACATGGAACACGTGTGCTACTGCAGGGCCAGTGCAAGGTGCCTTCAAAGACATGGAACACATGTGCTACTGCAGGGCCAGCGCAAGCTGCCTTCAAAGACATGGAACACATGTGCTACTGCAGGGCCATTGCAAGCTTCCTTCAAAGACATGGAGCACGTGTTCTACTCCAGGGCAACTGCAAGCTTCCTTCAAAGACATGCAGCAAGTGTTACACTGCAGGGCTAGTGCAAACTTCATTCAAAGACATGCAGCAAGTGTTACACTGCAGGGCCAGTGCAAGCTTCCTTCGAAGACATGCAGCACGTGTTACACTGCAGGGCCAAGTGCAAGCTTCCTTCAGAGACATGCAGCAAGTGTTACACTGCAGGGCCAGTGCAAGCTTCCTTCAAAGACATGCAGCAATTGTTACACTGCAGGGCCAGTGCAAGCTTCCTTCGAAGACATGCAGCACGTGTTACACTGCAGGGCCAAGTGCTAGCTTCCTTCAGAGACATGCAGCAAGTGTTACACTGCAGGGCCAGTGCAAGCTTCATTCAAAGACAGGCAGCAAACTCCTGCAGGGCCACTGCAAGCTTCCTTCAAAGACATGGAACACATGTGCGCTACTGCAGGGCCACTGCAAGCTTCCTTCAAAGACATGGAACACATGTGTTATTGCAGGGCCAGTGCAAGCTTCCTTCAAAGACATGGAACACGTGTGCTACTGCAGGGGCCGTGCAAGCTTCCTTCAAAGACATGGAACACGTGTGCTACTGCAGGGCCCGTGCAATCTTCCTTCAAAGACATGAAACACTTGTGCGCTACTGCAGTGCCAGTGCAAGCTTCCTTCAAAGACATGGAACACGTGTGCTATTGCAGGGCCAGTGCAAGCTTCCTTCAAAGAAATGGAACCCGTGTGCTACTGCAGGGGCAGTGCAAGCTTCCTTCAAAGACATGGAACACGTGTGCTACTGCAGGGCCCGTGCAAGCTTCCTTCAAAGACATGGAACACGTGTGCTACTGCAGGGCCCGTGCAAGCTTCCTTCAAAGACATGGAACACGTGTGCTACTGCAGGGCCCGTGCAAGCTTCCTTCAAAGACATGGAACACGTGTGCTACTGCAGGGCCCGTGCAATCTTCCTTCAAAGACATGAAACACTTGTGCGCTACTGCAGTGCCAGTGCAAGCTTCCTTCAAAGACATGGAACACGTGTGCTATTGCAGGGCCAGTGCAAGCTTCCTTCAAAGAAATGGAACCCGTGTGCTACTGCAGGGGCAGTGCAAGGTTTCTTTAAAGAAATGGAACACATGTGCGCTGCTGCAGGGCCAGTGCAAGCTTCCTTCAATGAAATGGAACCTGTGTGCTACTGCAGGGGCAGTGCAAGGTTTCTTTAAAGAAATGGAACACGTGTGCTACTGCAGGGCCCGTGCAAGCTTCCTTCAAAGACATGGAACACGTGTGCTACTGCAGGGCCCGTGCAATCTTCCTTCAAAGACATGAAACACTTGTGCGCTACTGCAGTGCCAGTGCAAGCTTCCTTCAAAGACATGGAACACGTGTGCTATTGCAGGGCCAGTGCAAGCTTCCTTCAAAGAAATGGAACCCGTGTGCTACTGCAGGGGCAGTGCAAGGTTTCTTTAAAGAAATGGAACACATGTGCGCTGCTGCAGGGCCAGTGCAAGCTTCCTTCAATGAAATGGAACCTGTGTGCTACTGCAGGGGCAGTGCAAGGTTTCTTTAAAGAAATGGAACCCGTGTGCTACTGCACGGCCAGTGCAAGCTTCCTTCAAAGACATGGAACCCGTGTGCTACTGCACGGCCAGTGCAAGCTTCCTTCAAAGACATGGAACCCGTGCGCTGCTGCAGGGCCAGTGCAAGCTTCCTTCAAAGACATGGAACCCGTGTGCTACTGCACGGCCAGTGCAAGCTTCCTTCAAAGACATGGAACCCTTGTGCTACTGCACGGCCAGTGCAAGCTTCCTTTAAAGACCTGTAAACTGTGTGCTACTGCACGGCCAGTGCAAGCTTCCTTCAAAGACCTGGAACCCGTGTGCTACTGCACGGCCAGTGCGAGCTTCCTTCAAAGACATGGAACCCGTGTGCTACTGCACGGCCAGTGGAAGCTTCCTTCAAAGACATGGAATACGTGTGCTACTGCAGGGCCAGTGCAAGCTTCCTTCAAAGACATGGAACATGTGCGCTACTGCAAGGCCAGTGCAAGCTTCCTTCAATGACGTGGAACACGTGTACTACTGCAGGGCCAGTGCTAGCTTCCTTCAAAGACATGGAGCACGTGTTACACTGCAGGGCCAGAGCAAGCTACCTTCAAAGACATGGAACACGTGTGCTATTGCAGGGCCAGTGCTAGCTTCCTTCAAAGACATGGAACACGTGTGCTACTGCAGGGCCACTGCAAGCTTCCTTCAAAGACATGGAACACGTGTGCTACTGCAGGGCCAGTGCAAGCTTCCTTCAAAGACATGGAACACTTATGCTACTGCAGGGACACTGCAAGCTTCCTTCAAAGACATGGAACACGTGTGCTACTGCAGAGCCAGTGCAAGCTTCCTTCAAAGACATGGAACACTTGTGCTACTGCAGGGCCACTGCAAGCTTCCTTCAAAGACATGGAACACTTGTGCTACTGCAGGGCCATTGCAAGCTTCCTTCAAAGACATGGAACACGTGAGCGCTCCTGCAGGGCCCGTGCAAGCTTCCTTCAAAGACATGGAACACTTGTGCTACTGCAGGGCCACTGCAAGCTTCCTTCAAAGTAATGGAAAACGTGTGCTACTGCAGGGCCATTGCAAGCTTCCTTCAAAGACATGGAACACATGTGCAATACTGCAGGGCCACTGCAAACTTCCTTCAAAGACATGGAACACATGTGTTATTGCAGGGCCAGTGCAAGCTTCCTTCAAAGACATGGAACACGTGTGCTACTGCAGAGCCAGTGCAAGCTTCCTTCAAAGACATGGAGCACATGTGCGCTCCTGCAGGGCCCGTGCAAGCTTCCTTCAAAGACATGGAACACGTGTGCTACTGCAGGGCCAGTGCAAGCTTCCTTCAAAGACATGGAACACTTGTGCTACTGCAAGGCCACTGCAAGCTTCCTTCAAAGACATGGAACACGTGTGCTACTGCAGGGCCATTGCAAGCTTCCTTCAAAGACAGGGAACACATGTGCGCTACTGCAGGGCCACTGCAAGCTTCCTTCAAAGACATGGAACACGTGTGCTACTGCAGGGCCAGTGCAAGCTTCCATCAAAGACATGGAACACTTGTGCTACTGCAAGGCCACTGCAAGCTTCCTTCAAAGACATGGAACATGTGTGCTACTGCAGGGCCATTGCAAGCTTCCTTCAAAGACATGGAACACATGTGCGCTACTGCAGGGCCTGTGCAAGCTTCCTTCAAAGACATGGTACACTTGTGCTACTGCAGGGCCACTGCAAGCTTCCTTCAAAGACATGGAACACGTGTGCTACTGCAGGGCGATTGCAAGCTTCCATCAAAGACATGGAACACATGTGCGTTACTGCAGGGCCACTGCAAGCTTCCTTCAAAGACATGGAACACGTGTGCTACTGCAGGGCCCGTGCAAGCTTCCTTCAAAGAAATGAAACATTTGTGCGCTACTACAGGGCCAGTGCAAGCTTACTTCAAAGACATGGAACCCGTGTGCTACTGCACGGCCAGTGCAAGCTTCCTTCAAAGACATGGAACCCGTGTGCTACTGCAGGGCCACTGCAAGCTTCCTTCAAAGACATAGAACATGTGTGCTACTGCAGGGCGATTGCAAGCTTCCATCAAAGACATGGAACACATGTGCGTTACTGCAGGGCCACTGCAAGCTTCCTTCAAAGACATGGAACACGTGTGCTACTGCAGGGCCCGTGCGAGCTTCCTTCAAAGAAATGAACCACTTGTGCGCTACTACAGGGCCAGTGCAAGCTTACTTCAAAGACATGGAACCGTGTGCTACTGCACGGCCAGTGCAACCTTCCTTCAAAGACATGGAACCCGTGTGCTACTGCACGGCCAGTGCAAGCTTCCTTCAAAGACATGGAATCCGTGTGCTACTGCACGGCCAGTGCAAGCTTCCTTCAAAGACATGGAACCCGTGTGCTACTGCACGGCCAGTGCAAGCTTCCTTCAAAGACATGGAACCCGTGTGCTACTGCACGGCCAGTGCAAGCTTCCTTCAAAGACATGGAACCCGTATGCTACTGCAAGGCCAGTGCAAGCTTCCTTCAAAGACCTGGAACCCGTGTGCTACTGCACGGCCAGTGCAAGCTTCTTTCAAAGACATGGAACCCGTGTGCTACTGCACGGCCAGTGCAAGCTTCCTTCAAAGACATGGAACCCGTGTGCTACTGCACGGCCAGTGCAAGCTTCCTTCAAAGACATGGAACCCGTGTGCTACTGCACAACCAGTGCAAGCTCCTCCAAAGACATGGAACATGTGCGCTACTGCAAGGCCAGTGCAAGCTTCCTTCAAAGACGTGGAACACGTGTGCTACTGCAGGGCCAGTGCTAGCTTCCTTCAAAGACATGGAGCACGTGCTACACTGCAGGGCCAGAGCAAGCTTCCTTCAAAGACATGGGACAGGTTTGCTATTGCAGGGCCAGTGCAAGCTTCCTTCAAAGACATGGAACACGTGTGCTACTGCAGGGCCAGTGCAAGTTGCCTTCAAAGACATGGAACACGTGTGCTACTGCAGGGCCAGTGCAAGCTTCCTTCAAAGATATGGAACACATGTGCTACTGCAGGGCCACTGCAAGCTTCCTTCAAAGACATGCAGCAAGTGTTACACTGCAGGGCTAGTGCAAACTTCATTCAAAGACATGCAGCAAGTGTTACACTGCAGGGCCAGTGCAAGCTTCCTTCAAAGACATGCAGCACGTGTTACACTGCAGGGCCAAGTGCAAGCTTCCTTCAAAGACATGCAGCAAGTGTTACACTGCAGGGCCAGTGCAAGCTTCCTTCGAAGACATGCAGCACGTGTTACACTGCAGGGCCAAGTGCAAGCTTCCTTCAGAGACATGCAGCAAGTGTTACACTGCAGGGCCAGTGCAAGCTTCCTTCAAAGACATGGAGCAAGTGTTACACTGCAGGGCCAGTGCAAGCTTCCTTCAAAGACATGGAGCAAGTGTTACACTGCAGGGCCAGTGCAAGCTTCCTTCAAAGACATGGAGCAAGTGTTACAATGCAGGGCCAGTGCAAGTTTCCTTCAAAGACATGGAACCCGTGTGCTACTGCACGGCCAGTGCAAGCTTCCTTCAAAGACATGGAACCCGTGTGCTACTGCACGGCCAGTGCAAGCTTCCTTCAAAGACCTGTAACCCGTGTGCTACTGCACAGCCAGTGCAAGCTTCCTTCAAAGACATGGAACCCGTGTGCTACTGCACGGCCAGTGGAAGCTTCCTTCAAAGTCATGGAACACGTGTGCTACTGCAGGGCCATTGCAAGCTTCCTTCAAAGACATGGAACACATGTGCGCTACTGCAGGGCCCGTGCAAGCTTCCTTCAAAGACATGAAACACTTGTGCGCTACTGCAGGGCCACTGCAAGCTTCCTTCAAAGACATGGAACACGTGTGCTATTGCAGGGCCAGTGCAAGCTTCCTTCAAAGAAATGGAACCCGTGTGCTACTGCAGGGGCAGTGCAAGGTTTCTTTAAAGAAATGGAACACATGTGTGCTGCTGCAGGGCCAGTGCAAGCTTCCTTCAATGAAATGGAACCCGTGTGCTACTGCAGGGGCAGTGCAAGGTTTCTTTAAAGAAATGGAACACATGTGCGCTGCTGCAGGGCCAGTGCAAGCTTCCTTCAAAGACGTGGAACCCGTGTGCTACTGCACGGCCAGTGTAAGCTTCCTTCAAAGACATGGAACCCGTGTGCTACTGCACGGCCAGTGCAAGCTTCCTTTAAAGACCTGTAAGCCGTGTGCTACTGCACGGCCAATGCAAGCTTCCTTCAAAGACCTGGAACCCGTGTGCTGCTGCACGGCCAATGCAAGCGTCCTTCAAAGACATGGAACCCGTGTGCTACTGCACGGCCAGTGGAAGCTTCCTTCAAAGACATGGAACACGTGTGCTACTGCAGGGCCAGTGCAAGCTTCCTTCAAAGACATGGAACACGTGCGCTACTGCAAGGCCAGTGCAAGCTTCCTTCAAAGATGTGGAACACGTGTGCTACTGCAGGGCCAGTGCTAGCTTCCTTCAAAGACATGGAGCACGTGTTACACTGCAGGGCCAGAGCAAGCTACCTTCAAAGACATGGAACACGTGTGCTATTGCAGGGCCAGTGCTAGCTTCCTTCAAAGACATGGAACACGTGTGCGACTGCAGGGCCACTGCAAGCTTCCTTCAAAGACATGGAACACGTGTGCTACTGCAGGGCCAGTGCAAGTGTCCTTCAAAGACATGGAACACTTGTGCTACTACAGGGCCACTGCAAGCTTCCTTCAAAGACATGGAACATGTGTGCTACTGCAGGGCCATTGCAAGCTTCCTTCAAAGACATGGAACACGTGTGCGCTTCTGCAGGGCCCGTGCAAGCTTCCTTCAAAGACATGGAACACTTGTGCTACTGCAGGGCCACTGCAAGTTTCCTTCAAAGTCATGGAACACGTGTGCTACTGCAGGGCCATTGCAAGCTTCCTTCAAAGACATGAAACACATGTGCGCTACTCCAGGGCCACTGCAAGCTTCCTTCAAAGACATGGAACACATGTGTTATTGCAGGGCCAGTGCAAGCTTCCTTCAAAGACATGGAACACGTGTGCTACTGCAGGGCCACTGCAAGCTTCCTTCAAAGACATGGAACACGTGTGCTACTGCAGGGCCAGTGCAAGCTTCCTTCAAAGACATGGAACACGTGTGCTACTGCAGGGCCATTGCAAGCTTCCTTCAAAGACATGGAACACATGTGCGCTACTGCAGTGCCTGTGCAAGCTTCCTTCAAAGACATGGTACACTTGTGCTACTGCAGGGCCACTGCAAGCTTCCTTCAAAGACATGGAACACGTGTGCTACTGCAGGGCCCGTGCAAGCTTCCTTCAAAGAAATGAAACACTTGTGCGCTACTACAGGGCCAGTGCAAGCTTACTTCAAAGACATGGAACACGTGTGCTACTGCAGTGCCAGTACAAGCTTCCTTGAAAGACATAGAACACGTGTGCTATTGCAGGGCCAGTGCAAGCTTCCTTCAAAGAAATGGAACCTGTGTGCTACTGGATGGCCAGTGCAAGCTTCGTTCAAAGACATGGAACACTTGTGCTACTGCAGGGCCACTGCAAGTTTCCTTCAAAGACATGGAACACGTGTGCTACTGCAGGGCCATTGCAAGCTTCCTTCAAAGACATGGAACACATGTGCGCTACTGCAGGGCCTGTGCAAGCTTCCTTCAAAGACATGGTACACTTGTGCTACTGCAGGGCCACTGCAAGCTTCCTTCAAAGACATGGAACACGTGTGCTACTGCAGGGCCCATGCAAGCTTCCTTCAAAGAAATGAAACACTTGTGCGCTACTACAGGGCCAGTGCAAGCTTACTTCAAAGACATGGAACACGTGTGCTACTGCAGTGCCAGTGCAAGCTTCCTTCAAAGACATGGAACACGTGTGCTATTGCAGGGCCAGTGCAAGCTTCCTTCAAAGAAATGGAACCCGTGTGCTACTGCACGGCCAGTGCAAGCTTCCTTCAAAGACATGGAACCCGTGTGCTACTGCACGGCCAGTGCAAGCTTCCTTCAAAGACATGGAACCCTTGTGCTACTGAACGGCCAGTGCAAGCTTCCTTCAGAGACATGGAACCCGTGTGCAACTGCACGGCCAGTGCAAGCTTCCTTCAAAGACATGGAACCCATGTGCTACTGCAAGGCCAGTACAAGCTTCCTTCAAAGACCTGGAACCCGTGTGCTACTGCACGGCCAGTGCAAGCTTCCTTCAAAGACATGGAACCCGTGTGCTACTGCACGGCCAGTGCAAGCGTCCTTCAAAGACATGGAACCTGTGTGCTACTGCACGGCCAGTGCAAGCTTCCTTCAAAGACATGGAACCCGTGTGCTACTGCACAGCCAGTGCAAGCTCCTTCAAAGACATGGAACACGTGTGCTACTGCAGGGCCAGTGCAAGCTTCCTTCAAAGACATGGAACATGTGCGCTACTGCAAGGCCAGTGCAAGCTTCCTTCAAAGACGTGGAACACGTGTGCTACTGCAGGGCCAGTGCTAGCTTCCTTCAAAGACATGGAGCACGTGTTACACTGCAGGGCCAGAGCAAGCTTCCTTCAAAGACATGGAACAGGTGAGCTATTGCAGGGCCAGTGCAAGCTTCCTTCAAAGACATGGAACACGTGTGCTACTGCAGGGCCAGTGCAAGGTGCCTTCAAAGACATGGAACACATGTGCTACTGCAGGGCCAGCGCAAGCTGCCTTCAAAGACATGGAACACATGTGCTACTGCAGGGCCATTGCAATCTTCCTTCAAAGACATGGAGCACGTGTTCTACTCCAGGGCCACTGCAAGCTTCCTTCAAAGACATGCAGCAAGTGTTACACTGCAGGGCTAGTGCAAACTTCATTCAAAGACATGCAGCAAGTGTTACACTGCAGGGCCAGTGCAAGCTTCCTTCGAAGACATGCAGCACGTGTTACACTGCAGGGCCAAGTGCAAGCTTCCTTCAGAGACATGCAGCAAGTGTTACACTGCAGGGCCAGTGCAAGCTTCCTTCAAAGACATGCAGCAATTGTTACACTGCAGGGCCAGTGCAAGCTTCCTTCGAAGACATGCAGCACGTGTTACACTACAGGGCCAAGTGCAAGCTTCCTTCAGAGACATGCAGCAAGTGTTACACTGCAGGGCCAGTGCAAGCTTCATTCAAAGACAGGCAGCAAACTCCTGCAGGGCACTGCAAGCTTCCTTCAAAGACATGGAACACATGTGCGCTACTGCAGGGCCACTGCAAGCTTCCTTCAAAGACATGGAACACGTGTGTTACTGCAGGGGCCGTGCAAGCTTACTTCAAAGACATGGAACAGGTGTGCTACTGCAGGGCCCGTGCAAGCTTCCTTCAAAGACATGGAACACGTGTGCTACTGCAGGGCCCGTGCAATCTTCCTTCAAAGACATGAAACATTTGTGCGCTACTGTAGGGGCAGTGCAAGCTTCCTTCAAAGACATGGAACACATGTGTTATTGCAGTGCCAGTGCAAGCTTCCTTCAAAGACATGGAACACGTGTGCTATTGCAGGGCCAGTGCAAGCTTCCTTCAAAGAAATGGAACCCGTGTGCTACTGCAGGGGCAGTGCAAGGTTTCTTTAAAGAAATGGAACACATGTGCGCTGCTGCAGGGCCAGTGCAAGCTTCCTTCAATGAAATGGAACCTGTGTGCTACTGCAGGGGCAGTGCAAGCTTCCTTCAAAGACATGGAACCCGTGTGCTACTGCACGGCCAGTGCAAGCTTCCTTCAAAGACCTGTAACCCGTGTGCTACTGCACAGCCAGTGCAAGCTTCCTTCAAAGACATGGAACCCGTGTGCTACTGCACGGCCAGTGGAAGCTTCCTTCAAAGTCATGGAACACGTGTGCTACTGCAGGGCCATTGCAAGCTTCCTTCAAAGACATGGAACACATGTGCGCTACTGCAGGGCCCGTGCAAGCTTCCTTCAAAGACATGAAACACTTGTGCGCTACTGCAGGGCCACTGCAAGCTTCCTTCAAAGACATGGAACACGTGTGCTATTGCAGGGCCAGTGCAAGCTTCCTTCAAAGAAATGGAACCCGTGTGCTACTGCAGGGGCAGTGCAAGGTTTCTTTAAAGAAATGGAACACATGTGTGCTGCTGCAGGGCCAGTGCAAGCTTCCTTCAATGAAATGGAACCCGTGTGCTACTGCAGGGGCAGTGCAAGGTTTCTTTAAAGAAATGGAACACATGTGCGCTGCTGCAGGGCCAGTGCAAGCTTCCTTCAAAGACGTGGAACCCGTGTGCTACTGCACGGCCAGTGTAAGCTTCCTTCAAAGACATGGAACCCGTGTGCTACTGCACGGCCAGTGCAAGCTTCCTTTAAAGACCTGTAAGCCGTGTGCTACTGCACGGCCAATGCAAGCTTCCTTCAAAGACCTGGAACCCGTGTGCTGCTGCACGGCCAATGCAAGCGTCCTTCAAAGACATGGAACCCGTGTGCTACTGCACGGCCAGTGGAAGCTTCCTTCAAAGACATGGAACACGTGTGCTACTGCAGGGCCAGTGCAAGCTTCCTTCAAAGACATGGAACACGTGCGCTACTGCAAGGCCAGTGCAAGCTTCCTTCAAAGATGTGGAACACGTGTGCTACTGCAGGGCCAGTGCTAGCTTCCTTCAAAGACATGGAGCACGTGTTACACTGCAGGGCCAGAGCAAGCTACCTTCAAAGACATGGAACACGTGTGCTATTGCAGGGCCAGTGCTAGCTTCCTTCAAAGACATGGAACACGTGTGCGACTGCAGGGCCACTGCAAGCTTCCTTCAAAGACATGGAACACGTGTGCTACTGCAGGGCCAGTGCAAGTGTCCTTC
Organism: Lissotriton helveticus; assembly: GCF_964261635.1. Lineage (NCBI taxonomy): Eukaryota > Metazoa > Chordata > Amphibia > Caudata > Salamandridae > Lissotriton > Lissotriton helveticus. The sequence goes on along the minus strand of NC_136064.1, from coordinate 102,444,464 downwards.
AAAGACATGGAACACTTGTGCTACTACAGGGCCACTGCAAGCTTCCTTCAAAGACATGGAACATGTGTGCTACTGCAGGGCCATTGCAAGCTTCCTTCAAAGACATGGAACACGTGTGCGCTTCTGCAGGGCCCGTGCAAGCTTCCTTCAAAGACATGGAACACTTGTGCTACTGCAGGGCCACTGCAAGTTTCCTTCAAAGTCATGGAACACGTGTGCTACTGCAGGGCCATTGCAAGCTTCCTTCAAAGACATGAAACACATGTGCGCTACTCCAGGGCCACTGCAAGCTTCCTTCAAAGACATGGAACACATGTGTTATTGCAGGGCCAGTGCAAGCTTCCTTCAAAGACATGGAACACGTGTGCTACTGCAGGGCCACTGCAAGCTTCCTTCAAAGACATGGAACACGTGTGCTACTGCAGGGCCAGTGCAAGCTTCCTTCAAAGACATGGAACACGTGTGCTACTGCAGGGCCATTGCAAGCTTCCTTCAAAGACATGGAACACATGTGCGCTACTGCAGTGCCTGTGCAAGCTTCCTTCAAAGACATGGTACACTTGTGCTACTGCAGGGCCACTGCAAGCTTCCTTCAAAGACATGGAACACGTGTGCTACTGCAGGGCCCGTGCAAGCTTCCTTCAAAGAAATGAAACACTTGTGCGCTACTACAGGGCCAGTGCAAGCTTACTTCAAAGACATGGAACACGTGTGCTACTGCAGTGCCAGTACAAGCTTCCTTGAAAGACATAGAACACGTGTGCTATTGCAGGGCCAGTGCAAGCTTCCTTCAAAGAAATGGAACCTGTGTGCTACTGGATGGCCAGTGCAAGCTTCGTTCAAAGACATGGAACACTTGTGCTACTGCAGGGCCACTGCAAGTTTCCTTCAAAGACATGGAACACGTGTGCTACTGCAGGGCCATTGCAAGCTTCCTTCAAAGACATGGAACACATGTGCGCTACTGCAGGGCCTGTGCAAGCTTCCTTCAAAGACATGGTACACTTGTGCTACTGCAGGGCCACTGCAAGCTTCCTTCAAAGACATGGAACACGTGTGCTACTGCAGGGCCCATGCAAGCTTCCTTCAAAGAAATGAAACACTTGTGCGCTACTACAGGGCCAGTGCAAGCTTACTTCAAAGACATGGAACACGTGTGCTACTGCAGTGCTAGTGCAAGCTTCCTTCAAAGACATGGAACACGTGTGCTATTGCAGGGCCAGTGCAAGCTTCCTTCAAAGAAATGGAACCCGTGTGCTACTGCACGGCCAGTGCAAGCTTCCTTCAAAGACATGGAACCCGTGTGCTACTGCACGGCCAGTGCAAGCTTCCTTCAAAGACATGGAACCCTTGTGCTACTGAACGGCCAGTGCAAGCTTCCTTCAGAGACATGGAACCCGTGTGCAACTGCACGGCCAGTGCAAGCTTCCTTCAAAGACATGGAACCCATGTGCTACTGCAAGGCCAGTACAAGCTTCCTTCAAAGACCTGGAACCCGTGTGCTACTGCACGGCCAGTGCAAGCTTCCTTCAAAGACATGGAACCCGTGTGCTACTGCACGGCCAGTGCAAGCGTCCTTCAAAGACATGGAACCTGTGTGCTACTGCACGGCCAGTGCAAGCTTCCTTCAAAGACATGGAACCCGTGTGCTACTGCACAGCCAGTGCAAGCTCCTTCAAAGACATGGAACACGTGTGCTACTGCAGGGCCAGTGCAAGCTTCCTTCAAAGACATGGAACATGTGCGCTACTGCAAGGCCAGTGCAAGCTTCCTTCAAAGACGTGGAACACGTGTGCTACTGCAGGGCCAGTGCTAGCTTCCTTCAAAGACATGGAGCACGTGTTACACTGCAGGGCCAGAGCAAGCTTCCTTCAAAGACATGGAACAGGTGAGCTATTGCAGGGCCAGTGCAAGCTTCCTTCAAAGACATGGAACACGTGTGCTACTGCAGGGCCAGTGCAAGGTGCCTTCAAAGACATGGAACACATGTGCTACTGCAGGGCCAGCGCAAGCTGCCTTCAAAGACATGGAACACATGTGCTACTGCAGGGCCATTGCAATCTTCCTTCAAAGACATGGAGCACGTGTTCTACTCCAGGGCCACTGCAAGCTTCCTTCAAAGACATGCAGCAAGTGTTACACTGCAGGGCTAGTGCAAACTTCATTCAAAGACATGCAGCAAGTGTTACACTGCAGGGCCAGTGCAAGCTTCCTTCGAAGACATGCAGCACGTGTTACACTGCAGGGCCAAGTGCAAGCTTCCTTCAGAGACATGCAGCAAGTGTTACACTGCAGGGCCAGTGCAAGCTTCCTTCAAAGACATGCAGCAATTGTTACACTGCAGGGCCAGTGCAAGCTTCCTTCGAAGACATGCAGCACGTGTTACACTACAGGGCCAAGTGCAAGCTTCCTTCAGAGACATGCAGCAAGTGTTACACTGCAGGGCCAGTGCAAGCTTCATTCAAAGACAGGCAGCAAACTCCTGCAGGGCACTGCAAGCTTCCTTCAAAGACATGGAACACATGTGCGCTACTGCAGGGCCACTGCAAGCTTCCTTCAAAGACATGGAACACGTGTGTTACTGCAGGGGCCGTGCAAGCTTACTTCAAAGACATGGAACAGGTGTGCTACTGCAGGGCCCGTGCAAGCTTCCTTCAAAGACATGGAACACGTGTGCTACTGCAGGGCCCGTGCAATCTTCCTTCAAAGACATGAAACATTTGTGCGCTACTGTAGGGGCAGTGCAAGCTTCCTTCAAAGACATGGAACACATGTGTTATTGCAGTGCCAGTGCAAGCTTCCTTCAAAGACATGGAACACGTGTGCTATTGCAGGGCCAGTGCAAGCTTCCTTCAAAGAAATGGAACCCGTGTGCTACTGCAGGGGCAGTGCAAGGTTTCTTTAAAGAAATGGAACACATGTGCGCTGCTGCAGGGCCAGTGCAAGCTTCCTTCAATGAAATGGAACCTGTGTGCTACTGCAGGGGCAGTGCAAGGTTTCTTTAAAGAAATGGAACCCGTGTGCTACTGCACGGCCAGTGCAAGCTTCCTTCAAAGACATGGAACCCGTGTGCTACTGCACGGCCAGTGCAAGCTTCCTTCAAAGACATGGAACCTGTGCGCTGCTGTAGGGCCAGTGCAAGCTTCCTTCAAAGACATGGAACCCGTGTGCTACTGCAGGGCCCGTGCAATCTTCCTTCAAAGACATGAAACACATGTGCGCTACTGCAGGGCCACTGCAAGCTTCCTTCAAAGACATTGAACGCATGTGTTATTGCAGTGCCAGTGCAAGCTTCCTTCAAAGACATGGAACACGTGTGCTATTGCAGGGCCAGTGCAAGCTTCCTTCAAAGAAATGGAACCCGTGTGCTACTGCAGGGGCAGTGCAAGGTTTCTTTAAAGAAATGGAACACATGTGCGCTGCTGCAGGGCCAGTGCAAGCTTCCTTCAATGAAATGGAACCTGTGTGCTACTGCAGGGGCAGTGCAAGGTTTCTTTAAAGAAATGGAACCTGTGTGCTACTGCACGGCCAGTGCAAGCTTCCTTCAAAGACATGGATCCCGTGTGCTACTGCACGGCCAGTGCAAGCTTCCTTCAAAGACATGGAACCGTGCGCTGCTGCACGGCCAGTGCAAGCTTCCTTCAAAGACATGGAACCCGTGTGCTACTGCACGGCCAGTGCAAGCTTCCTTCAAAGACATGGAACCCGTGCGCTGCTGCAGGGCCAGTGCAAGCATCCTTCAAAGACATGGAACCCGTGTGCTACTGCACGGCCAGTGCAAGCTTCCTTCAAAGACATGGAACCCGTGTGCTACTGCACGGCCAGTGTAAGCTTCCTTTAAAGACCTGTAACCTGTGTGCTACTGCACGGCCAGTGCAAGCTTCCTTCAAAGACCTGGAACCCGTGTGCTACTGCACGGCCAGTGCGAGCTTCCTTCAAAGACATGGAACCCGTGTGCTCCTGCACGGCCAGTGCAAGCTTCCTTCAAAGACATGGAACATGTGCGCTACTGCAAGGCCAGTGCAAGCTTCCTTCAAAGACGTGGAACACGTGTACTACTGCAGGGCCAGTGCTAGCTTCCTTCAAAGACATGGAGCACGTGTTACACTGCAGGGCCAGAGCAAGCTACCTTCAAAGACATGGAACACGTGTGCTATTGCAGGGCCAGTGCTAGCTTCCTTCAAAGACATGGAACACGTGTGCTACTGCAGGGCCACTGCAAGATTCCTTCAAAGACATGGAACACGTGTGCTACTGCAGGGCCAGTGCAAGCTTACTTCAAAGACATGGAACACTTGTGCTACTGCAGGGCCACTGCAAGCTTCCTTCAAAGACATGGAACACGTGTGCTACTGCAGGGCCATTGCAAGCTTCCTTCAAAGACATGGAACACGTGAGCGCTCCTGCAGGGCCCGTGCAAGCTTCCTTCAAAGACATGGAACACTTGTGCTACTGCAGGGCCACTGCAAGCTTCCTTCAAAGTCATGGAACATGTGTGCTACTGCAGGGCCATTGCAGGCTTCCTTCAAAGACATGGAACACATGTGCAATACTGCAGGGCCACTGCAAGCTTCCTTCAAAGAAATGGAACCTGTGTGCTACTGCAGGGGCAGTGCAAGGTTTCTTTAAAGAAATGGAACCCGTGTGCTACTGCACGGCCAGTGCAAGCTTCCTTCAAAGACATGGAACCCGTGTGCTACTGCACGGCCAGTGCAAGCTTCCTTCAAAGACATGGAACCTGTGCGCTGCTGTAGGGCCAGTGCAAGCTTCCTTCAAAGACATGGAACCCGTGTGCTACTGCAGGGCCCGTGCAATCTTCCTTCAAAGACATGAAACACATGTGCGCTACTGCAGGGCCACTGCAAGCTTCCTTCAAAGACATTGAACGCATGTGTTATTGCAGTGCCAGTGCAAGCTTCCTTCAAAGACATGGAACACGTGTGCTATTGCAGGGCCAGTGCAAGCTTCCTTCAAAGAAATGGAACCCGTGTGCTACTGCAGGGGCAGTGCAAGGTTTCTTTAAAGAAATGGAACACATGTGCGCTGCTGCAGGGCCAGTGCAAGCTTCCTTCAATGAAATGGAACCTGTGTGCTACTGCAGGGGCAGTGCAAGGTTTCTTTAAAGAAATGGAACCTGTGTGCTACTGCACGGCCAGTGCAAGCTTCCTTCAAAGACATGGATCCCGTGTGCTACTGCACGGCCAGTGCAAGCTTCCTTCAAAGACATGGAACCGTGCGCTGCTGCACGGCCAGTGCAAGCTTCCTTCAAAGACATGGAACCCGTGTGCTACTGCACGGCCAGTGCAAGCTTCCTTCAAAGACATGGAACCCGTGCGCTGCTGCAGGGCCAGTGCAAGCATCCTTCAAAGACATGGAACCCGTGTGCTACTGCACGGCCAGTGCAAGCTTCCTTCAAAGACATGGAACCCGTGTGCTACTGCACGGCCAGTGTAAGCTTCCTTTAAAGACCTGTAACCTGTGTGCTACTGCACGGCCAGTGCAAGCTTCCTTCAAAGACCTGGAACCCGTGTGCTACTGCACGGCCAGTGCGAGCTTCCTTCAAAGACATGGAACCCGTGTGCTCCTGCACGGCCAGTGCAAGCTTCCTTCAAAGACATGGAACATGTGCGCTACTGCAAGGCCAGTGCAAGCTTCCTTCAAAGACGTGGAACACGTGTACTACTGCAGGGCCAGTGCTAGCTTCCTTCAAAGACATGGAGCACGTGTTACACTGCAGGGCCAGAGCAAGCTACCTTCAAAGACATGGAACACGTGTGCTATTGCAGGGCCAGTGCTAGCTTCCTTCAAAGACATGGAACACGTGTGCTACTGCAGGGCCACTGCAAGATTCCTTCAAAGACATGGAACACGTGTGCTACTGCAGGGCCAGTGCAAGCTTACTTCAAAGACATGGAACACTTGTGCTACTGCAGGGCCACTGCAAGCTTCCTTCAAAGACATGGAACACGTGTGCTACTGCAGGGCCATTGCAAGCTTCCTTCAAAGACATGGAACACGTGAGCGCTCCTGCAGGGCCCGTGCAAGCTTCCTTCAAAGACATGGAACACTTGTGCTACTGCAGGGCCACTGCAAGCTTCCTTCAAAGTCATGGAACATGTGTGCTACTGCAGGGCCATTGCAGGCTTCCTTCAAAGACATGGAACACATGTGCAATACTGCAGGGCCACTGCAAGCTTCCTTCAAAGACATGGAACACATGTGTTATTGCAGGGCCAGTGCAAGCTTCCTTCAAAGACATGGAACACGTGTGCTACTGCAGAGCCAGTGCAAGCTTCCTTCAAAGACATGGAGCACATATGCGCTCCTGCAGGGCCCGTGCAAGCTTCCTTCAAAGACATGGAACACGTGTGCTACTGCAGGGCCAGTGCAAGCTTCCTTCAAAGACATGGAACACTTGTGCTACTGCAAGGCCACTGCAAGCTTCCTTCAAAGATATGGAACACGTGTGCTACTGCAGGGCCATTGCAAGCTTTCTTCAAAGACATGGAACACATGTGCGCTACTGCAGGGCCACTGCAAGCTTCCTTCAAAGACATGGAACACATGTGCTACTGCAGGGCCAGTGCAAGCTTCCTTCAAAGACATGGAACACTTGTGCTACTGCAAGGCCACTGCAAGCTTCCTTCAAAGACATGGAACACGTGTGCTACTGCAGGACGATTGCAAGCTTCCATCAAAGACATGGAACACATGTGCGTTACTGCAGGGCCACTGCAAGCTTCCTTCAAAGACATGGAACACGTGTGCTACTGCAGTGCCCGTGCAAGCTTCCTTCAAAGAAATGAAACATTTGTGCGCTACTACAGGGCCAGTGCAAGCTTCCTTCAAAGACATGGAACACGTGTGCTACTGCAGGGCCCGTGCAAGCTTCCTTCAAAGAAATGAAACATTTGTGCGCTACTACAGGGCCAGTGCAAGCTTACTTCAAAGACATGGAACCCGTGTGCTACTGCACGGCCAGTGCAAGCTTCCTTCAAAGACATGGAACCCGTGTGCTACTGCAGGGCCACTGCAAGCTTCCTTCAAAGACATAGAACACGTGTGCTACTGCAGGGCGATTGCAAGCTTCCATCAAAGACATGGAACACATGTGCGTTACTGCAGGGCCACTGCAAGCTTCCTTCAAAGACATGGAACACGTGTGCTACTGCAGGGCCCGTGCAAGCTTCCTTCAAAGAAATGAACCACTTGTGCGCTACTACAGGGCCAGTGCAAGCTTACTTCAAAGACATGGAACCCGTGTGCTACTGCACGGCCAGTGCAACCTTCCTTCAAAGACATGGAACCCGTGTGCTACTGCACGGCCAGTGCAAGCTTCCTTCAAAGACATGGATTCCGTGTGCTACTGCACGGCCAGTGCAAGCTTCCTTTAAAGACATGGAAACCGTGTGCTACTGCACGGCCAGTGCAAGCTTCCTTCAAAGACATGGAACCCGTGTGCTACTGCACGGCCAGTGCAAGCTTCCTTCAAAGACATGGAACCCTTGTGCTACTGAACGGCCAGTGCAAGCTTCCTTCAAAGACATGGAACCCGTGTGCAACTGCACGGCCAGTGCAAGCTTCCTTCAAAGACATGGAACCCATGTGCTACTGCAAGGCCAGTACAAGCTTCCTTCAAAGACCTGGAACCCGTGTGCTACTGCACGGCCAGTGCAAGCTTCCTTCAAAGACATGGAACCCGTGTGCTACTGCACGGCCAGTGCAAGCTTCCTTCAAAGACATGGAACCTGTGTGCTACTGCACGGCCAGTGCAAGCTTCCTTCAAAGACATGGAACCCGTGTGCTACTGCACAGCCAGTGCAAGCTCCTTCAAAGACATGGAACACGTGTGCTACTGCAGGGCCAGTGCAAGCTTCCTTCAAAGACATGGAACATGTGCGCTACTGCAAGGCCAGTGCAAGCTTTCTTCAAAGACGTGGAACACGTGTGCTACTGCAGGGCCAGTGCTAGCTTCCTTCAAAAACATGGAGCACGTGTTACACTGCAGGGCCAGAGCAAGCTTCCTTCAAAGACATGGAACAGGTGAGCTATTGCAGGGCCAGTGCAAGCTTCCTTCAAAGACATGGAACACGTGTGCTACTGCAGGGCCAGTGCAAGGTGCCTTCAAAGACATGGAACACATGTGCTACTGCAGGGCCAGCGCAAGCTGCCTTTAAAGACATGGAACACATGTGCTACTGCAGGGCCATTGCAAGCTTCCTTCAAAGACATGGAGCACGTGTTCTACTCCAGGGCCACTGCAAGCTTCCTTCAAAGACATGCAGCAAGTGTTACACTGCAGGGCTAGTGCAAACTTCATTCAAAGACATGCAGCAAGTGTTACACTGCAGGGCCAGTGCAAGCTTCCTTCGAAGACATGCAGCACGTGTTACACTGCAGGGCCAAGTGCAAGCTTCCTTCAGAGACATGCAGCAAGTTTTACACTGCAGGGCCAGTGCAAGCTTCCTTCAAAGACATGCAGCAATTGTTACACTGCAGGGCCAGTGCAAGCTTCCTTCGAAGACATGCTGCACGTGTTACACTACAGGGCCAAGTGCAAGCTTCCTTCAGAGACATGCAGCAAGTGTTACACTGCAGGGCCAGTGCAAGCTTCATTCAAAGACAGGCAGCAAGCTCCTGCAGGGCCACTGCAAGCTTCCTTCAAAGACATGGAACACATGTGCGCTACTGCAGGGCCACTGCAAGCTTCCTTCAAAGACATGGAACACGTGTGTTACTGCATGGGCCGTGCAAGCTTACTTCAAAGACATGGAACACGTGTGCTACTGCAGGGCCCGTGCAATCTTCCTTCAAAGACATGAAACACTTGTGCGCTACTGCAGGGGCAGTGCAAGCTTCCTTCAAAGACATGGAACACATGTGTTATTGCAGTGCCAGTGCAAGCTTCCTTCAAAGACATGGAACACGTGTGCTATTGCAGGGCCAGTGCAAGCTTCCTTCAAAGAAATGGAACCCGTGTGCTACTGCAGGGGCAGTGCAAGGTTTCTTTAAAGAAATGGAACACATGTGCGCTGCTGCAGGGCCAGTGCAAGCTTCCTTCAATGAAATGGAACCTGTGTGCTACTGCAGGGGCAGTGCAAGGTTTCTTTAAAGAAATGGAACCCGTGTGCTACTGCACGGCCAGTGCAAGCTTCCTTCAAAGACATGGAACCCGTGTGCTACTGCACGGCCAGTGCAAGCTTCCTTCAAAGACATGGAACCTGTGCGCTGCTGTAGGGCCAGTGCAAGCTTCCTTCTAAGACATGGAACCCGTGTGCTACTGCAGGGCCCGTGCAATCTTCCTTCAAAGACATGAAACACATGTGCGCTACTGCAGGGCCACTGCAAGCTTCCTTCAAATCAATCAATCAATCAGTGACACTTATAAAGCGTGCTACATACCCGTAGGGTCTCAAGGCGCTACAAAGACATGGAACACATGTGTTATTGCAGTGCCAGTGCAAGCTTCCTTCAAAGACATGGAACACGTGTGCTATTGCAGGGCCAGTGCACGCTTCCTTCAAAGAAATGGAACCCATGTGCTACTGCAGGGGCAGTGCAAGGTTTCTTTAAAGAAATGGAACACATGTGCGCTGCTGCAGGGCCAGTGCAAGCTTCCTTCAATGAAATGGAACCTGTGTGCTACTGCAGGGGCAGTGCAAGGTTTCTTTAAAGAAATGGAACCTGTGTGCTACTGCACGGCCAGTGCAAGCTTCCTTCAAAGACATGGATCCCGTGTGCTACTGCACGGCCAGTGCAAGCTTCCTTCAAAGACATGGAACCCGTGCGCTGCTGCACGGCCAGTGCAAGCTTCCTTCAAAGACATGGAACCCGTTTGCTACTGCACGGCCAGTGCAAGCTTCCTTCAAATACATGGAACCCGTGCGCTGCTGCAGGGCCAGTGCAAGCTTCCTTCAAAGACATGGAACCCGTGTGCTACTGCACGGCCAGTGCAAGCTTCCTTCAAAGACATGGAACCCGTGTGCTACTGCACGGCCAGTGTAAGCTTCCTTTAAAGACCTGTAACCTGTGTGCTACTGCACGGCCAGTGCAAGCTTCCTTCAAAGACCTGGAACCCGTGTGCTACTGCACGGCCAGTGCGAGCTTCCTTCAAAGACATGGAACCCGTGTGCTCCTGCACGGCCAGTGCAAGCTCCCTTCAAAGACATGGAACATGTGCGCTACTGCAAGGCCAGTGCAAGCTTCCTTCAAAGACGTGGAACACGTGTACTACTGCAGGGCCAGTGCTAGCTTCCTTCAAAGACATGGAGCACGTGTTACACTGCAGGGCCAGAGCAAGCTACCTTCAAAGACGTGGAACTCGTGTGCTATTGCAGGGCCAGTGCTAGCTTCCTTCAAAGACATGGAACACGTGTGCTACTGCAGGGCCACTGCAAGCTTCCTTCAAAGACATGAAACACGTCTGCTACTGCAGGGCCAGTGCAAGCTTACTTCAAAGACATGGAACACTTGTGCTACTGCAGGGCCACTGCAAGCTTCCTTCAAAGACATGGAACACGTGTGCTACTGCAGGGCCATTGCAAGCTTCCTTTAAAGACATGGAACACGTGAGCGCTCCTGCAGGGCCCGTGCAAGCTTCCTTCAAAGACATGGAACACTTGTGCTACTGCAGGGCCACTGCAAGCTTCCTTCAAAGTCATGGAACACGTGTGCTACTGCAGGGCCATTGCAAGCTTCCTTCAAAGACATGGAACACATGTGCAATACTGCAGGGCCACTGCAAGCTTCCTTCAAAGACATGGAACACATGTGTTATTGCAGGGCCAGTGCAAGCTTCCTTCAAAGACATGGAACACATGTGCTACTGCAGAGCCAGTGCAAGCTTCCTTCAAAGACATGGAGCACATGTGCGCTCCTGCAGGGCCCGTGCAAGCTTCCTTCAAAGACATGGAACACGTGTGCTACTGCAGGGCCAGTGCAAGCTTCCTTCAAAGACATGGAACACTTGTGCTACTGCAAGGCCACTGCAAGCTTCCTTCAAAGACATGGAACACGTGTGCTACTGCAGGGCCATTGCAAGCTTTTTTCAAAGACATGGAACACATGTGCGCTACTGCAGGGCCACTGCAAGCTTCCTTCAAAGACATGGAACACGTGTGCTACTGCAGGGCCAGTGCAAGCTTCCTTCAAAGACATGGAACACTTGTGCTACTGCAAGGCCACTGCAAGCTTCCTTCAAAGACATGGAACACGTGTGCTACTGCAGGACGATTGCAAGCTTCCATCAAAGACATGGAACACATGTGCGTTACTGCAGGGCCACTGCAAGCTTCCTTTAAAGACATGGAACACGAGTGCTACTGCAGTGCCCGTGCAAGCTTCCTTCAAAGAAATGAAACATTTGTGCGCTACTACAGGGCCAGTGCAAGCTTCCTTCAAAGACATGGAACACGTGTGCTACTACAGGGCCCGTGCAAGCTTCCTTCAAAGAAATGAAACATTTGTGCGCTACTACAGGGCCAGTGCAAGCTTACTTCAAAGACATGGAACCCGTGTGCTACTGCACGGCCAGTGCAAGCTTCCTTCAAAGACATGGAACCCGTGTGCTACTGCAGGGCCACTGCAAGCTTCCTTCAAAGACATAGAACACGTGTGCTACTGCAGGGCGATTGCAAGCTTCCATCAAAGACATGGAACACATGTGCGTTACTGCAGGGCCACTGCAAGCTTCCTTCAAAGACATGGAACACGTGTGCTACTGCAGGGCCCGTGCAAGCTTCCTTCAAAGAAATGAACCACTTGTGCGCTACTACAGGGCCAGTGCAAGCTTACTTCAAAGACATGGAACCCGTGTGCTACTGCACGGCCAGTGCAACCTTCCTTCAAAGACATGGAACCCGTGTGCTACTGCACGGCCAGTGCAAGCTTCCTTCAAAGACATGGATTCCGTGTGCTACTGCACGGCCAGTGCAAGCTTCCTTTAAAGACATGGAAACCGTGTGCTACTGCACGGCCAGTGCAAGCTTCCTTCAAAGACATGGAACCTGTGTGCTACTGCACGGTCAGTGCAAGCTTCCTTCAAAGACATGGAACCCGTATGCTACTGCAAGGCCAGTGCAAGCTTCCTTCAAAGACCTGGAACCCGTGTGCTACTGCACGGCCAGTGCAAGCTTCCTTCAAAGACATGGAACCCGTGTGCTACTGCACGGCCAGTGCAAGCTTCCTTCAAAGACATGGAACCGGTGTGCTACTGCACAACCAGCGCAAGCTCCTTCAAAGACATGGAACATGTGCGCTACTGCAAGGCCAGTGCAAGCTTCCTTCAAAGACGTGGAGCACGTGCTACACTGCAGGGCCAGAGCAAGCTTCCTTCAAAGACATGGGACAGGTGTGCTATTGCAGGGCCAGTGCAAGCTTCCTTCAAAGACATGGAACACGTGTGCTACTGCAGGGCCAGTGCAAGTTGCCTTCAAAGACATGGAACACGTGTGCTACTGCAGGGCCAGTGCAAGCTTCCTTCAAAGATATGGAACACATGTGCTACTGCAGGGCTAGTGCAAGCTTCCTTCAAAGACATGCAGCAAGTGTTACACTGCAGGGCTAGTGCAAACTTCATTCAAAGACATGCAGCAAGTGTTACACTGCAGGGCCAGTGCAAGCTTCCTTCGAAGACATGCAGCACGTGTTACACTGCAGGGCCAAGTGCAAGCTTCCTTCAGAGACATGCAGCAAGTGTTACACTGCAGGGCCAGTGCAAGCTTCCTTCAAAGACATGAAGCAAGTGTTACACTGCAGGGCCAGTGCAAGCTTCCTTCGAACACATGCAGCACGTGTTACACTGCAGGGCCAAGTGCAAGCTTCCTTCAGAGACATGCAGCAAGTGTTACACTGCAGGGCCAGTGCAAGCTTCTTTCAACGACATGCAGCAAGTGTTACACTGCAAGGCCAGTGCAAACGTCATTCAAAGACATGCAGCAAGTGTTACACTGCAGGGCCAGTGCAAGCTTCCTTCAGAGACATGCAGCAAGTGTTACACTGCAGGGCCAGTGCAAGCTTCCTTCGAAGACATGCAGCAAGTGTTAAACTGCAGGGCTAGTGAAAACTTCATTCAAATACATGGAGCACGTGTGCTACTGCAGGGTCCGTGCAAGCTTCCTTCAAATACATGCAGCAAGTGTTACACTGCAGGGCCAGTGCAAGCTTCCTTCAAAGACATGGAGCAAGTGTTACACTGCAGGGCCAGTGCAAGCTTCCTTCAAAGACATGGAGCAAGTGTTACACTGCAGGGCCAGTGCAAGCTTCCTTCAAAGACATGGAGCAAGTGTTACAATGCAGGGCCAGTGCAAGTTTCCTTCAAAGACATGGAACCCGTGTGCTACTGCACGGCCAGTGCAAGCTTCCTTCAAAGACATGGAACCCGTGTGCTACTGCACGGCCAGTGCAAGCTTCCTTCAAAGACCTGTAACCCGTGTGCTACTGCACGGCCAGTGCAAGCTTCCTTTAAAGACCTGGAACCCGTGTGCTGCTGCACAGCCAGTGCAAGCTTCCTTCAAAGACATGGAACACGTGTGCGACTGCAGGGCCAGTGCAAGCTTCCTTCAAAGACATGGAACACGTGCGCTACTGCAAGGCCAGTGCAAGCTTCCTTCAAAGACGTGGAACACTTGTGCTACTGCAGGGCCAGTGCTAGCTTCCTTCAAAGACATGGAGCGCATGTTACACTGCAGGGCCAGAGCAAGCTACCTTCAAAGACATGGAACATGTGTGATATTGCACAGCCAGTGCAAGCTTCCTTCAAAGACATGGAACACATGAGTTACTGCAGGGCCACTGCAAGCTTCCTTCAAAGACATGGAACACGTGTGCTACTGCAGGGCCAGTGCAAACATCCTTCAAAGACATGGAACACGTGCGCTACTGCAAGGCCAGTGCAAGCTTCCTTCAAAGATGTGGAACACGTGTACTACTGCAGGGTCAGTGCTAGCTTCCTTCAAAGACATGGAGCACGTGTTACACTGCAGGGCCAGAGCAAGCTACCTTCAAAGACATGGAACACGTGTGCTATTGCAGGGCCAGTGCTAGCTTCCTTCAAAGACATGGAACACGTGTGCTACTGCAGGGCCACTGCAAGCTTCCTTCAAAGACATGGAACACGTGTGCTACTGCAGGGCCAGTGCAAGCTTCCTTCAAAGACATGGAACACTTGTGCTACTGCAGGGCCACTGCAAGCTTCCTTCAAAGACATGGAACACGTGTGCTACTGCAGGGCCATTGCAAGCTTCCTTCAAAGACATGGAACACGTGTGCGCTCCTGCAGGGCCCGTGCAAGCTTCCTTCAAAGACATGGAACACTTGTGCTACTGCAGGGCCACTGCAAGCTTCCTTCAAAGTCATGGAACACGTGTGCTACTGCAGGGCCATTGCAAGCTTCCTTCAAAGACATGGAACACATGTGCGCTACTGCAGGGCCACTGTAAACTTCCTTCAAAGACATGGAACACATGTGTTATTGCAGGGCCAGTGCAAGCTTCCTTCAAAGACATGGAACACGTGTGCTACTGCAGGGCCACTGCAAGCTTCCTTCAAAGACATGGAACACGTGTGCTACTGCAGGGCCAGTGCAAGCTTCCTTCAAAGACATGGAACACTTGTGCTACTGCAAGGCCACTGCAAGCTTCCTTCAAAGACATGGAACACCTGTGCTACTGCAGGGCCATTGCAAGCTTCCTTCAAAGACATGGAACACATGTGCGCTACTGCAGGGCCTGTGCGAGCTTCCTTCAAAGACATGGTACACTTGTGCTACTACAGGGCCACTGCAAGCTTCCTTTAAAGACATGGAAGACGTGTGCTACTGCAGGGCGATTGCAAGCTTCCATCAAAGACATGGAACACATGTGCGCTACTGCAGGGCCACTGCAAGCTTCCTTCAAAGACATGGAACATGTGTGCTACTGCAGGGCCCGTGCAAGCTTCCTTCAAAGAAATGAAACACTTGTGCACTACTACAGGGCCAGTGCAAGCTTACTTCAAAAACATGGAACCCGTGTGCTACTGCACGGCCAGTGCAAGCTTCCTTCAAAGACATGGAACCCGTGTGCTACTGCACGGCCAGTGCAAGCATCCTTCAAAGACATGGAACCCGTGTGCTACTGCACGGCCAGTGCAAGCTTCCTTCAAAGACATGGAACCCGTGTGCTACTGCACGGCCAGTGCAAGCTTCCTTCAAAGACATGGAACCCGTGTGCTACTGCACGGCCAGTGCAAGTTTCCTTCAAAGACATGGAACCCGTGTGCTACTGCACAACCAGTGCAAGCTCCTTCAAAGACATGGAACACGTGTGCTACTGCAGGGCCAGTGCAAGCTTCCTTCAAAGACATGGAACATGTGCGCTACTGCAAGGCCAGTGCAAGCTTCCTTCAAAGACATGGAACCCGTGTGCTACTGCACGGCCAGTGCAAGTTTCCTTCAAAGACATGGAACCCGTGTGCTACTGCACAACCAGTGCAAGCTCCTTCAAAGACATGGAACACGTGTGCTACTGCAGGGCCAGTGCTAGCTTCCTTCAAAGACATGGAGCACGTGCTACACTGCAGGGCCAGAGCAAGCTTCCTTCAAAGACATGGAACAGGTGTGCTATAACAGGGCCAGTGCAAGCTTCCTTCAAAGACATGGAACACGTGTGCTACTGCAGGGCCAGTGCAAGTTGCCTTCAAAGACATGGAACACGTGTGCTACTGCAGGGCCAGTGCAAGCTTCCTTCAAAGATATGGAACAGGTGCACTACTGCAGGGCCAGTGCAAGCTTCATTCAAAGACATGGAGCACTTGTTCTACTCCAGGACCACTGCAAGCTTCCTTCAAAGACATGGAACACGTGTTCTACTCCAGGGCCAGAGCAAGCTTCCTTCAAAGACATGCAGCAAGTGTTACACTGCAGGGCTAGTGCAAACTTCTTTCAAAGACATGCAGCAAGTGTTAAACTGCAGGGCCAGTGCAAGCTTCCTTCGAAGACATGCAGCACGTGTTACACTGCAGGGCCAAGTGCAAGCTTCCTTCAGAGACATGCAGCAAGTGTTACACTGCAGGGCCAGTGCAAACTTTCTTCAAAGACATGCAGCAAGTGTTACACTGCAGGGCCAGTGCAAGCTTCCTTCGAAGACATGCAGCACGTGTTACACTGCAGGGCCAAGTGCAAGCTTCCTTCAGAGACATGCAGCAAGTGTTACACTGCAGGGCCAGTGCAAGCTTCTTTCAAAGACATGCAGCAAGTGTTACACTGCAGGGCCAGTGCAAACTTCATTCAAAGACATGCAGCAAGTGTTACACTGCAGGGCCAGTGCAAGCTTCCTTCAGAGACATGCAGCAAGTGTTACACTGCAGGGCCAGTGCAAGCTTCCTTCGAAGACATGCAGCAAGTGTTAAACTGCAGGGCTAGTGAAAACTTCATTCAAATACATGGAGCACGTGTGCTACTGCAGGGTCCGTGCAAGCTTCCTTCAAAGACATGGAGCAAGTGTTACACTGCAGGGCCAGTGCAAGCTTCCTTCAAAGACATGGAGCAAGTGTTACACTGCAGGGCCAGAGCAAGCTTCCTTCAAAGACATGGAGCAAGTGTTACACTGCAGGGCCAGTGCAAGCTTCCTTCAAAGACATGCAGCAAGTGTTACAATGCAGGGCCAGTGCAAGTTTCCTTCAAAGACATGGAAGCCGTGTGCTACTGCACGGCCAGTGCAAGCTTCCTTCAAAGACATGGAACCCTTGTGCTACTGCATGGCCAGTGCAAGCTTCCTTTAAAGACTTGTAACCCGTGTGCTACTGCACGGCCAGTGCAAGCTTCCTTCAAAGACCTGGAACCCGTGTGCTGCTGCACGGCCAATGGAAGCTTCCTTCAAAGACATGGAACACGTGTGCTACTGCAGGGCCAGTGCAAGCTTCCTTCAAAGACATGGAACACGTGCGCTACTGCAAGGCCAGTGCAAGCTTCCTTCAAAGACGTGGAACACTTGGGCTACTGCAGGGCCAGTGCTAGCTTCCTTCAAAGACATGGAACACTTGGGCTACTGCAAGGCCAGTGCAAGCTTCCTTCAAAGACGTGGAACCCTTGTGCTACTGCATGGCCAGTGCAAGCTTCCTTTAAAGACTTGTAACCCGTGTGCTACTGCACGGCCAGTGCAAGCTTCCTTCAAAGACCTGGAACCCGTGTGCTGCTGCACGGCCAATGGAAGCTTCCTTCAAAGACATGGAACACGTGTGCTACTGCAGGGCCAGTGCAAGCTTCCTTCAAAGACATGGAACACGTGTGCTACTGCAGGGCCAGTGCAAGCTTCCTTCAAAGACATGGAACACTTGTGCTACTGCAGGGCCACTGCAAGCTTCCTTCAAAGACATGGAACACGTGTGCTAATGCAGGGCCATTGCATGCTTCCTTCAAAGACATGGAACACATGTGCGCTCCTGTAGGGCCCGTGCAAGCTTCATTCAAAGACATGGAACACTTGTGCTACTGCAGGGCCCTTGCAAGCTACCTTCAAAGACATGGAACACGTGTGCTACTGCAGGGCCATTGCAAGCTTCCTTCAAAGACATGGAACACATGTGGGCTACTGCAGGGCCACTGCAAGCTTCCTTCAAAGACATGGAACAAATGTGTTATTGCAGGGCCAGTGTGATGTATTCCTATAGGTTCTGAATCGATCCCCCTATTCCTGACCCTATTCTGGTTAAACAAACCAACAAGTTAACTAGCAATCAGCCCATGAGGCAGAAAACCCCCATGATGCAGATACCGTTATCTGACGAAGTCACACTACGGCACAGGAACGTGTTATCTGATTAGGTCATAACGCTTGCGATCTAATTAGACAAGCGATATTCCTCCAGCCCCTGATAAGGCATACGGAGTTCTCATAACAAATCAAACCTATGACAACCTGGGCAAAACCCTGCGGCCATTGTTTTGATTTCACCGAGAACTTCAGCAAAAGAATGTGCTAACGAGCAAGTCGTATGACATCCTTATTGACGTATCTATGTCCATCCCTACGTCAATCTCGGCACCTTAAAGGTATAAATATTACCGATATTGCCATATGCAAAAGACACGCGGTGGTGACGAGACGGAGCAGCCATACTTGCCGAAGCGAAGAGCAGAGCAGACCCCGCTGGTGCAGCCCCGCCTTCCTGACGCGCTGAGAGATGCGCTGCTTTCTCCTGCCGAGAAATCCAGCACCGGCGCTTCTGGGTAGCCCTCGCAGGCAGCCTGGAATATCGAGACCAGAGAGAGAGATACCATCCCTCATTCATCCTAACTTCCAGGTACAGAACTGAATAACCCCTCACAGAGAATTCTTTAGTTATTCACTTGGCAAAAACAAACTTAACTTAAACTGTAACTTTCTATTCCCGCCCACGCATTAGACTTAGGTCAGGTACACGGGGTAGGCGTATTTAGAAACACCAGTTGAGTACGATTAGTCAAATGTATATGTGTATGTAAATATATTTTAATCATTTTAAACATCATATGGCTCAGAAACCATATCAATGTTTTTACAGTATTATTTTATACTATTGCTTCTAATGTATGCACTTTACTTAACTATAAGTATTGCAATAATATCGATCCATTTCTCTTGTATGAGAAAAGAGACTGATCAATAAATAACACCTTTTTATTGAACACGCCCGTCTCTTCCTTTTCTCTACAATCTGATGAGACTAAGAATGCACGTACTGACTGAGTAAAATAAATTGCCTTTTGTTCACACGACTCTCGAGATATACTCTTGATTAGGGGAGAGCAAAGTTGTCATGTTCTATGGTTGTCAGAAACTAAATCCCTTCTTGTCTAATCAGGGAAGTTAAGTCCTTCCTGAACATTCGAGAAAGTTTCTAGTGAACTCTGAGCTAAGCTGGCAAACCCAAAACTTTAAGTCTAATATCGACAGTAGTAGACCTAGTTAACGTCCGGTCTAGGCCTTTACTGCTGTAGGTATTATTCCAATGCGCAGAGCCTATTGGGATGACAGGAACTACACTACATGGCGCCCAACGCGTTTGGAAAGGGCGATAAAACTAACGTAAGACATTTAGAGTAACTCAGTCGTGCTTTCTCATTCAGACCCCTTTTTCCTCATTATACTCCAAAGACGTCTGGAGTGGGTGAAAGGTAATATCCTCCAAAACCTCGCAGAAGGGAACTCCTATGTATGGTTCTTGGTTTAGTCAACGTTGAAGGATACACTGTTCCAAAATATTGTGCATCTAATCCTTTGTTTCAATAAGAAACCTGATCTGCAAACAAAAGAAATAACCTTCCTGTCGGTAAAATGGACAGTGAAGATGAAAGAGAGGCAGTTAGATTAGCAACTGAACTCGCAGAAGCTGATGCTACCATGCAGGAAGCGGACCCGAATATAATACTCATTCCGGTCATCAAAAGGAAATCTATAACCATAAAACTTATAGAAAATGGACTGACACCTAGAGGTGGTACAGTCATATTCGTAATTGAGGCACACGAATATCGGCAGACAGAGGTATACTATTCATGGATAAATTTTCCAGCAGCAAATCCTGTAACAAAGTACTTCCACTACTACAAAATAGAGGAACCTCCTGAAATGTACACTCCTTTCGAGGAGGTGGAAGTACCACTTAAATTTCAAGAGCATTTGCTCTTATTTAATGGCGCCCTAATACACAATAATCACATCACCAGGCTCGGTCCTTTAGGTAGACCAGGAGCAACGTGGCCGGTCCTAGCCGGATACACACCACATCCAGACATCGATGGGATGTCTGCACCACACCTGTTAACACAGCTAAAACAATTAATAAAAATACACAGACAATTAGTCCAGTATGTGATGCGGACTTCAACAATTCAGCCAGCGATTAAAATTCCACAGCTGACCCCTCACCAGGGGAACACAAATAAAATTACACCACAGAACATCCAGTCCTGCCTAGGTAAAGTACCGGCTAAACAGGAACAAATACCATTCTGGTTGGCACAGAAAATCACCCAAATAGAGGCGGTGTTTCCTGACACCACCCCATTAGAAAAACACAGGATTCTGACTATCTGTCTTCCAATGGGAATCGCACCACACATTGAGGACTGTGACACTTGGGGTACAGTCTTTGCTTCCATCTACACAAAAACGCACGGTGTTCCATCCATTTCGGTAATACCAGATGTGCTAAAACAAATTCAAGACGAATATGGTCCAGAACCCGCTTTAACTCTTGGTATGAAATTACTGAAAGACTTCAAGCAGGTCTCGGCTATACTATTAGCCAACATAAAGGGTGAAGCAGCAAATGTGGCGATCCGCCAGAGATTAAAAGAAACAGATATAGCAGACCAACCAGCTGAAATTGCCAGAATCATAGAAAAATCCTATGAGGAACTAGGTAGAGATAGTTTAGGTGGAATACCAGTAAAACCACAACTGATTGAAAGTCCTGAAAAAATATTTTTTAATAATAATTCTACATCACCAAAAAAGAACTGGGATGGAAACAAACAATCCAATCCTAAAGAAAAGAAATTCCAGTCCCGAGGAAGGTCTCCTAGGCGAAGAGAAAAATCTCCGAACCAAAGACACAGGTCACCCCAGAGTGACCCCTCTGGGAAAAGATATAACCTTAGAAATAGGGATAATATAAAAAAGCCTGATAGATATCAAGACATTGATACACGTCCCTCTCAATCTTTTCAGACTTCCTCGCAGAAATCGGAAAGAAGAGGACGATCAGAACAAAGAGAAGAGCACGCCAAGTCCAAAGACAAGGAACCTGCTCAGCTAAAAAAGAAATTACAATTTCCAAAGAAGAAGGTAGCCAGCATTAAAATAGTTAACAATGCCGAGAATTCTGAGGACACAACTGAAAAACGGGGAATGGGCTCAGACAATGCTAGACAGCGCAGCAGAAGTGAGCATAGCTCGCAAAGTCCTTATGAATCATCTGGAGACAGTGGACACGAATGAATATCTTCAAGTGGAAACTGCGGACACCAGAGTTAGCAAACCTCACAAAATATACGAAATAACATTGCGTATAGAGGGGGATAAGACTAGGAAAATAAGGGGACTATTTTGGGATAATCTCTCCAAGGGCTATGATATCCTTCTAGCTGAAAAAGACTGGCCACCAGAGTTTGTCAGGGAGTGCCCTCATGGCGAAGAAATAATTATGCCTGCCTTCTCAAATCATATCCCAATTCATAAAAAATATACACTTGCTAGAAAGTGGGCAGTGGCTCTAGCTCCTGCTTTATATAAAAATCACGTGGGATGGGATGAGGAATCTCCTCCTCACAAAATCCAGTTAAAATCACAACCTACTGCACAAAGGCAGTACCCAATTAAGCAAGAAGCTAAAAAACAGGTAAAAGAAATACTAGATCAGCTAGAATACCAGGGGGTGATTGAAACTTGCACCTCACAAATGAACAACCCTTTGTTTCCGGTCTCCAAACCAGACAATTCATATCGTCTAGTTTTGGATTACCGACACCTTAACACATGTTGCAAAACCTTTGCAGTGCAAAACTCACATAGTGCTGCACTAATGAATAACATAGTGCGCAAAAAATACAAAACAACCTTAGACATCTCTAATGGATTCTTTTGTCAAAACATAGCACCAGAGAGCAGATATTTAACTGCATTCTCAGTAAATGGCACTCAAAAACAATTCTGTCGGTTAGCCCAGGGGTACAAGAACAGCCCGGGAGTATTCTCAGCGAGAGTAACAGAATTACTACAAATATATGATGATGAAGCATTATCTTATGTCGATGACATTTACTTAACAGATGATGACTTGGAGACTCACTTGAAGAGAGTGAACACCATAATACTTGGGTTCGCAGCAGAGGGTTACAAATTCAACTTTAAAAAATCCAGAATTGCCCATCTGACAGTCCTGTTCTTAGGATATGAATTATCAAGTGAAGGCAAAAGCCTGGCAGACAATTTCCTAGAGAAATGTGCCGTACTCCAAGCACCTAGAACACTAAAAAATCTTCAGTCAATTCTAGGCTTCCTAAATTTCGGAAGAACATACATTGCAAATTACGCAGAAAGGGTCAAACCCCTTTATGATCTGATAAAACCAGATTTTAAAAAATCCAATTGGACTCAAACACACACAGAAATTTTGAGATCCTTACAAACAGACATGCTAATTAAAACAAAATTAGAAACACGTGATAACACACGCAATCTTGTGATTCGAGTCATCCCAGGGAGATGCGGATTCACATACCTGACCTCTAATGAGGGAGAAAAGGTACCAATTGCATTCAAATCACACTTGTACACAGAAGCTGAACAGAAATTCAGCAACAAAGAAAAAATTGTTCATGCAGTTCAAACCGCAATAGCTAGAGAAAAAGATCAAGCGGACGGTAGACATATCACAGTCAGAACAGCAGAATCAGCCTTTGAGGCACTAACAACACCGTGTAATTTACCAACAACAACATTGAATCCGGAATGGATACAATGGGTGAATTCAATCACAACGGACAAAGTATACTACTACTTTGATCCAGAACTAGAAGAATTAAAAAATCTAGAATATGAAAAAACATATCCTCTGCCAATCGACATTCTGCCTTTACGACATTACGCCTGTGTAATTTATACAGACGGACATGCTCAACCCCCCGTTTGGGGAGAACAAGCATACAACCCCACATGTGGGATTACAAAAGAAGTGTGGCGTGGAGGTAAACTAAGACCTCTATTAACAAAGACACACTCAGTAGAAACTAATTCAGAACAACAAACTGAAATATTAGCTTTGAAAATGGCGCTAGATAATGCGGATCGCGAATTCCCGACACTTATAGTGTCAGATTCATATTACTGCGTCAAATCATATAACAAGGATTTGCAGACATGGGTTCAAAACGGTTACAAAGATGACACAGATGCACCAATAAAGCAAATACTGCTCTGGGAACAAATAGCTCTTTTACAAAAAGAGCTACCAAAGACTCACGTGACACACTCACTGAGTCATCAGCGTGATGGCGTTCACGTTGCAGGGAATTCATTGGCTGAAACAGCCACAGCGGCAGCCACTAAATCGGCTCCGGTAGTTCGAAAAAAGCGTACATTAAAATACATTGACGGTGAAACAGTGCTGGCGGTGAAAACGTCATCAAAAGGCGACTGCTCAGCGTTACCGATCAACTATCCACTCAATTATACATACATAATCGATGCAAACTCCGTCCCTTTTGCTCGAATCCCTGGAGTGGGGGATAGAGTGATTCCAAACATGGACAGGAGAAACTTGTTAATCGCAGACGCACATATGGGCGAGGGTCTCAGACACCTCAAACTAAAAGATTCTCTGGAAGAATTACAATCACGGTACTGGTGGCCAGGCATGAGCCTGCGTCACACCATGTTTGTAAAAAACTGCCCAAACTGCAACAGAGATCGCAGTGGGGAGAGAAACAGTTTAATACCTCGTCGTTTTACTCCAGAAAAAATCAAGAGTAAAAAGGAAGGGTTGCGATTAACATATACAGGCTAGTTTCCACTTATAATGTAGATCACCAGCACTCGGCTGACGTCTGGACTGTTATACAAAGATTTGCGAGTCTAAATGGCATATACGCTAAGAGCATGCTACGTTTGACCATTGTCTTCACTCTAGCCCTCTAGCCTGAGGGGAAACATGACCAAATGAGCATAGCCCAGCGGGAATCTTCTCACTTCCTTCCTGAGGGTATGGGATGGTGTAAAGAAAAAACCAAGGCATAAAGCAATCTATAACGGAAAGGATATTAGGTTCGGGAGCTGGGTGGGTCAAACATCTAATAAGTGTCCAACGTAGTCTAAATAACTTGCCAAGAAATTCTCTGAAGGGATTCAGTGCGTACGAATTATTATTTGGAACTAGGATGTTAATCTCTGACATTGATAGTCAGACTTCAGTGGTGAAAGAAAAAAGCTTTGAAATCAAAGACCGTTTGGCTATTTTGCAGGACTTAAACAAAATAAGAAAAGAACTGAGCAACATAAAGTTGAAACAACAGGCAACAACCACTGAAGAACCACCACCTGTCCCAGCAAGACCTGTCTGGATTCCAAAAGTCGGGGATCTAGTCAGGGAAAAGATCGCGGTAAAGAAGGAATTTGGGCCTTCTTACAGAAAAGCAGTTCCTGTCTTGTCTGTCAACGGGACAAGATCAGTTGTACTACCGCCACTTGCTGGTAAAAAGGAGAACCGAGTTGTATCCATCGACCTGGTAAAACCACAATCATGTGGCCGATAACAAACAGTAGGCCAAGTGGACTCCCAATAAGTAGCAGAACACCAAGGTTTGCTACCAGTACAGAGGTCCTAACAAAGAGGCTCATCACATTCGAAACGCCTACAGAAGAACAAAAAGGACTATGCAACAATGCAATAGAACTCAGACCTCTTAAAACCCAAATAAAAACATTTAGCAGAGACACACCAATCTACAATGAAGTACCAAGTGAAAATGCAAGAAACAGTAATCCTGAACCAATTGGAACAATTGACAGAACTGCATCCGGCTACTTCATAAACTTCGATGATTCCTCTGAAGGCTTCAGTGAATCAAAGACACAGCCATCATCAAAAACCTTTAAATATAAAGCTAAAGAACTTTTGAAACAACTGAAAGAAACATATCTGATTTCTCCATGGATTAAATTTTGGGTGGGTTTTGGTGCATTTATCCTCATACTTTGGCTCATCATGATACTAACTTTGGGACGCTTCATTGAGGGAAAATATGCTAAAATGGACACAGCAAGTCAGAAAATCAACTTGATCCTCAAACCACACACATCTTCACACGTCGAGAAAAGAGAACTTTCTTCAGTCAACTTCACAGCCAATCCTATACCGGGTGGGGTAGCATGGGACAACACTGACTACGAAATCTATGGTCCGGTTGAAATCCTGAAATATCCACACCAAATTAAGATCTCATTGAGTGACTTTGTAAAACCAAACTCATTTGCTGATGATTGGGACTTCGAAAGCATTAATAATATGATGTCTGATTTAGTAATGTCTGCTAAATTTACTAAACATGATTATTTGCAGGGTTCTACAAATTATGATAGTATGTATTGCTATAACCACTATGGTAACCATTTTCTACATAAATCTGCACAACCAAGAAATGTTTTAAATTATAATCAATGGGAACATTGTGCAACCCCTCCAAAAGGAAGCTCAAGAACCGTTTATGACAAATATTCATACTTTTCAGGTTTTAACACAAGTAATGCTGAAGCATTTTATTTCAAATTGTCAAATAAGACAGGAACTAAGACCATGATAACAAACACAAAATTGATATATTCAGACTCATTCTTTGAAAAAATTAATACTTTTGGTTTTGATTATTGGGACAAAAATGTTGAAATGAAAAGTGTTTGGGGTACAAAAGAATGGCAAGTGCAGGGTATAGAATCATTGTTTAGAGCCTGCATGATCCCAGAACAAATTATATTTTTAAATGACACTGTCCAACAAACTACCTGTCTTGGCCTAGCCAAAATCAAAGACTTAAATAAACCGTCTATTCCAAAACCAACAATGTTCAGCAATAGCTCTACAGATGAAGAGATAGACGTAAATTATGTATTAAACCAAAACAGAACACATCCTGATTGGAAACAGTGGTTGATCTGGCCCACAGATACTAATAACTGTCAAGACAGATTCCTGAACAAAACACAGGGGTTCAAAATGACCAGGCCAGACCCTAGATATTCCCAAAGACATCACCCAGGGATAATAACCACCTACAGTGTGGGCAAATTATGCCTTCAATGGCTACAAACTTCCACACTGCCAGAAATTAAGCAACACCTAACTTTACTTACTGATGGTGCTGACTTGCGTGATTTCATAATGGGACCACGCAAACAGCGTCAAAAGCGTTTCATAGCAGCCTCTGTATATGCAGCATACAATGAGTCCTGGAAGGTTACTCAAAGTGAAACAGCAGAGAGAATACGGGAAATTGACCGTATTAATTTGGAAAAATCACTTTCTGTAGTGGACAATGGGTTAATGACTCTGTCCTCCAGAATTTTTTCTTTGGACAGCATTGTGTCTTCAGCAATCGATATATTATCGCAAGACTTACTGTTATTACAACACGGTCAGTCACAATTGCGTTCTATTGTACAGCTTGGCTGGACGTTACAAAATCTGCGTTCAGGCTATGTGCCTTGGCGTTTAATCAGCACAACGTCATTATTCCAAATCTTTAACCTTACTGATAGACAAATCAGTATGGCACAAAAGGGTGCTGATTATACAATCTTGAGCATTGAAAAACTCGAAAGATTACCAGTGACAATGTCAGAACGACCTGTCAGTGAATGGATAATACATGGGATAATAAATATTCCAATCTCAACCTTCAGGTTTCAATACTGCCAAAAATATATACAGGCTGGCATGTACGAGAAATTGGGAAAGGGGTACATTAAAACAACATGAAACCTGCCCTATTCACATGCATGTGTCAGTAACAAAGGACAGAAAGTGTTTCTTAGTGGCAATAATTGTGCGATGTCACTAAGCGGCACACTTCTGTGTAACGGAATTAGTTTGCATGGAGCCTGTGAAGGGAATTCATACAACCTTTCATGTCACCAGCAAGGCGCACCTGCAACTGAGATAGAACCATTCTTTCAAAGACTCTATAATGGGAGTTACATTCTAATTGTAGACCGCAGATGTTGTAGTCTTATTCCCGGGACTCCTTATCTAGTAACTACGACTGCGAAGGTCAAGTGCTGTGGACGCTCATTGTTCCCCAGCTCCTTTCCAGACAGGGAGGCAAGGGCATGGCCCAATTTGAAAATTACTTCTATTTGAATAGATACTTTAAGCAGAATGAAAACAGTGCTACAAGGCTCACGTCATCAAAAGAAACGTATGATCTACAAGTCGCAAGGACGACTGCAGAGATACATTCATTGTTATCAACTAATTCCCCCATACATTTCGCAGAAATACTAAATGAAATCTTAAATATTTCTGATACCAATGGGGTCTCAAAGGTATTTAAGACAGTATTTTCGATGGCATTAACACCATTCAAAGCCATACTGGGTATTTTTCCAGATTTCGTCCATTCGATTTTTGGCGGACTTCCCCTGATCTTGGGACTAATTGCAGGAATCCTATTCTTAGTCCTTATTTTTCGTTATGGCAACCCATGTCACAGACAAAACTCTTGCGACAAGGGAAGAAACAATCCTAGCCATTGGATACCGGGACCGGATATCAAAAATCCTGGGACTCTCCCGGCTTAGAGACCTGAACATGACCTGGTTTCTATCATTTCGACCAATGTGGCAACGATGTGTTTTACCTGTACTAAGGTGTCTGCTATGCGGAGAAGAATGCGTGTTAGACACCTGTCTGACGCTACAATCGGATGCGCCAATGGATGCAGAAACATTGTTGAGCCCGATCAAGGTTCATGCTTTGTGCTGCCCTCAAAGGCTACCAATCCTGATGACGGCATTCGTGGAAGCTTCACCACTACGATTGATGGGTAGTGAAGTTCAAGATGAAAGCAGCATCGATCAGGTACGACCTTCTGTCAGCAATGCGAATCAGAATGTCAATGGAGACAATCATGCACATGAATGCATGATTACACCTATTTCCGAGTTAGTGGAACTTTCCCAGGAAGCTGTTGACAGTTTTTTCGAAAGCCTAAATGATATGATGTTCTCACCAGAGCAGAAATAGAGACTTTTGAGCAAGCTCGCACACGGCGTTCCCTGAATTCGGCCTTCAACTTTAAAAATAAAGTCACATGAACAATTTTCCCTCCAGTTCACGGACAGCAATTTTTTCAACAGCCCCAAAATATTTTTGCATATTTTTCGGGACACTATCTTCTGCTTAAAGTAAGAACTATTCTTAGAGAACTAAGGTTTCTAAAAATTTAGATAGCTTATAGACATTAGCTGCCCTCTGGTATGTTCATAAATATTTTATTCTGTGATGGAATGGTCTCGACCTTTTTTTCTGTATTAAGAGCCATTTCATGTGTAATTCTCATATACCAAATAGCAATAATGTATACAAATGCGATTACTTTGGCATTATTCTACAGCTTGAGTGCATACAATACATATGTCTGCAATTTTTCAGTATATTTGATAATTTCTAAATGCATTTATGTATTTTGGGGTGGTAAGGTATACACTATACTCTATAGTATGTTTTACTATGCATAGATTAGTAAATATGTCCATAGTTAGCGTGGAGTGGGTGTGATGTATTCCTATAGGTTCTGAATCGATCCCCCTTTTCCTGACCCTATTCTGGTTAAACAAACCAACAAGTTAACTAGCAGTCAGCCCATGAGGCAGAAAACCCCCATGATGCAGATACCGTTATCTGACGCAGTCACACTACGGCACAGGAACGTGTTATCTGATTAGGTCATAACGCTTGCGATCTAATTAGACAAGCGATATTCCTCCAGCCCCTGATAAGGCATACGGAGTTCTCATAACAAATCAAACCTATGACAACCTGGGCAAAACCCTGCGGCCATTGTTTTGATTTCACCGAGAACTTCAGCAAAAGAATGTGCTAACGAGCAAGTCGTATGACATCCTTATTGACGTATCTATGTCCATCCTTACGTCAATTTCGGCACCTTAAAGGTATAAATATTACCGATATTGCCCTATGCAAAAGACACGCGGTGGTGACGAGACGGAGCAGCCATACTTGCCGAAGCGAAGAGCAGAGCAGACCCCGCTGGCGCAGCCCCGCCTTCCTGACGCGCTGAGAGACGCGCTGCTTTCTCCTGCCGAGAAATCCAGCACCGGCGCTTCTGGGTAGCCCTCGCAGGCAGCCTGGAATATCGAGAGCAGAGAGAGAGATACCATCCCTCATTCATCCTAACTTCCAGGTACAGAACTGAATAACCCCTTACAGAGAATTCTTTAGTTATTCACTTGGCAAAAACAAACTTAACTTAAACTGTAACTTTCTATTCCCGCCCACGTATTAGACTTAGGTCAGGTACACGGGGTAGGCGTATTTAGAAACACCAGTTGAGTACGTTTAGTCAAATGTATATGTGTATGTAATATATTTTATTCATTTTAAAACATCTTATGGCTTAGAAACCATATCAATGTTTTTACAGTATTATTTTATACTATTGCTTTTAATGTATGCACTTTACTTAACTATAAGTATTGCAATAATATCGATCCATTTCTCTTGTATGAGAAAAGAGACTGATCAATAAATAACACCTTTTTATTGAACACGCCCGTCTCTTCCTTTTCTCTACAATCTGATGAGACTAAGAATGCACGTACTGACTGAGTAAAATAAATTGCCTTTTGTTCACACGACTCTCGAGATATACTCTTGATTAGGGGAGAGCAAAGTTGTCATGTTCTATGGTTGTCAGAAACTAAATCCCTTCTTGTCTAATCAGGGAAGTTAAGTCCTTCCTGAACATTCGAGAAAGTTTCTAGTGAACTCTGAGCTAAGCTGGCAAACCCAAAACTTTAAGTCTAATATCGACAGTAGTAGACCTAGTTAACGTCCGGTCTAGGCCTTTACTGCTGTAGGTATTATTCCAATGCACAGAGCCTATTGGGATGATAGGAACTACACTACACCAGTGCAAGCTTCCTTCAAAGACATGGAACACGTGTGCTACTGCAGGGACACTGCAAGCTTCCTTCAAAGACATGGAACACGTGTGCTACTGCAGGGCCAGTGCAAGCTTCCTTCAAAGACATGGAACACTTGTGCTACTGCAGGGCCACTGCAAGCTTCCTTCAAAGACATGGAACACGTGTGCTACTGCAGGGCCATTGCAAGCTTCCTTCAAAGACATGGAACACATGTGCGCTACTGCAGGGCCTGTGCAAGCTTCATTTAAAGACATGGTACACTTGTGCTACTGCAGGGCCACTGCAAGCTTCCTTCAAAGACATGGAACACGTGTGCTACTGCAGGGCGATTGCAAGCTTCCATCAAAGACATGGAACACATGTGCGCTACTGCAGGGCCACTGCAAGCTTCCTTCAAAGACATGGAACACGTGTGCTACTGCAGGGCCCGTGCAAGCTTCCTTCAAAGAAATGAAACACTTGTGCGCTACTACAGGGCCAGTGCAAGCTTACTTCAAAGACATGGAACCCGTGTGCTACTGCACGGCCAGTGCAAGCTTCCTTCAAAGACATGGAACCCGTGTGCTACTGCACGGCCAGTGCAAGCTTCCTTCAAAGACATGGAACCCGTGTGCTACTGCACGGCCAGTGCAAGCTTCCTTCAAAGACATGGAACCCGTGTGCTACTGCACGGCCAGTGCAAGCTTCCTTCAAAGACATGGAACCCGTGTGCTACTGCACGGCCAGTGCAAGCTTCCTTCAAAGACATGGAACCCGTGTGCTACTTCACAACCAGTGCAAGCTCCTTCAAAGACATGGAACACGTGTGCTACTGCAGGGCCAGTGCAAGCTTCCTTCAAAGACATGGAACATGTGCACTACTGCAAGGCCAGTGCAAGCTTCCTTCAAAGACGTGGAACACGTGTGCTACTGCAGGGCCAGTGCTAGCTTCCTTCAAAGACATGGAGCACGTGTGCTACTTCACGGCCAGTGCAAGCTTCCTTCAAAGAAATGGAACCCGTGTGCTACTGCACGGCCAGTGCAAGCTTCCTAAAAAGACATGGAACCTGTGTGCTGCTGCACGGCCAGTGCAAGCTCCCTTCAAAGACATGGAACCCGTGTGCTACTGCACGGCCAGTGCAAGCTTCCTTCAAAGACATGGAACCCGTGTGCTACTGCACGGCCAGTGCAAGCTTCCTTCAAAGACATGGAACCCGTGTGCTACTGCAAGGCCAGTCCAAGCTTCCTTCAAAGACCTGGAACCCGTGTGCTACTGCCCGGCCAGTGCAAGCTTCCTTCAAAGACATGGAACCCGTGTGCTACTGCACGGCCAGTGCAAGCTTCCTTCAAAGACATGGAACCCGTGTGCTACTGCACGGCCAGTGCAAGCTTCCTTCAAAGACATGGAACCCGTGTGCTACTTCACAACCAGTGCAAGCTCCTTCAAAGACATGGAACACGTGTGCTACTGCAGGGCCAGTGCAAGCTTCCTTCAAAGACATGGAACATGTGCGCTACTGCAAGGCCAGTGCAAGCTTCCTTCAAAGACGTGGAACACGTGTGCTACTGCAGGGCCAGAGCAAGCTTCCTTCAAAGACATGGAACAGGTGTGCTATTGCATGGCCAGTGCAAGCTTCCTTCAAAGACATGGAACACGTGTGCTACTGCAGGGCCAGTGCAAGTTGCCTTCAAAGACATGGAACACGTGTGCTACTGCAGGGCCAGTGCAAGCTTCCTTCAAAGATATGGAACACATGTGCTACTGCAGGGCCATTGCAAGCTTCCTTCAAAGACATGGAGCACTTGTTCTACTCCAGGGCCACTGCAAGCTTCCTTCAAAGACATGCAGCAAGTGTTACACTGCAGGGCTAGTGCAAACTTCATTCAAAGACATGCAGCAAGTGTTACACTGCAGGGCCAGTGCAAGCTTCCTTCGAAGACATGCAGCACGTGTTACACTGCAGGGCCAAGTGCAAGCTTCCTTCAGAGACATGCAGCAAGTGTTACACTGCAGGGCCAGTGCAAGCTTCCTTCAAAGACATGCAGCAAGTGTTACACTGCAGGGCCAGTGCAAGCTTCCTTCGAAGACATGCAGCACGTGTTACACTGCAGGGCCAAGTGCAAGCTTCTTTCAAAGACATGCAGCAAGTGTTACACTGCAGGGCCAGTGCAAACTTCATTCAAAGACATGCAGCAAGTGTTACACTGCAGGGCCAGTGCAAGCTTCCTTCAGAGACATGCAGCACGTGTTACACTGCAGGGCCAGTGCAAGCTTCCTTCAAAGACATGCAGCAAGTGTTACACTGCAGGGCCAGTGCAAACTTCCTTCGAAGACATGCAGCACGTGTTACACTGCAGGGCCAAGTGCAAGCTTCCTTCAGAGACATGCAGCAAGTGTTACACTGCAGGGCCAGTGCAAGCTTCTTTCAAAGACATGCAGCAAGTGTTACACTGCAGGGCCAGTGCAAACTTCATTCAAAGACATGCAGCAAGTGTTACACTGCAGGGCCAGTTCAAGCTTCCTTCAGAGACATGCAGCAAGTGTTACACTGCAGGGCCTGTGCAAGCTTCCTTCAAAGACATGGAGCAAGTGTTACACTGCAGGGCCAGTGCAAGCTTCCTTCAAAGACATGGAGCAAGTGTTACACTGCAGGGCCAGAGCAAGCTTCCTTCAAAGACATGGAGCAAGTGTTACACTGCAGGGCCAGTGCAAGCTTCCTTCAAAGACATGGAGCAAGTGTTACACTGCAGGGCCAGTGCAAGCTTCCTTCAAAGACATGGAGCAAGTGTTACAATGCAGGGCCAGTGCAAGTTTCCTTCAAAGACATGGAACCCGTGTGCTACTGCACCGCCAGTGCAAGCTTCCTTCAAAGACCTGGAACCCGTGTGCTGCTGCACGGCCAGTGCAAGCTTCCTTCAAAGACATGGAACCCGTGTGCTACTGCAAGGCCAGTGGAAGCTTCCTTCAAAGACATGGAACACGTGTGCTACTGCAGGGCCAGTGCAAGCTTCCTTCAAAGACATGGAACACGTGCGCTACTGCAAGGCCAGTACAAGCTTCCTTCAAAGACGTGGAACACTTGTGCTACTGCAGGGCCAGTGCTAGCTTCCTTCAAAGACATGGAGCGCATGTTACACTGCAGGGCCAGTGCAAGCTTCCTTCAAATACATGGAACACGTGTGCTACTGCAGGGCCACTGCAAGCTTCCTTCAAAGACATGGAACACGTGTGCTACTGCAGGGCCAGTGCAAGCTTCCTTCAAAGACATGGAACACTTGTGCTACTGCAGGGCCACTGCAAGCTTCCTTCAAAGACATGAAACACGTGTGCTAATGCAGGGCCATTGCATGCTTCCTTCAAAGACATGGAACACATGTGCGCTCCTGCAGGGCCCGTGCAAGCTTCCTTCAAAGACATGGAACACTTGTGCTACTGCAGGGCCACTGCAAGCTACCTTCAAAGACATGGAACACGTGTGCTACTGCAGGGCCATTGCAAGCTTCCTTCAAAGACATGGAACACATGTGCGCTACTGCAGGGCCACTGCAAGCTTCCTTCAAAGACATGGAACACATGTGCGCTACTGCAGGGCCACTGCAAGCTTCCTTCAAAGACATGGAACACGTGTGCTACTGCAGGGTCACTGCAAGCTTCCTTCAAAGACATGGAACACGTGTGCTACTGCAGGGCCAGTGCAAGCTTCCTTCAAAGACATGGAACACTTGTGCTACTGCAGGGCCACTGCAAGCTTCCTTCAAAGACATGGAACACGTGTGCTACTGCAGGGCCATTGCAAGCTTCCTTCAAAGACATGGAACACATGTGCGCTACTGCAGGGCCTGTGTAAGCTTCCTTCAAAGACATGGAACACTTGTGCTACTGCAGGGCCACTGCAAGCTTCCTTCAAAGACATGGAACATGTGTGCTACTGCAGGGCCATTGCGATCTTCCCTCAAAGACATGGAACACATGTGCGCTACTGCAGGGCCACAGCAAGCTTCCTTCAAAGACATGGAACACGTGTGCTACTGCAGGGCCCGTGCAAGCTTCCTTCAAAGACATGAAACACTTGTGCGCTACTGCAGGTCCAGTGCAAGCTTACTTCAAAGACATGGAACACGTGTGCTACTGCAGTGCCAGTGCAAGCTTCCTTCAAAGACATGGAACTTGTGTGCTACTGCAGGGGCAGTGCAAGCTTTCTTTAAAGTAATGGAACACATGTGCGCTGCCGCAGGGCCAGTGCAAGCTTCCTTCAAAGACATGGAACCCGTGTGCTACTGCACGGCCAGTGCAAGCTTCCTTCAAAGACATGGAACACGTGTGCTACTGCACGGCCAGTGCAAGCTCCCTTCAAAGACATGGCACCCTTGTGCTACTGTACGGCCAGTGCAAGCTTCCTTCAAAGACATGGAACACGTGCGCTACTGCAAGGCCAGTGCAAGCTTCCTTCAAAGACGTGGAACACGTGTGCTACTGCAGGGCTAGTGCTAGCTTCCTTCAAAGACATGGAGCACGTGTTACACTGCAGGGCAAGAGCAAGCTTCCTTCAAAGACATGGAACAGGTGTGCTATTGCAGGGCCAGTGCAAGCTTCCTTCAAAGACATGGTACACGTGTGCTACTGCAGGGCCACTGCAAGCTTCCTTCAAAGACATGCAGCAAGTGTTACACTGCAGGGCCAGCGCAAGCTGCCTTCAAGCTGCCTTCAAAGATATGAAACACGGTGCTACTGCAGGGCCAGTGCAAGCTTCCTTCAAAGACATGGAACACATGTGCTACTGCACGGCCAGTGCAAGCTTCCTTCAAAGACATGGAACCTGTGTGCTACTGCAAGGCCAGTACAAGCTTCCTTCGAAGACATGCAGCAAGTGTTACACTGCAGGGCCAGTGCAAGCTTCAGTCAAAGACATGCAGCAAGTGTTACACTGCAGGGCCATTGCAAGCTTCCTAAAAAGACATGGAGCACGTGTTACACTGCAGGGCCAAGTGCAAGCTTCCTTCAGAGACATGCAGCAAGTGTTACCCTGCAGGGCCAGTGTAAGCTTAATTCAAAGACATGGCACAAGTATTACACTGCAGGGCCAGTGCAAGCTGCCTTCGAAGACATGCAGCAAGTGCTACACTGCAGGGCCAAGTGCAAGTTTCCTTCAGAGACATGCAGCAAGTGTTACACTGCCGGGCCAGTGCAAGCTTCCTTCAAAGACATGCAGCAAGTGTTACACTGCCGGGTCAGTGCAAGCTTCCTTCAAAGACATGCAGCAAGTGTTACACTGCAAGGCCAGTGCAAGCTTCCTTCAAAGACATGCAGCAAGTGTTACACTGGAGGGCCAGTGCAAGCTTCCTTCAAAGACATGGAGCAAGTGTTACACTGCAGGGCCAGTGCAAGCTTCTTTCAAAGACATGCAGCAAGTGTTACACTGCAGGGCCAGTGCAAGCTTCCTTCAAAGACATGGAACACGTGTGCTACTGTAGGGCCAGTGCTAGCTTCCTTCAATGACATGGAGCACGTGCTACACTGCAGGGCCAGAGCAAGCTTCCTTTAAAGACATGGAACAGGTGTGCTATTGCAGGGCCAGTGCAAGCTTCCTTCAAAGACATGGAACAAGTGTTACACTGCAGGGCCAGTGCAAACTTCATTCAAAGACATGCAGCAAGTGTTACACTGCAGGGCCAGTGCAAGCTTCCTTCAGAGACATGCAGCACGTGTTACACTGCAGGGCCAGTGCAAGCTTCCTTCAAAGACATGCAGCAAGTGTTACACTGCAGGGCCAGTGCAAACTTCCTTCGAAGACATGCAGCACGTGTTACACTGCAGGGCCAAGTGCAAGCTTCCTTCAGAGACATGCAGCAAGTGTTACACTGCAGGGCCAGTGCAAGCTTCTTTCAAAGACATGCAGCAAGTGTTACACTGCAGGGCCAGTGCAAACTTCATTCAAAGACATGCAGCAAGTGTTACACTGCAGGGCCAGTTCAAGCTTCCTTCAGAGACATGCAGCAAGTGTTACACTGCAGGGCCTGTGCAAGCTTCCTTCAAAGACATGGAGCAAGTGTTACACTGCAGGGCCAGTGCAAGCTTCCTTCAAAGACATGGAGCAAGTGTTACACTGCAGGGCCAGAGCAAGCTTCCTTCAAAGACATGGAGCAAGTGTTACACTGCAGGGCCAGTGCAAGCTTCCTTCAAAGACATGGAGCAAGTGTTACACTGCAGGGCCAGTGCAAGCTTCCTTCAAAGACATGGAGCAAGTGTTACAATGCAGGGCCAGTGCAAGTTTCCTTCAAAGACATGGAACCCGTGTGCTACTGCACCGCCAGTGCAAGCTTCCTTCAAAGACCTGGAACCCGTGTGCTGCTGCACGGCCAGTGCAAGCTTCCTTCAAAGACATGGAACCCGTGTGCTACTGCAAGGCCAGTGGAAGCTTCCTTCAAAGACATGGAACACGTGTGCTACTGCAGGGCCAGTGCTAGCTTCCTTCAAAGACATGGAGCGCATGTTACACTGCAGGGCCAGTGCAAGCTTCCTTCAAATACATGGAACACGTGTGCTACTGCAGGGCCACTGCAAGCTTCCTTCAAAGACATGGAACACGTGTGCTACTGCAGGGCCAGTGCAAGCTTCCTTCAAAGACATGGAACACTTGTGCTACTGCAGGGCCACTGCAAGCTTCCTTCAAAGACATGAAACACGTGTGCTAATGCAGGGCCATTGCATGCTTCCTTCAAAGACATGGAACACATGTGCGCTCCTGCAGGGCCCGTGCAAGCTTCCTTCAAAGACATGGAACACTTGTGCTACTGCAGGGCCACTGCAAGCTACCTTCAAAGACATGGAACACGTGTGCTACTGCAGGGCCATTGCAAGCTTCCTTCAAAGACATGGAACACATGTGCGCTACTGCAGGGCCACTGCAAGCTTCCTTCAAAGACATGGAACACATGTGCGCTACTGCAGGGCCACTGCAAGCTTCCTTCAAAGACATGGAACACGTGTGCTACTGCAGGGTCACTGCAAGCTTCCTTCAAAGACATGGAACACGTGTGCTACTGCAGGGCCAGTGCAAGCTTCCTTCAAAGACATGGAACACTTGTGCTACTGCAGGGCCACTGCAAGCTTCCTTCAAAGACATGGAACACGTGTGCTACTGCAGGGCCATTGCAAGCTTCCTTCAAAGACATGGAACACATGTGCGCTACTGCAGGGCCTGTGTAAGCTTCCTTCAAAGACATGGAACACTTGTGCTACTGCAGGGCCACTGCAAGCTTCCTTCAAAGACATGGAACATGTGTGCTACTGCAGGGCCATTGCGATCTTCCCTCAAAGACATGGAACACATGTGCGCTACTGCAGGGCCACAGCAAGCTTCCTTCAAAGACATGGAACACGTGTGCTACTGCAGGGCCCGTGCAAGCTTCCTTCAAAGACATGAAACACTTGTGCGCTACTGCAGGTCCAGTGCAAGCTTACTTCAAAGACATGGAACACGTGTGCTACTGCAGTGCCAGTGCAAGCTTCCTTCAAAGACATGGAACTTGTGTGCTACTGCAGGGGCAGTGCAAGCTTTCTTTAAAGTAATGGAACACATGTGCGCTGCCGCAGGGCCAGTGCAAGCTTCCTTCAAAGACATGGAACCCGTGTGCTACTGCACG
The DNA here is from genome assembly GCF_964261635.1 of Lissotriton helveticus. Classification (NCBI taxonomy): domain Eukaryota; kingdom Metazoa; phylum Chordata; class Amphibia; order Caudata; family Salamandridae; genus Lissotriton; species Lissotriton helveticus. Next base: position 102,407,160 of record NC_136064.1, on the reverse strand, counting down.
GCCAGTGCAAGCTTCCTTCAAAGACATGGAACACGTGTGCTACTGCACGGCCAGTGCAAGCTCCCTTCAAAGACATGGCACCCTTGTGCTACTGTACGGCCAGTGCAAGCTTCCTTCAAAGACATGGAACACGTGCGCTACTGCAAGGCCAGTGCAAGCTTCCTTCAAAGACGTGGAACACGTGTGCTACTGCAGGGCTAGTGCTAGCTTCCTTCAAAGACATGGAGCACGTGTTACACTGCAGGGCAAGAGCAAGCTTCCTTCAAAGACATGGAACAGGTGTGCTATTGCAGGGCCAGTGCAAGCTTCCTTCAAAGACATGGTACACGTGTGCTACTGCAGGGCCACTGCAAGCTTCCTTCAAAGACATGCAGCAAGTGTTACACTGCAGGGCCAGCGCAAGCTGCCTTCAAGCTGCCTTCAAAGATATGAAACACGGTGCTACTGCAGGGCCAGTGCAAGCTTCCTTCAAAGACATGGAACACATGTGCTACTGCACGGCCAGTGCAAGCTTCCTTCAAAGACATGGAACCTGTGTGCTACTGCAAGGCCAGTACAAGCTTCCTTCGAAGACATGCAGCAAGTGTTACACTGCAGGGCCAGTGCAAGCTTCAGTCAAAGACATGCAGCAAGTGTTACACTGCAGGGCCATTGCAAGCTTCCTAAAAAGACATGGAGCACGTGTTACACTGCAGGGCCAAGTGCAAGCTTCCTTCAGAGACATGCAGCAAGTGTTACCCTGCAGGGCCAGTGTAAGCTTAATTCAAAGACATGGCACAAGTATTACACTGCAGGGCCAGTGCAAGCTGCCTTCGAAGACATGCAGCAAGTGCTACACTGCAGGGCCAAGTGCAAGTTTCCTTCAGAGACATGCAGCAAGTGTTACACTGCCGGGCCAGTGCAAGCTTCCTTCAAAGACATGCAGCAAGTGTTACACTGCCGGGTCAGTGCAAGCTTCCTTCAAAGACATGCAGCAAGTGTTACACTGCAAGGCCAGTGCAAGCTTCCTTCAAAGACATGCAGCAAGTGTTACACTGGAGGGCCAGTGCAAGCTTCCTTCAAAGACATGGAGCAAGTGTTACACTGCAGGGCCAGTGCAAGCTTCTTTCAAAGACATGCAGCAAGTGTTACACTGCAGGGCCAGTGCAAGCTTCCTTCAAAGACATGGAACACGTGTGCTACTGTAGGGCCAGTGCTAGCTTCCTTCAATGACATGGAGCACGTGCTACACTGCAGGGCCAGAGCAAGCTTCCTTTAAAGACATGGAACAGGTGTGCTATTGCAGGGCCAGTGCAAGCTTCCTTCAAAGACATGGAACACGTGTGCTACTGCAGGGCCAGTGCAAGTTGCCTTCAAAGACATGGAACACGTGTGCTACTGCAGGGCCAGTCAAGCTTCCTTCAAAGATATGGAACACATGTGCTACTGCAGGGCCATTGCAAGCTTCCTTCAAAGACATGGAGCACTTGTTCTACTCCAGGGCCACTTCAAGCTTCCTTCAAAGACATGCAGCAAGTGTTACACTGCAGGGCTAGTGCAAACTTCATTCAAAGACATGCAGCAAGTGTTACACTGCAGGGCCAGTGCAAGCTTCCTTCGAAGACATGCAGCACGTGTTACACTGCAGGGCCAAGTGCAAGCTTCCTTCAGAGACATGCAGCAAGTGTTACACTGCAGAGCCAGTGCAAGCTTCCTTCAAAGACATGCAGCAAGTGTTACACTGCAGGGCCAGTGCAAGCTCCCTTCGAAGACATGCAGCACGTGTTACACTGCAGGGCCAAGTGCAAGCTTCCTTCAGAGACATGCAGCAAGTGTTACACTGCAGGGCCAGTGCAAGCTTCTTTCAAAGACATGCAGCAAGTGTTACATTGCAGGGCCAGTGCAAACTTCATTCAAAGACATGCAGCAAGTGTTACACTGCAGGGCCAGTGCGAGCTTCCTTCAGAGACATGCAGCAAGTGTTACACTGCAGGGCCAGTGCAAGCTTCCTTCAAAGACATGCAGCAAGTGTTACACTGCAGGGCCAGTGCAAGCTTCCTTCGAAGACATGCAGCACGTGTTACACTTCAGGGCAAAGTGCAAGCTTCCTTCAGAGACATGCAGCAAGTGTTACACTGCAGGGCCAGTGCAAGCTTCTTTCAAAGACATGCAGCAAGTGTTACACTGCAGGGCCAGTGCAAACTTCGTTCAAAGACATGCAGCAAGTGTTACACTGCAGGGCCAGTTCAAGCTTCCTTCAGAGACATGCAGCAAGTGTTACAGTGCAGGGCCTGTGCAAGCTTCCTTCGAAGACATGCAGCACGTGTTACACTGCAGGGCCAGTGCAAGCTTCATTCAAAGACATGGAGCAAGTGTTACACTGCAGGGCCAGTGCAAGCTTCCTTCAAAGACATGGAGCAAGTGTTACACTGCAGGGCCAGAACAAGCTTCCTTCAAAGACATGGAGTAAGTGTTACACTGCAGGGCCAGTGCAAGCTTCCTTCAAAGACATGGAGCAAGTGTTACACTGCAGGGGCAGTGCAAGCTTCCTTCAAGACATGGAGCAAGTGTTACAATGCAGGGCCAGTGCAAGTTTCCTTCAAAGACATGGAACCCGTGTGCTACTGCACGGCCAGTGCAAGCTTCCTTCAAAGACCTGGAACCCGTGTGCTGCTGCACGGCCAGTGCAAGCTTCCTTCAAAGACATGGAACCCGTGTGCTACTGCACGTCCAGTGGAAGCTTCCTTCAAAGACATGGAACACGTGTGCTACTGCAGGGCCAGTGCAAGCTTCCTTCAAAGACATGGAACACGTGCGCTACTGCAAGGCCAGTGCAAGCTTCCTTCAAAGACGTGGAACACTTGTGCTACTGCAGGGCCAGTGCTAGCTTCCTTCAAAGACATGGAGCGCATGTTACACTGCAGGGTCAGAGCAAGCTACCTTCAAAGACATGGAACATGTGTGCTATTGCAGAGCCAGTGCAAGCTTCCTTCAAATACATGGAACACGTGTGCTACTGCAGGGCCACTGCAAGCTTCCTTCAAAGACATGGAACACGTGTGCTACTGCAGGGCCAGTGCAAGCTTCCTTCAAAGACATGGAACACTTGTGCTACTGCAGGGCCACTGCAAGCTTCCTTCAAAGACATGGAACACTTATGCTAATGCAGGGCCTTTGCATGCGTCCTTCAAAGACATGGAACACATGTGCGCTCCTGCAGGGCCCGTGCAAGCTTCCTTCAAAGACATGGAACACTTGTGCTACTGCAGGGCCACTGCAAGCTACCTTCAAAGACATGGAACACGTGTGCTACTGCAGGGCCATTGCAAGCTTCCTTCAAAGACATGGAACACATGTGCGCTACTGCAGGGCCACTGCAAGCTTCCTTCAAAGACATGGAACACATGTGCGCTACTGCAGGGCCACTGCAAGCTTCCTTCAAAGACATGGAACACGTGTGCTACTGCAGGGTCACTGCAAGCTTCCTTCAAAGACATGGAACACATGTGCGCTACTGCAGGGCCACTGCAAGCTTCCTTCAAAGACATGGAACACGTGTGCTACTGCAGGGTCACTGCAAGCTTCCTTCAAAGACATGGAACACGTGTGCTACTGCAGGGCCAGTGCAAGCTTCCTTCAAAGACATGGAACACTTGTGCTACTGCAGGGCCACTGCAAGCTTCCTTCAAAGACATGGAACACGTGTGCTACTGCAGGGCCATTGCAAGCTTCCTTCAAAGACATGGAACACATGTGCGCTACTGCAGGGCCTGTGTAAGCTTCCTTCAAAGACATGGAACACTTGTGCTACTGCAGGGCCAGTGCAAGCTTCCTTCAAAGACTTGGAACACGTGTGCTACTGCACGGCCAGTGCAAGCTCCCTTCAAAGACATGGCACCCTTGTGCTACTGTACGGCCAGTGCAAGCTTCCTTCAAAGACATGGAACACGTGCGCTACTGCCAGGCCAGTGCAAGCTTCCTTCAAAGACGTGGAACACGTGTGCTACTGCAGGGCCAGTGCTAGCTTCCTTCAAAGACATGGAGCACGTGTTACACTGCAGGGCCAGAGCAAGCTTCCTTCAAAGACATGGAACAGGTGTGCTATTGCAGGGCCAGTGCAAGCTTCCTTCAAAGACATGCAGCAAGTGTTACACTGCAGGGCCAGCGCAAGCTGCCTTCAAGTTGCCTTCAAAGACATGGAACACGTGTGCTACTGCAGGGCCAGTGCAAGCTTCCTTCAAAGACATGGAACACATGTGGTACTGCACGGCCAGTGCAAGCTTCCTTCAAAGACATGGAACCTGTGTGCTACTGCACGGCCAGTACAAGCTTCCTTCGAAGACATGCAGCAAGTGTTACACTGCAGGGCCAGTGCAAGCTTCAGTCAAAGACATGCAGCAAGTGTTACACTGCAGGGCCATTGCAAGCTTCCTTCAAAGACATGGAGCACGTGTTACACTGCAGGGCCAGTGCAAGCTTCAGTCAAAGACAAGCAGCAAGTGTTACACTGCAGTGCCAAGTGCAAGCTTCCTTCAGAGACATGCAGCAAGTGTAACCCTGCAGGGCCAGTGTAAGCTTAATTCAAAGACATGGCACAAGTATTACACTGCAGGGCCAGTGCAAGCTGCCTTCGAAGACATGCAGCAAGTGCTACACTGCAGGGCCAAGTGCAAGTTTCCTTCAGAGACATGCAGCAAGTGTTACACTGCCGGGCCAGTGCAAGCTTCCTTCAAAGACATGCAGCAAGTGTTACACTGCCGGGTCAGTGCAAGCTTCCTTCAAAGACATGCAGCAAGTGTTACACTGCAAGGCCAGTGCAAGCTTCCTTCAAAGACATGCAGCAAGTGTTACACTGCCGGGTCAGTGCAAGCTTCCTTCAAAGACATGCAGCAAGTGTTACACTGGAGGGCCAGTGCAAGCTTCCTTCAAAGACATGGAGCAAGTGTTACACTGCAGGGCCAGGGCAAGCTTCTTTCAAAGACATGCAGCAAGTGTTACACTGCCGGGTCAGTGCAAGCTTCCTTCAAAGACATGCAGCAATTATTACACTGGAGGGCCAGTGCAAGCTTCCTTCAAAGACATGGAGCAAGTGTTACACTGCAGGGCCAGGGCAAGCTTCTTTCAAAGACATGCAGCAAGTGTTACACTGCAGGGCCAGTGCAAGCTTCCTTCAAAGACATGGAACACGTGTGCTACTGCAGGGCCAGTGCTAACTTCCTTCAATGACATGGAGCACGTGCTACACTGCAGGGCCAGAGCAAGCTTCCTTCAAAGACATGGAACAGGTGTGCTATTGCAGGGCCAGTGCAAGCTTCCTTCAAAGACATGGAACACGTGTGCTACTGCAGGGCCAGTGCAAGTTGCCTTCAAAGACATGAAACACGTGAGCTACTGCAGGGCCAGTCAAGCTTCCTTCAAAGATATGGAACACATGTGCTACTGCAGGGCCATTGCAAGCTTCATTCAAAGACATGGAGCACTTGTTCTACTCCAGGGCCACTGCAAGCTTCCTTCAAAGACATGCAGCAAGTGTTACACTGCAGGGCTAGTGCAAACTTCATTCAAAGACATGCAGCAAGTGTTACACTGCAGGGCAAGTGCAAGCTTCCTTCGAAGACATGCAGCACGTGTTACACTGCAGGGCCAAGTGCAAGCTTCCTTCAGAGACATGCAGCAAGTGTTACACTGCAGGGCCAGTGCAAGCTTCCTTCAAAGACATGCAGCAAGTGTTACACTGCAGGGCCAGTGCAAGCTTCCTTCGAAGACATGCAGCATGTGTTACACTGCAGGGCAAAGTGCAAGCTTCCTTCAGAGACATGCAGCAAGTGTTACACTGCAGGGCCAGTGCAAGCTTCTTTCAAAGACATGCAGCAAGTGTTACACTGCAGGGCCAGTGCAAACTTCATTCAAAGACATGCAGCAAGTGTTACACTGCAGGGCCAGTGCAAGCTTCCTTCAGAGACATGGAACACGTGTTCTACTGCAGGGCCCGTGCAAGCTTCCTTCAAAGACATGAAACACTTGTGCGCTACTGCAGGTCCAGTGCAAGCTTACTTCAAAGACATGGAACACGTGTGCCACTGCAGTGCCAGTGCAAGCTTCCTTCAAAGACATGGAACTTGTGTGCTACTGCAGGGGCAGTGCAAGCTTTCTTTAAAGTAATGGAACACATGTGCGCTGCCGCAGGGCCAGTGCAAGCTTCCTTCAAAGACATGGAACCCGTGTGCTGCTGCACGGCCAGTGCAAGCTTCCTTCAAAGACATGGAACACGTGTGCTACTGCACGGCCAGTGCAAGCTTCCTTCAAAGACATGGCACCCTTGTGCTACTGTACGACCAGTGCAAGCTTCCTTCAAAGACATGGAACACGTGCGCTACTGCAAGGCCAGTGCAAGCTTCCTTCAAAGACGTGGAACACATGTGCGCTACTGCAGGGCCCGTGCAAGCTTCCTTCAAAGACATGAAACACATGTGGTACTGCAGTGCCAGTGCAAGCTTCCTTCAAAGACATGGAACTTGTGTGCTACTGCAGGGGCAGTGCAAGCTTTCTTTAAAGTAATGGAACACATGTGCGCTGCCGCAGGGCCAGTGCAAGCTTCCTTCAAAGACATGGAACCCGTGTGCTACTGCACGGCCAGTGCAAGCTTCCTTCAAAGACATGGAACACGTGTGCTACTGCACGGCCAGTGCAAGCTTCCTTCAAAGACATGGCACCCTTGTGCTACTGTACGACCAGTGCAAGCTTCCTTCAAAGACATGGAACACGTGTGCTATTGCAGGGCCAGTGCAAGCTTCCTTCAAAGACATGGTACACGTTTGCTACTGCAGGGCCACTGCAAGCTTCCTTCAAAGACATGGAACACGTGTGCTACTGCAAGGCCAGTACAAGCATCCTTCAAAGACATGCAGCAAGTGTTACGCTGCAGAGCCAGTGCAAGCTTCCTTCAAAGACATGGAACACATGTGCTACTGCACGGCCAGTGCAAGCTTCCTTCAAAGACATGGAACCTGTGTGCTACTGCAAGGCCAGTACAAGCTTCCTTCGAAGACATGCAGCAAGTGTTACACTGCAGGGCCAGTGTAAGCTTCAGTCAAAGACATGCAGCAAGTGTTACACTGCAGGGCCATTGCAAGCTTCCTTCAAAGACATGGAGCACGTGTTCTACTCCAGGGCCAGAGCAAGCTTCCTTCAAAGACATGCAGCAAGTGTTACCCTGCAGGGCCAGTGTAAGCTTAATTCAAAGACATGGCACAAGTATTACACTGCAGGGCCAGTGCAAGCTGCCTTCGAAGACATGCAGCAAGTGCTACACTCCAGGGCCAAGTGCAAGTTTCCTTCAGAGACATGCAGCAAGTGTTACACTGCCGGGCCAGTGCAAGCTTCCTTCAAAGACATGCAGCAAGTGTTACACTGCCGGGTCAGTGTAAGCTTCCTTCAAAGACATGCAGCAAGTGTTACACTGCCGGGCCAGTGCAAGCTTCCTTCAAAGACATGCAGCAAGTGTTACACTGCAGGGCCAGTGCAAGATTCCTTCAAAGACATGCAGCAAGTGTTACACTGCCGGGCCAGTGCAAGCTTCCTTCGAAGACATGCAGCAAGTGTTAAACTGCATGGCTAGTGCAAACTTCATTCAAAGACATGCAGCAAGTGTTACACTGCCGGGTCAGTGCAAGCTTCCTTCGAAGACATGCAGCAAATGTTACACTGCCGGGCCAGTGCAAGCTTCCTTCGAAGACATGCAGCAAGTGTTAAACTGCAGGGCTAGTGCAAACTTCATTCAAATACATGGAGCACGTGTGCTACTGCAGGGCCAGTGCAAGCTTCCTTTAAAGACATGAAGCAAGTGTTACACTGCAGGGCCAGTGTAAACTTCATTCAAAGACAAGCAGCAAGAGTTACACTGCAGGGCCAGTGCAAGCTTACTTTAAAGACATGCAGCAACTGTTAGACTGCAGGGCCAGAGCAAGCTTCCTTCAAAGACATGGAACACGTGTGCTACTGCAGGACCACTGCAAGCTTCTTTCAAAGACATGAAACACATGTGCTACTGCAGGGCAAGTGCAAGCTTCCTTCAAAGACATGGAACCCGTGTGCTACTGCAGGGCCATTGCAAGCTTCCTTCAAAGACATGGAACACATGTGCGCTACTGCAGGACCCGTGCAAGCTTCTTTCAAAGACATGGAACACATGTGTGCTACTGTAGGGGTAAGTGTAAGCTTCCTTCAAAGACAAGCAGCAAGTGTTACACTGCAGGGCCAGTGCAAGCTTCCTTCAAAGACATGGAACACGTTTGCTACTGCAGGGCCAGAGCAAGCTTCCTTCAAAGACATGGAACACGTGTGCTACTGCAGGGGTAAGTGCAAGCTTCCTTCAAAGACATGGAACACATGTGCGCTACTGCAGGGCCCGTGCAAGCTACCTTCAAAGACATGAAACACATGTGGTACTGCAGGGCCAGTGCAAGTGAAGAACCGGGCTTTAGAACCCAGCGGCGCCAGGGACACGCCCAAAGTCTTCGGGTTCTCCTGTCTTGGCAAACAGAGACACGGAATACTTCCAGGTGGCGTCAGAGATCAAATTTATTAGCTGCAGCTAGTAACAGTAATCTCAGCAATACAACACAGTGTACAACTCAAGAAACTGTTCAATTTCATAGAGCAAGACATCAGTATTTATACACAATATTCTCATTATAAATGTACACCCACTGCGCAAAATTCTGACCAATAGGACACATTTTCTAACTGAGTATCACATTAACAAAAACCCAATTTACAGTAACCCAACCCAAAAGTTAATTATTAGGAATGTCCCAAATTCAATTTCCACAAGCCGGACAAACCTATAATTGAAAGCACTACCCATGTAATGAAAAGTCGTAAGGAAAGAAACAATTCAGATGCTGATTAGGATAAGATATGTGCAAGGAAACTAAAAGTTAACGAGGTCCTGAACATTGATTGGTAATCTCAGACAAGAATCAAACCAAGGGAAATTGGCTTCGTGAAGGGTCAGTTTCAGGTGAAGAGGTCAGCGTCCTGCAGTTCACTCACAAGTCAGAAAGGGCAAGTTAATATGTACATGGACAACGAAGCCCATGCAACTTTGTTCGTTAGTTTACTTCCAAGGCCTACGTGAGGGCAACATAAAATGGCGTCTTGAGCATCGCAAACAAAATGGAGTCCGGTCCCGAAAACCACAGAACCTCAGACCCTCCTTTTGCCATTACGTAGGCAATGACCTAAACTCAAGTCAATCTGAATCCATGTCTATATCTATTCTCATCAGGTCATCAAGGTGTTGCTGTAACATCATCTTATTATCTCTCACTTCTCTCGGGACGGGTCTTCTCACACAGATTGTAGCACAAAGGCCTCAAATGGCAGGACCACACTGGATGCATAGGCAACACGAGAAAAGGATCGCTAAAGCCATACCAAGGAACGTTAGAATCTTCCATCCCCATTTGGACAGTAGTTCCCAAAACCATCCCATCAATGACCAGTTCCCTTCATCTACATGTATACACTCAGCGGACTTATGTAACCTCAAGATGGCTTGGTACACTGTCGGGGCATTATCTGGTATGAAAATGCAGCAACTAGACCCGATCAATTTACATACTCCACCTCTATCTGCAAGTATAATGTCTAAAGCAAAGCGGTTCTGTAATGTCATAAGGCGATCCGCTTAGAGCCCGGCTGTAATATTGCTAAGGCACCCTCATTTATAGTGGCCTCGACCACTCTCGTAAGCTGACGAATATTTCTACCATTAGCAATAGGACCCCAAAAGGGCAAGAAACCCTTAAAGAAGTCTCCAACTTCTTGTGCGGCAGTGTCTTTCACATCGATAACACCTCTACCATATCTTGTCTTATGGTAGTTAAAAGCAGCTGTGTATGTAGGGGGAAGCAAAAATGCCACATAACATGTGCCTGAAAAGTCAGAAGGCAACCATGTATATGCTCTATCATGACAAACAAAATACGTGCCTTTGGCTGGCACGAACAGTGGAGATTTCTGGGACGTATAGACATAGGTGTGAACACACACACTCTTACCAAGCTGAGCTCTCGGATTCTGACCATTACCTTGCAGACAAAAATGACCTCGGTGGGGTACAATCCAAATCGGGGGAGACCTTTTTCGTCTCTCCTTCTCAGTCAAACTAATGCTATATTCAGTCTTGTTCCAACCAATATATGCTTGTACCTCATCTTTAGGGATAGCAATATATGCATCAATATCTCTGACCATATCTACTATTCCCTGTATCAAAGCATTATTATTCTCATTATCTTTGACGGAACGTACAGGAGATGCTTCATTTGCATAGATAAACATTGACTGGAGTGCCCATACTGACCCATTAGGCGAAAAAGGCAAAACCAAATATGGCATTCCCTTATCAGTCGTATGCGGCATAAGACCACACACCCAACAATTCGTGGTATTTACAACTAGCTGATGCTGATGTAACATCTGTATGAACGAATTGTTCACAAATTCTAATCTTCGTGTCTGTTCATGTTCAGGCAACGTATGAAACTCATGTGGGGAAACAGTAGGAAAAGAAAAAGTTGGTTGGGCAGTAGATGCAAGTGTCTGTTGTGATGCATAGAAAATCCAACCGACACAAACCAACGTAATGTTCAAAAGCATAAGAAAACATATTATAAAAAAACATTTGCTACGAACCAATATACACATTTGCACTTTGAAATCAACTCTTTTAAAATCCTTGTCGGACTCAAAAGACTCCATCCTCTAACGTGCTGCTCACGGCAATTTTCCCTCTTCACTTAAGTGTGCGCCAAGATCGCACTAACGAACCTGAACCGCAGACCTTGCGTCAATATGCGGCTCACCCCTTAAGAACTTATACCGTGACCCTGCAGCTGAGTCCGGATGGTGACTCGAAAAAGAAAAAGTAAAAAAGTCTCTTGATCTGACAAGGTGTAATTCACTACATAAAAAAATGTAAATTTATTTGTTAATTTCAAACGTCCTTTTTCGATCTCAAATTGTAGCGCTCTTTGCCAGGCACAGTCTGATCCTTAAAGAGGAGTTCCGGATTCGTCGTGTCGAGTCTCAGCAGCTTGCAGAACATCATCATCCTCGCGTTCCAACTGAGTCCATGTCAAATGAGCATCACTAAAAGGCACGAATCTAGGGACTTTCTCATAATCTGTGTCAGCTATTCCATCCCTCACCCACTGATCATACAGTGAAGGCAAAGGAACTTTTTACGTATGGGTGGCATACACCCATTTCTTTTTACCAGCTACTCTAACAGCAGTCCTAGTGACACCAGAAAAGGTCCAGTCCATCTCGGTTCCAAATCCTTGGATCGCTGAAAATTCTTTAGCAGAACATAGTAACCGGATTGGATCTTGTGACCTGGATCCGCAGATGCTGCCGGTAAACTGTCATAGTCCTGTTGGTGGAGAACACGTAATTTAGCGGTCAAGTCATGTAAGTAATCCACCAACATAGGGTACTCAATGTCACTGTATTTTATAGGACGAGGCACACCCCAAACATTCGCTGGACGACCAAAAACTATTTCGTATGGGCTAAGCCCCACACGAGAATGCACTATCGTCCTTGTTGACAAAAGAGCCAACGGCAAGGCATCTGGCCATGTAAGACCAGTGCTCGCTTGTACCTTAGCTAATTTCAGCTTCAAGGTACCATTGTAACATTCAACAAGTCCAGCAGACTGGGGGTGATTCGCTGCGTGGAACTTTTGATGTATCCCTAATCCCGCACACACTTTCTTCATGACTCGGTCCACAAATTCACTCCCATTGTCCGACCATACAATTCTCGGCAAACCAAATCTAGGGAAATACTCTTTGAGCAAAACCTTGGCTGTAGACAAGGCAGTATTATCCTTTAGGGGGTAAGCCTCTATCCATCTGGAAAAGGCGCAAACAACCACAAGGACATACTTCAGATTATTGCATCTCTCCATGTGAATGTAATCTAGCTGTATCACTTCAAACGGATACGTCGGAGGAGCAAAATGACCAGCTGGAGTTGGAGTTCCCTTGCCAGGATTATACTTCAGACAAATCATGCAATGCTTCACGACATTCTCAGCACATTTCAGAATTCCAGCATTCTGCCATACTGGAGCCAACAACTTACATATCCCTTTCGAACTGATGTGAGCCATTCCATGCGCCATCGTAACCACTGGGAGAACATACGCATCAGGCAACAACCATCGCTGGTGTTCTGACAACTCAACCCAGCAACCTGTCGAATCCAACATACCCGTACTCTCTCTCCACGTACTCACTTCTTTCTCTGTAGCTTCAGCCTGAATCATCTTCACACTTTCTATTGTGTCTTCACACATTCCACTTTCCACAACCCATCTTGAAGGACCTGCCACATACATACGGCTCATCATATCTCTCGCCGTTTCCTTCGCAACTTCATCCACAAACGCATTCCCTCGACCTACATCATCCACAACTTTCTTATGCGCACTACACTTCACAATTGCAATCTGCTTCGGGAGAGTAAGAGATTCTAAAAGTTCATTCACTAACTGCCCATGCTGAATCTTTGTGCCATGGGAAGTAAGGAATCCTCTTTCTCTCCACAAACGTACAAAACTATGGGCAACACCAAACGCATACTGGCTATCAGTATAAACATTCACTCGCTTTCCCTCTGACAACACACACACTCGTGTCAATGCAATCAACTCTGCTGCTTGCGTGGAATTCTGTGCTATGCGTGCTGTCTCAACAACTGTATGTAAAGTTGTGACGGCATATGCTGCAGTCGTTTCACCATTCGGAAGCTTAAAACACGAACCATCTACCCATAGGGCACCACCGACATTCTCCAGAGGAGTATCTTTTAGGTCAATCCTAGCTTTCGTTTCTTCCTCTGTACGAAGAAAACAATCATGCTGTTCTTGAGCATCCGTCTCTGTAGAGATCGGCAACAATGTAGCTGGATTCAACACATTACATCTTTTAATGTGAACATGGCTAGCTAAAAGTGTCAACTCGTAACCTGAAAGACGTGCACTAGTAAGGTGCTGTGTCTTGGTCCTGTTCAATAAGGTATCCACTGCATGTGGGACCATCACAATCAACATATTATCCAATACCAAACCAGCAGACTGTAGGATAGAAACAGCTGCTGCCGCTGTAGCTCTCAAACAACTCGGTAACGCCTTAGCAACTGGGTCTAACATAGCTGAAAAATACGCACATGGACGCTGCTTATCTCCGAACTGTTGAGTCAATACTGACAATGCACAACCTTCTCTCTCGTGAACATACAACGTGAAAGGTTTACTGTAGTCAGGAGTACCCAATACCGGAGTCGAACACAATGCATCACGTAATTCAGAAAAACTTTTCTGACACTCATCAGACCAAGGAAGAGGATACGGAGTATCTTTAAGAGTCAGCGCCAACAGAGGTTTCGCTAGCAGGGAAAAATTAGGGATCCATTGTCTACAGTACGAGGTGATACCTAAGAAAGCACGCACTTCTCTCTGTGTGGATGGCACACTCATTTGCGCAATCGTTTGAATTCGTTCTGGGGTCAACCTTCTTCCCTCCTTCGACAAGACATGACCTAAGTAGGTTACTTCTTGGCGACAATATTGCAACTTTGAAGGTGACACTTTATGATGAAGGTCAGACAAATACCGCAACAGAGAAAGAGTAGCCTCTTTACAAATCTTTTCGTCATCAGCAGCAACCAACAGATCATCAACGTACTGGATAAGAGTAGCACCAGTAGGCAACACAAAGCTATCAAGCTGAGTTTTCAACGCCTGACTATAGATGGAGGACTTTCACAATAACCTTGGGGAGCTCTCTTAAACCGGAAGCTTCGACCTCCTAAAGAGAAGCTGAAAATATCTCTACTCTCCTCAGCAATTGGAATGGTAAAGAAAGCATTCTTCAAGTCGATAATAGAAAACCAGGCTGCGGAAGCAAGAATCAGAGTCAACAAAGCAGTGATATCAGGGACAACAGGAAACTGTGGCACCACAATCTTGTTTACCTCTCGAAGGTCGATCACAAACCGCTATACAGGTGGCTGAGAAGCATCAGTACGCTTAAGGACAGGCAAAACAGGACTGTTACACACGTTACCTCTCGTTTCTTCAACTACACCCTTCTCAACCAGATCATAGACAATCGCTAATAGAGCTCTCTCGCCATCGCTAGAGATTTTATATTGGGGAATACGAGGTAGCCTAGCATTCGATTTAAGGGTGACAACATAAGGTGGAATCTGCAAAAGACCAACATCATTAGGACCTGTAGCCCAAAGTGTATCAGGAAGAGAACTCAATTCCAGTGGAAGACAATCTTTAGACAAATACATCGGAGAAATCACTTTCTTACCTAGGGTAAGATGTACTCCCGAAGGAGAACAATGTAATGTCGCATACAATCTTATCAGCAAGTCCAAATCCAACAGATTCTCATTACAACCAGTCGTTAAAATAAGAGGAGTTTCAAATTCACAAGGGTGAAGAACGGGTTATTTAAGACCCAGCGGCGCCAGGGATACGCCCAAAGTCTTAGGTCCACCTGTCTTAGAATACAGAGATACGGGACTCTTCTTGGTGGCATAAAAGATCAAATTTATTGGCTGCAGCCAGTAACAGAAGTCCTAGAAGTCAACAGGGTATGAGTTCTCAGGAGACTGCTCAATTTTACAAAGCAAGTAATCCCTTTTTATGCCAAAAATCACTTCCAGACAAATACCTTACATTTACAAACTGTCCAATCACATGTATCCACACCAAAAGTATCGCATGACGGTAAAACCCACTTTTCAGTTACCCGGCCCATGATCAATCATTAGTCAAACCCAACATTCTTCTTAAGACAGGTCGAACGAACCCATAATAAAAAAGGGCACATCCCCATCGTAAATAGACCATAAAGAAAGGAGCAGAAACAGGTGTGAGTAGGATAAGGCATATTTGTGTGCAATAAAGTTTTACGATGTCCTGTGCTCTGATCCTTAATCTTGATCAGCTAAAGGGCAGGAACTGGTTTAACAAGGTCAGCTTCAGGCAACAGGGTCAGTTCACTCAGGTCAAACAGGAGTCAGCACGAACTGGAGGTACATGTACTTAAAGGACTTGTTCAGCCACAGTCATCGGCCGATGTGAGGGCAACCACAAAATGGCTGCCATACACAAAATGGAACCCAAGGGTTCAGAACGAAATCCCTAAATACGTAGTGAATCCATCAGTCTAACATGACGAAAACACTCATACTTGCCGCACTAACTAGTTACGGTTCGCTAATATCAAATTCATAACGAAACCATGACCTTTATGGAACGGGTTCAGAATTCACGGAACCTCAGACCCTCCTTTTGCCCTTACATAGGCAATAACCTAAACTCACGTCAATCTAAGTCCAGGTCTATATTCATTAGATCATTAAGATGCTGTTGAAGCATTATCTTGTTCCTCTGTGTATCTCTCGAGGCAGGCGATCCCCTGACACACATAGTAGCACAAAGGCCACATATGGCGGGACCGCACTGTATACAAAGACAACACGAGAAAAGAATTGCTAAAGCCACACCAATGATTGTCAGAATCTTCCATCCCCAAACGGATAATAGTCCCCAAAACCATTCAGTTAACGACCAATCTCCTTTATCCACATGTATAGACTCGGAGATCTTATGTAACCTGGAAATGGCCTCGTAAACTGTCGGAGCATTATCTGGGATAAAAACGCAGCAACTCGATTGGATCACTTTACATACTCCACCTCGATCTGCGAGTATGACGTCTAAAACCATACGATTTTGTAACGTCATAAGGCGATCCGCTTGAAGCTCAGCTGTCTGATTACTAAGGGCACCAGCAGTTTTGTTTATGATGGATTCAACCACTCTCGTCAATTGTCGTAAACCTCTACTGTTAGCCATAGGTCCCCAAAACAGTAAGAAACCTTTAAAGAAGTCTCCCACGTCTTGTCCAGCAGTATCTTCCTGATCGAAGACACCTCTAACAACTCTCGTCTTGTGGTACTCTGCAGCAACAGTATACGTAGGAGGCAACAGGTATCCAACATAACACGTTCCCGAAAAATCAGGGGGCAACCATGTATATGCTCTGTTGTAACAAACAAAATATGTGCCCTTAGCTGCCAAAAACGGTCGGGAAGATTGAGACGTAAAAACGTACGTCTGAGTACAAACACTCTTCCCCAGCTGAGCTTTCGGATTTTTGCCAATACCTTGCAGACAAAATTGACCTCGGTGGGGTACGACCCAAATCGGAGGTGACCTCTTTCGTTTCTGCCTTTCAATCAGACTAACACTGTAACCAGTCGTGTTCCATCCAACATAAGCCGCTAACTCTTCCTTAGGAATAGTCCTATACGTGTCGATATCTCTGCTCATATTCATAACTCCCTTCACCGGTACACAGACATAATTTCGACCTCACAAATATCGACATACACAAATATCGAGTCAAAAATATAGACTAGACAAAATATCGACCAGACATAATATCGACTACAAAAATATCGATTACTATCGATATTAATAGCAAAAATATCGATTCAAAAATATCGACTAGACATAATATCGAGTAGATAGAATATAGACAACAAAAATATGTCAAATTAGGTGTTTTATAATTTGTAATAATTGTGTAATATAAATCTGTAGCGGGTTGTGGGTTTATAGGGGAAAAGGGTGGGAAGTAATTTAAATATAATTATATAAATATGTAATATAATAGTAATTGTTAATTAATTAATAATTGTTAATTAATTAAATTATAATTGGTAATTAATAATAATTGAATAATTGACAAATCATTACTTTTTACTATATTTTTTTTTTTGCGGGTTGTGGGTTTATAGGGGAATAGGGTGGGAAGTAATTTAAATATAATTATATAAATACGTAATATAATAGTAATTGTTAATTAATTAATAATTGTTAATTAATTAAATTATAATTGGTAATTAATAATAATTGAATAATTGATAAATCATTACTTTTTACTATATTTTTTTTTAGCGGGTTGTGGGTTTATAGGGGAATAGGGTGGGAAGTAATTTAAATATAATTATATAAATATGTAATATAATAGTAACTGTTAATTAATTCATAATTGTTAATTAATTAAATTATAATTGGCAATTAATATTAATTGAATAATTGATAAATCATTACTTTTTACTATATTATTTTTTTAGCGGGTTGTGGGTTTATAGGGGAATAGGTTGGGAAGTAATTTAAATTTAATTAATTACATATGTATATTAATAATAATTGTTAATTAATTATTATTTGGTAAATAATTAAAATATAATTGGTAATTATAAATATTTAAAGAATAAATAAATAATAATTAGTAAATTAATTTCTGTAGTGGGTTGTGAGTTTATAGGGGGATAGGGTGGGGAGTAATTTAATAATAACTAATTAAATATGTTAATGAATTAAATTTGTTAATTAATTAATAATTGACCATTAAATAAAATTTACTTAGTAAATAAAAGTAATTGGTTTTGAAAATTTAATTTAAGTTTTGGGTTTTTGGGTAAAGGGGTATTTTTAGGGTTCAGGGTCAGTTTTGGGTTTTTGGGTAAAGGGGTATTTTTGGGGTTCAGGGTCAGTTTTTGGTTTTTAGGTAAAGGGGTATTTTTAGGGTTCAGGGTCAGTTTTTAGTTTTTGGGTAAAGGGGTATTTTTAGGGTTCAGGGTCAGTTTTGGGTTTTTGGGTAAAGGGGTATTTTTAGGGTTCAGGGTCAGTTTTTAGTTTTTGGGTAAAGGGGTATTTTTAGGGTTCAGGGTCAGTTTGGGGTTTTTGGGTAAAGGGGTATTTTTAGGGTTCAGGGTCAGTTTTGGGTTTTTTGGTAAAGGGGTATTTTTGGGTTCAGGGTCAGTTTTTAGTTTTTGGGTAAAGGGGTATTTTTAGGGTTCAGGGTCAGTTTTTGGTTTTTAGGTAAAGGGGTATTTTTAGGGTTCAGGGTCAGTTTTTAGTTTTTGGGTAAAGGGGTATTTTTAGGGTTCAGGGTCAGTTTTGGGTTTTTGGGTAAAGGGGTATTTTTAGGGTTTAGGGTCAGTTTTGGGTTTTTGGGTAAAGGGGTATTTTTTGGGTTCAGGGTCAGTTTTTAGTTTTTGGGTAAAGGGGTATTTTTAGGGTTCAGGGTCAGTTTTTGGGTTTTGGGGTACAGGGGTACAGTGTAAAAATAAAGTAAAATTAAATTAATTTAATGAAATTAAATTAAATTAAATTATATTATATTAATATGTTTATTTAATAATATGTTTATATATATATATATATATATATATATATATATATATATATATATATATATATATATATATATATATATATTATTTGATATATTTTTTTTATTTCTATTAATTATTTATTAATATTACATTTATTTAATAATTATTTCTAAGTTTATATTAAATATATTTATATATATTATTTTTAACTTAATTTTAAGACATTTAAAAAAATCGATATTTTTACTGACTATATTTTTGTAAGTCGATATTTTGGAGTCGATATTTTGGTACTTACCTGTTTGAAGATAGGCTGTCGATATTTTGTATTTCGATATTTTTGACTCGATATTTGTGTATGTCGATTTTTTGATTTCGATATTCTGTCAGTGATTCCCTTCACCAAAGCTTGATTACTTAAGTTATCTCTCATGGAATGTAGAGGATAAACTTCCAGGGCGTAAATGAACATAGTCTGAAAAGCCCATATCGACCCATTCTGACTAAACGGTAAAATCAGATAAGGAACAACTCTACCTGTAGTATGTGGCATAAGACCACACACCCAGCAATTAGTAATGTTCACTACCAACTGATGCTGGTGTAGTAGCTGTATGAATGTGTTATGGACAAATTCTGACCTTCTAATCTGCTCGTGTTCAGGTAGGACATGAAAAGAATGCACAGAAGTGGCAGTAGAAAAAGACATAGGCTGGGAGGTGGGTGCAGAAGTCAATTGGGTAGCGAAAACAATCCCACCCGCCAATGCTAACGTTATGCTTAAAACATCAGGACACATGTTATCAGAAAACATTTGCTGTACATTAATTTACACAGTTTCATTTTAGAGTTCTTTCTCTCAGCAGCTCTCTCTGTCCCAGGAAACTCCATCCTCTAACCGTGCTGTTCGCGGCAGTTGGTTCTTCCGTGCTAAGGAATGCGTCTGTCAGTCTAGGGAACGCTCTGAAACCAACCAGAACCGTCGACCTTGTGTCTATGGCCTGCAATCCCAAGTCTTTATACTGCACCCTACAGCTGAGCTCGGATGGCAGCTCGAAAAAGAAAAATAGGCCCAAAAAGTTTCTTGGATCAGAGAGTGCAGTTCTCCAAAAGCAAAAGGAGGAAAAAATGTAACTTTAATTGTCAATTGTTTCTCTGTCGTAAATTAAAACGGCCTTTACCAGGCACTGTGTGATCTGTGAAAAAAAGTTCAGGCTCAGTGGTGTCCAATCTCAATTGTGGAGGTACAGCTGCTTGTAGAATGTCGTCGTCCTCTCGTTCAGAATTTGTCCCTACTAGATGTGCATCGCTAAACGGCATGAACTTCGGCACTCGTACTGTCTCTGAATCACCAACACCATCACGGATCCACTGGTCATACGGCAGAGGTAAAGGCACCCTCTTACAATCTACGCCGTGAATCCAATTTTTCTTCCCGAAGACCTTCACCGAAGTTCTTGTGGACAGGAGCACTTGGTGGGGGCCGGTCCAGCGGGGCTGCTCGTTTTTGGTCCGCTGAAAATTCCTCACTAGGACCCAGTCACCGGGATTGATGGTGTGACCTGGATCTACCGATGCTGGTGGCAAGTTATCATGAACCTGTTGATGCAAGACACGCAATTTAGCCGTCAAATCATACAAATAGTCCACCAACACAGGATATTCGATGTCACTAAGCTTCACTGGCCTCAGCACTCCCCACACATTCGCCGGACGGCCAAAAACAATTTCATAGTGACTAAGGCCAATCTGGGAATGTACTGTAGTTCTAGTTGACAAAGGTGCCAACGGCAAAGCATCTGGCCATTGAAGACCAGAACTCGCCTGAATTTTGGCTAACTTTAGCTTCAAAGTGCCATTGTAACATTCCACTAGTCCAGCTGATTGGGGGTGATTTGCAGCGTGAAATTTCTGTCGTATTCTCAACCCTTCACACACTCTCTTCATAACCTTCCCCACGAATTCACTCCCATTATCACTCCACACCATCCTTGGCAACCCAAACCTAGGGAAATTTTCTTTGAGCAAGACTTTAGCTGTGGACAAGGCCGTATTGTCTTTTAGGGGGTATGCCTCTACCCATCTAGAAAAGGCACAAACAACTACAAGGACATATTTCAGGTTGTTACACCTTTCCATGTGGATAAAATCCAATTGCAGAACCTCAAACGGATACGTCGGAGGCGCAAAGTGACCAGCTGGTGTTGGAGTTCCCTTGCCAGGATTATACATCAAACACACCATGCAATTCTTGACCACATTCTCCGCACATTTGGGAATTCCAACATTCTGCCATACTGGAGTCAACAACTTACAAATTCCTTTCACACTGATGTGAGACAAACCATGTGCCATAGTAACCACTGCAAGCACGTACGCATCTGGCAACACCCATCTTTGGTGTTCTGACAATTCAACCCAACAACCAGTCGAATCCAATCTACCCGTAGTTTCTCTCCAAACATTCTTCTCACTTTCAGTAGCTTCAGCCTGTATCGATTTCATACTTTCAATCGTATCTTTGCACATTCCAACATCACCAATCCATCTCGCAGGGCCTGCCACATACATTTGACACATCAGATTTCTTGCTGTGTCTTTCGCAACTTCATCCGCAAACGCATTACCACGGCCAACATCATCCGTAACCTTCCGATGAGCACTATACTGCACAATCGCAATTTGCTTCGGCAAAGTAAGTGACTCGAGAAGCTCATTCACCAACTGTCCATGCTGAATCTTAGTCCCATGGGATGTGAGGAATCCCCTTTCTTTCCACAAACGTCCGAAACTATGGGCTACACCAAACGCATACTGACTATCGGTATACACATTCACTCTCTTTCTTTCAGACAAAACACACGCTCTAGTCAGTGCAATCAACTCTGCTGCTTGCGCAGAATTCTGTGGTATACGTGCTGTCTCAACAACTGTATTTAAAGTTGTGATAGCATACGCTGCAGTCGTCTCACCATTCGGAAGCTTAAAACACGAACCATCAACCCACAGCGTACCATCCACATTCTCAAAAGGAGTGTCTTTAAGAATCACTCTAGCTCTTGTTTCTTCCTCTGTGCGAAGAAAACAATCATGCTGTTCTTGGACATCCGTCTCTGTAGAGATCTGCAATAACGTAGCTGGATTCAACACGTTACATCTTCTGATATGAACGTGGCTAGCCAACAGTGTCAACTCGTAACCTGAAAGACGTGCACTAGTAAGGTGCTGTGTCTTAGTCCTGTTTAATAAGGTATCCACTGCATGTGGAACCATCACAATCAGCGTATTATCCAACACCAAACCAGCAGACTGTCGAATAGAAACGGCAGCTGCGGCTGTAGCTCTCAAACAACTCGGCAATGCTTTAGCAACTGGATCTAACGTTGATGAGAAATACGGACATGGACGCTGCTTGTCCCCAAAAGATTGTGTCAACACTGACAACGCACATCCCACTCTCTCGTGCACATACAATGTAAAAGGCTTGCGATAGTCTGGAGTACCCAACACAGGAGCCGAACACAATGCATCACGTAATTCCGAAAAACTTTTCTGACAATCGTCAGACCATGGGAGAGGATTCGGTGTATCTTTACAAGTCAATGCCAACAGAGGTTTGGCCAGCAAAGAAAAATTCGGTATCCACTGTCTACAATATGACGTGATACCCAAGAAAGCGTGTACCTCTCTCTGCGTATTTGGCACAGTCATTCGCGCAATCGCTTGAATTCGTTCTGGGGTCAACCTTCTTCCCTCCTTTGACAAGAGATGACCTAAGTAGGTCACTTCTTGGCAACAATACTGCAACTTAGAAGGTGACACTTTATGATACAAGTCCGACAGATGTCGCAACAAAGAAAGAGTAGCTTCTTTACAAGTTTTCTCATCATCAGCGGCCACTAACAGATCATCCACATACTGAATAAGAGCAGCACCAGCAGGCAACACAAGAGTATCAAGCTGAGTCTTCAAAGCCTGGCTATAAATAGAAGGACTTTCACAATAGCCTTGGGGAGCTCTTTTAAACCGGAAGCTTCGGCCTCCTAAAGAGAAGCCAAAAATATCTCTACTTTCCTCAGCAATTGGAATACTGAAGAAAGCATTTTTCAAGTCGGTGACTGAAAACCAAGCAGCTGAAGCAGGAATCAAAGTCAACAAGGCAGTAATGTCCGGAACAACTGGAAACTGTGGAACGACGATCTTGTTAACCTCTCTAAGATCGATCACAAACCTGTGAACAGGTGGCTGAGAAGAGTCAGTACGTTTCAGGACAGGCAAAATAGGACTGTTACACACAATACCTCTCGTTTCTTCAAACACATCTTTCTCAATCAAATCATAGATGATCGCTAAAAGCGCTCTTTCACCATCGCTAGAAATCCTATATTGGGGAATACGCGTCATTTTAACATTTGCTTTAAGCGTTACAACGTAAGGTGGAATCTCCAAAAGACCCACATCATTAGGACCAGTAGCCCAAAGAGTATCAGGGAGAGAACGCAATTCCGGTGGAAGCCGATCTTTAGACAAATACATCGGAGAGATCACTTTCTTACCCAATGTAAGCTGTACTCCCGAAGGAGAACAACGTAATGTTGCATGCAACCTTATCAACAAATCCAAGCCTAACAAATTCTCACCAGAACCTGTCGTTAAAATGAGAGGTGCTTCCAATTCACAAGGCCCTATAGAAAGAGACAAGGGACTAGAAACTGGATTACGAACTGGGGCGCCAGAGAATCCTACCGAAACATTCGTTAAGCCAGACAAAGGTGCGCAAGGGAGTTTAGAGTGCATGATAGAACTCTTCGCTGCAGCAGTATCCAAAAGAAAAGGCTCTACCACACCCGATGTGGCTACTGCAACATAAAGCCCACCCTGATCTACTGGAACCGACACTACTCCCTCTCTTTGTCCATGGCTGTCCTAGCAATCATTATAGTCAGCGTTCTCACTCTCAACATAATAGTCATCAGCATAGTACTGAGTCGACCGACCAGACGTAATTTTCTGTTGATCAAAGCAATTCATAGAATTTTGTGGGGGAAAGGAACGTTCGTTCTGAGGAAACGCACCACGTCCTCTACCCCTTGACACTTGTTGAAAACCACCACGACCTCTCGGGGCCGGTATACCACTCGCACGTTGTCGCAACACAGGGCACTCATTTTTATAATGACCTTCCTCCTTACAATACGCACACTGATTCAAACCCAAGGGTGGTCTTGGAGGAAAATACCCAGCGTTCTGTGGCGGTCTCTGAAATGGGGGAGGTTGCTGAAACTGTGGGCGTTGCTGTGACTCTTGCTGATTCAAGCGAGGCGGATACGCCTGCAGCAAAAGAACCTTTGTCTTTAAGTCTTTTGTCTTTTTCTCTACTCTTTCTTTCTCATCCTTGTCCCTATTCTCATAGTACTGTGCAGTTGCCAATATCTGAGCCGACGAGGAAACAGCCCAAGAACTCTCAGAATCTTTCAATTTATCACACAGTTCAGGAAGCAAATTAAAGACAAATTTGTCCACAAATAATCTTTGCCCACCTTCCGTACTCGTATCCTGACCACTGTGATCAATAAACGTCTCCTCAAACCTAGTGAAGAAGTCAGACACACTCTCATCTTTCTTCTGCTTGCATGCTGCTAACTTATCTCAATTCACTCACAAAGCAGGCATCATCGTCTTCATTAAATTAATAACTTTACCTTGCAATTCCGTAACCAAAAGCACCTCCCTGTTGTCTACCATCCGCAGCAATAATATTTGCCCAAGTATCTCCTAATTCTACCGCATGATTCTCATGACGAATCTTTGCCCATAGAGGTTGAGGTACTACATTACCCAACAGCATATCTATGTCTGCCAAATTCATGATGCATGCGTCAACTGTCTGGGACAATTCTTTGTAATAGCCAGCAGGATTCTTACGGGGATCAGGTAAGGTCTGCTTAAGAGCCAAGACCTCTGCTCTCTTCCATGGCACATGTACCCATACTCGCTGAAAATGAGCCGGTGCGGCAACAATACCCTGATTTACATCTGCCTGAACAGCTTCCTTCCATACAGGAGGAACTTCTCTCATGGGATACTGTCTCGCTTTTCTTCTAACAGAGGAATCAGGTTCAAACAGTCGCTGAGAAGGGAAATCGCTCCTTAACGCAAGTACCATCGCAACTGCATTCTCAATTCCGGGACCCACTATCGTCTCTTTCGCAAACTCAGACTGGACATTTAGCAATTCTTCAGGGACTGAACCCAAATCATTATCTTCCCATTCCTCACGAAGGAAAGTACACATAACTTCAAAAACATACCTTTGCTTGGGTGCTTCCCACTGCTGGAAAACATCCATAACTGACTCTAAGTTATACCTCGAAACATTCGAAACCCATCTGCGAGCCAAGAGATCTAACACTGCCCGTTCTTCGGGACCAGGTAGCTGACTACGCATTTGTTTACGTGCAGAAACAGGGGTCATACTCAATGACCCAAAGAAAGGAGACAAGAGACCAATAACAGTATCAGTCATTCGTTGTCGAGCAGAAGGAGAAGCTGTCATAAGGACAGGAGACAAAGTATTTTGAGGTGATAGAAGCGTAGGGTTAGTAGCATGAGAAGTTGAAGGTACAGGAGAATAAGGCAAAGTAGTTCCAGATCAAACCGATAGCAAAGTCGGCGGCCCCAGAGGAGGCTGCGCCGTAGGAGGAAGAACCAGCTGAGGAGGAGCCGGTGGCTGAACAGCAACAAGAGGTTGTGCAACTGGAGGTTGCGGAGGTGCCGTAGCACTCTGTGCATAAGGGGGTGGTAATCTCAACAAATGTGACATCAAAGGATCCTTCTCAGGGTCCTTCGTTTCATTCTCAAGAAGAGATGGCAAAGATGGATAACATTTATCAATAGCCATATTATGTTGCCTATCTGACACCTCAATTGCTTTATCTTCTTCGTTTTCTTTAAACTGCCTAGCAGCTTGCATTATTGATACATCCTTTTCTCTTTTATCTCTTTTAGCTTGTTTAATTTCTCGTTGTCTGGCTTCTTTATGCCAAAGGCGAAAGGAGTCAAACATTGCCGGACAGGCTTTCTTCCTAAATAATTTAGTTTCTAAATTATCTAGAATCTCTGTGTCATAGCTACCATAATGTGGCCATTTTAAAACACCGTCTTTCCTAGTGTAACGGACCCATACTTCATTAAACATAATGGGGCCCACGCCGTGTTTAGAATAGAGCTCATAAGTCGGAGTTCCAACTGGAGGTATCGGACATGAATCCTCCAATCGGGAATCCCTGTTGCAACCACAATCAAACCAAGTACCAAATTTGCTATGATTAGGCATCTTCGCTCACTAATCGAGCTTCAAACTTCAAGGGATTATCTCTACCAATACACTCGTAAATATACAAGACCCTCGGCTTTGGAAATTGCAATTTTCAAATCAAAACTAAGGACCAAATAAACTAAGAACTAAAGGACCAAAAACTAAGGACTGGGAGCGACCCACTTATACTTAACTGAGGTATCAGTCACGCCACCAGAGGACCCGTCTATCGTCTCGCCGTACAAAGCATCACAAATGGGTCCAAGACAGGGCGACAGTCAGGGCAGCAGTCCTTCGTAGCCATCAGGAAAGCGGGAAGCCTCGCAGAAAAGACCTTCAGTCCACATTCGACATGCCGGGGTCGATGAAGTGGTGGCCGTCCTCCAGAATTTCCTCACGAAGCTCCTCACGATCTACAGGCTTGGACCGGTACCGCTGAAGTCGCCCCACATGGGGCGCCAACTGAAGAACCATGTTTTAAGACCCAGCGGCGCATGGGGCACGCCCAAAGTCTTCGGGTATCACTTGTCTTAGAACACAGAGACACGGAAACTTCTTGGTGGCGTCAAAGATCGAATTTATTGGCTGCAGCCAGTAACAGAAGTCCTAGAAGTCATCACGGTATGAGTTCTCAGGAGTCTGCTCAATTTTACAAAGCAAGTCATCCCTTTTTATGCCAAAAATCACATTCCAGACAAATACCTTACATTTACACACTGTCCAATCACATGTATCCACACCAAAAGTATCGCATGACGGTAAAACCCACTTTTCAGTTACCCGGCCCATGATCAATCATTGGTCAAACCCAACATTCTTCTTAAGACATGTCGAACGAACCCATAATAAAAAAGGGCACATCCCCATCGTAAATAGACCATAAAGAAAGGAGCAGAAACAGGTGTGAGTAGGATAAGGCATATTTGTGTGCAATAAAGTTTTACGATGTCCTGTGCTCTGATCCTTAATCTTGATCAGCTAAAGGGCAGGAACTGGTTTAACAAGGTCAGCTTCAGGCAACAGGGTCAGTTCACTCAGGTCAAACAGGAGTCAGCACGAACTGGAGGTACATGTACTTAAAGGACTTGTTCAGCCACAGTCATCGGCCTATGTGAGGGCAACCACAAAATGGCTGCCATACACAAAATGGAACCCAAGGGTTCAGAACGAAATCCCTAAATACGTAGTAAATCCATCAGTCTAACATGACGAAAACACTCATACTTGCCGCACTAACTAGTTACGGATCGCTAATATAAAATTCATAACGAAACCATGACCTTTATGGAACGGGTTCAGAATTCACGGAACCTCAAGGGCCAATAGAAAGGGACAAAGGATTAGAAATCGGGTTAAAAAACGGGGGCGCCTGAAAATCCTACGGAAACATTGGTCAAGCCAGACAAAGGTGCGCCAGGAAGTTTAGAGTGCATAATAGAACTCTTCGTCGCACCAGTATCCAAAAGAAAAGGTCTGTCACACCTGATGTAATCACTTCAACATAAGGTCCACTCTGATTTACTGGAACTGACACTCCTTCCTCTCTTTGCCCATGGCTGTCCTAACTATCATTATAACCAGCACTCTCACTATCGACATAATAATCATCAACATAGTACTGTGCAGACTGACCACTCTGAACATTCTGTCTGTCAAAATAATTCGCAGAATTCTGAAGGGAAGAGGAATGCTCATTCCGAGGTAACACACCACGTCCCCTACCCCTAGGAGCTTGCTGGAAACCACCACGATCTCTCTGACCAGATACGCCGTTCGCACGCTGTAACAAAGCCGGGCAACTATTCTTGAAATGACCTTCCTCTCTGCAATAAGCACACTGATTAGGTCCAGGAAAGAATCGCGGAGCATAAGGCTCAGGCTTCTTTAACAATCTCTGAAACTGTGGAGGTTGCTAAAACTGTGGCTGATTCTGACGAGGCGGATAAGCTTGCTGCAAAAGAACTTTCGTCTTTAGATCTTTAGTTTTCTTCTCTGCTTTATCCTTCTTATCTTTATCCCTATTTTCATAATATTGTGCAGTAGCCAATATCTGGACCGACGAAGAAACAGCCCATGAGCTCTCAGAGTCCTTTAACTTATTGGAGAGCTCGGGAAGCAAATTAAAGACAAATTTGTCCACGAACAACCTTTGACCACCTTCCGTACTCATGTCCTGAGCACTATGATCGATAAACGTTTCTTCAAACCTTGTGAAGAAATCGGACACACTTTCGTCTTTCTTTTGTTTGCATGCTGCTAACTTATCCCAATTCACTCGTAAAGCAGGCATCATAGTTTTCATTAGATTAATAATCCTACCAGGTAATTCTGCAACTAAAGGCTCAGGTTTGGCACCTCCAACCTGTCGACCATCTGCAGCAACAATATTAGCCCATGTATCACCTAATTCTGCCGCATGATTCTCATGACGAATCTTCGTCCACAAAGGTTGAGGAACTACATTACCCATTAACATGTCTATGCCAGCTAAATTCATAATACAGGCATCAACTGTCTGAGACAACTCCTTGTAAAAACCAGCAGTAAGCTTATGAGGGTCAGGTAAGGTCTGCTTAAGAGCCAAGACCTCTGCTCTTTTCCACTCGCTGAAAATGGGCCGGTGCGGCCACAATACCCAAAACTGCATCAGCCTGAACTGCGTCTCTCCATACAGGGGGAACCTCTCTCGTAGGATACTGCTACACTTTCCTCCTAACAGAAGGATCAGGTTCGTACAATGGCAGAGACGGGAGTCTAGTTCTGAAGGCAAGTATCGTCTCTACAGCATCAGTAACATCAGATTCCACTATCGCCCCTTTAGAAAACTCTGACTGAACATCAAGCACTTCTTGCGGAATCGGACCCAACTCATTATCTTCCCATTCCTGCCGCAGAAAAGCACACATTACATCAAAAACATACCTTTGCTTAGGCAGCTCCCACTGAAAGAAAACATCCATAACTGCTGGCAAATTATACCTGGAAGCATTTAAAATCCATCTATGAGCCAACAAATCCAACACTGCTCGCTCTTCGGAACTAGGAAGCTGACTACGACTCTGCTTACGTTCCGAAACTGGGGTCATACTCAGTGGCCCAAACAATGGAGACAACAGATTAACAACAGTCTCAGTCATTCGTTTTCGAGCAGTAGGAGAAGAAGCAGACATAAGAACAGGAGAATAAGTATTTTGAGGCAAAAGAGGTGTAGGAACAAGAGCAGTAGGAGTCGAAGATGCAGAAGTAGAAGGTAAAGGAGTTTGAGGCAAAGCTGGTAGCAAAGCTTGCGACCCTAGAGTGGGTTGCGCAGTAGGAGACAAAACCATCTGTGGAGCACCGGGTGGCTGAACAACAGCAGGAGGTTGAACAACAAAGGGTGGAACAACCGGGGGTAATGGAGGCGCAGTAGCACCCTGCACATAAGGGGGTGGCAGTCTCAGTAAATGAGACATCAAAGGATCTTTTTCAGGGTCTTCCGTCACTTTCGGAGGAGAAGACGGCAAGGCCGGATAACATTTATATATGGCCATGCAACGCTGTCTATCTAAAACTTCACACACTCGATCTTCCTAATCTATCTTAAACTGCCTAGCAGCTTGTAGTACTGACATATTCTTATCTTTCCTATCTCTCTTTGCTTGCTTAATTTATCGCTGTTTGGCTTCCTTTCGCCAAAGGTGGAAAGAGTCAAACATTGCCGGCCGGGCTTTCTTCTTAAATAGCGCAACTTCCAGATTATCTAAAATATTTAATTCAAAACTACCATGTTGGGGCCATCGTAAAACACCATCCTTCCTAGTGTAGCGGACCCATACTTCATTATAAGTAATAGGACCCACTCCGTGTTTTGAATAGAGCTCATAAGTCGGAGTTCCAACCGGAGGTATCGGACACGAATCCTCCAATCGGGAATCCCTGTTGCAACCACAACTAAACTATTTCCTAATTTTGCTAAGACCAGGCATCTTATAGCTCACTAATCTAGCTTCAAACTTCAAGGGGTTATCAACTATCGATACACTCGTAAATATACGAGCCCCTCGACTTCGATTTTTGCAAATATCAAATCAAAACCAAGAACCAAAACAAAGTCGTGGGAGCGACCCACTTATACTTAACCAAATATCTGTCACGCCACCAGAAGACCGTCTATCGTCTCGCTCTACAAAAGATCAATCAAGGGTCCAAGACAGGGCGACAGTCAGGCCAGCAGTCCTTCGTAGCCGTTGGAAAGCAGGAAGCCTCGCAGAAAAGACCTTCAGTCCAAGTCGACATGCAGGGGTCAATGAAGTGGCGGCCTTCCTCCAGAATTTCCTCACGTGGCTCCTCACGATCCTCTGGCTTAAACCGGTACCGCTGAAGTCGCCCCACCGATGGGCGCCAACTGAAGAACCGGGTTTTAGAACCCAGCGGTACCAGGGACACGCCCAAAGTCTTCGGGTTCTCCTGTCTTGGCAAACAGAGACACGGAATACTTCTAGGTGGCGTCAGAGATCAAATTTATTAGCTGCAGCTAGTAACAGTAATCTCAGCAATACAACACGGTGTACAACTCAAGAAACTGTTCAATTTCATAGAGCAAGACATCAATATTTATACAAATATTCTCATTATAAATGTACACCCACTGCGCAAAATTCTGACCAATAGGACACATTTTCTAACTGAGTATCACATTAACAAAAACCCAATTTACAGTAACCCAACCCAAAAGTTAATTATTAGGAATGTCCCAAATTCAATTTCCACAAGCCAGACAAACCTATAATTGAAAGCCCTACCCATGTAATGAAAAGTCGTAAGGAAAGAAACAATTCAGATGCTGATTAGGATAAGATATGTGCAAGGAAACTAAAAGTTAACGAGGTCCTGAACATTGATTGGTAATCTCAGACAAGAATCAAACCAAGGGAAATTGTCTTCGTGAAGGGTCAGTTTCAGTTGAAGAGGTCAGCGTCCTGCAGTTCACTCACAAGTCAGAAAGGGGAAGTTAATATGTACATGGACAACCAAGGCCTACGTGAGGGCAACATAAAATGGTGTCTTGAGCAACGCAAACAAAATGGAGTCCGGTCCCGAAAACCACGGAACCTCACAAGCTTCCTTCAAGACATGCAGCAAGTGTTACACTGCAGGGCCAGTGCAAGCTTCTTTCAAAGACATGGAACACGTGTGCTACTGCAGGGCCCGTGCAAGCTTCCTTCAAAGACATGGAACACGTGTGCTACTGCAGGGCCTGTGCAAGCTTCCTTCAAAGACATGGAACGCATGTGCGCTACTGCAGGGTTAGTGCAAGCTTCCTTCAAAGACATGAAACACGTGTGCTACTGCAGGGCCCGTGCAAGCTTCAGTCAAAGACATGGAACACATGTGCTACTGCAGGGCCAGTGCAAGCTTCCTTCAAAGACATGGAACACATGTTCTACTGCAGGGCCAGTGCAAGCTTCCTTCAGAGACTTGGAACCCATGAGCTACTGTAGGGCCAGTGCAAGGTTCTTTCAAAGACATGGAACACATGTTCTACTGCAGGGACAGTACAAGATTCCTTCAAAGACTTGGAACACGTGTGCTACTGCAGGGCCAGTGAAAAAATCATTCAAAGACATGCAGCAAGTGTTACACTGCAGGACCAGTGCAAGCTTCCTTCAAAGACATGCAGCAAGTGTTACACTGGAGGGCCAGTGCAAGCTTCCTTCAAAGACATGCAGCACGTGTTACACTGGAGGGCCAGTGCAAGCTTCCTTCAAAGACATGCAGCACGTGTTACACTGCAGGGCCAGTGCAAGCTTCCTTCAAAGACATGGAGCAAGTGTTACACTGCAGGGCCAGTGCAAGCTTCAGTCAAAGACATGCAGCAAGTGTTACACTGCAGGGCCAGTGCAAGCTTCCTTCAAAGACATGCAGCAAGTGTTACACTGCAGGGCCAGTGCAAGCTTCCTTCAAAGACATGCAGCAAGTGTTACACTGCAGGGCCAGTGCAAGCTTCCTTCAAAGACATGCAGCAAGTGTTACACTGGAGGGCCAGTGCAAGCTTCCTTCAAAGACATGGAGCAAGTGTTACACTGCAGGGCCAGTGCAAGCTTCAGTCAAAGACATGCAGCAAGTGTTACACTGCATGGCCAATGCAAGCTTCCTTCAAAGACATGGAGCAAGTGTTACACTGCCGGGCCAGTGCAAGCTTCCGTCAAAGACAAGCAGCAAGTGTTACAGTGCAGGGCCAGTGCAAGCTTCCTTCAAAGACATGGAGCATGTGTGCTACTGCAGGGCCAGTGCAAGCTTCCGTCAAAGACAAGCAGCAAGTGTTACACTGCAGGGCCAGTGCAAGCTTCTTTCAAAGACATGGAGCAAGTGTTACGTGTTACACTGCAGGGCCAGTGCAAGCTTCAGTCAAAGACATGGAGCAAGTGTTACACTGCCGGGCCAGTGCAAGCTTCCGTCAAAGACAAGCAGCAAGTGTTGCACTGCAGGGCCAGTGCAAGCTTCCTTCAAAGACAAGGAGCATGTGTGCTACTGCAGGGCCAGTGCAAGCTTCCGTCAAAGACAAGGAGCAAGTGTTACACTGCAGGGCCAGTGCAAGCTTCATTCAAAGAGATGGAGCACGTGTTCTACTGCAGGGCCAGTGCAAGCTTCCTTCGAAGACATGCAGCAAGTGTTACACCGCAGGGCCATTGCAAGCTTCCTTCAAAGACATGCAGCAAGTGTTGCACTGCAGGGCCAGTACAATATTCCTTCAAAGACATGCAGCAAGTGTTACACTGCAGGGCCAGTGCAAGCTTCCTTCGAAGACATGCAGCAAGTGTTGCACTGCAGGGCCAGTGCAAGCTTCCTTCGAAGACATGCAGCAAGTGTTACACTGCAGGGCCAGTGCAAGCTTCCTTCAAAGACATGCAGCAAGTGTTACACTGCAGGGCCAGTGCAAGCTTCACTCAAAGACATGCAGCAAGTGTTACACTGCAGGGCCAGTGCAAGCTTCCTTCAAAGACATGGAGCAAGTGTTACACTGCAGGGCCAGTGCAAGCTTCAGTCAAAGACATGCAGCAAGTGTTACACTGCAGGGCCAGTGTAAGCTTCCTTTAAAGACATGCAGCAAGTGTTACACTGCAGGGCCAATGCAAGCTTCCTTCAAAGACATGGAGCAAGTGTTACACTGCAGGGCCAGTGCAAGCTTCCGTCAAAGACAAGCAGCAAGTGTTACACTGCAGGGCCAGTGCAAGCTTCCGTCAAAGACAAGCAGCAAGTGTTACACTGCAGGGCCAGTGCAAGCTTCCTTCAAAGACATGGAGCATGTGTGCTACTGCAGGGCCAGTGCAAGCTTCCGTCAAAGACAAGCAGCAAGTGTTACACTGCAGGGCCAGTGCAAGCTTCATTCAAAGAGATGGAGCACGTGTTCTACTGCAGGGCCAGTGCAAGCTTCCTTTGAAGACATGCAGCAAGTGTTACACCGCAGGGCCAGTGCAAGCTTCCTTCAAAGACATGCAGCAAGTGTTACACTGCAGGGCCAGTGCAAGATTCCTTCAAAGACATGCAGCAAGTGTTACACTGCAGGGCCAGTGCAAGCTTCCTTCGAAGACATGCAGCAAGTGTTGCACTGCAGGGCCAGTGCAAGCTTCCTTCGAAGACATGCAGCAAGTGTTACACTGCAGGGCCAGTGCAAGCTTCCTTCAAAGACATGCAGCAAGTGTTACACTGCAGGGCCAGTGCAAGCTTCAGTCAAAGACATGCAGCAAGTGTTACACTGCAGGGCCAGTGCAAGCTTCAGTCAAAGACAAGCAGCAAGTGTTACACTGCAGGGCCAGTGCAAGCTTCAGTCAAAGACATGCAGCAAGTGTTACACTGCAGGGCCACTGCAAGCTTCAGTCAAAGACATGCAGCAAGTGTTACACTGCAGGGCCACTGCAAGCTTCAGTCAAAGACATGCAGCAAGTGTTACACTGCAGGGCCACTGCAAGCTTCCTTCAAAGACATGCAGCAAGTGCTACACTGCAGGGCCAGTGCAAGCTTCAGTCAAAGACAAGCAACAAGTGTTACACTGCAGGGCCAGTGCAAGCTTCCTTCGAAGATATGCAGCAAGTGTTACACTGCAGGGCCAGTGTAAGCTTCAGTCAAAGACAAGCAGCAAGTGTTACACTGCAGGGCCAGTGCAAGCTTCAGTCAAGGACAAGCAGCAAGTGTTACACTGCAGTGCCAAGTGCAAGCTTCCTTCGAAGACATTTATCAGTGTTACACTGCAGGGCCAGTGCAAGCTTCAGTCAAAGACATGCAGCAAGTGTTACACTGCAAGGCCAGTGCAAGCTTCATTCAATGCATGCAGCAAGTGTTACACTGTAGTGCAAAGTGCAAACGTCCGTCAAAGACATGCAGCAAGTGTTACACTGCAGGGCCAGTGCAAGCTTCCTTCAAAGACATGCAGCAAGTGTTACACTGCAGGGCCAGTGCAAGCTTCCTTCAAAGACATGCAGCAAGTGTTACACTGCAGGGCCAGTGCAAGCTTCAGTCAAAGACATGCAGCAAGTGTTACACTGCAGGGCCAGTGCAAGCTTCCTTCGAAGACATGCAGCAAGTGCTACATTGCAGTGCCAAGTGCAAACTTCAGTCAAAGACATGCAGCAAGTGTTACACTGCAGGGCCAGTGCAAGCTTCCTTCAAAGACATGCAGTAAGTGTTACACTGCAGGGCCAGTGCAAGCTTCAGTCAAAGACATGCAGCAAGTGTTACAATGCAGGGCCAGTGCAAGCTTCCTTCAAAGACTTGCAGCAAGTGTTACACTGCAGGGCCAGTGCAAGCTTCCTTCAAAGACATGGAGCAAGTGTTACACTGCAGGGCCAGTGCAAACTTCAGTCAAAGACATGAAGCAAGTGTTACACTGCAGGGCCAGTGTAAGCTTCCTTTAAAGACATGCAGC
Organism: Lissotriton helveticus; assembly: GCF_964261635.1. Taxonomy (NCBI): domain Eukaryota; kingdom Metazoa; phylum Chordata; class Amphibia; order Caudata; family Salamandridae; genus Lissotriton; species Lissotriton helveticus. Next base: position 102,372,676 of record NC_136064.1, on the reverse strand, counting down.
AAGTGTTACACTGCAGGGCCAATGCAAGCTTCCTTCAAAGACATGGAGCAAGTGTTACACTGCAGGGCCAGTGCAAGCTTCCGTCAAAGACAAGCAGCAAGTGTTACACTGCAGGGCCAGTGCAAGCTTCCTTCAAAGACATGGAGCATGTGTGCTACTGCAGGGCCAGTGCAAGCTTCCGTCAAAGACAAGCAGCAAGTGTTACACTGCAGGGCCAGTGCAAGCTTCATTCAAAGAGATGGAGCACGTGTTCTACTGCAGGGCCAGTGCAAGCTTCCTTCGAAGACATGCAGCAAGTGTTACACCGCAGGGCCAGTGCAAGCTTCCTTCAAAGACATGCAGCAAGTGTTACACTGCAGGGCCAGTGCAAGATTCCTTCAAAGACATGCAGCAAGTGTTGCACTGCAGGGCCAGTGCAAGCTTCCTTCGATGACATGCAGCAAGTGTTGCACTGCAGGGCCAGTGCAAGCTTCCTTCGAAGACATGCAGCAAGTGTTACACTGCAGGGCCAGTGCAAGCTTCCTTCAAAGACATGCAGCAAGTGTTACACTGCAGGGCCAGTGCAAGCTTCAGTCAAAGACATGCAGCAAGTGTTACACTGCAGGGCCAGTGCAAGCTTCAGTCAAAGACAAGCAGCAAGTGTTACACTGCAGGGCCAGTGCAAGCTTCAGTCAAAGACATGCAGCAAGTGTTACACTGCAGGGCCACTGCAAGCTTCAGTCAAAGACATGCAGCAAGTGTTACACTGCAGGGCCACTGCAAGCTTCAGTCAAAGACATGCAGCAAGTGTTACACTGCAGGGCCACTGCAAGCTTCCTTCAAAGACATGCAGCAAGTGCTACACTGCAGGGCCAGTGCAAGCTTCAGACAAAGACAAGCAGCAAGTGTTACACTGCAGGGCCAGTGCAAGCTTCCTTCTAATATATGCAGCAAGTGTTACACTGCAGGGCCAGTGTAAGCTTCAGTCAAAGACAAGCAGCAAGTGTTACACTGCAGGGCCAGTGCAAGCTTCAGTCAAAGACAAGCAGCAAGTGTTACACTGCAGTGCCAAGTGCAAGCTTCCTTCGAAGACATTTATCAGTGTTACACTGCAGGGCCAGTGCAAGCTTCAGTCAAAGACATGCAGCAAGTGTTACACTGCAAGGCCAGTGCAAGCTTCATTCAATGCATGCAGCAAGTGTTACACTGCAGTGCCAAGTGCAAACGTCCGTCAAAGACATGCAGCAAGTGTTACACTGCAGGGCCAGTGCAAGCTTCCTTCAAAGACATGCAGCAAGTGTTACACTGCAGGGCCAGTGCAAGCTTCCTTCAAAGACATGCAGCAAGTGTTACACTGCAGGGCCAGTGCAAGCTTCAGTCAAAGACATGCAGCAAGTGTTACACTGCAGGGCCAGTGCAAGCTTCCTTCGAAGACATGCAGCAAGTGCTACATTGCAGTGCCAAGTGCAAACTTCCGTCAAAGACATGCAGCAAGTGTTACACTGCAAGGCCAGTGCAAGCTTCCTTCAAAGACATGCAGCAAGTGTTACACTGCAGGGCCAGTGCAAGCTTCAGTCAAAGACATGCAGCAAGTGTTACACTGCAGGGCCAGTGCAAGCTTCCTTCAAAGACATGCAGTAAGAGTTACACTGCAGGGCCAGTGCAAGCTTCCTTCGAAGACATGCAGCAAGTGCTACACTGCAGTGCCAAGTGCAAACTTCACTCAAACACAAGCAGCACGTGTTACACTGAAGGGCCAGTGCAAGCTTCATTCAATACATGCAGCAAGTTTTACACTGCAGGGCCAGTGCAAACTTCACTCAAACACAAGCAGCAAGTGTTACACTGCAGGGCCAGTGCAAGCTTCCTTCGAAGACATGCAGCAAGTGTTACACTGCAGGGCCAGTGCAAGCTTCCTTCGAAGACATGCAGCAAGTGTTACACTGCAGGGCCAGTGCAAGCTTCAGTCAAAGACATGCAGCAAGTGCTACACTGCAGTGCCAAGTGCAGTGCAAGCTTCCTTCAGAGACATGCAGCAAGTGTTACACTGCAGGGCCAGTGCAAGCTGCCTTCATCTCTTCTTTGTACAGTTCTCTTGTTTACCCTCCACACCATACTCACTCCCCTCTTCCTTAGCCTCTCTTCTTTTTTTCCATCCCTTCCTCGCTTCCCTCCTCCCTCTTGTTTTTCCTTCATCCCTTCCCTGATTCCGATGTTCCCCCCTCCCTATTGCTTTGCTTCCACTCTTTCCTTGCTTCCCTCTTTCTTTCCAACTCTTGTTTGCCTCCTTCCATTCCTCACTCCTCTCTTCCCTATTTTTTCCTCCATCCCTTCTGTATTTCCCTCTTTCACTGCTTCCTTTTGTTTTCCTACCATCCTTTTCTCACTTCCCACTTTCCCTCCTCCTTCTTGTTTTTTCTCCATCCCATCGTCGCTTCCCTCTTTCCCTCTCCCTGTTGCTTTTACTCCATTCCTTCCTCACTTGCCTCTTTCCTTATTCCCTCTCTTTTTTCTTTCTGTGCACGCTTCCTTTCTTTCCTTCCTCATCTCTTCTTTCTTCCATTCTTCCCTTGCTTCCCTCTTTTCCTTCTCCTTTGTTTCCTCCACACCTACTCACTTCCCTATTTCCCTCCCCTCTTGCTTTTGCTCCATTCCTTCCTCACTTGCCTTTTTCCTTCCTCCCTCTCCTCCTTCCGTCTTTTTCATGTGTCCCTTTTTCTTTCCTCCATCTCTTTCTCCCATTCTTTGGTGCTTCCCTCTTCCTTTCCTTCCTTGTTTTCCCTCAACCTCTTATTCACTTCTCTCTTTCATTCTTCACTATTGTGTTTCCTCCGCCTCTTCCTTGCTTCACTCTTCTTTCCCTCATGTATTTCCTCCATTCCTTCCCCTCTTTTCTCTTTCCCTGCTCCCTCTCTTACTCCGGCCCTTCCCCACTTTCCTCTTTCCTTCTTCCCTTTTTTCCATGATCACTTTGTGTTTTTTTCTCTTCTTTCCTTGCTGCTCTTTCCTGACTTTCGTGTTTGTTCTTCCCTTCATACATAGACGCGCACACACACATGCGCACGCACACACACACACACACTCTTGAACACAGACTGTACTCATACAGACCCCACACTCATACACCACACATGCAATAACGCAGATCGACACAACACTTCCTTACCACAGAAGTGCACACAGTCCTCAAATACCACACACGCTACATTCATCCATCATATGCATGTGCACGTACCAATAATCCTACTCATACACTGTAAAAACACATACACTCCACACAACTGCACACCATGCTCACACACCACACATGCTGCATTCATCAATCATATACACACATATGTGCACACACCATACTCCTACAAAAACGCTACACTCATCCATTACAAAAACTCACATACACAAACATACCACACAAGTGCACACCACACTCACTAATCATGCACGCAACATTCATCTATCATACAAACATACACACACACACACACTGTACACAGACACCGCACTCATACACCACAGATGCACACACACACACACACACACATCACACTCAGCAGACGTGCACACTATATTCAGATACTGAGGTTCCGTGAATTCTGAACCTGGGTCATAAAGGTCGTGGTGTGGTATATAAATAAATAATACCGGATCTATTTTTGACTGGGTATAGTAATAACAGATAGCTCAATAAATAAGAGTCAAGATTCGAGGTAGTAGGAGTTTGCAGGTTTAATACAGCATAAAGGACAGGAACAGGACAACCTGCACGGACAAGATCTGGGATGGCTAGCTAGCACGGGGCAGGATCGGCGTAACATTTAATAACAGTGCACAAGTATATATACTAAAACAGTTTCATTACAATACATACGATAGGCGGAGCAGTGGGTGGGGTCAGTAACAGTCGCGAAAGATAAGGGTGAAAGTAGGTGTAACAGGAGGCGTATACATAGACATGTGATGTAAACGTAACAGAATATGTCATAAATGGGGCGGAAACATGGAGGGGGCTACCTAAGGAGCCGGGACCTCTAACCTAGTGGTGCGCGTAAACTGACAATGACGTGTTACTAGGAGAAGCTGGGGGCTATGACTTCTGCGCTAGGAGCAGAGACTGAAGTCTGGAGAGTCAGGGCGACATGTACCTAAACACTATCTAGTATCTGATGTTTAGAGAACATGTTGATATAAACTAAAAGTTATCGGGGTAAAGGCTAACAGACTCTAAGACTGGTGCATGCATTATTCTACATGTAGTGCGTATTGAAGAATATTAAATGACCATTAGTACAGTATTTCTCTTACATGGAGACGTAAAGGCTAGACCATGACGGAAACTATTGATGCGATTCAGTAGCTTAGGAATGCAGAGAAGGAGGGCTGGACTGATAACTAGAATCATAACATACTCTTGGCAGACTCGGAGGCAGGGCCAGGCCGAGCCGGGCACTGTGAGGCAGGAAGTAAGTGAAGGGTCAGGAATACAGGTGGGGGCTGTATCGCTCCTCAGCGAGGGCTCAGGAGACAGGAGCCGAATCCGGTGTCCGGGCCCTTTTGAGGCCTAGAAACGGGGACTTTTCAATGAAATAACGTGCACACTGAGAAACGTGGCAACGTAACTTTACATAGGCCTGATACTCGTAGCTTTCACGAGAACTGGAAACTGGCATACTAGAGATGGACACAACTGTAATTGCGTCTTTAATCAAACATGGGGAATACATATGCATATTAATCATGCACATGCAACATAAGATGGGGAACACGTAGGGACACAGAACATGGCAAAATTTACTTTTCCACATTCCCTCCTTGTCACTACGTTTCCATCAGGAAACATCAATATTCATGATACCATCTATTATTTCATACAGTATCATTTGCTCGTCTCGAATTTTCTTGGAACTGGATTTAGAACGGGACTCGGGACTAGGAATACAAGAGGTAGCACAAATGCCGCAAATCGCAGGGCCACATTGTATACAGAGGCAGCAACTGAATATGATCGCTACTGCAATACCTAGAAAGGACAACACTTTCCATCCCCAGGCGGAAATTATATTCCAGAACCAACCGGACCATGTCCAGGTGCCTGGATTTTGGTGTAACAGATGGGCAATGTTATGAAGTCTGGTTATAGCTGAATAAACAGACGGCGCGTTATTAGGAATGAAAATGCAGCAACTAGATCCGATGACTCTACATGCCCCGCCCCTATCGGCCAGTATGACGTCAAGGACGAGACGATTCTGGAGCACGACAAAAGTGTTCTGGTTAATCTACGTATCAGTTTACTATTCACGACAGTACCTAAGTAGGGGAAGACACCTTTATTAATATCTATGTATTGTTCTAGAGCAGTTTCAGTATAATCAACAATCGGGAGGTCTCTCTTGTGTCTAGTATGTACTAGGTGGGAGTTCCTATGATAGTCAGGTGGGGCTAGAAAAGCTGGTGGCAGTAGGAATGCAATGTAACAGGTTCCCTCCCAATCGAGGGGCAGACGAACATATGCGGTCTGACCACAAACAAAATAGGAATGACGTGAAGCTTTGAAAATAGATTTCCCACTGTCACTATACTTGACAATAGTAGTACAATCACTATGTCCTACATGTACGGAACCATTATTTCTGACACATAATTCACCTTTGACTGGTAATACTGACATAGCAGGTAAGTCTGGAGTAGTATCAGACTGAACATTCAGGACCATGAAATTCGAAGAATAATTACCCAAATTATAAACTTCATTTTCTAGATCTAACCCTGTTCTGTGGGGAAGACCTTGCTTGTCTGGAGAACATGTACTGTTCAGAAAGGACATATCATTTGAGGATGACGTTAACGTGGACCATGCTCCACATGAACCGTTATGTGAAAATGGATAAGGAAACAGTGGCAGAACTCCCTTCGGTGTCTGGAAAGGGGGGAGTCGACCACACAGCCAACAATTAGTGGCATTGCTGGTCTGGTGTGAATAATGTAACATGCGGATAAAGGAATTATTTCGCATAGCAAGACGATAAGATAGTTCATGAGGAGGCAGATCACTAAACGTATGCTCTACTGTAGTATTAGAAGACTTATTTACATGAGAAACTGGAGCACATAAATGCAATGCATAACTCGTGCAGGTAATCATAAGGCTGAGATATAGCAGAAAACATAAAATAATAATGCAACTTTTAGAGTTCTCACTAACTCTCTCTCTATGGGGGTCTATTTTATACATGTCAGAAACCGGTCTAACCGTTTCACCTAGGGGAGGACTTAGACAATCAAACTGGCTGACTTATTTTACTAGACCTTAATTTCAACTTATACTCCTGCTGCGGAGTTTTCTCTAACAGGGAGGAATTAATGTCTTTTGCGGGACAGTCCTTGAGAATAGTACTTTGGCAGTCTTTAAAATCCTCAGAAATGTTCTTGGAAACAGTCTTTAGTCCATAAAACTTCTTTACATGCGACAAATGCACCCAGCCCTTCCTGCCTTCCAGCTTGACGGCAGTACGGGTGGCCAGGAGAACTTGCTTGGGCTCCTTCCTGCGGGGCTCCAGCGGACCTGAACGATCAAAGTTCCTTACGAGAACCAGACTTCCGGGAACGATTTCATGCGGTGCCACCTCGGTATTGTCTGGAAATGCGGCGGCAACCTGTGAACGACAAGAGTGTAGGGCAGACATCAAGGAAGCTAGGTAATCTGTCAGCATATTACTTGAAACATCTGTAATACTTCGGGGTCTAGGTGTACCCCACATATTAGGGGGGCGGCCAAAAACGACCTCATAAGGGGACAGACCTGATCTGGAATGTGCGACCATGCGCATATAAAACAGAGCGACTGGCAGAGCTACTAGCCAGTTTACACCTTTTTCTTGACAGACTTTAGCAATGCGGATTTTCAGGGTCTGGTTATGTCTCTCTACTAGACCGGCTGCTTCAGGATGGCGTACACAATGGAACTTCCACTGGTATCCTAACAACAGGGAAACGTGTTTCATCAGTTCAGATGAGAATGGCTGGCCGTTATCAGAATATACGACCCTAGGGAGTCCGTAGCGGGGGAAGAATTCACGAACCAACTGCTTGGCAGTGGTCGCGGCTGTGTAATCTGGGACTGGATATGCTTCTGTCCACCTGGACAAAGCGCATACAACTACAAGGACATACTTGAAACCTCGACATCGCTCCATCTGAATATAATCCATCTGGAGGACTTCAAAAGGGTGGTCAGGGGGCTGGAATCCACCTTGTTCCACCGGGACACTTTTACCTGGATTGAACTGGCAACATATCATACAGGTACGGACTTTCTGCTTGGCTGCAGCTCGTAAATGCTTGTTAAACCAAATGTTCTGGATACTGTCTAACATAGCTTTTTCTCCTAAATGTGCTGGACTATGTGCGGTATTGATAATGACTTGAACCATAGAGTCGGGGAGAAACCATGTGGCTTTTCCCTTCGTCACCCATCCCTGATCTGTCTGGACCCCTCCTTGTTCGGACCATTTCTTGATTTCATCGGGAGTAGCATGTAACTGGATATCTATGACATCTTGAGTAGGGTCCTTAACTGTCATACAAGTAGTCGGATCTGGAGTATGTGTCTGTGTCGGATTAACTGACATGTCTGGAGTCTGTGCTGTAAGCTTGGCTGTTCGATCTGCTAGATCATTACCTTGGGAGACAATGTCTGTAACTTTCGTATGTGCTTTGCATTTCATGATAGCAATAGATGTTGGTAAATGTATGGCATCTAACAGAGCTTGAATAAGGAGACCATGCTGAATCTTGGTTCCATGAGAAGTCATGAAACCTCTCTCCTGCCAGAACACTCCAAAGTCGTGTACGACTCCAAATGCGTAGCGTGAATCTGTGTAAACATTGACTTTCAGGTTCTTGGCGTGTATGCAGGCTTGAGTCAGAGCAACTAGCTCTGCTGCTTGAGCAGACAGGGTGTCAATACGGTGTGTTTCTATAACTTCAGTGTCAGTAGTCACTGCATACGCGGCTACTAGTTCTCCTGTACTTGTTCTCATACATGAACCATCCACGTAAAGTGTCAGGTCAGGATCTGGTAATGGAATATCTGTCAGATCTTGTCTTGGCTTAGTCATAGTGTTAACTACTTCCACACAATCATGTGTGGCAGGATTCGAATTAACTGACGGTAACAGTGTAGCAGGATTTAGAACGTTGCAGCGTCTGATTTCTATGTGTGGCTGGAACAGTGTCAGTTCATAACCTGTTAAACGTGCAATTGTCAAGTGCTGGGTCTGTGTTCGGTTTAAAAGAACTTCCACGGAGTGTGGAACTTGTACTGTCAAGGAGTGACCTAATACTATGGAATCACTTTGTCTGATAGCTAGTGCTGTGGCTGCAACTGACTTGAGGCACGCAGGCAGAGCCTGGGCTACTGGATCTAATGTGCTCGAAAAATAAGCACAGGGCTTGTATTGTCCTGCTTGATCTTGCGTGAGAACAGATAATGCTGTACCATCACATTCTGTAACAAAAAGTGTAAAAGGCTTACTGTAGTTCGGTGTAGCTAGAACAGGAGCTTGGCATAAAGCTTTCTTTAACTCATTGAAACTAAGTGTATGTTCAGATGTCCAAGGGAGGACAGTCGATACGGCTGCCTCCTGTGTCGTTAACTGTATCAGTGGCTTGGCCAGAAATGCATACTGAGGAATCCATTGTCTGCAATAAGAAGTAAGGCCGATAAAAGCACGTACCTCCTTCTGGGTCTTGGGCTGAGGAAGACTCGCTATTAACTGGATACGATCAGGTGTCAACTGCCTACCCCACTTGGACAGTAAGTGGCCTAAGTAGATCACTTGCTGGACACAGAATTGAAGCTTCGAAGGGGACACCTTGTGCCCCATCTCGGCAAGGAAATACAAGACTGTAAGTGACGCTCGCTCGCAAGCACGTTCAGAACGGGCTGTGATCAGTAGATCATCGACATACTGGAGCAGGGCAGTGTCTGTTGGCATGTGAATGTTGTCTAGTTGTCTCTTAAGTGCTTGACTGTAAATACTAGGGCTTTCTGTGAAACCTTGAGGAGCTCGTGTGAATTTATAGCTCCTTCCATTTAAACAAAAACCGAAAAGGAACTGGCTGTCTGGATGAATGGGGACACTGAAAAATGCGTTCTTGAGGTCTATGACTGTGAAAAATGAGGCTTCGGAATCAATGGCTGTCAATAGGGAAGAGATATCTGGGACAACTGGGTACTGGGGAATAATACATTTATTGAGTTCTCGAAGGTCAATCACTAATCGATATACTGGGGGTGCATTTGGATCAGTACGTTTCATGACTGGAATGATCGGAGAATTACATACATTGGAGTCAGTTTCTACAACTACTCCTTGAGCCATGAGCTCGTCAATAATTTTGGATAAGGCTGCTACAGCCTCAGGTGGCAACCTATACTGTCTGATTCGTGGCAGGACTATACCTTGCTTGAGAGTCACACGATGGGGTGTGATTTGCATGAAGCCAACATCAGTTGGACCTTGCGCCCATAGATGCTGCGGAACATTAGACAATCTCGGATCAAAATCTCGTAATACATAGTGACCCTTGAAGTCACGTAAAAACAAACGTATTCCCTCTGGGGAACAGCAAATAACTGCACCTAATTCTTTCAGTGTCTTAATGCCTAACAAATTTTCTGGACATGATTTCGTAAGTAATAGATCAGTAGTGCGGGACAATGGACCTACTTCTAGAGTAACTGGCTTTGATATCTCGTTTACAATAGGCTTTCCTGAAAATCCAAGGGAAACATTTCTAGAGCCTGAGAGCGGAGCCCCTGGAACTTCGTCGTGACTTATGGTAGTCCTACTTGCCCCTGTATCAATCTGAAACTTTCTGTCTTTCCCTAGTACTTGACTATGAACATAGGGACCTTCTTGATCTACAGGAATCTCGATGAGAGGCAAGCCTACCTCCCTCTCTAGGCTGTTTCATGAATACTGTTGATACTCTGGATACTCAGACTGGGCATACTGGTACATTTGCTGTGTAACATGCTGTGTTGCAGCAATAGGCTGCGGTGCTGTAACTGTCTGTTGTGCATTCTGTGGCTGAGAAGTCTGTGAAACTTGTTCTTGTCTAGGCGGACGTGGTCTTTCTTTAGTTTTACCAGTGGCTATATTATGTTTCAGAACTGCACACTCGTTTATGAAATGACCTGGCTGTTTACAATAATTGCATGTCCCTTTAACGGGAGCTGCAGGATGACTGACTTGATTCGGACCCTTCTTCTGACTGTCTTGAGGAATAGATTGTGCAACTAGTACTTTCATTTTCGTGTCTTTCATACGTCTTCTCTCGTGTTCTTGCTCTTCTCTGATTCTATTCTGGTGGTACTGGAGCATCTGTAACATCTGGGACGGGGTACTAGCTTGCCACGTACTTTCGACTTTCAAAACTCGATTCTTAACTTGTGGACTTGAATTCTCGACTAATTTAGTAACGAAAAGATGAGGGTATGACTCGCTACTCGTCTTCAAGCCACTGTTTATAATGAAACATTTTTCAAATCTAGAATAAAAATCACTAGTGTCTTCATCTTGTTTCTGTTTACAGGCTGAGATTGCATCCCAGTCTTCCTTTTTAGTGGCTAATAATCTGGGCAAAACTTGTATTAACAGTTCTGGTAATTCTTTACATTTCCTTCCAAGACCAGTACCTGGTACTCGTATCTTATCTTCAGCTTCTAGAACTGCCCAATCGATCTTTTTCTCTCCCACCTCCCATTCTTTTTCCTTGAGTTTTTCATATACCCCTGCGGGCAACAGGACCTTTAGCATTTTAATAATATCTGGATACGTATATTCTCCCATACGGAGCATGTCCTTTAATTCTCGGTGGAACCCTGCTGGATCTTTGTCGTGACAGGGAATTAATTTCTTCATCTCTAAGAGTTCCATCTTGGTAACTGGGGTGTAAACAAATACTCGTTGCATTTCACCACCTGCTGTCCTGACTGGGTGTACTTCTCGTAGCGGATGCTGTCTATCTATGTAAAACGGTTTACTTTCTGGAGGTGAGACATGAACAAAATGCGGGTTCAAAAACATACTATATTTGTGGCGTTGTTCTAGAATGACACTAATTAAATCGGTACCTAAACCTTTCCACCTATACTGGAGTAACTCGTTCAGGACATCATGTAACGGACCTGGATCAGAATGTTGACCCTCATACAGTGTAATGAGGTGCTGGATCATATACATACCCACCAGTCGTTGCTCGGCTGGGGGCAATTTCAGAAACATTTGTGCCACTATTTCGTCTGGAAAAGTGGTAGAATCAGTAATCCATCGGACTGCTGATCGGACTAGTTCTTGTTCATGCATAGTACTTAATTCACTATAACCGATTCGTGATTTCAAAATGTGATCGGTAGCTTGAAATGCTTGTTCCAGAGAGCCTTGTTCCGGTGCTGGATGATGAAAGATTTTCTTGTGTTCCAGGCGTGAATGTCGGTCGGAAAGTCTAGTTCTACCTACATACGCTATTCTGGCGGTATTCTCGTCGTCTACCTCTTCAGTATAAGAGTCATTCTCTTTCTCGCTTACTTGTGCTGTTTTACGTTGTTCGTGTAACCTTATTATTTCCTTACGAATTTTCTTGTACATACTCTCTATACTACTGATGGTTCTGTGCTTACCCTCGGCTATATTATCACTCCACCTTGTCAGGATTCTCATTTCGGTCGGATCTTTAGCCGGGGAATCTTGTTCCCGTATTAAACAATTGATCAGGAACTTTAATATCATGAGCTGGATCTCAGCTTTCCTTTGAGACATGGCTTCGCCAATACTTTCTGGATCATCCCCTGTACGGATGAAACAATATATTCTGTCTAGATCTTCTTTCATATCCGGTAGGGTGTCCAAATACCCGGTCACCCGTCTTACACGTATGGAATATATAACCGTACTATCATCGCCTGTGACTGGATCATAGCGGCATTCAGTAAGAGCTCGTCGGATTTCTGCAACGGACTTATATTTGGGCGTACGCTGTAACGCTCGTTCATGTAACTCGACTAACGTTACACGTTGGTGTGGCGGCGGGGTACCAGGAGGACCTCCTCCTGCGGCCCCTAAACTAGAATCGTCGACTGATACTCTTCGTGCTGGCAGAGTGACTGATGTGGCGGGAAGTTGTACTATGGGCTGGACCGGGGGTACCGTAGCAGGTACTGCAAAAGGTGCCCCGGTGACTGGAGGAGCAGGATTTACATTATTTACAGGAACTGGCGGAACAGGATTTGCATATTCTGGGACTGTGTCGTCCAAATAGGATGAGATGAAAATATCAGCTGCGGTCGGTTTGTGACGTAGCTTGGTCGGAACTAATGGTGGCGGAAAATTACTGGATGCCTCCGGGGTCGCTTTTGGCAAGCCCTCGGCAAGAAGAGGATACATACCCTTAATGAGGGCATTTCTCTGTCTGTCTGACTGTTCGGTTTTAACTCGTTCACCTATCTCGATTAGTTCCCTTTCTTGCGCTCTTTCTAAGGATTCTCTACTTAATTCTGACTTTCTGATTTCTTTTTCGGTTCTTTTATGAGATTCTTTGCGCCATAACTCGATGGCATCTTTCTGTGACTGTCTGGCTTTCTTTTTCCATAATGCTTCTTCTACTCGCATGATGCACTCGGCATCCCACGTACCTGATACGGGCCATCTATACTTTTCTTCTAACTCTTTGGTGTACTCCACCCATAAATCTAGATATAATATGGCACTTATGCCATGCTTCTGATACATAAAATGACCTGGACTGTCCCTAGGCGGGACCGGAACTGCTTCTTCTAACAGACCTTTTCTAGTTCTTAACTGACGTAGTTTGGAAAACAAAGGCATGACTGAACTGTAATCTAGACACAATACAATACACAAAGAACACGATAATTACACCACTTTCATACCACGACATAAAAATACATGAATGACATTTTAAAATAACAGTCTTGACAAAATACTACCTGGAATACTGAAAACAGAATACATGAATTTTCTCGAGAACAGAACTGACTAGAACAGAGACTAGATGCACTGCTGAAACAGTACGAAACTTACCGGTCTCATAAAGAGACACGTCAGGACCCGCATCCACCGGAGTGGACACTTCGTGTTGGGTCTGTGTACCACCAAACCCACGGACCAGAGTCAATTAGATTGACCCTGTCTAGATACTACCCCAGCAACGGTACTCACCGGGCAGCAAGAACGGAAGGCCTCGGACTGGACTGGACTGCTTCGACGCCGGACGGACACGGACTTCGGACTTCTGTTACGGGTGGGCCTCCGGATACCTCGGACCTTGGACTCTCGGCTTGGGCTCTGGTCGGGACTCGCCGCGTTCCTCCACCGCCTCGTCTGGATGCTGGACCGCAACCTCCGTCTCCTCCGTGGGCCTGAGGGATACTTGAAGCTGAAATATCTGCACGTGCACGGTATGGTTCCGTCACGGCTGCAGAGGATCAGGGGGCTTGCGTGGCTTCACCGGCGCGTGGGGAAAGGGCAAGTCCCTATTCGGGCGCCATTATGTGGTATATAAATAAATAATACCGGATCTATTTTTGACTGGGTATAGTAATAACAGATAGCTCAATAAATAAGAGTCAAGATTCGAGGTAGTAGGAGTTTGCAGGTTTAATACAGCATAAAGGACAGGAACAGGACAACCTGCACGGACAAGATCTGGGATGGCTAGCTAGCACGGGGCAGGATCGGCGTAACATTTAATAACAGTGCACAAGTATATATACTAAAACAGTTTCATTACAATACATACGATAGGCGGAGCAGTGGGTGGGGTCAGTAACAGTCGCGAAAGATAAGGGTGAAAGTAGGTGTAACAGGAGGCGTATACATAGACATGTGATGTAAACGTAACAGAATATGTCATAAATGGGGCGGAAACATGGAGGGGGCTACCTAAGGAGCCGGGACCTCTAACCTAGTGGTGCGCGTAAACTGACAATGACGTGTTACTAGGAGAAGCTGGGGGCTATGACTTCTGCGCTAGGAGCAGAGACTGAAGTCTGGAGAGTCAGGGCGACATGTACCTAAACACTATCTAGTATCTGATGTTTAGAGAACATGTTGATATAAACTAAAAGTTATCGGGGTAAAGGCTAACAGACTCTAAGACTGGTGCATGCATTATTCTACATGTAGTGCGTATTGAAGAATATTAAATGACCATTAGTACAGTATTTCTCTTACATGGAGACGTAAAGGTTAGACCATGACGGAAACTATTGATGCGATTCAGTAGCTTAGGAATGCAGAGAAGGAGGGCTGGACTGATAACTAGAATCATAACATACTCTTGGCAGACTCGGAGGCAGGGCCAGGCCGAGCCGGGCACTGTGAGGCAGGAAGTAAGTGAAGGGTCAGGAATACAGGTGGGGGCTGTATCGCTCCTCAGCGAGGGCTCAGGAGACAGGAGCCGAATCCGGTGTCCGGGCCCTTTTGAGGCCTAGAAACGGGGACTTTTCAATGAAATAACGTGCACACTGAGAAACGTGGCAACGTAACTTTACATAGGCCTGATACTCGTAGCTTTCACGAGAACTGGAAACTGGCATACTAGAGATGGACACAACTGTAATTGCGTCTTTAATCAAACATGGGGAATACATATGCATATTAATCATGCACATGCAACATAAGATGGGGAACACGTAGGGACACAGAACATGGCAAAATTTACTTTTCCACAGTGGTTCTGTTACGATTTTGGTAACAGCGAACCGTAAACAGTGAGCTCAGCAAGTATGAGTGTTTTCGTCATGTTACACCGATGGATTCACTGTGTATTTGAAGATTTCCTTCTGAACCCTTGGGTTCCATTTTGTGCATGGCAGCCATTTTGTGGTTGCCCTCACATAGGCCGATGACTTTAGCTGACTTTTAGATGACCTGAATGAACTGACCATGTTGCCTGCAGCTGACCTTGTTAGGCCAGTTCCTGGCCCAGTAGCTGATCAAGATTAAGGATCAGAGCACAGGAGATTGTAAAGTTTGGTATGCACATACACACCCCTTATCCTACTTCTCATCTGTTTCTGTTCCTTCTTTCATGACCTGTTTACGATATGGGTTGTGGTCTTTTATTATGGGTTTGGCCGGCTTGTGTAAGAAGGAATGTTAGGCATTTTGCATGCTTGCAAAAGCAAGGACTGCCCCTTTCTTTTATGCTGAGTTTTGTATTCCTAAACATATATAAGGCCTCTGTTCTCTGTATTCCTCCGACTACCTCATTCAGTTGCTACGGTTTCTGTGTGACGTGGCCTCACTTAATTAAGTTTAATAAATATGTCTTTTCATATTTCAGCTTCTGTGCCAAGTTCTTTGTTATATTAGTAAGTATTCCCTGAGAATGAAGATTACAGTTCTTCAAATGGCGCGGCCAACGTGGACTTCATCAGAGAAGTGACTTTCTGTGGGAGTGATCTTGTCAGAGGACTGAAATCTACTGAGAAGGACAGAACAGGATTCTACTAAGGAGGTACTCTGTGCACAGGGATTCTGGAGATTCTTTGATTCTGCAGCCCAGTATATTTCTGATCTTCCTGATTTTGATCCTCCACATGATGTCACTCCTGACTGAGAACCTTTTTGGCATGAGTATTCTTAAAAAGACCGTTAGGTCATGTAGAACTTGACAGTTAAAATTTGGATAACCTTTTGATTAGTAAAAGTAAGAGTTAAGTATAAGTGAGTCGCTCCCAGTCCTTTGTTCTTTGGTTCTTTGGTTCTTTGAGTCCTTAGTTTTTGGTTCTTTGGTCCTTAGTTTGATTGGTTCTTGGTCCTTAGTCTGGTTCTTAGTTTGTTTGGTCCTTAGTTTTTATTTGAAGATTGCAATTTTCAAAAACCGAGGGTCTTGTATATTTACGAGTGTATCGATAGAGATAGCCCCTTGAAGTTTGAAGCTAGATTAGTGAGCTATAAGATGCCTGATCTTAGCAAATTTGGAGCTTTGTGTTGGCCAACTTTCTATACGTTTGGATTAGCCGGCTTCCCCTAAAGGGAATATCTAAATAGGTTTAGATTTAAAAACATATTTCTTCCTTGGTGATTTTGTATCCCCAGGGAATTAAAATATGACATAATACAAAACAAGGATCCTTTGTTCTGCGCAGTTTTATGAATGAAGATATGCAGAACGATTTTGTTTGGTGTTCTGCTAACCAAAGCTAGTGAAGTGAGTGTATATTTAAATGCTCTGCAGAAATGATATATTTGTATCTCTGCCTCTAAAAAATAATGTCTGCTAGTTGCTTTTATTTGACCAAAAATGAGGCATTGCATTAAGTTTTAGACAGAAAATAAGAGGAAGCTCTTTATTCAAATTTTGAAGGCTACATGCCTAAGTGAGAACGATTTGCCAATAAAAAATTTTTTTTCAAAGTGAAAATTGTGGCACAAGGCTAACATGGAGTGTCAGTGAAATAATTTTAGTTTTAGCTTAATGTTGCAAGGTGACCGACAAGATGGTAACAGTTAAGTAATGGAAATTTATTTTGTGTCTGTTCATATGTATTATGTTTTGTCTTCTGATTAAAAGTTATAATTGATGTCTGTTTGTTAAGAGAAATGTCTCTCTTTTGTGTGTTGTGTATTTTTTCTTTTTGCTTCTGCTCACAGATCATCCATGGATTGCTCTGGGGGATTTTAAGGCTGACAAGACACGTGAGTTTGGTTGGTTGAAATGAGATGTGTTTTTTGCGTAACTAATTTGGAAAGAAATGTCCATGCGTTTTTCATGTTTGTGTATTTGGTTTTATCATGAATTGTTCTTGCTGATTCTGTGTGTCTGAAAGTTGTATTTGACAGCAGATATCCACTAATTGGTGATCTACTGTCAAAAAGGAGGGTAAGGATTTTAAACCTGACACGGTATTATGCGTCACCGCTCATTTATATATGCTATTGTTTTGTCTATACTTTTTTTGTGCTTGATATACAGCGAGTATATCTGATGGCTTGACATGTCCGTTTTGTGCGTTTTTTTGCATGTTTTATGTTTTATGTTGCTGCTTATGATACTATTACAAGTTTACCTGTGTTGTGAAGGGATATACATGACGATGTGTATCCTGCAAACAGTTGGGCAGATTTGCTTTGACACTAAATTTCACAGAAAGACAGACAACACTTCATCAGTGTATGTCAAATTTGGCTTTAATGGTATTTGAAGGAAAATAAAAAAGATATACAGGAAACAAGGTTTCACCTACAGTCACATTACTGCCCCCTTTCCTGTAAGGAACAGGCAGCCCTAAAATTATGTATCCTGAATTGGACGTAAGGATAAATTATAGATCTGTGACTTTTGTGCATGGTGACCTAATTTTTATATTACATTAGTCAGTTTTGTTCTGCTTCCTGAATAGAGTATGGCTTTGTACCATAAAGGAAACAAGGCTTAATTTTTCCCCTAATTGATGTTGCATCGTCCCTAGTAATTGGGGATGTTAGCTGTGTCCTAGTCCCATTTTCCCTTTTCCATATTCCTTTCACCAGTTAGCCTTCTTTTTGTTATTATTGTATTAGGTATATGTATAAATCCCTTTTGTATAACAAAACTGGTTCATTGATAGAAAAAATGTGTTTACCCCATTAGACGATGTCACTATGTGTGAGGACATCCATTTAGATAAAATTCTCATATAGTTATCTACCCTTAGATGGAAGGGGATATGCTCTCACATGGAAACCCAATTGAAGAAATTAGAGGCACTGTTTTGCTTATTGCCTTTGTCTTTGTATTCTATGAGAATGACAGTGTATTTTAGATCACAATAGTTCCATGGCGTATAGCCACACCTTTGAAGATTGCAGGCCACCTGTTTGCAGTCCCTTTGTTAAAATGAACTGTTTTTGTACTGAATTGAAGGAAAATAACAACTATGCCATTTCCTACGTCACTAGGTTCTGCGGGATTAAGTAATAATAACCTGCGGTATTCACCCACAATCCCATTAGCGACAGCTAACAGATGAAAAGTCCCAGCACCCAGACAGTGATCGCCAGCGTGTCATCAGTGATATCTCCAAAGAATCATACTTGCTCCATCAGACGGCATTGGACATCACAGAACCAGTTTTCAGTGCAAAAGAGCAAAAGAGAAGGATCCTTGTTGCTTAGAGGCTTTAGTTTTTCTCCTGTCATGTGCTGGTACCCTCTGACAGTAGGCAGTCCATTGAGCCCCTTGGCCTGAGTTTTGGCCACACCTCCCCCCTTTTTTTCCTTTGCTCCAACGGAAGTGTAGTGCACCGGAGAATCCAAGATTGGCAAAAGGCACTCCATTCTGGTGCCCATGAAAGAGCAGCCCGAGCATCCTCTGACACTGAAAAGCGAGTGTTGGAGTCTGAAAGTGTTGCTGAGTATGAAAGCCTGTTGCTCTTTCCTAATTAATAGTACTTGGGTCTGCATGAGATGATCTGTGCCCTTGATCAATGGAGAGCACACTATCTGTAGTGCCTGCCGCAGAGAAGAGATATTGGTGCACTGCCTTGAGACATTGAGACTTTCAAATAAGCTGCGAGTGTTTGCCAGGAGGGCACTCCAGCGGATACTGAGAAGGACCATTTTCATGAAAGGCCTGAACGAAGAGGCCCATGTGAAAGAAAACAACAGAAGAGGATTTTGATGAACAATAGAAGCCTGCCGGAGAGGCTTGGATGGACTCTGGGTATTTCCCGTGCAATTGCATAAAATGGGTGTTAGGAGACTAATTTTTGCTGTTTTGCTGGTATTGTTTTAGGGTGGTATTCTGTTTGGTAAAAGCGGAATAAAGTCCATTCTCTGTGGAAGAGTATCCCTTTTCATCTGAGAGCATTGGTGAGGATCGCCACTGTTTCACCTGAACATGTAGTGAGTTGCTGAGATGCATAGGAACCATAAAAAACGTGTTGCTAGTTAGTTTTGGGATTTGCTTTCTGCTTAGAGTTGTGAAAAATGATGCTTTTGTTTGTAATAGTGGTCATTACTTTCTCCTGTTGTCTATATATTCTTAAAAATGTGTTTTCTAGTGTTTTTAAGCATGATGTTGTCTCTGATGGGTGGGATTGTTTTTTTGCTACCCATTGACATCTGTACCCACCTCCCAACCTATGTCTCTTCCTACTACTACTTCTTCGCATTCTTTCCATATTTTATCTGAACATGAACTGGTTAGGAGGTCAGAGTTTATTAATAATTCCTTTGTACAGCTTCTGCATCAACACCAGTTAGTAGTGAACATCACTAATTGTTGGGTGTGTGGTCCTATGCCACATACTACAGATAGACGTATTCCCTATTTTGTCTTGCCATATGTGGCCTTTGTGCTACTACGTGTGTAAGGAGACCTGTCCCGAAGAGAGTTGCTAAGTAATAGGATTATGCTCCAACAACATCTTGATGATCTGATGAATATAGACCTGGATTCAGATTGACGTGAGTTTAGGTTATTGCCTATGTAAGGGCAAAAGGAGGTCTGAGGTTCCGTGAATTCTGAACCTGGGTCATAAAGGTCGTGGTTCTGTTACGATTTTGGTAACAGCGAACGGTAAACAGTGAGCTCAGCAAGTATGAGTGTTTTCGTCATGTTACACCGATGGATTCACTGTGTATTTGAAGATTTCGTTCTGAACCCTTGGGTTCCATTTTGTGCATGGCAGCCATTTTGTGGTTGCCCTCACATAGGCCGATGACTTTATCTGACTTTTAGATGACCTGAGTGAACTGACCCTGTTGCCTGAAGCTGACCTTGTTAGGCCAGTTCCTTGCTCAGTAGCTGATCAAGATTAAGGATCAGAGCACAGGAGATTGTAAAGTTTGGTATGCACATACACACCCCTTATCCTACTTCTCATCTGTTTCTGTTCCTTCTTTTATGACCTGTTTACGATATGGGTTGTGGTCTTTTATTATGGGTTTGGCCGGCTTGTGTAAGAAGGAATGTTAGGCATTTTGCATGCTTGCAAAAGCAAGGACTGACCCTTTCTTTTATGCTGAGTTTTGTATTCCGAAACATATATAAGGCCTCTGTTCTCTGTATTCCTCAGACTACCTCATTCAGTTGCTACGGCTTCTGTGTGACGTGGCCTCACTTATTAAGTTTAATAAAGGTGTCTTTTCATATTGCAGCTTATGTGCCAAGTTCTTTTTTATTAGTAAGTATTCCCTGAGTATGAAGATTACAGTTCTTCAAAACCACACTTGGTGCATTCATCTATCATATAGAAACGCACATGTACACACAACATACTCATACACAGACACTGCACTCATACACCACAGACTCACAGACACGCACACATATGCGTGCCACATACCTGTAGCACAGACGCACACACCATACTACGACACCACACATGGTGAATTCATCCATCATATAGAAACGCACATGTACACACAACATACTCGTACACAGCCACTGCACTCATACACCACAGTCACAGACACGCACACATATGCGCGCCACATACAAGTAGCACAGACGCACACACCATACTACGATACCACACATGGTGAATTCATCCATCATATAGAAACGCACATGTACACACAACATACTCGTACACAGCCACTGCACTCATACACCACAGTCACAGACACGCACACATATGCGCGCCACATACCTGTAGCACAGACGCACACACCATACTCAGATATCACACATGCTGTGTTCATCCATCATATGCAGACACATGCACAGACAACATGCTTGCACACAGAACCGCACACTCAGACTGCAGAAACACATACCCACATACACACCACAGAAGCGGACACCATCCTCACATACCACACGCACTCCATCATTAAACACACATATACACACACACTATAATGATACACAAACACCACACTCTTACACCACAGACATACCAGCGCACATGCACACTACAATATTATACCACAGACGCATGTACCATACTCACATATCACACACACTATTAATCCATCATATACAGACACACACATGCACACACACAACACCACACACTCTTACACCACAGACACACACAAACTCACATGCATACCACACTAGTATACCACAGAAGCACGTGTCATACTCACATATCACACACACAACATTCGGCCATCATTAAACAAATATGTACCCACACTATAATCGTACAGAACACCATATATATACATTCATACCAACGCACATGCACACCACACTAGTTTATACCACAGACGTACATACCATACTCACATATCACACATGCTATATGAATTCATCATAGACACACACACGTGCACACACTATAGTCATACACAAACACCACACTCTTAGACCACAGATACACACGAACACGCATGCACACCACACTAGCATAACACGGATGCACAAACCATAATCACATACCACACACGCTATATTCATCCATCATATACAGACACACACATGTGCACACACTATAGTCATACACAAACACCACACTCTTAGACCACAGACACACACGAACTCGCATGCACACCACACTAGTATACCAAAGAAGCACGTCATACTCACACACCACACACACAGAACATTCAGTCCACAGTGCCCCTCTGCACACCACACACGTGTGTCCCTGTATCTGTTTTCCTCTCACACACCGTCTCTA
The DNA here is from genome assembly GCF_964261635.1 of Lissotriton helveticus. Taxonomy (NCBI): domain Eukaryota; kingdom Metazoa; phylum Chordata; class Amphibia; order Caudata; family Salamandridae; genus Lissotriton; species Lissotriton helveticus. The sequence goes on along the minus strand of NC_136064.1, from coordinate 102,351,051 downwards.
TCAGCCCCCCTGCCCCCGCAGCGCCCCCACCCCCCCTCCCGTGGGCCCCCACCAGTTCTTCATTTTCCCGCGCTCCTTGCTCACTCAGGCATGCCTCTCTCTTCAGGACAAAATAATTATAATGAATTATTTATTGCACAACACATCTCTCTTGCCGTGATAAGGACCAATTTGCCTGAAATTGAATTTTTTAAAGCGCCGGCTCGCCATAGGGAAGGTGTCAGCTCGCGGCGCTTGCAGCCGCGTCACCCCGGAACCCAAATGTCACACTGCCTCCGAGGGGGGAGCGCGGGGGCCCCCAGCTTCAAGAAACAGGGACACGCAGGGAGGGGAGAGCAAAACAAAACCCACTAATGAGACATGACAGGCGCAGACCTGGACGGCTTTATTAAAGGGGGGGGGGGGGGGCAGGATGGAGAGGAGAGGGAGCGAGAAGAGATCAGTTATGGAGCAGAGAGAGGGGAGGAGAGAAGGGAGAGGAACCGAGCAGTAGAGATGAGCGAGAGAGGAAAGAGAGAAGGGAGAGAAACTGAGCAGAAGAGGTGAGCGATAGAGGAAAGAGAGAGGGGGAAAGAGAAGGGAGAGGAACTGAGCAGAAGATGTGAGCGATAGAGGAAAGAGAGAAGGGAGAGGAACCGAGCAGAGGAGGTGAGCGACAGAGGAAAGAGAGAGGAGAAGAGAGAAGGGAGGAAGGGAGAGGAACTGAGCAGAGGAGATGAGCGAGAGAGGAAAGAGAGAAGGGAGATAAACTGAGCAGCAGAGGTGAGCGAGAGAGGAAAGAGAGGGCAAGAGAGAAGGGAGAGGAACTGACCAGTAGAGATGAGCGAGAGAGGAAAGAGAGAAGGGAGAGAAACTGAGCAGAAGAGGTGAGCGATAGAGGAAAGAGAGAGGGGGAAAGAGAAGGGAGAGGAACTGAGCAGACGAGGTGAGCGAGAGAGTAAAGAGAGGGGAAGAGAGAAGGGAGAGGAACTGAGCAGACGAGGTGAGCGACAGAGGAAAGAGAGAGGAGAAGAGATCATTTATGGGGCAGAGAGAGGGGAGGAAGGGAGAGGAACCGAGCAGTAGAGATGAGCGAGAGAGGAAAGAGAGAAGGGAGATAAACTGAGCAGTAGAGATGAGCGAGAGAGCAAAGAGAGAGGGGAAGAGAGAAGGGAGAGGAACTGAGCAGACGAGGTGAGCGAGAGAGTAAAGAGAGGGGAGGAAGGGAGAGGAACTGAGCGGAAGAGGTGAGCGAGAGAGGAAAGAGAGGGGAAGAGAGAAGGGAGAGTAACTGAGCAGAAGAGGTGAGCGAGAGAGAAAGAGAGAGGGGAAGAGAGAAGGGAGAGGAACTGAGCAGGAGAGGTGAGCGAGAGAGGAAAGAGAGAGGGTGAGGAAGGGAGAGGAACTGAGCAGAAGAGGTGAGCGATAGAGGAAAGAGAGCGGGTAAGAGAGAAGGGAGAGGAACTGAGCAAAAGAGGTGAGCGATAGAGGAAAGACAGACGGGAAGGGAAGGGAGAGGAACTGAGCAGAGGAGGTGAGCGATAGAGGACAGAGAGAGAGGAAGAGAAAAGGGAGAGGAACTGAGCAGGAGAGGTGAGCGAGAGAGGAAAGAGAGGGGAAGAGAGAAGGGAGAGAAACTGAGCAGGAGAGATGAGCGAGAGAGGAAAGAGAGGGGGGAAGAGAGAAGGGAGAGGAACTGAGCAGAGGAGGTGAGCGACAGAGGAAAGAGAGAAGGGAGAGGAACTGAGCAGAAGAGGTGAGCGATTGAGGAAAGAGAGAGGCGAAGAGAGAGGGGAGAGGAACTGAGCAGAGGAGGTGAGCGACAGAGGAAAGAGAGAGGCGAAGAGAGAGGGGAGAGTAACTGAGCAGAGGAGGTGAGCGATAGAGGAATGAGAGAAGGGAGAGAGAAGGGAGAGGAACTGAGCAGAAGAGGTGAGCGATAGAGGAAAGAGAGAAGGGAGAGAGAAGGGAGAGGAACTGAGCAGAGGAGGTGAGCGAGAGAGGAAAGAGAGAATGGAGAGAAACTGAGCAGAAGAGGTGAGCGAGAGAGGAAAGAGAGGGGGAAAGAGAGAAGGGAGAGGAACTATGCAGAAGAGGTGAGCGATAGAGGAAAGAGAGGGGCGAACAGAGAAGGGAGAGGAACTGAGCAGAAGAGGAGAGCAATAGAGGAAAGAGAAGGGGGAAGAGAGAAGGGAGAGGAACTGAGCAGACGAGGTGATCGGTAGAGGAAAGAGAGAGGTGGAAATAGAAGGGATAAAAACAGCAGAAGAGGTGAGCGATAGAGGAAAGAGAGAGGGGGAAAGAGAAGGGAGAGGAACTGAGCAGCAGAGGTGAGCGATAGAGGAAAGAGAGGGGCGAACAGAGAAGGGAGAGGAACTGAGCAGAAGAGGAGAGCAATAGAGGAAAGAGAAGGGGGAAGAGAGAAGGGAGAGGAACCGTGCAGAAGAGGTGAGCGACAGAGGAAAGAGAGAGAGGAAGAGAGAAGGGAGAGGAACTGAGCAGAAGAGGTGAGCGATAGAGGAGGGAGAGGAACTGAGCAGAAGAGGTGAGCGATAGAGGAAAGAGAGGGGCGAACAGAGAAGGGAGAGGAACTGAGCAGAGGAGGAGAGCAATAGAGGAAAGAGAGGGGTGAAGAGAGAAGGGAGAGGAACTGAGCAGACGAGGTGAGCGATAGAGGAAAGAGAGGGGGAAGAGAGAAGGGAGAGGAACCGAGCAGAAGAGGTGAGCGATAGAGGAAAAAGAGGGGCGAACAGAGAAGGGAGAGGAACTGAGCAGGGGAGGTGAGCGATAGAGGAAAGAGAGAGGGGAAGAGAGAAGGGAGAGGAACTGAGCAGAGGAGGTGAGCGATAGAGGAAAGAGAGAGGGGAAGAGAGAAGGGAGAGGAACTGAGCAGAAGAGGTGACCGATAGAGGAAAGAGAGGGGAAGAGAGAAGGGAGAGGAGCTGAGCAGAAGAGGTGAGCGATAGAGGAAAGAGAGAGGGGGAAAGAGAAGGGAGAGGAGCTGATCAGAAGAGGTGAGCGATAGAGGAAAGAGAGGGGAAGAGAGAAGGGAGAGGAGCTGAGCAGAAGAGGTGAGCGATAGAGGAAAGATAGGGGAGATGGGAGAGGAGCTGAGCAGACGAGGTGATTGATAGAGGAAAGAGAGAGGGGGAAATAGAAGGGAGAGGAACAGCAGAAGAGGTGAGCGATAGAGGAAAGAGAGAGGGGGAAAGAGAAGGGAGAGAAACTGAGCAGAAGAGGTGAGCGATAGAGGAAAGAGAGAGGGGGAAAGAGAAGGGAGAGAAACTGAGCAGAAGAGGTGAGCGACAGAGGAAAGAGAAAGAGGAAGAGAGAAGGGAGAGGAACTGAGCAGAAGAGGTGAGCGATAGAGGAAAGAGAGGGGCGAACAGAGAAGGGAGAGGAACTGAGCAGGAGAGGAGAGCAATAGAGGAAAGAGAGGGGCGAAGAGAGAAGGGAATGGAACTGAGCCGAAGAGGTGAGCGATAGAGGAAAGAGAGGGGGAAGAGAGAAGGGAGAGGAACCGAGCAGAAGAGGTGAGCGATAGAGGAAAAAGAGGGTCGAACAGAGAAGGGAGAGGAACTGAGCAGAGGAGGTGAGCGATAGAGGAAAGAGAGAGGGGAAGAGAGAACGGAGAGGAACTGAGCAGAGGAGGTGAGCGATAGAGGAAAGAGAGAGGGGAAGAGAGAAGGGAGAGGAGCTGAGCAGAAGAGGTGAGCGATAGAGGAAAGAGAGGGGAGAAGGGAGAGGAGCTGAGCAGACGAGGTGATCGATAGAGGAAAGAGAGAGGGGGACAGAGAAGGGAGAGAAACAGCAGAAGAGGTGAGCGATAGAGGAAAGAGAGAGGGGGAAAGAGAAGGGAGAGAAACTGAGCAGACGAGGTGAGCGATAGAGGAAAGAGAGAGGGGGAAAGAGAAAAGAGAGAAACTGAGCAGAAGAGGTGAGCAATAGAGGAAAGAGAGGGGAAGAGAGAAGGGAGAGGAACCGAGCAGAAGAGGTGAGCGATAGAGGAAAAAGAGGGGCGAACAGAGAAGGGAGAGGAACTGAGCAGAGGAGATGAGGGATAGAGGAAAGAGAGAGGGGAAGAGAGAAGGGAGAGGAACTGAGCAGAGGAGGTGAGCGATAGAGGAAAGAGAGAGGGGAAGAGAGAAGGAAGAGGAACTGTGCAGAGGACGGGAGAGGAACCGAGCAGAGGAGGTGAGCGATAGAGGAAAGAGAGAGGGGAAGAGGGAAGGGAGAGGAACTGAGCAGAGGACTGGAGAGGAACTGAGCAGAAGAGGTGAGCGATAGAGGAAAGAGAGGGGCGAAGAGGGATTTAGACGAAGCGGAGTAATACAGGGTGGAGAGGAGAGAGGAAAAAGAGACGAGTTACAGGACAAGGAAAGGTTGAAAGAGGGAAGGGGAGGAACTGAGAAAAGAGGTGACATACATCCAGGGCAGTGGAATTATGCAGTTCTGTGGCCGCATAACTTTCCACATAAAAATTGATTTTCTGTGTGCCACACAACTCCTCCTCATCTGCTGCACAATTTGCAGATTTTACCCGAAAAATCATTTGTTTCTAGCTCAAACGGATCAAAAGGTACTAAAAATGCAGCAACAAATTGTGCTGCACAGTGGAAGGCCCTTCGCAAAAGCTGCCTCCTCGCCTTTCAACTGATTATTGGTGTATTTGAGTATTAAACTGTTACTAACGAGGTGCAAACTTTGCCAAGAAAATGTTAGCGTGTAAAAAAGACAGAAAAATGCAGCAATACTGTTACAAAAAGCGCCGCATTTTGCTGCCAAATTTGCCTATTCTTGGCGCATAATTTAGTCAACCCTGCCGCATAATTTGGTCCTCACTTATCACATAATTCCACTGGCCCTGCTTAAAGAGGCAGGAGAGAGGGAAAGAGGCAGCAAGAAGAGGCAGTGAGATACAGGACAGAGGGGAAGAGGAGATGAGTTATTGGCCAGGATTAAAAACGTGAAGGATGGTGGTGATTGGGAGAGGTAAGATGCTTCTTACACCCCTCCTTACTGCCAGGTAGTTGACATGTTTCGGCCGTGTGTCTGTGCCCCTTCATTGGGGCCCGGCACAATGGGGTCCCGGCGGCAGTCAAAGGTGATGTGGCTTCGAAGGGGTGCCATGTGGGCATGTCTGTGACTATGTCCTGGCATGATGAGGTCCTGGCAGCAGTCAAAGGTGACGTTGCTTTGAAGGCGTGTTGTGGAGGTGTGGCTATGAGGAATTGTAATCTTCATTCTCAGGGAATACTTACTAATAAAAAAGAACTTGGCACAGAAGCTGAAAATATGAAAAGACATCTTTATTAAATTTAATAAGTGAGGCCACGTCACACAGAAGCCGTAGCAACTGAATGAGGTAGTCTGAGGAATACAGAAAACAGAGGCCTTATATATGCTTTTAGGGTTACAAAACTCAGCATAAAAGAAAAGGGGCAGTCCTAGCTTTTGCAAGCATGCAAAAAATGCCTAACATGGACATGCAAGGTCTGCCAAACGACAAACCCATTTTACAGTTGTCCGGCCCATAATCAATCATTGAACAAACTCAACATTCTTCTTTAGACAAGCCGGACAAACCCATAATAAAAGGACCACAACCCATATCATAAACAGACCATAAAAGAAGGAACAGAAAACAGATAAGAAACAGGATAGGGGGTGTGTGTGTGCAGTAAAACTCTACAATGTCCTGTGCTTTGATCCTCAATCTTGATCAGCCAAAGGGGCAGGAACTGGTTTAACATGGTCAGCTTCAGGCAACAGGGTCAGTTCACTCAGGTCAAACAGGAGTCAGCATGAACTCGAGCTCAGGTGTACATGTCCTTAAAAGACTGGTTCAGCCACAATCATGGCCTATGTGAGGGCAACCACAAAATGGCTGCCATACACAAAATGGAACCCAAGGGTTCAGAATTCACAGAACCTCAGCTACGATAATGAGTCCACACAATGGGGTCCCGGCAGCAGTCAAATTTGAAGTGGCTTCCCTTCCCCAGGGTTTGGTGGGTGGCATAGGCCACTGGGATAAGGTGATCAGGAGCGGCAGGCGAAGGTGTTGAGGGTGATAGGTAGGTGGTGGTAGGGTACGGAACCTCTTGGTGGTGTAATGGCTGGTGGGGGGAGAGCAGGGTGGCTAGCTGTGTGGTTGAGACATCAAGTATGGTGAACGGCTAAGAGGAGGGAGTTCTTGATTCAACCTGAGGTTTCGGCACAGGCTGGAGTCGGACTAAAACGAGTCATCAATGTTGGTGACAAGGGACCCGATTCACAGAACTAACTGAAGACAAAATCCTAAACTTACTACCATTTTGGAATTCACAGAAGGCACTTACTCATTTCGGTATTCACAGAAGTTAGGAGTCCTAACTTTAGGAATCCTAAATGCCTTCTGTGAATACCGAAAGTCTTAAAGTTAGGATTTTTCTCAGTTGAGGATTTTTCTCAGTTTTGGAGTAGTAAAGTTTAACTTTACTACTCCTAAACTGAGAAAAATCCTAACTTTAAGAGTTTCAGTATTCACAGAAGGCATTTAGGAGTCCTAAAGTTAGGAGTCCTAACTTTACTACTCCTAAACTGGTAGTATGTTTAGGATTTTGTCTTAAGTTAGTTCTGTGAATCGGGCCCAAGAAAAAGAAGTTGCATTTTATAGGTAGTATGATGCTTTTGGGTCGCATGTGTCACAATGAATCAAAGATAAGATATCTATGGGGGGGCTGTGTGTGTTTTCAAGTTGCTTCATTGTGAGGTTCTGTCCAAGGGAGCTTCTAAGGTGGAGGTGTGGGAATTGTCAAGAAGGTCAAGGGTGGCTTTGAGTATGGAAAACTGAATGTCAGCCTTTTTCATCTGTGATGGCTTGTCATAAAGACACTACCTGGAGCGATGCATTGCATTGTTCAAGCACATGGACATGGTGCAGTCAGCCCAGCAGGAGTATGGGGGAGTGGCATAGATACAGTACACCAAGGAGCTCAGAGCTAGGTTGGATGTCAATCCAGACAACACAAAAAGATGGTGGATGGAATGTTGAACATTGTCTAATATTCAGCCCCAGTTACAGATCTGGGTTAAAGGAAATCCACCATTCTTTTCCTCACCATGCCACCCCAGTTTGGACCCATCCATATGCAAATCAGTCTTGATCCTTTCCCTCGTTGGGAAAAGTCCAACCCTAACTACCAGGCCAGGTTCTCCCTGGACTGAAAACAAGCATCCTGGGACCTGTTTTGGTGCATCACCCTTCATCAGCCATGCTAGCTTGAGCACCGGGTATGCCCAGACGTGGGTCCCGGGCTCACTGTGCCACTGGATTCAAGCTATCCTGGCTGAAGAGGGGTGAAACCCCGAAACTGGTCCGAGGATGCTTGTTTCCGGTTCAGGGAGGACCTGGCTTAGCAGTTCGGTTTGGACTGTTCACAAGAGGCACAGGGCCAAGACTGATTTGCATATGGCCAGGTCTAAACTGGGGTGGCATGGTGAGCAAACTAAACATGGATTTAACCCAGATCTCTTGACTGGGGGTGAATGTTTTGATTTGTTCTGCATTCCGTCCATCAATTGTGTGTCTTTTGCTTAGCTTGAATCCAGTGGCAAAGTGATCAAGGGACCGATGTCTGGGCATACCCTGCCAACTCAGTTTGACTATAGTAACACAAAAAAGACGATGGACGGAATGCTGAATATTGTCAAATGTTCACCCCTAGTCACAGATATGGGTTAAATCCATTGTTTCTTCGCTCACCACGTCAGTCCAGTTTAAACCCAGCCATATGCAAATCCGGACAACCTGTGGGGAGAGGTTGACAGTGAATTATGGTTACAGTGGATGGTGCATGTGAGGCCGTCCCATCGGTGCACACGGCCAGAGGTCTTCCTATTCCATACAAGCCTTTAAAAGGCGCCCTACCCGGGGTGGGTAGTGTTTGGAGAAGATTGTTGCCCCACAATGGAGCATATTGGTCATGTAACGGGGCAGCGGTACGCATCAACGATACCAGTTTAGGCGCGTTGCTCAGACTGCTGTAGAAAGCACAAGTCGGAATGGGCTTTGAAAGCCAGTCCTAGGTTGATGTATCAATGACGTGGGTGCAATGGTGGGTGGAGAATCTAACATCTGCCAAGCACAATGAGTTGTTGATGAGAGAGAAACTAGACACACAAGTGCAGGCAGTTGGGATTGTAGGTGCTCTGGATTTTTGGCCATTAAGGACTTTATGTTTTCACAATTTAGAGTGTTCCCTGTGGAGCCGGAAGGAGGGTCTCAGATTATCCACACTTTATCTTGGGCTGATGGTTTGTCTTTCAATGACGTCGCTGCCCTTGAGGATATAGCTGTGAAGTGTGCATCTGTGGGTGATGCCAGGGGATAGCCAGGAAATTTGGTGTGCGTGATTGTGAGAAGCTGGGTTTCTGTTGCAGTAACACCCCCCCCCCACTTTTTGTCAGACTACTGATGCACTTTGACTTGATATGCCCTGGGCCCCTGCCAATCAGGTGCCCAGGGCCTGTGTTCTTTCCCCAAAACTGTACCCAATTAGCATTTCTGGCCACAGGGCAGCCCCTGTTAAATGATACCACAGGTACCCAGGGCACTGAGACCAGGGAAGACCTCTAAGGGCTGCAGCACTTATTGTGCCACCCTTAGAGGTCCGGTACCTTTACACACACACACTGCCTTTGCAGGCTGCGTGTTTTGGTGCAGAACAAAGTGAAGAGTCGATATGGCACACATCCCTATGTGCCATGCCTACAACCCACTGCCCTGGCATAGAGCAGTCACCCCTCTTGCTGGGTCCCTGTACCAGTAGTGAGGGTACAGGTGCATGAGCCATGTACCCCTACAGTGTCTAAGTCCATTCTTAGACACTGGACGTCCAGTGCTGCCATTAAGAGTATATGGTGCTGGGAGTTTGTCATTACGAACGCCACAGCTCCATGATGGCTGCACTGAAAATTGAGAAGTTTGGTATCAAACTTCTCAGCACATTCAACCCACACTGATGCCAGTGTGGGAGTTAATGGGAAATGCACACAAAGGGCATCTTAGAGATGCCCCCTGAAAAACTACCTACCACTAGGGGCCAGGCTGAGTGGCTGCCTTCAGCTGCCACCGCCAGACATGCTTCTGGACCCCTGGGTCGAGAGCCTGCTGCTCTCGGGGGCCTGAAACAATGCACATCCTGGGACGAAGTGCCAATACTACTCCCCCAGGAATGGCACGGTCCACCAAGGGGAAGCTTCAAAGGCTTGCCGCCTTTTTGAGCTTCCCCAGGACACTTGCTGCATTCAGCAATTGGTCCCTACTGGTTCTGACCCCCACTTTGGGCGGGAGAACCGGCGGGAAAAACAAGTGAGGAAGGGAGGTGTGCCCACCTCTCCCAACTCCACCTCTCAGGTGAGGGAGGCGAGGTGAAACACAACCCTCAGTCCCCGCCATCTTAGAGATGGGGGGACCCACCCAACCAGGGAAAGGCTTTTGCACCTCTCCCACTGGAGGGTGGCATAATAGGGGGAATGGACCCATTGGTCCCAACCTTTACCTACCCGTAACGCCCCTAAATAAGTATTTAGGGGAACCCCCGTAACCTTGCTTCCTCAGACAAGCAGAAACTACAAAGAAGGACCGAACAGCCATGCTGAATCTAACAAGAGGAAGACGCCCACGGACTTGGCCCCAGCCCTTCCGTCCTGTCTCCACATCGAACCTGCTCCTCCGAAATCCCGGTGTGTCCTGCAGCCAGTAACCTCAAAAACCTGGGATGACCTGCCTGCCTTCAACTACAAAGACTGTCTTCTGTTAACACCGGATTTGTTTCTCACCAACCACTAGCCCCGGCCGGAAATCACAATTCTGCACCACTCTACACCCGCCGTCCATGGCCCGAGCTCAAGTGGGCAAATACCAGAAGGAACTCTTCCCTGCGATCCTGACCCGCGATCCGGCAACCCCTGACCAGCCTCAAGTCTCCAGCCGTCGCCTGCAGCCTCAAACCGGAAGGTTCCCCCAACTGTAACTAGGAGCTGGTAAGAAGATCCTGTAGTGTAGTTCCTATTATCCCAATAGGCTCTGCGCATTGGAATAATACCTTCAATAGTATAGGCCTAGACCAGACGTTAACTAGGTCTACTACTGTCGATATTAGACTTAAAGTTTTGGGTTTGCCAGCTAGCTCAGAGTTCACTAGAAACTTTCTCGACTAGGCAAGGAGGAGTTTAACCTCCCTGGATAGACAAGAAGGGATTTAGTTTCTGACAACCATAGAACATGACAACTTTGCTCTCCCCTAATCAAGAGTGTATCTCTAGAGTCGTGTGAAAACAAAAGACGACTTATTTTACTCAGTCAGTACGTGCATTCTTAGTCTCACCAGATTGTAGAGAAAAGGAAGAGACGGGCGTGTTCAATAAAATATGTTATTTATTGATCAGTCTCTTTTCTCATACAAGAGAAATGGATCGATATTATTGCAATACTTATGGTTAAGTAAAGTGCATACATTAAAAGCAGAAGTATAAAATAATACTGTAAAAACATTGATATGGTTTCTAAGCCATATGATGGTTTAAAATGAATAAAATGAATACATACACATATACATTTGACTAATCGTACTCAACTGGTGTTTCTAACTACGCCTACCCTGTGTACCTGACCTAAGCCTAATACGTGGGCGGGAATAGAAAGTTACAGTTTAAGTTAAGTTTGTTTTGCCAAGTGACTGACTAAAGAATTCTCTGCGAGGGGTTATTCAGTTCTGTACCTGGAATCTAGGATGAATGAGGGATGGTATCTCTCGTCTCTGGTCTCGATATTCCAGGCTGCCTGCGAGGACTACCCGGAAGCGCCGGAGCTGGATTTCTCGGCAGGAGAAAAGGCAGCTTCTCGTTCTCAGCGCGTCAGGAAGGCGGGGCTGCGCCAGCGGGGTCTGCTCTGCTCTGGGCTTCGGCAAGTCTGGCTGCTCCAATCTCGTCACCACCGCGTGTGTTTGCATAGGGCAATATCGGTAATATTTATACCTTTAAGGTGCCGAGATTGACGTAAGGATGGACATAGATACGTCAATAAGGATGTCATACGACCTGGTCGTTAGCACATTCTTTTGCTGAAGTTCTCGGTGAAATCAAAACAATGGCCACAGGGTTTTTCCCAGGTCTGTCATAGGTTTGATTTGTTTTGAGAACTCCGTATGCCTTTTCAGGGGCTGGAAGAATATCGCTTGTCTAATTAGATGGCAAGCGTTATGACCTAATCAGATAACACGTTCCTGTGCCGTAGTGTGGCTTTATCAGATAACGGTTCCTGCATCATGGGGGTTTTCTGCCTCATGGGATGGCTGCTAGTTAACTTGTTAACCAGAATAGGGTCAGGAATAGGGGGATCGATACAGAACCTATAGGAATACATCACAATCCGACACTAAGAGGCACTCCTGCACCTGACACTCCACGGCCTTGGGTGGCCTAACTGACGGTGCCTAACCAACCCCCAGCATCTCAACTTACCTCTCGAAGTGGTGGTCGCACCCAGAAGACCTTCGTCCCCGAGCCTGCAGTGCCTTTGTAAACCGGAGTTTCCCCATTGCAAACAACCGAGCACCTGACGTCAAAACAGCACCCTGCACCTGGCAGCCCTAGTGCCGCTGAGGGTGCACCTTTGGTGCTACTTTGTTTCCCCATTTTCCCTGAGCTAAAGTTCTGGAGCTTTGCTCCCACAACCAAGTGGCCTGCTCGTCAGCAGTCACCAACCGGAGGCCCTCTGCACCTCATTGGATAACATTGGGCCTCAACTCTCTGCACCAGACCACCCTAGTGCAGCTCAGGGTGCAACAACAGTTCATCACTGACCCTGGGGGAGCCCTGAGTCTACCCCCAGAACCTCAACTCGCACTACCGAATACTTACCCTAAAACCGATAACACTATTTTCCTCCATAGGATAACATTGACTGTTTTTCTTGGAAAAGTTTTGAGTTTGAAAACCTAAAGAAATTCTTTAAAAGTGTACTAACTAACAAAAACACGTTTACATACCTGTTTACAGGAAATGTACCAGTGTAGTATCCAGGAATACTACACTGTGTAAGAAAAGTAATCGCAAAAGTAACTTACCTGTAATTTTACTCAAAATCCTATACAAAGTATATGTACTGTATTCTGAAAAGCATTGCATTATCAGTAACTCTACTGTAATCAAATCAAAGTACATTTACAATTATAATTCAAGCTATTTACAAACTGCATTACTACTTTAAAAGTATGTATTGCTTATCTGTGCCAGGCTTGCTTGGTTCTAGAAAATAAAATAACTAAAATTATTTTTGTATACAAAATCAATTGGTCTGAAGTTCAGTCTTTGAATGTGTGAATTCACTTGCTGACTGAGTGTGTACAACAAATGCTTAACACTGTCCTCTGATACTGCCGTACTGCCCAGACACACTACCACAAAAAGAGAGTGATATACTATCTAACTTTACCTCTGCCTACTTTTGGGGTTCTACTGGACTCTGTGCACACTATACCTCACTTTGGTATAGTATATCCAGAGCCAGCTTCCTACAGTGATGACTTGGCATGTATTTGGATGGATGATTTTTTTTCATGGGCAGAAGCATCTCTGGTGAATCTGGCAGAGCCCTGCAAGGTTTTCAGAAAGTAATGCAGGAATTTTGAGATCCTTTGACCCCTGAGAAAGCAGATAGACCTTCCATGTCACCGACCTTTTCAGGGGTGTAGTTAGATACGTTGCAGCAGGAAGCTGCAGTTCCCTTCCAACAAAACTGCAAAGATGTTGGTAATGCTAGCGAAGGCGTCAGCGGCAGGAATCTAGAGCTTAGGAAGGTGCCAGCTTTCCTGGACACCAGCATGGAAAGCCAGGGAGGAAGGTAGAGTGGACAATAAGAGAAGGCCTATGCATGTGATTTTGAACAGGCTGATTGTTTTATTTTTTTTGCAGTTTTATATAGTGCAAACTCGACTTAAAGTTATTGCAGCACTTTACATGAGCACCAGTACATATACTGGTATACATATATTACACAGGCAGACGTTCATTTTTGGTAGGCACGGGGAGATTAAGGGGTGTATTATCAAGCACATGCGATAATTATCGCAAATCGTGCATCGCGCGATTTTCATTATCGCCGTCTATCGCTGGATTTCAGTGCTGGGATAGCGACGTATCATTAACGCTTTTCACCCAGGCGAAGTGAAATCCAGCGATAGAGGGTGATAACATGCATTAGCGTGAGAAAAGCAGAAAAAAATGACCTGCGATAATGTAAGCCTTGATAATAGGCATGTGTGGACGTAGCCCTGAGATCCACCTCCCATGTTACAGATGGCTAAGTCGGATTAATAGATGGAGTTAAAATCCTGCGATAAAGGGGCCTTAGCACAACTTTGATCATCGATTTGCGGGTCTGGGGCATCCTTGTAAATATCGCAATGCAGTTTTAGCGATGTTTACCCATGTTGTTCTGTGAGGAACGCCCACTTTACATGTCATTAGCGATAATAATCGCTGTCATGCAAAGTGGAGAAAAGACGGCTGCTAACTCAAGGAAACATGAGCTAGCTTGTCCTTGATAATAGAGCGATATTTAAATTGCCACTTTTCATCCAAAAACGGCCGCTAAAGCGGCAAAATTGCCTTGATAATATGCCCCTAAGTCATCCTAACTGGATGTTGAGCCAATGCTGAGACTCGAACCAGGCTCCCTAGCTTCACAGTTGACAGCTCTGGTCATTACACCACATCCTCTCCTACAAGAGATGTATTTCTCGAGTTGGGAAACTACATTATTTGCATTATGTTTGAGCTGGCTGTTTTTTGGAGTAGTACAGATCAAAAAATTGGATGGAGGAAGACGCAGAGGTTTATTCAGCCTCGTAGAGGTACTGGTTATCTATCAGAAAGGGGGAGATGAACCACATAAGTCTCATTACCAGAGTCTCAGAACTTTTTGTCTGGGAGACCCTCAAGCACACGTTCACAGACCGCGGTGTATGTAATCTCCGCTTAGTGTGGTTTAGTGGATAGCATCATCATCCGATCTTGTCACTTGAGTGTCCCGTTCTACAAGTGACATCAAAACCTCTATCAGGAGGGAGACTGTCTGGATGTTGACAGTGGTGAGTGGGTCAAACTCATCTCCTATCCTTTAGGGGAATCTTTATTGGAAAAAGAGTAGGATAGGGATAAGTCTAAAAAGAAAAGTGGTGTTTAGTGGATGAGTCACTGGTCCACGACACCTGGTGGTCGGGTCGAGATGTTTCGGCCTGGAACAGCCCCTACAGGTCTACGGCCTTCGTGAGGACCCCAAGAAATATATGAAGGTCTAATACTTCAGGACTTCCCAGATGGAGTCTTATTAGTGAGTGGAAGCAATCACCCGTCTTCGTCAGTGAGCACACTTTGCTCCAGGCAGAACGTGGTTATAGGTACAATCTTTAGGCCTATAATTGTGAGGGAATCAATAGAAAATTAAATGCATGATAAACCTAACATTGCCAATTTCCCAATTCACCCAGAATGACACTGAATAGAATGTGGGCAGCGATGTCGCTAGTGACGGCGTGGTAATCTTTCTATATATATGCTTAGTGAAAGAAAGATACAGCCAGGGGGAACAGTGACACCCCCTTGCTCTCACTCTTGGCAAACGTGTATAGAGAACTGTGAGGTAAAGCATAACTCTCTCTCCCTTAAAATATAATGATAGTGTATAGATAAATCATCGATATTGGCAAACATGCTGGCAGAACTAGGGAAGAAAAATGTCTCTTAGTAATTTGAACAAGTGAAATGATAATACTAGGCTATTTGAGGAACCCAGAATAGGGTGGCTATTTTTTTTAGCAAAAAAACAAAATCTACTGTTAACTTAAATATGCATTTCATTTGCATCATGGAGTGGATACATGTAGGACAGGGATTTTAATCTGAAGGGAAAGTGAAATAAGTAAGTCAACAAATCCATATGTACTTTTAAGTTGAAAACTCAACAGTAAAGGGGGAATTCTGTACTCTCTGTCAATTGCACTTACCTGTGTTTAGACCATCCTGGCACAGTCTTTATAGCTTGCTCTGTGACCTTAATTGAATAATTGAGAACAGGTGGTTGAGATTGGGTTGCTGCAGCCTGCTGTGGATGGAGAAAACATGTTTTGTGATCAACCACTGAAAAGCACGTAAATCATTTTCTGAAAGGAAAGTTACAACTAAGGAACATTTCTGTTTATAAAAATGAACTCTCAGAGATGTTTTTGTTAAGTAGAAACTGTTGCTGGAGTTGCCATAATGTGATAAATTTATTTCTAGGAGTTTCTAAAAAGGAAGTTTCAAAATAGGAAAGAAAGAAAAACACCTGCTAAGAGTGAGCTGTGCCAAATGCACAAATAAAGTCGCAGAGATGTTTTTGTTGAAACTGTTGCTGGAGTTGCCATAATGTGATTAATTTATTTCTGGGAGTTTCAGAAAAGGAAGTTTCAAAAAAGGGAAAGAAAGAAAGACTCGCCAGGAGTGAGCTGTGTCAAATGCACACATGCTGGTACTGTCCTGTCAAGTCTCTGATGCTCTCATGTTGTAGATAAAATGAGGAGATAAATAAAAAACATTTGCTGGCATGTTATAAATAAAATAGGATGGCAACATGCACAAGTGGACTTTCAAAGCCATATCAGGTGTCCTATGTTCTCATGGGGCAAATCCATTCAAATATAGGGCCTTTATTGTTCATAAAAAAAGATTTGTGAACATGTTTGAAAAAGTTCTGTAAGGTTGTGTTTCTTATATTTAGACATGTGATGCACATGTATGTTAGTTTGGAAAGCCAAGATCAGTGAAGGAATGGAGCTAATGTAGCCGATGTCAACATACGGTCACCCAGTGTTGATGGTGGTGAACCCTAGGAATCTTGTTTCGTGGTGGGAAATCACATATGCAATTTAAAGCTGAACATGCTCTGAGGGATGCTATTGTGTCAACTGATGTCTCTCAGGTTTATAATACAATGTTATGCGTCTGAGTATTTGCCGGTGGACCCAAGAGCGAGAGTCATTGTTGTCAGCATATGGTCACACTTTACCGGAAGTAGAAGCTGTAGGGATGATGTCTCCAAACTCACAGGTTATTGTCACTAGTCTTGATGGCTCATACATATATACATATCATAATAATACATATTATTATTATTACCGACCAAATGCTAACCAGGGGTCATTGTCATTTAATCTTATATTAAAGGTTCTAAGACGGTAGACCCATTTTTGTTCTTTTTTGGAAGAGAATGCGTCTGGCATCCGAGCCTGTCTCATGCAGTCAGGGCCGGACTGGGAACCAAAACCGTCCCTGGCAAAGTGCTCCCCCCCCTATGCTGCAAAAACGGCCCTGTAACAAAAACAGCCCCCAGGGGCCCAAAACCGGCCCCCACCCGTGCGGCGCACCGGGGATTGCCCAGTGCCCGCTACGGGCAGTCCGGCCCTGCATGCAGTGCTTCCAAAACTATGCATTCGAGATCATTGGCTGCATGCTGAGAAGGGAGGAAGTGGCTGCTCATCCTTGTGGTGACTTTCTTGCATCTGATATAGCTACAGTGTTCTCCAATCTGTGTTTTGACTTGGAGGCAAGTCATGCCTATGTATCTTAGTCTGCATGGACGTGTGATCATGCATAAGGGGTGTGTGGTGTTGCACTTTGTATGTTGCTTTAGACTCCACTCCATGTTCTCGCTCAATGTGAGGGTTTTTGTTACTTTTGTCACATGGCACGCTGCACATGACCCGCAGGGGTAATGTACTGCTACAGGTGGTAGGCCCCAAGTCGTGAGCATCGTATTTGTTTTCTCTTTCTTTTTAGGGGGTCGTGTAAGTACCAAGAGATCCTTTTGTGGGTAAATCTAGGCTCCGGCCATATTAAAGTTTGTGCGGTACAAAAGGGGGTGGTGATGGACGGAGCATCCAAACTAATCAAACACTCACACCCAGTCAAACGATCTGGGTTTAATCCATCACCGTTCTTTAGCCCACTCTGCCACCCCAGTTCAGACATGGCTATATGCAAATCAGTCTGACCCTGTGCCTCATGGGAACAGTCCAGCCCGAACTGCCAAGCCATGTCTTCCCTGGACCGGAAACAAGCTTCCGAGGACCGGTTTCTGGCATTCCAGCCGTCTTCAGCCTGAATCCAGTGGCAAAGTGAGCAAGGGACTCACGTCTGAGCATACCCTGCCACACTTATGGCGACCAAACCGGTACAAAAGGGGGTGGTGATGGACGGAGCATCCGAACCAATCAAACACTCACACCCAGTCAAAAGATCTGGGTTTAATTCATCACCGTTCTTTAGCCCATATTAAAGGTTGTGGGCCTCATTTATGAGGCCTTGCCTCAGTTTTGCGCTTCCGATGCGTCACTTTTTGTGACGCATCAGCGGCGTAAAACATGCCTCCTGTTGCGCACTATTTACAAAGTGACGCATCAAAGCAGATGCGTCACTTTGTAAACCCTTGCCCTACATTATACCTGTGTCAGGCATAATGTTTGCAGGGGGGCGTTCCCCCTCAAAAAGCCTCGTAGAAGTGACGCAGTGAAATCTATGAGATTTCACTGCGCCACTTCTAGGACAGAAAAACGTCAAAATCTTACGCCTGCCTCACAGCAGGCAAAAGACTGACGCAGGCCCTTTCACATGGGGCTTGCCCCATGTGAAAGGACGCATTGCTGGAGTTGTGCACTTTTGTGACACACTCCAGCAATGTGTCACTTTTGCGCCATACAGATACATCAGAAATACAGACGTATCTTTAACTCCTTGCGACATGATACGTCATACAGTAAACATGATGCCGAACAAATTGCTGGAGGGTTACCTGCCTACCTGCTTCCACGCAAACAGCCCATCTTCAGCAGAGGCTGCACCGGGGTCTTTGCTGCACGGCTCCCGCTCCCGCTCCCGCTGACGCCATACCAGCACTGCCGCCAGGGGTAGGACTCCAAGTCCCAGCACCCCCAGGCGGCGCACACCACCAGCGTCACGAGGAAGCGCCCGGAGGCGCTTGAAAGGAGGAGCGCTGCCGGAGCTTGTGGGGGCCGAGGTCGAACAAATTGCTGGAGGGTTACCTGCCTACCTGCTTCCACGCAAACAGCCCATCTTCAGCAGAGGCTGCACCGGGGTCTTTGCTGCACGGCTCCCGCTCCCGCTCCCGCTGACGCCATACCAGCACTGCCGCCAGGGGTAGGACTCCAAGTCCCAGCACCCCCCAGGCGGCGCACACCACCAGCGTCACGAGGAAGCGCCCGGAGGCGCTTGAAAGGAGGAGCGCTACCTCCGCCCCGCGGAGCGCGCGCGGGAGCGCGCCGGGAGAAGCCCGGGACAAGGGCGGGACCGTCTGTGGCCGTCCGGGGCTGTCAAGGCTGGGCTGGGCCACGTCCCTTTCATCAGCCGTGAGTACATACGTCCAGTTTGAGTCTCTGTGCTGTTCCCCGCAATCATGTCTACCCGCTCCGGAAAGCTTCTTAGGAGTGAAGGCGAAAGGGGGTCAAATGCCGCGAGCCCTGTTATAGGATCTATGGACCGTTTCATCACCAGGGTGACGGCGGTGATTGAAAAGGAGATTGCTATGTCTGAACGGCGTTTATCAGAGGTGTACCTCCCCTCAAGACGTGCATCCCTGGGGGTTGCTGCCCAGTCGCTTACACCGGCCAGCGTCCGGGTTCAATTTGCTTCCCCATCTAGTGTGCCTGGCGTTTCCTCAGACCCCCCCCAGTTGGCTGGTATAGAGCAAAATATAGATAGGCTGGAACATCTGGCCGAACTTATACCTATAGTTACTGAGGAAGACGGTGGACTTAGTAAGCTGTCTTCACTATCAACATCTAATCCTCCACACGAAGCCACCAGTGATCCTCTGCCCTCAAAATCGCTCTGCACCTCCTTAGTTGTATCAGAAGGGGAGTCAGTTAGGGTTTCCCCCAATAGTCAAACTCCTGAGATTAGTCAGGAGAATAGGCCCTTAAGTAAAAAATCACGAAAACGTAAAAAGGGTAGACTAGTGAGACAGGCTGCTCTTTATCAAAGAGCAAGAAAGTCCTCTGGATCTGGGATGAGAAACATAAGGGGTAGGTCTATAGTGAATGAAGCTGACACAGAAGGGGATGTTCTGATCTCTTCCAAGGGGCTACACACAGATGCCAACACTGCTAAGGTTCCCAACCTCACTGACCCAGTAGCAGCCGAACATATCCTCGAGAAAGTATATAGTCTCTTGAAACCGCTACTATCACAGGTCAAGGGTTTAGGGGAGCGGATAGATAAACTAGAGCAATCAACCCTTGATGGGTTCCACTCACGCAAAACTACATTTAAACATTTGACCAGAGTGATTTAAAACAAGGACATGGGCGCAAAGGGGAACGAGCTACCATCTCAGAGAGACCCAAAGCCCCCACTATGTCTAAACAAAGTTGTATCAATCAGCCCATCAATCCCAGCTCCTAAATCTCCTCCCCGTCCCAAAGCAGGGCCAAAACACAAGGGGTTACCAATACACCTAGAGCCTGATAATAATAAGCCTAACCCTCCCACACAAAAGCAGCCACAGATAGCTAGTGGCAAAACGGAAGGCTCCCAAAAATTGGGCGCACGTAACAAATCCAATGGGTTAGCGGCAGGGGTAGCCCCTAGATCTGTATCCCAACCTACTGCCCCATCCACTACCTTACCGGTCCCTAGAAATCTAGTACGACGGATTCCGCCAGTAAACCTCCCACCAGACTGTCAACCTTTTGTTGTTGTTATGGTTAATGTGCCCTCTTTAAAAGAAGGCCAGTTGGAAAACCATCAATCACTTAAAAACAAGTGTATCCACTGGCTGAAGGCAAACAGGCCAATCCCACCGGGTGTGGATGGTATCATTCTAGGTGTCCGTAGAGTGGGGTGGGTAGGCCAGGGGAAAAAGACTCAGGAGGGGGATTGTATAATTATAAATTTTCAAGACCCAAGAGTAGTGCCCTCGATTTGTACTCCTATTGAAAGTATGGGGGCTCCAGGGGTTAAAGTGGTAGATCTTTCTTATTTTTACCCCAGGCAAAATGTTCCCCTAACTGGAGGAAGTTCAAGTTCACCTATTTCTGGTCAAAATTGGGTTGGGGTCATGGGAGGCCCAAGGGAGAACCAATTGCGGGCTCCAGGGCCCTATTGACTGGAAATCGAGAGTAGAGTAGAGCCATCGGGAGTATCACCCACCCTTGCAAACTTTGTAAGTGGGATAGTAGCCTCCTTAGCCACCCCCCAAGAACCCTGCCCACCTCAGATACCCTTGAGGAGGAACATAGACAGGGGCATTCTAGCGCCTAGCGACACTTCAGCTGTGACGGACCTGGCCTTTAAGGTTTGCAGCTGGAATGTCGCAGGGATTGCAAGAAAATTGGCTATACCGGAATTTACTGCATGGGTTGACGAGCACTCCCTGTGCCTCTTCCAAGAGACATGGAGTTTGGTGCCGGCTCATAGGGTGGGATTTTCTTCCTATTCCTCCCCTGCACAAGTCTCGGAATCAGGGAGAGGGCGACCTTCGGGCGGCCTTCTCATTTGGGTCGCAGCCTCTTTAGACTGCAGAGTAGTGGAGTTTCCCACAGGTTGCCCGGACATACAAAATATCACCCTAATAGATCATAGGGGAAGAATTGCCTTAAATGTTTACAATATTTATGCCCGGGGAACCAAGGGTGGGAGAAAGTCTCCTGTAATATCTCTCCTCGAGACCTTGCTAAAAAACACCCCACACAAGACGCGTACATTGGTGGCGGGCGATATGAATTGTACGTTCGAGCCCTTGGGCTCGGACGTTTCCCTCGACCAAGATGAGGATGATATTAGGTTGGGGATTCCGGTACTGGACATTCCACCGATTAGAAGGTGGACAGAAGTGGCGCTCCAGATATACTCCCTGAGCCTTGAATTTAACTTAAGGGCAGCAAATGGGAGGACAACCTCGGATAGGGGGGGTGCCCACACGTACAATAGGCCAGGACACACCTCTAGGTTAGATTATATCCTAATAGATGTGTGTCTATGGTCTTACGTAAGGGACATGCAGGTGGTCCCCACGACTGAAAGTGACCACAACTCACTCTCTTTAAGTATGGACCAGTGGTGGCGCCCCTTAAGGAAGGACAATATTAACCTGGTAGTTGCACTCCCGGATGACTCCGAAGTCTCCCCTTGTGGAAGACGAATAAAATGGGCGAAATTGGTTCTCTCCGAGGGAAAGGTAGGGGAAATTCAAACCCTCTTAAATCATGCGGTAACAAACCTCAGAACCTCCCCAGAAGGGGTGGGTAGAGTGAGTGGGCTTTTTGTCTCCTTGGTAGAAGCCTTATCTAGCGTGTTTACCTCACATCCCAACAAGTTGGGCAACAAAGAATTTAGAAAACCTGTTGATGGTTGGTTTACCCAAACTTGTAGGGTTCACAAGGCAAAGTTAGTTGAGGCAGTCAAGCACAAATCCCGAAGTGAGATACAGGAAACTAGGAAGGCCTATAACAAATCCCTCAAATTTGCTAGGCGGTAGTGGGAAGACAAATTCTGGGAAGACCTGCTCCAGGCTAGTAAAGTTAGGGATTCAAGGGCCTTTTGGAATCTCATAGGCACACGGAATAAACCCGATGCATCTATGAGACCCTGCAACATCCCGCCTCAAAACTGGGTAAAACACTTCGGGACCCTATACCTCCCTCCAGATGGGGAACTAAAAGTTGGGAGGGAGCTTACATTAGCAATTGAACCTCATGCCTATGATCTCTTCACTCCCTTAGAGATTGAGGGGGTCATAGGATGGGTAGCGCCTCGCAAGGCACCGGGCCCAGACGGCCTTCCGGGGGATCTTATGAAGGCATACCCAGCGAAATGGGGAAGGGTCATTGCCGCTCTCCTAAACGACATCATGATGGGAGGGGCAGTGCCAGAATCCTGGAAAGGGGCGGTGGTGGTCCCGATTTACAAAAAAGGGTGTAGGGAAACCCCGGGGAACTACCGCCCCATAAGTCTGATAGACTCCACCCAAAAGATAGCTGGTAAAGCTATCCTTGGAAGGATTCTACATTGGGTGGAGGAGAATAAAATCCTATCAGACTTTCAGGCAGGTTTCCGGGCTGGTATGGGGACAATAGAGCAGGTGTTTAGGTTGGCACTGCTGGGGTGGAAGGTTGTGGAACTAGGCAAGGGTAGTCTTTACTTGGCCTTCATAGACCTGAAGACTGCTTTTGACCTGGTCCCCCGGGAAGAGCTCTGGAGGGTGCTTAATGAGTTGGGATTACCTTCTTACATCTTGTCCCTCCTCATTAGTCTCCATGACCATACCTTTGCACAGGTCCGTTGGGGTAAAAACGGAGAGCTCACTGAGAAGATACCAGTGTCCAGGGGCGTAAGACAGGGCTGCGTCTTGGCGCCCACCCTATTTTCACTATATGTGAATGGGGTGGTAAAACATCTTCAACAAGAACCAGCCGACGCCCCCTGTCTTGGAGGAGTCCGTATCCCCACCTTGCTTTTTGCGGACGACACGCTTCTGATCTCGAAGACCCCCCAAGGCCTGCAGAAATTGCTAACGCGTTTCCAGGAGTTTTGTGCTGCAAAAGGTTTAATAATAAATGTGGACAAAACAAAATACCTAGTCTTAAATCCACCTAGGAAACTGGGCCGCCCACCTACTCTTAACTCGGTTGCTTTAGAGAAAGTAGCCGAATTCGATTACCTCGGTATTCGGATTACGGATAGGATGTCTTGGGCAAATCACATTGACAAAATGGTCCTTAACCATAGGAGAGTAGGAGGAGCACTCGTGAGGGAGTTCCGGGCCTCACCAAGGAGATCGCTTACCCCAGTAATCGATATCTACAAGGCCAAAGTAGTGACATCAGCCTTGTATGGGGCAGAGCTGTGGGGCCACTGCCGTTTGGATGCCCTAGCGATAGCGGAGAGCAAGCTACTAAAATCCATTATCTCTATTCCACTGAGCACACCATCTGTACCAGTGTTGTTGGATACGGGCTGTAATAACATCAAAGATCAGGCTCAGCTTCGCCCGCTCCTGCTATGGACACGAATCTGGAGGGGTGAAGATCTAAAATCCTACGCTGAGGGTCTGGGGGAAATAATGAGTCTGGGGGGTTGGGCCAAGATCAGATGGTTAAGAGAAACTAAAAAGCTCTTGGAAAAGATCGGACTAGGGGACTGTTGGTCATCACGCTCAGCCCCTCCAAAAGAAGTTGTCAAGGCGCTTTTCTGGAAATGGACGGCGGAGCGTCTAATTACAAACTCGAAGCACTGCAAGTCCACTGTCTCCTTCCTACAAATTAAAGACATTGTGGCCTTTGAACCCTACCTGGACCTGATCACCCTCCCCTTTGACCGAGCCCTTTATTTTAAATTTAGAGTTGGATCCCTCCCACTAGGTGCTGTGGTATCGAATTGGACATCAGCGGCCCGCTCTTCCCCTAATTGTGCATGTTGCCCGAACAGGGTTGAGTCTATTGCGCATGTCCTATTTGAATGCCCGGACTATGCAGGGCCTAGGAGCTTTTGGTTGAAACCTCTCTTCCGAAATATGGGTACACGTAGCCACCTAGTTGCCTTGCGTATCCTATCTACGGACACTTCCCCCCCTATTGTGTGTGGAATAGCAAAATTTATAAAACAGTTTTGGCTTATTCGATGTAAGAGATTGTCAGTAGCGGTTTAATTCTCTTTTTTACCTAATTTATATATGGGCACTTCATGTCCTTTTATCCTTTTTAAACGAGTCCTCATACTGACTTCTTAAAGCAATGTTTTTTTATGTACACTGTAATGATTGTATTGTAAATGTGCTTATAAGATATCTTGCATATCGAATAAAAGCTTATGACTGACTGGCATCAGGTATGTCGCAAGGAGGGCGCTCTGAGAAGTGACGCATCGCTGTTTTCACGCAGCGATGCGTCATTTCTCATAAATGAGGCCCCCAGACGTTATAACGTGCCAGTGTTTGTTGATGGCTTTCTTGCTGCTGTTGGACACTGTGCAGGGGGTGGTTACACACGTGAGGATGTCATTATCCTTCGTGTTCGCTGTTTGTTCCAGGAAGTTATCCCTTTTTCTGATTCCTGGCTCTCTTTTGGCACTTGTTGATAATCTGGTTGGGGTAATCCCTCACCCTCAGTTTTTCCTGTAGTGCTGAGGCTTGCTTTTTATAATCCTCTATATTTCTACAGTTGCGTCGTATTCATAAGAACGGACTGTAGGGGAGGTTTGCGCTTAGTGGGCGTGGGTTAAAGCCTTTGAAGGAGCGGAGCTATTCTTGACAGTTGGTTTATAAAAGATCTTGGGGGCAGATTTACAAGTTCTGGCGCATCTCTACAAATCAGCAAGGATGCGCCAGAACAGTTGCGACACGCCAAACTACCCGTGCGCCACCACTGATGAGCCGCTTTTACAATGCGGTGCACCGTGGCGCACAGATGGGCAGATGCGTGTCGCATCCCCCGGCGGAAAGGCAACGCATTGCTGGAGTCGCATCACAAGCGTGACGCAGCTCCAGCAAGGCTCGGGGTGCCCCTATGCCTAACATGCTGCATCAATCCTTACGCCTGCTTCAAGCAGGCGCAGGGTTTTGACGCAGCATGGCCCTAAAAGAGACTGAGTGAAATCTTGTAGATTTTACTCAGCGACTTTTCCGAGGCGTTCCTGCGCCGGAATGCCTATCCCTGTGCCAGAACGCCCACATGTGGTGCAGGGCTTTACAACGTGACGCATCTCCCAAATGCTGCACGTTGTAAATACCCCACAGCATGGTGCTTGCTTTGCGCCACTGCTGTGTCACAAAAGTGACACAACGGTGGCGCAATTGTGGCGTACGGGGCTTGTAAATCTGCCCTATGTTTTTTTTGCGTATTCTGAATATCAGAGTTGCTCGGTGCACGTGGACGGACGGACTTGCAGAGAGTTGATGTTGGTGAATGTCAGAACGGGCCCCGGAAGTATATGGCTACAGAAATAAAAAACGGACCAGGTTCCTAGGGGCAGGAGGCTGGTCTGTATGGCAAGGGTCAGGGGGTGGGATATATGACGTTACCACGCGTTCTTTTACCACGCAGACCATTACCACGCATTTTTTACAACGCAGGACCCTTTACCACGCATACCATTACAACGCTGGTATTTACAACGCAGGTACTATTACAACGCATACCATTACAACGTAAGTATAGGTAAGTAAATAATATGGTAAAATAATGTAATTATTAATAATATTTTTTTTAATTAATAAATTATTATTTTAATATTTAATATTTTAATTATTTATATTAATATTTATTTATTAATTTTTAAATATATATGTTAAAAATACCCCTGTACCCCAAAACCCAAACCCAGCCCTAAAACCTAAAAATACCCCTGAACCCCAAAACCCAAACCCAGCCCTGAACCCTAAAAATACCCCTGTACCCCAAAACCCAAACCCAACCCTGAAACCTAAAAATACCCCTGTACCCCAAAACCCAAACTCAGCCCTGAACCCTAAAAATACCCCTGTACCCCAAAAACTGAAAACTGACCCTGAACCCTAAAAATACCCCTGTACCCCAAAAACTGAAAACTGACCCTGAACCCTAAAAATACCCCTGTACCCAAAAACTGAAAACTGACCCTGAACCCTAAAAATACCCCTGTACCCCAAAAACTGAAAACTGACCCTGAACCCTAAAAATACCCCTGTACCCAAAAACTGAAAACTGACCCTGAACCCTAAAAATACCCCTTTACCCAAAACTGAAAACTGACCCTGAACCCTAAAAATACCCCTTTACCCAAAAACTGAAAACTGACCCTGAACCCTAAAAATACCCCTTTACCCAAAAACTGAAAACTGACCCTGAACCCTAAAAATACCCCTTTACCCAAAAACTGAAAACTGACCCTGAACCCTAAAAATACCCCTGTACCCAAAAACTGAAAACTGACCCTGAACCCTAAAAATACCCCTTTACCCAAAACTGCAGACTGACCTTGAACTCTAAAAATACCCCTTTACCCAAAAACTGAAAACTGACCCTGAACCCTAAAAATACCCCTTTACCCAAAAACTGAAAACTGACCCTGAACCCTAAAAATACCCCTTTACCCAAAAACTGAAAACTGACCCTGAACCCTAAAAATACCCCTTTACCCAAAAACTGAAAACTGACCCTGAACCCTAAAAATACCCCTGTACCCCAAAAACTGAAAACTGACCCTGAACCCTAAAAATACCCCTTTACCCAAAAACTGAAAACTGACCCTGAACCCTAAAAATACCCCTTTACCCAAAAACTGAAAACTGACCCTGAACCCTAAAAATACCCCTGTACCCAAAAACTGAAAACTGACCCTGAACCCTAAAAATACCCCTTTACCCAAAACTGCAGACTGACCTTGAACTCTAAAAATACCCCTTTACCCAAAAACTGAAAACTGACCCTGAACCCTAAAAATACCCCTTTACCCAAAAACTGAAAACTGACCCTGAACCCTAAAAATACCCCTTTACCCAAAAACTGAAAACTGACCCTGAACCCTAAAAATACCCCTTTACCCAAAAACTGAAAACTGACCCTGAACCCTAAAAATACCCCTGTACCCAAAAACTGAAAACTGACCTTGAACCCTAAAAATACCCCTTTACCCAAAACTGCAGACTGACCTTGAACTCTAAAAATACCCCTTTACCCAAAAACTGAAAACTGACCCTGAACCCTAAAAATACCCCTTTACCCAAAAACTGAAAACTGACCCTGAACCCTAAAAATACCCCTTTACCCAAAAACTGAAAACTGACCCTGAACCCTAAAAATACCCATTTACCCAAAAACTGAAAACTGACCCTGAACCCTAAAAATACCCCTTTACCCAAAAACTGAAAACTGACCCTGAACCCTAAAAATACCCATTTACCCAAAACCCAAACCTAAAATATTTTAAATAAAATTATATGATGATGGGTTGTGGTGGTTTTGCATGGCATATTAGATTGCATAAACTTAAAGTATATTTTTATCAAGTTGCAATGCTGTGTTTTACTCAATGTTTGTTTGTTTGCACAGGTTGCGTGGCAGGCCCAAATTGTGTTACGACTACTGTATGCATCGTTTCACATCCATGTGTTCATTGGGCAGCCAAGTAGGCTAAAACAAGACCATTTGGACAGCAGCTCGACACCGCAAGGATGAGACTGACATGGTAGGGCAAAGGAGGATGCGCTGGGGACAACTTAGACTCTTAATCTCGCTGTATTTTTGTTGAATTTCTGAAAAGAGAGAAAGACACATGCACGTGAAAACTCGTACACATAAAATAAACTGATGTTTTTTTCTCAGTAAATGTGTCAGGTTTTCAATGTAGCAGGCTGCGGCCTACTTATGCTGACAAATGTGCACCTAGATCCCTCTTTCTTTCCTAATAAAATAAAACTCTTTTACCTCTTCTAGCGTAAATATATGCTTAGTTCATCGCTGATAAGGCTTCGGCCTGGGTGCATACAGCTGCTGCATTGGAGACCTGTTCTATTAAAGCGCTTTTTCCACTTCCACGATTGTCTGAGTGTTTTTGGTGGGTGCCATCTTGCCCAATGTTCCCTCACTGAGACCCTGTGCCATTAAAAGTAATCATTCTCACCTCAAATTTGAATGTTGTGCGCCTGTGAATGGGGGGGCTCCAATGGTCCTCTTGAAAGTCTGGGATGGAGGGACCTGCACCGACTCCTCCATCCATCCATCCACTCATCCATCAACCCATCCATTCATCCATCCATCCACCCATTCCTTCACCCACCCACCCATCCATCTATCAACCATCCATCCATCCATACATCAACCCATCCATTCATCCATCCATCCACCCATTCCTTCACCCACCCACCCATCCATCCATCATCCATCCATCCATCAACTCATCCATCAATCCATCCATTCATCCATCCATCCACCCATTCCTTCACCCACCCACCCATCCATCCATCATCCATCCATCCATTCACTCATCCATCAACCCATCCATTCATCCATCCATCCACCCATTCCTTCACCCACCCACCCATCCATCATCCATCCATCCATCCACTCATCCATCAACCCATACATTCATCCATCCATCCACCCATTCCTTCACCCACCCACCCATCCATCCATCATCCATCCATCCATCAACTCATCCATCAATCCATCCATCCATCCACCCATTCCTTCACCCACCCACCCATCCATCCATCATCCATCCATCCATCCACTCATCCATCAACCCATCCATTCATCCATCCACCCATTCCTTCACCCACCCACCCACCCATCCATCCATCATCCATCCATCCATCCACTCATCCATCAACCCATCCATTCATCCATCCATCCACCCATTCCTTCACCCACCCACCCATCCATCCATCATCCATCCATCCATCCACTCATCCATCAACCCATCCATTCATCCATCCATCCACCCATTCCTTCACCCACCCACCCACCCATCCATCCATCATCCATCCATCCATCCATCCATCAACGCATCCATCAATCCATCCATTCATCTGAGGAAAATTGAATTTTGCCTTGTCATATGTGCCTACGTGTTCCCCATCCTATGTTATATGTGCATGATCGATATGCATATATCCCCCTATGATCGATTAAAGACGCAATTATAGTTGTGTCCAACGTTAGTATGCCAGTTTCCAGTTCTCGTGAAAGCAACGAGTATTAGGCCTATGTTGCCACGTTTTACAGTGTGCACGTTAATTCATTGAATTGTCCCCGTTTCTAGGCCTCAAAGGGCCCGGACACCAGATTCAAGCTCCAGTCTCCTGAACCCACTCCGAGGAGCGATGCATCCCCCACCTGCATCCCTGACCCTTCACTTACTTCCTGCCGCGCAGCGCGGTGCCCGGCCTGGCTCTGCCTGCCTGTCTGCCAAGAGTATGTTATGCCTCCAGTTATCAGTTCAGCTCTCCGTCTTCGCATTCCTAAGCTACTGAACCGCATAAACAGCTCCAGCTATAGTCTAGTCTCTCTGTCTCCATGCAAGTGAATTACTGTATTAATATTCATAGAAGAATCCTAGCACACGCAATACATGTAGAATATATACATGCACCAGCCTTAGTGTCAAGTAGCCTTTGCCCTGATAACTTTTAGATTCTATCAACATGTACTCCAAACACCAGATACCAGATATGATATAGGTACATGTCGTCCTGACACCGCAGACTTTAGTCTCCTCTTCTAGTGCAGAAGTCATAGCCCCCAGTTCTCCCCGGTAACACGTCATTGCCCGTTTGCGCGCACCACTAGGTTAAAGGTCCCAGCTGCTCAGGCAGCCCCCTCCATGTTTCCGCCCATTTCATGACACTTCTGTGACGTTTTCATCACATGTCTACGTGCACGCCCTGTGCGCGCCTTCTTTTCACGCCCATGTCTTCTTATCTTACGCTTGTCACTAGTTACGCCTACTGTATGTAATGTAATTGTGATATTTTAGTATATATACCTTGTACTGTTGATGAAACGTTGCAGCTGCCTTCTTGTCCTTCTATTTCAGGCTGTCCCGATCCTGTCCCTTCCCCTATGCCTGATTAAAGCCTGTTAACCTCAGATTCCTCGGATCCTGCCTCTTATTTATTGAGCTAACTGTTATTATCGATGCATTCAAAAATAGTACCGGTAATTAATTATTTATTTACCACAGAAATGGCGCCCGAACAGGGTCGTGCCCTTTCCCCACGCGCCGGCGATGTAACGCAGGCCCCCTGACCCTCTGCAGCCGTGACGGAACTATACCGTGCACGTGCAGATATTTCTGCTTCAAGTCTCCCTCAGGCCCACGGAGGAGACGGAAACTGCGGTCCGGCATCCAGACGAGGCGGTGTGGAATGCGGTTCGTCCCGACCAGAGCCCAAGCCGAGAGAGCAAGGTCCGAGGTATCCGGAGGCCCACCTGTTTCTGAAGTCCGAAGTTCGTGGTCCGACGTCGTAGCAGTCCAGTCCAGTCCGAGGCCTTCCAGTTTCTGCTTCCCGGTGAGTACCGTTGCGGGGGAAGTATCTAGACAGGATCATTAGTTTGTTCCTGGTCCGATGGGTTTGGGTACACAGATCCAGTCTGTACTGTTTTAGCAGTGCATCTAGTTTCTGTACTGTTCTAGCAGTGCATCCAGTAATTCTAGTAAGTCCGTTCTCGAGAAATTCATGTGTTCTGTTTTCAGTGTATCATTTAGTATTCTGTTCGAACTGTTATCAATGTATTTCTATGTCGTGGTATGAGTGATTTGTTTGCCATTTCATTACTGTGATTATTGTGTATTGTGTTCACAAGTAAAATTCCGAAATGCCTCTGTTCTCGAAATTACGCCAGATAAAAACCAGAAAAGGGTTACTCGAAGAAGCAGTTCCTGTCCCTCCTAGGGACAGTCCTGGTCATTTTATGTATCATAAGCATGGCTTAGATGCCATATTATATCTAGACTTATGGGCAGATTACACGAAAGATCTTGAAGAAAAATATAGATGGCCTGTATCAGGTACATGGGATGCCGAGTGCATCATGCGAGTAGAAGAAGCATTATGGAAAAAGAAAGCCAGACAGTCCCAGAAAGATGCCATCGAGTTATGGCGCAAAGAATCTCATAAAAGAACCGAAAAAGAATTCAGAAAAACAGAATTAAGTAGAGAATCCTTAGAAAAAGCCCAAGAAAGGGAATTAATCGAAGAAGGTGAACGAGTTAGAGCAGAACAGTCAGACAGACAGAGAAATGCCCTTATTAAAGGTATGTATCCTCTTCTTGCCGAGGGCTTGCCGAAGGCAACCCCGGAAGCACCCTGTAATCTACCGCCACCATTGGTCCCGATAAAGCTACGTCATAAACCGACCGCAGCTGAAATTTTTCTTTCATCCTACTTGGACGACACAGTCCCCGAATATGCAAATCCTATTCCGCCTGCTCACCCACAGCCTCCCGTTAATAATGTAATTCCTGTTCCTCCAGCCACTGGTCCCGGGGGCCAAGTTAATGTGCCAGTACCCCCGGACCAGCCCACAGTAAATGTACCCGCTTTGCCAGTCACTTTACCAGCACGTACAGTATTCACCGACGATTCTAGTTCAGGAGCAGCGGGGGGAGGCGCTCCTATCACCCCGCCTCAAGCAAGACGACTGACGCCGCGAGAAGCAGCGTTACAGCATACGCCAAAAGTGGCTACATACACAGATCTCAAGCGACTTCTTACCGAATGTGTATATGATCCAGTTCCCGGCGAAGAGCACATGGTATTATATTCAGTACGTTTAAGACGGGTTGCCAGCTTTTTGGTCACCCTGCCCGACATGAAGGAACATCTAGACAGAATATATCATTTCGTCCGTACAGGGGAGAATCCAGGAAGTATTCACGAAGCTATGGCACACAGGAAAGCCGAGATTCAACATATGATTTTAAAGTTCTTGATTAACTGTTTAATAAGAGAGCAAGATTATCCAGATAAAGACCAAGACGAGATGAAAGTTCTGACCAGGTGGAGTGACAATATAGCCGAGGGAAAACACAAGACACAAGGTAGTGTAGAGAGTATGTACAAGAAAATCCGTAGGGAAATCATAAGTATACACCAGAAAGAGGAAGCAAAAAGAGGAACCGAGAAAGAGAATGACTCTTCTAGTGAAGAGGTAGACAGCGAGAATCCTTCCAGAATAGCGTATGTAGGTAGAACTAGACTTTCCGACCGACATTCACGCCTAGATTACAAGAAAGTTTTTCCTCCTCCAGCACCAGAACAGTGTTCTCTTGAACAAGTATTCCAGGCCACAGATAAAATTCTGAAATCACGAATAGGTTATAGCGAGCCTAGTACAATGCATGAACAAGAACTAGCCCGATCAGCAGTCCGATGGACTAGTGATTCTACCACATTTCCAGATGAAATAGTGGCCCAAATGTTTCTGAAACTGCCCCCAGCCGAGCAGCGTCTGGTGGGTATGTATATGACCCAGCACCTCATTACACTGTATGAGGATCAGCATTCTGATCCAGGTCCTCTACATGATGTATTAAACGAGTTACTCCTAAACAGATGGAAAGGTCTAGGTACCGATTTAATTAGTGTCATATTAGAACAGCGCCACAAGTACAGAACGTTTCTGAATCCACATTTTGTTCCCGTCTCACCCCCAGAAAGAAAATCATTCTACATAGACAGACAGAATCCGTTACGAGAAGTACATCCAGTCAAGGTAGAGGGGGGTGGTCTAGAACGAGTATTTGTTTACACCCCTATCACAAAAATAGAACTCTTGGAAATGAAGAAGTTAATTCCCTGTCACGATAAAGATCCAGCAGGGTTCCACCGTGAATTAAAGGACATGCTCCGTATGGGAGAATACACGTATCCTGATATCATTAAAATGTTAAAGGTCCTGTTGCCTGCGGGCATATATGAAAAACTCAAAGAAAAAGAATGGGAGGTGGGAGAGAAAAAGATAGATTGGACAGCATTAGAAACTGAAGATAACACACGAGTTCCAGGTACCGGTCTTGGGGAGAAAGCTAAAGCTTTGCCCGAATTGTTAATACAAGTCTTGCCAAGATTATTAGCCACGAAAAAGGAAGACTGGGATGCTATCTCAGCCTGTAAACAGAAACCAGATGAAGATACTAGTGATTTTTATTCCAGATTTGAAAAATGTTTCATTATTAATAGTGGTCTGAAAACAAGTAGTGAATCATATCCACATCTTTTTGTTACCAAGCTAGTCGAGAATTCAAGTCCACAAGTTAAAAATCGAGTACTGAAAGTCGAGAGTACCTGGCAAGCAAATACTCCGTCACAGATGCTCCAGATGCTACAGTACCACCAGAACAGAATTAGGGAAGAGCAGGAACACGAAAGGAGACGTATGAAAGACACGAAAATGAAAGTACTAGTTGCACAGTCTGTTCCGCAAGACAGTCAGAAGAGGGGTACGAATCAAACCAGTCATCCTGCAGCTCCCGTTAAAGGGACATGCAATTACTGTAAACAGCCAGGTCATTATATAAACGAATGTGCAGTTCTGAAACACAACATAGCTACTGGTAAAACGAAAGAGAGACCACGTCCGCCTAGACAAGAACAAGTTTCACAGACTTCCCAGCCGCAGAACGCACAACAGACAGTTACAGTACCGCAGCCTATAGCTGCAACACAACATGTTACACAGCAGATGTACCAGTACACACAGTCCGAGTATCCAGAGTATCAGCAGTACTCATGAAACAGCCTAGAGAGGGAGGTAGGCTTGCCTCTCATCGAGATTCCTGTAGATCAAGAGGGTCCCTATGTACACAGTCAAGTATTAGGGAAAGACAGAAAGTTTCTGATCGATACAGGGGCAAGTAGGACTACCATCAGTCATGACGAGGTTCCAGGGGCTCCACTCTCAGGCTCTAGAAATGTTTCCCTTGGATTTTCAGGAAAGCCTATTGTTAATGATATATCGAAACCAGTTACTCTAGAAGTTGGTCCATTGTTCCGAACTACAGACTTGTTACTAACGAAATCGTGTCCAGAACATTTATTAGGCATTAGGACTCTAAAAGAATTAGGCGCAGTTATATGTTGCTCCCCAGAAGGGGTACGACTGTTTCTGAGAGACTTTAAAGGTCATTATGTATTACGTGATTTTGATCCAAGATTATTGAATGTACCACAGCATTTATGGGCGCAAGGTCCAACTGATGTAGGTTGTATGCACATCACACCCCATCGTGTCACTCTGAAGAAAGGTGTTGTATTCCCACGAATCCGACAGTACAAATTGCCACCTGAGGCTGTAGCAGCCTTATCCAAAATTATTGACGAACTGATTGCTCAAGGAGTAGTTGTAGAAACTGACTCCAATGTATGTAATTCTCCTATCATTCAGATTCTGAAACGTACTGATCCAAATGCACCTCCAGTTTATCGATTAGTGATTGACCTTCGAGAACTTAATAAATGTATCATACCCCAGTACCCAGTGGTCCCAGATATTTCTTCCCTATTGACAGCCATTGATTCCGAAGCCACGTTCTTTACAGTTATCGATCTCAAGAACGCATTCTTTAGTATCCCCATTCATCCAGACAGCCAGTTCCTTTTCGGATTCTGTTTAAATGGAAGAAGCTATAAATTTACACGAGCTCCTCAAGGTTTCACGGAAAGTCCTAGTATTTACAGTCAAGCACTGAAAAGACAACTAGACAATATTCACATGCCAACTGACACTGCTCTCCTCCAGTATGTCGATGATCTATTGATCACAGCCCGTTCTGAACGTGACTGCGAACGTGCGTCACTTACAGTCTTGTATTTTCTGGCCGAGATGGGGCACAAGGTGTCCCCTTCCAAATTGCAATTCTGTGTCTAGCAAGTGGTCTACCTTGGACACTTACTGTCCAAGAGGGGTAGGCAGTTGACACCTGACCGTATCCAGTTAATAGCGCATCTTCCACAGCCCAAGACTCAGAAGGAGGTACGAGCTTTTATCGGCCTCACTTCTTACTGCAGACAATGGATTCCTCAGTACGCATTTCTAGCCAAGCCACTGATACAGTTAACGACGCAGGAGGCAGCCGTATCGACTGTCCTCCCTTGGACCCATGAACATACACTTGTTTTCAATTAGTTAAAGAAAGCTTTATGCCAAGCACCTGTTCTAGCAACACCGAACTACAGTAAGCCTTTTACACTTTTTGTCACTGAACGTGATGGTACTGCATTATCTGTTCTCACACAAGATCAAGCAGGACAATACAAGCCCTGTGCTTATTTTTCTAGCACATTAGATCCGGTGGCCCAGGCTCTGCCTGCGTGCCTCAAGTCAGTTGCAGCCACAGCTCTAGCTATCAGACAAAGTGATTCCATAGTGTTAGGACACTCCCTGACAGTACAAGTTCCACACTCCGTGGAAGTTCTTTTAAACCGAACACAGACTCAGCACTTGACAATTGCACGTTTAACAGGTTATGAACTGACACTGTTCCAGCCACACATAGAAATCAGACGCTGCAACATTTTAAATCCCGCTACACTGTTACCCTCAGTTACTTCAAATCCTGCCACACATGACTGTGTGGAAGTTGTTAACACCATGGTTTTATGACTTCTCATGGAACCAAGATTCAGCATGGCCCCCTCATTCAAGCTCTGTTAGATGCAATACATTTACCAACAGCTATCGCTATCATGAAGTGCAAGGCACATACGAAAGTCACTGACATCATTTCCCAGGGTAACGATCTAGCAGATCGAACAGCCAAGCTTACAGCTCAGACTCCAGACACTCCAGTTAACCCGACACAGACAGACATTCCAGATCAGACTACTTGTATGACAGTTAAGGACCCTACACAAGATGTAATAGATATACAGTTACATGCTACTCCCGATGAAATCAAGAAATGGTCCGAACAAGGAGGGGTCCAGACAGATCAAGGATGGTTAACGAAGGGAAAAGCCACATGGTTTCTCCCCGACTCTATGGTTCAAGTCATTATTAACACCGCACATAGTCCAGCACATTTAGGAGAAAAAGCCATGCTAGACAGTATTCAGAACCTCTGGTTCAACAAGCATTTACGAGCAGCAGCCAAACAGAAAGTGCGTACCTGCATGATCTGTTGTCAGTTCAATCCAGGTAAAGGTGTTCCGGTGGAACAAGGTGGATTCCATCCTCCCGACCACTCTTTTGAAGTCCTCCAGATGGATTATATTCAGATGGAGAGATGTCGAGGTTTCAAGTATGTCCTCGTAGTTGTATGTGCTTTGTCCAGGTGGACAGAAGCATATCCAGTTCCAGATTACACAGCTGCGACCACTGCCAGGCAGTTGGTTCGTGAGTATTTTACCCGCTATAGATTACCAAGGGTCGTGTATTCAGATAACGGCCAGCCATTCTCATCCGAGCTCATGAAACAAGTATCCCTTCTGTTAGGGTACCAGTGGAAGTTCCATTGTGTACGACATCCTGAAGCAGCCGGTCTCGTAGAGAGACATAACCAGACCCTGAAAATCCGAATTGCCAAAGTATGTGCAGAGAAAGGTGTAGATTGGATGGTAGCACTGCCAGTCGCCCTTTTCTATATGAGAATGGTCGCTCATTCCCGTTCAGGTCTATCTCCGTATGAAGTCATTTTCCGTCGTCCCCCAAATATGTGGGGTACACCTAGACCACGTACAATTACAGATGTTGACAGTAATATGCTGACAGATTACTTGGCCTCCTTGATGTCTGCACTACAATCTTGTCGTTCACAGGTTGCCGCTGCTTTTCCAGACAACACCGAAGTGAAACCGCACGAGGTCATACCAGGGGACCTGGTACTTGTGAGGAATTTTGATCGTTCAAGTCCGCTGGAGCCCCGCTGGAAGGAGCCCCGCCTTGTACTACTTACAACCAGGACGGCCGTGAAGATTGAAGGAAAGAAGGGGTGGCTGCATTCCAGTCATATAAAGAAATTCCATGGACTCAAACCAAAGACTTTTTTCAAAGACTGCCCCGTTCTCAAGGACTGCCCAGACACTGAATCTAAACTTCCACTGTTAGAGAAAACTCCGCAGCAGGAGTATAAAGATAAGCTCCGGTCTAGTAAGTCAGCCAGTTTAATTGTCTAAGTCCCTCTCGGGTGAAACGGTTAGACAGGTTCCTGA
This sequence comes from Lissotriton helveticus, assembly GCF_964261635.1. Classification (NCBI taxonomy): domain Eukaryota; kingdom Metazoa; phylum Chordata; class Amphibia; order Caudata; family Salamandridae; genus Lissotriton; species Lissotriton helveticus. The sequence continues at coordinate 102,314,345 of NC_136064.1, read as the reverse complement.
CATGTATGAGATAAACCCACACAGTGAGAGAGTTAGTCAAAACTCTAAGAGAATACGTTATCAAAAGAATCTTCGAAGTAGATGCATCGTTACTCTGTTTTTCCTAATATTTCTGAGTCTTATGGTTACCTGCATAAGTTATGCTTTACATTTATGTTTTCCTATTTCACATGTACATATGTTTTCTAATGTTACAGTAGAGCACACATTTAGTGACCTGCCTCCTCACGAGTTATCCTATCGTCTTGCTATGCGTAATAATACTTTTATCCGAATGCTACACTATTCACACCAGACTAGCAATGCCACTAATTGTTGGGTGTGTGGTCGACTCCCCCCTTTCCAGACACCGAAGGGAGTTCTGCCACTCTTTCCCTATCCGTTTTCACATATTGGTTCTTGTGGAGCATGGTCCACGTTAACGTCATCCTCAAATGATATGTCCCTTCTGAATAGAACATGTTTCCCAGACAAGGAAGGATTTTCCCATAGAACAGGATTAGATCTAGAAAATGAAGTGTATGATCTAGGTAATTATTCCTCGAATTTCATGGTTTTGAATGTTCAGTCCGAGACTACTCCAGATTTGCCTGCTATTACAGTTCTATCAGTTAAAGGCGAATTATGTGTCAGAAAGAATGGTTCCACACATGTAGGACATAGTGATTGTACTACTGTGGTCGAGTATAGTGACAGTGGGAAATCTATTTTCAAAGCCTCACGTCATTCTTATTTTGTGTGTGGTCAGACCGCATATGTACGTCTGCCCATCGATTGGGATGGAACATGTTACATTGCCTTCCTACTGCCACCAGTTTTCCTAGCCCCATCTGATTATCACAGAAACACACATCTAGTACACGTTAGACATAGAAGGGAGACCGAGTCCCCAATTGTCGATCAGACTGAAACTGCCTTAGAACAATATCAAGACTTCAATAAAGGTTTCTTTTTCTTCATAGGTCCTGTCCAGAATAGTAAGTTAATACGTAGGCTAACCAGAACCCTTGAAGCAGTAGTGAATGAGACTACTTCCGCTCTAGGTAACTTAACTGAAGAACAATCTGCTATGAGATTTGTCGTGCTCCAAAATCGTCTCGTTCTTGACGTCATACTGGCCGATAGAGGAGGAGCTTGTAGAGTCATCGGATCTAGTTGCTGCATTTTCATTCCTAATAACGCGCCGCCTGTTTATTCAGCTATAACCAGACTTCATAAAATTGCCCATCAGTTACACCAGAATCCAGGAACCTGGACATGGTCCGGTTGGCTCTGGAGTATAATATCTGCCTGGGGATGGAAAGTATTGTCATTCCTAGGTATAGCAGTAATGATTATATTCAGTTGCTGCCTCTGTTTACAATGTGGCCCTGCGATTTGCGGCTTGTGTGCTACCTCTTGTATTCCTGTTCCTAGTCCTAAGTCCCGTTCCAAGACAATTCGAGACGAGCAAATGATGCTCTATGAACAGATAGATGGTATCATGAATATTGATGTTTCCTGATGGAAACGTAGGGCACAAGGAAGGAATGAGGAAAATTTAATTTTGCCTTGTCATATGTGCCTACGTGTTCCCCATCCTATGTTATATGTGCATGATCGATATGCATATATCCCCCTATGATCGATTAAAGACGCAATTATAGTTGTGTCCAACGTTAGTATGCCAGTTTCCAGTTCTCGTGAAAGCAACGAGTATTAGGCCTATGTTGCCACGTTTTACAGTGTGCACGTTAATTCATTGAATTGTCCCCGTTTCTAGGCCTCAAAGGGCCCGGACACCAGATTCAAGCTCCAGTCTCCTGAACCCACTCCGAGGAGCGATGCATCCCCCACCTGCATCCCTGACCCTTTACTTACTTCCTGCCGCGCAGCGCGGTGCCAGGCCTGGCTCTGCCTGCCTGTCTGCCAAGAGTATGTTATGCCTCCAGTTATCAGTTCAGCTCTCCGTCTTCGCATTCCTAAGCTACTGAACCGCATAAACAGCTCCAGCTATAGTCTAGTCTCTCTGTCTCCATGCAAGTGAATTACTGTATTAACATTCATAGAAGAATCCTAGCACACGCAATACATGTAGAATATATACATGCACCAGCCTTAGTGTCAAGTAGCCTTTGCCCTGATAACTTTTAGATTCTATCAACATGTACTCCAAACACCAGATACCAGATATGATATAGGTACATGTCGTCCTGACACCGCAGACTTTAGTCTCCTCTTCTAGTGCAGAAGTCATAGCCCCCAGTTCTCCCCGGTAACATGTCATTGCCCGTTTGCGCGCACCACTAGGTTAAAGGTCCCAGCTGCTCAGGTAGCCCCCTCCATGTTTCCGCCCATTTCATGACACTTCTGTGACGTTTTCATCACATGTCTACGTGCACGCCCTGTGCACGCCTTCTTTTCACGCCCATGTCTTCTTATCTTACGCTTGTCACTAGTTACGCCTACTGTATGTAATGTAATTGTGATATTTTAGTATATATACCTTGTACTGTTGATGAAACGTTGCAGCTGCCTTCTTGTCCTTCTATTTCAGGCTGTCCCGATCCTGTCCCTTCCCCTATGCCTGATTAAAGCCTGTTAACCTCAGATTCCTCGGATCCTGCCTCTTATTTATTGAGCTATCTGTTATTATTAATGCATTCAAAAATAGTACCGGTAATTAATTATTTATTTACCACACATCCATCCATCCACCCATTCCTTCACCCACCCACCCATCCAGCCATCATCCATCCATCCATCCACTCATCCATCAACCCATCCATTCATCCATCCATCAAGCCATTCCTTCACCCACCCACCCATTCATCCATCCATCCATCCATCCACTCATCCATCAACCCATCCATTCATCCATCCATCCACCCATTCCTTCACCCACACACCCATCCATCCATCATCCATCTATCCATCCACTCATCCATCAACCCATCCATTCATCCATCCATCCACCCATTCCTTCACCCACCCACCCATCCATCATCCATCCATCCATCCATCCACTCATCTATCAACCCATCTATTCATCCATCCATCCACCCATTCCTTCACCCACCCACCCATTCATCCATCCATCCATCCACTCATCCATCAACCCATCCATTCATACATCCATCCACCCATTCCTTCACCCACCCACCCATTCATCCATCATTCCATCCATCCACTCATCCATCAACCCATCCATTCATCCATCCATCCACCCATTCCTTCACCCACCCACCCATCCATCCATCATCCACCCATCCACTCATCTATCAACCCATCCATTCATCCATCCATCCACTCATTTATTCACCCACCCACCCATCCATTCATCATCCATCCACTCATCCATCAACCCATCCATTCATACATCCATCCACCCACCCATTCATCAATCAATCAGGAGTTTATATAGCGCGCTACTCACCTGTAAGTGTCTCAAGGTGCTGGGGGGGGGGGGGGGGGGGGCTTCCAGATCAATCGAAGAGCCAGGTCTTGAAGTCCTCCCTGAACCTGTGCAGGGTCGTGGAATGTCTGATGTGCACAGGGACCTCGTTCCTGGTCTTGGCTGGGATGTAGGAGAAGGCTCTTCCGCCAGTTCTGTTTCTGCAGATGTGGGGGATCTCTGCCAGGGCGAGATCGGTGGAGAGGAGGTTCCTCTTGGGAACGTGGAAGGGGACTCTCTCGTTGAGGTATTTGGGTCCGATGTTGTTGAGGGTTTTGTAGGCGTGGGTGAGGAGTTTGAAGGTGACCCTCTTCTCGACGGGGAGCCAGTGGAGGCCTCAGAGGTGTTGGGTCATGTGTTCGTGATGTGGTGTCCTGAGGACGAGTCTGGCTGCGGAGTTCTGGATGGTTTGGAGTTTCTGTAGAAGATTTTTGTTGACTCCAGCGTAGAGGATGTAGCTGTAGTCCGGTCTGCTGGTTATGAGTGCGTGGGTGACGATCCTCCTGCAGTCTGGGGGGATTCATCCACCCATCCATCCATCCACCCATCAACCCATCCATTCATCCATCCAACCATCCATACATTCGTTCACACTTACCCATCTGCCAATTCTTCACACTTTCACCATTCACTCTTTCACCTCTTAATGCATTCACTGTCATTCAACCTTTTGCCCTTCCATCTATCCATTCTTTCATCTTTTTACTCTATCATTTAACTCTCCATGCGTCTTTCTCGCACCCTTCCCTCCTGCACTTCACCTTTTCTGTATTTCCTTTCACTGTTTTTCCTTTCACCCTTCCATTTTCCTACTGTTGTTTCGTCACTTTGTCTACCCGTCTTTTGTCTCAGATCCTTTTATTTTTCATACGTTTCTCTCTCGTGCATATTCTTTCTGTTTCCCCTCTCTCTGTGCTGCCCGGTGTGCTCACCATGGTGTGACGTCACTTTACTTTCTTTGCTCAGCGGTTCAGCCTCGACCCCCACCCTCATGTCAAGATTCCCTTCATTAATAGCTCTTTGCCTTCAGAGGGACGAGGCTCACATAGGACTAACTAAGGTTTCATTGGGACCCAGCTCAGCAGCCCACCGGTCCCAGGGGCGGCCCCAGGGGCGGCCCCCGCTGAGGCTGCTGAAGTGGGGGTTCACTACCCCACTGCGCACTAAAGGTCACTGTTTTCAAGACAAAGAGACAACAGTGAACGCCTCACATGAAATGCATCACATCTAGTTTGGAGACATCCACACAACTGCAGGGTGGAAATATAAACAAAAGGGAAAAAAGTGGCAGCCGCGTTTTGGGCAATTGGAGATCTGGAACATGTCTTATGGGGCGGAGGGTGAGGATGTTGACAGACTCTACCCCGTTGGGTGGGGCTTGTAAACGGATTGTTGTGCTACAGGGCTGTGTCAGTGATGAGAGGACGTCTCTGAGGGCAAAACCCCAGGAAGACTGTTGTCGAAGAGGATTGAGAAAGTGGTACCCAAGAGATGCTTGAGGGGCCCTGATGAGGAAGAGGAGGAGGAGGAGGCAGCATTACAAATACACAGAGGAGAGGGAGAAGGAAGTGGCAAGGGACAAGACCCTTTAAGAGCTGTGCAAGAGGCTGAAAGAATCATGGGAATGCAAAGAAAAATGCAGTGAGGAATGCCAGAAATGTAAGTGTATGAAAGAAGAATTGATAGAAAGGGAAGGGAAGTTATTTGGAGAAGAAAAACGTGTTCCACCCGTGATAATAGGGGAAAATGTATAGACTAAGGGCCATTTATATGACAAAGTCACACAGCGCGCAAGTCACCTCCCTGCGCCGTGTAATAGGAAAAAAAAAGAATATGTGCATTCCTGCCTTTGCCCCTGCGCTGGTACCTGTTTGGCAGCCTGGCTCCTGTGCACACCCCCTTGCACCATGGTGCAAAGGTGCTGCATTGTAAGGAGGGGTGTTTATGTGCAGGAAGGGGCACCTTCCCTTCAGGCATTTACCTCTTTTTCTGTGTGCTGCAGCATGCATCACACATAGAAAGGAAGTAACCAGTAGAAATAAAGATACTTCTCCTCATTACTCGTCACCTGGGAAGAATTGATTGAAAGAGATGGGAAGTAATTTGGAGAAGAAAACCCTGTTCCTCCTATGCGATTGAGGGAAAACCTAGAGACCAACTGCATAAAGACCATGCAGATAACAGTAAAACCAAGTAGAGGCTGAAAAGAGATTATTGGTGTGCAGAATTAGAGAAACAGGTGAAGCGTAGTTAGTCTGGGTGAAGTGTCCACAGAGAGATTAAACTGAATAAACTAGAAGGGAACCAGTGACTAGAGAAGCGTACCTAAGAAGCATTAGGATGCCACTGGACTGGATATAATGGTCCGCCACAGTCAAAGGTGGCCCTTTGCCATTTCTTTGATAGGCCTGCGTTCATGGTGGACAAAATGTAAATGTGTTTGTATTTATATAGCGCAATTCTACCCAGAGGTCTCGTAGCTATTGCCCAGAGTCACAGAGTGGAACCCATGATTAGAATAGGCACTGAGACGAGAATTATCAAGTCCGGGGAAATTGAGTCCAAGAGCCACCGAGACGGGAATTGAACCCTGGTCCTGGGCCAGACCTCTGCATCAAGGTCTGCCGCTCTAACCATTGAGCCACGCTTTTCCACTGCTATAATCAATGACGTAAAGACCAAAACAGTTATTACCTTTCTCAAAGAGATTTTCAGGAGAGAACAATTTCCCAATACAATTTTAACAGATAAAGGGGTAGAAGTAGCAATTGGAGAAATGGAGGAGTTTTTAAATGCTAGAAGCGTGCAGTGTATCACCCCAGAGCCAGCGGGATGCTTGAGAGGCTCAATAAATCTCTAAAAGAGACAATGCTATTGGCTAAATCTTGTGGAGAGAATTAATGTGAAGAGATGTAATTAAAAAAGGTTCATTAAAGTGGCCAGCAGGGAGAGTACATTTTGAATTATTTAATATTAGAATTCAAAGCTCTTTTGTAAATCTTCTCTTTGTGAATGAACAAAAGGTGATACCTCTGCAACAGGTGAGAGGAGGGAAAGAGAGCAAGGGAGAATTAAATCCAGGAAAGCTTGGTTTGATACAACAAAAGGAGCAAAAAAAGACCAAAGTAAAAGTGGAGAAGTAAGATGAGACATGAATAAGATCTCTGCTGAAATTATGTCTGATGTGACATTTCCAGGTCATATGAAGGTGATAAAGACATTCAAACATGCAATCAAAATTGAAAATTCAATTTTGACTGCAATTGAGTTGCCAAACAAACATATATAGACGTCAATAATGGCATGAAGGATGAGAAAGGAAAAATTGATGAAGAAAAGCATGAAACAGGGTAGCTTGCTTTGAGTAAGGGAAACCAAATTTAGGTACCTCCATACAGCATTTATTTCTACCCAGGGCAATACCAGCTCTCCATCCTGTTTCACAGGAAAATTTAGAAGAGGGTCCTAGGGAAAAGTTTAAAGACCTGCACAGGATTGAATCCCCCAAAAATTACTTAACTACACATAGAGAATCCTTGGGTCTCTCGTGAAAGAAAAAGATAATCAAAGACATTAACCAAATCACACAAACCTAACTGTGGGATGTTCTCGTTCAGGACTACCTCACCTCAACCTGGCAACAGCTCAGGGAAGGGGGCACCGCTCTGCCGTCTATACCCCAGACCTGCCAGATATTTCCCTGAGCTGGTGCCAGGTTTAGGTGAGGTAGTCTATGCAGAAGTATTGGGTACAGTCACCTTCATTTGAACTGGAACCGGACGCACTATTGGTTCCGTATTACAATATATGTTTTTGTATTTACTAATCACTTACATATTACTAGCAGCAGCATTTTCTAGGTCCTGACGAAAGCCTTGACACCTTGCGGGTCATTACGGCTGCAACACGTTGACCGCAGAGTTCTTAACACTGACAGCGAGAACACACGAATAAAACATATCACTGTTCTCTCTAGTTAGTTTTAAATCACTTCCTACACGTTTAGAAAGATTTTAGGTGTGCTGCGCCCTCACCTAAACCTATTCTCTCTCATCTGGTGGATTTAGAATATACTCCCAAAGTAGGCACTAAAACATCCCTGAGCTCCTCCCTCTCAGAGAGGGGGGCTGTAGCCCTTGGTGGAACTAGGTGTTTCCACCAAGAGGAGAATCCCAGATGATGAAGCATGCCACCTCTGGTGATTGCTCTCCATCCTGCCCGGGGCAATGGCACCTCTCCATCCTACCCGGGGCAATGGCAGCTCTCCATCCTGCCCGGGGCAATGGCAGCTCTCCATCCTGCCCAGGGCAATGGCACCTCTCCATCCTACCCGGGGCAATGGCAGCTCCCCATCCTACCCGGGGCAATGGCAGCTCTCTATCCTACCCGGGGCAATGTCGCCTCTCCATCCTACCCAGGGCGATGGCAGCTCTCCATCCTCGAAGCGGAGCACAGTTTACCTGTACCATATGGAGGAGTCTGGGAGGACTTGCCTCCCAAATGGTGGCTATCTGCGTGGGCAAAGCCCGGCCGCCAGTCTCTCCTAGCCGCCACTGCGTTTGCTTCCTGTTCCTACTTGCTCACTCTGCTGATTAAGGGGAAGGCAGAACTGAAGCCTGAGCCTCCGCTGCTCCGGCTCTGAAATCAGAATCAATGCTGGTGCCTCAGCCAGGTTAGTGCAGCAGCTCACCCCAACTCAGCAAGAACTGCAGTGCGCATGACGACACGTTGGGTCCTACCAGAATGACCGACAATAAAGACTCAACTTGATAAGTTTTATTTTAAGACCTTTAGGCTTAAAGGAGTTCAATCAAAAATGTCAAATACGATTAATCAATAAAGTTGAGTGCAAAGCTCAATATACAATCAATTAAGAAGTCAATAAAGTACAGATCATCAAAATGCAGCACACAAGAAGGTGAAAACTCCAGCATAGATTCACCTTCTAAAGCAAGTGGAGAGGGGCTCAGTGCCACATCAAGAAATCACAATCTTTTATAGGGCACTAAACACAGAATTTCATGAATTCATCACAGTAGAAGATGGGTCAGAGGCTCTATACCAATTAGAATAAAGCAAAAAAGAAACATTTACAACTCAACACATTTGGCATTATTCTCATAATTCTACCACATAAGGTTTCCCGCAAGTATCCTCTACACATGGAACAAAAAAGGTTACATTACGTGATTCTTACCGGGGCACCTAGGTTTAACTTTGAAAATATATACTTTATTCAGAACAGTCAGTGAAAGTCTTTGTCCTTCTCTGTGGGATACATTTAATTTTTATTCTAGTGAGAAAATGTAAGTCTATTGATGTGGTACCATGTAACATCACAGAAAAATAGTGTCTAACATCTAGTTTCCCTTATGTTAGTTCACGTGGCAATTTTCTTGGATGTTATCTTTTATTTTATGCAAGCTTTGGCCGCCTTTCACCTCCGGCTCTCCCCTCGACTGATGCCCAAGTCAGTCATGATGATGGGAACTCCTCTCTGAGATGCCTCTTGCATTAGCCATCCCCACACGGAAGAAACCCTCTGCTGATCTCATAGTCCTAGGGAATTTTAGGGGATGTATGACGTTACAACGCATACTTTTACCATGCATACCTTTACAACGCGGTTTTTACCACGCATACCTTTACAACGCATAGCGCTTAGAGGTGCTGGATAGTGGTAAGTATAATTTTCTATTCCAACTCCAGTCCCCGTGGACACTAGGGAAGGTGTTGGATAGACAATTAAACTTATTCCCTATCCTAGAGTGCCCCCCAGCGCAATGCGTTGTAATGGTTTGCGTTGTAATGCCAGCGTTGTAATGGTATTGCGTGGTAAAAAATGCGTGGTAAAGGTTGTATACCAATTTTAGGTATACAATTTTCTATTCATTTGATATTAAAATTTGTTAACTCCAAGCCTTTTAAATTTCTGGAACACAGAGCCTTGTTGAACGGAGGCTGCCTTAGTCTTCGTTCTGGATGATTCCCATTTACTAGCACACCAGGGATAGCATCACCTCTAGACCTTCCTGATCTGTCTGCCGCCTTCGACACCACCTCCGGCACATGATTAATTGACTCCACCCAGGCGAAGGCTCTGGCGTGGATCAAGGAATACCTGTGTAACCATTCACAAGCCGTGTATTTGGACCCTTCTAAATTGGACTTCATAGGCATATCCAAGGAGTTCCCTCATAGATCAGCTCCAAGCCCTTCTCTTTTTATTGTGTGCGTCCAGACTTTGGTGGATTTGATACATTCCTTTGGCCTGAAATTCATTAATTACACTGATAGCACACAAATTCTCTTGTCTCAAGAAAAAAAGGATGATGAAAATCTTAAAAATTGTCTATCTGTGATAATCAACAGGATGAATCAGAGCTCTCTCAAATGGAACACGTAAAAATAGAGGACCCGATTCACAAAGGCAATCTGAGACAAAAGTCTAACTTTACTACTTTTGGTAGTCACGGTGTTTTTTTACGGTTCTTATTTTTACATGCACTGCAGGGTCGAAATCTCCGGCTTAGGCCGTACTCTCCGCACCCGGGACATACTCTCCGGCTTGGGCTAGATGAAGTGTAATCAATGGTCCGGAATGCAATTTTTATAAAAAGGAACATTAGGAATGTGTGATAAATGCTAGAGAAGGTCATGAAAATCAGTTTGGGTAGGGATAAGGGTGTGGCCAGACAATACATGATATCCCAGAAAACTTTGCTCCTTTGCATGGTACATGCAGCCCACAATTTGTGCTCCCCTCTCCCCTCAATGTTGACTGTAGTGTTGACACTAAAGTCAACACTGAGGGGAGCGCAATTTGTGGACTGCATGTACCATGATGCAAAGGAGCAACGTTTTCTGGGATATGATGTAGTCGCCAGTAGGTAGTTATAGTTAGGACCATGTTTCCATAGGAAGATTATTTTTTGACTTTGCTATAACTTTGACATCATTCGACCAATCTTCATGACATTTTCCCCAAAAAGTGTCAAGGTAGGTTCTCTGTGTCATGGAAAGTTTGGGGGTGACCCGTGTAATGGGGACCGAGAAATAGGGGTGCAAAATGAGGGTGCATTTGTAATGTTAATTCCCATAGGAACATGTTGTCGAACCTACAGCCCGAACTGCTTGTTGGAATTACACCAAATTTGGCAGAAAGGTAGATGTTATTATGCTGATTGTGCTTTTTGCTACTTGGTCAAATCTGTTCAGTACTTTTTGAGAAATGTAAGTAGAAAATTTTAGGTGTATCTCTGGCCACGGATATTTTGCAACTATTTAGCAGTTACTCGCGATTGCGCGTGCCAATGGGATGCTCTGATTGGCTGGAGGCAACCTGAACAGAAAGTTGCGGCCACCATTTTATCGATCAGGAACTGTTCCAGAGAATACACATTTCTGGGAAAGCTAACATAAGGGGTCAGGGTGGAGGTACTCTGACCCAATGTTTGAGAAATGGGAGTGCTAGTGACACAAGTTATGTGTCCAAAGTTGCATTTTTTAAACACACACAATATTTGCGATGAAGCCATGACTACCAGCATGCCCCCAATGTACTGTTGCTGGCACGTTGCGACTATCGCAGCGACACCGCAAATATTGGTGGAAATATTAAACAAAAACTACCTATAAACATACCCTTCTCCAAGGCTGTTGAACATTTCATGTATATGGCGAGTGGGGTGTATTTATTTAAACACGCTGGGGCCAATTCACAAAGGTAAAGTTAGATGAAATTCTAACTTTATGATACTTTGGTATTCACAAATATCATTTACGAGTAGTAAATTCCCTTTGTAATACTGAAAGTGTAACTTTACGACTTTCAGTACTCACAAAGGGCATTTATGTGTAGTAAATGCCCTTTGTGAATACCAAAAGTCGCAAAGTTAGACTTGTGTCCCACTTTACCCGTGTGTATCAGGCCCGCTGTGTTTAAAATTGAGGAGAGTTAATAGTGCAGAATGTCTATTTAGAGTTCTTGTGCTAGCTTCACTTGGTGTGGAACTTTTCTTTGAAAAATGCTGACCAAGGGCCAGATGTAGGTCGCCCAATACCGGTCGGTTACGGCCGAAATTACCGAATTTCGGCCGTTACCGACCGGTATTTGGCAGTTGGAATGTAGGTGTCATTTTTGTGGATTCGGTATTTTACCGATTCGGTAACTTAAGGAATCGGTAAATAACCGAATTCTTAACATACCGAATCGGTACATTACATAATCCGTAATGTAGAGGGAACTCAAGTGAGTGCATTCCTCAGTTAAGGATTCGTTATTTACCACCAACTACAAGTTGGTGGTAAATAAAGAAAACCTTTGAAAAAGTAATTTTTCGCTGTTCCAACAGTGCGATGTGGCAGATATACATGCCCTTAGGGCATGTATGTGTGCCACATGTGCACCCATGCACTATTCAGGGGTGCAACAGGGTGTCAATGTGACACCCTGCCACCCTTTAATGTGTTCCCCATTTTACTGAATCAGTATTTACCGATTCGGTAATTCCTATTCATTCCTATGGGCCTTCAGGCCCATAGGAATGAATGGGAATTACCGATTCGGTAAATACTGAATCGGTAAATGCCGAATTTTACCGATTTAGTAAAATTTACCGAAAAATTATCTACATACTATTTACCTATTCTTAAATACCGAATCGGTAAAATTCGGTATTTAAGAATCGGTAAATAGTATTTACCTACATCTGGCCCCATATGTTTTAAAGACACAATAAATATTTGAGAAATGATGTAGGTATGTCATTACACAAAGGTTTTGTGCTTTGAAAAAGTGTGAAATGTTGTTTTCAGTTTTGTAAACGTATTGATGCTTGTGCACGCTGAGTAACAGAGGCCAGTATGCTCCTAGAGAGCCATGTACCCAACTATATATCAAGTGTGATATCTAGACTTCACTCACACAGAGGATAGATACACTAAAACAGGGAGTTTGATACTGACAGAAGGACTTACACAACGAGTCACAGATATAGTTACAACTGTTATGTATCTAACAGCAATTGAGGTACTTTCACAGTCAGCCAGGCAGTACTCAGGCCCTCATCCAATCACCCAGCCACTGCTCAGGCAGTCATCGAACCACTCACGCACTATCCACTCACTTATTCAAACACCCAGGCACTACTCATGCACTCTTCCAATCACTCAAGCACTAATTATGTAGTCATTGAACTATGCAGTTACTACCCATGCATTCATCCAATTACCCAGACGCTAACCATTCACTTACACAATCACTAATGCTGTACTTATGCAGTTATTCAAACACCCAGGCATAAAACATACACTCATCTAAACACCCACTTAGAACCCATAGACTCATCGAAATACTAAGGCACAACCCATGCACTCATCCAATATGCAGGCAGTATCATTGCAGTGAACCTATTCACCCAATGAGTACGTATGCACTCATCCAATTACTAAGGCAATACTCTTGTACTAATACAATCACTCCCAGCAGTACACTTGCTTTCATCCAATCACTCAAGCTTCAACAATGGACTCATGCAATCACTCAGACACTAGTCATGCACTCATCTAATCAGCCTCTCATGCTTCAAACAGGTACCCCAATATAGGCTCAGGTAGTAACCAAACCTTTCACCTACATTATCCCTGCCATTATACTACATAACGGTTCTTGGTACTGACGTTTTACCCAGTCACGGTACTGCTTAATTTACGTGTTTCTTTTCCAAAAATTAGCCTCATTCATTATGCATGAGGATTCTTGGAATCTCAGCAGGACTACCATCTCCTGCCTAATAACTATGTATAAGGGTCACTCCTTTGTCATCCTAACCCAACATGACACAGCAAGGTAGATCTCCTGAGGATACCACTTTGGGTATAGAAACACCATATCTTTGCTGAGGCAGAAAGAGGAGAAAAGGGACTTTCCATGCTGACACACTGACGCGAGACGCTGAGGTTCCTGCACGCAGACACTCCAACACGCAGTAGTCTGACAGCCCTCACGGGATGTCCATCTGGAGACCAAGATGGGGTCCCACAGTTTCACACTTCAGGTAAGGGGGTTTGCTTCAGCTTAGGGGGATTCTTGGCTCTACACCTACAAACATGTTAGGTACACTTAGGTACATCTAATTAGGGTTGCATCGTAGGAGTAAGCATTATTACTGTCATGTATTTATATACCTGCCTGTATTAATTGTTTTAGCAATATGGTACAAATCTACCATCCTTTTACTCTGTTGGTGCTTGTAATCATTTATATATGTAACTGTCTTATGGTTGTCTCAGTACACCTACTTTACGCTAGAATGACGCTGGTTCAATAATTGCTTATTGAAAAACGTCCCCACCGTTCCTTTTGTGTACCTCTTTAAGACAAAGTGAGCATGAGTGACTGAGCGCAAAGTACTGTACTGTTTCCACGATCCCTGATTGGACAGAGTTGTTATGTTCGATAGTTGCCAAGAACTATTCTTTCCTTGGTAAGAGAAGTTTTCAGTGACACTGTGAGCTTGCTGCTAGATGGTATATATTTGGTGGGGGTGTCTGGATCAGTCTGGACACCAATCCCACAGTCTATGTTGTCTAAACACGCAGAGCCTGTATAGGTTTATAGGAACCACACGACAAGCCAGGCACTACGAATATAACACTTTCATATGCGATGCATTACATCGCGTGCTATTACTACGCTGTCGTTACAGAGATTGCGTTGTTAGTACGCAATGCATTTACATCGCAAGTCTTTGCAATGACTTCCACTAGGGGGCACGCTGGCCGTATGAATAGTATTATTTACTATTCCTACTCCAGTTTGCGCAACAGTAGGGAAGGTGTTGGAGTTAATTTCCAATACCTCAGCGCCTCCTGGTGGAATTTGTTGTAAAGACTTGTGATGTAAATGCATCGCGTACTAACAACGCAATCTCTGTAACGACAGCGTAGTAATAGCACGCGATGTAATGCATAGCATATGAAAGTGTTATATTCGTAGTGCCTGGCTTGTCGTGTGGTTCCTATAAACCTATACAGGATCTGCGTGTTTAGACAACATAGACTGTGGGATTGGTGTCCAGACTGATCCAGACACCCCCACCAAATATTTACCATCTAGCAGCAAGCTCACAGTGTCACTGAAAACTTCTCTTACCAAGGAAAGAATAGTTCTTGGCAACTCCACTGAAAAACCCTCCCAGCAACCTCAACAGCAAGAAAGCCACGTGATTCACCAAGGATCTCAAAGACTCCAAGAAATCCTGCCATGACCTCGAGAAAGCCTGGCGCCACAACCAGTCAACGGATAACATGACAGCCCTCAAGAACGCCACCCGCAAACACCACCAGCTGATCCGCACCACCAAAAGGTCATCCTTCAGAGAACGACTGGACAACAACACCCACAACAGCAAGGAACTCTTCAATGTCGTGAAAGAGCTCTCCAACCCCAACGCCAGCAACAACGACATCACGCCTTCTTAAGACCTCTGCAACTCTCTGGCCACCTTTTTTCACCGTAAGATCGTCGACATAACCGACAGCTTCGGCGCTCAGAACTCGTACCCCACCACCGAACCTACACCCCCCACCACCACCCTGTGTGCCTGGACTCAGGTCAGCACGGAAGATACCACCAACACGATGAACACCATCCACTCGGGCTCCCCAGCCGATCCCTGCCCACACCACATTTTCAACAAAGCCGACTCCATCATCGCACCCAAACTTCGGTACATCATCAACAACTCCTTCATATCCGCCACCTTCCCGGAGAGTTGAAGCATGCTGAGATCAGCACCCTACTGAAGAAACACACCGCAGACCCCTCAGACCTCAAGAACTTCCGCCCCATCTCGCTCCTCCCCTTCCCTGCAAAAGTCATCGAGAAAACCGTCAACAAACAGCTGACAGCCTTCCTGGAGACCAACGGCTCCCTCGACCCATCGCAGTCCGGATTCCGAGCAAACCACAGCCTCGAGACCGCCCTCATCACGGCCACCAACGACATCCGGACCCTGCTGGACAACGGAGAAACCGCCGCCCTCATCCTGCTCGACCTTTCGGCTGCATTCGACGCGGTCTGCCACCGCACCCTGACAACCCACCTCCCCCATGCCGGGATCCAAGGAAAGGCCCTGGAATGGATCACCTCCTGCCTCTCTGACAGAACCCAAAGAGTCTGTCTCCCGCCCTTCCTCGCAGAAGCCACCAAGATCATCTGCGGCGTACCTCAAGGCTCCTCGCTCAGCCCCACCCTCTTCAACGTCTACATGAGCCCCCTCGCAGCCATCGCACGCAAGCACAACCTCAACATCATCTACTACGCCGACGATACCCAAGTGATCCTCTCCCTCACCAATGACCCCACCTCCGCCAGAGCCAGCTTCCAGGACGGAATGAAAGACATCGCAGACTGGATGAAGCTCAGCCGCCTGAAACTGAACTCAGACAAGATGGAAGTCCTCATCCTCGGCCCATCCATCTCCGCCTAGGACGACTTCTGGTGGCCCCCTGCTCTGGGCCCCCCCACCCAAGCCCACGGACCACGCACGCAACCTGGGCTTCATCCTTGACTCCTCCCTCACAATGGCCAGGCAAGTTAACGCCGTTACCTCCTCCTGCTTCAACACACTCCGCATGCTCCGTAAGATCTTCCGCTGGATCCCCACTGGAACCAGGAAAACGGTCACCCAGGCCCTCGTCACCAGCCGTCTGGACTACGGGAACGCCCTCTACGCTGGGACCACCGTCAAACTACAGAAAAGACTCCAGCGCATCCAGAACGCCTCAGCATGACTCGTCTTGGACATCCCCCGACACAGCCACATCTCCGCCCACCTGAGGGACCTGCACTGGCTCCCCGTCAGCAAGAGGATCACGTTCAGACTCCTCACCCACGCACACATGGCTCTCCACGACTTGGGCCCCGAATACCTCAACAACCGCCTCACGTTCTACACGCCAACCCGCCAGCCTCGCCCTCGCCACCGTCCCTCGGATCCGCAGAACCACCGCCGGAGGAAGATCCTTCACCTACCTGGCGGCCAAGACCTGGAACACCCTCCCCACCCACCTACGACTCACCCAGGACCATCTCTCCTTTAGGAAGCAACTCAAGACCTGGCTTTTCGAGTAGTAGCAGCCCCCCCCCAGCGCCTTGAGACCCTAGCGGGTGAGTAGCGCGCTTTACAAATACTCTTGAGTGATTGATTGAAATAGGAGGCCCACGGGGGACTCGTCTAAACACAGCCGCGAGTTACCAGTGACTTATAATGGAAAACGAAGAAGTTACAAAGTTACTGTTTTAGGGCACTTCCGGATGGACCACGACAAAAAACCCTTTAGACTAGGACACTTCAAGAGTCAAGACCCACAGGAGTACCGGAGTACTCGTGTTACCTCACCCACGGAAGCCGGGTGCATAGGTGTCTTTTGGTGTCGGGTTTCGTCATCGTTTTCTATGGAGATCTGCAAAGAAGTGCTGCAGGCGACCAGAGGAAAAGTGTCTGGGTGGATCCAAGGGTGGATCAAAGATCTGAATAACCTGAAAGCAGAGGGGACAGAGTCTGGGTCACTAGCCAGTGATCAGGAAGGCACCAGGAAGGAACCAGGCGATGCTGCATCGATCTCAGGTGAAAAAGATGAGCTTGTCTCTTCAGCCACGAGGTCCAGGAGGCATCGACGATGACCAGGCGCTGGATTCGAGCTGTCCCACAATGGATCTAGTTGACTGCGGTGTTGGTATCCAGATTAGACCCAACAAGCCTTGGCAGCTGCAACCCACGCAGGATGTCGAGGTGGGCTCTGTTGCAGAGCAGCAAGGTCTGTGGTGCTTCTCCTTTGGAGGAAAGCTGAAGTAAGCCTGGAGCAACCAGGAAAGCAGTTTAGATTTGAAAGAAAGTCTTCGGAGGGCTAACTAGCCAACGGGCTAGCAACTGGGAAGACGTGTCAAGCTGAAATGCAAGAGCAGGCCCCACGCAGCACTCGTGGAGTGTGGAGGGCTGAGCTTTGGTGCAAATGGCGCTTGGGTCTGGGGCTTCTCTTACCAGAATGCACAATTGCAAGGGTACCTCAGAAGCTGAGCTGTTAGCAAAATGCAGGATGTCCAGGGTGTCTTGTCCCACATCTCTCGTATTTGCCACGGGTCTCAGCGTTGCTGTGGATGTGGGTTAGAGTCAGAGAAGTCTGGAAGTCTAGTTTCTGTGTTGCTGAGTCTTCGGATTCCGGCGGGAGCATCAACAAAGCAGACCAGCAAGTTACTGGTGGTGCCTGTTTGCTCAGGGTGGTCACTCCTTGACCACAAGGGAGATTTCTTCCATCTTCTAGTCAGAATACAATGTCGAAGGTCCAAGAGTTCTGTATCAAAGTTTCAATCCAGGATAATCTAAAGTCCTGGGGACACAGCTCCTATACTTATACTAAACTAAGGGGCTGGATTACCTGCTAGGTCCCTCCTATGGGTGGACCTGGGAAGGAGGTGGTTACCCCCCTTTCCCTTTGTCCAGTTTCACACCAGAGCGGGCAGGAGTGCCCCAGCAACTGGTTTGAACCGGGCTATGCATGGAGCACCTTGTGTGCCCCAGGCAGTGTCTCAAAAAGCATCTGCTGATGCAGCCCTGCACGTCCCAATACACATCTGCCTGTCTGGGGAGGTGCTGGCACCTTCCTGGACAGGAAACCTATTGTCCAGGCCTCCCCTGCCGGAGTTTCCTCCAGCAGCAGGAGGTCAGACGTGTGTCTGTGGCAGCAGCATCCATTTTGTGATGCTGGGGCTCTGTTTAACTTTACCCGGGTAAAGCAGTAACTACATGTCTTTTCCCTCTAAAAGGGTGGAATGCTACCCCCGCCACCAGGACTGATGGGGGGTAGTATTCCAAAGTGTTTGACACCTTACACGACATGTTTTGATAAAGCCAAACCAAAGTTAGCATTAATTGCGAGGATTAAAATACACTTAAGAGTATATGGTATGGCTATATCATAGAACAGCTATAAGGAGATGGTTCCGAAAGCTGAAGAGGGGCTCAGCTCATGCTAGGGCACCCTCTAACATGAAACCAAGCACTCTGCCTCCAGGATTGTCGAAGCCTATCATAGGAGTGACTTATAGGTGCATATGTGTCTATATATAAGGTAGATATAGGTATACTATATCTAAGTAAGGGGTGTTTACACCACCTTACCCAAGCTGAGGGATCAGCCTGTGGTGTCAGTTTGGAGGGCCAGCCAGTGGTGGCATAATACATGCTGCAGCCCCTGGTAGGCCTTGGATGCACCTATGCCCTGGGTACCTATGGTACACTATACAGGTACTCACAGAAGTGACCCAATACCCAATCTGGTATGTACCTAAAGTATATGGTATCAATTTAGAGAGAGAACAGCTGGTCTGTGGGTCTGATTAGCAGGCTCACAGCCACACTAAAGACGAAAAACCAGAAAATCACAGCAAAAAGTGGGGGTGACCATAGGAAGCAGACCCTACTCTCCTACAGGACTGAGACCCATAAAGTCCTCCCTCCTGTAAGGGTCAGAGACTTGAACCATGTATATGGGACCATAAACCTTGATACGATCCGACATGTATGGCAAGCCCAATTCTGCATGGCAGACATATGAAGATGTGCTAGATGGTACGGACAAGATGTATCTCAAAAACATGTTTTCTACTGTTTGCAGTGGGAGGGGATTAACTAGGCCCCATATCCCTGCTCCATACATTGCTGTGGAGATACACTTAGTTTTATATATCTTAATGAGCTTCACAGGGGGTCTCATACCCAGTTTTCTTGAGAAATGGACCAAGGCAGTAGTGGTTCTGGTAAAAGCAAGTTTTTTTACTGCAACTGCTTGAGTCCATACATCTTTTTCATCAAAAAGTATACCAAGTACGAGAATCTCCTTGTGGGCTCAATCTTTTGTCCGTCCACAAACATATCCTTGCACCTTTGACTACCACGCCCACACCTCATAACAAAGGTCTTGGAAATGTTTACCCTAAGACCAAGGTCTTTCATAAAATTAGAAAAATTGTCAAGCGCCCTCTGTAGGCCAACCTGTGTTCGGGACATTAAAATCGCATCATCTGTGTAAAGAAGAGCCGGTATAGGACGTCCGGCTATCTTGGGAAAATCGTAGCTATTCTTGATTAATGCTTGTTCCAGACCGTTGATGTAAAGGTTAAAAAGCAAGGGGGCAAGAACGCAGCCTTGTCTGACCCCCTTTTAATGGGGAAAGAGGCAGTAAGTTCCCCCCTCAGACTGAATCTAATTCTGCCTTGAGCGTTATTATGTAGGCGTCTGAGAAAGATAATTATTGAAGCATCCACTCCCATCACTGTCAGAATCTCCCAAAGTTTCTCATTTTGCACCGAATCAAATTCAGCAGTGAGGTCTACAAAAGCTAAAAACAACCTGCCCCCCTTCGCCCGTTTATACTTCCCTATTAGAATGGCTAGATTCAAACTCTACTCAATAGTTCCTAGACCCTCCCAAAATCCATATTCGATGTCGGACAAAACTTTACTTTCCTCTTGCCAGGTCTGTAGTCGCTCTAAAATTATTCGACCCACAATTTTGGCAATGGGAGTCCAGAAGAGAAATGGGCCTGTAACAACCCGGGTCCTGGAGATTTCCTTTTTTGAAAATGGGTACGATCACCGGTTCAGTCCACGTAACCAACAAAGGAGCAGAGCAGCAGGCGTTAATTACTCGGGTGACAATAGGGCCCCATAAAGCCAGATTAGTTTTGAATAGATCGACCGGGACCCCATCTGGGCCAGGTGCTTTACCGCCAAGACTACCATTGATTGCTCGGTTTCCTTCGTCCAGGGAGAACTCAAGGTTACAGTGTTGCCTATTGAAATCTAATAAACATTGCTCTGTAACAGCTTCAACATTATCGTCAGATTCATATACCTTAGTGAAATAATCCACCCAAAGGTCCTCGCTAATAGCGATTTCCATGGACTGGCCATCTCTTGGATTCAGATAGGGTGCTTTGACGGCTTTCCAGAAAG
Source organism: Lissotriton helveticus (assembly GCF_964261635.1). Classification (NCBI taxonomy): domain Eukaryota; kingdom Metazoa; phylum Chordata; class Amphibia; order Caudata; family Salamandridae; genus Lissotriton; species Lissotriton helveticus. The sequence goes on along the minus strand of NC_136064.1, from coordinate 102,293,892 downwards.
CAGAGCTGTCTCCCAGTACTGAGGCCTTATGCAAGGCTTCCCAAGCCTCATTACGTAGGTCATTTTTTCTCTTCTTAAGGGCTAACCTATAATCAGCTCTTGTCTGTCTAATGGCAGTAGCATTTCTAGGGGACTCATGTAGTGCCTTTTTTAGGTTTTTATATGCTTGAGTGCAATGAGTGTCAAACCAACCCTGGGTAACATCCACACAAGGCTCACCGGCTGTTATGATGGTTTTACAGTCCATGCAGAAGGAAGCAAAATGCTTTATTTCTGGTGACACTTCACTCCATCGTCTCTCTACTTCAGCTGGAACTTTGTGACCAGAAGTAGGTGCTCATGATCCCTCTTCTTGTTTTTCTCTGTGCAGTTTTAATTGCTTCTTTTGGTATATTTTCAAGTGGTCCAGCATGCACCATGTACCTCATGAATATTTTATTGCTGTGCCTTGAGATAATGTCTCCTCACGTATGCTGCACTTCACCAATTTAGTTGTGGTCTTTGATTCACCAGATGAAATAGTATGAAAATCCCAAGCTATGCTTTGTTTCTTCATTGGTGTTCATGTGCAGCTGAGTCCTCCTGATCTTCAACAACTTCAACCAGCTGTAGGTCTTCCTCTGGTTCTTCTGATGACATTTTATTTTTGTAGAAATAGCTAAAAATGTTAAAAACCAGCACAATTTTCAAAATCAGTTGAGGCAGCTCCTATAACTAACTAAACAGTACCTGGAATGTTCAAGAAGGGAGACATGGGTGTGTACTTCCTTTCATAAAAGAAACTGTGAAAACCAATTACATTTCTTTATTTGGTAGTCATGTGCTGTTCATAAGTACCAATGCAGAAAGTTAAATTATGAAACTGTCAAATGTGCTCTGAAAGTAAAGTTAAACCAATATGCTACTAAACAGCTAGACTCAAACTTTATGTAAAATATGTCTATATATATGTTTTACACTTTGTCATTTGTATTCATGATTACTGATGTAATCGCGAACTCCAGTGTCGCTGTGAACAAGGATAATGCATTTTTGATGTAGTTTTTTTGACAAATGAATACAAAGGGAAATTTAAATTAGTATCTTCCTAAACAGCTACACCAAAACTTTATGAAAAATATGTCTATATGTGTGTTTTACACTTTGTCAAAAACACGCGGTATTTGCGATGTGTCCTTGTCGATCACATCATTGCGAAAATGAAAAATAGCTTGAAATAAGATGATTAATGTCTTTTTTAAATAAATAAATGACAAATACAACAATAAGGGATGCACCCTGCAGACGTAATGTTCAATATCTAATTATAGAAAAAAAATACAGGCAAGCTATGGTTATGAAATAGAATTACAACCAAAAATTTGGCAATTCACTGAAAAAAACAAAGGTTACAGGGACGTTATAGTTAGGAGTTAGCATTTAAAAAACCTTAGAAATTCACTAAAAAAAACAAAGGTTACAGGGACGCTATAGTTAGGCTGACATTTCACTAGTACAAAAACAGGGAAATTCAGCAGTTATAGTTACCTGAGTTAACTATAACACACGCCCTGCAATGCACTGCTCAAGACCTCATATATTAAATCACTCATGTCATGGTCAGTGCCATCTGAAATGACATAACTGATGACATATGAAATGACATCACTGATGACATTATCCAGTAATTGTGAGTGTTTTCTAAAAGGTACTGAATATTAAACATATATAGTAAGGTAACTCGCTATGGTGGAAGTGCCTGTACAGGTGAGTGAGTGGGTGTGTAAGTGGTGTATAGAAGAGTGACTGGGTATATAGGAGACTGTATACATGAGATAGTGGGTGTGTGAGTTTTTGTATAGGTAAGCAAGTGTGTGAAATGAAATGAAATGAAATGAAATGAAATGAAATGAAAAAGAAACTTATAAAGCGCTCTGTGGCCAAGCGGCTTCCTGGCGCTGAGGAACACATCGTTATCTGCCTAACATGTGCGGGAAGAGTTTAGTCCGGGAAAGCCTGAAGAAAGAAAAAAGTTTTGAGGGCTTTCCGGAAATGAGAAAAAATGGGAATGGAGCGGATAGAGAGAGGAAAAGAGTTCCAGATCTGCGGAGCACGCACAGAGAAGCGGGTGCCCCCTGTGCGGGACTTACGGTAGCGGGGAACGTGGAGGAGAGAAAGGGAGGAGGAACGGAGGGTGCGGGGAGGGGCGTGAGAGGAGATCAAAGAGTTGATAAAGAAAGGAGCAGACCGAGCCTGCGCCCGAAAGGGTGTGTGTCAGTGTGTGTGAGAAGTTGGCCTGATGTGCAGTGCTCACTATTCTAGTGATCACTATGTATCAGTCCAAACAACCCTTATTGATGATTGGTTGTAAGTCAACCTTATAGACCAGCTATCCTAGTAGCATGGATACGAGCAGTCTAAGGCTAAGACTCTAGAGGGCGTGTTAAGCCAGCTGTTTTACCATCACATTACCCCTTGAACACCCAGTGAAAGGACACCACACAAGTGTTATGAAAATAAACAGTGTATTTATTAGAATCACAACAACCCTGTACTCTTTATGAGGACAGGGTGCTAAGCACACAACAAAACTCTTACGAAAATACTTAAGTTAGCACAGTATACACAAATGCCCGAGGGGCACGAAAAACCATATACTCTAAAAGTGGAATGCGAATTACTAGCAGGTAAGTAACGATTCTCAGAGGCTTTGGGATCGCTAGGACTGGACTACTGAACCTTTAGATTACTAGCAGGAGGCCTAGGGAACTCGGGTGCAGAGTGTGCACTCTCACGCGGGATGCGGGACAAAGTCTATGGAAGCTAGAATTCACAAAGTTAGTGTTCACGGGCGAACCCGACCTGGTAGGAAGAAAACGACAGTGGATCCTGACCCTTGAATAGTGAGGCTATGCTGGGACACCGAAGTGCCGAAGTTACCTAGCCCACGGGCTGCAGCTGCATAGGTCTGAAAAGACGTCGGGAATCCTCGTGCCGGACCAGGAGCCTGGAAGAAGGAAGTTGCTGGCAGGCGACCAGTGAAGAAAAGTTCGATGGATCCAAGCCTGGATCAGGGAAGAAGGAAACCTGAAAGCAGAGGGGACCAAGTTCTTGAATCACTAGCCAGTGATTAAGTGGGCACCAGGATGGCACCGGGCGAAGTCACCGCAGTCAGGTGAGTGGGCGCTGCTGGGCTCTGCAGTCTCTCGGACCAGGAGGCGTTGTCGGCGACCAGGATGGAGGTGCGAGCTGTCCCACGAAGGTTCTTGCTGTCGACGTCGCTGGACCCAGGATTGGGCAACAAGTCTTAGCAAATGCAAGGCCCACGCGGTGGACCTAAAATGGTGTCTTAGCCGGACCAGGAGGGTCCAGGGTACTTCTCCGATGGAGGGAAGCAAGGGCCAGTCTGGAGCAACCAGACCAGCAGCAGTGTTGTCGTCGGGCGTCGTTCGGAAGGCCACAAGCCAGCGGGCTAGTAGCCAAACAACGCGGTGAGCAGCAAAAAAACGCAGAAGGGCCCCACGCCGATCGTGGAGATGCTGGGGGGCTGCTCTTCGGTGCTGGAGCTGCTCAGGGTGGGGGCTTCTCGGACCCCAAAGCACTCACCAGGAAATTACTCGGTGGGCTTGCTGTGCAGAAGTCGTGCAGTCTTGGCGATGGTCGGTCCCTCGAGGTCTCGTCGCACCCACGGTTCTCAGCTGTGCTGTAGAGGTGGGTAGAGGTCAGAGGTGCCAGGGAAGCCGGGTCTCGTCGAGCTGGGCAGTCGGATTCCGGAGGAAGGACGTGCAGCAGACCGCAGTGTTCTTAGATGGTGCCTGCGGATGCAGGGTGACTACTCCTTAGCCACAAGGGAGAATCTTGAGGAAGAAATCGTGAAGTCCTTTCGTGGAAAGTGGTATCTTGATTCCAAAGATGATCTGATTTGGAAGGGGGCCAGTCTCTACCTTTATCTGGGAAAAGGGGGCTGGCACGCGACTAGGTCCTGCCCTATGGGTGGGACCAGGAGGGGGGTGGTTACACCCACTTCCTTGGCGGGCTTTTCCCCAGCACAGGGTCTGGAGTGTCCCTGGAACTGGTTCAAGCCAGCCTATGCACAGTGAGCACCGGGGTGCCACGTGCAGTCACCTTCCTCTGTAGCCCTGCCTACCTACAATACACAAAACCCTGTCTGGGACGGTGCTGGCACCGCCCCTGGCAGGAAACCCTTTGTCCTTATCTCCTGCTCTGGGAGGACTCCCAGCAGCAGGAGGGCAGACTTGTGTCTCGGTGGCAGCATCCATTTTGTGGAGCTGAGGCTCTGTTTGACTTTAACCGGGGTTAGGGGTTACATACATGTCGTGTCCCTCTAGGAGGGTGGAATGCTAACCCCGTCGCCAGAATTGGCGAGGGGTTAGTATTCCAATTCGTATGACACCTTACTCGACATGTTTTGATAAAGCGATACCAGAGTTGGCATTTAACCGCGAGGATTATAATGCACTTAAGAGTATATGGTATGCGATATCATGGAAACGGCTAAGGGATAGATCCCGAAAGCCGCAGACAGGCTCAGCTCATGCCAGAGCACCATCTCCCACGATTCCAAGCACTCTGCCTTCAGGATTGTTAAGGCCTGCCATAGGAGTGACTGATAGGAGATCTGTGTGTCCATTTTAGGGTTAGATATAGGTATACTATATCTACAGCAAAGGGTGAGTACACCACCTTGCCCCAGCTGTCGTGCAGCCAGTTGTGTCAGTTTAGTTAGTCAATCCAGGGGTGGCACAATACATGCTTCAGCCCCTGGGAGACTTCTGGGTGCACCTCAGCCCTGGGTACAGGGACTTGGAGAGGGCCCAGTGCCAATTCAGTACCTGAGTACAATTTGGATGGAGAGAACAGCTAGGCTGTGGGTCTGATTAGCAGGCCCACAGCCAGGGAAAGTTGTAAACCAGTGCAGCAAAAAGCAAAAATCTGGGTGATCATAGGATTGCAGACCCTACTCTCCTACATGACCCCCCCCCCCAAACTTTGGGACAATAAACTAACCTTGACCAGGTGAGTCTTCTTGCTCTAAGTGGAAATACCTGGAGAGCCCATCAGCATTGCTGTGATCAGTACCAGGTCTATGCTCCACTGTAAAATCCATCCCCTGTAGGGAAATGGACCACCTAAGCAGTTTGGGGTTTTCACCCTTCATCTGATTTAGCCACAAGAGGGGCTTATGGTCTGTCTGAATGGTGAAGTGAGTGCCAAACAAGTAGGCCCTCAGCTTCTTCAGGGCCCAGACCACAGCAAAGGCCTCCCTCTCAATAGCTGACCAATTTTTCTCTCTGGGTGTCAACCTTCTACTAATGAAAGCAATAGGCTGATCATTACCATCAAAATTCAGTTGAGACAGAACAGCCCCCACACCCAACTCAGAAGCATCTGTTTGGACAATGAATGGCTTGGAGTAATCTGGACTCTTTAGGATAGGTGCTGTGCACATGGCCTGCTTTAGGTCATTAAATGCTTTCTGACAGCTTGCTGTCCACTGAACTTTCTTTGGCATCTTTTTGCTTGTCAGGTCATTAAGAGGGGTCACTATGGACCCATAATTTCTGACAAACTTCCTGTAGTACCCAGTCAGGCCCAAGAAAGCTCGAACTTGAGTCTGGGTGATTGGAGGAGTCCAGTCCTTGATGGCCTGTATCTTACTCTCTAGTGGCTGAACCTGGCCTCCACCTACAAGGTGGCCCAGGTATACAACCTGTGTCTGCCCTATCTGGCACTTTGTGGCCTTGATAGTGAGGCCTGCCTTTTGCAGAGCCTCTAACACTTTCCTCAGGTGGACCAGGTGATCCTCCCAGGTGGAGCTAAAGACAGCAATATCATCAAGATAAGCTGCACAGAAGTCATCCAGCCCAGTGAGGACTTGATTCACCAACCTTTGGAAGGTGGCAGGTGCATTTTTCAAACCAAAGGGCATTACCACAAACTGATAATGCCCACCAGGGGTAGAAAATGCTGTCTTGGGTTTGGCCTCCTCAGCTAACCTGATTTGCCAATACCCAGCTGTCAAATCAAATGTACTTAAGAATTTGGCAGAAGCCAATTTATCTATAAGTTCATCTGCTCTTGGAATTGGGTGGGCATCAGTCTTAGTGACTGCATTGAGGCCTCTGTAGTCTACGCAAAACCTCATCTCTCTCTTACCACCCTGGGTGTGAGGCTTTGGCCCTAGAACTACTGGGCTAGCCCAAGGGCTATCTGAGGGCTCAATGACTCCCAGCTCCAACATTTTCTGCACTTCAGTTTTGATGCAGTCTCTAACATGATCAGGCTGTCTGTAGATTTTACTCTTGACAGGCAGACTGTCTCCAGTGTCAACATCATGGGTACACCAATCAGTTTGGCTGGGTGTCAGAGAGAACATATGTCTGTAGGATTGCAGAACTTGCCTGCAATCCTGTTGCTGATGTTCAGTGAGGCTGCCACAAAAGACAACACCATCAACTGATCCATCATCAGGATTCTGAGTGAGCAGGTCTGGGAGAGGGTCACTCTCTTCCTCCTGTCCCTCATCTGTGGCCATGAGCAAGCTCATGTCCTTCCTGTCAACATATGCCTTGAGCCTGTTAACATGGAGCACTCTGAGAGGGCTCCTGGGAGTTCCAAGGTCCACCAAGTAGGTAACCTCTCCCTTTTGCTCAATGATGGTGTGGGGCCCAGACATTTGTCTTTCAGAGCCGCTGGGGCCACTGGCTCCAGCACCCACACCTTCTGTCCTGGCTGGTACACAGTCAGAACAGCCTTTTGGTCATGCCAAGCTTTTTGAAGTTCTTGGCTGGCCTCAAGGTTTTTAGATGCCTTTTTCATATACTCAGCCATCCTGGAGCGGAGACCAAGTACATAGTCCACTATGTTGGTTGCAGGCTTTTTGAGAGGTCTCTCCCATCCTTCCTTCACCAAACACAGGGGTCCTCTTACAGGATGCCCATACAGAAGCTCAAAAGGGCTGTAGCCAACCCCTTTCTGTGGGACCTCTCTGTAAGCAAACAAGAGGCAGGGGATCAGGACATCCCATCTTCTCCTAAGAGTTTCAGGTAGTCCATGAATCATCCCTTTCAGGGTCCTGTTGAATCTCTCAACAAGCCCATTGCATTGTGGGTGGTAGGGTGTGGTGAACTTGTAGTTCACACCACACTCCTTCCACATTGCAGTCAGATATCCTGACATGAAGTTTGTACCTCTGTCAGAAACGACCTCCTTTGGAAAACCCACTCTGGAGAACACTCCAACTAGGGCTCTTGCCACCACAGGTGCTGTGGTGGTCCTCAGGGGAATAGCTTCAGGATACCTGGTGGCATGATCCACCACCACCAGTATAAACTTGTGCCCTGATGCTGTCTGGGGTTCCATTGGACCAACAATGTCAATCCCCACCCTTTCAAAGGGAACCCCCACCACAGGTAGTGGTATAAGGGGGGCCTTTGTTGTGCCACCTGACTTACCACTGGCTTGGCAAGTGACACAGGAGCGACAAAACTCCTTGGTATTCTCATTCATATGGGGCCAGTGAAAGTGTGAGACAAGCCTGTCCCAAGTCTTTGTCTGACCTAAATGACCTGCAAGGGGAATCTCATGGGCCAAGGTGAGAAGGAAACCTCTCAGAGACAAGGGGATGACCAGCCTCCTGATTGCACCAGGCTTGGGGTCTCTTGACTCAGAGTACAGGAGTCCATCTTCCCAGTATACCCTGTGGGCACCTGTGGCATTCCCTGCAGCCTCAGCAGCAGCCTACTGTCTGAGGGGTTCAAGGGAAGGGCAGCTCAACTGTTCCTTCCCCAGGTCTGCTCTGGAGGGTCCCCCTGAGCCCAGAAACTCAACTTGTTCAAGTTCAAGCTCTTTAGGCTCAGTTTCCCTCAGCTCTCTCAGATCAGCCTCCTCAGAGACTTGATCCTCAACCTGGGGTAAGGGGGAAGGCAAAGCCTTAACCCTACTGCTCTTCTTCTTGGGAGGTGTCTGGTCCATAATTTCAGGATCCAGCACCTGTTCAGTGGGGCATCTTCTGGCCTGTGACCTAGTCACAGCAAGCACATGTGCTGGCAAGCCTAACATCTCCATGTGAGTCCTCTGCTCCACTTCTGACCATTGTGATGACTCCAAATCATTGCCCAACAAACATTCAACTGGGAGGTCTGAACTGACTACAACTTTCTTTTGTCCCTTCACTCCACCCCAGGAGAAAGCCACAATTGCCACACTATGACTAGTAGTGACATTGCTGGCATTGGTCACCAGGAAATCAGTACCTGGCATGATCTGTCCAGGGTCCACAAAGTTAGGTGTCACCATGGTGACACTGGCACAAGTGTGGCTATAGGCCTGAGCCATTTTGCCATTTATCAAAGGTGTCTGCCTGTATTTGCCCAAAGTATTGGGACTTATCTCAGGGGACATATCCATATCCCCTGTACAGACAAGGACAGCCTGAGTGAGTGTGCCAACTAAGTTGTCAGACCCCTCAGTACCCAAGGTTAACCCAACTAATGCCTTGGGAGGTACACTACCACTACTGACTGTACTAGGGGGTGCAGTTGCCTTAGGGGCTGTAGTGGCAGGAGTTTGTCCTCCTCTTTTGGTGCACTCACTAAACCAGTGAGATTTACTTTTGCAGTACTGGCACCACCTTTTTGACTGGCCTTCTTGAGTCTTCTTCTTCTGGGAAGCCTGACCCCCACCCTCTTTGGTTTGTTGGGGACCTGGTGAAGACTTCTGGTCATTTTGCTCATTCTTAACATTACCCTTCTGGTCTGCTTTCTTCTGACCACCCTGGTTCTGGTTCTGGTTCTGCTTGATCCTTGTCCTGACCCATTTGTCTGCCTTCTTTCCCAATTCTTCGGGAGAGGTCAGATCTGAATCAATAAGGTGCTGGTGCTGCAACTGGTTCTGACAATTGTTTAAAATGTGTTCTCTCATCATTAGATTATACAATCCTGTGTAATCTGTAACCTTGCTACCCAGTAACCAGCCCTCCAAAGCCTTAGTGGCACAATCCACAAAGTCAGACCAGTCCTGAGACTGAGTTTTCTGGGTGTCTCTGAACAGCAACCTGTACTGCTCAGTGGTTAAACCAAACCCATCAACCAGTGTATTCTTCAGGACCTGGTAATTGTTAGCATCCTCCACTCTTGTAGTGAGGAGCTTATCTCTACCTTTACCATCAAAGGAGAGCCACAGTATAGCTGCCCACTGACTCTGGGGAATGCACTGCACAGTGCAGGCCCTCTCCAGAGCAGCCATCCATTTCTGGATATCATCCCCTTGCTTAAAGGGGGGCACTATCTTAGTCAGGTGTTTAGTATCTAAACCCTTCTCTCTATCTCTTGGGAGATTGCTGCCACCAGTGGGAGCTAGCCCACTCATCTGCTGCTCTCTAGCAAAGGCAAGCTTCTCTTTGGCCAGGGCAAGTTCTTCCCTTTCAATCCTCAGTTCAGCTTGTCTCATTCTAGCTTCATGCTCTATTCTCTGAGGGGAAGAAAATCTCCTCTGTGGAGGATTCCTTCTCCCCTGAGAAGAGGCATTAGAGTGCAGAGATCTATTGGAGTCCCTAGAAAGAGATCTATCTCTCCTAACTCCAAGGTTAGGCCCACTTCGGGTTAGTACTGGGGGTCCCCCAGATCCTAGCCCAAGTAAGTCTAAGTTGGCCTTCGTTAGCCTTCTGACTACCTCAAGACCTTTGTCTACCTCATCCCCAGAGAGTTCCTCTTGATCCTCCTCCTCAACTGCATTAGCAATGTTGGGGAGATCTGGATCCTCAGAGGTTCCCTCTAAGGCTGGCATGTTCTCATGTAACTGAGAAAGCTTTCTGGCATCATATGTCTCTAAGAGACCTATCAGAAAGGGAGTGGTGGGGTTAGACCCCTGCTTCAGTTTCCTGGAGACACAGATTTGTCTCATCTCCTGGAAACTGAGAGCTGCATATCTTGAAGTGACCTGTGGAGGGTCAACACTGACCAGGGGAGTCTCAGTGGACTCTCCATGGTTAGACATGCTTTTCTAGTGAGGTGTAAGTGGTGCACTTACCTACACTATATGTTTGCCTACTGATCCCTTGCTAGAGTTGTAGTTTAGGGTGTGCTAGGCCCTAGGAGCTACAACAGCTGGTTCAGTAGAACTCAGAGTATTCTAAGCTAAGTTATATGTACCTTTAGTACTTATGTGATCTTTCACAAGATATTCTTAGGGCATGTGTGGTAAAACAACAGCAAGCTCAAATCCCACCCGCTGCCACCAATGTGAGAAGTTGGCCTGATATGCAGTGCTCACTATTCTAGTGATCACTATGTATCAGTCCAAACAACCCTTATTGATGATTGGTTGTAAGTCAACCTTATAGACCAGCTATCCTAGTAGCATGGATACGAGCAGTCTAAGGCTAAGACTCTAGAGGGCGTGTTAAGCCAGCTGTTTTACCATCACATTACCCCTTGAACACCCAGTGAAAGGACACCACACAAGTGTTATGAAAATAAACAATGTATTTATTAGAATCACAACAACCCTGTACTCTTTATGAGGACAGGGTGCTAAGCACACAACAAAACTCTTACGAAAATACTTAAGTTAGCACGTTATACACAAATGCCCGAGGGGCACGAAAAACCATATACTCTAAAAGTGGAATGCGAATTACTAGCAGGTAAGTAACGATTCTCAGAGGCTTTGGGATCGCTAGGACTGGACTACTGAACCTTTAGATTACTAGCAGGAGGCCTAGGGAACTCGGGTGCAGAGTGTGCACTCTCACGCGGGATGCGGGACAAAGTCTATGGAAGCTAGAATTCACAAAGTTAGTGTTCACGGGCGAACCCGACCTGGTAGGGAGAAAACGACAGTGGATCCTGACCCTTGAATAGTGAGGCTATGCTGGGACACCGAAGTGCCGAAGTTACCTAGCCCAGGGGCTGCAGCTGCATAGGTCTGAAAAGACGTCGGGAATCCTCGTGCCGGACCAGGAGCCTGGAAGAAGGAAGTTGCTGGCAGGCGACCAGTGAAGAAAAGTTCGATGGATCCAAGCCTGGATCAGGGAAGAAGGAAACCTGAAAGCAGAGGGGACCAAGTTCTTGAATCACTAGCCAGTGATTAAGTGGGCACCAGGATGGCACCGGGCGAAGTCACCGCAGTCAGGTGAGTGGGCGCTGCTGGGCTCTGCAGTCTCTCGGACCAGGAGGCGTTGTCGGCGACCAGGATGGAGGTGCGAGCTGTCCCACGAAGGTTCTTGCTGTCGACGTCGCTGGACCCAGGATTGGGCAACAAGTCTTAGCAAATGCAAGGCCCACGCGGTGGACCTAAAATGGCGTCTTAGCCGGACCAGGAGGGTCCAGGGTACTTCTCCGATGGAGGGAAGCAAGGGCCAGTCTGGAGCAACCAGACCAGCAGCAGTGTTGTCGTCGGGCGTCGTTCGGAAGGCCACAAGCCAGCGGGCTAGTAGCCAAACAACGCGGTGAGCAGCAAAAAAACGCAGAAGGGCCCCACGCCGATCGTGGAGATGCTGGGGGGCTGCTCTTCGGTGCTGGAGCTGCTCAGGGTGGGGGCTTCTCGGACCCCAAAGCACTCACCAGGAAATTACTCGGTGGGCTTGCTGTGCAGAAGTCGTGCAGTCTTGGCGATGGTCGGTCCCTCGAGGTCTCGTCGCACCCACGGTTCTCAGCTGTGCTGTAGAGGTGGGTAGAGGTCAGAGGTGCCAGGGAAGCTGGGTCTCGTCGAGCTGGGCAGTCGGATTCCGGAGGAAGGACGTGCAGCAGACCGCAGTGTTCTTAGATGGTGCCTGCGGATGCAGGGTGACTACTCCTTAGCCACAAGGGAGAATCTTGAGGAAGAAATCGTGAAGTCCTTTCGTGGAAAGTGGTATCTTGATTCCAAAGATGATCTGATTTGGAAGGGGGCCAGTCTCTACCTTTATCTGGGAAAAGGGGGCTGGCACGCGACTAGGTCCTGCCCTATGGGTGGGACCAGGAGGGGGGTGGTTACACCCACTTCCTTGGCGGGCTTTTCCCCAGCACAGGGTCTGGAGTGTCCCTGGAACTGGTTCAAGCCAGCCTATGCACAGTGAGCACCGGGGTGCCACGTGCAGTCACCTTCCTCTGTAGCCCTGCCTACCTACAATACACAAAACCCTGTCTGGGACGGTGCTGGCACCGCCCCTGGCAGGAAACCCTTTGTCCTTATCTCCTGCTCTGGGAGGACTCCCAGCAGCAGGAGGGCAGACTTGTGTCTCGGTGGCAGCATCCATTTTGTGGAGCTGAGGCTCTGTTTGACTTTAACCGGGGTTAGGGGTTACATACATGTCGTGTCCCTCTAGAAGGGTGGAATGCTAACCCCGTCGCCAGAATTGGCGAGGGGTTAGTATTCCAATTCGTATGACACCTTACTCGACATGTTTTGATAAAGCGATACCAGAGTTGGCATTTAACCGCGAGGATTATAATGCACTTAAGAGTATATGGTATGCGATATCATGGAAACGGCTAAGGGATGGATCCCGAAAGCCGCAGACAGGCTCAGCTCATGCCAGAGCACCATCTCCCACGATTCCAAGCACTCTGCCTTCAGGATTGTTAAGGCCTGCCATAGGAGTGACTGATAGGAGATCTGTGTGTCCATTTTTAGGGTTAGATATAGGTATACTATATCTACAGCAAAGGGTGAGTACACCACCTTGCCCCAGCTGTCGTGCAGCCAGTTGTGTCAGTTTAGTTAGTCAATCCAGGGGTGGCATAATACATGCTTCAGCCCCTGGGAGACTTCTGGGTGCACCTCAGCCCTGGGTACAGGGACTCAGAGAGGGCCCAGTGCCAATTCAGTACCTGGGTACAATTTGGATAGAGAGAACAGCTAGGCTGTGGGTCTGATTAGCAGGCCCACAGCCAGGGAAAGTCGTAAACCAGTGCAGCAAAAAGCAAAAATCTGGGTGATCATAGGATTGCAGACCCTACTCTCCTACAGTGTGTGTCAGTGTGTGTATGAGTAAGTGAGTGGCTGCATGAGTATCTGCATAGTTGACTGAGTTGGTGTATCAGCGGTTGTAAATGGTGAATCAGAGGGTACATGAGTGGCTGAATGGGTGTTTGACCAAATACGGAAGTGTCTGCATGGGCAAGTGACCGAGTACATGAGTGGCTGCCTCGTGCATCAATCGGTATGTAAGTGGGTATATGGGCGAGTGAGTGGGTGTGAGAGAGGTTCTATGGGAAGGTATGTGGTTCTCTAAGTCACTGTATAGGTGAGTGAGTATATGTATTAGTATATGTATAAGTTTGAAGTGGCTGTGTGAGTAATTGTACAGTGAATAAGTGGCTGTGTGAGTGACTGTATAGTTGAGTTAATAGGTGTGTGAGTATGGTTAACTCATTTACTCTGTCAGTAGCTCTATGTGTGGGTGTTTAAGTCTGTCTGTGTCTCTATAACTGAATCTGTGATTGGGTTTTGGTAATTGAGTAGGTGCATCAGTGGCTTTATATGTGACTTTGAGGTTCCCTTAGAGGCTCGATGAGTGAGTTGATGTGTTACTGGCTGCATGGATGAGTGGCAAGATGTGCGAGTGTTTGTATGGGTTCTGTGAATGAGCTTGTTAGCAATTGTGTGGGAGTGGGTGCATGACATGTTTTATGGGGTTGTAAGTGGGTGTGTCAGTGTTTCTCTGGATGATGTCATCAGTGGTTTCATTTCAGATGTCATGAGTGATGTCATGAGTGATGTCATTTGAGATGTCATGAGTGATGCCACCAGTGATGTCATTGACCAATTCATGAGTGATGTAATATGTGCGGTCATAAGTAGTGCACCGCAGTTGAGCGAGTTATGGTTAGCAAAGAAAATCTAACTGTTGAATTTCTCTGGTTTTGTATGAGTGAAATTCCAGCCTAACTATAACGACCCTGTAACCTTTGTTTTTTTCAGTGAATTTCTAAGGCTTTTTTAATTCTATGGAATGGAATGGAATGGAATGGAATTGGATTTATAAAGCGCATGGCTGCCCTTGAGCGTCCCAGCGCTAAAACAGTTGATAACAGAGCAACTGAGGGAAAAGAGTTTTAGGGACCTTTGGGGAAAAGAAAAGTCTTAAGTGATTTTCTGAACTTAAGGTAAGAAGGTTCCTTCCGAAGGTCCCTGGGCAGGGCATTCCACTTTTTCGCTGCATTCAGCGAGAAGCGACGACCTCCCGTGCGGGCCTTCCTTACTCTGGGAGTGACGGCCAGGTTTTCTTCGTCAGATCGAAGGGCACGAGTGGCTTTGTAGGGGCAGACCAATCCCCTGAGGGCTGGAGGGCCGTTGCCTTGGAGGGACTTGTAGGCAATACATAGTGATTTGAAGGAGATTCGCTCCTGGATTGGAAGCCAGTGCAAGGCTCTAAGCGAGGGTTTAGCTGAGACCCATCTAGGGACTCCCATAAGGAGCCTTGCTGCGGCATTCTGGACCCGCTGTAAGGTGTTAATCGTGGCCAGGGTTGCCGCCAGGAGGAGGGCATTGCCATAATCCAGTCTGGCCAGGATTAGGCCCTGAATCAGAAGTTTTCTTGATTCGAAGGGGAGCAGAGGGAGGACCTTCCTTACGGCCCGCAGTGAACCGAAGCATCCTCCAGCCACCTTCTGCGCATGGGTCGTAAAGGTGAGTTGGGGTTCAAACCAAACCCCAAGACTCTTGACTTTCTCCTTTGGGGGTGGTGGGTCCCCCATACAGGGAGGCCAAAGGTCGGAGGACAGAGATGGAAGTGGGTGACCCATGACCATAATCTCGGTCTTTGCTCCATTGAGTCTAAGTTTGGAGGCAGTCATCCAGGAGAAGATGGCTGACAGGCAACTTGACAAATCAGATGGATGTCCCCTTTGTTGTGACAGCGAGACGATAAGTTGAGTATCGTCTGCATAACTAACAGATTTGATCCCGTAGGGGGCTACTGCCTCCTCTAACGGGGCCATATAGACATTGAACAGCGTGGGGCTCAGGGAGGAGCCCTGCGGCACCCCACACTGCAAGGGGACGGGTTTGGACATTGAGCCATTCTCCCAAATTCTAAACGATCTTTTTTCAAGGAAGGACTCCAGCCATCTAAGAGCCAACCCTGTAATGCCCACTTTGGCAAGACGCTGGACCAAGGTTGGGTGGTCGACGGTATCGAATGCAGCGCTTAGATCCAGGAGGATCAAGGCTGCAGATCCCCCTGAATCTAAGATGCATCTTGCTTCTTCCGTAGCCACTAGAAGGGCAGTGTCTGTACTCTGACCCGGGCGAAAACCAGTTTAGGAGTCGCTCAGAAGACCATACTTTTCCAAATAGTCTGAGAGCTGCCTATTCACCAACTTCTCAGCCACTTTGCCCATTCCTGGAAGCAAGGAAATTGGGCGGTAGTTGGCCATGTCCAAGGGATCTAAACCTGGTTTCTTAAGAAGTGTTTTAATTTTAGCTTGCTTCCAGCTAGGGGGGACAATGCCTGTGGTGAATGAGGTGTTTAGGAGCTCTGTGGCCTTAGGTGAGATCGTCCCCAAAATTTGTTTAAGGATGTGCATAGGGGCTGGGTCAGAAGGAGAGCCACTTTTTATGATTGTTAACGTGTTACTGAAGTCTTCCCTGGTGATAGTACTAAAGGTCTCGAGCTGGGGACTGGGAGAGACGGGGGTAGGAGCTTCTCTCGAGAGTGGGGTGGGCATTTGGGGAAGGCTATCTAGGATTTTTTTAATTTTGCTGTCAAAGAACTCCGCTAACTGGTCGCATCTTAGTTCGGGGTCCCTGTGTAAGGTTGTAGGGGCAGGGATTTTGAGCAGTTGATTGACAATTTTAAAGGTTTCCCTGGGGGAGTTAGATGATGATCTAATTTTCTCCTCAAAGAATTCTGCTTTAGATTTCAGCCGTGCAGCTTTATAGAGTCTAAGCGCGGCCTGGTAGGAGGTTTTACTAAGAGTTGACCAGTCTTTCCTCCACAACCTTTCTAATTTCTTACAGGTTTTTCTGAGGTCTCTCAATTCAGTTGTGAACCAGGGGGATTTAAAGGTACTGCTCTTTTTAGTTTTTAATTTAAGAGGGAGGACCGTATCCAGGGAGCTACTGAGCCAGTTATTAAAGTTTTCATCCGCCAGGAGTGGGTCAGGTTCTGTGCCCGGAATCGATTGTTCAAGGGCCCGAGTAAGATCTCCCACCGATAACCTCGGCCAGTCTCTCTGAAGTATACGAGGGCACATGGCCCGGTCTGTTTCAGGGAGGATTTCCCAAGAAAAAGGGACTATAACTATAATATCCCTGTAACCTTTGTTTTTTTCAGTGAATAAATATATATGTGTGTGTGTGGAGGGGGAGGAGTGTGTGCGCGCACACGTATAGGTCTAAAGTTTTTCAGATGTGCCCACTGCTTGCTCTGCCACCTGTCAGAGTTTATGCATCTCAAGGCTGCTTCCTTGATTCCACCTCATGCCTCTTTTATCCAAAACCCTACACTTTCTGTCTCTTTATCTTATGAATACCAAGATGGTGTAGTCTTGACTTTAACTCATGCCTCTTTCAGCCAGCATCCTACATTTCCTGTGTGTTTATCTCATGAATACCAGGCTGCCTAGTATTGATTCCACCTGTTGCCTCTCCCTTCCACTACTCTAGAATTCCTGTCTCTTCATCTCATGAATACCAAGGCTGCCTAGTCTTTATTCCACCTCATGCCTTTTCGCCATCTTCCAATTCCCGTCTCTTCATTTCCAAAAGTGCTTAAGTTAAGCCAGTGGTTCCTGGTGGGGGCCATCACCACGCATTTTTTGGGATTGGCACTTCTTTTTCCTTATTGGAAATTTCCAAAGAACAAGAGAAGGAAAATATATAAAGCAGAAAGAGGGAGGAAATAATGACAGAAAAACCTTAATTAAGGGAGAAAGCAGGAACCTGCAAGAGAGAGGTAAAGGAGCAGGGAGTATCTGGCAGCGGATTGGAGACATACATGGTGGATTCAAGATCATGTCGAAATTTATTTGGACAGTTTTGTGGGCTTCTGAGCAGCACTTTGAGTACTGGCACTCATTCGTTTACAAACTAAGGGGCATATTATCAAGGGCAGTATTGCCGCTTTAGCTGCACTTTTTGCCGCTTTAGCGGCAATATTTTTATCGCCCTATTTATTCCTGACGCCTCGCTTTGCATCTCTAATAAGATGCTAAGTGGGCGCACTGGGCGTACCCCTGACGGACTACCTTGTAAATTATCGCTAGATGTACATCGTGATATTTACAAGGAGGCCCACGCATTTTAGCAGACGTCTGCTAAAATGCTGACTTACCTATTCCTAACAATGGGAGTGGATTATGCTGACACGACCACAGGGTCATATCTGCAAGGTTATCGACGTTTTCCATGGAACATCACTAGAAAACCAGCAATGTTCCATGGAAAACACCGCCATCGCTGGAAAATTATCGCCATTGCGCTATGCGTTGTTAATACAGCGATAGCATGGCGATAATTGCCAGCGATAGCCGGCGATAAAAAAGTTATCGCTAAGAGCGGCCAGCGATAATTATTGCTGCCGCTTGATAATATGCCCCCTAAGCACTGCCAGAAGAATATCAAGGTAGCATAGTCACATCATGGCAACAGAACCCCCCGCCCCACAACATACCAACTAACCCGCAAATAACACACAAGACACAAGTGTTATGTTGGGAAAAACTTGCTGCAGGTTTATTACATACAACATTATGTAATCATGATGGATTATCTTACGGGTGATCCAAGGGCAGGTCGCATTCTCGCCACCTGCCCGCCTGATGAGCCAAGCAGCACCGTGGCGAACCACCTGTGTGCTGCCCCTTATGGTAATTCTTGCACTCACGCCCTTAGGGGACGGAGCGCAGTTAGGCAAGCCCCCGGTTGCACAGGCCCACAACCGCCCGAAGGACTACTGGGGCGCCGACATGGGTTCCCGGACCTCCCCTGAGGTCCAGGTCTTAGGCTCTGGCACCCCTATGTGCCTGCTGAGGTACAGTGCTGCACCTCTCTGCTTCCGGATCACCCTGTCACTCCGCCACAGCCCGGCCTGCGGCAACCGTCGCCGCCCGGGCCCCCCACCACCTAGCTTCCTATACTACCTGCAGCCTTTGCCCTGCAGTGCTTCCTGTAAGTCCAATAGAAACAGGTCCATGCCGACTGGAGAAAGGTCGACACCATCAGGTTCAAAATAACCTTTTATCTTGTCCTGGATCATTTCATGCCTGATGAAACCAATGCCCCTCTGTAAAGTGAATTTATGCATGTCGCTGTTTATTCTCCTCCTTGACTTCTCTATTGCTTCGCCTGATTTAGCGCCCTGCCATACCCTGCGTGGTACCAATTCGGACCACCATACTTCACAAGTTCCCAGCAGTCTGCAAACTTCTCCCAGGTCCACTTTTATTTTTTGCAAAAGCGCTGACCTTCCCAGGTTGGTGATGTCACTGCCCCCCAGGTGGATGACCAGATGATGGGGAGGTGCCCCCCTTGCAGCTAGAGAGTCTTTGAGCCTAGGCAAAAGGCCGTTCCCGCGCATGCCTGGGAAACCCAGCCACACGCTCTTCGTGTTGGAGAAACCGCGCATCCAGTTCCTGATCGCCGCCCATCGGCCTAACCTTGCGACGGTTGAATGCCCCAAAACCCACACTCTTGAACCTGTCAAAACAAAGGACACAATTCACTTTCTGTTCTTTTATTGACATATATGGTACAACACAGCAAACACTGCACACAAATATTTACTTAGATCATCACTGCAAACTTGTCATCGACCCGTACCTCATGGGCGGATGTAACGTTTATAACAAAGGGATTCCCAGCGCCCAACCTTTCGTATGCTTGGTGGTGGCATGCCAGCGCAGGAAGCCGCAGTGGCCGCCCCTATTCGAAAAGAATGGCTGGAGAACTTCTTTCCCTTATTCGCAAAACCAGCTCTGGAGAGACATGCCAACATAACTTTGTCCATTTGGTACCTGGTGAGCGGGCTTAGATCCGCATGCATGAGGAGGTAACCCGCCACTGTTGGTCGAAGAGCGAGGTAGGCACGGACCGCTGAGACTGGACAACCTATTTGGTCCCCTAGTGGAGCCAGCACAATGACAACCCCTTTCTTTGCCTGATCAGTCTTTGACTTCCTGAGCGTGATGGTCATGTTCGTGTCTATACTGTCCTCATCCGGGCCCAGGGCTTCCCCTGAACTGTCACTCTTGGATCGCGCTACCAGCTCGCTACTACGAAAAGCTCCAAAGAAGGCTAGGCAGAAAGCTGCCGCAAACAAAGAAGATTCGAACTGAGTGTGCCACGGCTTGCAACGCCACCAGCATGGACTGCAGAGTGCGAAAATCAATGGGGGCTCTATTGTCCGGTGTCCTTGGTTCGTCCCTTGCCCAACCCTTCAGGGCTGCCCTGATGACAAAGGACTGGGCTGGATCCCTCATGCCCTTCAACTTGGCATCATTGCTAACAGCGGCCAAATGGCCACAAACCCAAGAGTGAGATTTGCCCTGCTTCTTTGCCCAGACAATGAAAACCTGCACTCTGTCTTCAAGAGATACTCCCGCCAGGCCCATGCCTATCACTGCCTCGTGGAAATTTGCCAGGAGCCTACCATAACGCTTCCTAGTACCTGGCGCCAATGCTCTCTTCCCCATTGCTCTCAGTTCTTGCTCCACTCCAAGATGCGCCAGAGTGCCGGTGGGAAGGAGGTCATCTCTTTCCTCGCTTGCGGGCAGGCCGCCCGGAAACGGTCCCACTGGAAACGAGAAAGAGCATCAGCTGCAACGTTAATGACCCCAGGAATGTGTCGTGCCCTGAACTCAATGTTGCAGAGCAGGCTCCTTCTGGCTAGCTCCCTCAGCAGGCAGAGGACCAACGGGAAACTGGCTGTTTGTCCGTTGATAGCTTGGACGACCGCCATGATGTCCGACCAAAAGAGGACCTTTCTGTCAGACAGGGGCCCGGGCCAGAGGTGCAGAGCAATGACAATTGGAAAGAGCTCTAACACTGTGATGTTGGCCGTGATGCCTCGCTTGCGCCAGGCATTGGGCCATTCCTGCGCACACCATTGTTCGCCCAGAATTGCACCAAAGCCCTCCCTGCCTGAAGCATCAGTAAACATGCTGAGTTCTGGACTGTCAGCCCAAGGTGCCCTCCAGATGACCGTGCCATTGAAGTCATCCAAGAACTCCTCCCACATTTTCAAATCCTGCTTCAAGCCTGCTGACAAATTCACAAAGTGGTGGCGTTTGACCACTTTGGCTGTTGCCCTAGCTAATCGCCTAGCGAAAACACGGCCCGCAGGAATGACACGTGCCGCGAAATTGAGTTTGCCAAGGAGGCTCTGGATGATCCCTAGCGGTGCCTTGTCCCTCCCCAGCAGATCGCGGATGTCCCGTTGCAGGTCCTGCACCTTCCCGGCAGGGAGTCTTGACACCCCATTAACCGTGTCTAGCTCGATGCCCAGAATTGTGAGAACCTGTGCTGGGCCCTCGGTCTTGCCTGGAGCCAAAGGCACCCCCAGGTGTCTCGCCAGATCCATGAAGCATGAAAGCCCCTCGCTGCATTCCTCAGTACCTTCCCTCCCAATGAATAAGAAATCATCCAGGTAGTGGGTCACCGCCCTGACCTCATATTTCACCGAGAGTGACCACTGCAAGAAAGAGCTGAATGCCTCAAAGAAGGCGCATGAGACTGAACAGCCCATGGGCATGCACTTGTCAAAGAAATACTGGCCTCCCCACTTGAACCCCAGCAGGTGCTGGCTCTCAGGGTGAACGGGCAAAAGTCTGAATGCTGCCTCAATGTCAGCCTTCGCCAACCACGCCCCCCTCCCTGCTCTCCTGATGGTGTCTATGGCCACGTCTAGTGAACAGTAAAAAACAGAGCATGCCCCTTCCGCCAACCAAGAGTTGACAGAGTCCCCCTCTGGGAAGGATAGGTGATGGATGAGCCTGAATGCACCCTGCTCTTTTTTAGGGACCACTCCTAAGGGAGATACCACGAAATCCGGGAGGGGGGGGTGGAACGGGCCTGCCACCCTCCCCAGGGCCAATTCCTTTCGGATCTTCTCAGTCACTACTTCAGGGAGGTCCTTAGCTGATTTCAAATTTTCAGCATCCCTACTGACCCTTGGCCCCAGGCAAGGGATTTTGAAACCTTCTAAAAAACCTTCAGCCAATGTTGCCCTATCTTTCACATTGGGATATACCCTCAGGAGAGGCAGGAGGTTGGGAATCACAATTGGGGAAGGGCCTTTTGACTGGAGGGAACAGGCAGATGCAGTAGCCGCCATGTGAAGTTGAAACAAAGGGTCATGTGGAGGTGCAGGAGACGGGTCGGGTGGCAATGGAAACTGGGCTGCAAAGGAGATGTCGGGCTGTTACTTTTCTTGTCCCTGCTGGCCCCCAGCTGAGTCCCGCTTATCGCATGATGAGGCAGGATGGGCTCCGCTGCACTTGCTGCATGTGTGAGAGAATCTACATGCCTTGCCCCAAGTACAGTTCCCAGCATTGAACAACCTGCATGTTCCAAAGAAGCCTCTTTTGCCCCCCCCTGTTAGAGCCACCTCCTCCTCGCCCCCCCCGAAAGGACTGTTTGAACTGACCTTTATTATCTTGGCTCTTGCCCTTCCCTGCCTCCAATTTCTTATCACCGGAGCTGGCTTTCGCTGTGACTTCCGCCTTACCCTTGCCCATGTGCTGCATCCAGAGCCTAACCTCCATTTGACCCCAATCTAATTCGGGACACACAGCCATCTTTTTCCTGAATTTGCAGTCGTACCTGTATCATCCCATGCCCCTGCTCGTTTCCGCCTCATCTGTGATGACGCTTGCGTACTGAAAGAGGCCGTGCGCTTGCTCTGGAAAACGCTCTGTAATGACTGCGGCTAAGATAGAGAATGCCTGCCTCCAGGTCTTGATGGATTTCTCAGGCCAGGCCTGATAACGTACCTTCTTCTCCTCATCCTTAGCCCCCATCTTCCTGATGTCCACCCCTTCGGCCCCGAGCATGAGAAGGGAGAAAATATCAATAAACTCCCTACGCCAAATACCTTCCTTTGCCGCCTGGGGCACCTGCCAAGCTAAAGAGCATTTGCCTGAAAGCATGGGAGCCATGGACATATGTGGCACTGATGGCACGCCGGGTGATGATGTGCTTGAAACTGGGGTGGACGCTGCAGGTAGCGCGGGGGGTGCCTGGGCGGTGGGGGTAGGGGGAGGCAATGCTGCGGTGAGAAGCGCTAGCGCTACGCTTTGCTGCTCGGTAGGAGGGGGCCGGTAGGACTGCTAGCTGGAGAACCGCAGCGCTGCTTCTGCTGGTCCCTTCCTGTGAATGTTGGCTGGCCCACACTTGTGTAAAAGTTGCCTCTGCTGCGGCCAGAGGGGCAGGAGCTGGTGCCCCTATCCCGCCCCCAGAAACCATATTCTCGCCGCTTGCTGGCTGACCAGCTGCCTTTAGTCCTGCTCTAATCTCAGCCATAAAGTCTGTGAGGGTGTTGGTGAGCTTACCCAACTTGTCATGTGTAGTAAAGTTTGTAGGTGGGGTCACAGGTGCCCGGGGGGGGGAAGCCCTGACCACGGTGGGAGGGGATGCAGCTGCATGGACTACCACATTCCTGGCTGACTCTGTTGTGCGGCTTTTGGCTGGAGCCGGTTCCGCAGGAAAGTCTTTGCATGTGGGCCTCTTCAATCTCTTGGACCTCGTGGTCCCCGTGTCCTCTGTTCTCTCATGTTCCGCCGCTGGTGGCGACAAGACAACCCCGTAATCCCCGGAACTGTTGGCACCCATCCGCTCGCTGGCCCAAGCCACCCCTTTGGCCTTTATCAGGTCCATGAGTGCCTTAATTTGTGCATCGTGGGAACTTCCTGGTTGAGAATCGTCAACTTGGGACATCTGGGTGAAAAGCGGGGGGGGATCCCTGGCTATCCATTTCGTCACTTCAAGCTCGGATCCTGAAAAAGAAAGGCTCCGTGAGCGTGATACAGGGATAGCGATGTGTGGCCTGGGGCAAGGACTACCCCTCGCTGCTGACAGAAGCCACAGGCCTCCCCCCACAGCCAATGTGTATCACCCCTGCCCCTCCCTTCTCCTTCCGTCTTGAGCTAACCCCGTGAGCAGCGATACATACCTCTGAAAATGTATCTCACGAGAATGCTGTGCAGGTGCGTATGCGAATGATTCGGTACGACGAGGGTCTGAAAGGAAAAAGGATCCGTGAATACAACCTTGAGACCTGGTGTGCCACTGTGCAATCGGCCATGGCCTGCTGGATGCACCCTATACAAACAGTTTGACATGGTGGTTAACTGGGTGCCACCTGAGGGCCCTTTTACAAACAACAACCTTGGCCCAACTTCCCCAGCATTACCTGAACCTTGTTAAGCACTGTATGTCCCTGCACGCCCAGCACGTCGCCTCCTTCTAAACCTGAAACAGAGGAGACCATGAGCACACACAACCAATTTACATGCTATAATTTACATTGCATGTCCTATACAGACAGGCCCTTTCCACTCTGTAGGTTGGCGCCCCGCTCCCTTCATTGGATTCGCCCGCAGCTGCTGATTGCTTCCAATGCCTTGTCATATGCCGTAGCATGGGGGAAAAGCGGCGATCGTCCGCACACCTCGATGACATGCTCTCCTCATGAGAAATAAACTCTGTTCTTGTTTTCCTGCCTTCAGCGCCCGTCTCTTTATTTGGTAATTATTCAAGATGGGAACTAAGAGTCGCCCTGCACCAGCAGCCTGGGCATCCGGTGCGTTATGGGCTGACTTTTCTACACCGGTGGCCCCGGGTATCATGCTAAAGCACTAGCCGGGAGTGCCGTGTACAGGGCACCGACAAGATTGCCGAAGTGACGGAGAGAAGGGGGGGGCGCGCATGAGCTCCCTGTAGCCAGCATGTTGCCGCTGACAACTGACGAGTCTGGCCGGCACCGGCGCACCCCTCACCTCCTATACCCCAGCCATCAACCCGTGCAAAGCAACACCGTGAGCCCGGGATGAGAGGCCGCCACTCCCCCATACGCGATGCGGAGCCGGGGCCCTGGGGCTAGCAGAGTGCGGCCCGCTGCGGAGGAGAGGTCAGAGGGCAAAGCATGCTCCACCGCAGGACCCATCGTGAACCTGAGATGACCGCCCACACACGATGGCCGCCCAAAAAGCCAGCAACACGGACTCCTGGGCGCCCACAGCACGGAGCAGGACCCATGACTGTTGCATTTTTTTTTTTTGGGGGGGTGCTATGCATGGTGCGGCCAGCGCCCTACACCTCCTCCCCTAGAATGTGGTGCGGCAGCATGGAAGCGGGAGCATGGGGGGGCACAGCACATAAACCATCCCGAGGCACGAGGCCCGCGGCCCGCGGCAGCCCGCCAGCGCTCCCGAAGCTAAGTGACCGCTCCTCACGGATGCTAGGCCCGTGGCAGCTGCGCTGTCCCCCAACAACCAGCAATTGCGGCACTGTACACCGAGCTTTCACCGCGGGCAACATCACGGCATTAAGCAGTAGCGACATAGGCAACCATGGCAGCCACCATGATGGCATCCGCCATTTTGACGTTTCAGCGGTGCTGGCCACGAGGTGTAATGGGCCCGATGAACGATGGGCCTAACTAAGGGAGGGATTCGTGACTCGGTACTGCGCTACGGGAGGTTTTTACCACGTTGAAGTGGCAGCTATTTGACGAGTCGGGCGACCGAGAGCGACCTCCCTCCCTCCTCCTGGGGGGAGGAGGGGGGGCAATGCGTGCCTAGATGTGCACCCCACGAGGACGCAGGCCACGTCCGAGGTAACGGGCCGCGAAGAGCCGTTCCCAACCTTGCCAAGCCCCTAGCTGCCAGACAATGAGGCGCACAAAAAAAGGTGGGGGGGGGCGGCCTACCCCGCCCGCAACCACTGCCTCAGGGGACCCCTTGTGCGGACTCGGTGAAGTTTGGCACCCCCACACATCGGCTCACGCATGCACCCAGGTAGAAAGTAGAGGGGGCGTGGGTGCATTAATGGGGGGCGGGTGCCGGGGACCAACCACCCGACCCCCGCTGGAGGCAAAACCCCAAGGACGCAGGCCACTCCCGGGGAACGGGCCGCGAAAAGCCGTGCCCACCCCGAAGAGCCCCTTGCTGCCAGACAGTGAAGCTCACAAAAGGGGGGCCCCCAGCCTACCCCGCCCGCAACCACGGCCTACAAGGACCCCTTGTGCGGACTCTGTGAAGTTTGGCACCTCCACCTCCACAGCGGCCCGCTTTCTAAGCAGGCCGTCTAGCCCCGCTCAACCTCCTCAAAGAGGGAGTAGGCGGAGGGGGGGTACCGGCCAGCTAGGCCCTCACTCACCGGAAATCAATGTCCAAAAGAGTGTCCTGGTAGCGTCTAGAGGCGTCCGGGGCGGCAAAGAGGCATCTAAGATGGCGAGGGGAACTTAAATACCCCTCGCCCTGCCTACCGCCCCGGACGCACGTCACTAGCCCTGCCCCATTCCTGCCGGGATTCCTCCTGCCCCAGGAGGAGTGGGGGTCAAGCAAAGAAGGAGGGTGGGGGGAGGCCCTCTGTAACTACGGTGCCACCCTCCTGATGGCCACAGGGTGGCCTTGGGCAGTCGCATAGTTTTGACTCTACCATGTACCTCTTTCTTCAATCTTGCTACACTCCCTGTCTCTTGTTCTTATGAATATTAAGGCTGCCACCTTATTTCTCTTCTTTCCAACCCTCTAGATGTCCTGCCTCTTTTTCTCTTCCATACCAATGCTGCTTGGCATGCATTCCACCTCATGCCTCTTTCTTCCTGTTGGACTTGGCCCTTTTCACAAATTTTTTTTTTTGCTTTTTGCTTCCCCTAATTCAGGATGTCCCCCCTTTATAATGTAATTGTATAGGCCCTGTGAGGTTAAAATGCCCTGTGTATTATTAAAATCAATGCTAGGTGCAGGTGCCCTCTACCTTCAACATGGCTGCCATAGGCCCCTGTTACTGCAGTGTGGTCTTGTTAAGGCACATTCTAGTTGCCAGGAGCTGACAGGGACTCCAAACAATGTTGCCATTCCAGCCTGCCTTGCCTGCCCACAGTTAGAGTAGGGAAGCTCCTGGCACTTTCTAGAATAAGGGCGGAGCTGAGTTTTGCCGCCTTAGAGGGTGGTCACCTGACCTGGGCCTATATAAGCAAGGGAGGGAAAACTTTCCAGTCAGTTGGGGCATCACTGACCTGGGGAACCCACGCAGGAGTTTTAGGCGGGAGAGCCTAGTTGGGAACCTATGCTACTGAGAGTGACAGGATTTAGGTGCTGCCTCTTAAGCTGGGTGAGGTGTCCTAGACTAGCCCCCTGATCTGGCCCGGCGGTAGGAGAACCCAGGGACCATCTACAGTGACCTGCAGAGGAAGCCTGCCTGCAGCCCCCAACTCAACCCCCCCTTAAGAAACAAGAAACCAAGAAACTGATATTTACAAGGGCGCCAAAACCATCAAGCGCCAAGAAAAAGAAGACCTTCAAATTACCACAGGACTGCTGGGGAGTCAACCAGGTATTGGCCTGCGCTGTCCCGCCTAGCTCCCCTGGACTAAACTACCTGTCCTGCATAAACTGCTTAAACTGCCTGTTGGCTAAGCGCTATCTCTGCCTAGCGCTAGCCCCCTGAACTGCCTAATTTATCACAGCTTATTGAACTGCGGTGCCAGAAGAGCGCTGGACTGTCAGGGGTGCTGTGGCCTTCCTAGCGCTGTAATTGCCAAGCGCCGAAGCTGTCCCGCGCTGTGCCTCTCCCCTCACCGCTGCAGCCCGGAGTCCTGTGGGTGCTGGTCGTCCCCGTAGCGGACTGCCGCCTGAGTCCTCCACCGGACGTGTCCTCGTTGCGGCGGCCCCCGGAGCCAAGGGAGGGCCGCCGATGCGAAGAGGGGGCCGCCCTAGGCTCGTGAAGCCACCCTGCACCATCACCACGTGACGGGGGCGCCTTGTCATTGGATGCGCCCCCGCCTTCCTGGCCAGCGATTGGAGGGGAGGCTGAGACGCCCCCGCGGGCCGCGCTGCCATTGGCGGCCGCGGTCGCGCCTTCCCTCAGCCTCCCGTGATTGGTTCTGGAGCCAAGTAGGGCAGAGCGAGAGGCCCGGGACCAGCTCCGGAGCCGACGTGGGGGCTCCGAGGAGTGCACAAGCTCCCCCGGACCTGTGCGGGCCCGGCATACCGAGGAGGGGGCTCCGAGGAGAACCCGAGCCCCCTTACAGCACCCCAGAAAACCTCCGCAAGGGCTCTTGCTGAGGAGCCGAAGGAAAAAAAAGGTAGTCCCTCGGGGAAGGAGGGCGGGCCGCCGAGTGAGAGTGGGGCCTCTGGAGAACCAGAGGGAGGCCCCGGGATTGCCCCTCCCAGAGGGAGACTGTTGTTGGGGCCCCGTTGGCCCCCGTTGTGCCTGCGAGGCTTCTGGAGCTGGGCAGAAGGCCAGTGTTAACTGGAGCGCCCACGAATTAACCCCTGACTAGGGGAATAGTGAACACTGATGCAGAACTGCTTGTAGGAGATCGCCTGGGCCCCTGTTCTAATGATTGCATTGAGGTCCCCAGCCATGATTGGCTACCGTTAAATGACATGTTGATTCCGACTTCAGGCAACAGGTTCACTCCTGCTTAGAAACATGGTTCTGCTTGCCTGATGAAGGGTTAATTATCGCCTGTTGAAATGCGCATTCTTGCTGAATGAAATGTTTATCCAGGCCTAGGGAAATGTTTTACTCTTAGCCCTATGCAGGATTTAACCTGGTGAATGAAATGTGTCACCCCCGCTGTTCGTGGGGAGATGTTGTCCGGCCCTTTACACCAGTGTTCCACCTAGGCCGCTTAATGAGTTGGGTGTTCCCATTTAATGGCACGTTTATTTCTGATTCCACGAAATGCTCATCGACCCTAGGCCATGGTTATTTTTGCCTTGAAGAGATGCTCTGCAAAATGGTCTAATGAAGTGATTGCCTGCATATGGAGATAGGTGATCCTGATGAAATGGTTTTACTGCTGCATAGAATGAGTTATTGCAGCCGGGATTAATGCTTTGCTCTTGTTTAAGGTTATGCTGATTTCTGACGTAAGGAAACGTTTATTGTGGGGTGAAGGGCTCATTGCTTATTTAATGCCATGGTTTATGAGTACCTACAATTAACTAACGAAATGTCTACTTCTGCTAATTGAATGTTTTACCTTTAAGGGACAGGTGTAAGCTCCTGGCTAGTGCTGCATCCCCTGAATGCTAATTCCCTGTTCTACATTTAATGAAAGGTTTACTCCTACTTAGTGCCACATTTCCTGGAAGCCTAACGTTACCTGTTGGAATATTTACTGCTGTGTAGGGAAACGCTATTTTCTTTCCTGACAGGGTTATTGCGATATGCTGTGGTGATTAAAGAATCACACCCTTTACTCCTGCAGGCAAATGATTATTAAGAGGTGCTGCATTGATGATGAAATGGTCATGTTTACCTTATGGGGTGTTCCCTCTGATTGAGGACATGTTTTACTTTCTAATGACCTATTTACTCCTGATTAGGAAATGTTTGGGTCTTACCTAATGTGATGTTGCCTGACCTCTAATGTCTTGTGTATTCCTGAGTGCATATACAAAGGTTCATTCTTATGCGAGGAAGTGTTCACCTTTACCAGATGACCGGCTGATCCCCATCTAATGACCTGGTTCTATGACAGGGTTGGTTATCCCTGCCTAGTGCCATGATTGGTGTGGCCTGATGACGTGTTTATTCTGCATGAAATGTTCTACATTTAGAGAACTGTTCTATCCTCATTTAGTGCCCTGCTGATTCCTGCTGAAGGATATGTTTTAATCCTGCCAAGGAGTTTAAGTAAAGTTCACCCTGGTTGGGTGAGAGGTTAACTGCGTTACCTACTGAACAGGTTACTTACTTGATGACATGGTGATTTCTCCATACCTAATGAGATGTTTTGCTCCTGTTTAGTGAGATGCTGAATCCTTTCATGAAATGTTCATTGTTAACCAATAAAATGCTAATTTTCTAATGAAATGTCATGGTGACACGTTAAATTGGATATTAAACTGCCCCCTTTTCTCCCCTCCTGTGAAATGCTTTAATGACTAATAGATACTGTGATTTTCCACTCCTGAACCTTAATTGTATATAAAAGTTATTTGATTTTTAATCAAACACACTGGAGTGGCGTCAGTCATTGCGTGCCTTTCATGGTCTCAGTGGGTGTGTGCTGTGTAGTCACTTAACACATAAGCTTTCGGGTGCCTACCTGCTCGTGCCAGGCTACCCCCGGGGAACTGGGGACCCCAGTTCCTACACTTCCACCTTCCTACACTACCTGTCTATTTTATCTTGTGCTTGAAGATTCTTTTTCACCTTCTCTTTCTCATTTTATCACTGTTTTTCTCATTTACTTTTTCAACTATTATCTCTCTTGCTGTGGGTCAAAGCCTGAAGATAAAAAATACATTCCAGTCCCCAACGTGAGTGCTAGTGCACAGCAAAGGCAGCCACTGGCTCAAATCAAGCACCGACTGCACATAATTGCTAACGGACGCCTCTATGAATGACTCGAAAGCAGCCGGCTGGCTCGGCCCTGGATCCTCCCCTGAGATATATCATAGTCCAGAAATGCCAATATGTGTGTGTTTTTAAGAGCTCTTATTGGATTACGCCGCCGCTGCCGGAGAGATAACTGGGTTTAAATCCACAATCCATAAGTCCACAAATGGCCGGGGGTGGGCCAGTGAGGCGCGCAGGTGGGGGCTCACTAATTCTCTCGATAGGCTTAACTGGCGCAATCCGGGGACATCAGCATCGTGGGAGGACTGGAGCGTGTCTGAGGAACTGGAAGTGACACAGAGAAAGTACTTTGTGAAGGCAATGCAGAGTGAACAGTAGAAAGATATCTCCGCCTGGGCTGAACACTCCTCAGTGGTGCATGAGGCACTTTGGGGCGTCATGTGACGTGCACACATGGAGGCAGGGCACAAGTCATAAAAAAAGAAGGGGGGATGCTATCACCGGAAGTGACGTCACAACAGGAAGTGACGTCACGAAAGGTGCCGAGCTCCTCGTCCCAGAGAGGCCAAAGAGTGAAGTCCAGCTGTTTGGCAGGGGGGACAGCGTCTCCCTGGTTAAATAAGCGGGGGGACGCCGTCCACCCGCGTGGTACCCCGACTCGCGCCCTGCATGGAGGCCATCTTTGGAAGAGCCAATCACAAGCGCAGGAACAGAGCACGTGCTGATGTATTATCGGAGAAGGCAATGGCGTCCTATCAACAGCAGAGATACTTTATGTCGGGTTTGTGAAAGGACCTGCACTCTTGCATGCGACTCATTTTGTTTCAAAGCAGCGGGCTTAGAGCCCACCCATTGCTTACCATTTATTGGCTTCATTGTCATTTTAATTTGCTGGCTCCTGATTGGTCAATGCGTGCTGGCTTCACTATGACTTCACTTCCTGTGCGTGTGTTTTCCCTGTTCCAGGAGCATCGACCAGGTACTGCACCCTTTGTTTAGGATTGTCCTTCCGCTGCTACTGCCTTCGGTCTCTGCACATGTCTTCTATACTTGCAACACTTCATGAGAGTATATATTGTAACTGTAATTATAATTAGATTCATGTAGCTCTTACTACTCCTGACAAGGCGTTGAAGTGCGTTACGGCGAGAATAATGCTATTCCAGGACCCAAGGTTAATCAATCAATCAATCAATCATAGCATTTGTAAAGCGCACTACATACCCGTGAGGGTCTCAAGGCACTGGGGGGGGGGTTAATCTAGTAGTAATTGTTGATTATTGCAATTTGTCATGGGCTCTCGAGATAAAATTGCATGCATTTACTCCAGTTGCTTTGTGATATATTAATACCAGGTCGGTGTGATCGTCAGTGGGACCTCTGTGGTTTCAGAGAAATGGCTGATGAGATAGGGGGGCAGAGATTGGTTAATGTAGGGTTACAGGAATAGAGTTTTAAAGAGAGGAGCTGTGGTCTATGAAAAAAGGTATCAGCCAAATGCAGAATTACAGTCGGAAGGACTGAGGCGGGCAGGCAAGAGATCGAGAAGAGGTTTTACTCAGAAACTGAAGGCATGCAGTGGAGGGAAGAGAAGAAGAGGGTCACTCTGAAGAAACAAAGTGTGTTGATGTCAGTGTTTTCATGCATGGCTTTTAGAGTACCATCGGAGGAGGCTTTCTGAGATAGCAAGCAATCGGAGAATGATAGCTGTAGAAAAAACCATCATACATAGTGCTTCAAATCCGGGGCAGACAGCTTAAACACGTGACTCCGGGCCCGTTTCACAGAACTAACTTAAGACAAAATCCTAAACGTACTACTTTTGGTATTCACAGAAGGCATTTAGTAATAGTAAAGTTAGGATTTTGTCTTAAGTCTGTCTTAAATCTGTCATAAGTTTGTCTTAAGTTTGTCTTTAGTCTGTCTTAAGTCTGTCTTAATTTTGTCTTAAGTGTGTCTTAAGTCTGTCTTAAGTCTTTCTTAAGTCTCTCCTAAGTCTGTCCTAAGTCTGTCCTAAGTCTGTCTTAAGTCTGTCCTACTACTTTTGGTATTCACAGAAGGCATTTAGTTGTAGTAAAGTTAGGAGTTTGTCTTAAGTTTGTCGGGGAATACCTCCTTGATCGCCGATTCGGGCTTACACTGGCGCCGTCCGGTTGCGACTCTGTAACACGGACCCCGGCAGCCCTGTATTCGAGGCTTGCTGGACCGGGCCACACTGAGCATCGACTCGTACTTGGTCTGTAACGCACTGCCTCGGCAATTTGAGGTTTAGTGTTATAAGGCAATTATTTATTTTTGTCCTGATGATGGTTCCAATTATCCTTTAGGGGAACCGAAACGCCGTCGACTTGCTCATGCACCATATACAAACATATTTGATTGGTTAATTTGATGTAATGGTGCTAATTGATATTTTCTGTACAATGAATGTGTAAACAGAAAAACGTTGGTTTGCCTTTTAAACCTTTCCTATCCTTTCTCCAACTGTACTCACCCCGTAAGTGTTGGGCACAGGCTTGTGTACCTCACAGGGGCATTGTGGAAGGTATTCTTGTTGTATTTTGAATACTCGTTTATTAAGTAAACTTGA
The DNA here is from genome assembly GCF_964261635.1 of Lissotriton helveticus. Classification (NCBI taxonomy): domain Eukaryota; kingdom Metazoa; phylum Chordata; class Amphibia; order Caudata; family Salamandridae; genus Lissotriton; species Lissotriton helveticus. The sequence continues at coordinate 102,261,836 of NC_136064.1, read as the reverse complement.
ATGACCTCTGTCCGGCTGGACATGTCACTCTAAAATATAGATTGGATTCGCGTCTATGTTTATGGATACTGTATATTTTTTCCTTGCATGGGACCATTGTTGTTTTAGAAAATTGCTCCCCGAGGTCCCTAGCAGACTGATTTGGGGTCCCTTGTTGTTACAAAAAGTGGGAAACAAATGGCACTTCCCAGCACTCAGAGGGTTAACCAAAGCTGTCCTTGTTTCCGTTGGGGTGAATGAGGAAATCACAGGTGCACACATTCACATGCAGATCCCTGCATGTCATCATTGATGTCATAAATGATGTCATAGAACATGTCACAAGTGATGAAATATGTACGGTCATAAGCAGAGCATGGTGGGGTGCACGTTGTAGTTAGGTCTGCGAACTATAACTGGTGAATTTCTGTGTTTTCTTTTAGTTCAAAACATTATGTTGGCACTGACATATTCACCAAACTTTCACGTCACTTCCAGCTTTGGGTTTTTCCATGAATTTCTAGTTTTTTTAAAACCTAAAGTAATGTTTTATTAGCATACGTAAAGCAAACCACCGGCAAGCAGGTCATTGACCGTGCCTGGCAGGGGTTTGGTTGCACTACAAGCCCTTGCAGTTAAGCAGCTTCACGTCGTGCAGGCCTTTGGTTGTGGGTGGTGTGGAGGTGGATGCAGGGCCTGACCGGCGGCAGGGCCCCACAGTCAATCCCTGCAAGCACCCAACCCCCCACTGGAGGATGAGGTCAAACAGCCCCCCCAAGCCACCATTGGCCCGGGGACCCTATCTCCGGCATCAAAATATTTAATACTAGGGCAGAGGGATGCATGGTATTCTTCCCCGAGCCTTAAGAGGCCTTGGGGAACCATCCCACAGGGCCAAACATATTACCATTATGGGAGGGGAGCATTGGGCCCTCCTCTCCAGCCCAAATGGGCCCTGGGGATCCATGCCCCAGAGCCATACTTTAATTATTGGGGATGGGTGCCCGCCCCCCGTTCCCCCGCCTTTAGAGGCTCTAGAGACCCCGTCCCTCTTGGCTAAATACTTTTAAACCAGGGGAAGGCCAAAACCCAAATAGAGGAGAGGTGTGGCGCAGCAGCCAGAGTGGCTGACTCCGGAGCGTGGGGCTCACAGTTGGGCCCCCAGGGCCGGCCTCAGCTCCGTGTCATGGAACTCTGGGAAATAGCTCACTTAATCTCCCCGGCGGCCCCCAGTGCCGTTAAACCCTTTTAGGTAATTAGTTCACACTTTACAAAAAATGGACTTAATATTTAAGTGGGCCTGAAGATTCCATCCACTGTGGCCATATTCAATTATAGGGGAGGAGGGGATGTGGCCCCCTCCATGAGTCTCAATGGGACTCAGGACCCCACCCCTGGGGCCTAATACAACAAATAGGGGAAATGGGGCTTGGGGCCTGCCTTCCCTGGTCTTAAGAGGCCCCAGGGACCCCATCCATTGGGGCCTACGTTTGCTCCCACCCAGCAGGAGCATGTTTGAATCTCCCGCTGGCTGGGAGCAGGCATGGCTTCCCTGCCTGCACTGTTGCAGGCAGGGAAGGCAGGTTTGCTCTTGCCTGGTGGGAGATCTAACAATGCTCCCACCGAGTGGGAGCAAATATATGTTTCCCTGCCTGCAACAGTGTAGGCAGGGAAGGGACTGTATTACGGGGGTGGGCTGCCCGGGACAGAGTAATTGAGAAAGCCCTGGGGAAGGAGTCCCTGGGGCCTTTTAACCCCTTCGATGCTTGTGACGGAACCATTCCATCATCAGTCACGGTTGAGCTGTGCTGATGACGGAACGGTTCCGTCACGACCGCACCCTGTTCTGGAATGTCCAGCACAGGGGGGGAATCGGCGCCGCACGGAAGCGGTTAAGACTCAGAGATGGGGGCGTGTGCCGCTTCTTTTTTGTAACACTTGGCCCCACGGTGGGTTCTCTGGGCCCCTTACTCACGCCCCTCCCTAAAAATGTAAAAAAATGGCGGGATGACATCATGTTAGCTTTTTTGTTTTAGCATCAAGAATAGATTAAAAAAATATTTCAGGCCTGGGCAGGGGGGAGCCCTCTGGGCCCTCCACACAGGGCCTAGGGACGCAGGGTATCCCTACCCTGCCCCTTTATATTGTTTTTACTTTTAAACTTCAGGACAGGGGGCTAAGACTTCAAGTCCTGCGATGGCTGCTAGCAACATTTTTTTTCATGTTGCTTGCATTTAATCAGCGCACTCGCTCCTGCGTGAGTCAGACTCCCACAGGAGCAAATTGGCCCAAGCAGGGGACAAAGCTCCCTGTACTAATCCGAATGCTATATTTTTTTTTAATTGGGAACTGACCGGATTTACACCAAATCACAAAAAGCACACTTCCTGAACCAAGATCTGGCTTCCTATGAAATCTGGTGTAATTCCGTTCAGCAGGTTTTGCAGTAAAGTTGTAAAAAAACTATGAAAAATGCATGGGGGTTTTATGTTTTAGGGACCCCTCTTTTTAATTGGCCATCGCTTGACGGATCACCCCAAAACTTTCCAGGAAGGAGCTGAAGTTGATTAACTTTTTTTAACCTCTTGGACGCTCATGACGAGCTCAGCTCGTCATGAGCCACGACGCTCCGTTGATCATGACGAGCTGAGCTCGTCATGATCGCACCCATTAGATGGAACGCTCGCACGCTGGGCTGATTCCCCTGCTGTGCTGAACGTTCCATGGGAACGGGCACGGTCATGAGGAGCTCAGCTCGTCAAGAGCACCGGAGCACCGTGGCTCATGAGATGCTGACCTCGTCATGAGCATGGGGGCGCTGTAGGCACCCCCCCTAACCCCCCAGCACAGTCCCACCAGCGGAGAAGGGGTTAAAAAGTTTTGTGAAGATTCATCAAATGCTCCCAAAGTTATTAGCAAACCAAAAAGCGGTCTGTCAGTGGAAAAACCAGACCTAATTGTAACTACCTAGTGACAACTGCCACTGGGTTATTTATAAATATATATAGTAATATATATATATATAACATTGCCACGTTGCCACGGTAACCAACAGGTGAGCCAATTCAGCTAGGGGGAGGAGTGTCCGGACTTTTTACTTCAAGAAGGCACAGGAATGGGACTATTCAAGTGAAAGCGGTTCGCGTATGAGACACTGAAGGCGGCTCTAACGCTTGGCGCCTCTCTATCGTGCTTCTATTTTAAAACGCTCCCGTTTTTCCATTTCATTTGTTTTTGTTTTGTAACCCCTGTTTTTAGCTGGCAGTATCCAGGGCCCCCTTACCTGCATTATAATTGGCCTACACCGCATTTCGCGGGTCCGGTTCCCGGTTCCGGGTGGTGGGGTAAGAACGGCCGCCATCTTGGAGTGGTGTCAGCACGAGGAACACCAACACTGAGCGGTCTAGCGCTCCGGATGTCCAGAGGGACTCCTATTTAAGGCGAGCATCCGGGGAAAGCCTCTGATGAGACACTGAAGGTGGCTCTAACGCTTGGCGCCTCTCTATCGCGCTTCTATTTTAAAACGCTCCCGTTTTTCCATTTCATTTGTTTTTGTTTTGTAACCCCTGTTTTTAGCTGGCAGTATCCAGGGTCCCCTTACCTGCATTATAATTGGCCTACACCGCATTTCGCGGGTCCGTTTCCCGGTTCCGGGTGGTGGGGTAAGAACGGCCGCCATCTTGGAGTGGTGTCAGCACGAGGAACACCAACACTGAGCGGTCTAGCGCTCCGGATGTCCAGAGGGACTCCTATTTAGGGCGAGCATCCGGGGAAAGCCTCTGATGAGACACTGAAGGCGGCTCTAACGCTTGGCGCCTCTCTATCGCGCTTCTATTTTAAAACGCTCCCGTTTTTCCATTTCATTTGTTTTTGTTTTGTAACCCCTGTTTTTAGCTGGCAGTATCCAAGGCCCCCTTACCTGCATTAAAATTGGCCTACACCGCATTTCGCGGGTCTGGTTCCCGGTTCCGGGTGGTGGGGTAAGAACGGCCGCCATCTTGGAGTGGTGTCAGCACGAGGAACACCAACACTGAGCGGTCTAGCGCTCCGGATGTCCAGAGGGACTCCTATTTAAGGCGAGCATCCGGGGAAAGCCTCTGATGAGACACTGAAGGCGGCTCTAACGCTTGGCGCCTCTCTATCGCGCTTCTATTTTAAAACGCTCCCGTTTTTCCATTTCATTTGTTTTTGTTTTGTAACCCCTGTTTTTAGCTGGCAGTATCCAGGGCCCCCTTACCTGCATTATAATTGGCCTACACCGCATTTCGCGGGTCCGGTTCCCGGTTCCGGGTGGTGGGGTAAGAACGGCCGCCATCTTGGAGTGGTGTCAGCACGAGGAACACCAACACTGAGCGGTCTAGCGCTCCGGATGTCCAGAGGGACTCCTATTTAAGGCGAGCATCCGGGGAAAGCCTCTGATGAGACACTGAAGGTGGCTCTAACGCTTGGCGCCTCTCTATCGCGCTTCTATTTTAAAACGCTCCCGTTTTTCCATTTCATTTGTTTTTGTTTTGTAACCCCTGTTTTTAGCTGGCAGTATCCAGGGTCCCCTTACCTGCATTATAATTGGCCTACACCGCATTTCGCGGGTCCGTTTCCCGGTTCCGGGTGGTGGGGTAAGAACGGCCGCCATCTTGGAGTGGTGTCAGCACGAGGAACACCAACACTGAGCGGTCTAGCGCTCCGGATGTCCAGAGGGACTCCTATTTAGGGCGAGCATCCGGGGAAAGCCTCTGATGAGACACTGAAGGCGGCTCTAACGCTTGGCGCCTCTCTATCGCGCTTCTATTTTAAAACGCTCCCGTTTTTCCATTTCATTTGTTTTTGTTTTGTAACCCCTGTTTTTAGCTGGCAGTATCCAGGGCCCCTTACCTGCATTAAAATTGGCCTACACCGCATTTCGCGGGTCTGGTTTCCGGTTCCGGGTGGTGGGGTAAGAACGGCCGCCATCTTGGAGTAGTGTCAGCACGAGGAACACCAACACTGAGCGGTCTAGCGCTCCGGATGTCCAGAGGGACTCCTATTTAAGGCGAGCATCCGGGGAAAGCCTCTGATGAGACACTGAAGGCGGCTCTAACGCTTGGCGCCTCTCTATCGCGCTTCTATTTTAAAACGCTCCCGTTTTTCCATTTCATTTGTTTTTGTTTTGTAACCCCTGTTTTTAGCTGGCAGTATCCAGGGCCCCCTTACCTGCATTATAATTGGCCTACACAGCATTTCGCGGATCCGGTTCCCGGTTCCGGGCGGTGGGATAAGAACGGCCGCCATCTTGGAGGGGATGTCAGCACGAGGAACACCAACACTGAGCGGTCTAGCGCTCCGGAGGTCCAGAGGGACTCCTATTTAAGGCGAGCATCCGGGGAAAGCCTCTGATGAGACACTGAAGGCGGCTCTAACGCTTGGCGCCTCTCTATCGCGCTTCTATTTTAAAACGCTCCCATTTTTCCATTTCATTTGTTTTTGTTTTGTAACCCCTGTTTTTAGCTGGCAGTATCCAGGGCCCCCTTACCTGCATTATAATTGGCCTACACCGCATTTCGCGGGTCCAGTTCCCGGTTCCGGGTGGTGGGGTAAGAACGGCCGCCATCTTGGAGTGATGTCAGCACGAGGAACACCAACACTGAGCGGTCTAGCGCTCTGGATGTCCAGAGGGACTTCTATTTAAGGAGAGCATCCGGGGAAAGCCTCTGATGAGACACTGAAGGCGGCTCTAACGCTTGGCGCCTCTCTATCGCGCTTCTATTTTAAAACGCTCCCGTTTTTCCATTTCATTTGTTTTTGTTTTGTAACCCCTGTTTGTAGCTGGCAGTATCCAGGGCCCCCTTACCTGCATTATAATTGGCCTACACCGCATTTCGCGGGTCCGGTTCCCGGTTCCGGGTGGTGGGGTAAGAACGGCCGCCATCTTGGAGTGGTGTCAGCACGAGGAACACCAACACTGAGCGGTCTAGCGCTCCGGATGTCCAGAGGGACTCCTATTTAAAGCTCCCTTCTTCACGCAGCGGACTCGCGCAGCGGCCGTGCCTTCACTGTGCCTGAGTCGTGCCAGAGTCCTGCCCGTCTGCGCCAGTCAGCGTCCCGGAGGCGGACGGAGTGGCGGGAGACCCGGGCTCGGGCCGACCGTGTTCATTCAGAGCTACCATGGTCTGTTACACATCGGCGCAACTCCGGTCCCTACAAAGGGTGTCGGGTGGCTGCTGCAAGGTTTTCCCTGGTCGCTACAGGGGCAAGAGCACATGCCCTGGCTGTGGTTGGTCGAAAGGTGCTGTTTTACGGCCACCCCCTTACCGGGAGGAGGTCTCGGTGAAGCATCTTTGTATGCTATTAAACACAAGGTCAGTGCATAGTCACGCTCAGGAGCTCTTTGACCTCTTGACTATGGAAAAACCGGTGTGCCTGATGCTTACAGAGACCTGGTTGGGAGTTTCTTCCAACCCGGATATCGCTTCTGCGATCCCGCCAGAATATAGCATCTATAGGCAGGATAGACTGGAAGGAAGGGGTGGCGGTGTAGCTCTTGTGGTGAAGAACTCTGTTGTATGTTCTATTATTCCCACTGAGGCTATTAAAGGGTCTGAGTCCCTTGCCTTTTCTTTATCTCTGGCGCCGCATCAGTCAGTGAAAGGACTGTTAGTGTACAGACCTCCGGGTCCAGCGGGCACTTTTTTTGAAGAACTACAGTCTGTTATGTCAATGCTGGCCATGAGAGCTGACCATTGCATTCTGGCCGGTGACTTTAACGTTCACATGGACGATGCGTTGGACCCTGACATGATTAAACTATCCGATATCACGGCCCCCTGGGGTCTAGCCCCCTTTCTTTCTGAACCAACGCATGACAAAGGCCATACTCTGGATCAGGTCTTCTCTACCTCCTCCATCGAGGTGATGGCACTTATGCCGGTTCTTTGGACCGATCATTTCCTGGTTCAGTTTCATATACTGGGCATTGAGAAACCCCGGAGTAGTGCTCCTAGGCAGTCTGGATCAGCGTCAAGGGCACTCCACCGGGTAACTCCAGAATTGCTGTCGCAAGCACTGTGCGAACACCCCTGCCCTCTCACGGGGGCATTGGATAGGGACCTGAAGTCCTTGCAGGCTTGGTTTTGGGATAGGCTAAATGATCTGGCCCCTTTGAGGCCTCCTCGAGCATTACCTAAACGGGTTTCTGCTCCGTGGTTTACTGGTGCGCTGCTTGCTTCTCGCAGGCAGTGCAAGGTGGCGGAGAGGACCTGGCGAGCCCAGTACGATCCAGCTGCCAGACTCGAATACAGAACCAGGGTCAAGGCCTACCATCGAGCTATTCTCCTTGAGAAGAAAAGCTATTTTGCCAGGAGGATAGAGGATGCCTCGAACTCCTGCAAAGAGATCTTCTCGATCGTTAGGGAATATCTTACCCCGCGGTCGAATGCGGTCCAGTCGGTTCCCGCTCAGAAGTGGGTATCGGATCTGGCATGCTTCTTCACTGCTAAGATTAAGCTGATACAGGACTCCTTCTCACCGCGGCCGGCGGCTGCCCTGTTTGGCCCTGAGGCTGGTCCTGTTCCATCGGTCCCCCCAGGGCCAGTCCTGTCAGACTTTCCGCCCATTTCAACTGCTTCGTCCTTGACACTCTTGGCCAATCTTAAATTTGGATCGCCGCTCGATCCTTGCCCGGCCACATTTTTAGCGAAGATGGCGGAGGTGGTAAACCCGCTGGTCAACCCCCTCCTGAATCTTTCTTTGAGCCAAGGCGAGGTTCCTCTGGCGTGGAAGTAAGCCATGGTCATTCCTCTTATTAAGAAGCCCGGTCTGGTCCCCGAGGTCTTGGCCAACTACAGGCCTATTTCTCTTCTCCCTGCTCTGGCTAAGACCCTGGAGAAGCACGTTCACAACGTGCTCTCCAATTTTCTCGAATCCAACGATCTGCTTCATTCCACACAATCCGGCTTCCGCCCCAATCTTAGCACGGAGACGGCGTTGCTGGAGGTGTCTGAGGCCATCAAGGAGACGCTAGACCTGGGTGGGAGAGCCATGTTGATCATGCTCGATCTGTTGGCGGCCTTTGACACCGTCCCCCATGAGGGCTTGCTCACCAGACTTTATGAGATCGGTCTGAGGGGGACGGTGTTCAGCTGGTTTACATCTTTTTTAGCTGGTCGCCGTCAGACAGTCTGGGCCTCCTCGGCCTCTGCTGAGATGCCGCCATTGGGAGTCGGAGTCCCGCAGGGCTCTGTGTTGAGCCTGACTCTTTTTAACATCTTTATGACCCCTCTGGCGGCCCTGGCGGAGTCTTTCGGGGCCCAGATCGTATCCTATGCGGATGACACCCAGCTGTTCTTCACCTGCCGGAAAGGAGAGGATTTTGACGGAGAGAGTATCCGCGAGTGCCTTGGGGCTGTTTTTAAATGGCTCCAACTGAACAGCCTCAAGTGCAACTCAGATAAATCGAAGGTACTCTTCTTCGGTTGTCAATCCGATCCGGACTGGCAGGTGTGGTGGCCTGTGGATATGTCCCCTCCAAGGCAGTCGTCTCAGTCAGCTAAGAACTTGGGGGTAAAAATTGACAATGGTCTGACTTTAAGATCTCAGATCCTTGCCATCACTGGCACCTGCTTTGGACTTCTCTGTATGCTTCGGAAGTTTTTTCCTTTGCTCTCCGAGGATCACAGGAGGATTACGGTGCAGGCCTTGATTGGTTCAAGATTGGACTACTCTAACATCCTATATCTTGGCCTGCCCGAATATCTCCTGCAACGGATGCAGGTGGTCCAGAATGCGGCGGCACGCGGCATTTTTTTTTTTTTTTGTAAAAATTTTTTATTGTCGCACCCTGTCTTCACATGTACTGGTTCAAGCATGCAGATACTTGGCGTCAACATTCCGCCACAATCAGTTTGAGTCGCAACATTTCTTTTCCTTAACATTAAACAACAAACAACAGTCAGGTGTATATCATGATCTCACAGAAGCAATGTAGGAATATATAAGCTTCCTAGGTGTGCCAGGCAGGCTGTCAGTCCTCAACCCCCACACATACCCTTAACATCCCTTACGCCAGGAGGGCGAGACAGTGTCTATGCAATCCGCGCCCCTGCCGCCCCAACCCACCCGCCGTCTCAAGTTTATGCTACATCTTCCTCCTCCTCCGAACTATCCACATCTTCTTCCTCCTGTAGAGGTGCACAAGGCTCTCCCCTGTAAGCATTCCACGGCAACCATAGTTTGTTCCATTTACGTGGATTGGCCCTCTGTTGATACACAGCCCGTTCCACCATCATGAGCATATCCATATTCTTGCACCACTGTGCCAACGTTGGTGTCTCCGCTGCCCCCCATCTTTGCGCAATGTCTCGCTTCGCTAACATCACCCCTATGACAACCCACTTCCGCCCGTATGACGTCAGGTCGTTCGGGCCCCACACATTCAACAGGCAAATTCTAGGGTCTGGAGTGAATGGGAGCTGTAGCGTCTGGGCGATCGTGCGTGCCACACGCTTCCAGTAGTCTAGTATAGTCGGACACGACCAAAGGGTATGGAACAGCGTCCCCTCCTCCCCACAGTTCCGTAGGCAATATGGGTGATCTGCCCTCTGAATCTTGTGTAGTGTAGTGCGTGTGCAATACACTCGGTGCAATACCTTGACCTGCACTAATCGGAACCTTGCTGATATACCCGCCTCCCTAGGCGATGCCAGTGCGGCATTCCATTCCTCCTCGTCCAGTTCACCTACATCCGCCTCCCATTTCTCTTTCAATTTCCGTAATGGGTCAGGCAAATTATTTACTAACTTACGGTATGTGAGGGATGTAGCGCTAGCTTCCATGAAATCAGTGAGTAGTCTGTCCTCCAAAGGGGCCGATTCCGGGACTTGAGTACCTGGTGTCAGTGCGCCCATCAATGCGTGTCTGATCTGTATGTATCTGTATGTCTCAGTGATGTGCAGTTCATACTGTTCTCTCAGAGTAGCAAATGGAACCACCCCCTCCTTTGTCCATAAGTCTCCTACCGTGGAAATCCCTATAGCGTCCCAGCGGTCAAATCCTTTGCTACGTCTCAGGTTTCCCAACACTCTAGAATCCCACAAGGGCGTGAGCTGAGTAATCACCCCCCCCCACTTCAGTCGTGCTTGGGCCTTATGCCAGAGCATTACGGTGTGCTTAGTTGGGCCAACCAGTTTTGCTATTAGGCCTTTGTTGTAGAGCGGGGCCAGAAGTGTGGGAGTGCCGAGCTGCCGTCTGTCTGCTAAGTATGCCGGGTCCTCCTGCGGTGCGTGCAGCCACTGGTTAATCACCTTGAGGTGAGCCGCCCAATAGTATAATTCCAGGTTCGGGAGTGCAATCCCTCCGCTGTACCAATCCCTAATCAGTTTCGCCTGTGCTATCCTTGCCGGACTCTCTCCCCACAGCAGTCCCGACAGTTGCCCAGATACCTGCCTGAAGAAGGAAGGCGGAACTAGTGTCGGTGTATTCTCCAAAACATAGAGGAACCGGGGCAGCGCCATCATTTTGAAAAGCGCCGCTCTGCCCAACAACGTCAGCGGGAGTGACTTCCAGTGGCGCACGTCCGCTTTCAGTCTGTCGAGCAGCGGCTTCAGATTCAGTTCCTGAAAGGTCACGTGATCGCGGGTGATATGAATTCCTAAATATTTGAAGGAGACTTCCTCCACCGCCAAGGGGCAATCCACCTCCAGACGTGGCGGAGCGCCATGCAGCATGTAGAGCACCGATTTCCTCCAGTTAATTTTATAACCCGACACAACACCCTGCCGCTCACACAACGCCAGCAAGATTGGAATCCCCTCCGCCGGTTTAGTCAGGTATACCAGCATATCATCAGCATACAAGGACACTCTGTCCTCCCAACCATCACCCCAGTCGATACCCTGCATCAGTGGCGTGGTTCTAATGATGGTCGCCAATGGTTCCAATACCAGGGCGAACAGTAGTGGCGAGAGCGGACAACCTTGTCTCGTGCCCCTTGCTAGTGAAATGACTCTCGAAACATGCCCGTTCGCTGTCACCCGCGCCATCGGGCGCTCGTACAGTAGTTTGACCCACCTTATGAATTTCGGGCCAAAGCCCATATGGTCCAGGACCGCAAAAAGATACCGCCACTCGACCAAGTCGAACGCCATTGTGGCGTCCAAGGAAAGGATCGCTGCATCTGTTGTCAGTAACGGGGCTTTCGCCAGAACACCATGTAGGCGCCTGAGATTCAGCGCTGTATTTCTGTGCGGCATGAATCCCGATTGGTCCGGGTGGATGAGGTGGCTAAGGTGAGGTAATAGCCTACTGGCCAACACCTTCGCCAGGATTTTGCTTTCTGCATTAAGGAGGGAAATCGGTCTATAGGAGCCGCAATCCTCAGGGGGCTTACCGGGTTTCGGGATCGCCACTATGGTGGCCATGCACTGATCAGGTGGCAAGTGTCCTTGGTCACAACTGTCCACGTACATATTGAGTAGCGGCGTTGCGAGCGTTTCGGACATGGTCTTGTACCACTCAATCGGGATGCCGTTAGGGCCCATGGCTTTTCCCGGGTGTAACGCCGCAATAGCCGACGCTATCTCCTCGGCCGACAAATCTGACTCAAGGTCCTCTACGCTATTCTGCAATAGTGTGCGGGTGGGCACTCCCACGAGCGCCGTCTCCGCCATTTCCCGGGTAACCTCTAAGTCAGAGGTATACACCGCTTGAAAATGATCAGCAAGAAGTTCAACTATCCGTGCCGGGCGGGTGTGCAACACCCCCACAGAGTCCTTCATTTGCAAGATAGTCCTCTGTCCCTCCCGCTTTTTCTCTAGCCAGGCTAGGAGTTTACTTGCCTTGTCCCCTACGTCATAGATCCTATTGGAAATGGCCGTCATGTGTTCAAGCACTCTACCACGTAAAAAATCAGTATGACGTTGCTGACACAGCCTTAGTGCATGGAGCGTGTCCCCGGTCGGGTCAGCCATATGGATTTCGTTTGCCTCGGCTAGTCTGCCCTCTAGGTCTTGTAGTTCCCTCTTCTGGGAGCGCTTATAACTCGTTATTGTGGAAATGGCTTGGCCCCGGAGGACCGTTTTATAAGCTTCCCATAGGACCGATGGGGATGAGACCGAGCCAGTGTTCTCCGTGAGGTAGCACGTTGTCGCCGCTTTAAGGGCCTTGGTCACCTGCGGGACCCTAAGGAGACCCGGGTGTATCGGGTATATACGTTCTTGGGACCGTTCAGGGTTGGAAAGGGTGAGTGTCAACGGGGAGTGGTCCGAGACACCCCTCGGTTTAATTTGTACATCTTCGACCGTGAGCCGCCCATGCCCCGGTGCCAGGAAATAGTCGATTCGTGAAAGACTGTCATGGACCGCTGAGTGGTAGGTGTAGTGCCGGTCAGTCGGGTGCAATCGCCTCCAAAGATCTATCAGGCCTTGTGCCTCTAAGAAGTCATGCAGCCGGGAGGGCCCTGGGGCCAGCTTTCGTGTCGGGAACCTGTCTAGTGTGTTATGTGCCACTGCGTTGAAATCCCCCCCTACAATGAGGTCCCCGTCCGGTAGTTCCAACAGAAATTTCCCAAGCTCTGGGAGAACCACCGTGTGTAGTGCCGGTGGAATATACACGGAGACTATATTCAACTGTCTCCCTTCCCACTGTCCGAGCGCTGCTGCAAAACGGCCCTGTGTATCTACCTTTGTGGACTGAAGTATAAAACGGGAGGATCTATGCATCAGTATCCCCGTCCCACGGGAGCCCCTTGTAAATTCCGAATGGGCGATCATACGGTAGCCCTTCCTGTCTAAGGCGTGTGTGGCTGAACCCGCGAGATGTGTCTCCTGCAGTAGGACTAGGGCTGGGCTGGACCTTTTTATACTGTGGAGCACCAGTCCTCGTTTGACCTTGTCCCCCAGACCTCTCACGTTCCAGGACATAATTTGCAGAGGTGTCATGTGCCCCACCCCGCTCACCCCCCTCCCGACGTCACTCCATGTGGTGCGTGTCATGGCATCTGTGGTTGAGAAAGTCTATGTACAATAACAATTGCGATCTAGAAACTCGACATGAGCCCGCCATAGGCAATGTGTATGCCTCATCGATCCAATCAACACCTGCAAAGGAACTTGAAACAATCGAAACCCCCCCTCTCCCAACTCCCCCCCACCCTGCCCCCCTGCTCAACGGACTCCAAACTGCCCGCCCCCCCAACTCAGCAGAGTGCCTGAACCCATCCCCAAACATAGTACTTGCGCGCTGGGGCGAGGGACTCTCCGGAGTCAGCGGCCCCTCCTCTCAGTCACGGAGGCCCTCCGCCCAGTATCCACGGCGGCACGCCCGGGCAGCGTTACAAGTGTTCCCCAATGGCAGTTGGCAACGATCACAGGTCAGCCACTTCTTCCCCCTCCTGAAGGTCGTGCAAAGGCGAGCGTTGATTCAGTTCCTCCCCAGACGATTGAGAGCTTCGTTGCGCCTCTCCGGTTCGGTGTCCGGTCGGTCTATTGGAACGGCGCGGCCGCGCTGCTGTTCTCCATCCCTCCAACCAATCCTGTGCAGAATCCGGGGTCTCAAAAAACCATGTCTTACCATCTGCGACCACCCTGAGCTTGGCCGGAAAGAGAATCGAGTATGGCAATTCTCTGGCCCTCAGTTCTTTTTTCACCTCAAAGAAAGTTCTTCTCCTCCGAGCCACCTCCGCTGTATAGTCCGGAAAGAACGCCAGGGTGGAGTTTTGGATGCGAACTGGTGGTGATTTCCGCGCTGTCTGCAAAATCGCATCTCTGTCCCTAAAGTTGAAGAGGCGCGCTATGACTGGCCGCGGGTTCGCCCCTTGTTTTGGGCGGCCTCCTGGTACCCGGTGTGCCCGTTCAACAGAGAAAAAGACCGAAAGACCCTTCGGCCTCAAGTGTTGTTTAATCAGCTCCTCGACGTAGAGGTCCATTGCTCCCGTGCCCTCCGACTCCGGAATCCCAATAATACGGATGTTATTCCGCCTGGAGCGCCCCTCTTGATCGTCCAGTTTATCACGTAGGTCCTTGTTCTCCTTCGCGATCCGCTCCATGTTGACCTGCAGCTCCGAGACATCCTCCACCAAAGAATTAGTTACTATCTCCATCGACTGCACTTTCTCAGAGATTTTATGGAGATCTGCTCGCAGGAGTGTGATATCAGTCGATATTGACCCAACTGTCGCCTGCACCTGAGCCAGGGCCTTCATGACGTCATCTATCGTCGCCTTCTTGCCCCCCGTCGACTCCCCGGTTTTGCCCTGCATCGATTTCGCATCAGGCGAAGAGGATGGGGCTCTATCATAGGCAAATTTTTCCAGCCGGGCCTGTGTGGCTCCCCCTTTCGAACCCTTCCCGGCCATCGCAGTGGCGACCCCTGTCTCGGCACTCGGGGGGAAGAGCTTGGTGGACAATGTCACAACAGACACTCAGGCCAAAGGGAGACCGCCTCCACGTAGATCACTCCTGAATTGCGTGTGGCTCACTAACACAGCTACAGTACCAAGGAGCCAGCAGTGTGGGAAGCCTCTACAGTGAGGCAGCCAAGGCAGGGCGTAAAGAATCAGTGTGCCCCCCGGGATATTCAGGCCAGTTCTCTCTCAGCCTTCAGGACCCGTAGTGTTGTGGGTAAACTTCGCTGGCCTTTGTGCACCACAATTGGGACCTTCGCTGTGTCACCACAGTCCACTGAAACTGTGCCGGGCAGTTTGCCACACCCCGCTCAATGCCCGCTCCTGTATGCAGTGCAAGGGTACAGGTGAAGTCTCACTAATTGAATAAAATGCGGGGTACCCAGCCCGCCAGTCCGGGCCCAAAGGGCTGTGTGCTATCCTCAATGACCAGAAATATGCAGCCGGCTGTGTGAGGCCTCTCAGTCTCGCGTCCCCACCTGGCAAACCTTCTCACCTCGGCTCCTCCTCTCGCCGGTGGTTCCTGGCTCCGATATGCAGCCCTCGCGGGCTGAACAGTGTCCGGATTTTACCGCAGCGCACTCCGTCCTCAAGCCCTCCGGGGCCCGGAGTTCACCAGTGGTCGTCGGCAAAATGGCGCCCGCTCTCCTCTCGGTGACCAGGACACCTCCGCAGGCTCAATCCGGCTGGGTGGTGCAGGCGGGATCCACAAGTGACCTCTTCTCGATCGGCGGTGTCTCCGGTGATGTCTCCGCCCGGGGAGGAAAAAGTTTTTCGGGTCCACGGATCCGAGCGGGCGCTTCCGGCGCAGCCTCTCCCGGATCACCGCACTTCCGGTCCGCTCCCTGCCTCAGACCATATCCCGGCTCACGGGCTCTTCAGCGGCCTTCCAGGACGTCGCTCAAACTGCGCTCTTCAGCCACGGATCAAGAAATCGCCGATCCCCAGACGCGCCGCCCGGTCCCGGGCTTCAGAACCTACCCGTCAGTGATAGGTTTGTGACGGATCAGTTGTCGGATTTAGCAAAGAGGCCGCTTCAACTACGGAGCTTGCCCTCTAAGCTACCGCCATCATCGGCTGCTGGCCACGCCCTGCACGCGCCATTTTTGGTTTGCACAGGCGAGTCAATGTTTCCGGCCTGTTGCAGTCGCTGCATTGGCTGCCTATCCGACAGCAGATAGCTTTCAAAGCTCTGACCCTTGCGCATAAGGCCTTTTATTCCACAGGGGCTAAATACCTGCAGAAGAGGCTTATGCCTTACCGTCCTTCTCGATCTCTGAGATCAGAGGCGAAGTTTCTCGTAATTGTCCCTAGTGTGAGAAGGGCCCGCATGGGAGGTCGCTCCTTTATGATTTGGGCCCCTCAGCTTTGGAACTCTTTGCCCCTCACGTTGCGCAGCAACTCAAACCTGCTGTCTTTTAGGAAGGGCCTGAAAACTTGGCTCTTTGCCTCTTAGATGTTATGCTCCTCGAACCCTGCTTCTTTTTACTGTGTTGTGTTTTGTTCTTTAGGATGTCAATAAAGCGCCGGGACACTCTTTTGAGTAGCCGTGCGCTATAAAAGTCACATAATAACATAACATAACATAACACGCAATGCAAGGCGCTGAGGAAGGCACAACGCCGAAATGCATACGCCACCATTGCATTGCTCTGTCTGCCTAATAAAGCCGGTTTTTCTTTGGAATCCCCTCTGGCCGCTGCCCTTTCTTGTTTGGAGGGGAATCATGCGATATATAAACCTTCACTGCAACACGACTAACTGTGTGATGGCGATTTATTGAAATTCCTTTCTGAAGCACCTTCATTGGAGAAGTGGTCTGCTCCTGCTGTGTCCGCGTTGATAGCGGTCAGGATTTCTTTTCATATATATATATATATATATATGGCAGCAAACTCCTCCGACAAACAAAGAAGCAGGGGCCACAGCTGGGAAACTGGTGGAAGCTTTAATATTTGATTAAAAGGCATAATGCATTTCGACCGCACACCGGCCTTCCTCAGATGCCATCAAACATATTCTGGAGACTTGCTTCTCGTTAAAAAGTGGCATTGCCGCATTCCCATTCGCTGGAATTCGCCACACCCCCTCATTACTAACTGCTCACTGCTTGCAGTTCGTAGGAACCACAAGACCCAGGATGCATTTCCCAGGTAAGTGCTGCATGCGGGGTGTGTCCATATGGATTCATGCGTTGTGCAGGCAAAGAAACGATGCAAACAATGTCAATATCCAGTGGATAAAATCATTAAAAGTTTCCTCCCCAGACGTTCCAGCCTCCAAAACCAAACAACAGACAGGCAGGGGTCAGGGAGATCCTCCGTGAAGTCACGGACCATTTTGCAGCCGCTCTGGAGTCGAAAGTGAAGAGAGGCGGGTACCAGGCAACCAACACCTTGGAAAGACACGAACCGCCGAAGCAGAGACCAGAAGAGCCCGGACCACTTTGAAGAACGAGGCCCCTGTAGCGCGTTTCTGGATACCGCGCAAATTTATCTATATTAGAAACTCACTTAAAAAAACAAATGTTACTTGGACGTTATAGTAAGGCTCGGATTTCACACATACAAAACCAGTGAAATTCAGCAGTCATAGCAACCTGAGCTTACTATAACTTAAGCCCCCACAATGCAGTGCACATGACCTCATATATTACTTCATTCATTACATGGTCAGTAATATCACTGATGACATCTCAAATGGCATCACTGATGACATCAAGTGAGTGTAAGTTTTTTAAAGAGCAAATGGGTATTGAAAATATATACACTAACCTATAACAAAGTTAAATTAGTATACCAGGTGCACTTCTACTGAGCGATACTACTTCTAAGAAATATTATGTGAGTGACTGTGTGACTGTATGTTTCCTTATGTGCACACACACTCACTTACCAATACAGCCACTCACATAGCATCTCACTCACCACACAGCTTCTCACACACGCACTTATACACCCGTACAACCACTTACTTTTCGTATTCACAGAAGGCACTTACTCATTTTGGTATTCACAGAAGTTAGGACTCCTAACTTTAGGACTCCTAAATGCCTTCTGTGAAGACCGAAAGTCTTAAAGTTAGGATTTTTCTCAGTTTAGGAGTCCTAAAGTGAGGAGTCCTAACTTCTGTGAATACCGAAATGAGTAAGTGCTTTCTGTGAATACCAAAATGGTAGTAAGTTTAGGATTTTGTCTTAAGTTAGTTCTGTGAATCTGGCCCGTAGTGACTTTATGATATGAGTAAGTGGGTGTCTGAATGGCTGTATGAGTAAGTGACTGGGTGTGCAATTGGCTGTATGTGTAGGTGAGTGGCTGTTTGGGTGGGTGTTTAGTGAAATGAGTTGGCGTGTGAGTGGCTGTATTGGGAGTGAGTGTCTGTGTGCATGGTTGTATGGGTGAGTAAGCAGATGTGTGAGTGCTTGTATGGATGTGTGAATGGGTAAACAGTGGTTGTATGGGTGAGTGAGTGGCTGTGTTAGTGACTATGTAGGTAAATAAAAGGTATGTGAGTAGTTGTATGTGTGAGTGTGTGACTATGTGACTTACTGTATAGGTAAGTGACTGACAGTATGAGTGGTTATATGGGTAAGTGAATAGTTGTATGAGTGGCTGTATGAGTGAGTGATTATGTGTGTGATTTCTTGTATGAGTTTGTGAATGGGTATGAGTGATTGTATGGATGTATAAGTGGACGTACAAGAGGTTGTATGAGGGTGTGAGTGGGTGTGTGAATCATTCTGTAGATTATGTCATCAGTGATGTCCTCAGTGATGTAATTTGAGTTTTCATCAGTGATATCACTGACCATGTCATGAATGATTTAATATGTGAGGTCATAAGCAGTGCATTACAAGGGTGTAAGTTATAGTTAGCTCAGGAAATATAACTGCTGAATTTCACTGGTTTTGCACGAGTAAAATCTGAGCCTAACAATAACGCCCCTCTTAACTCTATCGTCTCTGTAACCTTTGTTTTTTTAAGTGAATTTCTAAGGTTTTTTAAACTTCATTTTATAACTATAACATCTCTGTAACCTTTGTTTTAAGTGAATTTCTAATGTTTTTTTCAACTAGTAGTTACGTTTGCAGAGTTTTGGATTGTATAGGACTTACTACAGGTAGCATGAGGGTGTCCAGGTCCCCAAGGGCTCTCAGTAGGCAAGCTGACTTCCTCCCCGAACCATTAGTGAGCCAGGAGGCACATTTGCAGAGTGGTATAGAAAGGGGGTGGGGCCTACAATCAGCTCTCAACAATCGTGCTGTGTGCAACCTCCTTGAGGTAACAGTAAGGGTTCTAGGCCCCTAAGGAACCTGCAGCATCCAAGGGAACTTCACCCCTGAACCAGTAGTGCACCAGGAGGTGTGTTTGCAGAGTGGTGGAGAAAGGCAGCAGGGCCTCTGATGACCTCTCAGCAATCCCACAATGTGGAACTTACTGGAGGTAATGGTAGGGGAAGTTGGCCCCCAAGGGACCTCAGAAGTGAAGCGGACTTCATCCCCCAAACAGTTGTGCACCAGGAGAGTGCGTATGCAGAGCGATGGAGAAAGGGGACATGGCCTCCGACAACCTCCTAGCAATCCAACTGCTTGGTACTTGCTGAAGGTAACAAGAGGGGTTACTGGCCCCCAAGGACCATCATAAATCAAAGGGGGCTTCATCCCCAACCAGTTGTGTGCTAGGAGGCACATTTGCTGAGTGGTGGAGAAAGGGGGCAGGGCCTCCAAAGGCTTGCATGGCCAGCCTTTTTAAAAAAAAAAGAAAAATCTGTGATTATAGAAGGAGGGCCTCGTGAACTCCCTTTCCTGGGCCGATTTTGGCCCTGGGGACCCTATACCCTGGGGCAAGGCCAATTTGAATGGAGGAGAAGGGCTGCGTGGCCCCTCTCCCCAGCCGATTCGGTGCTGTAGACCCCATCGCTTGGGGGACGGACTATTTTTTTATTTTATGTGGGGGCGGGCGCCCCACTACGGAATAATATGATATTCGGTAGGAAGGTCGATCTCGGTCCATAGATTGTGCTTTTGTGATTTGGAGTAAAGTTGTTCAGAAGTTTTTGAGATATTACAGGCAAAACATTATTGTATATTTTGGCAGTTGGGCTCGCGAGAGGCTCGTGAATCTATTTAGCATTATTTAATGGTGAAGCTATATTATGTGAATTAATGTTTTACTTCTTTGCGAAGGTTTTAATTAATCATGCAATAAAGGCATTATTATTATTATTATTATTACTATAAAATCAAAACGGAGCCAAGTGATTGGTCAAGAGGCCTGTTTTTCCTGTGAGCCTACGTGCTCTGGCTCGCTGTTGGAATGTTAAAAATTAAATTACCACTATGACTGTTACTGTGAAAAATGTGTTATTATGGAAATGAAATAAAAAAAGTTATATAAGTAAGCAGCAGAAAGGCATGATGTCCCTCTAAATTTAGAGAAGAGGTGTCAAAGGGATAACAACTGTAAAGAAAATAAATGTATATAGTTTGAACACATTTTTACGATCTTGCAGGACTCTTGCAGGATCATGAAGAGTAAAATGTTGTAGACGAGTTCTCAATATACTATATTAGTAGGAATGTATATTGTGGTACTTGTTTGTGAGAAGAAGTATGCAAGAGATAAAGACTATGATGAATAGATGTTTTTTTCTTTTCTAAAAATCAATGTTGCAATCTCACGAAGACTCCCACAGGATCATGAAACGTAGAAAGGAGTGGGTGATGTTTGAACACACTCTGGTATGCACACTTGTTACTATTGATCGGACTTGTTACCCTACTATGCACACCCGTCATCTGAGAGACAGGTCTGAAAGGAGAGCCAATTCCCTCACAATGTCCGACTATGTACACATTTCATTACAGAGGGAAGTCTCAGCAGAGAGGCCAGCCCTTCCACACACCCAACTACACACACAAACCTCTGAGAGTGAGGTCTAAAAGGAGAGGGCAGTCCCTCAACTCACTCGTCTATCCACACCCGTCATCTGAGAGAGAGGTCTGAATGGAGAGGTCAGCCCCTCCACAGATACTACGATGCACACCCGTCATCTGCAGCCCACTACACATGCCCATCGTCTGAGAAAGAGGTCAGAAAGGAGAGCCCAGTCCCTCTCCACACCCTACTATGCACACCTATCATTATAGAGAGAGGGCTCAGCAGAGAAGCCTGTCCCTCCACACACCCCACTACACAAACCCATCATCTGAGAGAGAGAGCTCTAAAGAGAGAGGGCACCCCTGCCAACCCCTACTACGCACACCGATCATCTGAGAGAGAGGTCTGAAAGGAAGTGTTCAGTCCCTCTCCACAACCTACTAGGCACACCAATCATAACAAAGATGGGTCTCAACAGAGAGGCCAGTCCCTCCACACGCACTATGGCGCACAACCATCAGCAGACCCTGGGTGGCTGTGTATTGCTTCTCTCCACCCCTCTGATCAGCAGACCCTGGGTGGCTGTGCATTGGTTCTCTCCACCCCTCTGATCAGCAGAGCGTTGGTGGCTGTGCATTGGTTCTCTCCACCCCTCTGTCCCTCCGCTCAGCAGACCCTGGGTGGCTGTGCATTGGTTCTCTCCACCCCTCTGTCCCTCTGATCAGCAGACCCTGGGTGGCTGTGTATTGGTTCTCTCCACCCCTCTGTCCCTCCGCTCAGCAGACCCTGGGTGGCTGTGCATTGGTTCTCTCCACCCCTCTGTCCCTCCGCTCAGCAGACCCTGGGTGGCTGTGTATTGGTTCTCTCCACCCCTCTGTCCCTCTGATCAGCAGACCCTGGGTGTCTGTGTATTGCTTCTCTCCACCCCTCTGATCAGCAGACCCTGGGTGGCTGTGCATTGGTTCTCTCCACCCCTCTGTCCCTCCGCTCAGCAGACCCTGGGTGGCTGTGCATTGGTTCTCTCCACCCCTCTGTCCCTCTGATCAGCAGACCGTTGGTGGCTGTGCATTGGTTCTCTCCACCCCTCTGTCCCTCCGCTCAGCAGACCCTGGGTGGCTGTGCATTGGTTCTCTCCACCCCTCTGTCCCTCTGATCAGCAGACCCTGGGTGGCTGTGTATTGGTTCTCTCCACCACTCTGTCCCTCCACTCAGCAGACCCTGGGTGGCTGTGTGTTGGTTCTCTCCACCCCTCTGTCCCTCCGCTCAGCAGACCCTGGGTGGCTGTGTATTGGTTCTCTCCACCCCTC
Organism: Lissotriton helveticus; assembly: GCF_964261635.1. Classification (NCBI taxonomy): domain Eukaryota; kingdom Metazoa; phylum Chordata; class Amphibia; order Caudata; family Salamandridae; genus Lissotriton; species Lissotriton helveticus. The sequence goes on along the minus strand of NC_136064.1, from coordinate 102,240,300 downwards.
TGTCCCTCCGCTCAGCAGACCCTGGGTGGCTGTGTATTGGTTCTCTCCACCCCTCTGTGCCTCCGCTCAGCAGACCCTGGGTGGCTGTGTATTGGTTCTCTCCACCCCTCTGTCCCTCCGCTCAGCAGACCCTGGGTGGCTGTGCATTGGTTCTCTCCACCCCTCTGTCCCTCCGCTCTGCAGACCCTGGGTGGCTGTGTATTGCTTCTATCCACCCCTCTGTCCCTCTGATCAGCAGACCCTCGGTGGCTGTGCATTGGTTCTCTCCACCCCTCTGTCCCTCCGCTCAGCAGACCCTGGGTGGCTGTGCATTGGTTCTCTCCACCCCTCTGTCCCTCCGCTCAGCAGACCCTAGGTGGCTGTTGTTGGAAATGGGATCCCCGGCTGGCCAGGGCTTTCGCCAAAGTCAGTCAGAGACCACCACACCCAAGTCAGGGCAAGGGAGTTACACGCCAAGATAACCCCTACTCACCCTCTAGGTAACGTGGCGCGAGCAGCAAGGCTAAACTTGGAGGCGATGTAAGTTAAGTATTTGCGCACGCACCCCAGCAACAACACCCAAAGGCCCACCACAAAGGAAACTCCACACAAGGTTATATAAAAATAGCCTTTGTATTACACCAAAACACATTAGATAAAACACACTTTACAATGTGCCAGAGGCACGGGCAGAATTTACAAGGGATTATTTACAAGACAGGGCCCCCTGGACCACTGTCAGGAATCAGCACTTTTAGAAGTAACAATACAATACTTGTAGGCCTAGAACTTAGAACATAGCCTATCAGACAGTACCTTCCGTCCTGGTTGCACGGGATAATGCGAGTGACCTCCTTAGTAAGCTTGAGCGGGCGACCCAGCGAAGCGGCGCGGCTCAGGGTAGAGCGGCGCTGCTCGAGGCTTGGACGGGCTGCCGGCACAGTACAAGCGTTTCTCTGGGGCGACCAATGTGTGCGGCTCAGAAGAGGAGGGGGAGGCAGGATGCGGGCGACCCAGCGAAGCGGCGCGGCTCAGGGGAGAGCGGCGCCGCTCGAGGCTTGGACGGGCTGCCGGCACGAGCTGCCGAGGGGAACGAGCGAGGCACACTTCAGCGAGGCCCCAGGGGCCCAGGGAGATCAGACAAGTCCCATCAATTTGGCAGGGAAGGCACCATAGAGTCCACTGGTCCTGGGACTCTGGTCAGGGGGCAAGCTTAGTATCAAGCCCTTGGGATCACTTATAACAGAAGATCACTGTAACATAAAATAGGACATAAAGCACAAAACCAGTACCCACTGGTAACTGGTAAGTCCCCCCTACGCAATCCTAACCACCCTAGGAACAGGTCACGCAGGGAACCAGGACCTTACTAGCACCACCTGCACTAGCAAGAACAACCACCTCAGTATCACAATACACATAGGGGCATAGACCTGGGGACAAAACACATGATGCAGAACCTACATTCAGCGGTGTAAGGAACACATGACGCATCAACACACGTTCAGCGGTGTAAGGAACAGGGCACATAATGTATCAACAACACATTCAGAGGTGCAGAACACAGGGTGCGCAAAACATACTACACATTGTACATTTCCTAACACCCAAAAGCAATAGGACATAGATCATAACAGCATCTAAACCTTTAGCGCAGAACTCACAAAGTCCAGGTTGCGCCACTGCGCCAGAACCTAAACGTAGCAGCTGCCCACTACTTGCTGGGCAGCTGAGGGACAGAACAGGGGGGCCTAAACGCTGCAGCTGGCACTAAGTGCTGCGCAGCTGGGGAAAGGCCAGGGATGAAGGAGTGCGCCTCACTCCTAAGTCCATAGTACATATCCCTAAAAGAGAAAGACCTAAACGGTGCAGCTGCCCACTAATTGCTGGGCAGCTGGAAAACAAATCTGCGCCAGGGGCCCTCACTGGCCCCTCAGGAACAAAAACTGCATCAACGGTGGGAGCCCTCTGGGCTCTAGAACATCACTTGCCCATCGTTGGAGCCCTCTAGGCTCTGCACACACTAAGCAATGCCCCCGAGCCTCTCTGGGCTCGAGGAAATGTGGTGCCAATGTTGGAGTCCCCCCTCCGGGGACTCGAAATCGATAAATGCCCTCTAGAGCCTCTGTGGCTCTGCAAACACTTGTGGCGCCTTCTTGAGCCTCTCCCGGCTCATGAAGCAAGGAAATGCCCCCGGCGAGCCCTCTAGACTCGAAGACCAACTACTGGGGGCCGTGGGAGCGGCCCTCTGTCAAACGGGGCCACTCTTGTTGTGAGGGAATCCCTCACGCACTTTCACCACCCCCGGGGCAGCCCTACTCACCGGCTGCTCTCCGGAGGCGGCGGGGGACTCAGTTGTCGGGCAGCAGTCTGCCGGGGCTCTCCCTCGCTCACGGGGGCCTCGGCGGACATCCTCTGGCAGCGAGCGGGGCTCTCCCTTACCTCATGGGAGTCCCGCCCGCTCTCTCTTCATCTTCACCCGGTCCCCCATCTCGGGACCGGGGCTCAAGGGGGAGCTGCAAGGCTCCGGGCCAAACTCCTCTTCCGGGCGCGCTGGCCAATCACAGCGCGGCGGCGGGCGGGACTTCCTCCGGCAAACCGGAAGTCCCGCCTACAGTCAGGCGCGATGCTGCCTGACTTCCTGGTTTTGCCCGCGGCTGCGGCGGTGATTTCTCGGGGCATAGCGAGGGGTGGCACCCTCGAGATTAATTAAAACCAACCCAGCGAGGTGGGCACTCGCCAATTAATTAAATAAACGGGGTGGCACCCGTATTTAAGAAGAAAGTGCAACGAAGCACTCTGGGGCACCAGAGGGGCAGGAGCGCTTCCCTCAGAGGGAAAACGACAGCGCTCTGCCCAGGCATGAAAAATAAAGCGCTCACAGCGCTAGCAGGACACAAAGCGCTCCAATGCGCTAGGGACAGCACACAAGCGCTTCCAGGCGCTAGAAGCCACCAGTCAAGCGCTCCCAGCACCACTAGACAGGACAAAGGGCCTCCAGGCGCCTCAGGGGAACACAAGTCCAGCAAAAGTCCAAGCACAGCGCTAGAGGGGAATAAACAGCGCTCCCAAGCGCTATAAGGGACCAAAGTCCAGCAAAGCTCTTCAGAAGTCCAGGGGCTGGGCAGGGCCCAGGGGAGGCAAGCCTTCCCCCTGGGCCCAAGCAGCAGCACGCCCCTGGCAGATTCAAGCAGCAAACAAGAACCTTTTTCAAGAGGTCACAGCCTCTTTTTATACAGAGCAACCCTTTGTCTGTAGGTGCAGGGTGGGGGCAGAACCAGATGCAGCTGGTTCTGGAGCACTCTTGATGGCCCAACCACCCATTCTATTCACTGGCAGGGCTTGGGTCATCAGTCACACCACAGGGGGGCGGAGCCAGCATTGTGTGGGGAAAACCCAGCCCATCCAGGACACAGGTACACTCCTCCCACACATCACTCATGCTAATCTCCCACTCACCACCGGGGCAGACCCACACAGACTTCCTGGAGCCTGGCATCCCAGCCAGCTCCAGCCAATCACACGCCAGCACCCTCACAGCACACGTACAGCCATGTCTAGAAATGGCCCTTCCCCACTAGACACATACAAGCCGGGCATACCGTTGCGCAGCATTCATTCCCACGAGTTCACACATACCAAACTCGAGCATGCACGCCTCACGCATCAGGAACTACCAGGGACACAGACATTCCCCATGCGTTCCTATGGGAGGGCAGGCCAGTCTCACTCCACGCACTCAGGGAGCGCACGCACTTTCCACTGCGCCACAGTGTCAAGGTGCGCAAAGACCAGAAATCACTACACTTCAAGGCAAAAAGTTCAGGGGTGAACCTGCCAGAAGGCCCAAGTCCAACAGCTGTGTATTGCTTCTCTCCACCCCTCTGTCCCTCTGATCAGCAGACCCTGGGTGGCTGTGTATTGGTTCTCTCCGCCCCTCTGTCCCTCCGCTCAGCAGATCCTGGGTGGCTGTGCATTGGTTCTCTCCACCCCTCTGTCCCTCCGCTCAGCAGACCCTGGGTGGCTGTGTATTGCTTCTCTCCACCCCTCTGTCCCTCCGCTCAGCAGACCCTGGGTGGATGTGTATTGGTTCTTTCCACCCTCCGTCCCTCCGCTCAGCAGACCCTGGGTGGCTTTGTATTGCTTCTCTCCACCCCTCTGTCCCTCCGATCAGCAGACCCTGGGTGGCCGTGTATCGGTTCTCTCCACCCCTCTGATCAGCAGACCCTGGGTGGCTGTGTATTGGTTCTCTCCAACCCTCTGTCCCTCCGCTCAGCAGACCCTGGGTGGCTGTGTATTGCTTCTCTCCACCCCTCTGTCCCTCTGATCAGCAGACCCTGGGTGGCTGTGCATTGGTTCTCTCCACCCCTCTGTCCCTCCGCTCAGCAGACCCTGGGTGGCTGTGCATTGGTTCTCTCCACCCCTCTGTCCCTCCGCTCAGCAGACCCTGGGTGGCTGTGCATTGGTTCTCTCCACCCCTCTGTCCCTCCGCTCAGCAGACCCTGGGTGGCTGTGTATTGCTTCTCTCCGCCCTTCTGTCCCTCTGATCAGCAGACCCTGGGTGGCTGTGTATTGGTTCTCTCCGCCCCTCTGTCCCTCCGCTCAGCAGACCCTGGGTGGCTGTGCATTGCTTCTCTCCACCCCTCTGTCCCTCCGCTCAGCAGACCCTGGGTGGCTGTGCATTGGTTCTCTCCACCCCTCTGTCCCTCCGCTCAGCAGACCCTGGGTGGCTGTGTATTGGTTCTCTCCGCCCCTCTGTCCCTCCGCTCAGCAGAACCAGGGTGACTGTGCATTGGTTCTCTCCACCCCTCTGTCCCTCCGCTCAGCAGACCCTGGGTGGCTGTGCATTGCTTCTCTCCACCCCTCTGTCCCTCCGCTCAGCAGACCCTGGGTGGCTGTGCATTGGTTCTCTCCACCCCTCTGTCCCTCTGCTCAGCAGACCCTGGGTGGCTGTGTATTGCTTCTCTCCACCCCTCTGTCCCTCTGATCAGCAGACCCTGGGTGGCTGTGCATTGGTTCTCTCCACCCCTCTGTCCCTCCGCTCAGCAGACCCTGGGTGGCTGTGTATTGCTTCTCTCCACCCCTCTGTCCCTCCGCTCAGCAGACCCTGGGTGGTTGTGTATTGGTTCTTTCCACCCTCCGTCCCTCCGCTCAGCAGACCCTGGGTGGCTGTGTATCGCTTCTCTCCACCCCTCTGTCCCTCTGATCAGCAGACCCTGGGTGGCCGTGTATCGGTTCTCTCCACCCCTCTGATCAGCAGACCCTGGGTGGCTGTGTATTGGTTCTCTCCACCCCTCTGTCCCTCCGCTCAGCAGACCCTGGGTGGCTGTGTATTGCTTCTCTCCACCCCTCTGTCCCTCTGATCAGCAGACCCTGGGTGGCTGTGCATTGGTTCTCTCCACCCCTCTGTCCCTCCGCTCAGCAGACCCTGGGTGGCTGTGCATTGCTTCTCTCCACCCCTCTGTCCCTCCGCTCAGCAGACCCTGGGTGGCTGTGCATTGGTTCTCTCCACCCCTCTGTCCCTCCGCTCTGCAGACCCTGGGTGGCTGTGTATTGCTTCTTTCCACCCCTCTGTCCCTCTGATCAGCAGACCCTGGGTGGCTGTGCATTGGTTCTCTCCACCCCTCTGTCGCTCCGCTCAACAGACCCTGGGTGGCTGTGCATTGCTTCTCTCCACCCCATCTGTCCCTCCGCTCAGCAGACCCTGGGTGGCTGTGCATTGGTTCTCTCCACCCCTCTGTCCCTCCGCTCAGAAGACCCTGGGTGGCTGTGTATTGCTTCTCTCCACCCCTCTGTTACTCTGATCAGCAGACCCTGGGTGGCTGTGTATTGGTTGTCTGCGCCCCTCTGTCCCTCCGCTCAGCAGATCCTGGGTGACTGTGCATTGGTTCTCTCCACCCCTCTGTCCCTCTGCTCAGCAAACCGTGGGTGGCTGTTTATTGCTTCTCTCCACCCCTCTGTCCCTCCGCTCAGCAGACCCTGGGTGGATGTGTATTGCTTCTCTTCACCCCTCTGTCCCTCCGCTCAGCAGACCCTGGGTGATTGTGCATTGGTTCTCTCCACCCCTCTGTCCCTCCGCTCAGCAGACCCTGGGTGGATGTGTATTGGTTCTCTCCACCCCTCTGTCCCTCCGCTCAGCAGACCCTGGGTGGCTGTGTATTGCTTCTCTCCACCCCTCTGTCCCTCTGATCAGCAGACCCTGGGTGGCTGTGCATTGGTTCTCTCCACCCCTCTGTCCCTCCGCTCAGCAGACCCTAGGTGGCTGTGCATTGGTTCTCTCCACTCCTCTGTCCCTCCGCTCAGCAGACCCTGGGTGGCTGTGCATTGGTTCTCTCCACCCCTCTGTCCCTCCGCTCAGCAGACCCTGGGTGGCTGTGTATTGCTTCTCTCCGCCCCTCTGTCCCTCTGATCAGCAGACCCTGGGTGGCTGTGTATTGGTTCTCTCCGCCCCTCTGTCCCTCCGCTCAGCAGACCCTGGGTGGCTGTGCATTGCTTCTCTCCACCCCTCTGTCCCTCCGCTCAGCAGACCCTGGGTGGCTGTGCATTGGTTCTCTCCACCCCTCTGATCAGCAGACCCTGGGTGGCTGTGTATTGGTTCTCTCCACCCCTCTGTCCCTCCGCTCAGCAGACCCTGGGTGGCTGTGTATTGCTTCTCTCCACCCCTCTGTCCCTCTGATCAGCAGACCCTGGGTGGCTGTGCATTGGTTCTCTCCACCCCTCTGTCCCTCCGCTCAGCAGACCCTGGGTGGCTGTGCATTGCTTCTCTCCACCCCTCTGTCCCTCCGCTCAGCAGACCCTGGGTGGCTGTGCATTGGTTCTCTCCACCCCTCTGTCCCTCCGCTCTGCAGACCCTGGGTGGCTGTGTATTGCTTCTTTCCACCCCTCTGTCCCTCTGATCAGCAGACCCTGGGTGGCTGTGCATTGGTTCTCTCCACCCCTCTGTCGCTCCGCTCAACAGACCCTGGGTGGCTGTGCATTGCTTCTCTCCACCCCATCTGTCCCTCCGCTCAGCAGACCCTGGGTGGCTGTGCATTGGTTCTCTCCACCCCTCTGTCCCTCCGCTCAGAAGACCCTGGGTGGCTGTGTATTGCTTCTCTCCACCCCTCTGTTACTCTGATCAGCAGACCCTGGGTGGCTGTGTATTGGTTGTCTGCGCCCCTCTGTCCCTCCGCTCAGCAGATCCTGGGTGACTGTGCATTGGTTCTCTCCACCCCTCTGTCCCTCTGCTCAGCAGACCGTGGGTGGCTGTTTATTGCTTCTCTCCACCCCTCTGTCCCTCCGCTCAGCAGACCCTGGGTGGATGTGTATTGCTTCTCTTCACCCCTCTGTCCCTCCGCTCAGCAGACCCTGGGTGATTGTGCATTGGTTCTCTCCACCCCTCTGTCCCTCCGCTCAGCAGACCCTGGGTGGATGTGTATTGGTTCTCTCCACCCCTCTGTCCCTCCGCTCAGCAGACCCTGGGTGGCTGTGTATTGCTTCTCTCCACCCCTCTGTCCCTCTGATCAGCAGACCCTGGGTGGCTGTGCATTGGTTCTCTCCACCCCTCTGTCCCTCCGCTCAGCAGACCCTGGGTGGCTGTGCATTGGTTCTCTCCACTCCTCTGTCCCTCCGCTCAGCAGACCCTGGGTGGCTGTGCATTGGTTCTCTCCACCCCTCTGTCCCTCCGCTCAGCAGACCCTGGGTGGCTGTGTATTGCTTCTCTCCGCCCCTCTGTCCCTCTGATCAGCAGACCCTGGGTGGCTGTGTATTGGTTCTCTCCGCCCCTCTGTCCCTCCGCTCAGCAGACCCTGGGTGGCTGTGCATTGCTTCTCTCCACCCCTCTGTCCCTCCGCTCAGCAGACCCTGGGTGGCTGTGCATTGGTTCTCTCCACCCCTCTGTCCCTCCGCTCAGCAGACCCTGGGTGGCTGTGTATTGGTTCTCTCCGCCCCTCTGTCCCTCCGCTCAGCAGAACCTGGGTGACTGTGCATTGGTTCTCTCCACCCCTCTGTCCCTCCGCTCAGCAGACCCTGGGTGCCTGTGCATTGCTTCTCTCCACCCCTCTGTCCCTCCGCTCAGCAGACCCTGGGTGGCTGTGCATTGGTTCTCTCCACCCCTCTGTCCCTCCGCTCAGCAGACCCTGGGTGGCTGTGTATTGCTTCTCTCCACCCCTCTGTCCCTCTGATCAGCAGACCCTGGGTGGCTGTGCATTGGTTCTCTCCACCCCTCTGTCCCTCCGCTCAGCAGACCCTGGGTGGCTGTGTATTGCTTCTCTCCACCCCTCTGTCCCTCCGCTCAGCAGACCCTGGGTGGATGTGTATTGGTTCTTTCCACCCTCCGTCCCTCCGCTCAGCAGACCCTGGGTGGCTGTGTATCGCTTCTCTCCACCCCTCTGTCCCTCTGATCAGCAGACCCTGGGTGGCCGTGTATCGGTTCTCTCCACCCCTCTGATCAGCAGACCCTGGGTGGCTGTGTATTGGTTCTCTCCACCCCTCTGTCCCTCCGCTCAGCAGACCCTGGGTGGCTGTGTATTGCTTCTCTCCACCCCTCTGTCCCTCTGATCAGCAGACCCTGGGTGGCTGTGCATTGGTTCTCTCCACCCCTCTGTCCCTCCGCTCAGCAGACCCTGGGTGGCTGTGCATTGCTTCTCTCCACCCCTCTGTCCCTCCGCTCAGCAGACCCTGGGTGGCTGTGCATTGGTTCTCTCCACCCCTCTGTCCCTCCGCTCAGCAGACCCTGGGTGGCTGTGTATTGCTTCTTTCCACCCCTCTGTCCCTCTGATCAGCAGACCCTGGGTGGCTGTGCATTGGTTCTCTCCACCCCTCTGTCGCTCCGCTCAGCAGACCCTGGGTGGCTGTGCATTGCTTCTCTCCACCCCTCTGTCCCTCTGCTCAGCAGACCCTGGGTTGCTGTGCATTGGTTCTCTCCACCCCTCTGTCCCTCCGCTCAGAAGACCCTGGGTGGCTGTGTATTGCTTCTCTCCACCCCTCTGTTCCTCTGATCAGCAGACCCTGGGTGGCTGTGTATTGGTTCTCTCCGCCCCTCTGTCCCTACGCTCAGCAGACCCTGGGTGACTGTGCATTGGTTCTCTCCACCCCTCTGTCCCTCTGCTCAGCAGGCCGTGGGTGGCTGTTTATTGCTTCTCTCCACCCCTCTGTCCCTCCGCTCAGCAGACCCTGTGTGGATGTGTATTGCTTCTCTTCACCCCTCTGTCCCTCCGCTCAGCAGACCCTGGGTGATTGTGCATTGGTTCTCTCCACCCCTCTGTCCCTCCGCTCAGCAGACCCTGGGTGGCTGTGTATTGGTTCTCTCTACCCCTCTGTCCCTCCGCTCAGCAGACCCTGGGTGGCTGTGTATTGGTTCTCTCCACCCCTCTGTCCCTCCGCTCAGCAGACCCTGGGTGGATGTGTATTGGTTCCCTCCACCCCTCTGTCCCTCCGCTCAGCAGACCCTGGGTGGTTGTGTATGGGTTCTCTCCACCCCTCTGTGCTTCTGATCAGCAGACCCTGGGTGGCTGTGTATTGGTTCTCTCCACCCCTCCGTCCCTCCGCTCAGCAGACCCTGGGTGACTGTGCATTGGTTCTCTCCACCCCTCTGTCCCTCTGCTCAGCAGACCGTGGGTGGCTGTGTATTGCTTCTCTCCACCCCTCTGTCCCTCCGCTCAGCAGACCCTGGGTGGATGTGTATTGCTTCTCTCCACCCCTCTGTCCCTTCGCTCAACAGACCCTGGGTGATTGTGCATTGGTTCTCTCCACCCCTCTGTCCCTCTGCTCAGCAGACCCTGGCTGGCTGTGTATTGGTTCTCTCTACCCCTCTGTCCCTCCGCTCAGCAGACCCTGGGTGGCTGTGTATTGGTTCTATCCACCCCTCTGATCAGCAGACCCTGGGTGGATGTGTATTGGTTCCCTCCACCCCTCTGTCCCTCCGCTCAGCAGACCCTGGGTGGATGTGTATTGGTTCCCTCCACCCCTCCGTCCCTCCGCTCAGCAGACCCTGGGTGGCTGTGTATTGGTTCCCTCCACCCCTCCGTCCCTCCGCTCAGCAGACCCTGGGTGGCTGTGTATTGGTTCTCTCCACCCCTCCGTCCCTCTGATCAGCAGACCCTGGGTGGCTGTGTATTGCTTCTTTCCACCCCTCTGTCCCTCCGCTCAGCAGACCCTGGGTGGCTGTGTATTGCTTCTCTCCACCCCTCTGTCCCTCTGATCAGCAGACCCTGGGTGGCGGTGTATTGGTTCGCTCCACCCCTCTTTCGCTCTGATCAGCAGACCCTGGGTGGCTGTGTATTGGTTCTCTCCACCCCTCCGTCCCTCTGATCAGCAGACCCTGGGTGGCTGTGTATTGCTTCTCTCCACCCCTCTGTCCCTCCGCTCAGCAGACCCTGGGTGGCTGTGTATTGCTTCTCTCCACCCCTCCGTCCCTCTGATCAGCAGACCCTGGGTGGCTGTGTATTGCTTCTCTCCACCCCTCTGTCCCTCCGCTCAGCAGACCCTGGGTGGCTGTGTATTGCTTCTCTCCACCCCTCTTGCCTTCTGATCAGCAGACCCTGGGTGGCTGTGTATTGGTTCTCTCCACCCCTCCGTCCCTCTGATCAGCAGACCCTGGGTGGCTGTGTATTGCTTCTCTCCACCCCTCTGTCCCTCCGCTCAGCAGACCCTGGGTGGCTGTGTATTGCTTCTCTCCACCCCTCCGTCCCTCTGATCAGCAGACCCTGGGTGGCTGTGTATTGCTTCTCTCCACCCCTCTGTCCCTCCGCTCAGCAGACCCTGGGTGGCTGTGTATTGCTTCTCTCCACCCCTCTTGCCTTCTGATCAGCAGACCCTGGGTGGCTGTGTATTGGTTCCCTCCACCCCTCTGTCCCTCCGCTCAGCAGACCCTGGGTGGTTGTGTATGGGTTCTCTCCACCCCTCTGTGCTTCTGATCAGCAGACCCTGGGTGGCTGTGTATTGGTTCTCTCCACCCCTCCGTCCCTCCGCTCAGCAGACCCTGGGTGACTGTGCATTGGTTCTCTCCACCCCTCTGTCCCTCTGCTCAGCAGACCGTGGGTGGCTGTGTATTGCTTCTCTCCACCCCTCTGTCCCTCCGCTCAGCAGACCCTGGGTGGATGTGTATTGCTTCTCTCCACCCCTCTGTCCCTTCGCTCAACAGACCCTGGGTGATTGTGCATTGGTTCTCTCCACCCCTCTGTCCCTCTGCTCAGCAGACCCTGGCTGGCTGTGTATTGGTTCTCTCTACCCCTCTGTCCCTCCGCTCAGCAGACCCTGGGTGGCTGTGTATTGGTTCTATCCACCCCTCTGATCAGCAGACCCTGGGTGGATGTGTATTGGTTCCCTCCACCCCTCTGTCCCTCCGCTCAGCAGACCCTGGGTGGATGTGTATTGGTTCCCTCCACCCCTCCGTCCCTCCGCTCAGCAGACCCTGGGTGGCTGTGTATTGGTTCCCTCCACCCCTCCGTCCCTCCGCTCAGCAGACCCTGGGTGGCTGTGTATTGGTTCTCTCCACCCCTCCGTCCCTCTGATCAGCAGACCCTGGGTGGCTGTGTATTGCTTCTTTCCACCCCTCTGTCCCTCCGCTCAGCAGACCCTGGGTGGCTGTGTATTGCTTCTCTCCACCCCTCTGTCCCTCTGATCAGCAGACCCTGGGTGGCTGTGTATTGGTTCGCTCCACCCCTCTTTCGCTCTGATCAGCAGACCCTGGGTGGCTGTGTATTGGTTCTCTCCACCCCTCCGTCCCTCTGATCAGCAGACCCTGGGTGGCTGTGTATTGCTTCTCTCCACCCCTCTGTCCCTCCGCTCAGCAGACCCTGGGTGGCTGTGTATTGCTTCTCTCCACCCCTCCGTCCCTCTGATCAGCAGACCCTGGGTGGCTGTGTATTGCTTCTCTCCACCCCTCTGTCCCTCCGCTCAGCAGACCCTGGGTGGCTGTGTATTGCTTCTCTCCACCCCTCTTGCCTTCTGATCAGCAGACCCTGGGTGGCTGTGTATTGGTTCTCTCCACCCCTCTGTGCTTCTGATCAGCAGACCCTGGGTGGCTGTGTATTGGTTCTCTCCACCCCTCTGTCCCTCTGATCAGCAGACCCTGGGTGGCTGTGTATTGCTTCTCTCCACCCCTCTGTCCCTCCGCTCAGCAGACCCTGGGTGGCTGTGTATTGGTTCTCTCCACCCCTCTGTCCCTCTGATCAGCAGACCCTGGGTGGCTGTGTATTGCTTCTCTCCACCCCTCTGTCCCTCCGCTCAGCAGACCCTGGGTGGCTGTGTATTGGTTCTCTCCACCCCTCTGTGCTTCTGATCAGCAGACCCTGGGTGGCTGTGTATTGGTTCTCTCCGCCCCTCTGTGCTTCTGATCAGCAGACCCTGGGTGGCTGTGTATTGGTTTTCTCCACCCCTCTGTCCCTCCTCTCAGCAGACCCTGGGTGGCTGTGTATTGCTTCTCTCCACCCCTCTGTCCCTCCGCTCAGCAGACCCTGGGTGGCTGTGTATTGGTTCTCTCCACCCCTCTGTGCTTCTGATCAGCAGACCCTGGGTGGCTGTGTATTGCTTCTCTCCACCCCTCTGTCCCTCCGCTCAGCAGACCCTGGGTGGCTGTGTATTGGTTCTCTCCACCCCTCCGTCCCTCTGATCAGCAGACCCTGGGTGGCTGTGTATTGGTTCTCTCCACCCCTCTGTGCTTCTGATCAGCAGACCCTGGGTGGCTGTGTATTGCTTCTCTCCACCCCTCTGTCCCTCCGCTCAGCAGACCCTGGGTGGCTGTGTATTGGTTCCCTCCACCCCTCTGTCCCTCCGCTCAGCAGACCCTGGGTGGCTGTGTATTGGTTCTCTCCACCCCTCTGTCCCTCTGATCAGCAGACCCTGGGTGGCTGTGTATTGGTTCTCTCCACCCCTCTGTCCCTCCGCTCAGCAGACCCTGGGTGGCTGTGTATTGCTTCTCTCCACCCTCTGTCCCTCCGCTCAGCAGACCCTGGGTGGCTGTGTATTGCTTCTCTCCACCCTCTGTCCCTCCGCTCAGCAGACCCTGGGTGGCTGTGTATTGGTTCTCTCCACCCCTCTGATCAGCAGACCCTGGGTGGCTGTGTATTGGTTCTCTCCACCCCTCTGTCCCTCCGCTCAGCAGACCCTGGGTGGCTGTGTATTGGTTCTCTCCACCCCTCTGTCCCTCCGCTCAGCAGACCCTGTGTGGCTGTGTATTGGTTCTCTCCACCCCTCTGTCCCTCCGCTCAGCAGACCCTGGGTGGCTGTGTATTGGTTCTCTCCACCCCTCTGTCCCTCCGCTCAGCAGACCCTGGGTGGCTGTGTATTGGTTCTCTCCACCCCTCTGTCCCTCCGGTCAGCAGACCCTGGGTGGCCGTGTATCGGTTCTCTCCACCCCTCCGTCCCTCCGCTCAGCAGACCCTGGGTGGCTGTGTATTGCTTCTCTCCACCCCTCCGTCCCTCCGGTCAGCAGACCCGGGGTGGCTGTGTATTGGTTCTCTCCACCCCTCTGTCCCTCTGATCAGCAGACCCTGGGTGGCTGTGTATTGGTTCTCTCCGCCCCTCTGTGCTTCTGATCAGCAGACCCTGGGTGGCTGTGTATTGGTTCTCTCCACCCCTCTGTCCCTCCGCTCAGCAGACCCTGGATGGCTGTGTATTGGTTCTCTCCACCCCTCTGTCCCTCCGCTCAGCAGACCCTGGGTGGCTGTGTATTGGTTCTCTCCACCCCTCTGTCCCTCTGATCAGCAGACCCTGGGTGGCTGTGTATTGGTTCTCTCCACCCCTCTGTCCCTCCGCTCAGCAGACCCTGGGTGGCTGTGTATTGGTTCTCTCCACCCCTCTGTCCCTCTGATCAGCAGACCCTGGGTGGCTGTGTATTGGTTCTCTCCGCCCCTCTGTGCTTCTGATCAGCAGACCCTGGGTGGCTGTGTATTGGTTCTCTCCACCCCTCTGTCCCTCCGCTCAGCAGACCCTGGATGGCTGTGTATTGGTTCTCTCCACCCCTCTGTCCCTCCGCTCAGCAGACCCTGGGTGGCTGTGTATTGGTTCTCTCCACCCCTCTGTCCCTCTGATCAGCAGACCCTGGGTGGCTGTGTATTGGTTCTCTCCACCCCTCTGTCCCTCCGCTCAGCAGACCCTGGGTGGCTGTGTATTGGTTCTCTCCACCCCTCTGTCCCTCTGATCAGCAGACCCTGGGTGGCTGTGTATTGGTTCTCTCCGCCCCTCTGATCAGCAGACCCTGGGTGGCTGTGTATTGGTTCTCTCCACCCCTCTGATCAGCAGACCCTGGGTGGCTGTGTATTGGTTCTCTCCACCCCTCTGTCCCTCCGCTCAGCAGACCCTGGGTGGCTGTGTATTGGTTCTCTCCACCCCTCTGTCCCTCTGATCAGCAGACCCTCGGTGGCTGTGTATTGGTTCTCTCCACCCGTCTGTCCCTCTGGTCAGCAGACCCTGGGTGGCTGTGTATTGGTTCTTTCCACCCCTCTGTCCCTCTGATCAGCAGACCCTGGGTGGCTGTGTATTGGTTCTCTCCACCCCTCTGATCAGCAGACCCTGGGTGGCTGTGTATTGCTTCTCTCCACCCCTCTGTCCCTCCGCTCAGCAGACCCTGGGTGGATGTGTATTGCTTCTCTCCACCCCTCTGTCCCACCGTTCAGCAGACCCTGGGTGGCTGTGTATTGGTTCTCTCCACCCATCTGTCCCTCCGCTCAGCAGACCCTGGGTGGCTGTATATTGGTTCTCTCCACCCCTCTGTCCCTCTGGTCAGCAGACCCTGGGTGGCTGTGTATTGCTTCTCTCCACCCCTCTGTCCCTCTGATCTGCAGACCCTGGGTGGCTGTGTATTGCTTCTCTCCGCCCCTCTGTCCCTCCGCTCAGCAGACCCTGGGTGGCTGTGTATTGGTTCTCTCCACCCTTTGTCCCTCCGCTCAGCAGACCCTGGGTGGCTGTGTATCGCTTCTCTCCACCCCTCTGTCCCTCTGATCAGCAGACCCTGGGTGGCCGTGTATCGGTTCTCTCCACCCCTCTGATCAGCAGACCCTGGGTGGCTGTGTATTGGTTCTCTCCACCCCTCTGTCCCTCCGCTCAGCAGACCCTGGGTGGCTGTGTATTGCTTCTTTCCACCCCTCTGTCCCTCTGATCAGCAGACCCTGGGTGGCTGTGCATTGGTTCTCTCCACCCCTCTGTCGCTCCGATCAACAGACCCTGGGTGGCTGTGCATTGCTTCTCTCCACCCCATCTGTCCCTCCGCTCAGCAGACCCTGGGTGGCTGTGCATTGGTTCTCTCCACCCCTCTGTCCCTCCGCTCAGAAGACCCTGGGTGGCTGTGTATTGCTTCTCTCCACCCCTCTGTTACTCTGATCAGCAGACCCTGGGTGGCTGTGTATTGGTTGTCTGCGCCCCTCTGTCCCTCCGCTCAGCAGATCCTGGGTGACTGTGCATTGGTTCTCTCCACCCCTCTGTCCCTCTGCTCAGCAGACCGTGGGTGGCTGTGTATTGCTTCTCTCCACCCCTCTGTCCCTCCGCTCAGCAGACCCTGGGTGGATGTGTATTGCTTCTCTTCACCCCTCTGTCCCTCCGCTCAGCAGACCCTGGGTGATTGTGCATTGGTTCTCTCCACCCCTCTGTCCCTCCACTCAGCAGACCCTGGGTGGATGTGTATTGGTTCTCTCCACCCCTCTGTCCCTCCGCTCAGCAGACCCTGAGTGGCTGTGCATTGCTTCTCTCCACCCCTCTGTCCCTCTGATCAGCAGACCCTGGGTGGCTGTGCATTGGTTCTCTCCACCCCTCTGTCCCTCCGCTCAGCAGACCCTGGGTGGCTGTGCATTGGTTCTCTCCACTCCTCTGTCCCTCCGCTCAGCAGACCCTGGGTGGCTGTGCATTGGTTCTCTCCACCCCTCTGTCCCTCCGCTCAGCAGACCCTGGGTGGCTGTGTATTGCTTCTCTCCACCCCTCTGTCCCTCTGATCAGCAGACCCTGGGTGGCTGTGTATTGGTTCTCTCCGCCCCTCTGTCCCTCCGCTCAGCAGACCCTGGGTGGCTGTGCATTGCTTCTCTCCACCCCTCTGTCCCTCCGCTCAGCAGACCCTGGGTGGCTGTGCATTGGTTCTCTCCACCCCTCTGTCCCTCCGCTCAGCAGACCCTGGGTGGCTGTGTATTGGTTCTCTCCGCCCCTCTGTCCCTCCGCTCAGCAGAACCTGGGTGACTGTGCATTGGTTCTCTCCACCCCTCTGTCCCTCCGCTCAGCAGACCCTGGGTGGCTGTGCATTGCTTCTCTCCACCCCTCTGTCCCTCCGCTCAGCAGACCCTGGGTGGCTGTGCATTGGTTCTCTCCACCCCTCTGTCCCTCCGCTCAGCAGACCCTGGGTGGCTGTGTATTGCTTCTCTCCACCCCTCTGTCCCTCTGATCAGCAGACCCTGGGTGGCTGTGCATTGGTTCTCTCCACCCCTCTGTCCCTCCGCTCAGCAGACCCTGGGTGGCTGTGTATTGCTTCTCTCCACCCCTCTGTCCCTCCGCTCAGCAGACCCTGGGTGGATGTGTATTGGTTCTTTCCACCCTCCGTCCCTCCGCTCAGCAGACCCTGGGTGGCTGTGTATCGCTTCTCTCCACCCCTCTGTCCCTCTGATCAGCAGACCCTGGGTGGCCGTGTATCGGTTCTCTCCACCCCTCTGATCAGCAGACCCTGGGTGGCTGTGTATTGGTTCTCTCCACCCCTCTGTCCCTCCGCTCAGCAGACCCTGGGTGGCTGTGTATTGCTTCTCTCCACCCCTCTGTCCCTCTGATCAGCAGACCCTGGGTGGCTGTGCATTGGTTCTCTCCACCCCTCTGTCCCTCCGCTCAGCAGACCCTGGGTGGCTGTGCATTGCTTCTCTCCACCCCTCTGTCCCTCCGCTCAGCAGACCCTGGGTGGCTGTGCATTGGTTCTCTCCACCCCTCTGTCCCTCCGCTCAGCAGACCCTGGGTGGCTGTGTATTGCTTCTTTCCACCCCTCTGTCCCTCTGATCAGCAGACCCTGGGTGGCTGTGCATTGGTTCTCTCCACCCCTCTGTCGCTCCGCTCAGCAGACCCTGGGTGGCTGTGCATTGCTTCTCTCCACCCCTCTGTCCCTCTGCTCAGCAGACCCTGGGTGGCTGTGCATTGGTTCTCTCCACCCCTCTGTCCCTCCGCTCAGAAGACCCTGGGTGGCTGTGTATTGCTTCTCTCCACCCCTCTGTTCCTCTGATCAGCAGACCCTGGGTGGCTGTGTATTGGTTCTCTCCGCCCCTCTGTCCCTACGCTCAGCAGACCCTGGGTGACTGTGCATTGGTTCTCTCCACCCCTCTGTCCCTCTGCTCAGCAGGCCGTGGGTGGCTGTTTATTGCTTCTCTCCACCCCTCTGTCTCTCCGCTCAGCAGACCCTGGGTGGATGTGTATTGCTTCTCTTCACCCCTCTGTCCCTCCGCTCAGCAGACCCTGGGTGATTGTGCATTGGTTCTCTCCACCCCTCTGTCCCTCCGCTCAGCAGACCCTGGGTGGCTGTGTATTGGTTCTCTCTACCCCTCTGTCCCTCCGCTCAGCAGACCCTGGGTGGCTGTGTATTGGTTCTCTCCACCCCTCTGTCCCTCCGCTCAGCAGACCCTGGGTGGATGTGTATTGGTTCCCTCCACCCCTCTGTCCCTCCGCTCAGCAGACCCTGGGTGGTTGTGTATTGGTTCTCTCCACCCCTCTGTGCTTCTGATCAGCAGACCCTGGGTGGCTGTGTATTGGTTCTCTCCACCCCTCCGTCCCTCCGCTCAGCAGACCCTGGGTGACTGTGCATTGGTTCTCTCCACCCCTCTGTCCCTCTGCTCAGCAGACCGTGGGTGGCTGTGTATTGCTTCTCTCCACCCCTCTGTCCCTCCGCTCAGCAGACCCTGGGTGGATGTGTATTGCTTCTCTCCACCCCTCTGTCCCTTCGCTCAACAGACCCTGGGTGATTGTGCATTGGTTCTCTCCACCCCTCTGTCCCTCTGCTCAGCAGACCCTGGCTGGCTGTGTATTGGTTCTCTCTACCCCTCTGTCCCTCCGCTCAGCAGACCCTGGGTGGCTGTGTATTGGTTCTATCCACCCCTCTGATCAGCAGACCCTGGGTGGATGTGTATTGGTTCCCTCCACCCCTCTGTCCCTCCGCTCAGCAGAACCTGGGTGGATGTGTATTGGTTCCCTCCACCCCTCCGTCCCTCCGCTCAGCAGACCCTGGGTGGCTGTGTATTGGTTCCCTCCACCCCTCCGTCCCTCCGCTCAGCAGACCCTGGGTGGCTGTGTATTGGTTCTCTCCACCCCTCCGTCCCTCTGATCAGCAGACCCTGGGTGGCTGTGTATTGCTTCTTTCCACCCCTCTGTCCCTCCGCTCAGCAGACCCTGGGTGGCTGTGTATTGCTTCTCTCCACCCCTCTGTCCCTCTGATCAGCAGACCCTGGGTGGCTGTGTATTGGTTCGCTCCACCCCTCTTTCGCTCTGATCAGCAGACCCTGGGTGGCTGTGTATTGGTTCTCTCCACCCCTCCGTCCCTCTGATCAGCAGACCCTGGGTGGCTGTGTATTGCTTCTCTCCACCCCTCTGTCTCTCCGCTCAGCAGACCCTGGGTGGCTGTGTATTGCTTCTCTCCACCCCTCCGTCCCTCTGATCAGCAGACCCTGGGTGGCTGTGTATTGCTTCTCTCCACCCCTCTGTCCCTCCGCTCAGCAGACCCTGGGTGGCTGTGTACTGCTTCTCTCCACCCCTCTTGCCTTCTGATCAGCAGACCCTGGGTGGCTGTGTATTGGTTCTCTCCACCCCTCTGTGCTTCTGATCAGCAGACCCTGGGTGGCTGTGTATTGCTTCTCTCCACCCCTCTGTCCCTCCGCTCAGCAGACCCTGGGTGGCTGTGTATTGGTTCTCTCCACCCCTCTGTCCCTCTGATCAGCAGACCCTGGGTGGCTGTGTATTGCTTCTCTCCACCCCTCTGTCCCTCCGCTCAGCAGACCCTGGGTGGCTGTGTATTGGTTCTCTCCACCCCTCTGTGCTTCTGATCAGCAGACCCTGGGTGGCTGTGTATTGGTTCTCTCCGCCCCTCTGTGCTTCTGATCAGCAGACCCTGGGTGGCTGTGTATTGGTTTTCTCCACCCCTCTGTCCCTCCTCTCAGCAGACCCTGGGTGGCTGTGTATTGCTTCTCTCCACCCCTCTGTCCCTCCGCTCAGCAGACCCTGGGTGGCTGTGTATTGGTTCTCCCCACCCCTCTGTGCTTCTGATCAGCAGACCCTGGGTGGCTGTGTATTGCTTCTCTCCACCCCTCTGTCCCTCCGCTCAGCAGACCCTGGGTGGCTGTGTATTGGTTCTCTCCACCCCTCCGTCCCTCTGATCAGCAGACCCTGGGTGGCTGTGTATTGGTTCTCTCCACCCCTCTGTGCTTCTGATCAGCAGACCCTGGGTGGCTGTGTATTGCTTCTCTCCACCCCTCTGTCCCTCCGCTCAGCAGACCCTGGGTGGCTGTGTATTGGTTCCCTCCATCCCTCTGTCCCTCCGCTCAGCAGACCCTGGGTGGCTGTGTATTGGTTCTCTCCACCCCTCTGTCCCTCTGATCAGCAGACCCTGGGTGGCTGTGTATTGGTTCTCTCCACCCCTCTGTCCCTCCGCTCAGCAGACCCTGGGTGGCTGTGTATTGGTTCTCTCCACCCCTCAGTCCCTCCGCTCAGCAGACCCTGGGTGGCTGTGTATTGCTTCTCTCCACCCCTCTGTCCCTCCGGTCAGCAGACCCTGGGTGGCTGTGTATTGCTTCTCTCCACCTTCTGTCCCTCCGCTCAGCAGACCCTGCGTGGCTGTGTATTGCTTCTCTCCACCCCTCTGTCCCTCCGGTCAGCAGACCCTGCGTGGCTGTGTATTGGTTCTTTCCACCCCTCTGTCCCTCCGCTCAGCAGACCCTGGGTGGCTGTGTATTGCTTCTCTCCACCCCTCTGTCCCTCCGGTCAGCAGACCCTGGGTGGCTGTGTATTGCTTCTCTCCACCTTCTGTCCCTCCGCTCAGCAGACCCTGCGTGGCTGTGTATTGCTTCTCTCCACCCCTCTGTCCCTCCGCTCAGCAGACCCTGCGTGGCTGTGTATTGCTTCTCTCCACCCCTCTGTCCCTCCGCTCAGCAGACCCTGGGTGCTGTGTATTGGTTCTTTCCACCCTCCCTGCTTGAGCCCTAAACCCACGGACAGGAACCTCTGGCCCTGCTGTTCCCAACTGCCCCCTAGATTCCCTCAGCCCCCAGCCCTTGGCGTCTCCATTTGCCTGTCAGCTACAATTGATTCAGGCGCTTGAAGAGCCCCCTCCCTTGAGCCCCCTCCCCTCTGCCCCCCCTCCCCCGCAGCTTGACCTCCGGGCCAATCTCATTCAATAATCCAATGGATTTACATTCATAAATCCAGGGAATAATGCACTCTGGAGGGGGAGATACCGGGCTGATTGCCCCCTCCTTCCGCGCTGCGCATTACTCTTTCTTGACGGTTCAAGATCGGACGCAGAAAAACACCGAGACTGAGGAGAGAAGCACAAGGACTGAGGAGAGAAGCACAAGGACTGAGGAGAGAAGCACAAGGACTGAGGAGAGAAGCACAAGGACTGAGGAGAGAAGCAGAAGGACTGAGGAGAGAAGCACAAGGACTGAGGAGAGAAGCACAAGGACTGAGGAGAGAAGCACAAGGACTGAGGAGAAAAGCACAGAGACTGAGGAGAAAATCACAAGGACTGAGGAGAAAAACACAAGGACTGAGGAGAGAAGCACAAAGACCGAGGAGCAAAGCACAAGGACTGAGGAGGAAAGCACAAGGACTGAGGAGAAAAGCACAAGGACTGAGGAGAAAAGCACAAGGACTGAGGAGAAAAGCACAAGGACTGAGGAGAAAAGCACACGGACTGAGGAGAAAAGCACAGAGACTGAGGAGAAAAACACAAGGACTAAGGAGAAAAACACAAGGACTGAGGAGAGAAGCACAGAGACTGAGGAGCAAAGCACAAGGACTGAGGAGAAAAGCACAAAGACTGAGGAGAAAAGCACGAGGACTGAGGAGAAAAGCACAGAGACTGAGGAGAGAAGCACAAGGATTGAGGAGAGAAGCACAAGGACTGAGGAGAGAAGCACAAGGACTGAGGAGAGAAGCACAAGGACTGAGGAGAGAAGCACAAGGACTGAGGAGAGAAGCACAAAGACTGAGGAGAAAAGCACAGAGACTGAGGAGAAAATCACAAGGACTGAGGAGAAAAACACAAGGACTGAGGAGAGAAGCACAAAGACCGAGGAGCAAAGCACAAGGACTGAGGAGAAAAGCACAAGGACTGAGGAGAAAAGCACAAGGACTGAGGAGAAAAGCACAGGGACTGAGGAGAAAAGCACAAGGACTGAGGAGAAAAGCACACGGACTGAGGAGAAAAGCACAGAGACTGAGGAGAAAAACACAAGGACTAAGGAGAAAAACACAAGGACTGAGGAGAGAAGCACAGAGACTGAGGAGCAAAGCACAAGGACTGAGGAGAAAAGCACAAAGACTGAGGAGAAAAGCACGAGGACTGAGGAGAAAAGCACAGAGACTGAGGAGAGAAGCACAAGGACTGAGGAGAAAAGCACAAGGACTGAGGAGAGAAACACAAGGACTGAGGAGAAAAACACAAGGACTGAGGAGAGAAGCACAAAGACTGAGGAGAAAAGCACAAAGACTGAGGAGAGAAACACAAGGACTGAGGAGAAAAACACAAGGACTGAGGAGAAAAGCACAAAGACTGAGGAGAAAAGCACAAAGACTGAGGAGAAAAGCACAAAGACTGAGGAGCAAAGCACAAAGACTGAGGAGCAAAGCACAAAGACTGAGGAGAGAAGCACAAGGACTGAGGAGAAAAGCACAAAGACTGAGGAGCAAAGCACAGAGATTGAGGAGAGAAGCACAAAGACTGAGGAGCAAAGCACAGAGACTGAGGAGAAAAGCACAAGGACTGAGGAGAAAAGCCAGCCAGGAGAGATCATTACTGAGTGAACCAGAAGCTCCCGGGCCTTTTCAGGGTCACTCAGGAGTCTGGATACAACAAAAATGGACCACAACACAAGGAGGGGAGCTGTGGAGCTGTGGAGCCCAAAAAGGAGAGCCGCCACTGGTCCAGGGCCACCCGTCCATCAAACCAATCCATTCTTCCACCTATCCACCCCTTTCATACTTCATTCATCCATCCTTTCACTTATCCATCCACCCTTTTTCTCCATCTATCGGTCATTTCACTCCATCCATCCAACAGCCTCCCTTTGACTCTTCAATCCATCCACCCGTCCGTACACCCATTCATCCACCCTTTGTCCCATCCAGCCATCCTTCCTTTCACTCACTCATCCATCTATCCATCAATTCATCCACTAATCAATGCATTCTTTCCCTTATCCATCTATCCTTTCATCCAGACATCCATCTACCCTGCCTTTCACTCATCCATCCATCCATTGATTTACTCATCCATCCTAAATACGTCATTTCAATCATCCGTCCTTTAGCTCATCCGTCCATTTTTCACTCCATCCATTTATTCACCCTTTCACACTTCCACTCATCTATTCATGCTTTCACTCATTCTTCCATCCATCCATCCATCCATCCATCCATCCATCCTTTCACTCTTCCATCCATCCATCCACACATCCATCCATCCATTCACCCATCCACCCATCCACCCATCCATCCTCCTTTCTAACATACACCCTCTCTCCCTTTTACTCTCCCATCCATCCTTTCACTCATTCATCCATGCATCTGTACACTCACCATTCCATCCATCCATCTGCCCATCCGTTCTGTCTGCTCATCCATCCATCCACCCATCCTTCCTTTCACTCACTCACCCTCCCAAGTTCATTATGAGCCTTTGTCTGCCAAGCTGCAGACATAAGTGGTCCATCAAGAACCCCACTCCCTCTGTAGCTTCAAATGCAGGGAAGGGGGTAGGGTGGGGGTAGCAATGCTCCTGAGTCAGAGGCTTAACTGCACACTTACCTCCTAGTCCACTAGTGTAATTGTTGTCTGCAGCTGGTTCCTTCCTTCATTTGGGCCTCTATGGTTGAGATAAGGAGCACTATGTGTGCTCAGCTCCATAATGTTGTTTTCAAAGTGAAACCAAATGCAGAACTAAACACTGTTCCTCCGAGGACAGCAGCCACTACCCACCCCCTACAGCCTGCTCCTCTGATAATCAACAAATTGCTGCCACCCTCTCCCTCCTTGCCCTCCCCCAGCCCTTGAAGTGCATGGAGTTTAATAACTCCTCCCAGGGCCACTGTTCATGCACTCCTCCTGTGCCTGCAGGTGAAAGAAACCCTTGCCAGAGGGCCCAGTAGGACATCTGCAAAGTTCACTAGAGTTCACCCAGGAGGTTCAGCACACACTGCCTCAGGGCATTCATTTCTCTCTGCTGCTCGGTGCTCTGTGTTTATTTTCCCTGTTCTTGCCTCTTCCCTGAGTGTGGCAGGGCCAATGACCACCAGTTGCTCCAGCAGAGGAGTAGATTACACTCTCCCTGTTGTGTTACTGACATTTCAATTCACAACATTTCTCACTGTCAGCGGGCATCAGTCGTTTGCCAGGAGGCTGAAAGGGTGGGGGTGGTTTTGTAGCAGTGGCGGCTGGTTTTGCTACTTGGGCCAGGCTTCGGAGCCCCCAGTAACAAAAGCAGCAGTGCTGGGGGCCAGTTCTATTAAGCAGCAGTGATTGATTCACACTCCTCTCTCAACCCCCCGGGGTGAGGGCCAGTCGACAATATTGCTAGGGCTGCTTTCGGTTCCCAGCCTGGCCCTGCTCACTGTATCCATCCTTCCCTCTCTCCCACCGTCATTTTTTTCTTCTCAGTTATCAAGAGCTACTGTCTCTCCTCCTTCACGTCCCCCCTTCAGCTCCCTCCCTTTGTTAGTTCACTTCCTTCCATTTGGCTGTAGTTTCACCCTTCTCTTTCCCCTATCGTCTCGATTACC
Organism: Lissotriton helveticus; assembly: GCF_964261635.1. Lineage (NCBI taxonomy): Eukaryota > Metazoa > Chordata > Amphibia > Caudata > Salamandridae > Lissotriton > Lissotriton helveticus. The sequence continues at coordinate 102,216,403 of NC_136064.1, read as the reverse complement.
ACCTTGATTCAGCTTACATCAGAGAGAAAGGCAACCAGGTAACCATCCCAAGCTGCTTAAAAAAAGAGCAGGTAACCCTCATTCTAAAAGAAAACACGGCCAGCCACACAAATCCCGATACCTACCGCCCAATATCCACTATTCCTACCCTAGCAAAACGAATGGAAAAGTGTGTCCACTCCCAAATATGCAACCATATAGCCCAATTTCAGCTCATTGACCAGTTCCAAACAGGCTTCAGGAAGAATCACAGCACGGAAATGGCCATGACCCACATCGTCGATGACGCACTCAGAATACTAGATCAAAATGAATCCTGCCTCCTAATCCTCCTAGACCTTTCATCAGCCTTCCATACAGTCAAACATATCAGTCTCCTCGACCTACTTGAACACAGAATGGGCTTATCAGGAGCTGTCCTAAAGTGGTTTGCCTCCTTCTTAGACAACCGTACTCAATGAATCAAGATTAACCAATCGCTATCCTCGACCACACCGGTCACCCTGGGAGTCCCTCAAGGTTCCGTATTATCTCCTACCTTCTTCAATCTATTCATGGACCCTGTAACCGAAATTCTGAAACTCTCCAGTATTCATCACCATATCTACGTGGATGATACACAACTATACCTAAAAATATCATCGCCGGATGACATCCGACTACTTAACACAACTTTACAAAAAACCCACATCTGGCTAACAAAAAACCACCTCAAACTCAATGCGCTCAAAACTGATTTTCTCCTAATATCCCCACCACAAGGACAAGGTGACGTAGTAAACTGGATGAAACACCTAACAGCCCTCAATTGCAAACCTCACAGTATCGATTCCACAAGATCACTGGGAATAATACTAGACAAGAAACTCAACATGAGGGAACATATCAGCACAGCCACCAGAGGAGCCAACTTTCATATGAGCATTCTCAGAAAACTAAAACCCTTCCTTGAAGACAATGACCTAAAAACAGCTGTTCAATCTCTAGTTCTACCCAGAATACACTATGCAAATACAACCTTATGTGGCTTGCCGAGATCCAGTCTGGCTCCTTAAAGAGCCTCGCTAAACACGGCAGCAAGACTCGTCACTGGCTCCAGAAGGAACAATCACATCACCCAGGACCTAAAGGAACTGAATTGGCTTCCTTTTGAGGCAAGAGTGCAGCTTAAGATTGCATGCATGACGCACAAAGCCCTGCACCTCAATACACCAAAGTATCTAGCCAATAAACACGAATTAGCAGGCAATAGCAGAACTCTGAGAAGCACCAACACCCTGCTTTTGAAACCACAAAAAGTTTGGAAAAAGAAAATCTACACACACACATTCTCTGGCCTAGCACCCAAGATATGGAATACCCTGCCCCAAGCAATCAGAATGAACCCCTCCACCACCTCATTCAAAAATGAAGTTATACCACTTCTGATGAGTAAAACTCTGTCCTGATCCCAGCCCTGATGCAAGCTGATACCAACCAGAACAGAAGCTATTCATCAACCAAGAGCCGTGTAGATCTCTAATAGAGAATGACTAACACAATCCTGACCTTCAACAAGAACTAACAACTTACATGATCTCTTCTTAGATACTTATTTATATGTGACTAGCGTGCAACTTTTCTTATGATGTAACTTTTGTAAAGCGCTCTGATACCCTCATCGGGTCTAGTCCGCGCTATATAATACTCTACCAGCAGCCCGCCCCAGCATTGCCTGGGGCAAAAAGGGGCTGGGGGCAGCATTTGAGGCTTGCGTGCACTCCCGGCCCTTCCTGCCCCGGCCCGGCCCCCTCCTGCCCGTGTCCCGGCCCCCTCCCGCCGTGTCCCGGAGAGCCTGCCTGATCCTTACCTCAGCCGCCGGTCCCGCTCCAGGCGCCCCGCCCGCACAGGCCGCCATTCTCCAGGCGGACCACCCGCACAGGCCGCCACTCTCCAGGCGCCCCGCCCGCACAGGCCCCCACTTCGCCCAGCAGCAAGCAGGGCCGCGGCAGTCCTCCCAGCAGGTCGCGATCTTCGGCGCCATTTCAGGAAGTGTTGCCAGGGAGCGCAAACGCAAATGATGTCATCACGCAGACGTCGCGGCCGGCGCTACTTGCAAGGGACTACTTTATTTTTATTTCGAAATTTTTTAAATAACGTATATTTTTTATTTTTAATAGCCTATGTCCTTCTGCTTGCCCTGAGGTTTTCAAAGATGTCTTGGGTGTTGCGATTGGTGGTGTACTTTTCGAGTTTACCTGGCTCAAAGGTTTGTGTTCTCTCTTTATAATAGTAGTATAGATAAATAAAATAAATAAATGTATGTCTTAAGCAGAGACCCTCTATCGCTTGGGTGTACACCTGTCATAAACATAGACCCATCCTTATCCTACATACATATATACCGTTCATAAACACATTGTTGTTCCCATGGGTATACATATACCTGTCATGAACACAGACCCATCCTCTCCTTGGTATAAATACACCTGTCATAAACACAGACTCTTCCTCACTTGGGTGTAAATACAGCTGTCATAAACACAGACTCTTCCTCACTTGGGTGTAAATACAGCTGTCATAAACACAGACTCTTACTCACTTGAGGTGTAAATACAGCTGTCATAAACACAGACTCTTACTCACTTGGGTATGAATATGGCTGTCGTAATCACAGACTCGTTTTCTCCTAGGCATAATTATATCTGTAGTAAAAACAGACTCTTCCTCACTTGGGTATGAAAACAGCTGTCGTAAACACAGACTCTTACTCCCTTGGGTATAAATATGGCTGTCGTAATCACAGACTCGTTTTCTCCTAGGCATAATTATATCTGTAGTAAACACAGACTCTTCCTCACTTGGGTATGAATGCAGCTGTCGTAAACACAGACTCGTCCTCTCCTGGGCATAAATACAGCTGTCGTAAACACAGACTCTTCCTCACTTGGGTATGAATGCAGCTGTCGTAAACACAGACTCGTCCTCTCCTGGGCATAAATACAGCTGTCGTAAACACAGACTCTTCCTCACTTGGGTATGAATGCAGCTGTCGTAAACACAGACTCGTCCTCTCCTGGGCATAAATACAGCTGTCGTAAACACAGACTCTTCCTCACTTGGGTATAAATATAGCTGTCGTAATCACAGACTCGTTTTCTCCTAGGCATAATTATATCTGTAGTAAACACAGACTCTTCCTTACTTGGGTATGAATGCAGCTGTTGTAAACACAGACTCGTCCTCTCCTGGGCATAAATACAGCTGTCGTAAACACAGACTCTTCCTCACTTGGGTATGAATGCAGCTGTCGTAAACACAGACTCGTCCTCTCCTGGGCATAAATACAGCTGTCGTAAACACAGACTCTTCCTCACTTGGGTATGAATGCAGCTGTCGTAAACACAGACTCGTCCTCTCCTGGGCATAAATACAGCTGTCGTAAACACAGACTCTTCCTCACTTGGGTATAAATATAGCTGTCGTAATCACAGACTCGTTTTCTCCTAGGCATAATTATATCTGTAGTAAACACAGACTCTTCCTCACTTGGGTATGAATGCAGCTGTCGTAAACACAGACTCGTCCTCTCCTGGGCATGAATACAGCTGTCGTAAACACAGACTCTTCCTCACTTGGGTATAAATATAGCTGTCGTAATCACAGACTCGTTTTCTCCTAGGCATAATTATATCTGTAGTAAACACAGACTCTTCCTCACTTGGGTATGAATGCAGCTGTCGTAAACACAGACTCGTCCTCTCCTGGGCATAAATACAGCTGTCGTAAACACAGACTCTTCCTCACTTGGGTATAAATATAGCTGTCGTAATCACAGACTCGTTTTCTCCTAGGCATAATTATATCTGTAGTAAACACAGACTCTTCCTCACTTGGGTATGAATGCAGCTGTCGTAAACACAGACCCATCCTCTCCTTGTTATAAATACACCTGTCATAAACACAGACTCTTCCTCACTCGGGTGTAAATACAGCTGTCATAAACACAGACTCTTCCTCACTTGGGTGTAAATACAGCTGTCATAAACACAGACTCTTACTCACTTGGGTGTAAATACAGCTGTCATAAACACAGACTCTTACTCACTTGGGTATGAATATGGCTGTCGTAATCACAGACTCGTTTTCTCCTAGGCATAATTATATCTGTAGTAAAAACAGACTCTTCCTCACTTGGGTATGAAAACAGCTGTCGTAAACACAGACTCTTACTCCCTTGGGTATAAATATGGCTGTCGTAATCACAGACTCGTTTTCTCCTAGGCATAATTATATCTGTAGTAAACACAGACTCTTCCTCACTTGGGTATGAATGCAGCTGTCGTAAACACAGACTCGTCCTCTCCTGGGCATAAATACAGCTGTCGTAAACACAGACTCTTCCTCACTTGGGTATGAATGCAGCTGTCGTAAACACAGACTCGTCCTCTCCTGGGCATAAATACAGCTGTCGTAAACACAGACTCTTCCTCACTTGGGTATGAATGCAGCTGTCGTAAACACAGACTCGTCCTCTCCTGGGCATAAATACAGCTGTCGTAAACACAGACTCTTCCTCACTTGGGTATAAATATAGCTGTCGTAATCACAGACTCGTTTTCTCCTAGGCATAATTATATCTGTAGTAAACACAGACTCTTCCTCACTTGGGTATGAATGCAGCTGTCGTAAACACAGACTCGTCCTCTCCTGGGCATAAATACAGCTGTCGTAAACACAGACTCTTCCTCACTTGGGTATGAATGCAGCTGTCGTAAACACAGACTCGTCCTCTCCTGGGCATAAATACAGCTGTCGTAAACACAGACTCTTCCTCACTTGGGTATGAATGCAGCTGTCGTAAACACAGACTCTTCCTCACTTGGGTATAAATATAGCTGTCGTAATCACAGACTCGTTTTCTCCTAGGCATAATTATATCTGTAGTAAACACAGACTCTTCCTCACTTGGGTATGAATGCAGCTGTCGTAAACACAGACTCGTCCTCTCCTGGGCATGAATACAGCTGTCGTAAACACAGACTCTTCCTCACTTGGGTATAAATATAGCTGTCGTAATCACAGACTCGTTTTCTCCTAGGCATAATTATATCTGTAGTAAACACAGACTCTTCCTCACTTGGGTATGAATGCAGCTGTCGTAAACACAGACTCGTCCTCTCCTGGGCATAAATACAGCTGTCGTAAACACAGACTCTTCCTCACTTGGGTATAAATATAGCTGTCGTAATCACAGACTCGTTTTCTCCTAGGCATAATTATATCTGTAGTAAACACAGACTCTTCCTCACTTGGGTATGAATGCAGCTGTCGTAAACACAGACTCGTCCTCTCCTGGGCATAAATACAGCTGTCGTAAACACAGACTCTTACTCCCTTGGGTATAAATATAGCTGTTGTAATCACAGACTCGTTTTCTCCTAGGCATAATTATATCTGTAGTAAACACAGACTCTTCCTCACTTGGGTATGAATGCAGCTGTCGTAAACACAGACTCGTCCTCTCCTGGGCATAAATACAGCTGTCGTAAACACAGACTCTTACTCCCTTGGGTATAAATATAGCTGTCGTAATCACAGACTCGTTTTCTCCTAGGCATAATTATATCTGTAGTAAACACAGACTCTTCCTCACTTGGGTATGAATGCAGCTGTCGTAAACACAGACTCGTCCTCTCCTGGGCATAAATACAGCTGTCGTAAACACAGACTCTTCCTCACTTGGGTATAAATATAGCTGTCGTAATCACAGACTCGTTTTCTCCTAGGCATAATTATATCTGTAGTAAACACAGACTCTTCCTCACTTGGGTATGAATGCAGCTGTCGTAAACACAGACTCGTCCTCTCCTGGGCATAAATACAGCTGTCGTAAACACAGACTCTTACTCCCTTGGGTATAAATATAGCTGTCGTAATCACAGACTCGTTTTCTCCTAGGCATAATTATATCTGTAGTAAACACAGACTCTTCCTCACTTGGGTATGAATGCAGCTGTCGTAAACACAGACTCGTCCTCTCCTGGGCATAAATACAGCTGTCGTAAACACAGACTCTTACTCCCTTGGGTATAAATATAGCTGTCGTAATCACAGACTCGTTTTCTCCTAGGCATAATTATATCTGTAGTAAACACAGACTCTTCCTCACTTGGGTATGAATGCAGCTGTCGTAAACACAGACTCGTCCTCTCCTGGGCATAAATACAGCTGTCGTAAACACAGACTCTTACTCCCTTGGGTATAAATATAGCTGTCGTAATCACAGACTCGTTTTCTCCTAGGCATAATTATATCTGTAGTAAACACAGACTCTTCCTCACTTGGGTATGAATGCAGCTGTCGTAAACACAGACTCGTCCTCTCCTGGGCATAAATACAGCTGTCGTAAACACAGACTCTTACTCCCTTGGGTATAAATATAGCTGTCGTAATCACAGACTCGTTTTCTCCTAGGCATAATTATATCTGTAGTAAACACAGACTCTTCCTCACTTGGGTATGAATGCAGCTGTCGTAAACACAGACTCGTCCTCTCCTGGGCATAAATACAGCTGTCGTAAACACAGACTCTTACTCCCTTGGGTATAAATATAGCTGTCGTAATCACAGACTCGTTTTCTCCTAGGCATAATTATATCTGCCGTAAACACAGACTCTCACTTTATTATTGCAGCTTGTAAAGCGTGCGGCTACCTCCAACGGAAGTGTCCCGGCAGTAGTAGAGCAGTTGACCTATGGAAAGGAATCAAGAAGGCGGGGCACTCTAGGGAAGACCGAAGAGCCATGTTTTTAAAGCTTTCTTAAACATGGATTCCGATTTGGTTTTCCTCAAATGTTCAGGCATAGAGTTCCAGAGTGTCGTGGTTTTGACTAGGGGTGGGCGGAAGTCGCGTAATGGACTTTCGCAGAGAGGCAAGGAAATTGAACCAATTTCCTTGCCTCTCGGCAAATTTCCGTTCCATGACGCCCGCCCACCTCCCCGCCGCCCGCCTGACTCCCGCCTGCCTCCCGCCTGCATCCCGCCCTCAATATTACAGAGTTTAAAAACCCAAAAATACGTTTTAAAACACTTACCTTATCACGGGGGCATCTTCCTGTTCTATCTCGGCTTCTTCTTGAAACTGCGCAAGCTCGGGAGCCTGCACATGCACATTCCTGGCGAAATGTCCGCCCACTCTTAGTTTTGACCGGAAAGGCTCAACCACCGGTCCTGGCCTTCGGGAACTATGGGATAACCAGAAGTTTCTGGTCATCCGATCTGAGGATTTTATTCTTACTATATTTTTGAAGTCTCTGCCTCAAATACTGCGGACCGGTGACATTCATTGCTCTGTGGGCCAAGGTGAGTGCTTTATATTCTATTCTTCTTTTCGCAAGCAACCAATGTAGACTACGCAAATGGGGGGTAATGTGGTGATGCAAGGGCACATTCTGAACAAGCCTTGCCACCGCGTTTTGAATAATCGGTAGCCTTCTGAGTAAATATTCAGGAAAACCCAGATAGAGGCTGTTTGCATAGTCAAGCTAGGAAGTGGCTAATGCATGCACCACCGTCTTCCTACAGTCCATAGGCAGAAAGTGAAGGAAGCTCCATAGAGCCTTCAGCTTCCAAAAGCATTGAGTGGAAACATGGACAATTTGCACTTTGCCAGTCTGTTGTGCATGAAACGTGCAGCCCAAATTCCTAGCAGAGGCAGCTGTAAGAAGAGGTGGATTTGGCTCAACCTGCCACCAAAGTTCAGGTGGTTGGAGGTGGATTGGTTGAAGAACAAAACCTCAGTTTTATCAGTGTTCAACTTTAAGCAGCTCTCCATCATCCATGACGAGACATTAAGAAGACACTGTTTGAAGCTGGCAAAGGCTGTCTCGCTGTGATCTCTGAAGGAGAACACCCGTTGTGTGTCGTCGGCATACGAGACAACCTTCGCCCCACATTGCTCAATAATTGCCACAAAGGGAGTGAGGTACACATTAAAAAGTGTTGGACTCAGAGCAGAGCCCTGCGGGACCCCACACACAAGGGGGCTAGAGGTGGAAACATGAGGATGGAGGGTCACTTGGGTATAAATACAGCTCCTCTCTCCTGCTTGCAGACATGCTCCTTTCTCGGATGTGCGTCATTACGACGCACACTTTTACAATGCGTTCCATTACAACGCCGTTGTAACAACGCTAGTCGTTACAACAACTTGCGTTGGGGGGGCGCAAATTAAAAAAAATTCATTTACTATTCCAACACCAGTCCCCGTGGATAGTAGGGAAGGTGTTGGGATAGTAAATTAAATGATCTACTATCCTTGAGCGCCCCCCAGCGCAATTCGTTGTAACAACTTTCGTTGTTATGACCGCGTCGTAATGGAACGGCGTTGTAATGGTTGCGTCGTAAACGTCGCATACCTGCTTTCTCCTGCTTGCAGAACAGCTCCTTTTCTCTCCTCTCCTCTGCTTCCAATCCATGATCTTCTCTCCTGCTTGCGGTACAGCTCAGTTCCACTCCTACCAGTCCATGCTCCTCTGTCCTGCTTGCAGCACAGCTCCTTTTCTCTCCTCCCCTCTGCTCCCAATCCATGCTCCTCTCTCCTGCTTGCTGCACAGCTCTGTTTCCCTCCTACCAACCCATGCTTATCTTTCCTGCTTGCTTTACAGCTCTGTTTCCCTCCACCCAATCCACGTTCTTCTCTCCTGCTTTCTGCACAGCTCTGTTCCCTTCCTCCCAATCCATGCTCCTCTCTCCTGCTTTCTGCACAGCTCCTTTCCTTCCCTCCCAATCCATGCTCATCTCTCCTGCTTTCTGCACAGCTCCTTTCCTTCCCTCCCAATCCATGCTCCTCTCTGCTGCTTGCTGCACAGCTCAGCTTCTCTCCTCCCTCTCCATGCTCCTTTCACCAGCTTGCTGCACAGCTCCCCTCCTCCCCTCCCAATCCATGCTCCTCTCTCCTGCTTTCTGCACAGCTCCTCTCCTTCCCTCCCAATCAATGCTCCTCTCTGCTGCTTGCTGCACAGCTCAGCTCCTCTCCTCCCAATCCATGCTCCTCTCTCCCGCTTGCTGCACAGCTCTCTTCCCTTCCTCCCAATCAATGCTCCTCTCTGCTGCTTGCTGCACAGCTCAGTTCCTTCCTCCCAATCCATGCTCCTCTCTGCTGCTTGCTGCACAGCTCAGTTCCTTCCTCCCAATCTATGCTCCTCTCCCCTGCTTGCTGCACAGCTCTGTTCCCCTCCTCCCAATCCATGCTTGTGTCTCCTGCTTGCTGCACAGCTCAGCTCCTCTCCTCCCAATCCATGCTCCTCTCTGCTGCTTGCTGCACAGCTCTGTTCCTCTCCTTCCAATCAATGCTCCCCTCTGCTGCTTGCTGCACAGCTCAGCTCCTCTCCTCCCTCTCCATGCTCCCCTCTGCTGCTTGCTGCACAGCTCAGCTCCTCTCCTCCCAATCCATGCTCCTCTCTCCTGCTTGCTGCACAGCTCAGCTCCTCTCCTCCCAATCCATGCTCCTCTCTCCTGCTTGCTGCACAGCTCAGCTCCTCTCCTCCCAATCCATGCTCCTCTCTCCCGCTTGCTGCACAGCTCTCTTCCCTTCCTCCCAATCAATGCTCCTCTCTGCTGCTTGCTGCACAGCTCAGTTCCTTCCTCCCAATCCATGCTCCTCTCCCCTGCTTGCTGCACAGCTCTGTTCCCCTCCTCCCAATCCATGCTCGTCTCTCCTGCTTGCTGCACAGCTCAGTTCCTTCCTCCCAATCTATGCTGCTCTCCCCTGCTTGCTGCACAGCTCTGTTCCCCTCCTCCCAATCCATGCCCGTCTCTCCTGCTTGCTGCACAGCTCAGCTCCTCTCCTCCCAATCCATGTTCCTCTCTGCTGCTTGCTGCACAGCTCAGCTCCCCTCCTCCCAATCCATGCTCCTCTCTCCTGCTTGCTGCACAGCTCAGCTCCTCTCCTCTCAATCCATGCTCCTCTCTGCTGCTTGCTGCACAGCTCAGCTCCCCTCCTCCCAATCCATGCTCCTCTCTCCTGCTTGCTGCACAGCTCAGCTCCTCTCCTCTCAATCCATGCTCCTCTCTCCTGCTTGCTGCACAGCTCCCCTCCTCCCCTCCCAATCCATGCTCCTCTCTCCTGCTTGCTGCACAGCTCAGCTCCTCTCCTCCCAATCCATGCTCCTCTCTGCTGCTTGCTGCAGAGGTCTGTTCCTCTCCTCCCAATCCATGCTCCTCTCTGCTGCTTGCTGCACAGCTCAGCTCCTCTCCTTCCAATCAATGCTCCCCTCTGCTGCTTGCTGCACAGCTCTGTTCCTCTCCTTCCAATCAATGCTCCCCTCTGCTGCTTGCTGCACAGCTCAGCTCCTCTCCTCCCTCTCCATGCTCCCCTCTGCTGCTTGCTGCACAGCTCAGCTCCTCTCCTCCCAATCCATGCTCCTCTCTCCTGCTTGCTGCACAGCTCAGCTCCTCTCCTCCCAGTTCATGCTCCTCTCTCCTGCTTGCTGCACTGCTCAGCTCCTCTCCTCCCAATCCATGCTCCTCTCTCCCGCTTGCTGCACAGCTCTCTTCCCTTCCTCCCAATCAATGCTCCTCTCTGCTGCTTGCTGCACAGCTCAGTTCCTTCCTCCCAATCCATGCTCCTCTCTGCTGCTTGCTGCACAGCTCAGTTCCTTCCTCCCAATCAATGCTCCCCTCTGCTGCTTGCTGCACAGCTCAGCTCCTCTCCTCCCTCTCCATGCTCCCCTCTGCTGCTTGCTGCACAGCTCAGCTCCTCTCCTCCCAATCCATGCTCCTCTCTCCCGCTTGCTGCACAGCTCTCTTCCCTTCCTCCCAATCAATGCTCCTCTCTGCTGCTTGCTGCACAGCTCAGTTCCTTCCTCCCAATCCATGCTCCTCTCTGCTGCTTGCTGCACAGCTCAGTTCCTTCCTCCCAATCTATGCTCCTCTCCCCTGCTTGCTGCACAGCTCTGTTCCCCTCCTCCCAATCCATGCTCGTCTCTCCTGCTTGCTGCACAGCTCAGTTCCTTCCTCCCAATCTATGCTCCTCTCCCCTGCTTGCTGCACAGCTCTGTTCCCCTCCTCCCAATCCATGCCCGTCTCTCCTGCTTGCTGCACAGCTCAGCTCCTCTCCTCCCAATCCATGCTCCTCTCTGCTGCTTGCTGCACAGCTCAGCTCCCCTCCTCCCAATCCATGCTCCTCTCTCCTGCTTGCTGCACAGCTCAGCTCCTCTCCTCCCAATCCATGCTCCTCTCTCCTGCTTGCTGCACAGCTCCCCTCCTCCCCTCCCAATCCATGCTCCTCTCTCCTGCTTGCTGCACAGCTCAGCTCCTCTCCTCCCAATCCATGCTCCTCTCTGCTGCTTGCTCTGTTCCTCTCCTTCCAATCAATGCTCCCCTCTGCTGCTTGCTGCACAGCTCTGTTCCTCTCCTTCCAATCAATGCTCCCCTCTGCTGCTTGCTGCACAGCTCAGCTCCTCTCCTCCCTCTCCATGCTCCCCTCTGCTGCTTGCTGCACAGCTCAGCTCCTCTCCTCCCAATCCATGCTCCTCTCTCCTGCTTGCTGCACAGCTCAGCTCCTCTCCTCCCAATCCATGCTCCTCTCTCCTGCTTGCTGCACAGCTCAGCTCCTCTCCTCCCAATCCATGCTCCTCTCTCCCGCTTGCTGCACAGCTCTCTTCCCTTCCTACCAATCAATGCTCCTCTCTGCTGCTTGCTGCACAGCTCAGTTCCTTCCTCCCAATCCATGCTCCTCTCTGCTGCTTGCTGCACAGCTCAGTTCCTTCCTCCCAATCTATGCTCCTCTCCCCTGCTTGCTGCACAGCTCTGTTCCCCTCCTCCCAATCCATGCTCGTCTCTCCTGCTTGCTGCACAGCTCAGTTCCTTCCTCCCAATCTATGCTCCTCTCCCCTGCTTGCTGCACAGCTCTGTTCCCCTCCTCCCAATCCATGCTCGTCTCTCCTGCTTGCTGCACAGCTCAGCTCCTCTCCTCCCAATCCATGCACCTCTCTGCTGCTTGCTGCACAGCTCAGCTCCCCTCCTCCCAATCCATGCTCCACTCTCCTGCTTGCTGCACAGCTCAGCTCCTCTCCTCCCAATCCATGCTCCTCTCTCCTGCTTGCTGCACAGCTCCCCTCCTCCCCTCCCAATCCATGCTCCTCTCTCCTGCTTGCTGCACAGCTCAGCTCCTCTCCTCCCAATCCATGCTCCTCTCTGCTGCTTGCTGCACAGCTCTGTTCCTCTCCTTCCAATCAATGCTCCCCTCTGCTGCTTGCTGCACAGCTCTGTTCCTCTCCTTCCAATCAATGCTCCCCTCTGCTGCTTGCTGCACAGCTCAGCTCCTCTCCTCCCTCTCCATGCTCCCCTCTGCTGCTTGCTGCACAGCTCAGCTCCTCTCCTCCCAATCCATGCTCCTCTCTCCTGCTTGCTGCACAGCTCAGCTCCTCTCCTCCCAATCCATGCTCCTCTCTCCTGCTTGCTGCACAGCTCAGCTCCTCTCCTCCCAATCCATGCTCCTCTCTCCCGCTTGCTGCACAGCTCTCTTCCCTTCCTCCCAATCAATGCTCCTCTCTGCTGCTTGCTGCACAGCTCAGTTCCTTCCTCCCAATCCATGCTCCTCTCTGCTGCTTGCTGCACAGCTCAGTTCCTTCCTCCCAATCAATGCTCCCCTCTGCTGCTTGCTGCACAGCTCAGCTCCTCTCCTCCCTCTCCATGCTCCCCTCTGCTGCTTGCTGCACAGCTCAGCTCCTCTCCTCCCAATCCATGCTCCTCTCTCCTGCTTGCTGCACAGCTCAGCTCCTCTCCTCCCAATCCATGCTCCTCTCTCCCGCTTGCTGCACAGCTCTCTTCCCTTCCTCCCAATCAATGCTCATCTCTGCTGCTTGCTGCACAGCTCAGTTCCTTCCTCCCAATCCATGCTCCTCTCTGCTGCTTGCTGCACAGCTCAGTTCCTTCCTCCCAATCTATGCTCCTCTCCCCTGCTTGCTGCACAGCTCTGTTCCCCTCCTCCCAATCCATGCTCGTCTCTCCTGCTTGCTGCACAGCTCAGTTCCTTCCTCCCAATCTATGCTCCTCTCCCCTGCTTGCTGCACAGCTCTGTTCCCCTCCTCCCAATCCATGCCCGTCTCTCCTGCTTGCTGCACAGCTCAGCTCCTCTCCTCCCAATCCATGCTCCTCTCTGCTGCTTGCTGCACAGCTCAGCTCCCCTCCTCCCAATCCATGCTCCTCTCTCCTGCTTGCTGCACAGCTCCCCTCCTCCCCTCCCAATCCATGCTCCTCTCTCCTGCTTGCTGCACAGCTCAGCTCCTCTCCTCCCAATCCATGCTCCTCTCTGCTGCTTGCTCTGTTCCTCTCCTTCCAATCAATGCTCCCCTCTGCTGCTTGCTGCACAGCTCTGTTCCTCTCCTTCCAATCAATGCTCCCCTCTGCTGCTTGCTGCACAGCTCAGCTCCTCTCCTCCCTCTCCATGCTCCCCTCTGCTGCTTGCTGCACAGCTCAGCTCCTCTCCTCCCAATCCATGCTCCTCTCTCCTGCTTGCTGCACAGCTCAGCTCCTCTCCTCCCAATCCATGCTCCTCTCTCCTGCTTGCTGCACAGCTCAGCTCCTCTCCTCCCAATCCATGCTCCTCTCTCACGCTTGCTGCACAGCTCTCTTCCCTTCCTCCCAATCAATGCTCCTCTCTGCTGCTTGCTGCACAGCTCAGTTCCTTCCTCCCAATCCATGCTCCTCTCTGCTGCTTGCTGCACAGCTCAGTTCCTTCCTCCCAATCTATGCTCCTCTCCCCTGCTTGCTGCACAGCTCTGTTCCCCTCCTCCCAATCCATGCTCGTCTCTCCTGCTTGCTGCACAGCTCAGTTCCTTCCTCCCAATCTATGCTCCTCTCCCCTGCTTGCTGCACAGCTCTGTTCCCCTCCTCCCAATCCATGCTCGTCTCTCCTGCTTGCTGCACAGCTCAGCTCCTCTCCTCCCAATCCATGCTCCTCTCTGCTGCTTGCTGCACAGCTCAGCTCCCCTCCTCCCAATCCATGCTCCACTCTCCTGCTTGCTGCACAGCTCAGCTCCTCTCCTACCAATCCATGCTCCTCTCTCCTGCTTGCTGCACAGCTCCCCTCCTCCCCTCCCAATCCATGCTCCTCTCTCCTGCTTGCTGCACAGCTCAGCTCCTCTCCTCCCAATCCATGCTCCTCTCTGCTGCTTGCTGCACAGCTCTGTTCCTCTCCTTCCAATCAATGCTCCCCTCTGCTGCTTGCTGCACAGCTCAGCTCCTCTCCTCCCTCTCCATGCTCCCCTCTGCTGCTTGCTGCACAGCTCAGCTCCTCTCCTCCCAATCCATGCTCCTCTCTCCTGCTTGCTGCACAGCTCAGCTCCTCTCCTCCCAATCCATGCTCCTCTCTCCTGCTTGCTTCACAGCTCAGCTCCTCTCCTCCCAATCCATGCTCCTCTCTCCCGCTTGCTGCACAGCTCTCTTCCCTTCCTCCCAATCAATGCTCCACTCTGCTGCTTGCTGCACAGCTCAGTTCCTTCCTCCCAATCCATGCTCCTCTCTGCTGCTTGCTGCACAGCTCAGTTCCTTCCTCCCAATCAATGCTCCCCTCTGCTGCTTGCTGCACAGCTCAGCTCCTCTCCTCCCTCTCCATGCTCCCCTCTGCTGCTTGCTGCACAGCTCAGCTCCTCTCCTCCCAATCCATGCTCCTCTCTCCTGCTTGCTGCACAGCTCAGCTCCTCTCCTCCCAATCCATGCTCCTCTCTCCCGCTTGCTGCACAGCTCTCTTCCCTTCCTCCCAATCAATGCTCCTCTCTGCTGCTTGCTGCACAGCTCAGTTCCTTCCTCCCAATCCATGCTCCTCTCCCCTGCTTGCTGCACAGCTCTGTTCCTTCCTCCCAATCTATGCTCCTCTCCCCTGCTTGCTGCACAGCTCTGTTCCCCTCCTCCCAATCCATGCTCGTCTCTCCTGCTTGCTGCACAGCTCAGTTCCTTCCTCCCAATCTATGCTCCTCTCCCCTGCTTGCTGCACAGCTCTGTTCCCCTCCTCCCAATCCATGCCCGTCTCTCCTGCTTGCTGCACAGCTCAGCTCCTCTCCTCCCAATCCATGCTCCTCTCTGCTGCTTGCTGCACAGCTCAGCTCCCCTCCTCCCAATCCATGCTCCTCTCTCCTGCTTGCTGCACAGCTCAGCTCCTCTCCTCCCAATCCATGCTCCTCTCTCCTGCTTGCTGCACAGCTCCCCTCCTCCCCTCCCAATCCATGCTCCTCTCTCCTGCTTGCTGCACAGCTCAGCTCCTCTCCTCCCAATCCATGCTCCTCTCTGCTGCTTGCTCTGTTCCTCTCCTTCCAATCAATGCTCCCCTCTGCTGCTTGCTGCACAGCTCTGTTCCTCTCCTTCCAATCAATGCTCCTCTCCCCTGCTTGCTGCACAGCTCTGTTCCTCTCCTTCCAATCAATGCTCCCCTCTGCTGCTTGCTGCACAGCTCAGCTCCTCTCCTCCCTCTCCATGCTCCCCTCTGCTGCTTGCTGCACAGCTCAGCTCCTCTACTCCCAATCCATGCTCCTCTCTCCTGCTTGCTGCACAGCTCAGCTCCTCTCCTCCCAATCCATGCTCCTCTCTCCTGCTTGCTGCACAGCTCAGCTCCTCTCCTCCCAATCCATGCTCCTCTCTCCCGCTTGCTGCACAGCTCTCTTCCCTTCCTCCCAATCAATGCTCCTCTCTGCTGCTTGCTGCACAGCTCAGTTCCTTCCTCTCAATCCATGCTCCTCTCTGCTGCTTGCTGCACAGCTCAGTTCCTTCCTCCCAATCTATGCTCCTCTCCCCTGCTTGCTGCACAGCTCTGTTCCCCTCCTCCCAATCCATGCTCGTCTCTCCTGCTTGCTGCACAGCTCAGTTCCTTCCTCCCAATCTATGCTCCTCTCCCCTGCTTGCTGCACAGCTCTGTTCCCCTCCTCCCAATCCATGTTCGTCTCTCCTGCTTGCTGCACAGCTCAGCTCCTCTCCTCCCAATCCATGCTCCTCTCTGCTGCTTGCTGCACAGCTCAGCTCCCCTCCTCCCAATCCATGCTCCACTCTCCTGCTTGCTGCACAGCTCAGCTCCTCTCCTCTCAATCCATGCTCCTCTCTCCTGCTTGCTGCACAGCTCCCCTCCTCCCCTCCCAATCCATGCTCCTCTCTCCTGCTTGCTGCACAGCTCAGCTCCTCTCCTCCCAATCCATGCTCCTCTCTGCTGCTTGCTGCACAGCTCTGTTCCTCTCCTTCCAATCAATGCTCCCCTCTGCTGCTTGCTGCACAGCTCTGTTCCTCTCCTTCTAATCAATGCTCCCCTCTGCTGCTTGCTGCACAGCTCTGTTCCTCTCCTTCCACTCAATGCTCCCCTCTGCTGCTTGCTGCACAGCTCAGCTCCTCTCCTCCCTCTCCATGCTCCCCTCTGCTGCTTGCTGCACAGCTCAGCTCCTCTCCTCCCAATCCATGCTCCTCTCTCCTGCTTGCTGCACAGCTCAGCTCCTCTCCTCCCAATCCATGCTCCTCTCTCCCGCTTGCTGCACAGCTCTCTTCCCTTCCTCCCAATCAATGCTCCTCTCTGCTGCTTGCTGCACAGCTCATCTCCTCTCCTCCCAATCCATGCTCCTCTCTCCTGCTTGCTGCACAGCTCAGCTCCCCTCCTCCCAATCCATGCTCCTCTCTCCTGCTTGCTGCACAGCTCAGCTCCTCTCCTCCCTCTCCATGCTCCCCTCTGCTGCTTGCTGCACAGCTCAGCTCCTCTCCTCCCAATCCATGCTCCTCCCTGCTGCTTGCTGCACAGCTCAGCTCCCCTCCTCCCAATCCATGCTCCTCTCTCCTGCTTGCTGCACAGCTCAGCTCCTCTCCTCCCAATCCATGCTCCTCTCTCCTGCTTGCTGCACAGCTCCCCTCCTCCCCTCCCAATCCATGCTCCTCTCTCCTGCTTGCTGCACAGCTCAGCTCCTCTCCTCCCAATCCATGCTCCTCTCTGCTGCTTGCTGCACAGCTCTGTTCCTCTCCTTCCAATCAATGCTCCCCTCTGCTGCTTGCTGCACAGCTCTGTTCCTCTCCTTCCAATCAATGCTCCCCTCTGCTGCTTGCTGCACAGCTCTGTTCCTCTCCTTCCAATCAATGCTCCCCTCTGCTGCTTGCTGCACAGCTCAGCTCCTCTCCTCCCTCTCCATGCTCCCCTCTGCTGCTTGCTGCACAGCTCAGCTCCTCTCCTCCCAATCCATGCTCCTCTCTCCTGCTTGCTGCACAGCTCAGCTCCTCTCCTCTCTCCTCCCAATCCATGCTCCTCTCTCCTGCTTGCTGCACAGCTCAGCTCCTCTCCTCCCAATCCATGCTCCTCTCTCCCGCTTGCTGCACAGCTCTCTTCCCTTCCTCCCAATCAATGCTCTTCTCTGCTGCTTGCTGCACAGCTCATCTCCTCTCCTCCCAATCCATGCTCCTCTCTCCTGCTTGCTGCACAGCTCAGCTCCCCTCCTCCCAATCCATGCTCCTCTCTCCTGCTTGCTGCACAGCTCAGCTCCTCTCCTCCCTCTCCATGCTCCCCTCTGCTGCTTGCTGCACAGCTCAGCTCCTCTCCTCCCAATCCATGCTCCTCTCTGCTGCTTGCTGCACAGCTCTGTTCCCTTCCTCCCAATCCATGCTCCTCTCTCCTGCTTGCTGCACAGCTCAGCTCCTCTCCTCCCAATCCATGCTCCTCTCTCCTGCTTGCTGCACAGCTCAGCTCCTCCCCTCCCAATCCATGCTCCTCTCTGCTGCTTGCTACACAGCTCAGCTCCTCTCCTCCCAATCCATGCTCCTCTCTCCTGCTTGCTGCACAGCTCAGCTCCTCTCCTCCTAATCCATGCTCCCCTCTGCTGCTTGCTGCACAGCTCTGTTCCCTTCCTCCCAATCCATGCTCCTCTCTCCTGCTTGCTGCACAGCTCAGCTCCTCTCCTCCCAATCCATGCTCCTCTCTGCTGCTTGCTGCACAGCTCAGCTCCTCTCCTCCCAATCCATGCTCCTCTCTCCTGCTTCCTGTACAGCTCTGTTCCCTTCCTCCCAATCCATGCTCCTCTCTCCTGCTTGCTGCACAGCTCAGCTCCTCTCCTCCCAATCCATGCTCCTCTCTCCTGCTTGCTGTACAGCTCTGTTCCCCTCCTCCCAATCCATGCTCGTCTCTCCTGCTTGCTGCACAGCTCAGCTCCTCTCCTCCCAATCCATGCTCCTCTCTCCTGCTTCCTGTACAGCTCTGTTCCCTTCCTCCCAATCCATGCTCCTCTCTCCTGCTTGCTGCACAGCTCAGCTCCTCTCCTCCCAATCCATGCTCCTCTCTCCTGCTTGCTGCACAGCTCAGCTCCTCTCCTCCCAATCCATGCTCCTCTCTCCTGCTTGCTGCACAGCTCAGCTCCTCTCCTCCCAATGCATGCTCCTCTCTCCCGCTTGCTGCACAGCTCTCTTCCCTTCCTCCCAATCAATGCTCCTCTCTCCTGCTTGCTGCACAGCTCATCTCCTCTCCTCCCAATCCATGCTCCTCTCTGCTGCTTGCTCTGTTCCTCTCCTTCCAATCCATGCTCCTCTCTCCTGCTTGCTGCACAGCTCAGCTCCTCTCCTCCCAATCCATGCTCCTCTCTCCTGCTTGCTGCACAGCTCAGCTCCTCTCCTCCCAATCCATGCTCCTCTCTGCTGCTTGCTGCACAGCTCATCTCCTCTCCTCCCAATCCATGCTCCTCTCTCCTGCTTGCTGCACAGCTCAGCTCCTCTCCTCCCAATCCATGCTCCTCTCTCCTGCTTGCTGCACAGCTCAGCTCCTCTCCTCCCAATCCATGCTCCTCTCTGCTGCTTGCTACACTGCTCAGCTCCTCTCCTCCCAATCCATGCTCCTCTCTCCTGCTTGCTGCACAGCTCAGCTCCTCTCCTCCCAATCCATGCTCCTCTCTCCCGCTTGCTGCACAGCTCTCTTCCCTTCCTCCCAATCAATGCTCCTCTCTCCTGCTTACTGCACAGCTCATCTCCTCTCCTCCCAATCCATGCTCCTCTCTGCTGCTTGCTGTTCCTCTCCTTCCAATCCATGCTCCTCTCTCCTGCTTGCTGCACAGCTCAGCTCCTCTCCTCCCAATCCATGCTCCTCTCTCCTGCTTGCTGCACAGCTCAGCTCCTCTCCTCCCAATCCATGCTCCTCTCTGCTGCTTGCTGCACAGCTCATCTCCTCTCCTCCCAATCCATGCTCCTCTCTCCTGCTTGCTGCACAGCTCAGCTCCTCTCCTTCCACCCGCAGCTCCTGAACAGCTCAGAGTCTGTGTTTGATTGAAGGCAGCTGATAGGAGCTCTGTGGCTCTAGAGAATGATGCTGGCTTTTTAATGGCACAGAGACCTCCACAGCTACAGAGAGGCCTATTTATTAGAGTGAATAATAGATATACTTTTCATTTAAAGAAAGGCGAGTGGCTGCCAGGGCTGTGCCCTTCAAACAGCGTGTCTGTCATTCAGCAGCCTCTCAGTCCCAAGCTGCAAGGCTGCTTGTGTATGCAGTGTGTGTGTGTGTGTGTGTGTGTGTGCGTGTGTGTGTGTGTTTGTATACATTCGCCCCCAGCCTTCTGCTTGTTGCTGCAGTGACGTCTCCAGCGCCTGTCTCTAGTCGTCACTGTGTGTTTTCATGTATTGGTCTCTGGTTGTCACTGTTGGTTTGAGAAAGTGCCTCTTCTGACGTGGTTAACCCCCACGTTATGCCTGGTTTTGATGTGGCTTTAAATGTAGTGCACAGGGTCCATGCCAACTAGGTCGCCTGTGCCAGGGCTTCTTCCCTTAAATATACACACAATTGGTACTTTGGTTTGTAGTTCTCTAGTTGTCACTGTGTGTACTTTGGTCTGCAGGTCTCTAGTTGTCACTGTGTGTAACTTGTTGTGTTGGTCCCTAGTTGTCACTGTGGGTAAGTTGTTGTGTTGTTCTCTAGTTGTCACTGTGGGTAAGTTGTTGTTTTAGTCTCTAGTTGTTACTGTGTGTGAGTTGTTGTGTTGGTTTCTACTTGTCACTGTGTGTAAGTTGTTGTGTTGTTCTCTAGTTGTCACTGTGTGTAAGTTGTTGTGTTGGTTTCTACTTGTCACTGTGTGTAAGTTGTTGTGTTGTTCTCTAGTTGTCACTGTGTGCAAATTGCTGTGTCCGTCTCTAGTTGTCACTGCTTGTAAGTTGATTTGGTGTTCTCTATTTGTCACTGTGTGTAAGTTGTTGTGTTGGTCTCTAGTTGTCACTATGTGTAAATTTTGTGTCTTGCTCTCTACTTGTCACTGTGTGTAAGTTGTTGTTTTGGTCTCTAGTTGTCACTGTGTGTATGTTGTTGTATTGGTCTCTGGTTGTCACTGTGTGTAAGTTGATTTGTTGGACTCTAGTTGTCACTGTGTGTAAGTTGTTGTGTTGGTCTGTAGTTGTCACTGTGTGTACTTTGGTCTGTAGGTCTCTAGATGTCACTGTGTGTAACTTGTTGTGTTGGTCCCTAGTTGTCACTGTGTTAAATTGGTCTGTTGTTCTCTAGTTGTCACTGTGTGTAAGTTGTTGTTTTAGTCTCTAGTTGTCATTGTGTGTTTTCATGTGTTGGTCTCTGGTTGTCACTGTTGGTTTGAGAAAGTGCTTCTTTTGACATGATTAACCCCCACTTTATGCCTGGTTTTGATGTGGCTTTGATTGTAGTGCACAGGGTCCCTGCCAGCTAGGTCCCCTGTGCCAGGTCTTCATCCCTAAAACATACACACAATTGGTACTTCTGCCCCCTGCCAATCCCTAGTAGATGGTACCCCGAGTACCTAGTGACTGGGAGAGCTGAAGAGGGTCCCCTGGAACCCCCTTTTAGGACCATGCCACTGCCCCTGCAGCTTTATTGCCTCCATGAGGTGAAAAATGACAAAGTCAACATTGCACCCTGCCTGGGCGCCATGCCAGCCTGCACTGCCTGACGGTATAGGTAAGCCACCCCTCTAGCAGTCCTTGCAGCTCTAAGGCAGGGCGCACCTTGCCCCCGGTGAGGGCACATCAGAATTCAGAGTTCGAGTTCAGAAACGCATTAAAAACCTGGGGGCATATTATCAAGGGGTTTATCTCCGCTTTTTTGGCTTTAAAAGCCAAGAAAGCGGAGATAAAATTATCTCCCTATTACCTAGCTGTCGCTAACACCAGTTAGCGACAGCTAGTAGGAGATGGCGGCCATCCTGGGCCCTGCTGTGCATGTCAGTGATATTTATCACTAATGACATGCAAAGTGGGCGTGCAAAGATGTTAGCGACTGGAAACAGTCGCTAACATCGCTATCTCTTATTACCAACTTTTGGAGATATTCGCGCTAAGCGCGAATATCTCCAAAAGCTAACACCTGCCCTGAACAGTTCTTAGCCATGCTATCCAATGGGAGGTGGATAACATGGCTAAGAGCATTAGCTCGGTAATGCATGAATATCGCGGACTTTTCAGCGATATTCACGCATTGCGGCCGTTTTTTATCGCATTTGCGATAAACCTTGGTAATACCAAGGTTTATCTGCGATAAAAATCGCCGCAGATCAGCGGTAAATTATCGCTATTGCTTGGTAATATGCCCCCTGGGTCTTCAAGCTAGCGGAATAGCAGATCAAGCATCAATCTCTCTATTACGATTTATCAGCGCCGGGACTCCTCGGCAGAGGTAGCCACGTGCTCTATAAATGGCCTTTGATTGATCGATTGATTGATATCTGCAGGAGTAGCTATGCCCCTACAAACGTTAAGTCAATTCTTTAACATTGTAACTGTCAGGGAACCCACGAGGAGTACATGGGCTTTAAACTCGACAACTCAAGTTCCACAGCACCATGATGGCTTCACTGCCAGTGTGAGATTTATTACACCATGTGCTCAGAGGGCACCTCAGGGGTGCCCCCTGAAAACCTACCGGCCCTGGTGTGGGCACTGACTGGCTTTAGGCAGCTGCCACCACCTGACATGTTTCTGGACCCCTGGGTGATAAACCTGGACCAGAAACAATGCACATCCTGGGCAGATGTGTCACACCTCTTCTCCTAGGAGAAGCCAGTGCTTAAAGAGGGGAGCTTCAAAGGCCTGCCGCTTTTGTAATGTCACCCCCAGCCTCGGCTGCTAGCAGCAGATGGCAGGCCCTGGTTTACAGTGGCGGCTCGGCTGCTAAGGTTGAGGATAGTCACCCCACTGCTTTTTGCAGTGTTAAAAAATAAAATTATAATAACCCGAGGTTATTTTCATTTAAATCTTTCCCACTGCGGCGTCTTTCTGGGGGGGGGCTGCCCTCAGAGCAGGGGGAGGAGTGGTTTGCACTCCCTATGTCAGCATGAGTGCTTGGCCGGCCCTCTCACGCCACCTACAACAGTCATGCGCACATGCTATGTTCTCCATGGAGGCTGCATTAGAGCCTGTGTTGAGAACATGTCCACCCCTCCAGCCCCTTGATGAGCACAGTGTCATGGTGCTCAGACCAATCACAACACTACATTGCAGCATTGTGATTGGCTGCAGGGAGCCCTGGTGCTTCCTGCTTCCTGTTTCCCTCCCCCAAGAAGCCAGTAAGAGGATGTAGGAGAGGCAGCGGCCGGCCAACCAGTCGGCCGAGAGGTAACAAACTGATTTATTTTTTATCTATTTCCCCTGCCCCTTACCCCCATCCGCACCACTGCTGCTAACAGGTAGCAGCTGCCATTGCTCGTTTACACCCCCACTTTGGACGGGAAAACTGGTGAGTAAACCTAGAAGAATAGGAGGTGTGCCCACCTCTACCAACTACAGCCCTAAGGTGGAGAAGGCAAGGGGAAGCACATCTTTCAGACCCAGCCATCTTGAAGATGCCCTCCAATCAGGGCTAGGTCTGTGCCCCCTCCCATAGTAGAGTATCATAATTGAGAGTGTCACCCGGGTAAGGTGCCCATTGGCACTTCCTGATACTCCCCTTAAACGACTCTAAATGTAGTATTTTTGTGGTTCCTCCGGACCTTGAAACTAGATCTGCGATGACCTAAGAAGAAAGAAGACATCCGTGGAGAGAACACTGAAGACAACAACTGCCTTGGCCCCAGCCCTACCGGCCTGTCTCCAGCATCGACAAACCTGCGACCTGTCTTGCTGCAGTGACCTCTGAAAACCCTGGGAGGACTGTTGCCTACGAAAAAGACTCCAATCTCCTGTGTCCAGAAGAAACCCAGCTACAAGGGCACCAGATTCAGCTGGAACCGTGATCCCTGCCCACTCTGCACTCGACACCCATAGCCAGAGTCTGAGTGGCTCACCTGTGCAGTGAAGTCTCCCCAGCAATCCTGACCTTAAATCCAGCATTGGCTGATGTTTCCTGCACTCCACCATGATGCCTCCTGCCTGAGTCCAGAGACTCCCCCTGACCGCGACCAGCTCCAATAAGAAGACTTTGAAGTCCAAAGGCACCCCTGCACCAAAAGACCCTACACGTTGGTGAGCCGAACTGATGGTGCCCCTACCACCCTCTCCATCTCTACTTACATCTGTTTTCATTGGTCTCCCTCATGCAACCACCAGTGCAACGTCTGCAGCCTCTTTGTGAAAAGCAAAGTCTCCATTGCAAAGCATCAGGCATCCGATACCGAAATTGCCCTCTTCAACCGGCCGGCTCTGTGCCCCTAGTGGTGTATGTTTGATGCAGCTTTGTGGCGAACCATGCTTAAACTAACCCCCAAAGCTTGGCCCCTGCAACCGATTTACTTACCTTCAAGCAGTGTGGCTTCGAGCACCCCCAGTCTCCACTGAAACACATTTGGTGAACTACCATTTTGACCTTTGCACCCAGCCCCCCCTGTGCCTCTGGTGGTGCAGTTTTGGTACTCAGCTGACCCCTGGCCCTTGCTGACCTTGGGTCTAAAGAATGGAATTGTAGGTGTGATACTTACCTGTTTACCCGCGATATTGCTTTCTCCATAAGATAACAATGTAACAATGAACAGTGAAAAGTATTTATATTTAAAAATGTACTGACCTTATTACGAAGATCGTGGTCTTAAAATAAAATAGAAACAAAGTATATGTTTCTAAAATTGGTGTGGATCTCCTTTTTGAGTCGTTTGTTCATTATTAGTAAATGTTGTGCAATAAATGCCTTACACTTGACTGTGTTAGGCCTAAGGCTGCTCGCCCCCAAACTATCACAAATAGAGCACTTAGGGTTTTACATTGAGCCTTTTACACTTTTGAGGAACCCCTGAATTCTGTGCACAGTATAACCACCTAGTGGGCATACCAAATACAGAGCCAGCTTCCTACAATTGGTCTGTAGTTGTCACTGTGTGTGCTTTCGTGTGTTGGTCTCTGGTTGTTAGAGTGTGTACTTTGGGCCGTTGGTCTCTAGTTGACTGTGTGTAATTGGTGTGTTGACCTCTATGTGTTCTGTGTGTACGTCAGTGTGTCAGGCTCTAGTTGTCACTGTGTGTACGTTAGTATATTGTCAATAGTTGTCTAGTATGTATGCAGGTGTGTTGATCTCTAGTTGACACTGTGTGTACATTGGTATGTTGCCTCTAGTTGACAATGTGTGTAGGTTGGTCACTAGTTGTCATTGTGTGTAACTTAGATCTCGTTTTGTTGTGCTTTGGTGTGTTGGTCTCTGGTTATCACTCTGTGTACTTTGCTGTGTTGGTCTCCACGTGTCACTGTGTGTAAGTTGTTGTGTTGGTCTCCACGTGTCACTGTGTGTAAGTTGTTGTGTTGATCTCTATGTGTCACTGTGTGTAAGTTGTTATGTTGGTCTCTACGTGTCACTGTGTGTAGGTTGTTGTGTTGGTCTCTACGTGTCACTGTGTGTAAGTTGTTGTGTTGGTTTCTACATGTCACTGTGTGTAAGTTGTTGTGTTGGTCTCTAGTTGTCACTGTGTGTAAGTTGTTGTGTTGGTCTCTAGTTGTCATTGTGTGTAACTTAGATCTCGTTTTGTTGTGCTTTGGTGTGTTGGTCTCTGGTTATCACTCTGTGTACTTTGGTGCGTTGGTCTCTAGTTGTCACTGTGTGTAAGTTGTTGTGTTGGTTTCTACGTGTCACTGTGTGTAAGTTGCTGTGTTGGTCTCTACGTGTCACTGTGTGTAAGTTGTTGTGTTGGTTTTACGTGTCACTGTGTGTAAGTTGTTGTGTTGGTCTCTAGTTGTCACTGTGTGTAAGTTGTGTTGGTCTCTAGTTGTCACTGTGTGTAAGTTGTTGTGTTGGTCTCTAGTTGTCATTGTATGTAACTTAGATCTCGTTTTGTTGTGCTTTGGTGTGTTGATCTCTGGTTATCACTCTGTGTACTTTGGTGTGTTGGTCTCTAGTTGTCACTGTGTGTAAGTTGCTGTGTTGGTCTCTACTTTTCACTATGAGTACTTTGGTTTGTTTGTCTCTAGTTGTCACTGTGTGTAAGTTGTTGTGTTGGTCCCTACGTGTCACTGTGTGTAAGTTGTTGTGTTGGTCTCTACGTGTCACTGTGTGTAAGTTGTTGTGTTGGTCTCTACGTGTCACTGTGTGTAAGTTGTTGTGTTGGTCTCTAGTTGTCACTGTTTGTAAGTTGTTGTGTTGGTCTCTAGTTGTCATTGTGTGTAACTTAGATCTCGTTGTGTTGTGCTTTGGTGTGTTGGTCTCTGGTTATCACTCTGTGTACTTTGGTGCGTTGGTCTCTAGTTATCACTGTGTGTAAGTTGTTGTGTTGGTCTCTAGTTGTCATTGTGTGTAACTTAGATCTCGTTTTGTTGTGCTTTGGTGTGTTGATCTCTGGTTATCACTCTGTGTACTTTGGTGTGTTGGTCTCTAGTTGTCACTGTGTGTAAGTTGCTGTGTTGGTCTCTACTTTTCACTATGAGTACTTTGGTTTGTTTCTCTCTAGTTGTCACTGTGTGTAAGTTGTTGTGTTGGTCCCTACGTGTCACTGTGTGTAAGTTGTTGTGTTGGTCCCTACGTGTCACTGTGTGTAAGTTGTTGTGTTGGTCTCTACGTGTCACTGTGTGTAAGTTGTTGTGTTGGTCTCTAGTTGTCACTGTGTGTAAGTTGTTGTGTTGGTCTCTAGTTGTCATTGTGTGTAACTTAGATCTCGTTGTGTTGTGCTTTGGTGTGTTGGTCTCTGGTTATCACTCTGTGTACTTTGGTGCGTTGGTCTCTAGTTATCACTGTGTGTAAGTTGTTGTGTTGGTCTCTAGTTGTCACTGTGTGTAAGTTGCTGTGTTGGTCTCTACGTGTCACTGTGTGTAAGTTACTGTGTTGGTCTCTACGTGTCACTGTGTGTAAGTTACTGTGTTGGTCTCTACGTGTCACTGTGTGTAAGTTGTTGTGTTGGTCTCTGGTTATCACTCTGTGTACTTTGCTGTGTTGGTCTCCACGTGTCACTGTGTGTAAGTTGTTGTGTTGGTCTCTACGTGTCACTGTGTGTAAGTTGTTGTGTCGGTCTCTATGTGTCACTGTGTGTAAGTTGTTATGTTGGTCTCTACGTGTCACTGTGTGTAGGTTGTTGTGGTGTTGGTCTCTACGTGTCACTGTGTGTAAGTTGTTGTGTTGGTTTCTACGTGTCACTGTGTGTAAGTTGTTGTGTTGGTCTTTAGTTGTCACTGTGTGTAAGTTGTTGTGTTGGTCTCTAGTTGTCATTGTGTGTAACTTAGATCTCATTTTGTTGTGCTTTGGTGTGTTGGTCTCTGGTTATCACTCTGTGTACTTTGGTGCGTTGGTCTCTAGTTGTCACTGTGTGTAAGTTGTTGTGTTGGTTTCTACGTGTCACTGTGTGTAAGTTGCAGTTGTTGGTCTCTACGTGTCACTGTGTGTAAGTTGTTGTGTTGGTTTCTACGTGCCACTGTGTGTAAGTTGTTGTGTTGGTCTCTAGTTGTCACTGTGGGTAAGTTGTGTTGGTCTCTAGTTGTCACTGTGTGTAAGTTGTTGTGTTGGTCTCTAGTTGTCATTGTGTGTAACTTAGATCTCGTTTTGTTGTGCTTTGATGTGTTGATCTCTGGTTATCACTCTGTGTACTTTGGTGTGTTGGTCTCTTGTTGTCACTGTGTGTAAGTTGCTGTGTTGGTCTCTACTTTTCACTATGAGTACTTTGGTTTGTTTGTCTCTAGTTGTCACTGTGTGTAAGTTGTTGTGTTGGTCCCTACGTGTCACTGTGTGTAAGTTGTTGTGTTGGTCTCTACGTGTCACTGTGTGTAAGTTGTTGTGTTGGTCTCTACGTGTCACTGTGTGTAAGTTGTTGTGTTGGTCTCTAGTTGTCACTGTGTGTAAGTTGTTGTGTTGGTCTCTAGTTGTCATTGTGTGTAACTTAGATCTCGTTGTGTTGTGCTTTGGTGTGTTGGTCTCTGGTTATCACTCTGTGTACTTTGGTGCGTTGGTCTCTGGTTATCACTGTGTGTAAGTTGTTGTGTTGGTACCTAGTTTTCACTGTGTGTAAGTTGCTGTGTTGGTCTCTACGTGTCACTGTGTGTAAGTTACTGTGTTGGTCTCTACGTGTCACTGTGTGTAAGTTACTGTGTTGGTCTCTACGTGTCACTGTGTGTAAGTTACTGTGTTGGTCTCTACGTCTCACTGTGTGTAAGTTGTTGTGTTGGTCTCTGGTTATCACTCTGTGTACTTTGCTGTGTTGGTCTCCACGTGTCACTGTGTGTAAGTTGTTATGTTGGTCTCTACGTGTCACTGTGTGTAGGTTGTTGTGTTGGTCTCTACGTGTCACTGTGTGTAAGTTGTTGTGTTGGTCCCTACGTGTCACTGTGTGTAAGTTGTTGTGTTGGTCTCTACGTGTCACTGTGTGTAAGTTGTTGTGTTGGTCTCTACGTGTCACTGTGTGTAAGTTGTTGTGTTGGTCTCTAGTTGTCACTGTGTGTAAGTTGTTGTGTTGGTCTCTAGTTGTCATTGTGTGTAACTTAGATCTCGTTGTGTTGTGCTTTGGTGTGTTGGTCTCTGGTTATCACTCTGTGTACTTTGGTGCGTTGGTCTCTAGTTATTACTGTGTGTAAGTTGTTGTGTTGGCCTCTAGTTGTCACTGTGTGTAAGTTGCTGTGTTGGTCTCTACGTGTCACTGTGTGTAAGTTACTGTGTTGGTCTCTACGTGTCACTGTGTGTAAGTTACTGTGTTGGTCTCTACGTGTCACTGTGTGTAAGTTGTTGTGTTGGTCTCTGGTTATCACTCTGTGTACTTTGCTGTGTTGGTCTCCACGTGTCACTGTGTGTAAGTTGTTGTGTTGGTCTCTACGTGTCACTGTGTGTAAGTTGTTGTGTCGGTCTCTATGTGTCACTGTGTGTAAGTTGTTATGTTGGTCTCTACGTGTCACTGTGTGTAGGTTGTTGTGTTGGTCTCTACGTGTCACTGTGTGTAAGTTGTTGTGTTGGTTTCTACGTGTCACTGTGTGTAAGTTGTTGTGTTGGTCTCTAGTTGTCACTGTGTGTAAGTTGTTGTGTTGGTCTCTAGTTGTCATTGTGTGTAACTTAGATCTCGTTTTGTTGTGCTTTGGTGTGCTGGTCTCTGGTTATCACTCTGTGTACTTTGGTGCGTTGGTCTCTAGTTGTCACTGTGTGTAAGTTGTTGTGTTGGTTTCTACGTGTCACTGTGTGTAAGTTGTTGTGTTGGTCTCTAGTTGTCACTGTGTGTTAGTTGTGTTGGTCTCTAGTTGTCACTGTGTGTAAGTTGTTGTGTTGGTCTCTAGTTGTCATTGTGTGTAACTTAGATCTCGTTTTGTTGTGCTTTGGTGTGTTGATCTCTGGTTATCACTCTGTGTACTTTGGTGTGTTGGTCTCTAGTTGTCACTGTGTTTAAGTTGCTGTGTTGGTCTCTACTTTTCACTATGAGTACTTTGGTTTGTTTGTCTCTAGTTGTCACTGTGTGTAAGTTGTTGTGTTGGTCCCTACGTGTCACTGTGTGTAAGTTGTTGTGTTGGTCTCTACGTGTCACTGTGTGTAAGTTGTTGTGTTGGTCTCTACGTGTCACTGTGTGTAAGTTGTTGTGTTGGTTTCTACTTGTCACTGTGTGTAAGTTGTGTTGGTCTCTAGTTGTCACTGTGTGTAAGTTGTTGTGTTGGTCTCTAGTTGTCATTGTGTGTAACTTAGATCTCGTTGTGTTGTGCTTTGGTGTGTTGGTCTCTGGTTATCACTCTGTGTACTTTGGTGCGTTGGTCTCTGGTTATCACTGTGTGTAAGTTGTTGTGTTGGTCTCTAGTTGTCACTGTGTGTAAGTTGCTGTGTTGGTCTCTACGTGTCACTGTGTGTAAGTTACTGTGTTGGTCTCTACGTGTCACTGTGTGTAAGTTACTGTGTTGGTCTCTACGTGTCACTGTGTGTAAGTTACTGTGTTGGTCTCTACGTGTCACTGTGTGTAAGTTGTTGTGTTGGTCTCTGGTTATCACTCTGTGTACTTTGCTGTGTTGGTCTCCACGTGTCACTGTGTGTAAGTTGTTATGTTGGTCTCTACGTGTCACTGTGTGTAGGTTGTTGTGTTGGTCTCTACGTGTCACTGTGTGTAAGTTGTTGTGTTGGTTTCTACGTGTCACTGTGTGTAAGTTGTTGTGTTGGTCTCTAGTTGTCACTGTGTGTAAGTTGTTGTGTTGGTCTCTAGTTGTCATTGTGTGTAACTTAGATCTCGTTTTGTTGTGCTTTGGTGTGTTGGTCTCTGGTTATCACTCTGTGTACTTTGGTGCGTTGGTCTCTAGTTGTCACTGTGTGTAAGTTGTTGTGTTGGTTTCTACGTGTCACTGTGTGTAAGTTGCTGTGTTGGTCTCTACGTGTCACTGTGTGTAAGTTGTTGTGTTGGTTTCTATGTGTCACAGTGTGTAAGTTGTTGTGTTGGTCTCTAGTTGTCACTGTGTGTAAGTTGTGTTGGTCTCTAGTTGTCACTGTGTGTAAGTTGTTGTGTTGGTCTCTAGTTGTCATTGTGTGTAACTTAGATCTCTTTTTGTTGTGCTTTGGTGTGTTGATCTCTGGTTATCACTCTGTGTACTTTGGTGTGTTGGTCTCTAGTTGTCACTGTGTGTAAGTTGCTGTGTTGGTCCCTACGTGTCACTGTGTGTAAGTTGTTGTGTTGGTCTCTACGTGTCACTGTGTGTAAGTTGTTGTGTTGGTCTCTACGTGTCACTGTGTGTAAGTTGTTGTGTTGGTCTCTACGTGTCACTGTGTGTAAGTTGTTGTGTTGGTCTCTAGTTGTCACTGTGTGTAAGTTGTTGTGTTGGTCTCTAGTTGTCATTGTGTGTAACTTAGATCTCGTTGTGTTGTGCTTTGGTGTGTTGGTCTCTGGTTATCACTCTGTGTACTTTGGTGCGTTGGTCTCTAGTTATCACTGTGTGTAAGTTGTTGTGTTGGTCTCTAGTTGTCACTGTGTGTAAGTTGCTGTGTTGGTCTCTACGTGTCACTGTGTGTAAGTTACTGTGTTGGTCTCTACGTGTCACTGTGTGTAAGTTACTGTGTTGGTCTCTACGTGTCACTGTGTGTAAGTTGTTGTGTTGGTCTCTACGTGTCACTGTGTGTAAGTTGTTGTGTTGGTCTCTAGTTGTCACTGTGTGTAAGTTGTTGTGTTGGTCTCTAGTTGTCACTGTGTGTAAGTTGTTGTGTTGGTCTCTAGTTGTCACTGTGTGTAAGTTGCTGTGTTGGTCTCTAGTTTTCACTGTGAGTCCTTCGGTTTGTTTGACACTAGTTGTCACTGTGTGTAAGTTGTTGTGTTGGTCTCTACGTGTCACTGTGTGTAATTTGTTGTGTTGGTCTCTACGTGTCACTGTGTGTAAGTTGTTGTGTCGGTCTCTACGTGTCACTGTGTGTAAGTTGTTGTGTTGGTCTCTACGTGTCACTGTGTGTAAGTTGCTGTGTTGGTCTCTACGTGTCACTGTGTGTAAGTTGTTGTGTTGGTCTCTAGTTGTCACTGTGTGTAAGTTGTTGTGTTGGTCTCTAGTTGTCATTGTGTGTAACTTAGATCTTGTTGTGTTGTGCTTTGGTGTGTTGGTCTCTGGTTATCACTCTGTGTACTTTGGTGCGTTGGTCTCTAGTTATCACTGTGTGTAAGTTGTTGTGTTGGTCTCTAGTTGTCACTGTGTGTAAGTTGCTGTGTTGGTCTCTACGTGTCACTGTGTGTAAGTTACTGTGTTGGTCTCTACGTGTCACTGTGTGTAAGTTACTGTGTTGGTCTCTACGTGTCACTGTGTGTAAGTTGTTGTGTTGGTCTCTACGTGTCACTGTGTGTAAGTTGTTGTGTTGGTCTCTAGTTGTCACTGTGTGTAAGTTGTTGTGTTGGTCTCTAGTTGTCACTGTGTGTAAGTTGTTGTGTTGGTCTCTAGTTGTCACTGTGTGTAAGTTGCTGTGTTGGTCTCTAGTTTTCACTGTGAGTCCTTCGGTTTGTTTGACACTAGTTGTCACTGTGTGTAAGTCTTTGTGTGTGAGTCCTAGTGACATGGCTGAGGTCCACATGCATAGTGCTATCAGTATTCAAGTCTGAGTCTAGTGACATGGTTGAGGTACACATGCATAGTGCTATCAGTCTTCGAGTCTGAGTCCTAGTGACACCCCTGATGCGCACATGCATAGTGCTATCAGTCTTCGAGTGTGAGTCCTAGTGACATGGTTGAGGTCCACATGCATAGTGCCATCAGTCTTCGAGTGTGAGTCCTAGTGACATGGCTGAGGCGCATCTGCAATGTGGTATCAATCGTTGAGTGGGAGTCCTAATGGCATGGCTGAGGCTCACATGCATGGTGATTTCAGTCCTCGAGTGTGAGTCTTAGTGACATGTAGTACTGACCGTACCATCAGATTAAGGAATTTGTCTGTGAGTTCTGTGTGTATGCAGAATTCTAAAGTTGAGGGTATTATTGACAAACATAACGCAGCTTTTCAAGACAAGGTTGGGGAGGTAAAAGGTTTCAGTCACACTATCAAACTTAAAAGGAATGCTGTTCCTGTGCAACATAAAGTTGGCATGGTACATTTGGGCGTTTGCTAAATGTTGAAGTTTCATTTAGACACTTTATGTGCGGATGGTATCATTGAACCCACAGACAGCTCGGAATGGGTTTCAGCCATCGTTATTACTCTTAAAAAAATAAGGATTTGAGGTTGTGTGTAGACTTAAGGTCTTTAGATAAAAATATCATTTTTGACACTCATCCCTTACCAAGAATACAAGAGTTGTTATCTGCTTTCAATGATGCGATATTCATTTCAGTGACTAATCTCAAATCTGCCTATCACCAGGTGCTTTTGGATGAGAGTTAAAGAGATATCACTGCCTTTGTGACACATTTTGGACTCTACAGATTTTTGAAAATGCCGTATGGTTTGGCCTCATAGGCCAGTGTCTTTCAGATACTGGTTGAAACTTTGTTTCAGGGATTAAAAGGAGTCCAGGCTTTCTAGGATGACATCCTCATTTTTGCTAAAACCAGTGGATCAAAAGGATCAAAATAAGCTTTATTCGGCTTTTGAGTTTTAAAAACCATAAAAGCAGCAAAATGAAGTGCATTTCATACAAAAATATCTCAACAATACATTTCATAATTAAAATAGGAAATAATTTGAACCCAACTAAAATAGTTTAACAAAAACTACTATTCAAAGTAATAACCCAAGATACACAGAATCCCCCCTGTTTCACCCGATGTTATGGTGAATCGGTGGTCGGGGACCAGGATAGAAATCGTGCAGGTCCCAGATACAGATGGGACCATCTCCAAGTTTGGGTTTGGTAGATCTCAAATAGGGGGCAATATTCCTGTATTTAAATTTAATTAAGATCAAGTCCCCCGAAACATTTTTAGGTAGATGACCAAGCCACCCCACTCTTCTGACGCTCATTATCCCGCCGTCTAACGTAGGTGGTAATGATCTATTGTTTTTGAGCCAAAAGATGGCTTTGTTCAGTAGGTCCTGGTGTAGCTCGCGTTTGCCCGGACTGAGAGGAGGGACCCCAGAGAGAACAGTGACGTATGGGGCGGCTTCGGGGGGTAGATCAATACGATGTCTTCTTTCTAGGGGGATCATATGAGCTCTATGTGGGGCATGTTCAGAATTACAAGTCGCTTTTTGAACAGTGTGAGTGGGCGGTATCAGAGGGGAGTTGCAAGTTTGAATTATCCTGGGAGCGTTGTTAGACCTTTCTCGGGTGTTATGGTGGATAATAGAAGCGGTAGAACGTGTGGGTATAACAGTATTACCAGTTACTGGGTGTGACCCAATTACAGTTTTTTCGATTCTGGCCAGCCTGTCCCCCAAGTCATTTACTTTTGCTACCAGTGGAGATAGAGCAGTGATGAGCAGTCGCTCTATTTGGGCCAGGAGGGTCACTTGTAGGGGGGATGAAGAGTCATTTGGACGAGTCTCTGCTTTATCCAACGTAGATGTGGCTGGGGTGGGAGCAAGTAGAGAGGAGCTGCATTTATTGGATAGAGAGAGGGTT
This sequence comes from Lissotriton helveticus, assembly GCF_964261635.1. Classification (NCBI taxonomy): domain Eukaryota; kingdom Metazoa; phylum Chordata; class Amphibia; order Caudata; family Salamandridae; genus Lissotriton; species Lissotriton helveticus. The sequence continues at coordinate 102,183,085 of NC_136064.1, read as the reverse complement.
ATATCGGAAGATGCCTGGGGAGAGAAATATACTAAATCAGTGTCTCTGGCCACTATAGGGGGTGTTAATGCATCTGGGATATAGTTTGTGCCACACAGATCGTTCAGCTCTTCCCAGATGGACATTATAGTTTGTAGTCTGGATCCGGACGACAACAATAATTAGTTCAAAGCGCTAGAGGTTAAAAGGATAGAACCTGACTATACCTTATCCTATGATGGAACCAAGAGTGATGGCCCGTCCCGTCCTCTTTGTGCCTCTGAGGGCCACAGAGGGCCCGCCCTTTGCCCGGGCTTCGCCCGGCGCGTCCCGCGCGCGTCCTCGCGGGACGAGAGGCGTTCCGCTGTTTAGTAGCGCCCCCGGGCGCAGGCTGTGGTGTCACCGGTGCGCCGGTGAAACTCCGGGGCACCTAGGAAATGAAGTCCCTGGCCGTTGCCCTCACGGCGCTGCTGGGAGAGCTGGTGTCGGTGTCTTAGCCGTTCCCCTCACGGCGCGGTCTGTGGCCTCTGCTGTCGGGCTTGCCTTGCCCCCCACTGAGCGCTCGGCGCTCCGCTGTTTAGTAGCGCCCCCGGGCGCAGGCTGTGGTGTCACCGGTGCGCCGGTGAAACTCCGGGGCACCTGGGAAATGAAGTCCCTGGCCGTTGCCCTCACGGCGCTGCTGGGAGAGCTGGTGTCGGTGTCTTAGCCGTTCCCCTCACAGCGCGGTCTGTGGCCTCTGCTGTCGGGCTTGCCTTGCCCCCCACTGAGCGCTCGGCGCTCCGCTGTTTAGTAGCGCCCCCGGGCGCAGGCTGTGGTGTCACCGGTGCGCCGGTGAAACTCCGGGGCACCTGGGAAATGAAGTCCCTGGCCGTTGCCCTCACGGCGCTGCTGGGAGAGCTGGTGTCGGTGTCTTAGCCGTTCCCCTCACGGCGCGGTCTGTGGCCTCTGCTGTCGGGCTTGCCTTGCTAAAACCAGTGTTGAACACAATCATTTGTGGGATTCTGTGTTGGGTATTTTGGAAAATAGAGGTATGACCATTAGTAAGGTGAAGTGTAAGTTCTTGGTGGATGAAATGGACTATCTGGGGCACAGAATCACCAGTGAAGGTATTTTTCCTAAGGCCGACTTAGTCAATGCCCTTAACAATGCAAGCAAACCATACAACAAGGATTCTCTTCACTGTTTTTTAGGTCTAGGGGAATATTATGCTAGCTTTGTGAGAGGGTATGCTTTAATTGTTGAACCTTTAAAACAACTTGTTTAAAAAGGTTTTTCCTTTGGACAATGAAGCATGAGGAAGAATGTGATCAAGTCACGAAATTGGTCATACAAGTTCCTGGTCTTAACAATTTGGACCCAGAGGGTGATTCATTTGCTACAGTTGATGCCATTGACTTGGGGCTGTTTTCACTCAGTTTGTGGGAGGAAAGGAAAGGGTAATTTCATTCCTATCTATAGCCATTAGGTGTGCTGAATTTCATTACAGCACCATCAAAAAAGAGGCCCTTGCTTGTGTTTGGGCTGTTGAAAAATTCAAGAATTTCTTGTGGGGTAGACCTCTTGTTTTAGTCACTGACCACAAACCCTTGGTGTGCATGATGGATGTTTTTCGCTCAGTGATTTCTTCTTCTAGACTCATCAGACTCCTTGGTAGGCTCTGGGAACTTAACTTTCAGATCAGGCACATCTCAGGGGGCAAGGAATTGACAGTGGATTGCTTGTCTAGATTGCCTGCCAAGGGGAGTGGAGACGTAACGGAGACAGTGTGGTTGCCAGGGTTGATTTAAGCTCGTGCAATGCAGTTATTTCAGAGAATGAATGGATAGACTTTATGGCTAAGGACGAAGGATTGCTCAAGGTCAAACAGTGTGTCATGAATGGTTGGCCACCTAGCAGAAATATCGATCCTGACTTGCGTAGTTTTGAGCACGTTTCTAATGAGCTTTCTATTGAGATTGATACTTTGATGAGACAAGATTTATTTGTTCCCCCCTCCGGTATCAGAGGAAAGCTAGTTGATTTGGCACATTCCGGGCCCCATGGTGTGAGGAACTCAAAAAAATACTTAGACAACATTATTGGTGGCTTGAGATGGTGGCTTGTGTTGAAGCCCATGTTGACAAATGTAAGGAGTGCGTTATTTCTGATAGACATTGGAAAGTTTCTACTGAACCCTTAAGTTTGCATGATGGCCCACACAAACCTTGGGAGAAGATTTCTATTGGTTTTTCTGGTCCGTTTGATTTTTTGAGCAGACTTAACACATTTATAATTGTTGGTGTGGATAACTTTTCCAAATGGACTTATTATGCTTTTGTGGAGCATCGCAACACGGATGAGGTTATCAAACTTTTGGATAATATTTTTCGTGTGGAGGGTCCTCCTAAAATGTTGATGTCAGATAACGGTGTACAATGTGTTTCTTCCAAAATGTTGTCATTTAAAAAAAATATGGTATTGTTTCTGAGAAAGCACCTCTGTGTTGCCCGAAAGCCAATGGCCAAGTTGTAAGGGCCAATAGATTCTTAGAAGAGGGCATCCAAACTGCGTTTCTCCTTATTTTCTTATGAGGGGGATATTAGGTTTGACAACAGAAACACCTCTGAGTTTTGTAAAACTAAAAGAAATGTTTCTCTTGATGTGGAAATTGCCAAAGCAAAGGAGAATATTGTTGAGGCGCAAATCAAGGGAAAGTTGTATCATGATTCGTGCCATAGCGTCAACGCTAACGTTATTCAAGGAGGAGCTAGGGTCCTATCATCAAGCCTGTTTTAGGGTGCAAAGGCTCTTCCAAATGTTCTGATCCTGTTCTGGTTGATAAGGTTCCTAATTCTACTCACAAGAGGAATGTGCGGTTGCCTAGAACCCTTGAGGATTATGTCCTGGATTAGTTCTTGTTTTTTTTCTCTTTCTTCTATTTTTTTTTTTGTTATTGTTAAGGTGCATGTGGTCTGGTTACTGTTTCTGTGGTTACAGAATGTTTGTATGTCATGGCCACGTCACTTGTAGAATGGGTCTCCGTCATTTGGATTGTTTGTTAGTGTTTGACATTAAGCACTTGCACCTTGTCTTCACCTGTGGGCCCCTAATTGGCACTTCAATAAAACAAGTTATTTTACACCTAATGCCTGTCTCTGCCGCTTCAATTCAGGGGGCGCCCAGGAGGGGTCCGTGCCAGCCTCAGCATCCGCCCCGGGGGGGCCCCGACGCTCCGGATCCGAGGGGGCGATAATGGCTCAGGGAGCCCCGTGGCCCCGCAGCCACAGGTGCGCCAGGACCCGGCGCACAGCTTCGACCTTTCCCTGCAGAGTCTGAAGGTCACCGGCCCCCCTGGGGGCACGCGGGGAGGCGGATTAATGAGCTCTGCTCTGCGCGCGGTGCCATCCATCACTCCTGGGGGGTGGGGGGAGGCGGGGGGCGCCGTGGGGACGCGTCCCTCCCCGGCCCATCCCTCACAGCCCCCTCCCCATGGAAGCATGTGCTACTGCCCCTCCTCCAGCCCCATCTCTTACAGCCGCCACCGGGGCCCCCCCATGGACGCCCTGCCCATGGGCGTAGGAGACACTAAATTTCTGGGGGGGACAGGGACAACCTTGTGGACTTTCCAGTGACCCTATACAAATCGCCCATTGTGCGAGACTGTACGCGCGTTAAACGTATACAATCGCATAGTTATGAAGAGAAATATTGAGAAAGGCCGGCAAGTAGTCACAGTGTAGGGTGTTGCAGTGACGAACAGCCTACAATAACACCAGTGTCTGTGGGGGGCTGCTTGCATTCTTGGGTCTGTGCTGAGCACCCCCAGCTGCTCAGAGGCCCCAGCTGACGTGGTGTTATGTACTGGAGTCTGTCACTAGGCAATGTCGGGCCTAGACAGGCTGAAAGACATGAAACCTATTGAGTGCAGTGCATTGAAGGGTGAGTGATGTCTGTGTGACTGCAGGGTGAGCAGTGTGCCTGAGTGAGTCCAGGGTGAGTGATGTCTGTGTGAGTATAGGGTGAGTGATGTCTGTGTGAGCGCAGGGTCAGCAGTGTGCCTGTGTGAGTGATGTCTGTGACAGTGCAGGGTCGGTGATGTCTGTGTGAGCGCAGGGTGAGCAGTGTGCCTGTGTGAGACCAGGGTGAGTGATGTCTGTGTGAGTATAGGGTGAGCAGTGTGCCTGTGTGAGTCCTGGGTGAGTGATGTCTGTGTGAGCGCAGGGTCAGCAGTGTGCCTGTGTGAGTGATGTCTGTGACAGTGCAGGGTCGGTGATGTCTGTGTGAGCGCAGGGTGAGCAGTGTGCCTGTGTGAGTCCAGGGTGAGTGATGTCTGTGTGAGTGCAGGTTGAGTAGTATGCCTGTGTGAGTCCTGGGTGAGTGATGTCTGTGTGAGTATAGGGTGAGCAGTGTGCCTGTGTGAGACCAGGGTGAGTGATGTCTGTGTGAGTATAGGGTGAGCAGTGTGCCTGTGTGAGTCCTGGGTGAGTGATGTCTGTGTGAGCGCAGGGTCAGCAGTGTGCCTGTGTGAGTGATGTCTGTGACAGTGCAGGGTCGGTGATGTCTGTGTGAGCGCAGGGTGAGCAGTGTGCCTGTGTGAGTCCAGGGTGAGTGATGTCTGTGTGAGCGCAGGGTGAGCAGTGTGCCTGTGTGAGTCCTGGGTGAGTGATGTCTGTGTGAGCGCAGGGTCAGCAGTGTGCCTGTGTGAATGATGTCTGTGACAGTGCAGGGTTGGTGATGTCTGTATGAGCGCAGGGTGAGCAGTGTGCCTGTGTGAGACCAGGGTGAGTGATGTCTGTGTGAGTGCAGGTTGAGTAGTATGCCTGTGTGAGTCCAGGGAGAGTGATGTCTGTGTGAGTATAGGGTGAGCGTGTGCCTGTGTGAGTCCAGGGTGAGTGATGTCTGTGTGAGTATAGGGTGAGCGTGTGCCTGTGTGAGTCCTGGGTGAGTGATGTCTGTGTGAGTATAGGGTGAGCAGTGTGCCTGTGTGAGTCCTGGGTGAGTGATGTCTGTGTGAGTATAGGGTGAGCAGTGTGCCTGTGTGAGTCCAGGGTGAGTGATGTCTGTGTGAGTATAGGGTGAGCAGTGTGCCTGTGTGAGTCCAGGGTGAGTGATGTCTGTGTGAGCGCAGGGTCAGCAGTGTGCCTGTGTGAATGATGTCTGTGACAGTGCAGGGTTGGTGATGTCTGTATGAGCGCAGGGTGAGCAGTGTGCCTGTGTGAGTCCAGGGTGAGTGATGTCTGTGTGAGTATAGGGTGAGCAGTGTGCCTGTGTGAGTCCTGGGTGAGTGATGTCTGTGTGAGTATAGGGTGAGCAGTGTGCCTGTGTGAGTCCAGGGTGAGTGATGTCTGTGTGAGTATAGGGTGAGCAGTGTGCCTGTGTGAGTCCAGGGTGAGTGATGTCTGTGTGAGTATAGGGTGAGCAGTGTGCCTGTGTGAGTCCTGGGTGAGTGATGTCTGTGTGAGTATAGGGTGAGCAGTGTGCCTGTGTGAGTCCAGGGTGAGTGATGTCTGTGTGAGTATAGGGTGAGCAGTGTGCCTGTGTGAGTCCTGGGTGAGTGATGTCTGTGTGAGTATAGGGTGAGCAGTGTGCCTGTGTGAGTCCTGGGTGAGTGATGTCTGTGTGAGTATAGGGTGAGCAGTGTGCCTGTGTGAGTCCTGGGTGAGTGATGTCTGTGTGAGTATAGGGTGAGCAGTGTGCCTGTGTGAGTCCAGGGTGAGTGATGTCTGTGTGAGTATAGGGTGAGCAGTGTGCCTGTGTGAGTCCAGGGTGAGTGATGTCTGTGTGAGTATAGGGTGAGCAGTGTGCCTGTGTGAGTCCAGGGTGAGTGATGTCTGTGTGAGTGCAGGGTGAGCAGTGTGCCTGTGTGAGTCCAGGGTGAGTGATGTCTGTGTGAGTATAGGGTGAGCAGTGTGCCTGTGTGAGTCCTGGGTGAGTGATGTCTGTGTGAGTATAGGGTGAGCAGTGTGCCTGTGTGAGTCCAGGGTGAGTGATGTCTGTGTGAGTATAGGGTGAGCAGTGTGCCTGTGTGAGTCCTGGGTGAGTGATGTCTGTGTGAGTATAGGGTGAGCAGTGTGCCTGTGTGAGTCCTGGGTGAGTGATGTCTGTGTGAGCGCAGGGTCAGCAGTGTGCCTGTGTGAGTCCAGGGTGAGTGATGTCTGTGTGAGTGCATGGTGAGCAGTGTGCCTGTGTGAGTCCAAGGCGAGTGATGTCTGTGTGAGTGCAGGTTGAGCAGTGTGCCTGTGTGAGTCCAGAGTGAGTGATGTGGATGGGTGAATGCTGGCTTAGTGATGTGTCAGGGAAGGGTGAGTAATGGGTCTATGAGTGCAGGGTGACTGTGCCTATGCGAATGCAGGGAGAGAGATGTATCTGTGCAAGTGCAAAGAGACTTGTCTGGCTACTCCCAGAGATGTATTGGCCAAGATACCTCTTTCTCAAATGTGCTTAAGAATGCACCATTTGCCCACTCTTTTTTCAAAATGTTCTCGTGGGAGAACCCCCGAATCCCCCATAGGTGGTTGGGCCTCGCTCGCTGCGCGCGCTCGTCACAGTGCAGTGTTTACGCCGCACCACTTTCAAATGCCACCAGCCGCCCCCGCCTTTTAAATGAAAATTACAGTGTAGGCATAAGGTGATCACATATCATTTCACACACTGACAAATCTGAATACACAATGTAATACAGCAATGTCTAGCACCATCCCCTAAATGAATATTAAAAAAAAAACCTTTGACCTAATGTCAGATGTGTCAGTACGAATCTAGTTATACTGAAAACATTGACAGTCTTAACTATCACAGTAGTTTAAGGAAGAAAGTCTTGAAAATTTCCAAAAGGCTTCCTCGGAGTTCTTAAAGAACACTACAGCACGTCAACACAGAGCATAATATTAGTGTCCAATCTGCGGCTGGGCTGCGCCGCGCCGGGCCCGAGAAGAGACCTGCACCTGGTGTGCCCAGAGAACCAAAGGTGTGTGCGGAGCTGCGGCTGTGTGAGGTGACCTGGGGCTGTGATGTATACACTCACTGCACTGACTGCATGCCAAGAACAACGGTGCAGGACGCTGCTCACAAATGGACAGTGACAAGAATGACAGAACAGAAGGTAGCGCTAGCAACCCTAGCCTATGCGTTAAAAACACACAAATGTCCATTTTCGCACAACAATCTCCAAAATCTTTTCCCATCTTCCTACCTCGCAGATATTTCATTCGCCCCTTGAAAGCCCTGTAAGCGGCCGTCTGATTAATTCCCAGTCCGTATGAGGTTAGATTTCTCACGTCCGCGCTCATAAAACTAAATCTACTTTGTAAGCCTCATTCAGATAATTAGAAATTTATCACATTTAAGCAAGAATATTGAGCCACAATGCCCGTGAATAGCCGAATTTAGAGACAGGCCTGCAAACACTAGTCCGCGGTGACATTTACACAATTCCAATCTATAATTACAGAAACACGGCGTGAAAGGGCCCTTTGTTATCGGGAGTTATTCAAAGTGCGGAATTAAGACAGAACATACGTGGGCACAATTTAAACAAAATGCGACGAGGAGAGGGCTTTCACGCACTATAAATAAAAAAAATTAAAAAGCAGCACTGGCAGCAGAGGTGAGGGCGAGGCTGCTGAGCCGAGGCTCAGGCTGCACTCCAGACTCCACTCAGTCAAAACTGACAGAACAGAAGGTAGCGCTAGCATACAACCCTGTATGTTTTTGCAATCTGTCCTTTTGTAATGTTTCTCATTATGTTTCATTTCTGTTCCCAATGTGAAGCGCTCTGACGCCTTCGGGTAAAGTCCGCGCTATATAAAAATGCACAAATAAATAAATAAATATATAAAAACAACTTGTAAACCCCACACCCCCACCACTTTCAAATGTCACCAGGCGCCTGGCAGCAGAGGTGAGAACTAAATAATTCCCTGAGCCTCAGGGGTGCTGCGCCACGCAGAGACTTCAAAAGAGCAGAGGCAGGGGGGCGAGTGGCCTATGACGTCACCTTATGCTGGGACTATCGGATCATTTGAGAGGCGCCAGGTCAAATGCAGGGCCATTAGGACACACATCACCTCTCGCACTTCGCACTTTTTTTCGCGCGCTAATGGCCTGCCAATCTCCCTCTCAGGAGGTAGAGGGGAAATTTGTTTGACCCCTCGTCCCCCCCACCCTTGTCCCCTGTGTCCCCCCCACTCCAAAATCTGGGGGGGATATGTCCCCCGCGTCCCCCACAGTTCCTACGCCCATGGCCCTGCCGCACCTGCCGTCCTCCTGCGGACCCCGTGATACTGGCGGTGTCGCGAATGTGCCAGGGTCGGTTTGTGCGCCAAAACGCAGTAACACAAGCTTGAATCCCTGCTTTTCTGGTAACAAACCTCCAGGCGTCTGCACTCGAGAGGTGATACACAGCTGCCAGCTACAAGTAAGAACCATTCTGTGTAATACACACAGCAAGCGCCTCGAAACCGCCCAGAAAAACACAGCGCACAACAAACAAAAAGTGCCGAGGACCACAGCTTTCCTTAGAAGGCGCCTGCCGTCTACCTTTGCTGGGACTCCCCCCCTCCTCCCCCAATCCCTTCCTGCAGGGGGCCACACTCTACCCCCACCCCTCAGCGCACACTGTCCTCAGCTCTGGAGCGCGGCCACCTGTAAGAGGCAGCCAGGGCAGGTGGGGGGGGGGGGGGGGGGGGGGGGGGGGAGGGGATGGTTGTGAAGATGGAGGGAGACTTGTTGCTTTCTGATTACAGTTTCAATCTTGTGCGATTCGTTCCCACCACAGATCAAGCATTTCACATTGTATAATGTGACAAATAAAACACACTCCGGTCCACTGACCATCTGATAAGACACATGTCGAGTGGCCGTGGGGGGGGGGGGCGAGGTTCCTGTCAGCCAGGCTTTGGTGTCTGTAGGGTTGGGGCTGCCTCCGCCCCCCTCCCTCGGCAGGGGGGGGGGGATGCCGCCTGTCCTGGAGGCTTCCAGACGTTCGGTAAGTGGACTTCACACGCACACCCTGTACACGCAGAGGGGGCACCTTAACGTGCTGCGTGTACTCGTTGCATTAGCAGACTACAGCTTCCGCCCCTCCCCTCCCCCCTATGGTCTAGCATACTACTGGCACATAGAAGATCACAGAGATGACTGACATGTCACATATATGACTGACATTTCACATACATGATTGACATGTCACATATATGATTGACATTTCACGTAGATGAGTGACATTCCACATACATAATTGACATTTACATAGATAATTGACATGTCACATAAAAGATTGACTTGTCACATAGATGATTGAAAATTTACATAAATGATTGACTTCACATTGAGGATTGACATCTTACATTAATGATTGACATTTCACATCGATGATTGACATTTCACAGATGATTGTCCTTTTACTTAGATGATTGACATGTCACATAGATGACTGACATTTCACATTGATGATTGACATTTCACAGATGATTGACCTTTTACTTAGATGATTGACATGTCACATAGATGACTGACATTTCACATCGATGATTGACATTTTACATTAATGATTGACATTTCACATCGATGATTGACATTTCACAGATGATTGTCCTTTTACTTAGATGATTGACATGTCACATAGATGACTGACATTTCACATTGATGATTGACATTTCACAGATGATTGACCTTTTACTTAGATGATTGACATGTCAAATAGATGACTGACATTTCACATCGATGATTGACATTTTACATTAATGATTGACATTTCACATCGATGATTGACATTTCACATCGATGATTGACATTTTACATCGATGATTGACATTTTACATTAATGATTGACATTTCACATCAATGAGTGACATTTCAAAGATGATTGACCTTTTACTTAGATGATTGACATGTCACACAGATGACTGACATTTCACATTGATGATTGACATTTCACTGATGATTGACCTTCTACATAGATGATTGACATGCCACATAGCTGACTGGTTGTTCACATCGATGATTGACATGTCACATATATGATTGATATTTTGCATGGATGATTGACAATTCACAGATGCTTGACCTTTTACATAGATGATTGACATGTCACATAGATGATTGACATTTCACATTGATGACTGATATTTCACAGATGCTTGACCTTTTACATAGATGATTGACATGTCACATAGATGATTGACATTTCACATTGATGACTGACATTTCACTGATGATTGCACTTTTACATAGATGATTGACATGTCACATAGATGATTGACATTTTACATAGATGATTAACATTTTAGATAGATGAATTACATTTCACATCGATGATTGACATTTTACATGGATGATAGACATTTCAAATGGATGATTGACATTTTACATGGATGATTGACATTTTACATGGATGATTGGCGTTTTGTCGAAACACCCTAAGGGTAGACCAAGCACACAGGGTCTGATTCCGATCTTGGCGGACGGGTTGCTCTGTCACAACGGTACCGGAGATCCCGTTCGACAAATTATAAATCCCACTATATCCCATGGGATCTAGATTTCAGGACACTGGATCTCCGTCACCGTTTTGACAGAGTAATCCGTCCGCTGAGATCTAAATCAGACACAGAGTCTCCAAGAGAACATTTGCTGTAGAAAGTCAAAGCCAAAGACCAGAACAGAGGATTGCATATGTAAACGATCCCGTATTGCGATTATTGTTATCAGATATGGTGATTTTTAAAGCCAGGCACACGCTCATAAACAAGTCTTTTGACGCCATTTTGGAAACCAGACAAGATCACAGATCAATTATACATTAAATCCATCGCAGTGAGCCGGGTCTCAGTGTAGTGCACAACACTGCAAATATGATAAACCTTGCCGACTGGATAATAATCGAAACCTTAAATAAATACAGTGTTTGAAGAAGGCTTCAGGAGTAAAGCATAGAGCTTTAAACCTCTAAAGAGCAGCTTTAAAGACTGTGGTCGTGAAGCACAGATCAGAGTCCATCCTAAGGGAGAAACAGAAACATTTGTTGTCCTTGTCGGGAATGGAAAACCGTGAGAGGTCCCTACCACGAGAGGAGGGTACTGTTGAGAGATGACACTCTGTGCCCACCGAAAAAGTTGAAATTAGGTACAATTTTAATTTTTATGAATTTAATACAACTCTACATGTCTCCTCTCCACAGCAGCTGGTAACACACAGCTAGAGGAAGACACAGGACACAAGGGTCGTTGGGATCCATCCGTGGTTCATCCCATATCCGATCGCAGCCCTCGATGAGCGGGGCGGGGCATTCGAAAGAGAGAGCGCCGGATCAGTCCATCTTTAGGGGTTCCTGACTCATGGAGTCATGTGTAGACCTCAGGAAGGTCTGAGGGCTTTGCACAGTCTAGGGACCTGCACTCCCAGGGACTCGCCTCTGTGCTCAGGTCACCTGAAGGACTGCTGCTAGGGTCGGTGTGAGATCCCTATCCAGAGTATGACCAGGGGCCCGATTCACAGAACTAACTTAAGACAAAATCCTAAACTTACTACCATTTTGGTATTCACAGAAGGCATTCAGAAGTCCTAAAGTTAGGAGTCCTAACTTCTGTGAATACCGAAATGAGTAAGTGCCTTCTGTGAATACCGAAATGAGTAAGTGCCTTCTGTGAATACCGAAATGAGTAAGTGCCTTCTGTGAATGCCGAAATGAGTAAGTGCCTTCTGTGAATACCAAAATGGTAGTAAGTTTAGGATTTTGCTTAACTTAGTTCTGTGAACCGGGCCCCAGGTGTCTGCTTCTGCAGCTCTTCTGGCCAGTTGTCCTTTACGCCTTGTGGACAGTGTGTACAGTCATGAGTAAGACCCTGGGGTCTACTGGAAGCTAGTGGAGGGCTTCAAAGTGGTCTTAAAGCTGCAGTGCTTGCAGTCACACCCTTGCTGCCTGGATCTGTGCTTCTGCAGCCTGATGGTTTGTTGCTTGGCTAGGACTGTGCAGATGCTGCCTGAGTCCAGCGGTCTCTTGTCGTTTCCACCGAATGATCCGTTTGGATCACTGGACGGATGTCACGAAGAGCCGAAGACTGACGCCCTTAGATATTGCATGGACCTGAAGGTGGACACGAGTTTAGAGTCAGGAGTATCCCTATGTTCTTGCTTTTTTGGGGGGTAGATACTTTGGGGGCACTCAAAGGTGCGAGGGTGGAGGGGGCTGCTTTAGTTTGGCTCTTCATGAGAGTCTCGCTTGTGTCTTTCTTCAGGCCCCTGACTGTGCTCTTCAACCAATGGAGTAAATGGACGCAGATTTGGTGTTGATCGAGTAACTGGGCCAAGGGTGGAATGTAGATGTTGAACGGCGACCAAGGTTTGGATGGTGCTTGGGGGATTCCATATGGCACTGGGCATGCAAACAACTCAGATACTACTTGATGCTACATGTTTGGCTGTAACTGGAAAGAAAGCACTGAGTCAGTCCAGCTGAGGCTCTAAATCCAGAATGAGAGTCCTGGAAGAGACAACTGAGTTTGAGGTACTCGTGAAGTTGAGTTAGAACTTCCCTTCGCTTGAACTTGTAGGGACAGAGAAGTTGGTGGTTGTGCTATAATTTGATACGATATTAGGCGCAGGAATCATTCCATTAGCAGGGGTATCAATGGCATGTTTCAGAGGGCTGGGCACAACGAGCAGGGACTGGACACTGAGAAGGTCTGTTGATTGGACGACTCCGCCGGAGGGGCTCGGTGCCACCCTGCACTTCACGGTTCATCGAAACGGTAGTCAGTGTCAACTTACGAAGCTTCCAACTAGGCCAAAAAAACATGCTTGCCACACTGTATAGTACACAGAACACTTCTGCAGATGACCGGAACAAGGATGTAAAACACCAGTGCAGTCCATCCTGCAATGACGCTTCACCGTGCAGCTGGCGTGCTGTCCAGTAAGATGCTTCTTGGCTGCCTGAGGAGAGCATCCTCATCTCCTGGATGCTTGCGATCTCTGGACAGCTCTGGGCACAGATGCCATGGCAACTCTCCAATGAAGAGAGGCATCCATCTTGTTAGATGTGTTCGCTGCTAGAGGAGGGGGGATTGTTTGAAGTTTGCGGCTGTGGATGGACCTGATGCTTGACTCTTGGTTGCTGGTGGATCCCTTCTTTGTCTCCAACAGTTTGACTGGATTCAGTGGATGCAAGAAGGTTCTTACGGTGTTAGATGCATGAAAATTACAAGAAGGTTTGGTCTTTCGTGGTAAATGCTCAAGGTGTCCTTGGTTTTATTAGTCGCTTCATTGATTCCCTCGTTGGACTATCCTTCTTGGCTCTCTTGATTGCTCTATGGCCGCCTATTCGGTGAATCTTATCTCTTTGGACTTGGAGGGGCTCCATTCATGCTCCAGGATATGGCTGACGTGTTTCCATTCACATTTTCATTGTATCACGTATTCACTTTTCATGCAGGGCTTAATTTGAGCCGGTGGCCTCTGGTGCTCAGCACCGACACTTAATTCTCAACACCTGAACTATTGAAAGTTCACCACATAGTGGCGCTGTCTGTCTAATTTTGAGATGAGCATAACAACAGTGTTTAATAATTCGTCATAGAGGTTTGGATGCTTGAAATACTCTCAGTTGTCACACTTGGAGGAGTGTGACTCTCGTAGTTGCGTTAGTACTGTTATTGGTTGCACCTGCAGCATTAAGGCTGGTGCATGATACAGCGGCTTCCTGAGAAGGACCCTGGCATTCCTTTTTTTTTTTTTACAAGTTAAGCACTGCTCTTCAGTGTTTTTTCTGATCATATTAGGATTTCTCTAATTTTAGTAGAATGTATTCTCTGCCCTCAGATTCAGGAGCTCGCCCCCTTCTCTCCATTTCAGGGTCTTCTTATGTTTGACCACCTCTTCCCGCACTTGCCGTGCCTGTCTGCCGCGGGTAGGACCCCACAGTCACCCACTCCAAAGCGCTCAGTCAGGTGGAGAGCCGCACTATTGGACAACCACACAAGCAGTCACTCTTGGACAGTTTCCTTCAGCGCTCTGCTCGCCAACCCTATGGATGTAGGAGGAAGGATCCAACCTTTCTGAAGACCCTCCCACCTACAGATTTTGCAGCGCAGTCCTACGGCTTTTGAGAGACCCCACTGCCACCAACCATGGACCTTCCTGCTGGCCATGGCCGGACATGTGTTGTCTTTCAAAAATAGGAACAGGTCGCCCGGGATCGATAGCCACGTTCGTCGTCCACTCTACAGAATAACAATGCAGTCTGGAGACTGCTGGCCCTGCTGGGGGTCCAAGCCACAGCTCCCTGCAGGTGGCCCGTCCACCTTTCCTCCTCCATGCCTGGTCCGTCTTCTGCTCAGAAGCCTGGGCAGGTGAGAGGGTCTGCAGAACTGATGTGAAATCTTTGGTGGCACACACAGCGGCATGGTTACAAGAGGCCTGTGTCACGTTTGCACCACGCAAAGTGGTGCGTGCGTGACGCAGCATTTAAGTCAAATTTATGAAGCCACGCAAAGCCACCCTGCAGGGCTTTCAACTGCTTCATGAATCTGAAGTTAGGCGACACTGTGCAGTTGGCTGCGTGGCCTTCTCTGCACAAGGGAGGCATTCCATGGGTGCCCCGTGGGTGTTCCCATGCAAAACTCATGTTTTATAACACAATCAATGCATTTGTAAAGTGCGCTACATACCCGTGAGGGTCTCAAGGCGCTGGGGGGGAGGCCGCTACTGATCGAAGAGCCAGGTCTTGAGAAGTCTTCTGAAGGCCAGCAGGTCCTGGCTCTGTCGTAGGCTGGTGGGGAGAGCGTTCCAGGTCTTGGCGACGAGGTAGGAGAAGGATCTGCTGCCGGCGGTGGTTTTTCGGATCCGAGGAACTGTGGCGAGGGCGAGGTTGGCTGAGCGGAGGCTGTGGGTGGGGGTGTGGAAGCTGAGACGGCTGTTGAGGTAGGTGGGTCCGGTGTTGTGTAGCGCTTTGTGTGCGTGGATGAGGAGTTTGAAGGTGAAGTACTGGAATGCACTGTATTGCTTAAATATGACACTTTCCTGCCCTTTCCCAGTGACGCGGGGCAGCAAAACACCACCATTTTCATACATATGCCCCACAGTATCTGGATCATATAGTGCCAAAGGCTGCTGTATCTGTGAGCTATATCAGGCACTGCCTTTTTTCTGTTTTTCCCTGAAACAAGCCTATGTGTGCAGGTGGGGGGTGAGCCCTGGGAAGGGTGACCGGGAAGAGAGCAGAGGAAGGGTCAGTCCTTGCGTGGGGGTGGAAGCGCGAGAGTCAAGGGGACCCGCCCCCCCTCTACCCCCCTCCTCCCACCCCCGGCTTTTGCTGGAGCAGCTGGAATGACATCATGCGTCAATCCCTGGCATCAAAGCCCCTGCAGGGGGTAGTAACAGGTGCACGGGCCCCATCCACCATCACTCTCACGGCATCTCCTTCAGCTCTCGGATCTCCCCGCATCCCTCCTTTGTCTCCACTCCCTGCACGTGTCTCTCGTGTGGAGCTGGGAGTGTCACTGAGCCCCCCTCAGAGCTCAGAGTCTGCAGGATCATGAGTCTGAGGCCCGGCGGTGTCACGTGACGCGCCCACGAGCACACCGTGCTCCCAGGTGCGGAAGTACACATGGACAGGCACACTGACACTTTAAAACGCTCTGTAAGAGTGAAGGAATGGGAGATGTGAGGCTGAGAATGAAATGCGCACCCGTGGTCTGGTTCACGGGAGCAGCCAGGATCCAGTGTGGACGGTCGGTGCTTTCACTGGGAGACCTGGCACGCGCCTGCAGGAAGGGGGCATCCATTGGGCACAAAAGACAAGTGACAAGTCAGGCTCGTGCGCACCCCTGTGCTATTTACAAATAAAACCAGACTTTCAGAAAGCTCCGAACTTCCCACCAAATTAGGATTTGAGGTATGTATATTGTTTCTTTGTGAATTAAAGTATGTTATAATGTGTTTCCGTGTTTGATGTATACTTGTTTCTGGTGTGTATTGTTTAGGTTTAAATCATACAGATTGCTTAGGCCGGGGTCCCTGGCTTCCATTTGTCATTTGGGGGACACAGAGGTCAAAGGTTGAGAGCTGGTGCACTGTCTGCACCCCCAGACACGTGCAGCTTCCTGCTCAGGCACCAATATTATATTTTAATAGTCAGGGTATGACATTATAACGCACGCGCCCCTTGAAACAACAACTTCAGCTCCCCCTTTTTGCAGCTTTGTAATTGAAAATGAAACGGAAATACTGTCATCACGGTGCTTCTAGGCACCCCCGGACATGGAGGCACACGACGATACATTGATTCACCCAGGGTCACATAGTGTTGCCGGAGAAGCACACGGCCATACATTGATGATATTATTAGACCCCTCCGCTGCGTTTGACACCATATCGCACCGAGTCTTGATTAACAGACTAGAGAACTGTGGCGTCAGAGACACCTTCCTGGCCTGGTTAAAATCCTTTCTTGATGATCGGGCCCAAACAGTCATCTTAGGTCCCTTCTCCTCAAAGGAACGTAAAATCACAACTGGAGTTCCCCAGGGATCGTCCCTTGCTCTTTAATGTCTACATGATCCCACTCATTGAACTGATTGAATCTTTCGGAATTCAAGTAATGTCTTACGCCGACGATATCCAATTGATTGTCTCAATGGGAAATGGCTCAATGGAGGCTGAACCTAACTTTAAAGAATGCCTCTCTGAAGTGTTCAAATGGATGAGGACAATCCATTTAAAATGTAACTCAGAGTAAACTGAAATTGTGCCTATCGGGATAGACACGATATTTAACCCTTTGCGTGCTGGTGACGGAACCACTCCGTCCCCAGCCACGGACGGGCTGTGCTAATGACGGAGTGGTTCCATCATGGCCCGGCCACCGTGCCTGCGCGGCATCAATTCCACGCCTGCGCTGAGCTTTCTATTGAGCACACGGGGCTGTGACGGAACCACTCTGTCACAAGCACAACGCGCCGGTGGCTCGTGACGGAGTGGTTCCGTCACGAGCATGGTGGCGCAGCGCGGCCCCCTTTCCCCCCCCAGCGCCGCTGGCGGAATTACCGCCGCGGCGAAGGGGTTAATCCCATCGATTGGTGGCCGGAAGTGGCTGCACCTTCACCAGAAACAGTTAACACAGCAAGGAACCTGGGAGTGCATTTTGACTCCGCACTCTCATTTGATCACCATGCACAGATTACAGCAGGTACCTGCTTCAGCATTTTTAAATCATTAAAAAAGTTTTTCGATTTCCTTCCGGTGGCCACAAGACAGACAGTAACATCGGCACTTATCCTTTCCCAATTAGATTACTATAATAGCATCCTCGCAGGCATAAAAAAGCAAACACTGAAAAAATTCCAGGCAGTACAGCATGCAGCAGCACGCCTGGTTCTAAGACTGCCTCGAAGAACTTCTGCGTCGGCTGCCCTGAAAAGCCTACACTGGCTCCCGCTTCACAAAAGGATCCTTTTTAAAATTGTATTAATTACTTTCAGAGGCCTGAACAACATTGGCCCCAAATATTTGACAAAAAGATTCATCCATTATGCCCCGAACAGAATATTGAGGTCCTCGGGTTCTAACCTCCTTAGGCAGCCAAAATACAAATATAAAACAAGAAGAGGCAAAACCATCAGTGTCCTAGGTTCCAAGGTCTGGAATCAACTGCAATCCGACTTAAGGCAACTTAAGTCCAAAATTCCTTTTAGAAAGTCCCTCAAAACATGGATATTCAGAGCCACCGACAGCCTATGCTTATTTTTAATTTAAAGCAGTACAAAAGGGGGTGGTGATGCTCAGACGTGAGTCCCTTGCTCACTTGGCCACTGGATTCAAGATAGCCTGGCTGATGAGGATTATGAATCCGAAACCGGTCCCAGGATGCTTGTTTCCGGCCCATGGAAGACATGGCTTGGCAGTTCGGGCTGGACTGTTCCCATGAGGCACAGGGTCAGACTGATTTGCATATAGCCATGTCTGAAATGGGGTTGCTGAGTGGGCTAAAGAATGGTGATGGATTAAACCCAGATCAGTTGACTGGGGGTGAGTGTTTGATTTGTTCAAACGCTCCGTCCATCATCCCCTTTTGTATCGCTTTGTTCGCCCTAAGTGTGGCAGGGTATGCTCAGACGTGAGTCCCTTGCTCACTTGGCCACTGGATTCGAGATAGCCTGGCTGATGAGGATTATGAATCCGAAACCAGTCCCAGGATGCTTGTTTCCGGTCCATGGAAGACATGGCTTGGCAGTTCGGGCTGCACTGTTCCCATGAGGCACAGGGTCAGACTGATTTGCAAATAGCCATGTCTGAACTGGGGTGGCTGAGTGAACTAAAGAATGGTGATGGATTAAACCCAGATCAGTTGACTGGGGGTGAGTGTTTGATTTGTTCAAACGCTCCGTCCATCATCCCCTTTTGTATCGCTTTGTTCGCCCTAAGTGTGGCAGGGTATGCTCAGACGTGAGTCCCTTGCTCACTTGGCCACTGGATTCAAGATAGCCTGGCTGATGAGGATTATAAATCCGAAACCGGTCCCAGGATGCTTGTTTCCGGTCCAGGGAAGACATGGCTTGGCAGTTTGGGCTGGACTGTTCCCATGAGGCACAGGGTCAGACTGATTTTCATATAGCCATGTCTGAAATGGGGTGGCTGAGTGGGCTAAAGAATGGTGATGGATTAAACCCAGATCAGTTGACTGGGGGTGAGTGTTTGAATTGCTCAAACGCTCCGTCCATCATCCCCTTTTGTATCGCTCTATCTTTAATTTAAGGCTCCAGCGAGCAAGACTTTCCGCTTCTCCACATAGCGCCAGGAGGCTCCTTCCGGAGCGACAGTTCGTGCTTTATAAATGCCCACTTACATTACATTACATCACACATGTGTGGCCAGAGGAGGGAAGGGTGGACCCTGGTCCCATCACGTGGGTCTGCTGATGACCGGATGCGCGAGCTTGAGGGTGGTGACATCACTCCAAGCTCCTACGCTTATGCCACGTCATTCATGTCCCATGACGTCATCTCAAGCCACAGGGTCCTTTCTTTTAGTTTGGGTCTCCTGTGAAGCACTTCCTGATATCTTCATCGGACCACGACTGTTTATTGCCATGTAACGCCCTTTTACCCTGATTTAAATTTATGCTAAGTCCTTTTTTTAAAAAGTTGGTCTCACATGTATATAATTATGTGGTGATGCCCCGGCAGCAGCCAGGGCTAACAGCAGAATATCAGCGTGACACTGTGTGAGATGCAGGTCCAAAGTCCTTGGCGCACAATCGGCTCCTCATTTCAACAGTTCCAGCAGATCCAGTGTGTTTTCTGGTGCAGAGGACGGTGTCACGAGCCTCCTGACCAGAGCTCTACATCATTACAGCATGTCAATGCTCACTGAGAGATACTATAGCCTGTTAGGACTGTTGATGGCCACAGATAGTGGTACTCCTTTTAGCGCGGGCGCTACCATCTGCACCCCCATGGTTCAGGACACAGACACTGCTTCATTGGAGCACCCCCGACTGTAGGCGCATTGCCTGGTAATCACCCTCTGCTGAGTTTGTCCTTTTCCCGGCAAGCATTGCCTGACTTCTCATTTGCTGCTTTCTTCCATGCGTTAATATCTAGAAAGTCAATATAAATGTGAATAATGATACATTCATGTATAAAAACGAAGTCTCATCTTTTTTGACAAATTCGCCCTTTGTGAACTCCACGTCAACCCCGACGCAGAAATACGTAGTCAGGCAGGCCCTGAGACCCAGGCCTCAGGTCACTGGTTGACAGGTCACAGGTGGGGTGGCGTAGCAGGCAGACAAACGTTCAAACAAGAAATCCCAGATCGATTCCACAGACAGACGCAGCCCAGATCGATTCCACAGACCCCGCTGGTCCAGGGAGATTGGCCCCAATAAATCACGCATGGCGGTGCGCACGTTCCCAAAACTCCATAATGTCAGATGCCACATGAAGTTAAGAACACACAGCCAATCAGGACACAGCACATACAGTCCACTGAGTGATCACGCGCTCCCCGAGTCGGATATCTGGACACATTACTCACTGGCCGCATTGTGCCCGCACAAGGTCGAGCCCACCTTGATTCTTCATCGAATATATCAATTTATGACTCCAAAGGCAGCGGTTCACAATCCTTACCAAAAAAGGATCACCACGACTGTTCATGGCATCAAAGACATGTATAAATCCCATGTTTGATCAATAGTGCGGTGAGACCGTCTCCAGACCCAGTGCCTACAGCTGATCTCCGGCTGAACTGTTTAATTAAATGAACTGTTCCTGGTTTACCAAACGCCTCTTGTTTTTTTCAAGGTATTTCATGTTCAAGTAACACATGTGCTGAGAAGATTCCTGGAGATATGAAGCGCTGCGTTGAACTTACAACTTACAAGTCCGCCTGCTCATTTGTCGACATTGGTTGACGGATGCCGGACTTGTGTTCCGTCAAACTGCGCACAGCAGGGGTGCAACTAGGCCCGAACTTTGGGGGGAGAGAGGAGGAGAGGGCTGAGAGTTTGACAATGTGGTGGAGCCATCTTCAAAGTCAAAGTCACAAGTACACTTAGGGTCTGCCTTCAGGAATACATGTTTGATTTTGATACTCAATGGGATGTAGAACAGGATGCTTACATTTCTGGAGCAATCATTCACAAGCTGTGCTTTGTGACCTCATTGAGGGTGGATGGATAGGTCTTAAGACATCTTTTGACAATATTTAGGATAAATCCCCTCCCTTCGCCACCCTTCCCAGATGTTTTTGAAAGTTACTGGTGGTGGTGTCGTTTGCTCACATTTCTTGAATTACTTTTTATTCCTCCACCGTCAGCATCAGTACCTGTGCAGGGTTTGTGAGACTGGTGATACACAAAACAACGGGGGAGCAGGTGTGGCAGGCTTTGGAACTGGGGAACCAAGTCTGAGTCTCATCTCTGGTTCAACGCTCTGTCTTTCTGGGCAAATCACTTAATTCCCCCGTGCCTTAAAAACAATTAATGTGACCAATCCCTTAAGGTTGAGTTTGCGGCTAGTTAAAACTGCACAAAAATAAGCTGTCTTGCTGTCATGGGCACGTGCATCATGTCCAGGCTTTCAAAAACACACAGTGCAGAAAGTGTAGACCCGGGTACCACATGGTGACCCGAAGTTTCTGTTATTACCAAACATTGTCCCTGCTGCAATTGAATCTGTGTTCGACCTCTGCTCTGCCTTATCTCCCCTTTGGATGCCGAGCATGTTCTTGTATGAATGAGGCACAGACCCTGGTCCAGTGTTCTATTGGCCTTTTACTTCTGCCATGTGTTCTGGAGCATGGAATATAGAATCATGTCTGACATCGGCATGATTCCAGATTCCTGCATTCAGACGGGGCGGTTGCTGAGGCAGGATAATTGATACATACTTCTCTGACTCGAAATAAACTACTTCCTTGTACTCACCACGACTTCTGGAGGTTCGTATCCTACAATATTTGGCGACGATCTTGCTCTGCGGTCTGATCCGGCCACTGCGATCTTCAAGAACCTGTTGGCTTTTCCTGCCGTTCATGGTGTTTCGGCATTCCTGCTCTTCCCGTATGGACCTTCCCTGACACTTTCACTGAGCATTCATTCCTTGAATTCCGCAGGTAAACACGGCAATAATTTATTTAATTTGGCGAAACATTGCTGCCGCGCGCCTTTCCTTCTCAACGCTAACAGGCAAACTTTGCCACGAGACTATTTCTGCATCCTCTAAATCGCGCTGATCGCGAGACGCTGCAACCTGACGCCCACACCCTATCATACGCGCCTCTGCCTGACGTCATCGCGCTTTCACACTCGGCACCCATTTTCTCTGTTTTGCCAACCAGCATTGCCAACCACGTAGCATTTTTGTCTAATTTTACCGTGTTTCACGCTACCAAGGCAATTTACTTCATTTTTGCCACTTCTCTAAAAGGATTTATGACAAAATGATTTCTACTTCAATTAAATAACCTGCGTGACTCTCAGTGAAATAAATAAAAAAATTAATTTAAAAAAAATACTTTTTTTTTTTAACTTAAACTCAGAATACTTAGCTGTATTAACCACTTCTCAAGAATTCACTGAAACCATTCCTGCCTCAGCCTAAATCCGCGTACAATACTTATACATTGAAATGGCTACAACTGGAAATTCTACTATTGCACCGCCTCCTCCATTTCTAATTGATGGAGATACGCCTACTATTGAATGGGAAGAATGGATAGGTGTTTTTGAAAATTATTTAGAAGCCATCGATGGACTTAGATTTCCCTTGACACGGAAAAAAGCAATCTTATTAAACTCCCTTGGTAAAGGAGGTCAACATGCTTTTAAATTCTTACCAGAATTACGTGGTGCAGATGGTGAACCTGTGGACAATCCATATGTAGAAGCAAAAATGAGACTCGGAAAAATACTTTGGAAAAAAAGTCAATATTGTCATGCAAAGACATAAATTTTATACCATGCCACAAAAAGACAAAGAATCGGTGGATCAAATGGTTACACGTTTAAGAGAACTCTCGTTAAAATGTGATTTTGGTCCCATGACTGATCAGATGATCAGAGATCAATTAATTGTACAATGCAAAAATAAGAGGATGCAACAAAAACTTTGGGCTGCCAGAAATCCAAGTCTAATGGAGGCTATTGCTATTGCCAAAGTCGTTGAAGAATCCGATAAATGTATGGAGGAGATGCAAAGCTTAGAGTTAAAAAAGGATGATTCTGTTAACATTATTAACAGACTTGAAAAAAACTTTGTCTCCATGGATGTCAAGCAAAGGAACTCAATCTCTACTGATGTTAAACCCAAATTTGCAAATTTTAAACCAAAAAACAAAAATGTTGGTCCGTTTGCTAAAAGTAAATTTGTAGGTTGTTTCCGCTGTGGAAACATGGCTCATGCAGCAGATTTCGCAGGTTGTTTTGCAAGAGACAAAACTTGTATAAAATGTGGCAAAAGAGGCCATATCAGCAAAGGTACACAGACATAATATCGACTCCAAAATATCGTTTGGACATAATATCGACTCCAAAATATCGTTTGGAGAAAATATCGACAGGACAGAATATCGACAGCCAAAATATCGTTTTTAAGGTAAGTGAAGTAATATCGTTTTTAAGGTAAGTGAAGTAATATCGTTTTTATTTTTAGGGTTCAGGGTCAGTTTTGGGTTTTTGGGTAAAGGGGTATTTTTAGGGTTCAGGGTCAGTTTTGGGGTTTTGGGTAAAGGGGTATTTTTAGGGTTCAGGGTCAGTTTTGGGTTTTTGGGTAAAGGGGTATTTTTAGGGTTCAGGGTCAGTTTTGGGTTTTTGGGTAAAGGGGTATTTTTAGGGTTGAGGGTCAGTTTTCAGTTTTTGGGTAAAGGGGTATTTTTAGGGTTCAGGGTCAGTTTTCAGTTTTTGGGTAAAGGGGTAGTTTTAGGGTTCAGGGTCAGTTTTCAGTTTTTGGGTAAAGGGGTATTTTTAGGGTTCAGGGTCAGTTTTCAGTCTTTGGGTAAAGGGGTATTTTTAGGGTTCAGGGTCAGTTTTCAGTTTTTGGGTAAAGGGGTATTTTTAGGGTTCAGGGTCAGTTTTCAGTTTTTGGGTATTATTTTATTATATTTTATTACTATATATATATGTTTAATAAATATGAAATAAAAAAATATTTATTTAACTTTCATTAATTATTTAATTATTATAAGTTAATTTAAGTAATTTTAAGTATATTTTAGTAATTAATTATTAATATTAATTTAATTTAACACTGTTTTTAGTAAATACGATATTTTTTACAACTATATTTTTGTAAACGATATTTTGTACTCGATATTTTTGTACTTACCTGTTTGTACATACAAACTCGATATTTTTGCTGTAGATATTTTTTTCTCGATATTTTGGGTAGTCGATATTTTGGTAGTCGATATTCTTTCAGTGATCCATCAGCAAAGCCTGTAGGTTTCCTTCACTCAATAAGGTTGCATATATTGATGATGACAATGTTCCTAATGAAATGTCTTTATGCATAGAAGAATGTAATGAGCTAGAAAATTGTCTTTGTGTTGGTCTTCAAAGACCTAGAGCTACCTTTATAGTCAATGGGGTTGCCATAACGCTCTTGGTTGATCCAGGTTCTATGTTTTCTATCTTTCCTTTACGTTTATTCAACGAACACTGGCCTAATGTACCACTCCACAAAAGTGATATTATTCCTAAAGGGTATAATGGCCAAGTTATTAACATCATGGGTGTTATGGATGCTTTTTTTTAATTTAAAGGCAGATGTTCTTCGGGGAAGGTGTATATTTCAGATGAGGGTCCAGCTATTTTAGGCTGGATACAACAATATGATCTGCATATCATCCTAGACCCAAGATCTATTGAAAGTGTACTAGTTGTTGATGACTTTCCTAATGTTAATGCCATACTGGATAAATACAGTGATGTTTTTCGAACACACCTAGGCAAACTAGAGGGTTACATGCATGAAATAAAACTTAAAAAAGGTGCTTCTCCTGTGAGACATGCTCTTAGGAGAATTCCTATTGCCATTCGCAAGGAAGTAAAAGAAATGTTAGATGACATGCGAGAACAGGATATAATAGAACCTGTAGAAGTTTCTGAGTGGCTTTCTCCTGTTGTTATTACTCAAAAAAAAAGATGGTAAGCTTCGTTTTTGTGTGGACCTTAGATCCCTCAATCAGAATATTATCGTAGACAAATTCCCTCTCCCTAATATTTCTGAAATGGTTCTCCTCATGGACAAGGCAAAGTTTTTTAGCAAACTCGATCTTCGTTCAGCCTATCATCAGGTTGTCTTACACCCCAAATCGAGGGAACTTACTGCCTTTGTCACTGTGGAGGGGGTGTTTCAATTTAAGAGGTTACCGTTTGGCCTAGCCTCTGCGGCCAGCGTGTTTCAACGCATGATGCATTCTTTGTTAAAGAATTTGAAACATGTTCATTTTTTTCAAGACAATGTTTTAATTACAGGGATTGATGAATCGGAGCACCATACTAATTTAGCCAAAGCGTTACATGTGTTTTCAGACGCTGGCCTTACTCTTAGAAAAGATAAATGTCAGTTTTTGTTAACAGAAATAGATTATTTAGGTTATACCATATCACACTCTGGTGTCAAACCCAAAGAAGATTTATTGAAGGCTATTAGATGTGCTCCTCTTCCCTCAAATAAGGACCAATTGAAATCCTTTTTAGGGTTGGTGGAATATTATTCCAAGTTTGTTTCTAATTTTGCACACAAGACTGAAGCGTTAAGATTACTTCTTAGAAAGGGTGTACAATTTGAGTGGAGTTCACAACAAACTGAAGCTTTCGAAAAAATTAAGCTTGAAATCATTAATGCAGGCATCCTTTCTACTTTTCAACCTGGGAAAGACACCTTTATAACAGTTGATGCCAGTGCTCATGGTATTGGTGCCATTCTTTCTCAAAGATACAATGGCGTAGAAAGAACTGTAGCCTTCGCTTCACGTACACTTAGTGCCTCTGAATGAAATTATGCAGTAATAGAGCGTGAGGCGTTAGCTGCTGTTTGGGGAGTCTCTCACTTTCGCACGTATGTGTGGGGTACACATTTTTCAGTGAGAACAGACCATAAACCACTTATTTAGATATTGTCACCTGGTGGTGATAATAACGGCTCTCCTCGCCTGATGAGGTTTGCTGCTAAATTACAGGAGTATGATTTTTCTTTACAACATATTTCTGGGTGGAAAATATACAAGCAGATTGCTTATCACGTCTACCTATTAAGTCTGAAGAATGTGTTGATTTTAACGATTAAACTGTTTGTTTGGTTGCTGGCTTTGATGATGCTTGTACTTCTTGCTTTAACTCCATTTCTAGAGAAGAGTGGCATCAAGCTGTTGTAGCTGATCTCGACTTTGCTGATCTGATTAGTGCTATTCGTCTTGGGTGGAAAAGGGAAGGTGATGTAAAACCTTCTTTACGGAGTTTTGTAAAATTACAAGAAGAACTTAGTCTGGCAAGTTCTGATGACTTTGTGTTGAGAGGTGAACGATTTATACCTACGCTTCCACTTAGGAAAAGACTTTTCACCTTAGCACACGAAGGTCACCTTGGTCAAAGTATGACTAGTAAGCGTTTGAAGGCCAATTTCTGGTGGCCTGGTTTAGATGATGATGTGAGGCGATGGGTTGAGAACTGTTCATTGTGCAAGGAGAGTGAGAAGAGATTGAAAATTGATTCACGTCCCATGGGTTCAATATCTTGCAATGAAGATTTGCCTTGGAGTAAAGTATGTTTGGATTTTATTGGTCCTATGGACTACTTATCTAGCGAATGTCGTTTTGCAATGGTTTTAGTGGATGTATACTCACGTTGGTTGTGTGTTGAGTTCATGAAAAACATAACTACTGAAAGTGTTATTGGTCAACTCAAATCCATTTTTTTGAAAGAAAGTTTTCCTGGTATCTTGTTGACAGATAATGGTACCCAGTTGACTTCTTCTTCTATGTGGACATTTTTGTTTGATCACGGAGTCAAGCATATGTACACTTCGCTATACAATCCTCATGGTAACGGAATGGTAGAGCGAATGAATAGGTTGGTCAAAGGCGTCATTCAATTGGCTGTGCAAAGTCAACGTGATGTTCATAGTGCTGTGGAAGAAGCCGTTTGGTCTTACAATACCACTGTTCATAGTGTCACCAATAAAGTTCCCTTGGAGTGCATGCGGGGTAGGGTACCCAAGACTAAGATGGTCCCTCAGTGGTTGTTTGAAGAAAGATATCAGGATGTTAAAAGCTCTAATCCTAGTGTTGAAAGTCCTAGTAGTGGTCTCAGAGGTAAGGTTGGTAGAGTTGATGTAGGTGACTATGTCAAGATCAAATTAGGTAGGAAAGAGTTTGGTAGTAATACGTTTTCGGAACCTCTTAGAGTTAAGGAAGTACATAAGTGGCATGTGGTCTTAGAGAATGGTCAAAATTGGAATTTCAGAAGAATTGCGTTGTATTCGAAAGGGAGTAGTGGTGATGCTACTTCTGGGGAGTCTTCTTCTAGTAAGAATATTTCTAGTTCCAAGGTTATTGTTAATTCCAAAAATATTCCAGATGAGTTGGTCCAAGTAGATAAATTGAAGCAAGGAGATGTACACTCTACAAGGCAGCGCAGTGCTCCCAAGAGGTATAATGATTTTATCATGTATTAGTACTTTCCTTTGTTTTACACTAATTATCTGCAGAATATTTTGTTATGCATGTTCTTGTGTTATTTCATTCAATGCTTTCACAATTTAGTTATTATTCCCTATAACCCCATGATTAACATGTGCTTTCATGATTATTGTTACTATTGTCTATACTCTCATGATTAACATGTTTTCATTGTAGTTATCTCATTCCTTTGTTCTGCTTCATCACATTTTATTTAAATTTTTCCTTTATGTTTCATTTGTTTGTTAAGAAAAGAAGATATGTTCTATTGGCCTTTTACTTCTGCCATGTGTTCTGGAGCATGGAATATAGAATCATGTCTGACATCGGCATGATTCCAGACCCTGGTCCAGCTTTAAACCAAAACGTACTGGATCTCTGAGCCAATTTGCAAGACTGCCTGGGCACTGCCAAGAAACTGATGGCCCCGTCTTCCTGAACCTGAACACTGACAGCCAGAGCTCCACGTTTCTGTAGAAAGGTTTGTTGGAGCGACTGTTTATGACCTTCATCCATGGGTGGCCCCCCACCACTCCCCTTGGCCGTCATCCATGGGTGGCCCCCACTCCCCTTGGCCTTCATCCATGGGGGCCCACCACTTCCCTTGGCCTTCATCCATGGGGGCCCACCACTCCCCTTGGCCTTCATCCATGGGTGACCCACCACTCCCCTTGGCCTTCATCCATGGGTGACTCACCACTCCCCTTGGCCTTCATCCTTGGGTGACCCACCACTCCCCTTGGCCTTCAACCATGGGTGACCCACCACTCCCCTTGACCTTCATCCATGGGTGGCCTACCACTCCCCTTGGCCTTCATCCATGGGTGGCCCCCCACTCCCCTTGGCCTTCATCCATGGGTGATCCATCACTCACCTTGGCCTTCATCCATGGGTGGCCTACCACTCCCCTTGGCCATTAATCCATGGGTGACCCACCATTCCCCTTGGCCTTCATCCATGGGGGGGAACCACTCACTCCCCTTGGCCTTTATCCATCGGTGACCCACCACTCCCCTTGGCCTTAATCCATGGGTGACCCACCACTCCCCTTGGCCTTCATCCATGGGTGACCCAACACTTCCCTTGGCCTTCATCCATGGGTGACCCACCACTCCCCTTGACCTTCATCCATGGGGGGCCCACCACTCCCCTTGACATTAATCCATGAGAGACCCACCACTCCCCTTGGCCTTCATCCATGGGTGACCCACCATTCCCCTTGGCCTTCATCCATGGGTGACCCACCATTCCCCTTGGCCTTCATCCATGGGTGACCCACCATTCCCCTTGGCCTTCATCCATGGGTGACCCACCATTCCCCTTGGCCTTCATCCATGGGTGACCCACCATTCCCCTTGGCCTTCATCCATGGGTGACCCACCATTCCCCTTGGCCTTCATCCATGGGTGACCCACCACTCCCCTTGGCCTTCATCCATGGGTGACCCACCATTCCCCTTGGCCTTCATCCATGGGTGATCCACCACTCCTCTTGGCCTTCATCCATGGGTGATCCATCACTCACCTTGGCCTTCATCCATGGGTGATCCACCACTCCTCTTGGCAAAGGTCCACTCATTGTGTCTGATCCTTCATGAGAACCTGTCCTTCGCCCATCACTTTTTCTTCATTGTTATCCCTGGCGTTGGGTTACTGAAGGCACAGAGGAAGATGTTACTATTCCTTCCTGGTGATTCCTGCTCTACGGCAGTGTGCTCTGAAATTGTAGATAGGTTGGATACTTTAATTCCCTAAATTTAGGCTTAGCGGCACCTCAATCTACTCGGCTCCAGAATAATTAGGTTTATTAAGTAAGAAAGGTCTGTAAACTAAAAACATAAGCTCATGTGGCGGCTGCGAGGCATAAGCTTCACTGGCTGTCCTTGGAGCAGACAATCGGGTTGAGACCCTCTGCCTTATCCATAACATCCACTACAAGACCGCCCATCGGACTATGATACCCATCGAAAGCACTGATGTCCACAGCCATCCTGAGATCCTACAGCATTCGCTTCTTCCTGTTCCCAGGATAAATCAAACTTTGGAATGAACTTCAACCAATCCGGCCTCTCCTATTTAAGTAACTCATGCGCTGGCCACTCCCCTTGTGCTTTGTAATCCTTGCTTTTGCAGCACACCAGTGCTAGAAAGATATATTTTTGAAGCGTGGACTCTAGTGGCTACATTAAGTGAAGCTTGAAGGAGATCAATCAATCAATCATTGGCACTTATAGAGCGCGCTACCTACCCATAGGGTCTCAAGGCGCTGGGGGGGGGGGGGGTGCCGCTACTGCTCGAACAGCCAGGTCTTCAGCTTCTTCCTGAAGGAGAGGTGGTCTTGGGTCAGGCGCAGGTCGGGAGGGAGGGAGTTCCAGGTCTTGGCGGCCAGGTAGGAGAAGGACCTTCCTCCCGTAGTCGCTCTTCGGATGCGGGGGACGGCGGCGAGGGCGTGGTTGGCTGATCGGAGGTGGCGTTTGGGAGCGTAGAAGTTGACTCGGCTGTTGAGGTAGCTCGGGCCTTGGTCGTGTAGGGCTTTGTGTGCGTGGGTGAGGAGGCGGAAGGTGATTCTTTTGTTGACGGGGAGCCAGTGAAGGTCTCTCAGATGTCCGGAGATGTGGCTGGTTCGTGGGATGTCGAGGATGAGTCTGGCTGAAATGAGATGGGATGAGATGAGATGGTGAAAGCGAGGCGTGACGAGTTTCATTCCGCATAAGTATGAGGCATAGTGCAGAGGATCAGAACAGAGACCACTGCACGTGCAGTTTATTATACCATTTTGCGAAAAAAAAAGAAAAAAGCTAATGTAGAGCAACAGAAGGGCATATTTACAACTAAAGTGGCGGAGCTTGCTGTTAAGCCAAGAAGGCTAACGTCATGCTCCGCCACTTCCAAAACGCAGGGCTTCCCTTCCTGCACATAAACAATCAGAAATTGCAATTTGTAACTTCTATGTGTGCTGCTTTCTGCGGCACACATAGAATTTGCAACTCGACATTTTTAAAATGATTGTTTATATGTAGGAAGGGACACCTTCCTGCACATAAACAATCAATGGTGTTTTCCTGTTTCTATGTGTGCTGCAGAATGCAGCACACACAGAAAGAGCAAGCAATGGGGAGAAATACCGCATTTCTCCTCATTTCACCTGTTTAAGACCAGGTTTTCCCTGGTCTTAATTTTGGAGCTGCCCCAAATTTGACCAACCTTTGTAAATAGAGGGAAGCATCAAAATCAATGGGTGTTGCAGATAGACGTACCGCACAACAGCCATTGCCCACTGCTTTCACGCTAAGTATAGTGTAAAAGGGTGCCTTAATCACAAGGCAGCGTTAAGCCACGTTAAGTCACATTAAGAGGCTTAATGCCACCTTGTGAATAAGGCAAAGCCCCTATCGCCACAGGAACATTGATAAAAGTGACATTTCTGAGGCAATAGGGGCTTGTAAATATGCCCCAGAGGGTCCATCCATTGGAGGCGATGTTAAAACCCTCAGGAAATACTTTGCAGAAGGTCAGAGCAACTATTTGTGGCTTCTCGTTAAGTCCTGGGGACACTTTTTATGTGTTTACATAGACATAACAAGAGTATTTATGGGTTGCCCATCATCCTGAGTATGTCTGTTGGTACTACTGAAAAACAAAATATGTTAGTTGTTTTCAAACTCAATGTAACTTATTATGTTAACCTCAGAAGGATGAAAGGCTGAGTGGTTGAACCAGTATGAAAACTCATTACTGTGGCATTTAACACAGATCCCTAGAGTGGATATATTGGGCCCGATTCACAGAACTAACTTAAGACAAAATCCTAAACTTACTGCCATTTTGGTATTCACAGAAGGCACTTACTCATTTCGGTATTCACAGAAGGCACTTACTCATTTTGGTATTCACAGAAGGCACTTACTCATTTTGGTATTCACAGAAGGCACTTACTAATGTTGGTATTCACAGAAGGCACTTAATCATTTTGGTATTCACAGAAGGCACTTACTCATTTTGGTATTCACAGAAGTTAGGAGTCCTAACTTTAGGACTCCTAAATGCCTTCTGTGAATACCGAAAGTCTTAAAGTTTGGATTTTTCTCAGTTTAGGAGTATTAAAGTTAGGACTAATTCACAGAAGGCATTTAGGAGTCCTAAATTTAGTGAATACCGAATTAGTAAGTGCCTTCTGTGAATACCAAAATGAGTAAGTGCCTACTGCGAATTCCAAAATGCTAGTAAGTTTAGGATTTTGTCTTTAGTTAGTTCTGTGAATCGGGCCCATTGTTAGCCCACTGGACTACCAAATCTGGCTGTTGTGGTCTGAGTGTTGTTACCTTCACTTCCACCATTATTATATAACAAATATATTATGGCTTGAGTTTTATGCAGCACTTACTTTGGCACATGTTGTCGTTTTTTATCACTAAAATAGCAGGTTTACATAAACTCCGAGATACCTATTTTATCAATTTCAGGAGCAAAGGTTGAGATGTCCATCCTGTGATTCAGACAGAAAAAAAAATACAGAAATGTGAAGAGAAGTTTATTTCATGTACAATATACAATGTGCTTTGAAAACTGCAGTTGGCACATCACCAGCACCGAAATGCAACTGTATACACACATGTCATCTGCACTAATTAGAATAAAGTTTTGGTGCCAGAATTCACCATGTCATGCCTTGCGCTATGAACGTCTTCAAAGCGCTATTATGGGGCTCATTTATAAGCTCTGTGATGCAGCGCAGAACGTCACCATGCTGCTCTGCTCTGCATGACAGGGAAGGGGGCGGAAGCACCGTATTTATCCAACACAGCACATTCCTGTCCTTTCTCCTTGCGCTGGCGCAGAATGGGCCGCCTCACCTCAACGCAGGCGCCCCTGCACCATGCTTGCAAGGTGCCTGCGTTGCAAGCAGGATTATTTGTGTGCAGGAAGGGACACCTTTCCGCACACAAACAATCCACGAAGGCGTTTTCCTCTTTCTGTGTGTGCTGCAGAATAATTCACACATAGAAAGTGGAAGTAACAAGGAGAAATAGAGATATTTCTCCTCGTTACGCCTCCTCTCAAAAGTTGTACGATTTTGGCACATAACCAGGTTTACGTGTTCTTGTAAGTCTGAGGATGAGACAAAAAAACACTGGAGTAGTTCAGGAGCACCTACGCAACGTCCATGGAATGCCTTCCCAGAGCAGAGTAACGCAACGCAGCAATTGTGTTACGTTGAGGTACTCCAGATTTTTGGAGCTCAGGGCCCTGCAAAGTCGCTTTGCGTGGTTTCAAAAATCTGTGTCAAGGTTTGCGTCGCTTTTGCACTGCGTTGTGTGGTGGAAGAGCGATGCAAACAGCCTCATAAATAGGCCCTGTGTTCATAAAATAGACTTACCTTAACATGTTTGTAATATTTAATGTACTTTTACATAGAAGGCACAATTGTGCTCCACCTGTACTGTCTTATCACTGTGTTATTAACAATCTGAGAAGAGTTGGCATGCCTGGTGTGATGACTTTCTTGTCGCCTCTCCTTTCTTTCACTTTCGTCTTCCCTGCTACTCAACCAGGATATGTGTTGGAATGTGTGATGATGTCACGGAATGCTCTGTTGCTTGGTTTGTGTGGATTGCCAGTTGGTGGATGCAGGCTGAGCAGCAGGAAGGCTGCTCCGGGTTGGGCTACTATTTACCATCTTACTCACCATCTGTCTTCCTTCTACTTACTTGGAACTGGATTTAATAAACTACATATTTGGAACCTACTACTTGGCTACATTTGGACTTCATTTACCTACGGCATTTTGGCGACGAGGATGGGAGCAGCAGGGAAGATGTAAGTGAAAGAAAGGAGAGGCGACAATAAAGTCACCACACCTGGCTCTGGTTGTACCCAGTGGGAGGGGGGTGCCTTGTCTTCCATCGATCCCTGCATGTGATTATCGTGCAGGAAGATTGATCAGGCCTAGAGCCGGGCTGCAAAGGGCACAGAGAGCAGTGACTACATAAACGGATCCTCGCCCGGCCATTGATGGACGTGAACCTAGCAGCGCACCCCACGGAGGCTGAAGGAGTGGGGGCTGAGGGGGAGGGGTGAAGGCTGTTTATCCCAGTGGCTGTTCCACCCCTGGTACACAGAGTCCATGGTAGTGTGTGCCTGTTGCAACGGAGTGCACAACTACCTACTGAAACAGTAACCTCGGCTGGCACAGAGGTGCGTGCCAAGACTGGGTGAGGACATGAAGAGGGCAGAGCAGGCCACTCATGCGGTGCCAGAGGGGCTGGTCTGACTGGTCACTGACTGGATCAGTTTTTGGCTGTTTGTACTGCTGATCCCGTGATATTGAACACACATGGCTGGCAACTGGCCCCAGTCCATGCACTCCCACTCCTTCCAGAACACCTACACAGGGCACCTTTACAAGCTCAAAACTACCCCAGTTTGCAAATGTGAGACCATTTTTTAGCTATCTGACTTGCTAAAGGGGAATGCCTTATTTTGGGGCACAGGCCTGTTTTCAAGTCCAACAGCAGCCTCTTTTCATCTGAAACCATCACCACAGCCTCTTCTCATCGGACACCGTCACCACAGCCTCTTCTCATCTGACACCGTCACCACCGCCTCTTCTCGTCTCACACCATCACCACAGCCTCTTCTTGTCTCACACCATCTCCGCAGCCTCTTCTCATCGGACACCGTCACCACAGCCTCTTCTCGTCTCACACCATCACCACCGCCTCTTCTCGTCTCACACCGTCACCACCGCCTCTTCTCGTCTCACACCATCACCACAGCCTCTTCTTGTCTCACACCATCACCACCGCCTCTTCTCGTCTCACACCGTCACCACAGCCTCTTCTCATCTCACACCGTCACCACAGCCTCTTCTCGTCTCACACCACCACCGCAGCCTCTTCTCGTCTCACACCATCACTGCAGCCTCTTCTCGTCTCACACCATCACCACCGCCTCTTCTCGTCTCACACCGTCACCACCGCCTCTTCTCGTCTCACACCATCACCACAGCCTCTTCTCGTCTCACGCCATCACCGCAGCCTCTTCTCGTTTCACACCGTCACCACAGCGTCTTCTCATCTCACACCGTCACCGCCGCCTCTTCTCGTCTCACACCATCACCGCAGCCTCTTCTCATCTCACACCGTCACCACAGCGTCTTCTCATCTCACACCGTCACCGCCGCCTCTTCTTGTCTCACACCATCACCGCAGCCTCTTCTCGTCTCACACCATCACCGCAGCCTCTTCTCGTCTCACACCGTGACCACCGCCTCTTCTTGTCTCACACCATCACCGCAGCCTCTTCTTGTCTCACACCGTCACCGCAGCCTCTTCTTGTCTCACACCATCACCACGGCCTCTTCTTGTCTCACACCATCACCGCAGCCTCTTCTCGTCTCACACCGTCACCACAGCCTCTTCTCATCTCACACCATCACCACCGCCTCTTCTCGTCTCACACCATCACCACCGCCTCTTCTCGTCTCACACCATCACCACCGCCTCTTCTCGTCTCACACCGTCACCACCGCCTCTTCTCGTCTCACACCATCACCACAGCCTCTTCTTGTCTCACACCATCACCACAGCCTCTTCTTGTCTCACACCATCTCCGCAGCCTCTTCTCGTCTCACACCGTCACCACAGCCTCTTCTCGTCTCACACCGTCACCGCAGCCTCTTCTCGTCTCACACCGTCACCGCAGCCTCTTCTCGTCTCACACCGTCACCACCGCCTCTTCTCGTCTCACACCGTCACCACCGCCTCTTCTCGTCTCACACCATCACCACAGCCTCTTCTTGTCTCACACCATCTCCGCAGCCTCTTCTCATCGGACACCGTCACCACCGCCTCTTCTCGTCTCACACCGTCACCACCGCCTCTTCTCGTCTCACACCGTCACCACAGCCTCTTCTCGTCTCACACCATCACCGCAGCCTCTTCTCGTCTCACACCGTCACCACAGCGTCTTCTCATCTCCCACCATCACCGCAGCCTCTTCTCGTCTCACACCGTCACCGCCGCCTCTTCTTGTCTCACACCATCACCGCAGCCTCTTCTCGTCTCACACCATCACCGCAGCCTCTTCTCGTCTCACACCGTGACCACCGCCTCTTCTTGTCTCACACCATCACCGCAGCCTCTTCTTGTCTCACACCGTCACCGCAGCCTCTTCTTGTCTCACACCATCACCACGGCCTCTTCTTGTCTCACACCATCACCGCAGCCTCTTCTCGTCTCACACCGTCACCACCGCCTCTTCTCATCTCACACCATCACCGCAGCCTCTTCTCATCGGACACCGTCACCACAGCCTCTTCTCGTCTCACACCGTCACCACCGCCTCTTCTCGTCTCACACCATCACCGCAGCCTCTTCTCGTCTCACACCATCACCGCAGCCTCTTCTTGTCTCACACCGTCACCACAGCCTCTTCTCATCTCACACCGTCACCACAGCCTCTTCTCATCTCACACCGTCACCACCGCCTCTTCTCGTCTTACACCATCACCGCAGCCTCTTCTCGTCTCACACCGTCACCACAGCCTCTTCTCATCTGACACCGTCACCACAGCTTCTTCTCGTCTCACACCGTGACCACCGCCTCTTCTCGTCTCACACCATCACCGCAGCCTCTTCTTGTCTCACACCATCACCGCAGCCTCTTCTTGTCTCACACCGTCGCCGCAACGTCTTCTCGTCTCACACCATCACCGCAGCCTCTTCTCGTCTCACACCGTCACCGCAGCCTCTTCTCGTCTCACACCGTCACCACCGCCTCTTCTCGTCTCACACCGTCACCGCAGCCTCTTCTTGTCTCACACCATCACCGCAGCCTCTTCTCGTCTCACACCATCACCGCCGCCTCTTCTCGTCTCACACCGTCACCGCAGCCTCTTCTTGTCTCACACCATCACCGCAGCCTCTTCTCATCTCACACCATCACCGCAGCCTCTTCTCGTCTCACACCATCACCGCAGCCTCTTCTCGTCTCACACCATCACCGCAGCCTCTTCTCGTCTCACACCATCACCGCAGCCTCTTCTCGTCTCACACCGTCACCGCAGCCTCTTCTCGTCTCACACCGTCACCGCAGCCTCTTCTTGTCTCACACCATCACCGCAGCCTCTTCTCGTCTCACACCGTCACCACCGCCTCTTCTCGTCTCACACCGTCACCGCAGCCTCTTCTTGTCTCACACCATCACCGCAGCCTCTTCTCATCTCACACCATCACCGCAGCCTCTTCTCGTCTCACACCATCACCGCCGCCTCTTCTCGTCTCACACCATCACCGCAGCCTCTTCTCATCTGACACCGTCACCGCAGCTTCTTCTCGTCTCACACCGTCACCGCCGCCTCTTCTCGTCTCACACCGTCACCGCAGCCTCTTCTCGTCTCACACCGTCACCGCAGCCTCTTCTCGTCTCACACCATCACCACAGCCTATTCTCGTCTCACACCATCACCTCAGCCTCTTCTCATCTGACACCGTCACCGCAGCTTCTTCTCGTCTCACACCGTCACCGCCGCCTCTTCTCGTCTCACACCGTCACCGCAGCCTATTCTCGTCTCACACCATCACCTCAGCCTCTTCTCATCTGACACCGTCACCGCAGCTTCTTCTCGTCTCACACCGTCACCGCCGCCTCTTCTCGTCTCACACCGTCACCGCAGCCTCTTCTCGTCTCACACCATCACCGCAGCCTCTTCTCGTCTCACACCGTGACCACCGCCTCTTCTTGTCTCACACCATCACCGCAGCCTCTTCTTGTCTCACACCGTCACCGCAGCCTCTTCTTGTCTCACACCATCCCCACGGCCTCTTCTTGTCTCACACCATCACCGCAGCCTCTTCTCGTCTCACACCGTCACCACCGCCTCTTCTCATCTCACACCATCACCGCAGCCTCTTCTCATCGGACACCGTCACCACAGCCTCTTCTCGTCTCACACCGTCACCACCGCCTCTTCTCGTCTCACACCATCACCGCAGCCTCTTCTCGTCTCACACCATCACCGCAGCCTCTTCTTGTCTCACACCGTCACCACAGCCTCTTCTCATCTCACACCGTCACCACAGCCTCTTCTCATCTCACACCGTCACCACCGCCTCTTCTCGTCTCACACCATCACCGCAGCCTCTTCTCGTCTCACACCGTCACCACAGCCTCTTCTCATCTGACACCGTCACCACAGCTTCTTCTCGTCTCACACCGTGACCACCGCCTCTTCTCGTCTCACACCATCACCGCAGCCTCTTCATGTCTCACACCGTCACCGCAGCCTCTTCTCGTCTCACACCGTCGCCGCAACGTCTTCTCGTCTGACACCGTCACCACAGCTTCTTCTCGTCTCACACCGTGACCACCGCCTCTTCTCGTCTCACACCATCACCGCAGCCTCTTCTCGTCTCACACCGTCACCGCAGCCTCTTCTCGTCTCACACCGTCACCACCGCCTCTTCTCGTCTCACACCGTCACCGCAGCCTCTTCTTGTCTCACACCATCACCGCAGCCTCTTCTCGTCTCACACCATCACCGCCGCCTCTTCTCGTCTCACACCGTCACCGCAGCCTCTTCTTGTCTCACACCATCACCGCAGCCTCTTCTCATCTCACACCATCACCGCAGCCTCTTCTCGTCTCATACCATCACCGCAGCCTCTTCTCGTCTCACACCGTCACCGCAGCCTCTTCTCGTCTCACACCATCACAGCAGCCTCTTCTCGTCTCACACCGTCACCGCAGCCTCTTCTCGTCTCACACCATCACAGCAGCCTCTTCTCGTCTCACACCGTCACCGCAGCCTCTTCTCGTCTCACACCGTCACCGCAGCCTCTTCTTGTCTCACACCATCACCGCAGCCTCTTCTCGTCTCACACCGTCACCACCGCCTCTTCTCGTCTCACACCGTCACCGCAGCCTCTTCTTGTCTCACACCATCACCGCAGCCTCTTCTCATCTCACACCATCACCGCAGCCTCTTCTCGTCTCACACCATCACCGCCGCCTCTTCTCGTCTCACACCATCACCGCAGCCTCTTCTCATCTGACACCGTCACCGCAGCTTCTTCTCGTCTCACACCGTCACCGCCGCCTCTTCTCGTCTCACACCGTCACCGCAGCCTCTTCTCGTCTCACACCGTCACCGCAGCCTCTTCTCGTCTCACACCATCACCACAGCCTATTCTCGTCTCACACCATCACCTCAGCCTCTTCTCATCTGACACCGTCACCGCAGCTTCTTCTCGTCTCACACCGTCACCGCCGCCTCTTCTCGTCTCACACCGTCACCGCAGCCTCTTCTCGTCTCACACCGTCACCGCAGCCTCTTCTCGTCTCACACCATCACTGCAGCCTCTTCTCGTCTCACACCATCACTGCAGCCTCTTCTCATCTCACACCATCACCACAGCCTCTTTCCATCTCCCACCATCACTGCAGCCTCTTCTCATCTGACACAGTCACCACAGCCTCTTCTCGTCTCACACCGTCACCACAGCCTCTTCTCGTCTCACACCGTCACCGCAGCCTCTTCTCGTCTCACACCATCACCGCAGCCTCTTCTCGTCTCACACCATCACTGCAGCCTCTTCTCATCTGACACCGTCACCGCAGCTTCTTCTCGTCTCGCACCGTCACCGCCGCCTCTTCTCGTCTCACACCGTCACCGCAGCCTCTTCTCGTCTAACACCGTCACCGCAGCCTCTTCTCGTCTCACACCATCACCGCAGCCTCTTCTCGTCTCACACCATCACCGCAGCCTCTTCTCATCTGACACCGTCACCGCAGCCTCTTCTCGTCTCACACCATCACCACAGCCTCTTCTCATCTGACACCGTCACCGCAGCTTCTTCTCGTCTCACACCGTCACCGCAGCTTCTTCTCATCTCACACCGTCACCGCCGCCTCTTCTTGTCTCACACCGTCACCGCAGCCTCTTCCCGTCTCACACCGTCACCGCAGCCTCTTCTCGTCTCACACCATCACTGCAGCCTCTTTCCATCTCCCACCATCACTGCAGCCTCTTCTCATCTGACACCGTCACCACAGCCTCTTCTCGTCTCACACCGTTACCGCAGCTTCTTCTCGTCTCACACCGTCACCGCCGCCTCTTCTCGTCTCACACCATCACCGCAGCCTCTTCTCGTCTCACACCATCACCACAGCCTATTCTCGTCTCACACCATCACCTCAGCCTCTTCTCATCTGACACCGTCACCGCAGCTTCTTCTCGTCTCACACCGTCACCGCCGCCTCTTCTCGTCTCACACCGTCACCGCAGCCTCTTCTCGTCTCACACCGTCACCGCCGCCTCTTCTCGTCTCACACCGTCACCGCAGCCTCTTCTCGTCTCACACCGTCACCGCAGCCTCTTCTCGTCTCACACCATCACTGCAGCCTCTTCTCATCT
Organism: Lissotriton helveticus; assembly: GCF_964261635.1. Taxonomy (NCBI): domain Eukaryota; kingdom Metazoa; phylum Chordata; class Amphibia; order Caudata; family Salamandridae; genus Lissotriton; species Lissotriton helveticus. Next base: position 102,143,533 of record NC_136064.1, on the reverse strand, counting down.
CACACCATCACCGCAGCCTCTTTCCATCTCCCACCATCACTGCAGCCTCTTCTCATCTGACACCGTCACCACAGCCTCTTCTCGTCTCACACCGTTACCGCAGCTTCTTCTCGTCTCACACCGTCACCGCCGCCTCTTCTCGTCTCACACCGTCACCACAGCGTCTTCTCATCTCACACCGTCACCACCGCCTCTTCTCGTCTCACACCATCACCGCAGCCTCTTCTCGTCTCACACCATCACCACAGCCTATTCTCGTCTGACACCATCACCTCAGCCTCTTCTCATCTGACACCGTCACCGCAGCTTCTTCTCGTCTCACACCGTCACCGCCGCCTCTTCTCGTCTCACACCGTCACCGCAGCCTCTTCTCGTCTCACACCGTCACCGCAGCCTCTTCTCATCTCACACCATCACCGCAGCCTCTTCTCGTCTCACACCGTCACCGCAGCCTCTTCTCGTCTCACACCGTCACCGCAGCCTCTTCTTGTCTCACACCATCACCGCAGCCTCTTCTCGTCTCACACCGTCACCACCGCCTCTTCTCGTCTCACACCGTCACCGCAGCCTCTTCTTGTCTCACACCATCACCGCAGCCTCTTCTCATCTCACACCATCACCGCAGCCTCTTCTCGTCTCACACCATCACCGCCGCCTCTTCTCGTCTCACACCATCACCGCAGCCTCTTCTCATCTGACACCGTCACCGCAGCTTCTTCTCGTCTCACACCGTCACCGCCGCCTCTTCTCGTCTCACACCGTCACCGCAGCCTCTTCTCGTCTCACACCGTCACCGCAGCCTCTTCTCGTCTCACACCATCACCACAGCCTATTCTCGTCTCACACCATCACCTCAGCCTCTTCTCATCTGACACCGTCACCGCAGCTTCTTCTCGTCTCACACCGTCACCGCCGCCTCTTCTCGTCTCACACCGTCACCGCAGCCTCTTCTCGTCTCACACCGTCACCGCAGCCTCTTCTCGTCTCACACCATCACTGCAGCCTCTTCTCGTCTCACACCATCACTGCAGCCTCTTCTCATCTCACACCATCACCACAGCCTCTTTCCATCTCCCACCATCACTGCAGCCTCTTCTCATCTGACACAGTCACCACAGCCTCTTCTCGTCTCACACCGTCACCACCGCCTCTTCTCGTCTCACACCATCACCGCAGCCTCTTCTCGTCTCACACCATCACTGCAGCCTCTTCTCATCTGACACCGTCACCGCAGCTTCTTCTCGTCTCGCACCGTCACCGCCGCCTCTTCTCGTCTCAGACCGTCACCGCAGCCTCTTCTCGTCTAACACCGTCACCGCAGCCTCTTCTCGTCTCACACCATCACCGCAGCCTCTTCTCGTCTCACACCATCACCGCAGCCTCTTCTCATCTGACACCGTCACCGCAGCCTCTTCTCGTCTCACACCATCACCACAGCCTCTTCTCATCTGACACCGTCACCGCAGCTTCTTCTCGTCTCACACCGTCACCGCAGCTTCTTCTCATCTCACACCGTCACCGCCGCCTCTTCTTGTCTCACACCGTCACCGCAGCCTCTTCCCATCTCACACCGTCACCGCAGCCTCTTCTCGTCTCACACCATCACTGCAGCCTCTTTCCATCTCCCACCATCACTGCAGCCTCTTCTCATCTGACACCGTCACCACAGCCTCTTCTCGTCTCACACCGTTACCGCAGCTTCTTCTCGTCTCACACCGTCACCGCCGCCTTTTCTCGTCTCACACCATCACCGCAGCCTCTTCTCGTCTCACACCATCACCACAGCCTATTCTCGTCTCACACCATCACCTCAGCCTCTTCTCATCTGACACCGTCACCGCAGCTTCTTCTCGTCTCACACCGTCACCGCCGCCTCTTCTCGTCTCACACCGTCACCGCAGCCTCTTCTCGTCTCACACCGTCACCGCCGCCTCTTCTCGTCTCACACCGTCACCGCAGCCTCTTCTCGTCTCACACCGTCACCGCAGCCTCTTCTCGTCTCACACCATCACTGCAGCCTCTTCTCATCTCACACCATCACCGCAGCCTCTTTCCATCTCCCACCATCACTGCAGCCTCTTCTCATCTGACACCGTCACCACAGCCTCTTCTCGTCTCACACCGTTACCGCAGCTTCTTCTCGTCTCACACCGTCACCGCCGCCTCTTCTCGTCTCACACCGTCACCACAGCGTCTTCTCATCTCACACCGTCACCACCGCCTCTTCTCGTCTCACACCATCACCGCAGCCTCTTCTCGTCTCACACCATCACCACAGCCTATTCTCGTCTGACACCATCACCTCAGCCTCTTCTCATCTGACACCGTCACCGCAGCTTCTTCTCGTCTCACACCGTCACCGCCGCCTCTTCTCGTCTCACACCGTCACCGCAGCCTCTTCTCGTCTCACACCGTCACCGCAGCCTCTTCTCATCTCACACCATCACTGCAGCCTCTTCTCGTCTCACACCATCACTGCAGCCTCTTCTCATCTCACACCATCACCACAGCCTCTTTCCATCTCCCACCATCACTGCAGCCTCTTCTCATCTGACACAGTCACCACAGCCTCTTCTCGTCTCACACCATCACTGCAGCCTCTTCTCATCTCACACCGTCACCACAGCCTCTTCTCATCTCACACCGTCACCACCGCCTCTTCTTGTCTCACACCATCACCGCAGCCTCTTCTCGTCTCACACCATCACTGCAGCCTCTTCTCATCTCACACCATCACCACAGCCTCTTTCCATCTCCCACCATCACTGCAGCCTCTTCTCATCTGACACAGTCACCACAGCCTCTTCTCGTCTCACACCATCACTGCAGCCTCTTCTCATCTCACACCGTCACCACAGCCTCTTCTCATCTCACACCGTCACCACCGCCTCTTCTTGTCTCACACCATCACCGCAGCTTCTTCTCATCTCACACCGTCACCGCCGCCTCTTCTCGTCTCACACCGTCACCGCAGCCTCTTCCCGTCTCACACCGTCACCGCAGCCTCTTCTCGTCTCACACCATCACTGCAGCCTCTTTCCATCTCCCACCATCACTGCAGCCTCTTCTCATCTGACACCGTCACCACAGCCTCTTCTCGTCTCACACCGTTACCGCAGCTTCTTCTCGTCTCACACCGTCACCGCCGCCTCTTCTCGTCTCACACCATCACCGCAGCCTCTTCTCGTCTCACACCATCACCACAGCCTATTCTCGTCTCACACCATCACCTCAGCCTCTTCTCATCTGACACCGTCACCGCAGCTTCTTCTCGTCTCACACCGTCACCGCCGCCTCTTCTCGTCTCACACCGTCACCGCAGCCTCTTCTCGTCTCACACCGTCACCGCCGCCTCTTCTCGTCTCACACCGTCACCGCAGCCTCTTCTCGTCTCACACCGTCACCGCAGCCTCTTCTCGTCTCACACCATCACTGCAGCCTCTTCTCATCTCACACCATCACCGCAGCCTCTTTCCATCTCCCACCATCACTGCAGCCTCTTCTCATCTGACACCGTCACCACAGCCTCTTCTCGTCTCACACCGTTACCGCAGCTTCTTCTCGTCTCACACCGTCACCACAGCGTCTTCTCATCTCACACCATCACCGCAGCCTCTTCTCGTCTCACACCGTCACCACCGCCTCTTCTTGTCTCACACCGTCACCACCGCCTCTTCTTGTCTCACACCATCACCGCAGCCTCTTCTCGTCTCACACCGTCACCACCGCCTCTTCTTGTCTCACACCGTCACCACCGCCTCTTCTTGTCTCACACCGTCACCACAGCCTCTTCTCATCTCACACCGTCACCACAGCCTCTTCTCATCTCACACCATCACCGCAGCCTCTTCTCGTCTCACACCGTCACCACCGCCTCTTCTTGTCTCACACCATCACCGCAGCCTCTTCTCGTCTCGCACCATCACTGCAGCCTCTTGTCATCTGACACCGTCACCGTAGCTTCTTCTCGTCTCACACCGTCACCGCCGCCTCTTCTCGTCTCACACCGTCACCACAGCCTCTTCTCGTCTCACACCGTCACCGCAGCCTCTTTCCATCTCACACCGTCACCACAGCCTCTTCTCGTCTCACACCGTCACCGCAGCCTCTTTCCATCTCACACCGTCACCACAGCCTCTTCTCGTCTCACACCGTCACCGCAGCCTCTTTCCATCTCCCACCATCACCGCAACCTCTTCTCATCTCACACCGTCACCGCCGCCTCTTCTCGTCTCACACCGTCACCGCAGCCTCTTCTCGTCTCACACCGTCACTGCAGCCTCTTCTCATCTCACACCGTCACCACAGCCTCTTCTCGTCTCACACCGTCACCGCAGCCTCTTCTCGTCTCACACCGTCACTGCAGCCTCTTCTCATCTCACACCGTCACCACAGCCTCTTCTCGTCTCACACCGTTACCGCAGCGTCTTCTCGTCTCACACCGTCACCGCCGCCTCTTCTCGTCTCACACCGTCACCACAGCCTCTTCTCGTCTCACACCGTTACCGCAGCTTCTTCTCGTCTCACACCGTCACCGCCGCCTCTTCTCGTCTCACACCATCACCGCAGCCTCTTCTCATCTGACACTGTCACCGCAGCTTCTTCTCGTCTCACACCATCACCGCAGCCTCTTCTCATCTCACACCGTCACCGCCGCCTCTTCTCGTCTCACACCGTCACCGCAGCCTCTTCTCGTCTCACACCGTCACCGCAGCCTCTTCTCGTCTCACACCATCACTGCAGCCTCTTCTCATCTCACACCATCACCGCAGCCTCTTTCCATCTCCCACCATCACTGCAGCCTCTTCTCATCTGACACCGTCACCTCAGCCTCTTCTCGTCTCACACCATCACCGCCGCCTCTTCTCGTCTCACATTGTCTCCACAGCCTCTTCTCATCTGAGACCGTCACCGCAGCCTCTTCTCGTCTCACACCATCACCGCAGCCTCTTCTCGTCTCACACCATCACCGCAGCCTCTTCTCGTCTCACACCATCACCGCAGCCTCTTCTCGTCTCACACCGTCACCACAGCGTCTTCTCATCTCACACCGTCACCACCGCCTCTTCTCATCTCACACCATCACCGCAGCCTCTTCTCGTCTCACACCATCACCGCAACCTCTTCTCATCTCACACCGTCACCGCCGCCTCTTCTCGTCTCACACCGTCACCGCAGCCTCTTCTCGTCTCACACCGTCACTGCAGCCTCTTCTCATCTCACACCGTCACCACAGCCTCTTCTCATCTCACACCATCACCGCAGCCTCTTCTCGTCTCACACCGTCACCACCGCCTCTTCTTGTCTCACACCGTCACCACAGCCTCTTCTCATCTCACACCATCACCGCAGCCTCTTCTCGTCTCACACCGTCACCACCGCCTGTTCTTGTCTCACACCGTCACCACAGCCTCTTCTCATCTCACACCGTCACCACAGCCTCTTCTCATCTCACACCATCACCGCAGCCTCTTCTCGTCTCACACCGTCACCACCGCCTCTTCTTGTCTCACACCATCACCGCAGCCTCTTCTCGTCTCGCACCATCACTGCAGCCTCTTGTCATCTGACACCGTCACCGTAGCTTCTTCTCGTCTCACACCGTCACCGCCGCCTCTTCTCGTCTCACACCGTCACCACAGCCTCTTCTCGTCTCACACCGTCACCGCCGCCTCTTCTCGTCTCACACCGTCACCACAGCCTCTTCTCGTCTCACACCGTCACCGCAGCCTCTTTCCATCTCACACCGTCACCACAGCCTCTTCTCGTCTCACACCGTCACCGCAGCCTCTTTCCATCTCCCACCATCACCGCAACCTCTTCTCATCTCACACCGTCACCGCCGCCTCTTCTCGTCTCACACCGTCACCACAGCCTCTTCTCGTCTCACACCGTCACCGCAGCCTCTTTCCATCTCCCACCATCACCGCAACCTCTTCTCATCTCACACCGTCACCGCCGCCTCTTCTCGTCTCACACCGTCACCGCAGCCTCTTCTCGTCTCACACCGTCACCACAGCCTCTTCTCGTCTCACACCGTCACCACAGCCTCTTCTCGTCTCACACCGTTACCGCAGCTTCTTCTCGTCTCACACCGTCACTGCAGCCTCTTCTCATCTCACACCGTCACCACAGCCTCTTCTCGTCTCACACCGTTACCGCAGCTTCTTCTCGTCTCACACCGTCACCGCCGCCTCTTCTCGTCTCACACCGTCACCACAGCCTCTTCTCGTCTCACACCGTTACCGCAGCTTCTTCTCGTCTCACACCGTCACCGCCGCCTCTTCTCGTCTCACACCATCACCGCAGCCTCTTCTCATCTGACACTGTCACCGCAGCTTCTTCTCGTCTCACACCATCACCGCAGCCTCTTCTCATCTCACACCGTCACCGCCGCCTCTTCTCGTCTCACACCGTCACCGCAGCCTCTTCTCGTCTCACACCGTCACCGCAGCCTCTTCTCGTCTCACACCATCACTGCAGCCTCTTCTCATCTCACACCATCACCGCAGCCTCTTTCCATCTCCCACCATCACTGCAGCCTCTTCTCATCTGACACCGTCACCTCAGCCTCTTCTCGTCTCACACCGTTACCGCAGCTTCTTCTCGTCTCACACCGTCACCGCCGCCTCTTCTCGTCTCACACCGTCTCCACAGCCTCTTCTCATCTGAGACCGTCACCGCAGCCTCTTCTCGTCTCACACCATCACCGCAGCCTCTTCTCGTCTCACACCATCACCGCAGCCTCTTCTCGTCTCACACCATCACCGCAGCCTCTTCTCGTCTCACACCGTCACCACAGCGTCTTCTCATCTCACACCGTCACCACCGCCTCTTCTCATCTCACACCATCACCGCAGCCTCTTCTCGTCTCACACCATCACCGCAACCTCTTCTCATCTCACACCGTCACCGCCGCCTCTTCTCGTCTCACACCGTCACCGCAGCCTCTTCTCGTCTCACACCGTCACTGCAGCCTCTTCTCATCTCACACCGTCACCACAGCCTCTTCTCATCTCACACCATCACCGCAGCCTCTTCTCGTCTCACACCGTCACCACCGCCTCTTCTTGTCTCACACCGTCACCACAGCCTCTTCTCATCTCACACCATCACCGCAGCCTCTTCTCGTCTCACACCGTCACCACCGCCTGTTCTTGTCTCACACCGTCACCACAGCCTCTTCTCATCTCACACCGTCACCACAGCCTCTTCTCATCTTACACCATCACCGCAGCCTCTTCTCGTCTCACACCGTCACCACCGCCTCTTCTTGTCTCACACCATCACCGCAGCCTCTTCTCGTCTCGCACCATCACTGCAGCCTCTTGTCATCTGACACCGTCACCGTAGCTTCTTCTCGTCTCACACCGTCACCGCCGCCTCTTCTCGTCTCACACCGTCACCACAGCCTCTTCTCGTCTCACACCGTCACCGCCGCCTCTTCTCGTCTCACACCGTCACCACAGCCTCTTCTCGTCTCACACCGTCACCGCAGCCTCTTTCCATCTCACACCGTCACCACAGCCTCTTCTCGTCTCACACCGTCACCACAGCCTCTTCTCGTCTCACACCGTCACCGCAGCCTCTTTCCATCTCCCACCATCACCGCAACCTCTTCTCATCTCACACCGTCACCGCCGCCTCTTCTCGTCTCACACCGTCACCACAGCCTCTTCTCGTCTCACACCGTCACCGCAGCCTCTTTCCATCTCCCACCATCACCGCAACCTCTTCTCATCTCACACCGTCACCGCCGCCTCTTCTCGTCTCACACCGTCACCGCAGCTTCTTCTCGTCTCACACCGTCACCGCAACCTCTTCTCATCTCACACCGTCACCGCCGCCTCTTCTCGTCTCACACCGTCACCGCAGCCTCTTCTCGTCTCACACCGTCACCACAGCCTCTTCTCGTCTCACACCGTCACCACAGCCTCTTCTCGTCTCACACCGTTACCGCAGCTTCTTCTCGTCTCACACCGTCACTGCAGCCTCTTCTCATCTCACACCGTCACCACAGCCTCTTCTCGTCTCACACCGTCACCGCAGCCTCTTCTCGTCTCACACCGTCACTGCAGCCTCTTCTCATCTCACACCGTCACCACAGCCTCTTCTCGTCTCACACCGTTACCGCAGCTTCTTCTCGTCTCACACCGTCACCGCCGCCTCTTCTCGTCTCACACCGTCACCACAGCCTCTTCTCGTCTCACACCGTTACCGCAGCTTCTTCTCGTCTCACACCGTCACCGCCGCCTCTTCTCGTCTCACACCATCACCGCAGCCTCTTCTCATCTGACACTGTCACCGCAGCTTCTTCTCGTCTCACACCATCACCGCAGCCTCTTCTCATCTCACACCGTCACCGCCGCCTCTTCTCGTCTCACACCGTCACCGCAGCCTCTTCTCGTCTCACACCGTCACCGCAGCCTCTTCTCGTCTCACACCATCACTGCAGCCTCTTCTCATCTCACACCATCACCGCAGCCTCTTTCCATCTCCCACCATCACTGCAGCCTCTTCTCATCTGACACCGTCACCTCAGCCTCTTCTCGTCTCACACCGTTACCGCAGCTTCTTCTCGTCTCACACCGTCACCGCCGCCTCTTCTCGTCTCACATTGTCTCCACAGCCTCTTCTCATCTGAGACCGTCACCGCAGCCTCTTCTCGTCTCACACCATCACCGCAGCCTCTTCTCGTCTCACACCATCACCGCAGCCTCTTCTCGTCTCACACCATCACCGCAGCCTCTTCTCGTCTCACACCGTCACCACAGCGTCTTCTCATCTCACACCGTCACCACCGCCTCTTCTCATCTCACACCATCACCGCAGCCTCTTCTCGTCTCACACCATCACCGCAACCTCTTCTCATCTCACACCGTCACCGCCGCCTCTTCTCGTCTCACACCGTCACCGCAGCCTCTTCTCGTCTCACACCGTCACCACCGCCTCTTCTTGTCTCACACCGTCACCACAGCCTCTTCTCATCTCACACCATCACCGCAGCCTCTTCTCGTCTCACACCGTCACCACCGCCTGTTCTTGTCTCACACCGTCACCACAGCCTCTTCTCATCTCACACCGTCACCACAGCCTCTTCTCATCTCACAACATCACCGCAGCCTCTTCTCGTCTCACACCGTCACCACCGCCTCTTCTTGTCTCACACCATCACCGCAGCCTCTTCTCGTCTCGCACCGTCACCGCAGCCTCTTCTCGTCTCACACCGTCACCACAGCCTCTTCTCGTCTCACACCGTCACCACAGCCTCTTCTCGTCTCACACCATCACCGCAGCCTCTTCTCATCTGACACCGTCACCGCAGCTTCTTCTCGTCTCACACCGTCACCGCCGCCTCTTCTCGTCTCACACCGTCACCACAGCCTCTTCTCATCTCACACCGTCACCACAGCCTCTTCTCATCTCACACCGTCACCACAGCCTCTTCTCATCTCACACCGTCACTGCAGCCTCTTCTCATCTCACACCGTCACCACAGCCTCTTCTCATCTCACACCATCACCGCAGCCTCTTCTCGTCTCACACCGTCACCACCGCCTCTTCTTGTCTCACACCGTCACCACAGCCTCTTCTCATCTCACACCATCACCGCAGCCTCTTCTCGTCTCACACCGTCACCACCGCCTGTTCTTGTCTCACACCGTCACCACAGCCTCTTCTCATCTCACACCGTCACCACAGCCTCTTCTCATCTCACAACATCACCGCAGCCTCTTCTCGTCTCACACCGTCACCACCGCCTCTTCTTGTCTCACACCATCACCGCAGCCTCTTCTCGTCTCGCACCGTCACCGCAGCCTCTTCTCGTCTCACACCGTCACCACAGCCTCTTCTCGTCTCACACCGTCACCACAGCCTCTTCTCGTCTCACACCATCACCGCAGCCTCTTCTCATCTGACACCGTCACCGCAGCTTCTTCTCGTCTCACACCGTCACCGCCGCCTCTTCTCGTCTCACACCGTCACCACAGCCTTTTCTCGTCTCACACCGTCACCGCCGCCTCTTCTCGTCTCACACCGTCACCACAGCCTCTTCTCGTCTCACACCGTCACCGCAGCCTCTTTCCATCTCACACCGTCACCACAGCCTCTTCTCGTCTCACACCGTCACCGCAGCCTCTTTCCATCTCCCACCATCACCGCAACCTCTTCTCATCTCACACCGTCACCGCCGCCTCTTCTCGTCTCACACCGTCACCACAGCCTCTTCTCGTCTCACACCGTCACCGCAGCCTCTTTCCATCTCCCACCATCACCGCAACCTCTTCTCATCTCACACCGTCACCGCCGCCTCTTCTCGTCTCACACCGTCACCGCAGCCTCTTCTCGTCTCACACCGTCACCACAGCCTCTTCTCGTCTCACACCGTCACCACAGCCTCTTCTCGTCTCACACCGTTACCGCAGCTTCTTCTCGTCTCACACCGTCACTGCAGCCTCTTCTCATCTCACACCGTCACCACAGCCTCTTCTCGTCTCACACCGTCACCGCAGCCTCTTCTCGTCTCACACCGTCACTGCAGCCTCTTCTCATCTCACACCGTCACCACAGCCTCTTCTCGTCTCACACCGTTACCGCAGCTTCTTCTCGTCTCACACCGTCACCGCCGCCTCTTCTCGTCTCACACCGTCACCACAGCCTCTTCTCGTCTCACACCGTTACCGCAGCTTCTTCTCGTCTCACACCGTCACCGCCGCCTCTTCTCGTCTCACACCATCACCGCAGCCTCTTCTCATCTGACACTGTCACCGCAGCTTCTTCTCGTCTCACACCATCACCGCAGCCTCTTCTCATCTCACACCGTCACCGCCGCCTCTTCTCGTCTCACACCGTCACCGCAGCCTCTTCTCGTCTCACACCGTCACCGCAGCCTCTTCTCGTCTCACACCATCACTGCAGCTTCTTCTCGTCTCACACCATCACCGCAGCCTCTTTCCATCTCCCACCATCACTGCAGCCTCTTCTCATCTGACACCGTCACCTCAGCCTCTTCTCGTCTCACACCGTTACCGCAGCTTCTTCTCGTCTCACACCGTCACCGCCGCCTCTTCTCGTCTCACACCGTCACCGCAGCCTCTTCTCGTCTCACACCATCACCGCAGCCTCTTCTCGTCTCACACCATCACCGCAGCCTCTTCTCGTCTCACACCATCACCGCAGCCTCTTCTCGTCTCACACCATCACCGCAGCCTCTTCTCGTCTCACACCGTCACCACAGCGTCTTCTCATCTCACACCGTCACCACCGCCTCTTCTCATCTCACACCATCACCGCAGCCTCTTCTCGTCTCACACCATCACCGCAACCTCTTCTCATCTCACACCGTCACCGCCGCCTCTTCTCGTCTCACACCGTCACCGCAGCCTCTTCTCGTCTCACACCGTCACTGCAGCCTCTTCTCATCTCACACCGTCACCACAGCCTCTTCTCATCTCACACCATCACCGCAGCCTCTTCTCGTCTCACACCGTCACCACAGCCTCTTCTCATCTCACACCATCACCGCAGCCTCTTCTCGTCTCACACCGTCACCACCACCTCTTCTTGTCTCACACCGTCACCACAGCCTCTTCTCATCTCACACCATCACCGCAGCCTCTTCTCGTCTCACACCGTCACCACCGCCTCTTCTTGTCTCACACCATCACCGCAGCCTCTTCTCGTCTCGCACCATCACTGCAGCCTCTTGTCATCTGACACCGTCACCGTAGCTTCTTCTCGTCTCACACCGTCACCGCCGCCTCTTCTCGTCTCACACCGTCACCACAGCCTCTTCTCGTCTCACACCGTCACCACCGCCTCTTCTCGTCTCACACCGTCACCACAGCCTCTTCTCGTCTCACACCGTCACCGCAGCCTCTTTCCATCTCACACCGTCACCACAGCCTCTTCTCGTCTCACACCGTCACCGCAGCCTCTTTCCATCTCCCACCATCACCGCAACCTCTTCTCATCTCACACCGTCACCGCCGCCTCTTCTCGTCTCACACCGTCACCGCAGCCTCTTCTCGTCTCACACCGTCACCGCAGCCTCTTTCCATCTCCCACCATCACTGCCGCCTCTTCTCGTCTCACACCGTCACCGCAGCCTCTTCTCGTCTCACACCGTCACCGCCGCCTCTTCTCGTCTCACACCGTCACCGCAGCCTCTTCTCGTCTCACACCGTCACCACAGCCTCTTCTCGTCTCACACCGTCACCACAGCCTCTTCTCGTCTCACACCGTTACCGCAGCTTCTTCTCGTCTCACACCGTCACCGCCGCCTCTTCTCGTCTCACACCGTCACCACAGCCTCTTCTCGTCTCACACCGTTACCGCAGCTTCTTCTCGTCTCACACCGTCACCGCCGCCTCTTCTCGTCTCACACCGTCACCGCAGCCTCTTCTCGTCTCACACCATCACCGCAGCCTCTTCTCATCTGACACCGTCACCGCAGCTTTTTCTCGTCTCACACCGTTACCGCAGCTTCTTCTCGTCTCACACCGTCACCACAGCCTCTTCTCGTCTCACACCGTTACCGCAGCTTCTTCTCGTCTCACACCGTCACCACAGCCTCTTCTCGTCTCACACCATCACCGCAGCCTCTTCTCGTCTCACACCGTCACTGCAGCCTCTTCTCGTCTCACACCGTCACCACAGCCTCTTCTCGTCTCACACCGTTACCGCAGCTTCTTCTCGTCTCACACCGTCACCACAGCCTCTTCTCGTCTCACACCGTCACCACAGCCTCTTCTCGTCTCACACCGTTACCGCAGCTTCTTCTCGTCTCACACCGTCACCGCCGCCTCTTCTCGTCTCACACCGTCACCACAGCCTCTTCTCGTCTCACACCGTTACCGCAGCTTCTTCTCGTCTCACACCGTCACCGCCGCCTCTTCTCGTCTCACACCGTCACCGCAGCCTCTTCTCGTCTCACACCATCACCGCAGCCTCTTCTCATCTGACACCGTCACCGCAGCTTTTTCTCGTCTCACACCGTTACCGCAGCTTCTTCTCGTCTCACACCGTCACCACAGCCTCTTCTCGTCTCACACCGTTACCGCAGCTTCTTCTCGTCTCACACCGTCACCACAGCCTCTTCTCGTCTCACACCATCACCGCAGCCTCTTCTCGTCTCACACCGTCACTGCAGCCTCTTCTCGTCTCACACCGTCACCACAGCCTCTTCTCGTCTCACACCGTTACCGCAGCTTCTTCTCGTCTCACACCGTCACCACAGCCTCTTCTCGTCTCACACCGTTACCGCAGCTTCTTCTCGTCTCACACCATCACCAGAGCCTCTTCTCGTCTCACACCATCACCACAGCCTCTTCTCGTCTCACACCGTCACCAGAGCCTCTTCTCGTCTCACACCGTCACCGCAGCCTCTTCTCGTCTCACACCGTCAACACAGCTTCTTGTCTTCTGACACCGTCACCACAGAACCTTCTCATATGATACCGTCACCTGAGCCTCTTCTCATCTGTTACTGTCTCCGCAGCCTCTTCTCATCTGATGATGTCACTGCAGCCTCTTTTAGTTTGGCATCGTTATGTTATGTTACATTAATATACATTATTATTTCCTAGAAACAAGGGGACCCACTAGGTAAACAAGGAACAGGGATATCAATCTAAATAAACAACAACGGTCCTTGACAAAGGAAGATAAACATTAGGATAATTCTAGGCTACAATCTGGGCTATAATGAACATGAAGTCCAGCCGGACTTCGAAATTTATTTAATACTGAAATAAGTAAAAATAACCAAACAACAGTAAAGCAGTGGGACACAGTCCTTTATCCACAAGGCTAGACAAACAATGCACAATACAAATAACGAGGAATTTTCAGGCAATTGAAAAGTGAAGGAGCAAAAAATTAGAATCAATTTGCTTCACATATGTAGAACAAACATGATTTGGCACAAAATTGTGAACTGGTGTTTAGACTACATAATCTGTCGACGGCGTTTCGATCCAGTTACAATTATGGATCACCATCAGGACATTCAATGCTTTGCCTGAATTTAAAAGCCTGTATTTTCAAGGAGAAACAAGGGGACACATAGAAAGATGATTAGCAAGCGGTGTTACTCACAGAACCAAAAGCAGTCAGTTGACCATGCCATGCTTAAGGTGGTACCTGCCATTCGTGCAATTGAGTGTCACGCAATCTGTGCCAAATGAACACGGCGCATGTGCAAAAGCCTATTCGTGCATAGGGACGCGTTGGAATAAAAACAACCAAACGTGTGTGAAAGTATCAGCCAAGTGTCAGTCGTAATCAATTAACACAATTGTCATACGAAATAAGGTTACGCTATAGAGACCGGGACAGTAAGTGTTTTACCTCCGGGACGGTATAGGTTGGCAACCGGGGCGTGTGAGGAATAAGTGATGGTAAGGCTACCGGATACTGGAGCCTAAGAGGATTAAGACCGGAATTAGTGCTGGGCTCAGTAACATGGACAGGGTAACGTGGGGGTCTGAGTGAAGGGGCTTACCACGAGGTGAATTGTCGATTCCTTGGATGAGCGAAACGTGGTAGGGATGTTAAAACCAGGAGCGCAGCCTGAGGAGGTAAAAGCCGGAATTAATGGAAGGGCCAGTCGCGGGGACAAGGGATCGGTGGGGTCTGAAGTATGGGGCTGACCTCGAGGTGAGTAGTAAGTTCCCAGGATGCGCGAATCGTAGTAGGGCTGTGGAATATAGAAGCGCAGCTATGGAGGTGCGTGAATGATACACGTAACAAGGACCCGCTTATTTATTTATTATACCTTATTATTTATTATACCTTATTTCGTATGACAATTGTGTTAATTGATTACGACTGACACTTGGCTGATACTTTCACACACGTTTGGTTGTTTTTATTCCAACGCGTCCCTATGCACGAATAGGCTTTTGCACATGCGCCGTGTTCATTTGGCACAGATTGCGTGACACTCAATTGCACGAATGGCAGGTACCACCTTAAGCATGGCATGGTCAACTGACTGCTTTTGGTTCTGTGAGTAACACCGCTTGCTAATCATCTTTCTATGTGTCCCCTTGTTTCTCCTTGAAAATACAGGCTTTTAAATTCAGGCAAAGCATTGAATGTCCTGATGGTGATCCATAATTGTAACTGGATCGAAACGCCGTCGACAGATTATGTAGTCTAAACACCAGTTCACAATTTTGTGCCAAATCATGTTTGTTCTACATATGTGAAGCAAATTGATTCTAATTTTTTGCTCCTTCACTTTTCAATTGCCTGAAAATTCCTCGTTATTTGTATTGTGCATTGTTTGTCTAGCCTTGTGGATAAAGGACTGTGTCCCACTGCTTTACTGTTGTTTGGTTATTTTTACTTATTTCAGTATTAAATAAATTTCGAAGTCCGGCTGGACTTCATGTTCATTATAGCCCAGATTGTAGCCTATAATTATCCTAATGTTTATCTTCCTTTGTCAAGGACCGTTGTTGTTTAATTATATTAATATACATAGCGCATTAATCACCCGGGAAGGTATCTATGCGCTTGGGCAGGTTTGTAAGTATGTGGTCCCCAAGGTGCCTATATAAAGCGCTAGATCTTCAGCGTCTTGCAGAACTCAAGATGTGAGGAGAAGGCTGTGATGTGTTGAGAGGGGTCGCTCCATGTCTTGGGTACGATGTAGGAAAATGAGTTATCTCCGGTTTCGCTTTTGTGGATGCCGGGAATGTGTAGCTGTAAGAGTGAGGCAAAGCATAGGTGTTTGGTGGGTTGGTGAAAGTTGTATGCAGCTGTTCAGGTGTTCTGTTCCTGTGTTGTGTCGTGCATTGTATATGTTTATGAGAAGTTTGAACCGGCTGTGCTTGTGAATGGGGAGCCAATGAGGCTTCCTGTGGTGCTGTGTGATGTGGGTGCAGCATAGGATGTTGAGTACGGGTCTTGCAGCATTGCTCTGGATGGTCTAGAGTCTGTGTAGGATTTGTTTGGAGATTCTGGCATAGAGTGTGTTGCTGTAGTGCTGTCTGCTGGTGATGAATGCTTGCATGATGGTCCGTCTGGTGTTCTGAGGCAACCATTTGAAGTTCTTGCACATCATGCGTACGATGTGGAAGCAGGAGATGCACCCTGCATTGACTTGAGTTGTTATGTTGAGGTTGTTGCCCAGGATAAGCCTTACATTTCTTGCACGGTCTGTGGGTGTTGGGCCTAGCTCCATTGGTCACCAGGTGGACTTCCAAGTGGAGGTTTTGTTGCCAAATACCAGCACTCCCATATTGTCGGGGTTGAACTGCAGGCACTTGGTTTGTATCCAGTTTGCTACCATAATCATGCAGTCGGGGAAGTTAGTTCTGTTGGCAGTTGTTTTGTTTGTCAGGGAGAGGATGAGTTGGGTGCCATTGGTGTAGGAGATGACAGTGATTTCTTGTAATCACATAGGCGATCAGTGTCATGTATATTTTGAAAAGGATGGGGCTGAGGATCCCTGTGGAACTTCAGATATCAATTTCTTGGTCCCTGATGTGAAGGGTGGCAGCCTGACTCTTTGGGTTCTTCTCGTGAGGAAGGAACTGATCCAGCGGATCCTTGTTTGCCAATTTCGTACGGTCTTCTGTGAGGGTGTTATGGGAGACAGTGTTGAAGGCTGCAGAGAGGTCGAGCAGGATGAGGGCTGCTGTTTCTCCTCAGTCCAGTGTTATTTGAATGTCATTGGTGGTCATGATGAGCGCTGTTTCTCTGCTGTGGTTCTTTCGGAATCCTGATTGAGTGTTGTCTAGAAGATGGTGAAGTTCGAGGTGGGTTGTGAGTTGCTTGTTGTTGATCTTCTCAATCACTTTGACTGGATAGAACAGTAGGGAGATGGGTCAGAAGTTGCTCAGTTGATTCGGGTCAGCTGTGGGCTTCTTTAGGAGGGTTTAGAATTCTGCAAGTTTCCATTCTCCCAGGATAGTGGCAGACGTGAAGGAGTTGTTGATGATGTGGGTCAGGGTGCTGCTGATTGATGATGTTCCCAGGTTGTAGATGTGGTGCGAGTATGGGTCCATTGGGGTCCCTGAGTGGATGGTCCACATGATTGCCGCTGTGTCGTTTCTGTTGAGGATTGTCCATTTGGTCAGGTGGCCATCATGGTTGGTTGTGGATAGGTTAGCGATGACTTCTATGGGGTTGGGTTGGTGTGTGAAATTATTGCAGATTTTTGCTATTTTCTGTGGAAGAAGTAGGATAGGTTTTCGCAGAGTTGCAGGGAGGCAGCGATGTTGGTGACAGTGGGTGAGGCAAAATCCTTAACCATCGACAAGATCTCCTTGCAGCTGTTGGAGCTTCTTTGAATGTGGTCCTCTAGTACTTTATTATTGGTGTCTCTTAAATCCGTCCCCTTCTCCATTACCCAATTGCTTGATTGTTCTATGTAACTGTATCCTTACCGTGGACTATTTTATTGCTCGGTTGTCCTATATTTGTTTATATGACAGTTTGTTAATCCCATTTGACTTTCGTCATGTACTCCTTGTAAGCTTATTCTCAAATCATGTGAAGCGCTCTGATACCTTTGGATCTAGCCATCCCTAGATAAAACTCAAATAAATAAACATTTGCTGGTGATGGCGATTGAGTGCAGCTTTGTAGGTAGTTCTATCAGTGGTGTCATGGCTCACTCTCCATTTCCTTCCTAGGTGTTTACAGAGTAATTTTTTGTCTCAGAGGTCTTCTGTGTATCAGCTGGCCTATTTGTTTGATCTAGTATGCTTGTGGTATTTCATGAGTGTGAGGGAGTCCGCGCAGTTCTTGATCCAGTTGTTGAAGTTGCAGATGTGCTTGACGGGCTGACTCTGGGGCTCGGTTGATCTGTGCTGAGGGCGCTTAACCACTCGGCTTCTGTGATTTTGTCCCAGCTGCATCCTGGAATGCTGAACCTGGTAGGGGTGTTGACTCGAGGTGTGTTGATTTTGGAGTGGATGTTGGAGTGGTCGGTCCATATGAGGTGTGTGGCGGATTTGTATTTGAAGCTGTCGCTTGTGGTGAAGATGGGGTCCAGTATGTTTCCTGCAGTGTGTGTTGGTTCCAGGACACGCTGGTCGAGTCTGTTGATGCTCAAGCTTTTAAGGAAGGCTGAGGAGCAGGGGTCATTTCATTCTTCCAGGTGAAAGCTGAGGTCACCAAGGAGAATGCAGGTTCTGGAGTCGATGGTGAGCGGAGCAGCGAAGTTGGTGATGAGGTGGGTAAAGGTGGCCAATGGTCCGGTTAGTTAATAGGTGAGGATTGCAGTTTGGGTGAAGTTTTCTCAGATTTCTCAGATTTGCAGCTTGAAGTGCAGGTGCTCCATGAATGAGGTGGCGGTCTCCGCGAATGTTGTGCATGTGATGGATTCCTTATAGATGATAGCGAGTCCTCTTCCTGGCTTCTGAAGGTGGCCCTGTCGAGCGATCTTGTGGCCCACTGAGATTGCCATAGCGATGATAGGAGTGAACCAGGTCTCTGTAATAAAGTGGGTGGTAGGTGCGTCGTTTCTCAGAAGGTCCCATATTTTCATTGTGGGCTTGAAGTGATCGTGTATTGAGAAGTATACTTGCTAGTTGGTGTTGATGTGCAAGTTTGCTGCGATATGTGGTGTAGAGTGGGGTTGTAGGTGCTGTTGGTGCTTGTGTGACATGTGTGTTGGGAGGGGTTTGAGGGCGTTGTTTGTATTTGCAGGGGGTGTGGGTGTGTGGCTACTAGAGAACCAGCAGTGGTGGCAGATGAAAGCTCCTACCAAGGTGTGAGGCACAGCAGCAGTTGGAGGAACGACATTTAGGATCTAGTGACGTACAAAATGCTGCAGAGTGTCACTGGGCGGTGGTCAGACCAGCGTTTCTAGTGCTGGGTGCAGTCCATACGCGGACTGGAGCAGACAGGCTTGTGTTTGGTATGCCAGCGGCGCTCCAGCAGTGGGCCCACTGCATGCCCCTGCTGTGGGTCCATGTTGCAGCTGCCACTATGTAGGTTCTGGGAGGGGGGAGGAGGTCACGGTGCCGTGATGTCATTTCCTCTGGTGATGGGAAATGAGGTCCTCTTGCTTGGTTTCTTTTTTTAAAGGCGGTTTTGGTGGGAAAACCAGTAATGTCACTTTCTGTACGGATGTATGATGGGAAATTAAGTGACATCACTTCCTGTGTAGGGGTATGATGGGAGTTCCAGTGATGTCACTGCCTGTGCTGTTGTGTCACTGCAGCCTCCACGCACCTGACACTCACGCAGCCTCTTCTTATCTGATACATCACCGCAGCCTCTTCTCCTGTAACACCATCACCGCAGCCTCTTCTCCTGTAACACCATCACCGCAGCCTCTTCTCCTGTAACAACATCACTGGAGCCTCCTCTTATCTGACACCGTCACTGCAGCCTCTTCTCCTCTAACACCATCCCCGCAGCCTCTTCTCATCTGACACCGTCACTGCAGCCTCTTCTCCTCTGACACCGTCACCACAGCCTCTTCTCATCGGACACCGTCACCACAGCCTCTTCTCCTCTGACACCGTCACCACAGCCTCTTCTCTTCCTACATTGTCACCACAGCTTCTTCTCTTCTGACACCGTCACCACAGCCTCTTCTCCTCTGACACCGTCACCACAGCCTCTTATCATCGGACACCGTCACCACAGCCTCTTCTCAACTGACACCGTCACCGCAGCCTCTTCTCAACTGACACCGTCACCGCAGCCTCTTCTCCTCTAACACCCTCACCACAGCCTCTTCTCCTCTAACACCGTCACCGCAGCCTCTTCTCCTCTAACACCGTCACCACAGCCTCTTCTCGTCTCACACCGTCACCGCCGCCTCTTCTCCTCTAACACCCTCACCACAGCCTCGTCTCCTCTAACACCGTCACCGCAGCCTCTTCTCCTCTAACACCGTCACCACAGCCTCTTCTCTTCTGACACCGTCACCACAGCCTCTTCTTATCTGACACCATCACCGCAGCCTCTTCTCATCGGACACCGTCACTGCAGCCTCTTCTCAACTGACACCATCACCGCAGCTTCTTCTCAATTGACACCGTCACCGCAGCCTCTTCTCCTCTAACACCGTCACCGCAGCCTCTTCTCCTCTAACACCATCACCGCAGCCTCTTCTCAACTGACACCGTCACCACAGCCTCTTCTCATCGGACACCGTCACTGCAGCCTCTTCTCAACTGACACCATCACCGCAGCTTCTTCTCAATTGACACCGTCACCGCAGCCTCTTCTCCTCTAACACCGTCACCGCAGCCTCTTCTCCTCTAACACCATCACCGCAGCCTCTTCTCAACTGACACCGTCACCACAGCCTCTTCTCTTCTGACACCGTCACCACAGCCTCTTCTCATCGGACACCGTCACCACAGCCTCTTCTCTTCTGACACCGTCACCACAGCCTCTTCTCATCTGACACCGTCACTGCAGCCTCTTCTCAACTGACACCGTCACCACAGCCTCTTCTCCTCTAACACCGTCACCGCAGCCTCTTCTCCTCTAACACCATCACCGCAGCCTCTTCTCAACTGACACCGTCACCGAAGCCTCTTCTCAACTGACACCGTCACAGCAGCCTCTTCTCCTCTAACACCGTCACCACAGCCTCTTCTCTTCTGACACCGTCACCACAGCCTCTTCTTATCTGACACCGTCACTGCAGCCTCTTCTCAACTGACACCGTCACCGCAGCCTCTTCTCCTCTAACACCGTCACCGCAGCCTCTTCTCCTCTAACACCGTCACCGCAGCCTCTTCTCCTGTAACACCATCACCGCAGCCTCTTGTCATCTGACACCGTCACTGCAGCCTCTTCTCCTGTAACACCATCACCGCAGCCTCTTCTCAACTGACACCGTCACCGCAGCCTCTTCTCCTCTAACACCGTCACTGCAGCCTCTTCTCCTGTAACACCATCACCGCAGCCTCTTCTCCTCTAACACCATCACCGCACCCTCTTGTCATCTGACACCGTCACTGCAGCCTCTTCTCCTCTGACACCGTCACCGCAGCCTCTTCTCCTCTCACACCGTCACCACAGCTTCTTCTCTTCTGACACCGTCACCACAGCCTCTTCTCCTCTGACACCGTCACCACAGCCTCTTCTCATCGGACACCATCACCGCAGCCTGTTCTCAACTGACACCGTCCCCGCAGCCTCTTCTCCTCTGACACCGTCACCACAGCCTCTTCTCATCGGACACCGTCACCGCAGCCTCTTCTCAACTGACACCGTCACCGCAGCCTCTTCTCCTCTAACACTGTCACCGCAGCCTCTTCTCCTGTAACACCATCACCGCAGCCTCTTGTCATCTGACACCGTCACTGCAGCCTCTTCTCCTGTAACACCATCACCGCAGCCTCTTCTCCTCTAACACCGTCACCGCAGCCTCTTCTTCTCTAACACCGTCACCGCAGCCTCTTCTCCTCTGACACCGTCACTGCAGCCTCTTCTCCTCTAACACCGTCACCGCAGCCTCTTCTTCTCTAACACCATCACCGCAGCCTCTTGTCATCTGACACCGTCACTGCTGCCTCTTCTCCTGTAACACCATCACTGCAGCCTCTTCTCCTCTAACACCATCACCGCAGCCTCTTGTCATCTGACATGGTCACTGCAGCCTCTTCTCCTCTGACACCGTCACCACAGCCTCTTCTCTTCCTACATTGTCACCACAGCTTCTTCTCTTCTGACACCATCACCACAGCCTCTTCTCCTCTGACACAGTCACCACAGCCTCTTCTCCTCTGACACAGTCACCGCAGCCTCTTCTCCTCTGACACAGTCACCGCAGCCTCTTCTCAACTGACACCGTCACCGCAGCCTCTTCTCAACTGACACCGTCACCGCAGCCTCTTCTCAACTGACACCGTCACCACAGCCTCTTTTCATCGGACACCATCACCGCAGCCTCTTCTCAACTGACACCGTCACCACAGCCTCTTCTCTTCTGACACCGTCACCGCAGCCTCTTCTTATCTGACACCGTCACTGCAGCCTCTTCTCCTGTAACACCGTCACCACAGCCTCTTCTCCTCTAACACCATCACCGCAGCCTCTTGTCATCTGACACCGTCACTGCAGCCTCTTCTCCTGTAACACCATCACCGCAGCCTCTTCTGCTCTAACACCATCACCGCACCCTCTTGTCATCTGACACCGTCAGTGCAGCCTCTTCTCCTCTGACACCGTCACCACAGCCTCTTCTCTTCCTACATTGTCACCACAGCTTCTTCTCTTCTGACACCGTCACCACAGCCTCTTCTCCTCTGACACCGTCACCACAGCCTCTTCTCATCGGACACCATCACCGCAGCCTCTTCTCAACTGACACCGTCACCGCAGCCTCTTCTCAACTGACACCGTCACCGCAGCCTCTTCTCCTGTAACACCATCACCGCAGCCTCTTCTCCTGTAACACCATCACCGCAGCCTCTTGTCATCTGACACCGTCACTGCAGCCTCTTCTCCTGTAACACCATCACCGCAGCCTCTTATCAACTGACACCGTCACCGCAGCCTCTTCTCCTCTAACACCGTCACCGCAGCCTCTTCTTCTCTAACACCATCACCGCAGCCTCTTCTCCTCTAACACCGTCACTGCAGCCTCTTCTCCTCTAACACCGTCACCGCAGCCTCTTCTTCTCTAACACCATCACCGCAGCCTCTGTCATCTGACATGGTCACTGCAGCCTCTTCTCCTCTGACACCGTCACCACAGCCTCTTCTCTTCCTACATTGTCACCACAGCTTCTTCTCTTCTGACACCGTCACCGCAGCCTCTTCTCAACTGACACCGTCACCACAGCCTCTTCTCTTCTGACACCGTCACCACAGCCTCTTCTAATCTGACACCGTCACTGCAGCCTCTTCTCCTGTAACACCATCACCGCAGCCTCTTCTCAACTGACACCGTCATCGCAGCCTCTTCTCAACTGACACCGTCACCGCAGCCTCTTCTCAACTGACACCGTCACCACAGCCTCTTCTCCTCTGACACCGTCACCGCAGCCTCTTCTCCTCTGACACCGTCACCGCAGCCTCTTCTCCTCTGACACCGTCACCACAGCCTCTTCTCATCGGACACCGTCACCACAGCCTCTTCTCGTCTGACACTGTCACCGCAGCCTCTTCTCCTCTAACACCATCACCGCAGCCTCTTGTCATCTGACACCGTCACTGCAGCCTCTTCTCCTCTGACACCGTCACCACAGCCTCTTCTCATCGGACACCGTCACCACCGCCTCTTCTTATCTGACACCGTCACCACAGCCTCTTCTTATCTGACACCGTCACCGCAGCCTCTTCTCAACTGACACCGTCACCGCAGCCTCTTCTCCTCTGACACCGTCACCACAGCCTCTTCTCATCGGACACCATCACCGCAGCCTCTTCTCAACTGACACCGTCACCGCAGCCTCTTCTCAACTGACACCGTCACCGCAGCCTCTTCTCCTCTAACACCGTCACCGCAGCCTCTTCTCATCTGACACCGTCACCCCAGCCTCTTCTCCTGTAACACCATCACCGCAGCCTCTTCTCATCGGACACCGTCACCACAGCCTCTTCTCCTCTAACACCGTCACCGCAGCCTCTTCTTCTCTAACACCATCACCGCAGCCTCTTCTCCTTTAACACCGTCACTGCAGCCTCTTCTCCTCTAACACCGTCACCGCAGCCTCTTCTTCTCTGACACCGTCATCGCAGCCTCTTCTCCTCTGACACCGTCATCGCAGCCTCTTCTCCTCTGACACCGTCACCACAGCCTCTTCTCTTCCTACATTGTCACCACAGCTTCTTCTCTTCTGACACCGTCACTACAGCCTCTTCTCCTCTGACACAGTCACCGCAGCCTCTTCTCAACTGACAACGTCACCGCAGCCTCTTCTCAACTGACACCGTCACCACAGCCTCTTCTCATCGGACACCATCACCGCAGCCTCTTCTCAACTGACACCGTCACCACAGCCTCTTCTCAACTGACACCGTCACCACAGCCTCTTCTTATCTGACACCGTCACTGCAGCCTCTTCTCCTGTAACACCGTCACCTCAGCCTCTTCTCAACTGACACCGTCACCGCAGCCTCTTCTCAACTGACACCGTCACCGCAGCCTCTTCTCCTCTAACATCGTCACCACAGCCTCTTCTCCTCTAACACCGTCACCGCAGCCTCTTCTCCTCTAACACCGTCACCGCAGCCTCTTCTCAACTGACACCGTCACCGCAGCCTCTTCTCCTCTAACACCATCACCGCAGCCTCTTGTCATCTGACACCGTCACTGCAGCCTCTTCTCCTGTAACACCATCACCGCAGCCTCTTCTCCTCTAACACCATTACCGCACCCTCTTGTCATCTGACACCGTCACTGCAGCCTCTTCTCCTCTGACACCGTCACCACAGCCTCTTCTCTTCCTACATTGTCACCACAGCTTCTTCTCTTCTGACACCGTCACCACAGCCTCTTCTCCTCTGACACCGTCACCACAGCCTCTTCTCATCGGACACCATCACCGCAGCCTCTTCTCAACTGACACCGTCACCGCAGCCTCTTCTCCTCTAACACCGTCACCGCAGCCTCTTCTCCTGTAACACCATCACCGCAGCCTCTTGTCATCTGACACCGTCACTGCAGCCTCTTCTCCTGTAACACCATCACCGCAGCCTCTTATCAACTGACACCGTCACCGCAGCCTCTTCTCCTCTAACACCGTCACCGCAGCCTCTTCTTCTCTAACACCATCACCGCAGCCTCTTCTCCTCTAACACCGTCACTGCAGCCTCTTCTTATCTGACACCATCACCGCAGCCTCTTCTCAACTGACACCGTCACCGCAGCCTCTTCTCCTCTGACACCGTCACCACAGCCTCTTCTCATCGGACACCGTCACCACAGCCTCTTCTCGTCTGACACTGTCACCGCAGCCTCTTCTTCTCTAACACCATCACCGCAGCCTCTTCTCCTCTAACACCGTCACTGCAGCCTCTTCTCCTCTAACACCGTCACCGCAGCCTCTTCTTCTCTAACACCGTCACCACAGCCTCTTCTCTTCCTACATTGTCACCACAGCTTCTTCTCTTCTGACACCGTCACCACAGCCTCTTCTCCTCTGACACAGTCACCGCAGCCTCTTCTCAACTGACACTGTCACCGCAGCCTCTTCTCAACTGACACCGTCACCGCAGCCTCTTCTCAACTGACACCGTCACCGCAGCCTCTTCTCCTCTAACACCGTCACCACAGCCTCTTCTCATCGGACACCATCACCGCAGCCTCTTCTCAACTGACACCGTCACCACAGCCTCTTCTCTTCTGACACCGTCACCACAGCCTCTTCTCATCTGACACCGTCACC
Source organism: Lissotriton helveticus (assembly GCF_964261635.1). Classification (NCBI taxonomy): domain Eukaryota; kingdom Metazoa; phylum Chordata; class Amphibia; order Caudata; family Salamandridae; genus Lissotriton; species Lissotriton helveticus. The sequence goes on along the minus strand of NC_136064.1, from coordinate 102,118,208 downwards.
ACAGCCTCTTCTCTTCTGACACCGTCACCACAGCCTCTTCTCAACTGACACCGTCATCGCAGCCTCTTCTCAACTGACACCGTCACCGCAGCCTCTTCTCAACTGACACCGTCACCGCAGCCTCTTCTCAACTGACACCGTCACCACAGCCTCTTCTCGTCTGACACTGTCACCGCAGCCTCTTCTCCTCTGACACCGTCACCGCAGCCTCTTCTCCTCTGACACCGTCACCACAGCCTCTTCTCCTCTGACACCGTCACCACAGCCTCTTCTCGTCTGACACCGTCACCGCAGCCTCTTCTCCTCTAACACCATCACCGCAGCCTCTTGTCATCTGACACCGTCACTGCAGCCTCTTCTCCTCTGACACCGCCACCACAGCCTCTTCTCATCGGACACCGTCACCACCGCCTCTTCTCTTCTGACACCGTCACCACAGCCTCTTCTTATCTGACACCATCACCGCAGCCTCTTCTCAACTGACACCGTCGCCGCAGCCTCTTCTCCTCTGACACCGTCACCACAGCCTCTTCTCATCGGACACCGTCACCACCGCCTCTTCTCTTCTGACACCGTCACCACAGCCTCTTCTTATCTGACACCGTCACCGCAGCCTCTTCTCAACTGACACCGTCACCGCAGCCTCTTCTCCTCTGACACCGTCACCACAGCCTCTTCTCATCGGACACCATCAACGCAGCCTCTTCTCAACTGACACCGTCACCGCAGCCTCTTCTCAACTGACACCGTCACCGCAGCCTCTTCTCAACTGACACCGTCACCGCAGCCTCTTCTCCTCTAACACCGTCACCGCAGCCTCTTCTCCTGTAACACCATCACCGCAGCCTCTTGTCATCTGACACCGTCACTGCAGCCTCTTCTCCTGTAACACCATCACCGCAGCCTCTTCTCAACTGACACCGTCACCGCAGCCTCTTCTCCTCTAACACCGTCACCGCAGCCTCTTCTTCTCTAACACCATCACTGCAGCCTCTTCTCCTCTAACACCGTCACCGCAGCCTCTTCTCCTGTAACACCGTCATCGCAGCCTCTTCTCAACTGACACCGTCACCGCAGCCTCTTCTCAACTGACACCGTCACCGCAGCCTCTTCTCCTCTAACACCGTCACCACAGCCTCTTCTCCTCTAACACCGTCACCGCAGCCTCTTCTCCTCTAACACCGTCACCGCAGCCTCTTCTCAACTGACACCGTCACCGCAGCCTCTTCTCCTCTAACACCATCACCGCAGCCTCTTGTCATCTGACACCGTCACTGCAGCCTCTTCTCCTGTAACACCATCACCGCAGCCTCTTCTCCTCTAACACCATCACCGCACCCTCTTGTCATCTGACACCGTCACTGCAGCCTCTTCTCCTCTGACACCGTCACCACAGCCTCTTCTCTTCCTACATTGTCACCACAGCTTCTTCTCTTCTGACACCGTCACCACAGCCTCTTCTCCTCTGACACCGTCACCACAGCCTCTTCTCATCGGACACCATCACCGCAGCCTCTTCTCAACTGACACCGTCACCGCAGCCTCTTCTCCTCTAACACCGTCACTGCAGCCTCTTCTCCTGTAACACCATCACCGCAGCCTCTTGTCATCTGACACCGTCACTGCAGCCTCTTCTCCTGTAACACCATCACCGCAGCCTCTTCTCAACTGACACCGTCACCGCAGCCTCTTCTCCTCTAACACCGTCACCGCAGCCTCTTCTTCTCTAACACCATCACCGCAGCCTCTTCTCCTCTAACACCGTCACTGCAGCCTCTTCTCCTCTAACACCGTCACCGCAGCCTCTTCTTCTCTAACACCATCACCGCAGCCTCTTGTCATCTGACATGGTCAATGCAGCCTCTTCTCCTCTGACACCGTCACCACAGCCTCTTCTCTTCCTACATTGTCACCACAGCTTCTTCTCTTCTGACACCGTCACCACAGCCTCTTCTCCTCTGACACAGTCACCGCAGCCTCTTCTCAACTGACACCGTCACCGCAGCCTCTTCTCAACTGACACCGTCACCGCAGCCTCTTCTCAACTGACACCGTCACCACAGCCTCTTCTCATCGGACACCATCACCGCAGCCTCTTCTCATCGGACACCGTCACCACAGCCTCTTCTCATCTGACACCGTCACCACAGCCTCTTCTCATCTGACACCGTCACCACAGCCTCTTCTCTTCTGACACCGTCACCACAGCCTCTTCTCAACTGACACCGTCATCGCAGCCTCTTCTCAACTGACACCGTCACCGCAGCCTCTTCTCAACTGACACCGTCACCGCAGCCTCTTCTCTTCTGACACCGTCACCACAGCCTCTTCTCATCTGACACCGTCACCACAGCCTCTTCTCTTCTGACACCGTCACCACAGCCTCTTCTCATCTGACACCGTCACCACAGCCTCTTCTCTTCTGACACCGTCACCACAGCCTCTTCTCAACTGACACCGTCATCGCAGCCTCTTCTCAACTGACACCGTCACCGCAGCCTCTTCTCAACTGACACCGTCACCGCAGCCTCTTCTCAACTGACACCGTCACCACAGCCTCTTCTCGTCTGACACTGTCACCGCAGCCTCTTCTCCTCTGACACCGTCACCGCAGCCTCTTCTCCTCTGACACCGTCACCACAGCCTCTTCTCCTCTGACACCGTCACCACAGCCTCTTCTCGTCTGACACTGTCACCGCAGCCTCTTCTCCTCTAACACCATCACCGCAGCCTCTTGTCATCTGACACCGTCACTGCAGCCTCTTCTCCTCTGACACCGTCACCACAGCCTCTTCTCATCGGACACCGTCACCACCGCCTCTTCTCTTCTGACACCGTCACCACAGCCTCTTCTTATCTGACACCATCACCGCAGCCTCTTCTCAACTGACACCGTCACCGCAGCCTCTTCTCCTCTGACACCGTCACCACAGCCTCTTCTCATCGGACACCGTCACCACCGCCTCTTCTCTTCTGACACCGTCACCACCGCCTCTTCTTATCTGACACCGTCACCGCAGCCTCTTCTCAACTGACACCGTCACCGCAGCCTCTTCTCCTCTGACACCGTCACCACAGCCTCTTCTCCTCTGACACCGTCACCACAGCCTCTTCTCATCGGACACCGTCACCGCAGCCTCTTCTCAACTGACACCGTCACCGCAGCCTCTTCTCCTCTAACACCGTCACCGCAGCCTCTTCTTCTCTAACACCGTCACTGCAGCCTCTTCTCCTCTAACACCGTCACCGCAGCCTCTTCTTCTCTAACACCATCACCGCAGCCTCTTGTCATCTGACATGGTCACTGCAGCCTCTTCTCCTCTGACACCGTCACCACAGCCTCTTCTCTTCGTACATTGTCACCACAGCTTCTTCTCTTCTGACACCGTCACCACAGCCTCTTCTCCTCTGACACAGTCACCGCAGCCTCTTCTCCTCTGACACAGTCACCGCAGCCTCTTCTCAACTGACACCGTCACCGCAGCCTCTTCTCAACTGACACCGTCACCGCAGCCTCTTCTCAACTGACACCGTCACCACAGCCTCTTCTCATCGGACACCATCACCGCAGCCTCTTCTCAACTGACACCGTCACCACAGCCTCTTCTCTTCTGACACCGTCACCACAGCCTATTCTTATCTGACACCGTCACTGCAGCCTCTTCTCCTGTAACACCGTCACCGCAGCCTCTTCTCAACTGACACCGTCATCGCAGCCTCTTCTCAACTGACACCGTCACCGCAGCCTCTTCTCAACTGACACCGTCACCGCAGCCTCTTCTCAACTGACACCGTCACCGCAGCCTCTTCTCAACTGACACCGTCACCACAGCCTCTTCTCGTCTGACACTGTCACCGCAGCCTCTTCTCCTCTGACACCGTCACTGCAGCCTCTTCTCCTCTGACACCGTCACCACAGCCTCTTCTCATCGGACACCGTCACCACAGCCTCTTCTCGTCTGACACCATCACCGCAGCCTCTTGTCATCTGACACCGTCACTGCAGCCTCTTCTCCTCTGACACCGTCACCACAGCCTCTTCTCATCGGACACCGTCACCACCGCCTCTTCTCTTCTGACACCGTCACCACAGCCTCTTCTTATCTGACACCGTCACCGCAGCCTCTTCTCAACTGACACCGTCACCGCAGCCTCTTCTCATCGGACACCGTCACCGCAGCCTCTTCTCAACTGACACCGTCACCGCAGCCTCTTCTCAACTGACACCGTCACCGCAGCCTCTTCTCAACTGACACCGTCACCACAGCCTCTTCTCATCGGACACCATCACCGCAGCCTCTTCTCAACTGACACCGTCACCGCAGCCTCTTCTCTTCTGACACCGTCACCACAGCCTCTTCTCGTCTGACACCGTCACCGCAGCCTCTTCTCCTCTGACACCGTCACCGCAGCCTCTTCTCCTCTGACACCGTCACCGCAGCCTCTTCTCCTCTGACACCGTCACCGCAGCCTCTTCTCCTCTGACACAGTCACCACAGCCTCTTCTCATCGGACACCGTCACCACAGCCTCTTCTCGTCTGACACTGTCACCGCAGCCTCTTCTCCTCTGACACCGTCACCGCAGCTTCTTCTCAACTGACACCGTCACCGCAGCCTCTTCTCCTCTAACACCATCACCGCAGCCTCTTGTCATCTGACACCGTCACTGCAGCATCTTCTCCTCTGACACCATCACCACAGCCTCTTCTCTTCCTACATTGTCACCACAGCTTCTACTCTTCTGACACCGTCACCGCAGCCTCTTCTCCTCTGACACCGTCACCGCAGCCTCTTCTCAACTGACACCGTCACCGCAGCTTCTTCTCAACTGACACCGTCACCGCAGCCTCTTCTCCTCTAACACCGTCACCGCAGCCTATTCTCCTGTAACACCATCACCGCAGCCTCTTGTCATCTGACACCGTCACTGCAGCCTCTTCTCCTCTGAAACCGTCACCACAGCCTCTTCTCCTCTGACACCGTCACCACAGCCTCTTCTCATCGGACACCGTCACCGCAGCCTCTTCTCAACTGACACCGTCACCGCAGCCTCTTCTCAACTGACACGGTCACCGCAGCCTCTTCTCAACTGACACCATCACCACAGCCTCTTCTCCTCTGACACCGTCACCACAGCCTCTTCTCAACTGACACCGTCACCGCAGCCTCTTCTCCTCTGACACCGTCACCGCAGCCTCTTCTCCTCTGACACGTTCACCGCAGCCTCTTCTCAACTGACACGTTCACCGCAGCCTCTTCTCAACTGACACCGTCACCGCAGCCTCTTCTCCTCTAACACCGTCACCACAGCCTCTTCTCCTCTCACACCGTCACCGCCGCCTCTTCTCGTCTCACACCGTCACCGCAGCCTCTTCTCGTCTCACACCGTCACCGCAGCCTCTTCTCAATTGACACCATCACCATCACCACAGCCTCTTCTCAACTGACACCATCACCGCAGCCTCTTCTCCTCTAACACCGTCACCGCAGCCTCTTCTCCTCTAACACCATCACCGCAGCCTCTTCTCATCTCACACCATCACCGCAGCTTCTTCTCAACTGACACGGTCACCGCAGCCTCTTCTCAACTGACACCGTCACCACAGCCTCTTCTCAACTGACACCGTCACCGCAGCCTCTTCTCAACTGACACCGTCACCGCAGCCTCTTCTCTTCTGACACCGTCACCACAGCCTCTTCTCTTCTGACACCGTCACCACAGCCTCTTCTCGTCTGACACCGTCACCGCAGCCTCTTCTCCTCTGACACCGTCACCGCAGCCTCTTCTCCTCTGACACCGTCACCGCAGCCTCTTCTCCTCTGACACCGTCACCACAGCCTCTTCTCATTGGACACCGTCACCACAGCCTCTTCTCGTCTGACACTGTCACCGCAGCCTCTTCTCCTCTGACACCGTCACCGCAGCTTCTTCTCAACTGACACCGTCACCGCAGCCTCTTCTCCTCTAACACCATCACCGCAGCCTCTTGTCATCTGACACCGTCACTGCAGCCTCTTCTCCTCTGACACCATCACCACAGCCTCTTCTCTTCCTACATTGTCACCACAGCTTCTACTCTTCTGACACCGTCACCGCAGCCTCTTCTCCTCTGACACCGTCACCGCAGCCTCTTCTCAACTGACACCGTCACCGCAGCTTCTTCTCAACTGACACCGTCACCGCAGCCTCTTCTCCTCTAACACCGTCACCGCAGCCTCTTCTCCTGTAACACCATCACCGCAGCCTCTTGTCATCTGACACCGTCACTGCAGCCTCTTCTCCTCTGACACCGTCACCACAGCCTCTTCTCCTCTGACACCGTCACCACAGCCTCTTCTCATCGGACACCGTCACCGCAGCCTCTTCTCAACTGACACCGTCACCGCAGCCTCTTCTCAACTGACACGGTCACCGCAGCCTCTTCTCAACTGACACCATCACCACAGCCTCTTCTCCTCTGACACCGTCACCACAGCCTCTTCTCAACTGACACCATCACCGCAGCCTCTTCTCAACTGACACGTTCACCGCAGCCTCTTCTCAACTGACACCATCACCGCAGCCTCTTCTCCTCTAACACCGTCACCGCAGCCTCTTCTCCTCTAACACCATCACCGCAGCCTCTTCTCATCTCACACCATCACCGCAGCTTCTTCTCAACTGACACGGTCACCGCAGCCTCTTCTCGTCTCACACCGTCTCCGCAGCGTCTTCTCCTCTGACACAGTCACCGCCGCCTCTTCTCGTCTCACACCGTCACCGCAGCCTCTTCTCAACTGACACCGTCACCGCAGCCTCTTCTCGTCTCACACCGTCACTGCAGCCTCTTCTCATCTCACACCATCACCGCAGCCTCTTCTTGTTTCACACCATCACCACAGCCTCTTCTCAAGTGACACCATCACCGCAGCCTCTTCTCGTCTCACACCATCACCGCAGCCTCTTCTCCTCTAACACCGTCACCGCAGCCTCTTCTCCTCTAACACCATCACCGCAGCCTCTTCTCGTTTCACACCATCACCGCAGCCTCTTCTCGTTTCACACCATCACCGCAGCCTCTTCTCGTTTCACACCATCACCGCAGCCTCTTCTCGTTTCACACCATCACCACAGCCTCTTCTCAAGTGACACCATCACCGCAGCCTCTTCTTAACTGACACGGTCACCGCAGCCTCTTCTCGTCTCACACCGTCTCCGCAGCGTCTTCTCCTCTAACACAGTCACCGCAGCCTCTTCTCCTCTAACACCATCACCGCAGCCTCTTCTCGTTTCACACCATCACCGCAGCCTCTTCTCATCTCACACCGTCACCACAGCCTCTTCTCAACTGACACCATCACCGCAGCCTCTTCTCCTCTAACACCATCACCGCAGCCTCTTCTCAACTGACACGGTCACCGCAGCCTCTTCTCGTCTCACACCATCTCCGCAGCGTCTTCTCCTCTGACACAGTCACCGCCGCCTCTTCTCGTCTCACACCGTCACCGCAGCCTCTTCTCAACTGACACCGTCACCGCAGCCTCTTCTCGTCTCACACCATCACCGCAGCCTCTTCTCGTCTCACACCATCACCGCAGCCTCTTCTCCTCTAACACCGTCACCGCAGCCTCTTCTCCTCTAACACCATCACCGCAGCCTCTTCTCGTTTCACACCATCACCGCAGCCTCTTCTCAACTGACACCATCACCACAGCCTCTTCTCAACTGACACCATCACCGCAGCCTCTTCTCCTCTAACACCGTCACCGCAGCCTCTTCTCCTCTTACACCATCACCGCAGCCTCTTCTCAACTGACACGGTCACCGCAGCCTCTTCTCGTCTCACACCGTCTCCGCAGCGTCTTCTCCTCTGACACAGTCACCGCCGCCTCTTCTCGTCTCACACCGTCACCGCAGCCTCTTCTCAACTGACACCGTCACCGCAGCCTCTTCTTGTCTCACACCGTCACTACAGCCTCTTCTCATCTCACACCGTCACCGCAGCCTCTTCTCGTCTCACACCGTCACCGCAGCCTCTTCTCGTCTCACACCATCACCGCAGCCTCTTCTCCTCTAACACCGTCACCGCAGCCTCTTCTCCTCTAACACCATCACCGCAGCCTCTTCTCGTTTCACACCATCACCGCAGCCTCTTCTCGTTTCACACCATCACCGCAGCCTCTTCTCGTTTCACACCATCACCGCAGCCTCTTCTCGTTTCACACCATCACCACAGCCTCTTCTCAAGTGACACCATCACCGCAGCCTCTTCTCCTCTAACACCATCACCGCAGCCTCTTCTCAACTGACAGTCACCACAGCCTCTTCTCGTCTCACACCGTCTCCGCAGCGTCTTCTCCTCTGACACAGTCACCGCCGCCTCTTCTCGTCTTACACCGTCACCGCAGCCTCTTCTCAACTGACACCGTCACCGCAGCCTCTTCTCGTCTCACACCGTCACCGCAGCCTCTTCTCGTCTCACACCATCACCGCAGCCTCTTCTCGTTTCACACCATCACCGCAGCCTCTTCTCGTTTCACACCATCACCGCAGCCTCTTCTCGTTTCACACCATCACCGCAGCCTCTTCTCGTTTCACACCCTCACCGCAGCCTCTTCTCGTTTCACACCATCACCGCAGCCTCTTCTCGTTTCACACCATCACCACAGCCTCTTCTCAAGTGACACCATCACCGCAGCCTCTTCTCCTCTAACACCATCACCGCAGCCTCTTCTCAACTGACACAGTCACCACAGCCTCTTCTCGTCTCACACCGTCTCCGCAGCGTCTTCTCCTCTGACACCGTCACCGCAGCCTCTTCTCGTCTTACACCGTCACCGCAGCCTCTTCTCGTCTTACACCGTCACCGCAGCCTCTTCTCATCTGACACCATCACCGCAGCCTCTTCTCGTCTCACACCATCACCGCAGCCTCTTCTCAACTGACACCGTCACCGCAGCCTCTTCTCGTCTCACACCGTCACCGCCGCCTCTTCTCGTCTCACACCGTCACCGCAGCCTCTTCTCGTCTCACACCGTCACCGCAGCCTCTTCTCGTCTCACACCGTCACCGCAGCCTCTTCTCGTCTCACACCATCACCGCAGCCTCTTCTCGTTTCACACCATCACCGCAGCCTCTTCTCGTTTCACACCATCACCACAGCCTCTTCTCAAGTGACACCATCACCGCAGCCTCTTCTCCTCTAACACCATCACCGCAGCCTCTTCTCGTTTCACACCATCACCGCAGCCTCTTCTCGTTTCACACCATCACCACAGCCTCATCTCATCTGACACAGTCACTGTAGCCTCTTCTTATCTGGTACCATCACTGTAGTTTCTCCTCATCTGAAATCGTCATTGTAGCCTCACATCTCATAGGATGAAAAATGTATTGTAATCCGGGTGATCACATTTTGTATTCGTTGTTATTCTATATAGTCAAGAAGATGCTAAGTGTATATCTGTTTTAGATACTTCATCCCAAAAATACAGCATTCCACACTTAAGTAGGCAGTTTTAAGAACCAGCTATTGGTTTCTTGCTTGTTTTATTCAATCCTAACCTGTATCACTTCACCCCAAGGTGCAGCATCCCAACCCCTACATCTGAAAGTATATGGGGTTTCTGTGCTTCTCTTGTTCAGTTCAGGAGCCTCAACCCATGGGCAGCTAACTGAGCTCCTGCACTATCCCTGGTAGAAGGTTCTCCGCCTGGACTCTGAGCTGCTAATGTCGCCACTCACAGGGACACTCCGCCATTGATCTGGCGGTGGCGTCTCTACTACCGGATCCTCCTGTAATCCTGCTGGTCTCAGATAGTGCTCTAAAGCAACCTCTAGGCTCTACCAGTGCTGAGCAAGAACAATAATTAAAATAATAAATGAAAGGAATGACCATGAGCTATTCAACATATTTGGTGTTCTAAGGCGCCTTCTCCCACCCGCGGATGTCCTAATCACATGAATGCTGTGATGTCCTCTGAAATTTGATGCTGGACTAATGCAATGTGATTATTTGAGTCACCATAAATATGATGTTGTCAAATTGTACTTGGTACAGAATGTGACTGACCACTTTCTACTGGTAGTCACACAACACGGCCGCGTCACACTAGGTCTGTAGCTACTTCACTGACCACGGGTTGAATCAAGGGCGCACTTCAATTCTGTAATGAGGGTATTAAAATTATCCAGACTCCAATAATGAATTAAAAGCAGATTTATTTCAGCATTACAAAATAGGTCCATTCAAGTCAAGCTCCAGATGCAACTGGGCAAAGTAGAGAACCTAACAGTCAGCAACCATGCAGAATGCCCACTGAAAGTAAACCGGTCGCATGCCAAGGGGGCATGCGGCAGGATGATGTAATAGAGGTAAAGGAAAAGGTGAGAAGGAGAAAAGCATGTGCACAGAAGTGGAGATTGTGACAGAGGGCTGCTAGGTTTTGAGTGCTATAATGACCAGAAGCTCCCGAAGCACTCGCTTTGGTCAGGCGGCCGGTACTTGATGGCCGGACCACGCTTCAACTGCTCGCAATAAGGTAGTGACGCCCTTTGTTTGTAGGGTTTCTGTGCTTCTCTTGTACACGTTAGGAGCCCTCTAAACAATGGGCTCACTGTCCCGCTCCCCAAAACACCTCACCCAGCCCCAGTTCCCTCTCATCACTCACCTCCTCTTTCTCAACACCATGCTTGGAAAACAAAGTGGTACAAATCCCGGGACACGCTCTGGGCCTGATTTAGATCTTGGCAGACGGGTTACTCCATCACATCGGAGATGGATATCCCACTCGCCGAAATATAAACTCCGTTATATCCTATGGAATTTATATTTCGGTGGACATCGAAGTGGGATATCTGTCACTATTGTGACAGATATCCCACTTGCCGAAATATAAACTCCGTTATATCCTATGGAATTTATATTTCGGTGGACATCGAAGTGGGATATCTGTCACTATTGTGACAGATATCCCACTCGCCGAAATATAAACTCCGTTATATCCTATGGAATTTATATTTCGGTGGACATCGAAGTGGGATATGTGTCACTATTGTGACAGATATCCCACTCGCCGAAATATAAACTCCGTTATATCCTATGGAATTTATATTTCGGTGGACGGGTTATCTGTCACTGTTGTGATGGAGTAATCAGTCCGCAAAGATTTAAATTGTGTACCAACATCAAGTGGTACTGGGAACCCTTGAAGGAAGCTGGTACATACAATAATTCCATAAAATGACAACGTAACAAAAACAAATTACTCTTGGACGTGCGTTGACACTGAGATGGCTGCACAAACGGTGTGTGGAGTTAGCCATTCAGCTCGGACTGAACAAGTTTGTTCTTTGCCCTGATGATGACCTCCACAAAATGTTATACCTGTCCCAATAATTTATGAGGTCGAAATGCGTTGGCATATTGGTTTGGGAATTTATAAGGAGTACCACCTCAACGTATTAATATTGACTATGTCTGGAAATAATACATCTGTTCAAAACGAACTATACATTTGGTTGGACTAGGCTGAGTGTGGGAATAACATATTGGCCAGATAACCCCTTGAGCTTTTTAGAGGGGCATTACAAAGATTGGTGTGAGTTACTTTGGACTCATTGGCAATAACTCACATTTGTTTAGCAGGTATTGTACTTCCAAATAACCTATTTATTGTTTTGTGTTGTGTTTTGACTTGTGTTGACCTATGTCAGTTTCTATATTGTCTGTGCCAAATGGATACTGTTAGATCAGGGGGTCTCTAGTTGGCAGAAGTAGGCACCACTATCCAAATAGGGACCCTTGCTTCTAGTCAGGATAAGGAGGATACACTCTTTGGATAACCCCTGCTCACGCCCTTGGTAGCTTGGCACGAGCAGTCAGGCTTATCAAAGGCAATGTGTAAAGTATTTGTACCAACACTCACAGTAACACAGTGAAAACACCACAAATGGACTCCACAACAGTTTAGAAAAATAAACGTATTTAATCTAACCTAGACATGACTAAAACGACAAAACTCCAACATACACAGCTCAAGATATGATTTTAAAGAGTTCCTAATGGTTGCATTAAAATAATCCACAGTTGCGTTAAAATAGTTCACAGTTGCGTCACGTTTAGCCAACAGTACCTTTAGATGTGACAAAGTTCCAAAACAGAAGCTGGTGCGGTGGAAAACAAGCAATGCGTAACTCGTGAAACCCTGGGGAGGTGATGCGACGGCCCGCTAGATGGAGCGGGCATGTTGCAACGAATCCGGTCTGTATGGGGGGAGGCGATACCTTGTACGGATTCCGGTGCGCAGGTTCCGTATGAAGCGTCACGCAAAGGCACGATACGACGATCTTTGGGACGGCGACGATCTCAGGTGCTGCGGCAATGTGCAGTGCAGCATCGATCTTCTCCTCTCATGGCCCCTCGATGCGATGGCTCTGCGACGATGTTCGCAGCAACATGATGCGGTCCGCAAGCAGGCGGTGCGACGATCTCACCCAACTATGACAGGCTCTGCGACCATACTTGCAGCAACCGGAAACTTCCCACACGGGGCGATGAGTTCCGCAAGCGAATGATGCGTCCGTTCTTGCCGCGGCAACAGGCGCTGCGACAATCTCGATCTTTGCAGCAGCAGGAATTTCCTTGCACTGTCGGGGATGCGCTCTCACAGATAGCGATCCGTGGAAACTTGTAGATTGTCTTGGTTTCTCTTGGTCCAGCTTCCCAAACAGCAGGCACAACTTCCAGAGGACCCAACCTTGGGTCAAACACTTTTTCCAACAGATACGATTATCAAAAAACGGAAAACAGTGAAAAGAATATGTATAAAATGTGAAATGAGATAAATAGGCAAGCACACTAGATTAATGCATAGGTGCACAGACATAATATCGACTCCAAAATATCGTTTGGACAGAATATCGACAGGACAGAATATAGACAGCCAAAATATAGTTTTTAAGGTAAGTGAAGTAATATCGACTGTAAATAATATAGAAAGTGAAAATATCCAAGTATATAATCTAGATAGTAAAAAATATCGTTTTTTAAATAATATTTAATTATTTATAGTGTTTTTATGTTATAATATGTGTGAAAAGTGTCATTTTATGTTATAATTATTTTTAATTAATGATTTTTTTTAAATTATTGTGTAATTTTATTCTGTAGCGGGTTGTGGGTTTATAGGGGAATAGGGTGGGAAGTAATTTAATTATAATTAATTAAATATGTAAATTTATTAATTGGTAGTAATAATTAATTAATTGGTAATTAAATAATATTTGTTAATTATTTAAAATGTAATTGGTAATTAATTTAATTTAATTGATTAATTGCTAATTATGTAAATTAAAATAATTTATTTCCTGTAGCGGGTTATGGGTTTATAGGGGAATAGGGTGGGAAGTAATTTAATTATAATTAATTAAATATGTAAATTTAATAATTGGTAGTAATATTTAATTAATTGTTAATTAAAAAATATTTGTTAATTAATTAAAATGTAATTGGTAATTAATTTAATTTAATTAATTAATTGCTAATTATGTAAATTAAAATAATTTATTTCCTGCGGCGGGTTGTGGGTTTATAGGGGAATAGGGTGGGAAGTAATTTAATTATAATTAATTAAATATGTAAATGTATTAATTGGTAGTAATATTTAATTAATTGTTAATTAAAAAATATTTGTTAATTAATTAAAATGTAATTGGTAATTAATTTAATTTAATTGATTAATTGCTAATTATGTTAAATTAAAGGGGTATTTTTAGGGTTCAGGGTCAGTTTTTGGTTTTTGGGTAAAGGGGTATTTTTAGGGTTCAGGGTCAGTTTTTAGTTTTTGGGTAAAGGGGTATTTTTTGGGTTCAGGGTCAGTTTTTAGTTTTTGGGTAAAGGGGTATTTTTAGAGTTCAGGGTCAGTTTTTAGTTTTTGGGTAAAGGGATATTTTTAGGGTTCAGGGTCAGTTTTTAGTTTTTGGGTAAAGGGATATTTTTAGGGTTCAGGGTCAGTTTTTAGTTTTTGGGTAAAGGGGTATTTTTAGGGTTCAGGGTCAGTTTTTAGTTTTTGGGTAAAGGGGTATTTTTAGGGTTCAGGGTCAGTTTTGGGTTTTTGGGTAAAGGGTTTTTTTTAGGGTTCAGGGTCAGTTTTGAGTTTTTGGGGTACAGGGGTACAGTGTAAAAATAAAGTAAAATTAAATTTACATTAATTTAATTTAATGAAATTAAATTAATTTAAATTATATTAAAATAATTTTAAATAATTTAAATTAAAAAAATTATTATATATTTACCAATACTTACGTTGTAATGGTAGTGCGTTGTAAAAGTTGCGTTGTAACGTCATATATCCACTGTTGCACTCTTTGGAGTGGGAATAGTAATTTTAACCCCTACGCTATCCAACGCTTTCCCTACTGTTGCACCCACTGGAGTGGGAATAGTAATTTTTACTCTTTTGTATTTGTACGTTAATAATATTGGCTATTATTTAATTACATTTTGTTGCTATATATATATATGTTTTAAGAAATATGATTAAAAAAATATTATTTTTTAACTTTCATTAATTATTTAATTATTAAAAGTTATTTTAAGTATTGTTAAGTATATTTTAGTAATTAATTTTTTATATTAATGTAATTAAACATTGTTTTTATTAAAGTCGATATTTTTTACAACTATATTTTTGTAAACGATATTTTTAACTCGATATTTTTGTACTTACCTGTTTGTAGATAGAAACTCGATATTTTGTCTCTCGATATTTTGTCAACGATATTTTTGTTGGTCGATAATCTGTCCCTCGATATTATTTCAGTGATCCCTAGATCATGCCCTATGAGCAACTGCGAGGGCTGGTGCAGCCACAAGGTGAAGTAAAGAAGAAATCTTAGAGCACCACCTACTGGTATCACTAAAGACCAGCAAAATGCCTGAAGAAGTGAAGCTTTTCAGTTTATGCAGTTGCTCCATGAGACAAAATGCTCTATTATCTGGAGCCTGCAAACCCTAGCATTGCTGTTAGCCAGTTCCACCCTATATAAATATCTCTCACATGAATAATACAGTGATTTGTGCTATTCACATTTCTAGAGTTAAAAAAAAGCTGTTCTGAAAGCATAACGTGCAGAGAAAGACATTCTCTCCTTTACGTTTCATTAGATATCTTTGAAACAGATGAAAAAAGGGAAGAGAGAGAAGCACTTTCATATCCGCAAAAGCTGCCTCAAGTGACCCGTGCTTGAAGGAGGCGCGCGTGCTGGAAGCTGGCTGAAAAGGCGCTTATCTGAGCCCCCAAAGGACGTCCTGTTGGTCTGATCAGCCTTAGTTTGGGCCTTTCATCTTCCCTGACCCTCTGTGAAGAGAACTGTTTCAATTCCTCTGTGGAGATGATGGCTGGGCAGGAGGCCACGCATGGCTGCCCGCTGAAGACCCAGTCATGTGACCTGGAGGGCGGCCATTTTGTGCCTCCCTGTTCTAAATCAGACAATTGTTGTTGTTTCTAATTCATTAGTAATAGACCTCAAACCTGGAGAGTGCAAGGAGAGGTGATCTCCTCCTGGGACATCACCAGAGCCGCTTACTATGTATCTCTCATCGATTTTCCCGCGAGCCCTTGCTCAACGTGCCTGTGAGCACCGTGCATTCTTAATGCGCTTCTGCGGATACACCACGGTCTCTGCAAGTGCGCTTGTCAAGTTATATCTAGTCAGACGCCAGGCTGCCCTATCAATATGGGAAAGGGGCAACTGTCTATCGTTAACAGCCTTCAGGGAAGTGCTGCTTTTCAATGGTTTCCTTCTCAGTAGGAAAGTGGTGATTCTGGTCTGCGGTTCCAGCTCCAAGGAGAGGGCCAGCCTTGCACCATTTGTGGACATCTCTGGTTGGACGAACACAGTGGAAACACATCCATTCAGTTAAATAACAATAACATGCATTATCTGAGCACCAAGATGTAGTTTTGTGATGAACAAATGCTTTATAAATATAAACTATATAACTATTATTGTTGTGATATTCACAATTGGGTGGGGAGGTCACACCCAGTTATATTATCTTAGCCCCAAGGGGATAATATGTGTTGCACTACCTTTAGAGCAAAGAAGAACCCACACGTGTCTCACTCATCTCTGTTAATACCTTCATCCAGATTTAGGGGCATATAAGCAAGAACCTTGTTAAAATATCGGTGTTTTAGCGGCAGGAAACTGCCGCTAAAACGGCGATAATGGGCTTGCTAATATGCCCTGGAGAATTCCAATAGAAGCCCAGGTTAGATGTGCAGGACATCTAACCTGGCCTTCTATTGGAATTCTATAACGCATATTAGCAAGTCCATTATCGCCGTTTTAGCGGCAGTTTCCTGCCGCTAAAACGGCGATAATTTTAACGAGGTTCTTGCTAATATGCCCCTTAGAGTGTTATGAGTTGGACAGCCCTGCAAACTCTTACCTGAAGGGATTCATGTATGTATACAAACACGCATGTATCCCTTCACATATATATTTGTACTGAAAAAAACAGAGGTAAAAGTGACATTATAGGTAGGTGTGTTAAAATAGGATAAAGCTAAAGTTTATAAAAGAAAACAAATCTGAAATTCTCCAGTTATAGTTTACCGAACATACTTTGACCCAAGATGGAGTACTTCTTCCACCCCCACCTCAACTGATTTGTAAATGGTGCACCACATAACTATTAAATGCACAATCATACTTGACTCCAGGACTTATACTATTTCTATTCTTTCGACTCACGCATGAGCACTCAGTAACTGTATGCTGTACATGACTATGACGTTATTGCGGATGTCATCAGTAATGTTATTCGAGATGCCATGAGTGATGTAATTAATTATGTCATTTTACAAGTCATGAGTGATGTAATATGTGAGGTCATAAGAAGTGCATGGCAGGAGAACAAGTCACAGCTCAGTAGACTATAAGTGGTGAATTCCAGAGATTGTTTTACTTTTAAACATTAGTTTTTATAATGTTTCTACACCTCACTACACTGTCACTTTAACCTTTGTTTTCTTCAGTGAATTTATAGTTTTTTTTTAACAAAAACTAAGATTTTCCTAACTTTACGACTTTCAGTAGTCACAAAAGGCATTTAGGAGTTGTTAAAATTAGGATTTTGTCTTAGATTTGTCTTAAGTTTTGGTCTGAAGACAATATCCTAACTTAAGTTTAACTTAAGTTAGGATTTTGACTTAAGACCAAACTGAAGACAAACTTAAGAAAAAATCCTAACTTAAGTTTAACTTTAGTTTAACTCGTTAGGATTCTGTCTTCAGACCAAAACTTAAGACAAACATAAGACAAAATCCTAACTTAAGTTTAACTTAAGTTAGGATTTTATTTAAGACCAAAACTTAAGACAAACTTAAGTCAAAATCCTAACTTTACTACTCCTAAATGCCTTTTGTGAATACCAAAAGTTGCAAAGTTAAGATTTTGTCTCAGATTACTTTTGTGAATTTGGTCCAAAGAGAATGGCTGGGCCGGTCTTTGAGGAATACACGGAAGCCAGGAATTGACATACACTGTTCCTAGAGTAGGACTTGTGGAATACGCAAACTCTTTCTATAAACTTGGTATAAGTATGGGATAACAATTACCAGCTAGAGTGCAAAGATTTCTCCTCAGGAATCTTGGTGTGCCACCACTGTGGAGATGAAGACATTCTTTGTGCTTCAAGGTTGAGGTCATTGACTGTCAATTTCCCTTTGTTTCAGGAACAGGAACCTAAAAGTTTGCTGATGAGGGGTCCTGGAGGTGCCCTTGTATGAAGAAGGGGCAGCCTAGAACAGTGGGGTGGCATGGAGCTGAGGCTGGAAGAACTGGAAGTTGCTGCTGTAACCCAGAGAAGGATTCAAACAGCCAAGTGGTGAGGCCTTGACCCCAAACAGCCAAGTGGTGAGGCCTTGACACCCCGGTGAGTTAGTCCCCAATTGCTTTCCTCAATTGGTGGTGACTCAACTATAACCTCTTGATGACTGCTTTGACCCATGGTGGGCTCTTCTTTCTGTTAGAGTGCTGAACTTGCATTTGAGCCCGAAGAAGATCCCCCAAACAAAAACCCATCGCCTCCACAACCAGCACAGGGAGAGTGTGGCCCCTTCATCACCAGTGCTGGTACAGATCACCCCTAGATCAAGCCAGGGTGTGGATGTGCACAGAGGACAAAGATTGCATTGGGCTGGATCAGTGCTAGCGTGATCTCGCTTGGTTGGCTGTGTAGGAAGACATACTACCAGGAGCACCGCCGTCTCTGTCTTCAACCAGCATCCACAGGACCAGCCTGCAAGGAAGAGCAGAACTATTACTTGGGACTTTCCATCTTCAACCTAACCACAATCTCTTGGGTCTGGAGTAATCCAAGTACATTACTCACCCGTCACCCCTACCCCAGGCAGATCAGTGTCCTCACCTGCATATGTATAGCCATACAATACATTTTCCTGAGGGCAGCATAGGATATCTCCTCATTCATAGCAGTTATTGCACTGATAATTGTCTACAACTTTGGGTGCCCTTTGATTTGTGAAAAATTGTGTTTTGACAGAAATAAAGCACTTTTCTATTGAATCCTCTTATTGAATGATATTAGATATCTCCTTGTGATCCAAGGTTCTACCATAAACCACTTCACTGTAGGAACTCTTGACCTGCTCAAGGTCGCTACCCCATGAGTCCAGTGCTGGAGGTGTGTGTTGGGAGCTCAGTTTTGGGATAAAGCCCCAAGACACCCAAGACAAAAGGCTCTCTCTCTTACAATCTTCTGAGCCCAGTAACTCTTATCTGCCTTGAGATTTATGAAACACTTTAAACAAATACTCTGTGCCATTGTCCCTGAAACCTATCTTCAAAGTGTTCCAAGTTGGTAAAAATGAGGCATTCAGCACTTCACAAAAACACCTAAATACCTAAAATAAATAAAAATATATATTAATTTAAGGCGGTGTCTGCGCATCTGGCAGCCTGCAAGACATTAAGATAGTGCCATGCCTCAAGAGTGCGAAAGAGGTGAAACGTTTTATGGTTCTGGACAACTACTGCTGAAAGTGCATCGCAAATTTAGCAACACTCCCTGGTCCGGTTTGAGAATGATTGAGAAAAGCTAAACTGTGAGGCTGGATTCTGAGACATCAAGAAATGTCCAAAGCCTCTACAGATGCCCTGATGACTTTACACCCTCCTGTTTTACTGGTAGATGCTAGTGGGTGTTGCTGATGCAAGAGGATGGGCCTGGCCTGTCTGTGGCACACGCCAGGAAGACTGAGAATTGGATGCTGCAATGATGCACTTATAAAATTGAGCTGGAATTCTGTCCTGGAGTGACAGCCTCATGGACAACTATATATGTTTCACCTTTGGAAAATTGGGTTGATCTTTCAGACTCTTTAGAACCTACGCTGATGAGACCCAGTTTGAATTACAGTTGGGTGGAAGTCAGGAATTCCTTATGAGCAGCTTTGAGACCCGTGTGCTTGCAGTAGCGAATTGAACGAATAATAACCACCTTAAGCTCAGGTCTGGCACAACAGAGATCAACAGCTTTGGCTCCAATTCCATAAAAATGGACAACGCGTTGGTGGGCCAAAGACCTAGGAATGTGTTCATTCCCAATGGAATCTGCTTGCAATCTCAGCATTATCTTTGATAAATCACTTTCCTTTAAGAACCACATCTCAAAAATCTTGTCTCAATGGTTTTCATTGCTAAATATTGTGAGAAATAGTCTACCATACTTATCAGAAGACTCACATTTCTCCATTATATGGGCAGTGATTGGATTTTAGCTCAATTAGTTTAATCCTTTGAATCTTGAGCTCCTTAAATATCTTATATCGCGTCTTTGCATCGTTCAAAACTGTACTGCGAGAATGGATTAAATCTTCCTTTCTGAACTAGGATCTTCCCTCATCTGGAGAACCTCCACTGGTTACGGTTCTGATAAAGACCATCTTTCAAGAGCCGGTGCATGTCATAAATCATTATCTTATTATAATCTTCTCAATTTCTACAAACTACGTAGCATACTTCACTCTACTGCATCCTATACATTGATCAAGCCTAAAATGAAAAGATCTAGACAGGAAGGCTGTTTTGACTCTCACCAAACATGTTAAAGCTGGCATTCTCTGCCACTGGCTGTATTTACAATGAATCACCATCCTGAGTTCCGGGAAGCCCTAAAGAGCTTGTTGTCCACCATCCAACTCTTGTCTTACCTGTGTTCAGGCTCTTGGGCACCAAGACACCTATTGTATTTACTCCCTGATACAACGCCAGGGTGTGGGTCCAGCAGCCTCTTCTCTTT
The DNA here is from genome assembly GCF_964261635.1 of Lissotriton helveticus. Taxonomy (NCBI): domain Eukaryota; kingdom Metazoa; phylum Chordata; class Amphibia; order Caudata; family Salamandridae; genus Lissotriton; species Lissotriton helveticus. Next base: position 102,097,895 of record NC_136064.1, on the reverse strand, counting down.
GCCTGCAGTTTAGTGGACACGTAGGGCTTGATTTAGATCTCGGCAGACGAGTTACTCCATCACAACGGTGACGGATATCCCGTCCTCTGAAGTATAAATGCTATTGTATCCTAGGGCCTGATTCAGATCTCGGCGGACGGGATACTCCATCACAACGGTGGCGGATATCCCATCCTCTGAAATATAAATGATATTGTATCCTAGGGCTTGATTTAGATCCCAGCGGACGGGTTACTCTATCACAACGGTGACGGTTATCCCATCCTCTGAAATATAAATGATATTGTATACCAGGGCCTGATTTAGATCTCGTTGGACGGGTTACTTCATCACAACGGTGACGGATATCCCATCCTCTGAAATATAAATGCTATTATATCCTAGGGCCTGATTCAGATCTCGGCAGATGGGTTGCTCCATCACAACGGTGACGGATATCCGTACGCCAAATATAAATTCCATTATATCCTATGGGATTTATATATCGGTGGACTGGATATCCGTGACCGTTGTGATGGAGTAACCCGTCCTCCGAGATCTAAACCAGGCCCTTGGTCTTTCCATAAGCAGTGGGTGATAAAACAGGGGCCTGCATTCATGCGGCCCCTGATACTCTGTGTGAAGAAGACTCTTCAAAGCAGTGTGACATCAATATCATCAAACCCTAAAAGAAAGACATATAAGTTATATTAAAGCCTGCACTCCACCTAATTACCTCTTATTACTTTGCCAGGCAGGTTATCCAAATAGATTAAAAGTCTGGAAAAAATAAACCTATGAACAATAAAACAACAATAATTCATGGATAGACTGACATTCAATCAATCAAAAAATCAATCAAAAAAAACTCCTGAGATGAGAGGCAGTATTTTAACCAATAACATTTAATAAAGTCGTTTATAAAATAAGTATAAATTCAATAGTCTCTTTAAGACATATGAAATGTTCACTTTAAAAAATGACACCTTAGTCAATCATAAATATGACTTCCTCTACAAACATTCTGTTTGCTCCACAAGATTCTTGCTCAAAAGACCCTGTGCTCAAGTCATGGAGGCATTTCTGGGTGTGTGAATTAGGACCAGAGGAGTATTGCTTCACATGCTTGAACTATAAATGTCCAACTCCCTATTAGTAAACATTCAGAAAGGGAAAGGTCCTTTTTTATTTTATACTAAATATATATGAATAATCCCTGAATATTCTCAATTTAGATGTTTTTGGGACAATTCAGAAAGGTGACTATGAGTATGTGTTGTAGCATTTATTAATTTCTTTGTGAATTACCCCCATGTCTCAAATTCAGTTTCCGAAAGTTAAGCAGTCCTCTGCTCTTTTCAGCTGTATCTGAAAGTCTCTTTTTTGTTTCCAAAAACATTGACCATCGTTGAAGCCTCGACCAATGAATGAGGCACCCAGGGCACCCCTGGAACCAAGAACCAGACAAGGACAGATGACAGCAGAGGATGCTGGCTGAAGACAATAGCATCCATACTGATATATTAATTATTGATATTATTGTAGTATGTGGTGTGACCTTGTAGTGATGTTTGATGCTCTGCAGACTACTGTGTCACTGCACCAAGACGCCTTTGAGGACCTTCCGGCCGAGCTGTTTGTTCAATAAGGGATCAGATACACAACATTGGAATTCTACAAACGTGTGCCAAAAGATGGCGTGAAGGGTTGTAATCGTGTGCTGCACCGAGGAGACCTGATGTAAGGCTGGAAGCAGCTGGACCACTATCTCCCTATGGTATTGATAGCTCCTGTGGCCATCCCCATGCCTGCTGCTGTGGGTGCGGTGCCAATCCAGATATAATGTGATGTGCAGCCCTCCGGGGATACCCATAGCGAGGCTAACCCGCTCTGGCACATGCTTGCTAACCGTACCCTACCCAAAGGGGGCACATTGGCATGCACTGGCTTCTTGGCATAGCTCCCCCCCAACCTGACCCACAAACGCTCCCTGGCCAATGCTACAGGGCAGCTTGGTGTAACTGGAGCCTCGCCTGGAGGAACCCGAGTCCCTTTGCTTGTCACATCAGTGTTCGTCCTCCTGACGAACTGGTTCAACTAACGCAGTCTGAGCAGTATGCCTGCTCACCTAGTACCTGCCTGTCCGTCAGCCTGTGAACTTGCCACCAGCTCAGGAATCCTCAAAGCTCCGAAGAAGGCTGGCGCTTATGCTGAGCTGAATAGCCATGCCGCGAAAGGCGATAGCTTCCCTCTGGCAGCCAAGCCATGCCTTGCCAAGTCAATAGGTCTCCTGCTATCCACCTCCACTGGGAATAGGCCTCCCAACCTCTCAGAGCCTTTCTGACCCTAAAATCAGTAGTGGGGTCACTCACACCCCGCAATGGAGCAGACAAGGTCATTGCCGAAAACTGACCTCTGACTGAAGCCAGTGACTTACCTACTTCTCCTTCCTTCCCAGAAATGTAAGTATACTAGAAGTTTGCAACATAGACTCTTAACTACTACAGGGGGTAGGAGGGGTGTCACCTGATAAGCCTGCCACGTGATCTCATAGGCTTGTTGTATTGCAGGAACCAGTGTCGAAGTCATCAAGTCTGGGACAAGGGGGGGTACCGAGCTTCCATACCCTGGGGGGTAAAGGTGTCATATCTGTGCCTGCTTGTGGGAGATGATTCCTTTAATCTGTCAACTTAAAAGGAGACAGGGCATCAGGGTTGGTCTTTCCACTCAATGCAAATGCCTCGCTGTAAAATGCACATTCCTGGCCAGGCAAATCCTGGCCGAAGACTCAAGACAACGCACAATCACAGGACACCGCGCGCTCTGGTTATTAATGGCGGATACGACTGACATATTATCAGACAAAAATGCAACCCTTCTCCCTGTTGGGATTGTTCCTCGAATGTGCAGTGCCACCAAAATATGGACGAGCTCAAAAAAGATGAAATCTCTGGTTGGATCCTTCTGGTGCTGCATTCACCATCTGTTCACCAGAATAGCCCCAAGCCCACCCTCCCTGCTGTGTTTGTGTACAACACCAACTCAGAGTTACTGATGCTGGCTGCACCAAGTCACCGATCCATTGAAGTCCTCATAAAGTGATCCCATATAAGCAAGTCCCCTCTTCCCTCCTGGGATAACCGTGTGTGCTGACACTTCGCTTGCGGCATGACATGGCTCTGGCAGTATTCTTTCAGGATCTTCTGCCCCTGGATATGACTCCGAGGCCAAAGTTGAGTTGACTGACTAGCCCATGGAGCTGGTTACGGGTGGCTTTGGGAGTTAGCAGGCAACGTGCCAAGGTTTCTCGAAAGACTTGTACCTTGGGTGGAGGAAGTCTGCACACCCCTTCTACAGAATCCATCTATGTGCCTAAAAAGGTCCTCCTCGGCCGTTTGCAGAGTGTGGGGATTGGAGGAGTGGCGCTGTCCTGGCTGGAGAGTTTTCTTTCTGGTCGCTCACAAAGTGTCAGCCTGGGCTCCTTTCGTTCTACATCTATGGAGCTCACTAAGGGGGTTCCACAGGGCTCATGCCTAAGCCCCACATTATTTAATGTGTATGTGGTCCCTCTTGCTGACATTGTGAGAAATCATGGATTTATTCCAGTGTCGTAAGCCGACGACACCCAGCTTTTATTTCCCTTCCAGACCCTCACTCCAGCAATCAAAAACTCGTTTGCCGAGGGCATGAGAGCGGTGTCCAATTGGATGGCCTCCAATTGCCTACAGTGCAACGTAAGCAAGACTGAGGTCATGCTTTTTGGAAAAGCTAACCTCCTCTGGTCACCAGATTGGTGGCCATTGGACCTTGGACCCGTCCCATGCCCTAAGCCATCAGTGAAGAATTTGGGAGTGCGATTAGATCAGGGACTAGTTCTAAAAGAACATGCGAACTTGGTGACCAGATCTTGCTTTCGGACAATCGGACTTCTGAGACGAGTGTTTCCATTTCTATCAGACGTCTACAGATAAGTCGGCTGGATTATTGTAATGGCCTTTTTATATCTGCCAATGAAGATGTGCTTAGCCGACTGCAAGTGGCTCAAAACACCGCGGCAAGATTGGTCCTCAATCTCCTGCCAAAAACTCCATCTCACCCACTACTGGAAGAACTCCATTGGTTGCCCATTCGACAGCGAATTAAGTTTAAGATCTGCTGCATCATACATAAAAGTCTCTTTGGCTCAAGCCCCCAATATCTGACCGAAACATTTACGACTTACAAACCTGAACGCCTTCTGCGCTCTAGCAGCCAACTCCTGCTAAAAATTCCTTCAATTAGGAAGGCTGGGCAGGGTGGTCGAGCACTTTCATACATAGGGCCAACCCTCTGGAACAAACTTCCTTTTAATCTGAGACAAAACTCTAACCACCTTTCCTTCAGGAAAACATTGAAGACACACCTATTCCTGGCAGCATAGTCTTTGGCACCTTCTAAATGCTCGGTTTCTGGTACCTATGGCGAACCAAGCGCGGAGATACCCCTTCGGGGGTCGAATCCTGCGCTATACAAGCTCTAAATAAATAAATAAATAAGGGCAGGTTACTCGTGGTACCCTCAGTTTTCTCCTCTGCTGTGGGCCCCTGACTACCCTAGCCAACTCTCAAAAAATCTTCCAGCGCACAGCTGCAATACTGAGAACTGGCATGGTGAGTTGGGGGGAAAAACAAGAAATCATTGAGGTAGTGGGCTGTATTTTGTGACCCCACCAGATCTCTGACTATTCATTCAAAGAACCGGCTACATGCCTCAAAGCGTGTGCATGCACAGCATAACCCATGGGCATACATTTGTGCACGTAGTACTTGCCCTCGAAAGTGAAGCACAACAGATAAAAATCTAACGGCTGAACCAGGAGCAGCCTGAAAGCAGAATGAGTGTCTGGCTTATCCGTTGGTGTACTCTGTCACAGCGGCAACAGAGTGCCCTCTCCGCCAAGCAAAGTCCCACCCACCTCATTCATAGCCAGACAGAACTTCTGTACGTAGCAGGTGGAAACTACTCCATCTCCTCCACCTACATGCACCTCCGAGGACCCGATGAAGTAAGGGGCGTCCTAGGTTGGATGTTTGGATACGTGTCTGTCCGCCCTATTTATGTGGGCAAGAATATGGGTAGTTTCACTGTCCTTCACTGACAAATGAAACCTGACTATAAGGGGGGCAGTGAAAACTGCAAAATGACCCCCACGTAATGGGAAAACATTTCCATGGTGAGGGGATCATTGCTTTTTTTATTTTCAAGAACAAAATCCTACTTTGGGATTTTGTTTTTGAAAATAAAAAAAAAGGTAGAAAGTTTGAAGTACATCTCAGTCATGTTGACAGAGCTGTCTGTCCTGCTTTTAAAGCATTTGCAGGAACTACCGTGAATGCGGTTCCTGTAAATGCAAGAGAAGTCCAATGGGCCCAGGGACCTCTCTAAATTTGTCAAGTGTAGTATCCTCACCATAAATTTGAATTTTTTAATTTAAAAACATTTATTGAGCGCGCTTATTATACCCAGCGGTTTCATGGCGCTTTGAGGACTACGACCAGCAGCAGCAACAGAAAAGACAGGCTAGGCGGCAAAAGCTCTGGAAAAAAGGAAGGTTTTCAAGTTCTTCCGGAACTCCAGATAGGAGGTTGAAGATCTGAGTGTCATAGGGAGGGAGTTCCAGAAGACAGGTGCAAGGGCCGCGAATTTCACCCCGCCTGCTTTCTTTTTCTTAAAGCGGGGTGTGGCCAGGAGTGCCATGTGGGTAGAGCGGAGTTCTCTGCCCGGCAGGTAAGGTTTGATGGCTGAGCATATGAACTCAGGGGCGGTGCCCATCCTGGCCTGGAAGGTGAGGCAGCCTAATTTAAATAAAGCCCGCTCCCTCACAGGCAGCCAGTGCAATGATTTCAGCAATGGGGTGACTCGATGGAATTTGGGCAGCCCATGGATCAGGCGGGCAGCCTGATTTTGCACTAGCTGCAAGCGGTGTATGGCATAGGCCGGTGCGCCGTTATAGATTATGTTCCCATAATCAAGGCGCGAGAGCACCATTGCCATCACAATTATTTTCAGTGCCGGAAGGGAGTAGCAAAGTACTTTTCCATGGAACCTGTTTTTAATCCACCCTCCATAATCAAAATCAGGACCTATGATTTTCTGGGTGAAATCCTGCATGATATTTCCTTTACTATGTGGATTAGCGCTTCCTTTTACCACCTTCTCTGGAAAGGGGGCAATTGTGAGAGTTGGACTTGGCCCTTTTTGCAGGGTCATCCCTGAAATTTTTGCCATCCTCCTGAATTTTGTATGACCTGTTTTTGTTGGCTTTATGATTCTGAGCAGTTTACCACTGCTGATGAGTGCATATGCTCCCCCTATGGTAAATTGAGGTATGGATTAGTGACTCCATGATTGGCTGATTTGGTTTACTTGTCAGACCCTAGTACAGTGCACTGAGTGTGCTCAGGGCTTGTAAACCAAATGCTGCTAGGGGACTTGCAGCACTGGTTGTTCCACCCACAGAAGCAGTCTGTAAAAGTGTGTCTCAGGTCTGCCATTGCAAAGCCTGCGTGCAGTCTGGTACTGCCATGTTGACTGGGCAAGTGTACCCACTTCCTAAAACTTCCCTTTTCTTCATCTCAGACACCCCTATCGTATGCCCAAGGTCAGGGTGCATTGTAAGTATGAGGTAGGACAAGCCCTCGTGTGTGGCATGTCCTAATAGTGAATTACATCCATTTTCGTTTTTCACTATTGCAAGGCTACCTGTTCTCAATAGGCCAGAATGGGCAGTTAGATTATTACATTTTATAATCGTAACTGACTCAGAGAACATGGTAGAAATTCGAGTTTAGTATGCCTGGAATCAGAATGATAAAATGCATCTTTTAGTGAAGTTGGTTTTAACATTCTGTGTTTGAAAATACCACTTTTAGAAAGTAGGTATTTTCTTGTCTAACTATCCAACCTGCCTTTGCTAGGTTGTGTATTCCTTGTCTGGGGTTTGAGTGACAGGGCTGGGGGATTCCAGGAGACAGAATGAGTCAGCCCAGTGGTGAATAGAGAGATCTGCATCTAGATGGGAGGGAGGAGTTGCACCTGGGACCTGAATAGGACTGTGCCTGCCCCCTACAGTGCTGGCTCCACCCCCTGTGGTGCGTCTGATGTCTCTGCCCTGCACTGTGAAAGGAGAGAAGGAATCATGTCAACAAAGTGCTCCAGGGCTGTGCTTTCCCTCCACAATGGTGGCTCCACCTCATGTGGGGTGCCTGATGTTTTTGCCCTGCACTGTGAAAGGAAAGAAGGAGTCATGTAAACAGAGTGCTCCAGAACTGATTTGGACTGGGCAAAGGCCCCTCTGCCCTCAGAGGACAAAGGATGTTGGGGTATAAATATTGGGACCCTGATCCCAAGAAATTAGATCACTTTTGGACTAAAAGAAGAACCCTTTGCTGAGGAGAGAAACCTGAAGAAACTGAGGAGAGACTATCCCTAAGCTGAAGTGCTGCTTGGGGGATTCGCCTGCAGTGGTTGCCTGACTGCCAAAGAAAGGAGAAAGAACTTTGTGCGCTTTGCTTTCAACCTGTGAAGGATCTCCAAGGGCTTGGAAAAGAGCTTGCCTCCTACTGAAGTCTAACAGACAACAGACTTCACCAACCAGCTCCCCAAGAGTCTTCCTGAAGTGCCTGCAGCTGTGCTGGACTTTTTGGGGACTTGCGTGTCGCAAGGAGCTGGAAGCGCGACTCAAGATCGAGAAGCGTGTTACCGAACTGCCGCTGCCGCTTCACATCATGATGCGCCCCGCATCACCGGAGAAGAGGATCGACGTCGCAGCAGACGCCGCCGCGTCACCGGGAAGCGTGTCGCAGGAATAGAGGATCGACGTTGCATCAGATGCAGCCACATCCCCCGAGAAGCGTGTCGCAGGGCCTGTCACGGCTCATCGCCGGAGAAGAGGATCGACGTCGCAGCAGACACTGCCGCATCACCGGGAAGAGTGTCGCAGGGCCTGTCGCGGCTCGCATCTTGTAAAGTATCTCGCATCACCGAAGAAGAGGATCGACGTCGCAGCAGACGCTGCCGCATCACCGGGAAGCGTGTCGCATCAAGGAGAGAGCGTCATCTTTATTTCTTTACACCGGAACTTTGTCGCATTTCCATTGCTGCAACAGTTATGTTGTGGAAGCGCAACGCATCGTAAGGTACATTGACGCAAAGTGTCGCATCTTAAGAACTGAACTAAACTAAGCTAAAACTACCATCTTAAGTACAGTATTGTGGATTTTTATCGTTTAATGGTCTTGTGTTAAGTCTATATAAAGTATACTTATTTTTTATATAAAACCTTGTGTGGTGTCCATCTGTAGTGTTGTCACTGGGTTACTGTATGTGGTCACAAATGCTTTACAAACTGGCTCTGAGGTAAGCCTGTCTGCTCGTGCCATGCCACCAAGGGGGTGAGCAGGGGTTATTTTAGGAGTGTATGCCCTTACCCTGACTAGAGGCAAGGGTCCCTATATGTCACAAGTATCTACCTGTGCCAACTAGAGTCCCCCAAATCTAACAGCGAGCAGTTGAGCGCTGGCTAGGAAGCGGTGAGGAGGGTGGCCGTGGCTGGGCAGGATGTGGCCTGGCAGGTGGGGGCGTTGCATGCTCCCCACATACTCTTAGAGGTGATTGGGTCATGGCAGGGGACCGGGCCAGGCTGCACTTGCCGCCCAAGACTAAAGAGATTCTTTAGCTCGACTTTCTGGTTGATAAAATTGTTTCAGGTGTTCACCCAATCTGAGCACGGGAACCAGTGCTTACGTTGAGCCAGCGGTTGCCAATGGGGGCCTCCGGCACTCATTTTTGGGGAACAGCACTTATTTTTCCCTCTTCATATGTTTCTCAAGCACAAGGGAGAAACAAGGAGGAAGAAAAAGACAGAAAATACGACCCAAAGGAAGAAGGCAGAAACCTGCAGGAGTGAGATAAAGTGGCAGGTAGTGTCAGGGAGTGGATTAAAGATTTCAAGAGGTGGATTCAAGACTACGTGAAGCCTTGGTGTATGGAGCGCAGACATTTAGTAGCGTCGGCCGCAGGTTTCTGAGCACCGCTTTGGGCACCAGCACTATTTCCTCTTACAAATTAAGCTCTGGCAGGATCACCAGGACTGGGTGGTGTGGTACACCCACCCAGGGACACCGTTCCGTCCAGATTGTAGTCAGACTGCTAGTAACAACAGGTGGTAGTTGTAGCGCCCTCCCCAGTCCGCGAGCATGCAAATGAAAACACTGCACATGGAGCTCCGTAACTGACGCCTTTATTCCTCAGCATCTGATGACACACCGCACTCTCATTACATCATAACCATTAATAACCACACCGTGAACCGCAAGGGTCCTAGTGCATGTTGTCTCATGACACTACAATAGTATACTGTGCTTTACTACTATTTTGCCTCTGTACATCTCACTGTATCTGCTCCAACCCTCCCGGCCTCTCACAGGCACTAATGTGCTTGCCATTTTTTTCCAATTCATTACCTGTAGTGCAGTTTTTAACATCTTTACACTTCGGAGAGGAGTCATGAGCTGGTCCAAGATGGCCGCGTGAGTGCTTAGCTCCCTCGACCCCTTGCCCCAGCTCTAACATCCTGATTGAAAACCTGCACCTAAGCCCCACAGGCAGATACAGGATACAGAGCGACGCACGTCACGGTGATCCCGGGTCCTCGGCGGCGTCTGGGGCCCGAGGTACGCCGTTGGAGAAACAGCGGCCTTCTGTTTGCCCAGGCTGGGGACTGGGTAATCACTAAGCCCGCGGAGGGAGCGATAAACATCGGAGCCCGAAACCAGAAGTTGCCGGTCAGGCCCCGAAATTGATCGGCCGGCGGCGGGGCGGTGCACTGTCTCGCAGCGGGGGCTTGTAATACTCCTGTGTGACACCCTCTGGGGGAGACTGGAGGCACAGCTAGCCTGGGTCTGACCGGTAGCCGACACGAGAGGTGCGCCCAGGCCGGGGCGCGGCGGGAGAGCCGCATCGGAAAGCCCGCCACCGGGCGCTCTGGACACTGAGAGCCCCTGTGGAGTGAAGGGGAGACGATCTAGAGGCAGCCCTGATGCGCTGTGTGTCGTTTGGCACCCCCAGAGAGTGAGGAGAAGACTGCACTGGCTGCCCTCGGTGGGGGAGCCCATACTGGGAACATACCGGACCCCGCAGAGGAAGTGAGCGAGGTGCAGTGCGGCTGGGGGCAACATCAAGCGGCGACTTGTGGCTATTACTGCCCCTGGACACCCGGGCAGTGCCGCTGTGGGATCCATAAGTCAGACACCGGTGGCAGGACTGTCTGGTGGTATTGGCCCTTGGGTGGGGTGTGTGTCTTTGGTGCCCTTTTGAAGCGTGACATCCTCTGGAGGTGACACCTGTGGAATAGCAGACACCAGTTTGCGCTCTCATTGTGGACCAGGGGCGCCGTGTGCAATCCCCCCCCGAGGTAAAAAAATTCCCCCCTCCCCCATGTGATTTTTCAGTTCCGACTGGTGAGAGACTGAGAGTGCCCCTGAGGAGTGAGGACGTGCACATTTTGCCGGTCGCACTCTGTCCGATGATACCGGTTGAAAGCGGGCCTGGGCGGACCGGGAGATACAGAGTTCCTGACCAGGGGTATGGAGAGCCAGCCATCACCCCGTGAGTAAATCCTGTGGTGCCTGGAGTGTGGAGAGCTCCACCAGTGCAGTTTTGAGGATTCCCCCCCCCCTGGGTTTGAGCCTGTGAACCAGCGCTGTCCAGTACCCAGGTGGGCATTGTGGCTTGTGGTGGAGAGCGGTGGACGTCAGGATGGTAACCAAGCCGGAGACTGAAAAATCCTTGTCCAGGTCCTCAAAGGGGTTGAAGCAAACACAAACCAACAAGCTAGATCGCTACACGATACCCCGAAATTCCCTGACGGAGTCGAAGTGTTCTCAGGCGGTGGCCAGTGACTCTATAGGTGCATCCGCGGAGCCAACGCTCACTGACATTATGGCGGCCATCAGGGGGTCCAGTCCTCCCTGGGTCAGAAGATGGAGGCATTGGACAATAAACTCGATACCGTCACCATCGAGGTTAACTTGTTACGTGCCGACCTCATGAAGACAAGCGAAAATGTCAAATCGCTTGATATTAAAACAGCTAGTTTAATTGACGACATGGAGTTGCTGCAGCAAGAGGTATGTGATCTTAAGACTTCTAGGGATCTAGCCAACCGGAAACACGACGACTATGAAGGGAGAGCCAGGGGTAACAATGTCCGCATCCTTGGGGTACCCGAGAAATCAGAGGGGCCGGCCCCGGACCTGTTTGTAGAAGATCCTATACTCAACCATCTGAAGCCTAAGGGACTGGGCAACTTCTTTACAATTGAACGTGCCCAACCCTGGGCCCCCCTCGCCCGATGATTGCAAGGGTGCTCAACTTTCGTGACAGGGATGCGATTCTGTAGGCGGCGCGCACGGGCAGCCCCTTGCAGTATGAGAATGCCACGCTCTCTTTTTTCCCTGACTTTACTCAGGCGGTACAGAAACGACGGCAGAGTTTTCTCCCGGTAAAGTAGAGGCTCAGGGACAAGGGACTAAAGTATGCAACGATGTTCCCGGCTCGCTTGCGCGTAGAACTCAAGGGCAGGGCCTGGTTTTTTGACAACCCGGAGGTCGCTTCGGACTGGTTGGACAGCAGACATGCGGATGGTCCTGAAGGGAGAAACGCTGGAGAAATTAGCGGTCAACAGGAGCAGGAATTAATCCAGCCGTCAGAACCTACTCATTGGTTTGGTGCATCAGGTAGCGGGGTAGATCCGTGGCCAGGGTCACATTGGTATCCTTGACAATAAGACAGCTATGGGGGACCTGGGGCTCCGGGGCTATGTTTTTGGGCTGGGGGGGTGGGGTGGTGCAGGGCACGGGTCTCCTTCTCATTACTACCTTTAGTTAGTTTGTAGTTGGGATGTTGGGCGACAGGCACACTGCGAGTTGGGGATGGGCACTGGCCATATGTAGGGGTGCAGGGAGGTGGGGTGGGACTCGGATTCGAGGGGGTTTTTTGGCTTTGAGATTTCCTTGTTTTAAGAGTTGCTTGCAGAATGTATAATTTTGTATTTTATTTGTTTCCTTTTTGACATCGGGGGCGAGTGCAGTGATTGTACTGACAATGTGGATTCCATATCAGCACAATGGTGGCAATGTTACAGTCAGACAATATTTATGTTGGTTAAATGTCGACCGTTAGCAAGGGGTCGGGGATAAAGGTGCTGAGTTGGAATGTGAATGGGCTTGGTGACCGGATCAAGAGGGGAATGGTTAATCAGTTGATGAGAAGACATTCTCCTGATGCAGTGCTATTGCAGGAGACTCATCTTATTGGTAATCGCTGCATGGCTCTCCATAAAGGAGGATATAGATTAGGGGCACATGCTGGGTTCACCTCAGGGTCTAGGGGGTTTGGAATATTGGTGAAGAACTCCTTTCCCTCAACAATCCAAGCCACGTGGTCCGACTGTAGGGGTCGCTATGTCAGTATCTCGGGTCAATGGGGGGTAAGACGGTTGCCTTCTTCTCTATCTATGTCCCGCCTGGCCTTCAATCAGATACTTTCCGCAACTACTTCTGGCGCTGGGGGCGACTTCAATGCAGTACTAGATGGGGAGATAGACAGGCACCCGGCAAGAGCACTCAGACCAGCACATAGGTGGCTCTCAGACTTCTTAGAAACCATGAGGCTTGTGGACAGCTGGCATATACGTAATCCGACACAGGAATACTTCACACATGTATCCGCCGCGTATCACAGCATGTCAAGACTAGATTACATATTGATACCCGGGGCTATGGCAGGTAGGGTCAGAGAGGCACGATATCTTGGAAGGGGGATCTCTGATCACTCTCCTATGTTATTGAGTGTGGAACTCGGGCAGCCGGCAGTCGATAGAGTGGCTCCTATTGGCGCATGGCACTTGAGGGACCCTGCGACTAAGAGGGAGATTGCCAAGATTTCAGATCGTTATTTCCAAGAAAATGTAGGCACTGTCGACTCGACACAGTCATTGCGGGAAGCATATAAAACGGTAGTCCGAGGGGAAGTCCTCTCTGATAGCCTGGAAGAAAAAGAAGCACCAGGCAGAGGTCGAGAGGGCAGAAGCAGACGTATCTCGGTTGGAAGAATTAGTGGCCAAGACAGCCGCTCCAGCCGACATGCATCTTTTAAAATTAAGACAGGATGAGTACAGAGACCTTGCCAAAGACAGGGCGGTAGCTCAGAATAAGGCCACACATATGAATATATGAGTATGGAGACAAGGCTGGTAAATTGATTGTGTGGCTCGAACGTGGGTAATGGGCATCGCGGCTTGTGCCGGGGCTACGAAGAGCGGATTCTATCATTGTTACAGACCCCCAGGCAGTGGCTGATGAGTTCTCCTAATATTACAGAGGTGTATACACTTCGGTTGGCGGATATACGGAGGCTGAGAACAGTGATATGATAAAAGACATCCATATGCCTGCACTGTCAGAAGACAATAAGGGGTATCTAGATTCCCCTTTCACGGATGATGAATTGGCACAGGCGATTAGAGGGGTAAGACCCGGGAAGGCGACAGGCCCGAACAGCATCCCAATAGAACTGTATAAATTAAATGCCCATTAACTTGCCCCATATATCCGCTCCATGTTCATGGAAAGTAAAGAGAAGGGTCGACTCCCATATAACCAGCGGGTGGCGAATATAGTAGTTATACACAAGACGGGCAAACTTAAAACTCTTTGCTCCTCCAACACACCAATCTCGCTGCTCAACGCTGAGCCTAAACTCCTGGCGAAGCTGCTAGCTACCAGACTGGTTAAGGTAATCACCACCTTGATACACCTGGATCAGTCGGGCTTCATACCACGCCGACACACTGCTCTCAATCTGCGTAGGTTACACGGGATACTGGATGGTTCCCCGTCGATTCAGGATCCGGCGGTACTAGTGTCCTTAGACGCCACTATGGCGTTTGATAGAGTTGAGTGGTCATATCTCTTCACGGTACTGGTGAAGATGGGCTTTGGACTGGAGTTCGTAGGCTGGGTACGTTTGTTATACGTAACCCCATTGGCCAGAGTAGTCTTCAATAACCACAGGTCTGCCGACTTTCCCCTTGGGAGGGGTACGAGACAGGGATGCCCTCTGTCCCCGCTTCTCTTCGCTCTAGCCTTGGAACCTCTGCCGGCATTGGTTAGAAGGGCCCGATCAATACGAGGCCTGTGGTGGACACTAGACTGGGAGGACAAAATCTCTCTGTATGCAGATGATATCCTGCCTTACCTCACCAATCCCAGGGGCTCTTTGATGAACTTTCTAGATTTACTTGCCATATTCGGAAGATATTCCGGATTTGCAAATAATTGGTCGAAATCGGTGCTCTTCGTCTCAGGGGTCCCGCAGTCATGCCCTATACAGATCGACCCAATAGGGTTTAAGTATCTCGGTATATATGTTACATTTGACCCAAAGCTACGATATATCAATAATCTGGGACCTCCCCTGGACCGGCGTAAGAAAGACGTGGAGCGCTGGAAGGCTCTTCCACTTTCACTTTTGGGTAGGGCAGTTCTGTTTAAGATGATGGCCCTTCCCCGATTTCTATATGTATTACAGAATACAATGGACCCGGTACCCACCTGCTATTCCAAAGATATTGAGGCCCTCCAGAGGAAGCTTCTTTGGGATGGAAGATCCCGCATAGCATTCTCTAAGCTCACTCTCCCATGGTACGGCGGTGGGATTGGGCTCCCAGACCTGCGGAAATACTATTGGGCCTCTCAGGTCGCGGCGGTGAACCATGTTATTTACGGACCTCCGGGGGATCTAGGATATGGCATGGACCGTGGGCTGACACCAGGTGGGGATTTCACCAGGGCCAGGCCTAAGCGGTTTTCCTTAACGGGTCCAAGGGCGCATGCTGTTCACGTGTGGCATGCGGCCAAAAGATATCTGGCCTGGGAAGGGAGACTCACCTTGGCCACCCCCCTGTAGAATTTGGAGAGACTAGGGAGCTTGTGGAAGACAGGGATTCGACAAGTGGGATCTTATCGGGATCACTCAGATAGAAAGATATGTGGGGCGGGGGCACAGTACACACATTTGCTTCTCTCAGGCAGCAATATAGCCTGTACGATGGCGAGTTCTATCGATACCTACAGTTCAGGCACACACTCCTCACACATATATCTGGAGACGCCGCACTTCCCGAGGCCTCTCCTTTGGAGGATCGTGTGCTAGACGGATACCTCCCCGAGAAGACGATCTCTTTAATATATAAAAAGCTTATCAATAACATGGAGGACCCACTGGGGCGTATTAGAGTGCAGACGGGGTGGAGCTAGATGATGAAGACTGGACGGAGGCGATCTCCTCTCCGAGAGTGGTCGCGATCCAGATGCGACTTCGATTGGTACAATTAAAGATATTGCATAGGTCATATGTCACAGGGCCAGTGCTGGTACGAATGGGACTAATGGAGAGTGGTGAGTGCCGAAGGGAGTGTGGAGAGCTCGGCTCCTTTATGCATATTCTAGGGCATTGCTCGGCAGTGCAGAAGAGATGCGAGGCGCTTTGGGTGTGGAGCTCCGGCCGGAGGCTCGGAGATGTATACTGAATGTGTGGGAACCCACAGATTTAAACACATATGGGAAACAATGGGTGACACTGGTGTATGTGCTAGCGAAGCGACATATCGCTCAGTTGTGGGGGCCAGTCAGCCGCCCCGGGTTTCCAAATGGGTGGAGGACTTAGACTGGTGTATGTTTCGGGAGAGATCGGTATATGTGGCCAGGGGTTGTCCCGAGAAATGGGAAAAGGTTTGGGGGACCTGGAATAGTTACCGAGGAGAGATATGCACGCCCCCGGCGCGTGAGTAGAAGTGGAAGCGCAACAATCCCCGTGACCCTGATACCTAAATACTGTTTTTAATCATTTTTGTTAATGTTCTTGTCCACTGACGAAACTGTAATCCACCTGATGCCTTTAATTTGTTTTGTTTATTTCTTCCTTTGTTTATTTTTAATAATAAGATTTCTAACAAAAAAAAACATTATTTTTTGGGCCATAATATACTGATATTCACAAAAAAGCCAAAAAACATGCTTTTTCCTGGAAGCAGAGGGGGGTCTTAAAATGCGAGCTAGCTTGTCTGGTGTATTGGTGTATGCGCAGGGGTGTGGTGCAGTGGCCAGCGCAGCTGACTTCAGAGCAGATCCGCAGCTTAGCTCAGCACCATGGCGACTACTCTGGGCAATAGCTCACTTATTTCCACGGCGGCCCCCAGCGCCTTGAGACCTATAAGGGTGAGTGAGTAGTTCGCGCTTTACAAATCCGGATTTGCATTTATTCTGTTCATCCACTCTCACCCTCTCCGTGCAGCGCCCACTGGAGGAACTCTTCCCAGACAAGGCGCAGATGAGCGCGGAGACGCGTCCCAATATTGACTTTCCATTTCTCTCCTCCGTCCGTCCTGAGCCCGTCAGCGCCTTGAGGCCTCGCATTGGCTGCCGGAGAGGAGGCTGAGAGCCCACTTACAGGAACGCAGACACTTCCGCGGTGACATCAAACACAAGCATTTATATTAATAATTGCTTCTATAAATTGTTCCAGGAATTCTTCGCATTTTCTCCTTTTAATGAATTATGCATGCCGCAGCAATCGCTGCAATAATACAGGAACTGCAGGTGATGAATTTTAGCGGTGGTTCTGGGGTGTATTTAATGTACGTTATTTCCTGTCGCATCGGGTGCCTGTGGCGTCTGCGCCGTTCATCCATGCGCGCCCCGGCGCTCCTGGCGCGTAAAGCAGTGGCGTAACGAAACTTGAGGGGGCCCCCCTGCGAAGTACATGGAGGGGGCCCCCCTGGCCCACCACCTACCACTTTGCCCCACCGCCCAGAAATCTGGTATATTTTGATCTGAAACCTCCAACATTTAATTAAATGCCTCTATATTGTCTTGCTCAAAGTTCTATGAGAAAGTGGGAAACACTCTTAACATATTTAAACTATGCCATTTGTAACATGGCAAGAGCAGATTATTTAACTGAGACAGTAATCAGGACAATGCCAAGGAGTGGTCCTGTTGTCTCAGGAACTGCCTATCACTGAACAACAAAGAACAACTCTATAGGGTCTGAATTAGAATTTATATTGATGGACCATAACTTGAAACTGTCACAGCAGCTCTACGGAAACGAAGGTCATCATTAATGCCAACTGCTGGGAAAAATACCTAGAGTGTATTTCAAATTTAAGAAAGCCAGGCAGTGTGGTGTTCCATCATTCCACCCACTTAACCTCTGGTTTCTAAGACACTATGCTGGGCTAACATTATTTACATTCTGTTACTCCCTGCAAGAGTGCCCAAGTTCATTAAACTTATTTCTCATGAGTTTTCTGGTAAATAACATAGGAGATGGGAAATATTACCTCCCATGTGAAAATACTTCTTTTTTAAAACATGCCTTTGATTATGCTTTAGGCCTTGTTGTGCTGCTCATCTGGTTGTACCATTCTTGATGACATGAAGTGAGAATATTTGCTATTTTGACATTAGGCAGTCTGCGAAAGAGGAAGTTATTCCAATCATTAGCGTGTGATACTTCTGAATATGACCAATTTCTCTTACATGTTATAGTAGTGTAACACATATTAAAATAAATGCCAGCCTGTCCACTCCCCATGTCACACACCGACAAACCTCCAGTTCGCCAACTCTGATTTCTGTGAATTTTGGGAAATTCAGAATTCGTCAACCTTTATTTACTAAGAGATGTGTGGATGACGTACATCTGTAGATGAAGGGCTTGTTTCTGCATCATGATGCTCTTTCCCTAAGGTAATAATTCACATTGAGGGAATGTGATGTGAGCACACTTGTATTACAAAGAGAACTGATGTGCAGTGGGTGTAGCATTTCATAAAACCTCAGAAACACTTATGCAGAATTTAAACATTCTATAGCTTTGCTATAATTTGCTTTTTTGCCGAACTTTGTACACAAAATGTCTTTTCCATGGGCCTAGACATGCCAGCACACGTGGTAATTGGGGCCATCATATTTGCAGATGGCAGCACCAGGGACATCCTAAGGATTTTCGAGGCCCTTGGCCAAGCATATTTTGGGGGCACTGTGGAAAAGTAAATTTTGCCATGTTCTGTGTCCCTACGTGTCATCCATCATATGTTATGTGTGCATGATTAAATATGCATATGTACTCCCCATGTCTGATTAATGACGCAATTACAGTTGTGTCCCCCTCTAGTATGCCAGTTTCCAGTCCTCGTGAATACTACGAATATCAGGCCTATGTAAAGTTATGTTGCCACGTTTCTCAGTGTGCACGTTATTCTATTATAAAGTCCCCGTTTCTAGGCCTCAAAAGGGCCTGGACACCAGATTCAGCTCCTGTCTCCTGAACCCTCTCCGAGGAGCGATACAGCCCCCACCTGTATCCTCGACCCTTCACTTACTTCCTGCCTCGCAGTGCCCGGTCCAGCCTGGCTCAGTCTCTGAGTCTGCCAAGAGTATGTTATAGTTCCAGTTATCAGTTCAGTCCTCCTTCTCTGCATTCCTAAGCTACTGAACTGTATCAATAGTTTCCGTCATTGTCTAGCCTTCACGTCTCCATGTTAGAGAATACTGCATTTAATGGTCATTTAATATTCTTCATCACGCACTACATGTAGAATAATGCATGGTCCAGTCTTAGAATCAAGTTA
The DNA here is from genome assembly GCF_964261635.1 of Lissotriton helveticus. NCBI lineage: Eukaryota > Metazoa > Chordata > Amphibia > Caudata > Salamandridae > Lissotriton > Lissotriton helveticus. The sequence goes on along the minus strand of NC_136064.1, from coordinate 102,079,177 downwards.
GCCTTTCCCCTCCTAACTTCTAGTTTATATCAACATGTTCCCTAAACATCAGATACTAGATAGGGTTTAGGTACATGTCGCTCCGACCCTCCAGACTTCAGTCTCTGCTCCTAGCACAGAGTTCATAGCCCCCAGCTTCTCCTAGTAATACGTCATTGCCAGTTTGCGCGCACCACCAGGTTAGAGGTCCCGGCTCCTCAGGTAGCCCCCTCCATGGTTTCCGCCCCATTCATGACATATCCTGTTACGTTTGCATCACATGTCTATGTATACGCCCAGTTACACCTATTTTCGCTCTTATCTTTCGCGACTGCTACGCGTCACGCCTTCTGCTCCACCCACTGCTACGCCTACTGCAATGTAATGCTATGTGTTTGCGTTATGTATATATGCTCATGTATTGTTATTAAAAGTCAGCGCGCTCATCCCAGATCCAGCCCCAGCAGCTGCTGGGCCCTGTCATCCTATTCCCATGCAGGTTGTCCTGTTCCTGTCCTTATGCTGTATTAAACCTGCAGAAACTCCTACTACCTCGAATCTTGACTCTTATTTATTGAGCTATCTGTTATGATATATGTCTAGTCAAAAATAGGGTATTATTTATTTATTTACCACATAATGGCGCCCGAATAGGGACTTGCCCTTTCCCCACGCGTCGGTGAAGCCACGCCGACCCCCTGACCCTCTGCAGTCGTGACGGAACTCTTCTGCGCAGTGGCAGATATTTCTGCTCAAGTATCCCTCAGGCCCACGGAGGAGACGGAGGAGGCGGTCCAGCATCCAGACGAGACGGTGGAGGAACGCGGCGAGTCCCGACCAGAGCCCAAGCCAAGAGTCCAAGGTCCGAGGTATCCGGAGGTCCACCCGTAACTGAAGTCCGAAGTCCGAAGTTGGTCGTCGTAGCAATCCAGTCCAGTCTGAGGCTTTCCGTTCTTGCTGCCCGGTGAGTACCGTTACTGGGGTGGTATCTAGACAGGGTCAATTTAAATTGACTCTGGTCTGTGGGTTGGTGGTACACAGTCCCACAAACGAAGTGTCCACTCCGGTGGATGCGGGTCCTGACGTGTCTCTTTATGAGACCGGTAAGTTTCGTACTGTTTCAGCAGTGCATCTAGTTTCTGTTCTAGTCAGTTTCTGTTCTCGAGAAATTCTTGTGTTTCTGTTCTCAGTATTTCCAGGGAGTATTCTGTTCGAACTGTTATTTTAAATGTTTTTTCATGTATGTTAATGTCGTGGTATGAATGGGGAATAAGTATCGTGTTCATTGTGTATTGTATTGTGTCTAGATTACAGTTCAGTCATGCCCATATTTTCCAAGTTACGTCAGTTAAAAACTAGAAAGGGTCTGCTGGAAGCAGCAGTTCCCGTCCCGCCCAGGGACAGTCCAGGTCACTTTATGTATCAGAAACATGGCATAAGTGCCATATTGTATCTAGACTTATGGGTGGAGTACACCAAACAGTTAGAAGAAAAGTATAGATGGCCCGTATCGGGTACATGGGATGCCGAATGCATCATGCGAGTAGAAGAAGCATTATGGAAAAAGAAAGCCAGACAGTCACAGAAAGATGCCATCGAGTTATGGCGCAAAGAAGCTCATAAAAGAACTGAAAAAGAAATCAGAAAGTCAGAATTAAGTAGAGAATCTCAAGAGCGAGCCCAAGAAAAAGAATTAATCGAGATAGGTGAACAAGTCAAAACTGAACAGAGAGACAGACAGAGGAATGCCCTTATTAAGGGTATGTATCCTCTTCTTGACGAGGGCTTGCCAAAAGCGACCCCGGAGGCATCTAGTAATTTTCCGCCACCACTAGTTCCGACCAAGCTACGTCACAAACCGACCGCAGCTGATATTTTTATTTCGTCCTATCTGGACGACACAGTCCCTGAATATGCAGATCCTGTTCGCGCTCCGCCAGTCCCTGTAAATCAGGCACATCCTGCTCCTCCAGACACCGGGGCACCCCATGCAGTACCTGCTACGGTACCCCCGGTCCAACCAGCATTTCAATTTCCCGCTCCGCCACGAAGAATATCGGTCGACGATTCTAGTCTAGGGGCCGCAGGAGGAGGTCCTCCTCAAACCCCGCCGCCACGCAAGCGTTTATCAGCACTCGAATTACATGCTCAAGCATCACAGCGTACTCCCAAGAGTAATAAGTCTGTTGCAGAAATCAGGCAAGCCCTTGGCGAATGTGCCTATGACCCAGTCCCAGGCGAGAATAATATGGTTTTATATTCAGTACGCGTAAGGAGGGTGACCGAGTATCTAGTCACCCTACCCAATATGAAAGAGGATCTAGACAGAATATATCGTTTCATCCGTACAGGGGATGATCCAGAAAGTATTAGTGATGCCATGTCTCAAAGGAAAGCTGAGATCCAGCGTATGATATTAAAGTTTTTAATTAACTGTCTAATAAGAGAACAAGATTACCCGTCTAAAGATCAGGCTGAAATGAAAACCCTGACAAAGTGGAGTGATAATATAGCCGAGGGTAAGCACAATACCATTAGTGCCATGGAGAGTATGTACAAGAAAATCCGTAGAGAAATAATAAAGATACACGAACAACGTAAAGCAGCACAAGTAAGCGAGGAAGAAAGTAACTCTGATCCTGAAGAGGAATACGACGAGAATACCGCCAGGATAGCGTATGTAGGAAAATCTAGATTTCCAGATCGCCATTTACGCCTAGAACACAAGTCAATTTTCCATCATTCAGCACCAGAACAAGGTTCCCTAGAACAAGTATTCCAAGCTACCGATCACATTCTGAAATCACGAATTGGTTACAGTGAGTTAAGTACCATGCATGAACAGGAACTAGCCCGATCAGCAGTCCGATGGATTACTGATTCTACCACTTTTCCAGACGAAATAGTGGCACAAATGTTTCTGAAATTGCCCCCAGCCGAGCAGCGACTGGTGGGTATGTATATGATCCAGCACCTCATTACTCTGTATGAGGGTCAGCACTCTGATCCAGGTCCGTTACATGATATCCTGAACGAGTTACTCCAGTATAGATGGAGAGGTCTAGGTACCGATCTAATTAGTGTCATTCTAGAACAGCGTCACAAATATAGAACGTTTCTGAACCCACATTTTGTTCATGTCTCACCCCCAGAAAGTAAACCATTTTACATGGAAAGACAGAACCCGTTACGAGAAGTGCATCCAGTTAAGACAGAGGACGGTGAAATGCAACGAGTGTTTGTTTACACCCCGATTACAAAGATGGAACTCCTCGAGATGAAGAAATTAATTCCCTGTCATGACAAAGATCCAGCAGGGTTCCATAGAGAATTAAAAGACATGCTCCGTATGGGAGAATACACTTACCCGGATATCATTAAAATGTTAAAGGTCCTGTTGCCCGCAGGGGTGTATGAAAAGCTAAAAGAAAAAGAATGGGAGGTGGGAGAGAAAAAGATCGATTGGACAGTTCTAGAAGCCGAAGACAAATCACGTGTACCAGGTACTGGTCTTGGAGATAAATGTAAAGAATTACTAGAATTATTAATACAAGTTTTACCCAGATTATTAACAACGAAAAAGGAAGACTGGGATGCAATCTCAGCCTGTAAACAGAAGCAAGATGAGGATATTAGTGATTTTTATTCTAGATTTGAAAAATGTTTCAGTATCAACAGTGGCCTCAAGACAAGTAGTGAGTCATACCCTCATCTCTTTGTTACTAAATTAGTTGAGAATTCAAGCCCACAAGTTAAAAATCAAGTTCTGAAAGTCGAGAGTACCTGGCAAGCTAATACCCCGTCCCAAATGTTGCAAATGCTTCAGTATCACCAGAATAGAATCAGAGAAGAGCAAGAACACGAGAGAAAACGTATGAAAGACACGAAAATGAAAGTACTAGTTGCACAATCTGTTCCTCAAGACAGTCAGAAGAGGGGTCCGAATCAAGCCAGTCATCCTGCAGCTCCCGTTAAAGGGAACTGCAACTATTGTAAACAGCCAGGTCATTTTATAAACGAGTGTGCAGTTCTGAAACACAACATAGCTACTGGTAAGACTAAAGAAAGACCACGTCCGCCTAGACAAGAACAAGTTTCACAGATTCCTCAGCCACAGAATGCACAACAGACAGTTACAGTACCGCAGCCTATTGCTGCAACCCAGCATGTCACACAGCAGATGTACCAGTATGCACAGTCAGAGTATCCAGAGTATCAGCAGTATTCATGAAACAGCCTAGAGAGGGAGGTAGGCTTGCCTCTCATCGAGATACCTGTAGATCAAGAAGGTCCCTATGTTCACAGTCAAGTATTAGGGAAAGACAGAAAGTTTTTGATTGATACAGGGGCAAGTAGGACCACAATTAGTCACGCCGAAGTTCCAGGGGCTCCGCTCTCAGGCTCTAGAAATGTTTCCCTTGGATTTTCAGGAAAGCCTATCGTAAATGAGATTTCAAAGCCAGTTACTCTAGAAGTAGGTCCATTGTCCCGTACTACTGATCTGTTACTTACTAAGTCATGTCCAGAAAATCTATTGGGCATTAAGACACTGAAAGAGTTAGGTGCAGTTATATGCTGTTCCCCAGAGGGAATACGATTGTTCCTACGTGACTTCAAGGGTCACTATGTATTACGAGATTTTGATTCGAGACTGTCTAATGTTCCACAGCATCTATGGGCGCAAGGTCCAACTGATGTAGGTTATATGCAAATCACACCTTATCGTGTGACTCTCAAGCCAGGTGTAGTGTTACCACGAATCAGACAGTACAGATTGCCACCTGAGGCTGTAGCAGCCTTATCCAAAATTATTGACGAGCTTATCGCTCAAGGAGTGGTTGTAGAAACTGACTCCAATGTATGTAATTCTCCGATCATTCCAGTTATGAAACGTACAGATCCAAATGCACCCCCAGTATATCGATTAGTGATCGACCTACGAGAGCTTAATAAATGTATTATTCCGCAGTACCCAGTTGTCCCAGACATCTCTTCCCTATTAACGGCCATTGATTCCGAAGCCACGTTCTTCACTGTCATCGACCTCAAGAATGCATTTTTTAGTGTCCCTATTCATCCAGACAGCCAGTTCCTTTTCGGATTTTGTTTAAATGGAAGGAGCTATATGTTTACACGAGCTCCTCAAGGTTTCACAGAAAGTCCTAGTATTTACAGTCAAGCACTCAAGAGACAACTAGACAACATTCACATGCCAACTGACACTGCCCTGCTCCAGTATGTCGATGATCTACTGATCACAGCCCGTTCCGAACGTGACTGCGAGCGGGCATCCCTTACAGTCTTGTATTTCCTAGCCGAGATGGGGCACAAGGTGTCCCCTTCTAAGCTTCAATTCAGTGTCCAGCAAGTGGTCTACTTAGGACACTTACTGTCCAAGAGGGGTAGGCAGTTGACACCAGACCGTATCCAGTTAATAGCGAGTCTTCCTCAGCCCAAGACCCAGAAGGAGGTACGTGCTTTTATCGGCCTTACTTCTTATTGTAGACAATGGATTCCTCAGTATGCATTTCTAGCCAAACCACTGATACAGTTAACGACACAGGAGGCAGCCGTATCGACTGTCCTCCCTTGGACATCTGAACATACACTTAGTTTCAACGAGTTAAAGAAAGCTTTATGCCAAGCTCCAGTTCTAGCGACACCGAACTACAGTAAGCCTTTTACACTTTTCGTCACAGAACGTGAAGGTACAGCATTATCTGTTCTCACACAAGATCAAGCAGGACAATACAAGCCATGTGCTTATTTTTCTAGCACACTAGATCCAGTCGCCCAGGCTTTGCCTGCGTGCCTCAAGTCAGTTGCAGCCACAGCACTAGCTATCAGACAAAGTGATTCCATAGTCTTAGGACATACCTTGACAGTACAAGTCCCACACTCCGTGGAAGTTCTTCTGAACCGAACACAAACTCAGCACTTGACAATTGCACGTTTAACAGGTTATGAATTGACACTGTTCCAGCCACACATAGAAATCAGACGCTGCAACATCCTGAACCCTGCTACATTGTTACCATCAGCTAATTTAAATCCTGACCCACATGACTGTGTGGAAGTAGTTAACATTACGACAAAGCCAAGACAAGACCTGACAGACATTCCGTTACTAGATCCCGACCTGACACTTTATGTGGATGGGTCATGTATGAGAACTAGTACAGGAGATTTAGTTGCCGCGTATGCAGTGACTACTGACACCGAAGTTATTGAGACACACCGTATTGACACTCTGTCCGCTCAAGCAGCAGAGCTAGTTGCTCTGACACAAGCCTGCATACACGCCAAGAACTTGAAAGTTAATGTTTACACAGATTCACGTTACGCATTTGGAGTTGTACACGACTTCGGAGTGCTCTGGCAGGAGAGAGGTTTCATGACTTCTCATGGAACCAAGATTCAGCATGGTCTCCTTATTCAAGCTCTGTTAGATGCCATACATTTACCGACATCTATCGCTATCATGAAGTGCAAAGCACATACGAAAGTCACTGACATTATTTCCCAGGGTAACGATCTAGCAGATCGCACAGCCAAGCTTACAGCACAGACTCTAGACAGTCCAGTTAATCAGACACATACTCCAGATCCGACTACATGCATGACAGTTAAGGACCCTACACAAGATGTCATAGATATCCAGTTACATGCTACTCCCGAAGAAATCAAGAAATGGTCTGAACAAGGAGGGGTCCAGACAGATCAAGGATGGGTAACGAAGGGTAGAGCCACATGGTTTCTCCCCGACTCTATGGTTCAAGTCATTATTAATACCGCACATAGTCCAGCACATTTAGGAGAAAAAGCTATGTTAGACAGTATCCAGAACATTTGGTTCAACAAGCATTTACGAGCTGCAGCCAAGCAGAAAGTCCGTACCTGTATGATATGTTGTCAGTTTAATCCAGGTAAAAGTGTCCCGGTGGAACAAGGTGGTTTCCAGCCCCCTGACCACCCTTTTGAAGTCCTCCAGATGGATTATATTCAGATGGAGCGATGTCGAGGTTTCAAGTATGTTCTTGTAGTTGTATGCGCTTTGTCCAGATGGACAGAAGCATATCCAGTCCCAGATTACACAGCCGCGACCACTGCCAAGCAGTTGGTTCGTGAATTCTTCCCTCGTTATGGACTCCCTAGAGTCGTATATTCTGACAACGGCCAGCCATTCTCCTCAGAGTTAATGAAGCACGTTTCCCTGTTGTTAGGGTACCAGTGGAAGTTTCATTGTGTACGCCATCCTGAAGCAGCTGGTCTGGTCGAGAGACATAATCAGACCTTGAAAATCCGCATCGCCAAAGTCTGTCAAGAAAAAGGTGTGGACTGGCTAGTAGCTCTGCCAGTTGCTCTATTTTACATGCGCATGGTCGCACATTCCAGATCAGGTCTGTCCCCGTACGAGGTCGTATTCGGCCGCCCCCCTAACATGTGGGGTACTCCTAGACCCCGAAGTATTACCGATGTTTCAAGTAATATGCTGACAGATTACCTAGCTTCCTTGATGTCTGCCCTCAACTCATGTCGTTCACAGGTTGCCGCCGCATTTCCAGACAATACCGAGGTGGCACCGCATGAAATCGTCCCAGGATCCATGGTGATGGTCCGCAACTTTGACAGATCAAGTCCGCTGGAGCCACGTTGGAAGGAGCCCCGTCAGGTCCTCCTCACCACCCGTACAGCCGTGAAATTGGAAGGACGCCGCGGCTGGGTACACCTTTCGCACGTCAAGAAATTCTACGGATTAAAGCCGGTCTCCAAGAACATTTCCCAGGATTTAAAAACTTGTCAAAACATTGTTCCTAAGGACTGTCCCGCAAATGACATTGGCACAACCCCTCCCCTGTTAGAGAAAACTCCGCAGCAGGAGTATAAGCAAAAGCTACGGTCTAGTAAAATAAGTCAGCCAGTTTGATTGTCTAAGTCCTCCCCTAGGTGAAACGGTTAGACTGTTTCTGACATGTATAAAATAGACCCCCATAGTGAGAGAGTCAGTCAAAACTCAATCCGATGTATCGTTTTTCTATGTTTCATATTATTTCTCAGCCTTTTGACTTCCTGCACTAGTTACGCATTTTATCTGTGTTTTCCAGTTCCTCATGTAAATAAGCATTCTAATGTTACAGTAGAGCACACGTTTAGTGATCTGCCTCCTCATGAATATTCATACCGCCTCGCTATGCGTAACAATACTTTTATCCGCATGTTGCATTATTCACACCAGACCAGCAATGCCACTAATTGTTGGGTATGTGGTCGACTCCCCCCTTTCCAGACGTCAAAGGGAGTTCTGCCACTCTTTCCTTATCCTTTTTCACATAATGGTTCGTGTGGAGCATGGTCCACGTTAACGTCATCCTCAACAGATATGTCTTTTCTTAACAGCACATGTTTCCCAGACAAGCATGGTCCCCCCCACAGAACAGGGTTAGATCTAGAAAATGAAGTGTATAATTTAGGTAATTATTCGTCGAATTTTATGGTCCTGAATGTTCAGTCTGATACTACTCCAGACTTACCTGCTATTTCAGTACTACCAGTCAAAGGCGAATTATGTGTCCGAAATAATGGTTCCGTACATGTAGGACATAGTGATTGTACTACTATTGTCAAGTATAGTGACAGTGGGAAATCTATTTTTAAAGCTTCACGTCATTCATATTTTATTTGTGGTCAGACCGCATATGTTCGTCTGCCCCTCGATTGGGAGGGAACCTGTTACATTGCCTTCCTACTGCCACCAGTTTTTCTAGCCCCACCTGATTATCATAGAAATACACATCTAGTACACGTTAGACATAGAAGGGAGTCCCCAATTGTCGATTATACTGAAACTGCTCTAGAACAGTATACAGATTTCAATAGAGGTTTCTTCTTCTTTATAGGACCTATCCAGAATAGTAAGTTAATCCGTAGATTAACAAGAACCCTTGAAGCTGTAGTAAATGAGACTGCCTCTGCTCTAGGTAACTTAACCGAAGAGCAATCTGCTATGAGATTTGTCGTTTTACAGAATCGTCTCGTCCTTGACGTCATACTGGCCGATAGGGGCGGGGCTTGTAGAGTCATCGGATCTAGTTGCTGCATTTTCATTCCAAATAACGCGCCGTCTGTTTATTCAGCTATAACCAGACTCCATAAAATTGCCCATCTGTTACACCAAGATCCAGGCACCTGGACATGGTCCGGTTGGTTCTGGAATATAATTTCCGCATGGGGATGGAAAATATTGTCCTTCCTAGGTATTGCAGTAGCGATCATATTCAGCTGCTGCCTCTGTATACAATGTGGCCTTGCGATTTGCGGTATGTGTGCTACCTCTTGTACTCCTAGTCCCAAGTCCCGTCCTAAATCCCGTTCTAAGAGAATTCAAGACGAGCAAATGATACTGTATGAAATGATAGACGGTATCATGAATATTGATGTTTCCTGATGGAAACGTAGTGACAAGGAGGGAATGTGGAAAAGTAAATTTTGCCATGTTCTGTGTCCCTACGTGTCATCCATCATATGTTATGTGTGCATGATTAAATATGCATATGTACTCCCCATGTCTGATTAATGACGCAATTACAGTTGTGTCCCCCTCTAGTATGCCAGTTTCCAGTCCTCGTGAATACTACGAATATCAGGCCTATGTAAAGTTATGTTGCCACGTTTCTCAGTGTGCACGTTATTCTATTATAAAGTCCCCGTTTCTAGGCCTCAAAAGGGCCTGGACACCAGATTCAGCTCCTGTCTCCTGAAGCCTCGCTGAGGAGCGATACAGCCCCCACCTGTATCCTCGACCCTTCACTTACTTCCTGCCTCGCAGTGCCCGGTCCAGCCTGGCTCAGTCTCTGAGTCTGCCAAGAGTATGTTATAGTTCCAGTTATCAGTTCAGTCCTCCTTCTCTGCATTCCTAAGCTACTGAACTGTATCAATAGTTTCCGTCATTGTCTAGCCTTCACGTCTCCATGTTAGAGAATACTGCATTTAATGGTCATTTAATATTCTTCATCACGCACTACATGTAGAATAATGCATGGTCCAGTCTTAGAATCAAGTTAGCCTTTCCCCTCCTAACTTCTAGTTTATATCAACATGTTCCCTAAACATCAGATACTAGATAGGGTTTAGGTACATGTCGCTCCGACCCTCCAGACTTCAGTCTCTGCTCCTAGCACAGAGTTCATAGCCCCCAGCTTCTCCTAGTAATACGTCATTGCCAGTTTGCGCGCACCACCAGGTTAGAGGTCCCGGCTCCTCAGGTAGCCCCCTCCATGGTTTCCGCCCCATTCATGACATATCCTGTTACGTTTGCATCACATGTCTATGTATACGCCCAGTTACACCTATTTTCGCCCTTATCTTTCGCGACTGCTACGCGTCACGCCTTCTGCTCCACCCACTGCTACGCCTACTGCAATGTAATGCTATGTGTTTGCGTTATGTATATATGCTCATGTATTGTTATTAAAAGTCAGCGCGCTCATCCCAGATCCAGCCCCAGCAGCTGCTGGGCCCTGTCATCCTATTCCCATGCAGGTTGTCCTGTTCCTGTCCTTATGCTGTATTAAACCTGCAGAAACTCCTACTACCTCGAATCTTGACTCTTATTTATTGAGCTATCTGTTATGATATATGTCTAGTCAAAAATAGGGTATTATTTATTTATTTACCACAGCACCTGTTTTGAATTTATGATTCTAATTCAGCTCTTTCCTGCCCTCTTTGGCCAAGTCATTGACAGAGCCCAGGCCTACTTGTCCAAATTCTAAATGTGTTTACATGTAATATTCAGGGACAGTGATGTGTGTTTTCAATATTGTAACACAGCAGCTGATTGCTAATATTATTGCAAATAATCTCTGTGACACACTTCCATTTCCAATATGTGAGGTCATTATTTGTTCCAAAAGAAACTATTTTATGGATGGTGCATGAAACATAAACACAACAGTTCTCTGCAAAACGTAATAGACACACATATCACCCACAGTGAAAATAAAGCAAAGGAAAATGGTATTTAAAACAATCTGTTTAAGAATCCTTCAAAGCCATCAAGCAAGCAAGCAACTAAAGAACAGAGCTGGTTCTATCAGGGCGTCTCCTGAAATGCTGGGGCCCTGGGCTGGAGTCCACTGTACCCATGCCTTAAAACGTCTCTGGCATCGGCCCTTAATTGGTTGCAACAATCTCCCATCCAGTAATGGCAACTTAATAAACGGCAGCAATCGTGAACTGGGGAAAACAAAGGAGGCCCTTAGCAAGAGGCCGCCTAGACATACTGAGTCAGGTGCCCACTCTGATGTACGTAGTAGCAGCAAGCAACCCCAAAAAAATAAGCAGTGCCATCACAATCCCCATGGGTACGCCACCTACCACCTCCCTCCTTTGCAGCGACCGGAGTCACTGGACCCTCCATTAAAAAGTCATCAATCAATCCAATGCCCTTGCAGGACACCATGCAGGCTAGACTGGGCTGTATGTAAAATGATTGCATAGAAAAAGCCTTGCCAATGAAAGCTTGGTATATCGTAAAAAATGCAGTCCAGCTGCAGAGGCCGTTGTCAGGTCTTTAAAAAGCTTTAGAGTGTAAATTAAAAACATGATGTCTCTTCTGGCTCAAGTCGGGCTACAGCACTGTGTGTGATTAAGACTCTGCTTTAGAGCAGCAAACACATTTTAAATGGGTCAGCCATTTTAATATGTCTAACATTTGTTGTTTATACCCAAGAAAGTACACCAGGGGCAAGAAAATGTATTCCCCAACCCAACTGCTGTCATCCGAGTTGGAGAACAGCAATAATAATAAGTCCTTTAAATAGAAAAAATAAGTGTAGGTACTCATTAAATTGAGCTGGGTTGCAGCTAGTGGACGGGGTTAGAGGCGGGGGCAAGACATGATGATGCAAAGACATTTCTATGGAGTATTAATTTTGCCCTTGCATTTCCCTTGCTAGTACTTTCCATATATGCAGATTAACAGATTTTAAATAGATACAGTCACGCCATCAGCAGCCCTATTCAGGATAATAATCAGTGTGGCTCAGAACTAAAGAGACTTTGGAATAGATGCATTAATAATGAATATTACCCAGTTGCAGGACATAACAAAATGTGAGAAAAGTATCAATATAAACAAAATGTGTTAACTTGTACACAAAATAAAGGCCTAACACGATATGTTAAGGTTTCCTTGTTTGGTAATATTTGCAGCTTCTTACTGTTATACTGTTCTAGCTTGGTTACTTTTGGCACAATACTTACATATACACAGAAAAAAGCAGACATGCACACAAAAGCATTCCACGCATTTCTTTAAAACTATCTCCTGAGAGTGTCCCGAATCTCTTCTTCGCTGAGCTCGCTTTCTCTCTCACACTCAAACATACACAGAGTAGGCAAGCACACACACACACACACACACACACAAGCAGACAAATACACACCAAAAATGGTTTATTTTGGATTATTCCTGTGTTACTGCACAGCAATCGACAGTGTGAATGGGATTGACAGAGCAGGGCCTAAATGGGCACTACTCTATCAAACAGAGCAGGACCTGAAATTTCCAACACACAGGTATCTCTTGCATAACAGGAATGAGCAGCTGCGGAATTGTTAACCCCTTCGCTGTGGGGTGTTTCCCCCCCGCTGTGCGGGGGGGGGCGCACGCAGTGCCCCCATGCTGGTGACGAGCTGAGCTCGTCATGAGGCAAAGCGGAGCTGCCCTCATGACAAGCTGAGCTCGTCACGGCCGCACCCGTTTTTAGAACGTTCAGCACAGCGGGGAAATTAGCCCAGCGTGCGAACGTTCCAACGGCCGTGACGAGCTCAGCTCGTCATGAGTGTAGCTCAACTGTACTCCATGACGAGCTCAGCTCGTCAGCAGCATGGACGAGGTTAAGCAGTGACTCAGGTAAGAACTAGAGAGGCGCTTTGCTGTCAGAGTGCCCTACAGATCTACTTCACTCTGACTGCCTCAAGCTCAGCTGCAATAGGATCAATGAGGTTACCTTCAGTGAGTACCGGTACTGTCCTTTGCAGTGGAGAAGTGCCACTAATCTGAATGGTAAAAATAAGAAGTGCCAGTACTCAGTATCTGTGAGTACCAGCCCATTTAAAACACTTATATAGCTTACTGTAAAGCCTGCAGTCACAATAAAAGTGCTATCAATAAAGCATGGCACACAAGGCTTTGCTGTAAATCACCAGAAATGGAAGAGCTTGACATCAGGGTTTTAAGTGGGAAGAAAAAAATGGGGGTCTCTAGAAAGGGCATGTATGGCCTATGTAATTAGGTGTATGGCTTAAACACAAACTATATTTCTCCACTGGCAGCACTGTGCTAGAAGGATTACTTCTAAAACGATTTTATTGCCAGCTTATTTCGCACTCCACAACTAGGGCATAAGCGTACATGGTGCAGTCACAACAGAATTCCCCGTCTTGTTCCCATGGTAAGATTATTCCCTCTTAACTACTATGGCCTGAAATTCTTCCTATAAAATGAGAGAATTAATGAACATGTCAAGTTCACAAGGCTTTAAAGACACTCCTATTTGCCATTTAGCTCAGTTGTGGCACGTACGGATTTCTTCCCACTTAAAACCCTGATGTCAACATAGTGCCTTATCAAACTACCAAGACCGAAAAACAGTGGGAGGGAATTAACATGGGAAAAAACAGACTTTTTTAAACGTATTTCTTGTAAAAGCTAATAGGATTCAATCGATAAGAGTAGTAGCCAACAAAAAGTTACCAATCACAGGGGTCAATTGGCATTTTCTCACTTGATGGGGGTCTTCCGTTCCCTACTTATCAACTTAGATATGCCCTTGGTTGTAGTTTTAAAATATGTGCAAATATAGAGGTAGCAACATCACTTCAATAAAACCAAGAGGGCTGTGGCAGAATGCAGTGCATGTCTGTTATGTTGGCAGAAGACACTCTGAGTGATACAGCAGTTCTGGCAAAAAAATGCTTTATTTTTATTTATTTATTTGAAAAGTTTTATATATAGCGCTAGCTAGACCTGGAGGTATCAGAGCGCTTTACATGAGAACAAGTTGCACAAAGTTACATTTGGTATAATAGCATAAAATAAAAACATATATGAGTTATCTGGAGCATGAGGGAGGGTGGAGGTGAGGGTTTGCTACTGAGGTGTAGGAGAAAAACAAACAAGGTTATGTAGGGCTGGAAAGGGTCATCATCCAAAGGATCACGTATGGAGAGGGTGGGGGAGGGAAATAATGGGGCCTGATTTAGAGGTGGGCTCTATGGAATGAACCCACCAAAAAGCCTCCAGTGACTCTTACTCCCAACCCTGCAGACAAACATCTTTGATTGGCTTGGTGCTTGCATGATACTTCCAGGCATGGAGTCCTGCGAGGAGGTAATGGAAAGTTGGCCACCCTAGTTTCACATATTTCCAGGGCTGTGAGGGCTGTACGACCATCACTATATACTACAGATTTTGCACAGATTATCAAAAGAAAAGTGACTGCCCAGGGTCACTATATAATTAACAGTCAATAAAGGACCCTCTCCAAACTAACCCAGAGGAGGCTAAGACCGTAAAATAGTTCCAAAAGAGGCTTGGGAATAAATAAACCTATAACCATGTGGAATGGAATAATTACACGTTCATTTGTCAAACCGTGTTTTTAGTAGCACGTTGTAAAGCTTTTATTTTCTGAATGCCCGAGTCATCTAAAACAGAAAGGAACACAAGACAAGCTGAGGTGCCGATATGCTGTGCTGCAAAGGTAATGCCGCTTTTCAAGCGTTATGGCTAAAATTGTACCATGGAAGTGTCCCCTATGTCAGAGCGCCTCAACAAAACCTTCTGGTCGATTTGCACTATATATAATACTGTTCAACAGTTAGTGGGCTGCCAGCAGGATATTAACCCGAGGCTAGAGAAATAGAGTCGCCGCCCCCGGGACAAACTGCAGGCCCACTCACTCAGAGAGGCGCTCGGCTTGATGTGTGAAATATTTAAGCATTGAGGGCCCCCGGCCTGTTATGGAGTGTAGACTTCTTTACAGCTGAGCCAATTAGGAAACGATCGTCATAAGGAAGTAGGACCGTAATTTTGAATAAGATTTCACTCACCCTTTCCGTGCTCAGGACCCACCAGCCTGACGCCTCACGTCACGTGCATATTACACTGCACATGAACCTTCCAGTTCAAGCTCTGCTCCACCCTGAGGTCAAAGACCACAGAGCTGTGTGCTTGCGCTGCGCACGGCCAGCGCACCACGCATTTAATGTATTTGAGGAGACTGTCTAGAGCGCATTACTTTTAAACCAAGTCCAGCATGGTGTGTGGATCATGCTGTAAATTAGTGTGCGCTGAGGGGCCCCCCTGGAGCTCGAGGCCCCCCCGCAACGCGGGGCCTGCGGGGGCGTGTGTTACGCCCCTGGCGTAAAGATACAGATTCTGTGCTATTTAAAGTGACATGGTGACATATTCATGCAGTCAATTTCACTGGTAAAGTGCGTCTTTGTTTGTTTTTCGTTTTGCAGATTTTGTGATACCTGAGGGGGCGGATAGAGTCACACAGATGCCGCCGCCATTCTGACCAACCACAGGGGCTACATCGCGCACGCGGCTTTAATGTTGAACCCGGGGAGTCCAGTGCCCGCTAGGGGCCACCCTGCTCTCGCTGCTGCAGATAGTATGGCCTTGATGACGTCAAGTTAAGTAATACAAGGAGCCCTGGAGCGAAAGGGACTTTCGATTGGCTGAGGAACACAGTAGTGTGTGTGTGACACTGGGGTAAGTACCTGCTGAGGCCTAGCAGGCCGGGTCTGGGACATACCATTGGCGACGAGGATGCTGCGAATCACCGATCACCAGCCTGAGATCCATGAAGGCGGTAGGAACCTCAGTACTGTGTGTGTGACACTGGGGTAAGTACCTGCTGAGGCCTAGCAGGCCGGGTCTGGGACATACCATTGGCGACGAGGATGCTGCGAATCACCGATCACCAGCCTGAGATCCATGAAGGCGGTAGGAACCTCAGTACTGTGTGTGTGACACTGGGGTAAGTACCTGCTGAGGCCTAGCAGGCCGGGTCTGGGACATACCATTGGCGACGAGGATGCTGCGAATCACCGATCACCAGCCTGAGATCCATGAAGGCGGTAGGAACCTCAGTACTGTGTGTGTGACACTGGGGTAAGTACCTGCTGAGGCCTAGCAGGCCGGGTCTGGGACATACCATTGGCGACGAGGATGCTGCGAATCACCGATCACCAGCCTGAGATCAAGGAAGGCTGTAGGAACCTCAGTACTGTGTGTGCTTGCTCATGCAACAGACTTCCGCAGCCTGCCCGGGAGGCAGATGTACCCGGACATTGGCACTGGTCAGCCACGAGATGCAGCCACGCCCGCACTCCGCTCATGTGAGTGTTGCAGCCAGGTGCGCAAGGCAGGCACTCCGAGGGCATACAGTCTGCAGAACAGACACCTGTTGTCCATCTTTAAACACACCCTGCAGGAGGAGTCAGAAACTGGACAGGCTGCACCCTGCTGAACCTTTCTGTACAAGGCCATGGGTCTAGTGCCGGCTGAGGAGGTCACAGGCTCTCCATGTTTGGCCTCAAAACTAAGACTGAGGGGATGTACAAACAATGCCTGACGATCAGGGGGGCCCCCTCTAAGGGTGACCAGAGCTTATCTCCGTGATGGCATACAATCCAGCTATGGGCGTGTCCATGGTGTCTGGTTCACTTCTGTACAAGACCCAAGATGCTAATTGCGGTCTGAAAGGCTGGAGATGTATTTTGCAGCCTGAGAATTGCCCCTTCCTTTACATTTCTGAGGGGAGGAAACATATAACTGTCATGCAGTCTCCTAGAGGCTGGGCCCCCTCTCACCTATGCCACCATTGCTTCCGCCCTCAACAGCCACTGTACCTGTACGCCCAGCACAGCCCTAAACTGCGAGGGCTTCCTATGGCCCGAGCACAGCAGGGGGCTCATGACGCCACTGACTCTTTTTATGCCTGCTTAAAGGAGCTAGCAAGCACATGCTCGCTGTATGATGAGGATCATTCAGGGCGGGGGGAGGGGGACTTCAGAAACACAGAGAAGAGGCACTACAAGAGCCAGGAAAGGCACTTCAGGATATCCTGGCACTAGGAAGACCCAAAGAACTCTGGAAAGCACCAGCGTCCCACAGGGAAATAATGTTACAAAACTCAACAGAAAGCGAATCAGTGAATCAGAAAACACAAGCAGACAACACCCCCTAGGAGAGGGTCAGGCAAGGGACGAGGAAGCCCTGTGCATACTGCAGTGGTGCGCCCCCTCACCAGGGATTGCCCAGCAGCTGCAAGAAATACACAGACAGAGGAAAAGCAAATCATTTTGCTAAAATATGTCAATCGTCCCACCAGCTTAAAAGTCCCCAGAAGAAGACGATGAACAGAGTGGCGCAAAGTGAATGATGACAGAGTATAGGAAGGGTCAGTGCATGGGTTCTGTGCCAGTGACACACTTTGCAATTGCATAAGAACGCTGCTAAAATGCCAAGTGTTAAACCTATGAGGCCCCTGATTCATAGATACCCGGGCCTCAATCAACGTGATGGCTAAAGACACCCACGGTAAACTGATCAACCAACTGTAATTGAAGTCAACCAAAGCCAGGGTAGTCCAAGGGAACGTGGAAGCATGTATGTCCCCCGCGGAGGTGCCAGAACGCTGCTCGGTTTTCAGCCAATTAACTCCACCTAGCACAGATCACAGTTGGTGTATAAGTCACTGAGTTAAAGTCACTACTCAAAAAGTTGAGAGGCATTATTTAATGGCTTAGATTGTCTACAATGAAAGACGATGCAGCTTAATAATGCCCATGATGCACAACACATGGCACTGAGGCACCAGCAGGCAGCCTTCCACCTTCACTCAAAAGTGAAGAAAATTTGAGAAAAATGGAAGCAGCTGCCATCAACAAGAGAGTGGAAGGAGCCACCCCGTGGGTGTCCCCTAACATCAAACACAAACAACCAGGTGCAATTAAGTTGTGTATAGAGATGCGCCTCCCACATTCTGCCATAAAGAGAGAAAGGCACCTGTCGCCTCATCAGCTCTTCCTAGATCAAAGTTTGAGATATGTCACCACTTTCTCGATCCACCTTGGCCACTGATGATACAAGAAACTCAACATTGGTATATCTAGTGCTTCAGAGCTCACACAGAGTGCACAGGAGGTCCTGGCAGGGCTCAAGGCGGGCATCACTGTCAGTGATGAGATCCTGGAGTGTACTCGATCAGTAGAACACCATGTCTGACTCCAGAAAATATTCCAAAGACTCACAGAATGGTCTTACAGCCTGATTCATCATTCTCCCGTTTTGCGAGCCCCTAATAGCGAATCATAACGAATCGCTATTAAGGACTTGCAAAACGGTATTCATGTAGGAATTGCAAAAAATATTGCGATTCCTACATGTTCCTTATTTGCGAGTAGCAAATTGCTAATCGCAAATAAGGAATAACTCCCCATGCATTCCTATGGGCCTGTAGGCCCATAGGAATGCATGGGGAGTTATTCCTTATTTGCGATTAGCAATTAGCTAATCGCAAATAAGGATGCGATTTCAAGGGTGCAGGGGTGTCCAAAGGACACCCTGTAGCACCCCTGAAATGTAATCTACATTGGTGTTGCGCACACACATGTCCAAAGGACATGTGTGTGTGTAACATGCAACTTAGAAAAATGCATTTAAATGCATTTTTCTAAGTTTTTGCTATTTACCACGAGGTCTGACCTCTCCGTAAATAGCGGCCCAAAATTGCAATTTCGCAATTTTAAAATGATTCATGAATTGCATTTAAGGAATCTCAAATAGAGATTCCTTAAATGTAATTCTTCGCAAATGTGCGAATTCTTTAATAGCGAATTTTGCATTTGGGATGATGAATCCCAAATGCAAAAATTGCACTCGCAAAAGGCAAGATTCTGAGAATCTTGCCCTTTGCAAGTGCAATTTAGCTTGATGAATCAGGCTGCTAGTCTTTGAGAGAAATGTGAATTCCCCATGGATCGCATCAGCTTCTTTGGCTACAACTTCTCTGCTAATGGAGTAGCCTCTAACTTTGCCAAAGTACAAGATGCCAAACTGGCAATAAAAAACTCTTCTCGTCACTGAAATCTGGAGTTTCTTGGGTATGGTCAATTGCTGCAGGAGGTTTGCAGTAAACTTGAGTTCACTCATGGCTCCACAGCATAAACTCATCAAAGTCAACACCACCTGGTGATGGGAGCCGGCACACAGAGCAGCATTCCAGCACAAAAGGATGCCCTCTCTGCAGAGACCATGCTGGTGAACTCTGATCCCGTCAAGGACTCGGAGTTGGCAGTAGATGCCAACTTCACTGGGCAAGGGCTGGTGTTGGTTCAAAGGCCGTCCTGTGATGAACTGCCTTAGTGTCCTGTACAACTAGGACATTGAGCCCCAAAGTTCAAGGGTACTCCTAAAGAGAGAGGGAGGTGATAGCAAACCACTGGGGCTGTAGACACTTTCACCTATACGTAAATGGCCCCCCTTCAAGGTACACTGACCATAAGCCCCTCATCCCTTTGTTTCGAGAATCAACATCGAAACCACCCACACAGAATAAGAAATAAACCCTAATATTATAGGAATACTCTTTCAAGGTAGAATACTGACCAGGGTCATAGAATCTAGTGGGGTTTCTCTCTCAGCACCCTCAACTTGCCACCCCTGAGGAGGAAGAACGGGCTCAAGGCACCAAGGAGTGCGTAAGGTTGGTCGAGGGGTGATCTCCGCCCCTGCCTGTTTCAATGGAGGAAAATCCAAAAGTTACAGAGGCCAACCACTGCCTGCATTTAGCCCTCCAAGCTGTGAAGAGCAGTCAGTGGGTCATTCTTTGGAGTGATCTGTCGAGAAGAAAAGCTGAAGCAAAGCAAAACGTTGACATCTTTACAGCTGGTGTCCCATGAGCGAGTGGAATGTCCTGAAATATGTCTTATTAGTAGGACTGACTGGTGATTTCTGCCAGATTGCCAGCACTGTGGTACATCTGGCCCATTCTGGTAATGGAGGCATCATTAAAAATAAGAGTCATATCCGGAGAAAGTCTGGTTCCCACAGCTGGACGAGAAAGTAGAGATGGTGGTAAAGGGGCGCCAGATGTGTCAGGCAACCAGGCAACCAGAGCCTCCAGTGCCCATTGTAACTGAGAAAGTACCTGCGGCTCCCTGGGTTCACACTAGGCCTGTGTGCAATTTGCGGAGTTTTGCTACACAGAATTTCGCAAAGTTACAAAAAAACTTTGCGAAGATTTGCGAGTGGCGGAATGTAGTGCGAACTTTAGTTTGTGCTAGTATTCCTGCAGCTCGGGAAGAAATTCTACCCGAGCAGCAGCTTGCGCTCGCGAACTTACCGTTCAAGATCACGAGCGGGGAAAAAACTCTGCTGCACATCGCGAAGCGGAGTTTTCTGCATTCCGCGAGTTCCACGGAGTGCAGAGTGCAGAAAACTCCACAAACTACGCGAACGGAGCGAAGTTCACCGCCCAGGCCTAGTTCACACCAGTGCTGGTTTCAGAAGCCTTCCTGATGGCTAACACTTATTAATAGTTATGGATGAGCACCAGAAATTTCCCGAAATAGAAATCATCTGATTCTAAAAATGCATAAGATAATACCCACGCATGGGCTGATTCATGAAATACGCAATGACAATGGGTCTCAGTTTCAAATTGCAGAATTAGCGGATTAGTTCTTTAATTCTGGACATCAAAAGATCATGTAGCGATGGCTGCAGGCCGATGGAGAGGAGGCAGGGGGGTTCGTGCACTCCTTGCTGAAAGTGGTATGTATTTCCCTAACAACACACATCAGGGGCGATACACTCCTTCCTGAAGGGACACTCTCAACCATCTCACAGTACAACCCAGAAGCCCCCAGTCACGTGTGTTTGGGTGGATAGTGCGGGGCTCTATACCACCCCACCCCAGCAGGAGGCCTGCGCTGGTGGACTATGCTTTCGACAAATGACAGTGAAAGAATGAATAATCCAGCCAGTGCCTCAGGGCTGAGGAGTCCTATTTGGTTGAGGGGTACCTGGTAATTCTTAAGGATCATCATCAAGGGAGCCAACTCCAGTTGCTGTTCGAGTCCCGCCAATTGGTGGTGATTTGATGACAGGGAACACTGGTGACCGCCAGGTGAGGGAGGGAGTGGTGACTGGGAATATCTAGTTTTCTGCTGGTTTCAAGAGTCAAGTGACCTCCTAGTTAACATATCGGTGACTCAATCTCTGGGCAAGTGGCCGAGGCCGTGATCCCGGGGAGCCCAGGGCCCTGGGGTGGAGCAGCATCAGACTGGGGTGAAAATAAATACTTACCTGTGACCTCAGCCACATGTAAAGGAGTATAAAAGAATGAAGAAGTCACTCAACCCAGAGAGGCCAACAGTCCCGACACTGGGGGGAGGCGGTGGGAGGGGAGTCAGATGATTGTGGTTCCTAAAGTGATGACTTGAGGAACTTACCTCAAGCCAACCTCACTCCAACCCAGAGGTACCAGGACTATGAGTAACAGTTGGTGTTAGACATTGGGTTGCTGGTTGACTGGGTATAAGCCCTGGTCAAGTAGCAACCACAATCCTAGTCAGGGGAAGAGGCCGACAAACCCTACATTAACCTGTGCTCGCTCTCCGGTAGCTCGGAACAGAGCCGTCATATCTAACTTAGAGGCAGTGTGTAAAGTATTTGCGCAACACTTCAAACAGTAAAACAGTGAAAAAGACCACACAAAACGATCCCACATCAAGTTAGTAAAATAGATTTGACTTTAATGAATAAAACAAAAACGAAACAACTAGAATCCAATTAGTGGAACTGGAGATATTGATTTCTAAAGTTTATAGTGAAAAATAGAACCAAAAAGCACAAAGCACTATTGGGGATATCTGGTTAGAGGGCTACTTAAGTGGGTGGCATCATCAGTGCTGCAGGCCCACTAGCAACATTTAATTTAAGGCCCTGGGCACATGTAGTGCACTTTACTAAGGACTTATAAGCACATTAAATATGCCAGTAGGGTATGAGCCAATATTACCATGTTTAGGGGAGAGATCACAAGCACGTTAGCACTGGTTAGCAGTGGTAAAGTGCGTAGAGCCCCAACACCAGCAAAAACTAGGTCAGGAAAAAGCTGGAAGGAGGAAGGCAAAAAGTTTGGGGGTGTCCCTGCAGAAAGGACCATTTTCCAATAGTTCGGCAATACGAACTGCCTCGCAGTGTATTGAAATGTCTCTAAATCATGTTTGTCATGTTTTACTTTGGGAGCAATGTATTGTTGAAGCTTGAGAGTGAAGTGTAGACCAAGTGTGTAACTGAGATTGAGTCCATGACTGGTACATCTCTTCACTCCCTTCTTTGTTTTTTTATATTACTGAGCATCAGCCTGCTTCGCATGTGTAGACGGTATGGTCCTGATGATGCCAGGTTAAATAATAAAAGGAGCCTGTGAACCAAAATCTTGAGATACATGAGAAACCCAGTACTGGGAGTGCTTGTGACTGATTGGACGATATGTCTGTTGTGGCCTTTCAGCCGATTGTGGGATGTATCAGTGCCGTCGTCATAGCTCGTCACATGCTCGCCGTTTGCTGCTCCGATACTCCAAATCGCCCACTCTACCCTTCTCTTGCAGCTGTGATGCCACTGCCTGTCACCGCCTGATGCTTCGCTAACCGCCTGATCTGTGCTATTGCAACTTAAGGTGATTCGCTTTCGTGGAGAAGTGTGGCTCACTGGTTAGAGCGGCAGACTCTGAAGCAGAGATCAGGCCCGGGACCAGGGTTCAAGTCCCGACGCGGCAGGGTCTTGAGCTCAATGTCCGCGGACTCGATATTTCTCGCCTCGACGCCTACTCTAAACATGGGTCCCACTCTGCAACTCTGGGCAATAGCTTGCTTAATCTCCACAACGGCCCCTACAACACTGGGATGCCTTGCTTCACCTTGGGGGTGCCCAGGAGGGGCTTCTCACAGAGAGAGCCAGGAAGGGTTCCACAGCGTTATACAGCGCCGGGACGCCCCGTTGGGGCAGCTGTGCGCTTTACAAAATACACTACATTATCACTATGCATAACACTTTATGCGGTTGGTGACACATCGTGTGCGTGGAGACAATGTTTCCATGTCTCATCAGAAAACATCTGTTGAGGAGTGCGGGGGCTATGTGTCGCGTATCGCATTTCTGAGGTTTCATTCTAAGCTGCCATCTTAAGAGCTAGAACTTGTACGGAGGTTGAGTTTATAAAATGTGATTATTGTTCATACTGTATTTGAGTTCTAATCTCTTTCACAAGTTCTGGAGTAAGCCTTGACTGCTCCCTGTTGCAACTTTTGAGAGAGAAGTTTAGAAAATGAACATCTCCGGTATCCAAATGGAATAAAATAGTCTTACGTTTTGAAACACCAAGACCCTCATTTATGAGGCCTTGCATCAGTTTTGCGCTTCTGACACGTCACTTTTCGTGACACATCGGCGGCGTAAAACATGCCTCCTGTTGTGCACTATTTACAAAGTGACTATTTACAAGTAACGCCCCTGCGCTACATTATACCTGCATCAGGTATAATGTATGCAGGGGGGGCGTTCCCCCGCAACAAGCCTCGTAGAAGTGACGCAGTGAAATCTATGAGATTTCACTGCGTCACTTCTAGGACGCAGTTGCGTCAAAATCTTGCACCTGCCTCACAGCAGGCGTAAGACTGACGCAGGCCCTTTTACATCGGGCTTGCCCCATGTGAAAGGATGCATTTCTGGAGTTGCTTCACTTTTTCCGACACACTCCAGCAATGCATCACTTTTGCACTTACAGATACGTCAGAAATACTGACTTATCTGTAACTCCTTGCGACATGATGCGCCACACATTAAATATGACGCATCAGGTATGTCGCAAGGAGTGCGTACTGAGAAGTGACGCATCGCTGCTTTCACGCAGCGATGCGTCATTTATCTGAATCTAAATATCAGTATCTATCACTCATACTTGCAGGAGTATATAAAGACCTCAATGCATTGCTCTCCAAACCTCACAGAAACACAACACAAATGCCTCCATCTGCGAGTAAACCAGTTGGTACTTAGTACATTCATCAAACCCCCCCCCCCAAAAAAAATCTCCTAATCCTGAATTTTTTATATTTTAAGGATGAGAAACCGCACCCACCGTGTGGTGGCATGCTTCATCATAGGTCCCTCCTCACAACCGTTTACCCAATGGTTCGGGTGTGGGCTACAACTCCCACTCAGGAATGAGCTCTCTGATTTGTATACCCTACTGGAGCTATCAAGCGTGGATGATGTGATCAAATGTGAAAATTACAACTACCTCTTGGTGGAGTGAAAAAAATGCTTCTTTATTAAATCTTTCTCAATGAGTATATTAAAAACCAAAGGTGACATGACTCCAATCCAGACACGATCATCGGGTCAACATGTTTCTGCCAATCTAATAGCTAACTTCTGGCTGTGTGGCATTCATCAGGACCAAACTCCTATAATATCACTCTGCTGACAAAGTATGTGATAGGAACTCAAAATTCAAAATCATACAACCAGTTGGCCACTCAAATTGTGAAAATATTCGCCACAGTTGTCACATAAAAAGAGAACAAAAGTCAAGTATTGGAGAGAAAAACACCATTAATATGTTGTCAGATTTGAAAAATCTATTTCAAAGTCATTCAAGTTTTACAAACACCCAGCCCTGTTCTTAAAAGATGAAACCCCCGGGATGTAAAATACCTCAAAACGGGCCCGATTCACAGAACTAACTTAAGACAAAATCCTAAACTTACTACCATTTTGGTATTCACAGAAGACACTTACTCATTTCGGCATTCACAGAAGTTAGGACTCCTAACTTTAGGACTCCTAAAGGCCTTCTGTGAATATCAAAAGTCTTACAGTTAGGATTTTTCTCAGTTTAGGAGTCCTAAAGTTAGGAGTTCTAACTTTACTACTCCTAAACTGAGAAAAATCCTAACTTTAAGACTTTCGGTATTCACAGAAGGCATTGAGGAGTCCTAAAGTTAGGACTCCAAACTTCTGTGAATACCAAAATGAGTAAGTGCCTTCTGTGAATACCGAAATGAGTAAGTGCCTTCTGTGATACCAAAATGGTAGTAAGTTTAGGATTTTGTTTTAAGTTAGTTCTGTGAATCGGGCCCTCTCTTTCCATCTCCCCTCAAAACTCCCAGAGCCATTTTGTTATTTCCCACCGATGTACATGACACAGCCACAGGACTTATAAAATCAACCTGAACTCGCCCTCTAAGGTCACCTGCAGATTGTCATGCGCACCCTGAATGTGGCCCACATTCTTAGAACTAGAGTAACATAATAGTATGTTAAATCAAACACGTTTGTTGCTTCGTACTCTGAATTAACCTATTTGGAGGTGATTTCATATGCGAGAATGAAGAAAATTGAAGATTGCTCAAATGAAATATTTGCCTCAAGGTCACACTGTTTGGTTATGCGGGGAAGCCGGGATTAATCCCAGGTTTTTTTGGTCTCACTTTGAAGAACCTGAAGCTGTGTCTGGAGGCCCGCTATAATGTTAGGGGTCTCCTCACTTCAAGTTACATCTGATCTGTGTCCACTGTTGGGACATGACTGCCACAAGAGTATATCTGAACCAACATCATTCACTACTGTTTGTCAGACTGTTGTGTCCTTGTCTCATAGTATGTGAAGGAAGGGAGAGGTCTTTTGTCCTTGTCTCATAGTATGTGTGACGGGAGGGAGAGGTCTTGTGTCCTTATCTCATAGTATGTGTGACAGGAGGGAGAGGTCTTGTGTCCTTGTCTCATAGACAGCCAATGAGATTGAAGATCTACTCCTCTTCTATTCGATCACGCTAGATATTGACAACGTCCCTATGGACCATATTCAACCCATTCTAGCCAACCCAAATTGGGAACCCTCTAACAACCATAGAGTCATAAAAAGCGACAATCTCAAGCAGGTGCCGATAACACAGCCCCTGACATCTCACACTCCTACTCGGTTGAAATGTGCACTACTCAACTGTAGATCAGCAAAAAAACATGCTACAGATATATTCGTTCGACCTCATCCAAAACAATGAGTTAGATATCATAATCCTCACTGAAACCTGGCTAAACCTCTCCTCCACTCCTATATTAAACCTCCTAGTACCTCTTAGTCATGACATAATCCGTCTAGACAGAACCACGAAACAGGGCGGGGGATAAGCCTGTGTATACCGAAACACAGTATCGGTCTCTCACATGGAGACTTCCGCCTCCTCCGTAGCTGAATATCTTTGCCTCAACATCTCTAGTAACCACCTACCAATATGCAGACTACATACTTTCTACCCCCCCTCCTGGCAATAACTTACCCTTCATTGAACAGCTAATGGAAATGATCTCCTCCAATGATGACCGCTCATTATCTCAAATCTTTCTCGGTGACTTCAACCTTCATTGGTCTAAACAGAATGACCAGGCAGTGACCTGTCTAAACGCTTTCCTTGCAGAGATGGACCTTACTCAACTCTATGACCGGCCAACTCACAACAAAGGAAACATTCTGGACCTCATTATTTCAAAAGGGAATTCCATCACATTGGCGGACATTACTCCTTGTGATTGGTGCGACCACTACATCATCTTCTTCTTTATCAATAGGGAGGTGATATCGAAAAAGATCCAGCCCAAGAAAATAAAATAGTGGAAAATAAACCTCAGGAATATTAACACGGACTGTCTATCTACTGAGGGTAAAAATGCCCTGTCACCCCACGATGACTTGACTGCTGTCCATGTTCTCACAGACTTCTACAACTCTACTATCTCTGATATCATGGACTCAATAGCACCGTTACAACTAAAAAATACCACCTCCAAATTCTCCAAACCATGGTTCAACGACAACCTAAACTCTGATCGCCGCAACTTAAGGGCAGCTGAACGACTATGGAGATCAAAACCATCTGCATTTGTATTTATTTTATTTGTAAAGCGCTAACATTCATCCTAAAAGGACATCACGGCGCTAAAGAAGAATTACAAGTGATTTAACGGCAACACTTTAGAAATTATTGATCTGGGCCGGGGAAAAGGAATGTTTTTAGTTGTTTCCTAAAAGAAAGGAAGCAGTCAGTTGTTCTGAGTTTGTGGGGTAACTCGTTCCATTTTGTTGCGGCAATGTGAGAGAAAGCCCTCTCTCCCATCCTGACAGTCCGAGCTCGGGTGATGGATGCTCTTCCGGACGTCATAGATCGTAGGTTTCTAGAGGGTTTATGAAATCTGATCATATCATGTAGGATGATGGGGCCTGTATCGTGGAGTACTTTGTGTGAAATACACAACAGTTTAAAAATGGCTCGTTGTCGCATTGGGAGCCAGTGGAGCTCACGCATACATTTTTTGGCTGAGTCATATTTTCTTTTATTACAGATGGCTTTGGCAGCGGCATTCTGAACCAACTGCAATTTGGAAAATAGGTAATCTGCCATTCCCACAAACAGTGAATTACCATAGTCCAACCTACTCAGCAATAGTGATTGGACTAGTGTTCTCCTGCAATCTGTCGGAACCCAGGGAAATAATCGTCTGAGCATCTTCAAAAGGCCAAAGCCTCTGCCGCAAACTATGGAGACATGGGATTTCATGGATAAGTCCTTATCCAGTGTTATTCCTAAGTTTTTAGCTTTTGTAGTCGGGTTAGGAGGCAAGCCCAAATCGCTCGGCCACCAACTGTTGTCCCAGACCTGTGTGCATCTGCCAAACAATAGAATTTCGGATTTGTCAGCATTAAGTCTAAGACAATGGTCCTGCATCCATGTTGCCAGTTCGGTCAGGCAGTTTGTCAGTCTAGTTTTAGAATCATCATTTTCATCAATGGTGACCATCAGCTGGGTGTCATCCGCATAGGAACACATTTCGACACCCCATTTTTTGCCGATGGTTGCCAATGAGGAGACGAACACGTTGAACAGAGTTGGGCTCAACGACGCCCCCTGAGGAACTCCGTATTTTATAGGTCGCGGAGGAGATGTATAGTCACCCAGGCGAACTGATTGGGTTCGATCCGCTAGGAACGATGTTAACCATCCAAGTGCTTTATCTTGAATTCCTTTCTCTGCCAGAGTATTCAATAATTGATGGTGGGGTACGGTATCAAAAGCCGCTGATAAATCAAGGAGTATCAGAGCAACTGTACTACCTTGATCTACCTTGGTCCTAATACTGTCTGTCACCGCTAAGAGTGTAGTTTCTGTGCTGTTATTTGCCCGAAACCCTGTCTGTGAGGCATCCAGCAAACCATTAACTTCCAAAAATGTGGAAAGTTGTCTATTGACCAGCTTTTCCAGAACCTTTGATAGGTAAGGTAACTGGGATATTGGTCTATAGTTGGCTGGATTGTTAACATCTGTCCCAGCCTTCTTTACTAAAGGAGTAACTAGAGCCTGTTTCCATGATTTTGGGAATTCGGCAGAGCTAAGGGAAAGATTAAATACTCTGGTGACTACTGGACATATTACAGGGGTGAGCTGGGAGAAAATGTGATGTGGACATGGGTCGAGTGGTGAACCAGACTTGACCTCAAGCATGACTTTTTCTACTTCTTCTTCTGAAAAAGGACCAAAAGTATGACAGATGGTATGTGCAACATTTGGTGCATATTGTTCGTTTTTTTCCATCCCTGATTTTGAAAAGGAGGCATAGATGGTATCAATTTTTTCGCAGAAAAAATCATTAAGTTTATTACAGTTCTCCTGTGAGGGAGTAAGATGTACGGAGAGATTAGTAGGGCTGCATAATTCTCTAACAATTTTAAAGAGTTCTTTTGATTTTTATTCTCAGATACTCTGCGTGTGAAATAGTCCTTTTTTGCCTTTCTAATTGCTCTATGATAGAGTGCTTGAGCTTTTCTAAAACTATCTTTAGTTTCATCTGTCTTGGATACTCTCCATTTATGCTCAAGAGAGGTACAATTTCTTTTTAAAAGTTTGAGCTCAGGTCCGTACCATCTCTCTGATTTTTTATTGCCTGGTTTGTGACGGGATTGGGTGGTCGAACAATGTTCCAGTGCATTTTTAATATTGTTCTGAAGCAGGTCTATTTCCTCATGGATATTAGTGCTTATACAAGATGGGTGTGAGAAATGATTACTGAATTTCTCCAATGTAAAGGATTTCCAGTTTCTCATATTTGCTATGAATGCACTATGTTTTTTGGTCTGGGGGATGGGGAGATTAATACGGAAGGTGATCATATAATGATCGGTCCATACCAATGGAATTAGAGGGTCGATGTCAATAGATTCGATGTTGGAAAACATCAAATCTAATGTATGTCCTGCAATGTGTGTTGGTTGATGGACTCTCTGAGATAGCTGCAGGATAGCCATATCTTCCACCAATAGATTCGTCAAGGAGCTGCTACTATTGTCCAGATGTATATTAAAATCCCCAAGGAGGAGGATGTTCTTGTTCTTCAAACAGACAGGCATAATCTGTGTGAGTAACTGTGAACTAAAATTTTATGTGCAGCCCGGAGGATTATAGATTAAAATGCCTCCAAATAGCACACTGGTGTTTATGGACACCGTAAATGCCAGAACATCATAGTTTCCAACAGGTGCAATACTCTCTTGTCTGCATGAAAGATGGTCTCTGAACAGTAGAGCTACACCGCCACCCTTTTTCTTAACTCTGTTAACATTCAATATCTTATAGTTTGGGGGAAGGGCTATAACTATATCTGGGATATTATGCTCATCGAGCCATGTTTCAGATAAACACACTAAATCAGGTTGGTGTTCGTTAAGAAGGTCCCAGATATACGTTGAATGTTTGGGTAGTGATCTTACGTTCATATAAATGCATTTAAGAGGGAATGTATGTAGATGTAATGGCACAGGGTTCAGTGTTGGGGTGCATTCCCATCTGCAGTTGTAACAACTAAATGGGCCATAAGTATCCATCGGACCCATGTGAGCACATTCAAGAGAGTTTGTGGTCGTCTTACCAATTACATCCAGCAGTTCGCGGCTTGTATAGGTAATATTTCCACTTGTGTCTGGGACCACACTGATAATTTGGGCAGGGGTCATGGCCCCTGGTCCCGGCCGGCCGCGGACGGGCGCAGACGGGCTTGGCTTAGGCGCGGCTTCGGCGCGCATCCGGCGCGCCCGCTGCGCCAGCCCGCTGCGCCGTCTGGCCGGTATACACATTTTATAGTGTGTGAGGAGGGTGTGAGGGCAGCGCGACTAAAACGCAGCCCCAGCCCTACCTAAGATGGCGCCCACCGCCGCAAACAGCAAGTTCCAAAAAACGGCTGGGGCGAGGCAGAACAAAGGAATTAAAGCGTGAAAGAAGGTGTCAGTGTGCCTACATCAATTCCCCAACTAAAATTATTATTTAGAGCCCCCCAATGTAAAATCTCATAAAAACGCTATTTTGCCGTTTTCTCATCCAAATTCATCAATAAAATTGCCAGAAGTAGTACACCAGTAAAATCACTCGCAGCCCTAGTGTCTCTCACCAGGGAGAGCTCTAAAAAGGCAGCGAGGGCTTAGAAGGACCGGCTCTAAATAGCCTGGGAGGGCAGGAGGGCAGCGCGACTAGAGCGCAGCCCCAGCCCTACCTAAGATGGCGCCCACCGCCGCAAACAGCAAGTTCCAAAAAATGGCTGGGGCGAGGCAGAACAAAGGAATTAAAGCGTGAAAGAAGGTGTCAGTGTGCCTACATCAATTCCCAACTAAAATTATTATTTAGAGCCCCCCAATGTAAAATCTCATAAAAACGCTATTTTGCCGTTTTCTCATCCAAATTCATCAATAAAATTGCCAGAAGTAGTACACCAGTAAAATCACTCGCAGCCCTAGTGTCTCTCACTAGGGAGAGCTCTAAAAAGGCAGCGAGGGCTTAGAAGGACCGGCTCTAAATAGCCTGGGAGGGCGGGAGGGCAGCGCGACTAGAGCGCAGCCCCAGCCCTACCTAAGATGGCGCCCACCGCCGCAAACAGCAAGTTCCAAAAAACGGCTGGGGCGAGGCAGAACAAAGGAATTAAAGCGTGAAAGAAGGTGTCAGTGTGCCTACATCAATTCCCCAACTAAAATTATTATTTAGAGCCCCCCAATGTAAAATCTCATAAAAACGCTATTTTGCCGTTTTCTCATCCAAATTCATCAATAAAATTGCCAGAAGTAGTACACCAGTAAAATCACTCGCAGCCCTAGTGTCTCTCACTAGGGAGAGCTCTAAAAAGGCACTTAAAAGCCCTTAGATCGGTCAGGAGCTCCTACAGTAAAAAAATCAAGACGACTAAGGCCGACTGCTTCAGAGCGCAGCTTAGGCAAGCCTCTAATCGCCCACAAAAATGTTTTGAAATTGTCAAACAGCAATCAGTAATAGCTTCCAATCACATCGACTCAGCACACAAGTCTCCTTCCTGAACTGATCTGGCTATCTTCTTTATGGAGAAAACTAAATCCTTCAGCCTTGACCTAGAAGCTAAGAGGGCCCTTATTACATCACAAGAGAGCACGGTTTTGCCTGTCCCCCGACGAGTCAAAAGCCTCAGAGCAGGTGCACTAAGAACAGGGCCACATGGAACCCCTCCTCACCCTGCAGTGAAGAGGACATCTATAAAACCCTGCTTAGGATTAATCACTCTAATCACTTTAGCGACTCACTGCCACCCCCTGTCTTCAAGAAACCAAGGATGCCCTCATTCCCCTCTGGACTAAAATTATCAGTGCCTCCCAATCTCAAGGCAAGATCCCCGAATGCCTAAAAGCAGCCCAGGTCTCACTCATTCTAAAAAAAAACTGATGCAGACAGATCTGATCTCAACAACTTCCGCCCCATTTCCAACATCCCTACTCTGCTCGCACATTGAGACTTTCAGTCTCCTGGATAAATACCAATCTGGCTTTAGGAGTGGTCACAATACTGAATCGGCACTCATCCACATCACTGATGATATCTTAAACATGCTAGACCATAGCGAATCCTGCCTATTAATCCTCCTTGATCTCTCTTCTGCATTCAACACGGTTATTCACGATAACCTTCTAGCTATACTAGAACACAGGATGGTCCTCTCCGGCTCCGTACTGCAATGGTTCTCTTTCTTTCTTCACAACAGATCCCAAAGAGTTAAGGTGAATCATACCTTATCCCATCCGTCTGCAGTTCTCATGGGGGTCACGCAAGGCTCTGCCCTTTCCCCCATACTCTTTAATCTTTTCCTGGAACCACTAGCGAATGCTCGAACATCCATGAACATTCTTTTTCATATGTATGCGGATGACACGCAACTTTATCTGAAAATCAACTCTTCTGAAGACTTCATCGCACTCAACTCCTCCTAGACGATTATCCAAAACTGGCTAACTGAAAACCATCTCTTTCTGAACACCACCAAAACAGCATTCCTTCTCATATATCCTCCTAAGCACACCCTCAAGAGTGACCTCTGGATGATACACCTCACCACCTTCAACTGCTCCCCGGTTATCATCGACTCAGCAAAATCTCTTGGAATCACCCTGGACTCACACCGGAACATGAAGAAAAATATCAGTAAGATGTGGAAGGGTGCGCATCACCAAATAAGGATTCTTAGAAACCTAAAACCATTCCTCCCTCAAGAGGACTTCAAGCAGGTGGTACAAGCACTTGTCCTACCTAGACTAGACTATGGGAGTGCAAAGCTCTGTGGCCTTCCCATATATACCATAGCCCTGCTTAGGAAGTCTTGAGAGAGACAAGGGTACCCCAATACGTGAACCTGGGGCTTTCAAATGTTGTAGAAAAACAATGGTTCTGGTGTGGCCACAAGGTCCATATACAAAGTGACCCTGTGGGGGGCACTATGCTTTGAGAAAAGGAAGTGAATTCCTCTTGGGAGCGATAAGCAATGTACAAGGGAACGTAGGTCAGTTGATACCAGAGATTTATTTTCCAAAATAATAGTATTCAGGTGCGCACACAATAAGTGAAAAAAGCGTGACGTGAAAAGTGATAGTGAAGTTAAAATTACGACACCGCATTGACAAAAAATAATTCCTTTCTTCTTCCGGACTCTCAGATGTTGATATGTTGTTGAGTTTTCCTGGCTGGTAGCTTTTGATGGTTATTTTTTGTTTTTTTCCTCACATAACATGCAGACAACTGTTGGTATATTTTGGGAAATTGTGGGGAATTGTTTGATTTTGTGCAATAAAGCAACATAAATCTTAGGAAAATGAAATCCCTCTTTTTTTATTTTCCAAGACCTGGTTCTTGTACCACGGCTGCTCGGTGAGCTCCCTGATGACGCTAAGTGATGGAGGGATCTGTGTGCCTATGTAGGACATATGGTTGGCTCCCACCACTGATATTTCATTCACTTTAACATTGAGTGTAACACTCTGTGAAGGACAGCCATCATATCTGAGGCAGATTGCTCCCTAGAAAGTAGATTTTTTGAAAGAATTTCTAGAAAAAATAAATATTGGCAAACCTAATAGCTCTTGTCTTTGGAACCTATTGTCTAGGTAGTACTTATGGAACCACATCTCCCATATTGGAATATAACAACCACCAAATCATAAACAGTCAAAATAAGCTATGTACTTACAAGTGAATAAAAGTTCCTAGAAATAGTAGGGAGTGATCACTTCCTTTAAAAGAAAATATTGAAATCTGTAATTTTGAATCACTATTTTGGACCAACATTGGCAAATAATTAATCCTGTGAATTCAAAAATCACAAATGATCAAAATAGCAAAAGTGTGTATGCAAATTTATATACAAAAGCCACACCCCCTCAGCTTAGTGCAGTTTTAAAAAAAAATGTTTTATTAATGCTATTTTATTTAGCGCGAACTTTACCCGAAGGTGTCAGAGCGCTTTACATAAGAACCAGTTTCAATACATAAGGACTTGGGATTACATGCGTTACATAAAAGATACAAACAGAAAAAAATGCAAATGTACAAGTTGTAAAGCCACACAAGGAAGAGATACGAACAGAAAAAAAATGGCAAATGTACAAGTAGTAAAGTCACTCAAGGAAGCGACACAAATGGATAAACTCTAAGCGTCACATAGGAAATGTAGAGAGTGCAATGGTCTACTGCATACACTAGTGATTAGAGTTATTTCTATATACATATATATTCAAATAGTAGATTTGGGTGAGAGTAGGGAGGGTGGGAGGGATACAAGGGTATGGAGAAAAGGCAAATCAGAAACATTTGTGGATCGTCAAAGGGGAAATGAGGGAGAAGGGTAAAGGCCGAGGGAATGGACAAGATGGCGGGCCAGGGTCAGGAGAAAAAAGCAACTTAGAGCAGCAGCAAAATGGCGGCCAGGACAAAAGAAAAAAAGTAAAGAACTCCATGAGAGTAGTCCAGCGAGTATGACCCAAAGTGCGAGGAGAAGTCCCGGGGGTACATAGTTAAAGAAAATCAGTCAGGAAGGGAGAGAGACTGCCTCAGATATGATGGCTGTCCTTCACAGAGTGTTACACTCAATGTTAAAGTGAATGAAATATCAGTGGTGGGGGCCAACCATATGTCCTACATAGGCACACAGATCCCTCCATCACTTAGCAAAAACCGGGAAGATAGCCTGCAGTTCGTTTGAAGCAGTTGCTTCTGACATGAGCAGAACCTCTTTTGACAACAAATGGAACTGCAGCTTCATGAAAGCATATCAATGCTTTTGCAGTTGACTTTTGAAGGACAGCTAATAAGGAGCGTTTAAACTGTACCAGGTTGTAAGAATTTCATTGGCTTTGCATGTGGCTTCTGAGGAGCACCACTTGTGAGCCACCCCTTCAGGAAAGAATGTCAATACACTTACATTTACTTGAAGGACACCTAATAACCAGTAGCGGCTCGTGGAGAGAGTGCGGCGGGTGGTGAGGCGGGCTGGGGGAGGGGCAGAGTGGGGGGTAGTAAACTACGGCATACGGCCAAACAGATTTAAGTAACTAAATAAATAAATAAAACAAATTACAAATTTTGCGCGCCGCATCGCAAATGGCCAGCAGAGCAGCAGAGGGTAGGGAGAGATACAGTTTTATTACCAACAAATATTTAAAAAATAATAATCCATGCAATGTATAATGAGGTAGTCAAAGTGAAAACGCTGAAAAGTAACTTTTATTTTCGTCTATTTACAGGAAATATGTAGTGTCATAGCAGGGACTGCATCATTCATTTCATTTTGAAATTAATATTATTGTTACAAAATATTTTTTTTTTTGTATTTCACAAAACACACATTCCATGCCTCTTTCTTTGTTTTCTGGGGATGGGTCTCTCTAGGCCAGTTTCTTAATAATGGGGTTTTTGTGGACTAGGAAGTAAGGCGCTCTACCCAGTATGCGTATAGTGTACCAGACATCAGGTCGGGGAAATTCCCTATAACCCCTGAATGGGTGTAGGAAAGGATCCTTCACAATGCGCTGAACCAAAGTCCTGTGCCAGTTGCCAACATATCCGCTTCTAAGTAAGTACGCCCGGATCTTATAACATAATATAGGTATACTCCTGTGACGATAAGCCTCCTCACTATCTCTAGCTGAGGTAGCTGGATCATTAGAATCAGTTTCCGCAGCTTGTACAAATTTAAGGCATGATGTATCTACCCTAAATGTTTTGTTACATGTTGACAACAGTGGGACTTTGCTTTCTAGATATATGTGCGATGACGGAGTAAGTATCCCTGTTGACAGTTTTTCTATACTTTTTCTAAAATATTGCATTTTAAAAACAATGTGTTAATGTCTTATACTGTTGTAGTGTCTCTTGAATGCCCGCACCACGTGATGACTCCATTGTTTCATTTACAATGCTAATAGCATTAATCATAGCAGGCATGCCTTCATCCATATTTCTTCCAAGCATGTTAAATGCCTCAAGTTGTTTGTTTTGAATCTCTAACACAGATTCTCTACTTGCATGGATTCTCGCCTGGATGTTGAGGCGCCTGGATCAGTAGGCCTGTTTGGAAGCCGTGGTCGTACTGGCGACAATCTTTGTGCGCTCTTGAGGAGGTTCGAGGTGACAATATTCGTGAGGCGGATCCAGCCTCGGTAATGAGAGTGCTCAGACTGGCTAGATCCCTTGTTGTCTATGGGCCCGATTCACAGAACTAAATTAAGACAAAATCCTAAACTTACTACTTTTGGTATTCACAGAAGTTAGGATTTTGTCTTAAGTTTGTCTTAAGACAAACTTAAGAAAGGCTTAAGACAGACTTAAGACAGACGTAAGACAAACTTAAGACAGAATTAAGACAGGACTTAGGACAGACTTAAGATAGACTTAAATTAGGATTTTGTCTTAAGTTTGTCTTAAGTCTGTCTTAAGTCTGTCTTAAGTTTGTCTTAAGACAAACTTGAGACACAATCCTAACTTCTGTGAAGACCAAAAGTAGCAAGTTTAGGATTTTGTCTTAAGTTAGTTCTGTGAATTGGCCCCATTGTGTCTGGAAAGAAGGTCTCCCTCCAGTGCCGGCAACTTCCTTACTTCTTCTGGCCAGACTTTCTTTTCTGCGGGAGTGATGGTCATACCACTGCTTCCGAATTATAGCAATACTGCTTTTTTGGTATCCTCCATATCTCCTGTTTTTTTAGTCTTCAGGGATAGGTAGGGAGGCTTTACCAAAAAGTTGGTCATTATTTGCTACACACTCCTCCACCAGTGGAGAAATCTGGTCATCGGAGAACTTTTACTTCAGCTCTCTTGAAGAGTCCACTGACTGCCCTTCCCAACTTGCTGTTTTGGCAGAAAGATACAGCTGGGAGACCAAACATGCTCTCACTGCAAGCTCCAGTGCCTCACAATGGCAGTGTACCAATGTATTTCTTTCTTTATTTTATTTTAGGGAAATTATTGAATGCAAGTTCACCGAAAGGTCTCTTGGCGCTTAGTTGGAAGCCATCCGAGAAACAATCTAACAATAGGCTTGGGTGAACAGCCAAGTTTTCAGTTTTTTTCCTGAAACACATGTAATCCGCCGTTTGTCTGATATCAATCGGTGGAGAGTTCCAGAATTTGGGGCCTAACATAGAAAAACGTGAACCACCCATTCTCTTGCGCTTATATCTTTGAATCGTCAGCAGATTCATTGTTGCTGATCTAATGTTCCGTTTGGGGCCCCTATTGTGGAGTGCATTGAAAAGCGTGTAGCCTGTCTTAAATATAGACCGCTGAACCACGGGAAGCCAGTGAAGCTGCTTCATCAATGGCTTAGTATGGCAGCGTCTTGGTTGCTGGAAGATTACTCTGGCAGCTTGGTTCTGTATCAGCTGAAGCCTGTGAGTTTGTTTGGCTGGGAGACCTAAATAGAAAGCATTGGCATAATCCAATCTGGACATAATCATGGCCAACATGATCACCACCCTTGCTTCCCTGGTACAGAATCTCCTGATCTTTTGAAATTCCTTAGTTGATAGATGCACGATGATGTCACCAAGCTAATCTGTGCGTGCATAGATAGGTTGGTGTCAATTTGGATGCCAAGGCTCTTTATGGAGTTCTTAGTGATAGGAGAAATGCCTAATGTAACCAGCCAGCGTCCTGGCATCCAATGAGGTAGTCTGTTGTTTGATATGACTATCTCTGTTTTATCAGAGTTCAATTTGAGATGGTTATGACTCATCCAGTCTTTAACAAATAGCATGGTGTTTTGGAAAAATGCCTTAGAGTCCTCCGTCTCATCTATTAGGAAAATCAACTGCATATCGTCTAAGTAGTTGTAGACCTTAACCCTCCTACAATGGAGGGAAGGGATCAAGGGGCAGATATAAAGGTTGAACAGGTGGGGGGACAGAGACGAGCCTTGTGGTACACCGGAGGTGGTATTGACCCTGGACGAATTATAGGAAGTCAGCCTAACAGACTGGGTGTGGTCCCCTAAAAAAGATTTCATCCAGTCCAAGGCTGTTCTCTCAGACCTGCCGCTGCCATTCTATCTGCTAATACCGTGTGATTCACGGTATCGAATGCAGCCGACAGGTCGAGCATCATGAGGGACAGGTAAATAACAAAGAAAGAAAGTTCATACTTATAATCAACAAAAATCAATGCATTAAAGTAACGTCAGCAAGGCAATACATAATTCATGAAAGCAGTAAGGGCAATTAATAATAAAAGAAAAGCCAGCGAATATCATGGCATTATTAGTCCCCAAATTCTTTCCACTTTCCGTTTAGTTTGTAAACCCCTTATTGTAGCAAGAGCATGTTCCATCTTATATATTTCCTTAACTAGGCTCCACCATTCCATAACCATAGGTGGATTGTGTTGAATCCAAACCCTAGCTATAACCAGTCTAGCACATGAGATTAGGATATTCAGCAAATCACAAAATACACTGTTCCCCCCTGTGATACCCACCAGCACATCGATTGATGTAAAAATGATTGGGCTAGATAATTTTGCAGACACAACTTTGGCTGCTCCATTCCAAAATTCAGCAAGGGGCGGACAGGTAAAAAACATGTGAATAATATCGGCTGCTCTTAAATCGCATTTCAGGCATTTCGTACGATCACTGGTGTTATTATTTGTTGCCCACTTAAGAATCCTGTCTGGCGTATAGTACAATTGACATATAGTTTTAAATAGTTGCAGCTTGAGACTAGAAGATTGGACAGAAAGATTTAAGCTATTCAAAGAAGAAGTTATCAAATTTGAGGACACATTAGTCTCCAACTTTCTGCTCCATTTCTCAGCTAGTTTTATAGTATCATCAGTACTATAACTAAAGAAGATTTTATACCCAATACTGATCAATGCTTTATCAGCTTCTCTATAAATACAATTCCAAACTTCGTAATCTAACATATTAATAAGTCCCAGTTTCCGCACAAAGTAATCCCTAATCTGATAATATTTAAACCGAACCCTCTCTGACAGATTATAACACGCCTTCAGTTTTTCAAATGTAAAAAAACCCTGGTGATCGTATAAATCTCCCAGTATTTTAATACCGGATTCTGATAGTACAAGACCAGCTGAATCATGAAAGATTTCCGGTAGACCCGGGTTAAACCAAAGAGGAGTTCTATAATGGAGATGAGAGACTTTACTCCTAACAAGAATGGAGCGCCATATATTAACAGTATCCCGCACCGTCTTAAACTTTACACGTTTGAAATAATTGGGGTCATTTAACCTATAAAGAAACATATTTGCATCCATTCCTAACATAAATCTATGAAAATATAAACATTTATCAGGGATCAACAAGCTTCGAAAACGACTCAGAAAAGCAGACCAATAATAGGATTTAATGTCTGGTAAACCCAATCCTCCTTGATTAAAAGGAAGTTTAAGTAATGACACAGCCCGACGGGCTTTCTTGTACCCCCAAATAAAACTACTAACAATACCCTCTAATCTATTAAAATAGGAATTGTTTACCAGCAAAGGGATGGAACGAAAAAGATATAAATATTTTGGCAATATCTTCATTTTAACCAGATTTATTCGGCCAATAATACTAAGCGGTAGCGTGTGCCATTTCTTAAATAACGTAACAGTCTCTTTTATTAACGGCTCATAATTTAAAGCAACTATTGACTCAATATTCGAAGAAGTTTTTACACCCAAATAGGTTGCTACATCACATACTCCTATCACTGGGCTTAATGATTCATGATAATTTGAGTCTTGCCAGTATTGAGTCGATATCCAGAAACTAAACCATATTTCTCTGCCTCTGCTACGATGCCCTTCATAGCTTCTGATACATTAGTGGAGTAAACTGCGACATCGTCGGCATAGACAGTTATTTTAAGGGAGTTTGGGCCATTTGTAAAAAATGACTTTGGAGCGCAATCAAAAAAGGTTCAATTACCAGGGCAAATAACAGAGGTGATAAAGGGCACCCCTGTCGCGTCCCACGTTTGATCGAAAAAGTAGACGAACATTTTCCCATATAACAGACTTTACCCATAGGCTGATCATATAAGGATTGGATCCACTTCAAAAATTGGCCTCTTATACCAAAGGCCTGCAATGCAGCCCACAAAAAGCCCCACCCCACTCGGTCAAATGCCTTCTCTGCATCTAATAAAATCATACCGAGTGGGGTTGGCTCAGTCCGGGCAGCATCAAATGCAGAAACAGCCATATTAATATGTGCCGTAGTGTCCCGCTTGGGAATAAACCCATGTTGCTGGGGTGACACCAGTTGTGACATTAATGGTGCCAACCGGGTTGCTAGTACCTTTGCAAATATTTTAGCATCGCTGTTTATAAGCGAGATGGGCCTATAAGACCCTCTCTCGTGCGGTGGTTTGCCTTTTTTAAAAAAAATAATAATTTGAGTGGAATTCCAAGATTTTGGAGCATGCTCCCCATTACCAATAGCTTGAATGACTTTGATTAATAGCGGTATCAGTTCCCCATACAATTTTTAAATAGTTCTAGAGGGATTGAATCCTCTCCTACAGCTTTACCAGATGCCAAGGAATTAATAGCAGTTCTGATTTCAGTCAATGTAATATCCGCCGCAAGTTGGTCTGATTGTTCATCCTCCATAGTTTTAACTCTATTTGAAATTATGTAATTTTTTATGTTATCTTCAATGACTTCAGTTTCCGGTGTATATAAATCTTGGCAGAACAATGCAAATTGCTGTAAGATTGATTTAGAATTTTGAAATATTTGATTATTATCCCCTTTAATTTCCTTAATAGCTGTTTGAGCTCGGTCTTCAGCCACTTTGTAAGCTAAGATTTTGCCTATCCTTTCACTGCTTTCATACTGATTTAATTGATATTTTTTAAATTTACTAATGGTTTTTATCCTAAACAAATTTTTTAAAGCTGATTTTAGTTCAATTAATTTAAAGTTTAAAGCTTCTAAATTAGCTGCCCCTGTCAACAAAGCTTCAGATAATTGACTTTCAGTATTAAATATTTCTGCAAGCATTTTCTCATTTTGGCATCTGCGCTCTTTATTTTGTCCCCAGATAAACTGTTGTGCAAATCCACGAATGCTTGCCTTACATTCGTCCCATACTATCATTGGTGAGGCAGAGTGCATATTTATATCTATAAATTCTTTTATATGGGCTTTTAGTTTATTCAAAAAATTAAGATCCAAAAATAGATATCTGGGAAATGAAAAAGGGCGAGGAGTTTGTCTCAATGTTACAACTTCAAATGATAAGAGGATCGGATTATGGTCCGAGGTAACTCTTGGACATATTTCCGTAGTGCTAGTTTCAAGAATAGAATCCGATACCCAGACAATGTCTATGCGTGAGCATAATTTGTGCGAGGCAGAATAGTAAGTATAGCCTGCTGTATTGGGGTATAAACATCTCCAAGCATCTTTAATTAAATGAATTGCTGCAACATCTAAAATTGCAGCCCTGGTGTTCCGCATTCTCTGAAATGAGCCCTTTCTAGTCGTATCTAAATTATAATCCATAATACACTTGAAATCTCCAAGTACTATACACTCCCCTTCCCTTGTAAGCAGCTCCATATTGATCTGATCAATAATTTTAGGTTCATCCTGATTAGAAGCATAAACCCCACAAATTGTATATTTACAGCCTTCAAGTGTTACCTGTTCAAAACGCTGACGAATCAGGACTAAAAGGAACACATTTACTGCTAAAAACTCACGTTCACTACACATGATTAATTATAATCTACATAAAATCACGTTACATTTCCTCTGGCTCTATTGGCTAAAGTGCTAGTGCGAATGATCCATGCCCATCCCAGGTATTTGCTACTGCAATTGCTAAAGGAGGGGAGCTGTTTGATTCCAAAATTCTAAGTGCTTCCCGGCACCTACGTGTCCCTAAATTCTGACACGCTGGTTTTAACCACCTCCTTCTTGGAGAATGTATGTATTGCGACTTATATAGCGCACGTATCACCCGAAGGCATCAAGGCGCTTGCTTAGGGAACCCGTCCTGGTATTCCCCTGTGAGATACCCCGGCAGGGTATCCACAAGGTGAAAGCCAGGCATCCCCCCGCGAGGGGCCATAGTGGAGATTAAGCAAGCTATTGCCCAGAGTCGCAGAGTGTGATCCCGTGAGTCGAGTAGGCACCGGAGCGAGAATTGTCGAGTCCGTGGAATTTTTGAGCCCGAGTCCCGCCGAGGCGGGGAATCGAACCCTGGTCCACGGCCGATCTCAGCTTCCGGGTCTGCCGCCTCTAACCACTGAGCCACGCTTCTCCACTGAAGCATAAAGAGGACATGCAAACAGAAAGTGCGAGATGTCCTCAACCAAGTCTTTGCAATGATTGCATATAATAACATTGCTAGGGGACCACTTTTGTGTGAAAGCGTTAAGGGGCAAACTACCAGCTCTAAATTGGAAGTACAACTTTCTATCCATAGGTTTTGTAATAAAATCCCAGTATAATTCACAGAATGGAGTAAATTTGATTTCCAAATACCGGGATGTTAACATGGAATGTGGGTTAGAGGTCAAAACAGATTGCAAAGTCATATCCTAATACATTTTTTTCACAATCTCCTTTGATGGGAAGGCAGTTGGGTCAGTGTTAGTC
Source organism: Lissotriton helveticus (assembly GCF_964261635.1). NCBI lineage: Eukaryota > Metazoa > Chordata > Amphibia > Caudata > Salamandridae > Lissotriton > Lissotriton helveticus. The sequence goes on along the minus strand of NC_136064.1, from coordinate 102,036,605 downwards.
CATAAATGATCGAGATGGAGTCTTGTTAATAGGTTCCGGATCTCGTTAAGCCATGTTATTGTATGGAACCGGTCCTTCTTAATAATGTCCATAAGGGCGGAGGCATAATGACCTAGCTCCGGCGTTGACATTATTCGTCTCCAGAATAGTAATGGGCACAGTCGAGCCAGGTCCTCAATCTTTTTCCTCCCCAGGTCGTACAACAGGGGAATTGTTGGTGTGCTCTGTGGATTGCCAACCAGACGTCGCAAAAACTTGTTCTCAGCAGTAGACAAAATGTTCAAGTTGGCAAAACCCCACAACTCTGAGCCATACAAACAGGCACTTAGCACCTTCATACTATAAATCTCTAACACAGGATGGATTGATTTGGTTAATGAAGATTTATGTTTAAGTGCTAGGGCCCCTGCTAGTTGATGGAACTTTAAAGCTGCTAAGTCAATATGGGACTTCCATTTCATATTGCCCTGTAGGGAGATACCAAGATAAGTAAAAGCCTCCACTTGTTCTAAGGCCGCCCCATTAAAAGTTATTGTGCCCCTAAATGGCTTTGCTGGATTCATACTCATAAACTTAGTCTTTGAAGTATTTAACTCCAAGCCCCGGATCTGGCAAAAATCCCCGAAAGCATTAATTGCCTTCTGGAGGCCACTAGGAGTCCGTGATACCAGCAACGTGTCATCAGCAAACATTAATACTGGTACACGAACCCCGTCAAGTATTGGGGCATCAGTAGGGGATTTCTCCAAATAGTCCACTATGCCATTGATGTATAATGAAAATAAGGTGGGAGCCAGGACGCATCCCTGTCTAACCCCACGCTCTACAGGGAAAGAATCAGTTACCTCGCCCTGGGCCCCCCACCTAATCCTAGCATAGTTATTTTCATGCATGCGGACTATCAATGTCAATAGTTTGGGGCTGATACCAATTTCCGTGAGGACACTCCACAATTTTTGTCGCGGGACTAAGTCGAATGCTGACTTTAAGTCTACAAATACGGCATACAGTGGACCATTAATCAAAGTCACATTTCTCCAGTATAAAGTTAGAAAATAAAAGACCTGGTCAATAGAACTTGTTAGGGGGCGGAAACCGGCTTGGAAGGGGGAGAGAACATCCTTCTCATCTATCCAAGCTTGTAGTTTGTTTTGTATCAGTCGACCCATCAATTTTTGTGCAGAATCGATAAGACTGATGGGTCTGTAGTTGCTTGGGAGTGACTTATCACCTTTTTTGAAGACTGGGATGATCTCCGCACCCTTCCATGAATTTGGTATGGAAGCTCCATGGGCGATGGAATTTGCTAGCCAAACAAAATATTAGCACCATGAAGCCCGGTCGCTTAAGAATACATCGGCCGGTATTCCATCCATTCCTGGCGCTCTCCCCGCAGACACCCCATCCAACGCTATGTTTACATCACCCAGGGAAAACACTTCGCCTTTGAAGGAGACCATCGGGGGAGGTGGGTAATGGCCTGGGTCCAGATTGCATGCATATTATGGCTTAAAGAAATCTATCCATAAGTTCTTTGCAACGTTGTTTTGTGGACGCTCTGCTACCCCCCCTGTCCCATTTTACGATTGCCCAAAACTCTTTTTGCTTCTTAGCTGCACATGCTAATTTGAGGTCAAGCCAGTGATTTTCGTCCCAGAGCTTTTTCGCTTTGGTTTGTGCTTTTCTGTAGACATCCCTGGCCTTCCTCACTCCTTCTCTGTTTTGACTCCTTATCTCCAGACTAAGTTTCTGGCGTGCTCTTCTGCATGTTTGATCATACCACCCCTGTTTAATGGGTGATTTTACCACCTTTTTTTGGCCTACTGGTTTTAAAAAGAAGCCCTGGATTCTAGAAAAGAGCTCAGAGTGTGCCTCCTCCATAAATCTGGGGAAGTTAGGTTCGGTACAGTGTGCTTTCATATTGTTAATCTCAAAGACAACTAACTTCCTTAGATCTTCTAACATCTCTGGCTTCTCTATCAGCCTGCCCCACCTTACATGGCGTTGGTTATTTGTGGAGATAATATCCAAAGTCACTGTGCCCCTTCCCGGGCTTAAAGCTGGCACCTCCTGGTTAAATTGTATACTCAAGCATAGTGGATTATGGTCACTCTCTAATATAGATGCGATGCTCATATCTGCCAGCCTGTGCCAATCCCTCACACCCACTAGGAGATAATCTATTCGGCTTTTTGCCCTTCCATTGTCAAATGTATGGGCACCCAGTCGGTCAGACGGGGTCCGCCCATTAGCTGCTCTTAACCCCCTTGCTAAGCACAAGCTCTTCATTTGAATTGCTACCTCAGACCATCTCTTGACAAATGGCAGGTCTAACTGGGGGATTCCCCATTTATTATCCTCATCTAAGGACATTTCACCGTCCTCCGAACCCAAAGGTTCGAAGGTCGTATTCATGTCTCCACCCACCAAGATAGAAAAATGAGATGGGAGGAGATCAAAATCATTATCAAGTGCTGTTATTACCTCTGAGGTTTTTCCCCCTGCAACTCCCCTAGCATATATGTTATAAATGGCCGTCTCTTGGCCACTAGCCCAGGTAATCTTAATTGACAGGATGTCACTATTATTGAGGGATCTTTCCTGGATATTACAATACAAGGATTGGCGCACCCAGATAATCAATCCCGCTGATGGCCGCCCTTTGGGGTTCTATTTTGCTGGGACATAAAAATTTAGGAAACCATGTCGATAGACTGGGTTCACTGCCCAGGTTTCTTGAAACATAATTATGTCATGGTGCTCTATGAATTCACACCATTCTGGGGAAATCATTTTGTTAGAAATACCAGCAAGGTTCCATGATAGAAGGTTTAGACTTCTATTATCTGGTATAGCTGAATCCTGAGACGGCACTATATTTTGCCGACTGGATACTAAGCCAAAATTAGATAATGAACTGCGTGTCCTGTTGCTACTGGGATTATTAGAAGTAGAATCGAGGATCCTATCAACGTTTTCCGGAATTCCGTGCACAGAATGTACATTCACGTGGCGTTTCTCTTTGGTACCAAGCAAGACAGGCTCATTGTCCCTTTTCTCGACACTACTTGACCTAGTATTCATGAGGCTGACTGAATTGCAGTGGGCTGCAGCTTCTATCCCAAGAAGTCAGTCGCACTCATTGAGATCTGATAGAGCAGAGTATCTATTTTCAAGGGACACACCCCAACTATTTTTTGGGCCAATCGTATTTCCCTTTTTCGCCACAGTGTTCCATTTGGTTCTTAAGATTGTAGGATTCAAGATATTACCTCGTCTGGCATAAAAAAAATCTAATGTTAAAGGGATGATCTCAGCGGTTCGACGTTGGGGAGGGTATATATTCGACAGTATATTTGGCAGAACTTCCGGATCTGTAAAGTGCAACACCACGCAATCCCCCCTGAATTTTTTGTGGCCACCCCCAATACATTCCACTCTCCTTGCCTTCACTATCTCTTCTGCCAGCTGATGAATGCCCCCAGGTAAGAAAGCCATATTTTGAGATAGCCAGTGCAGGGCCTTACTCATTAGGGAGGGTGTATTTTCTATTTGCCCAGGTTTCAAATGGGGGACATTGGCCAAGACCAACACCAAGGGGGAGGCCTCCACAATTAACTCAACTGGGCCCTTCTCTGCCCTGGAATCTCCGATCTTGTCCCTTGGGCCTGTTCCTGGGGGTACCCCATTGTCTAAGTCCTGACCCCCTCCCCCCGAATGAGTAGTCATAGTTGGGAGGGGAAATACATTCTCAATTAACCCCGGGCAGGGAACTTTTGGGATATTTTCGTTCTCTACTCTAGATGCTACTTGAGTAGGGATGTTTACCACCTCTTCTAAAGTCTTCTGTAAGAGCCCCCCCAATCTATGCACCTCCTCTGTAAGATGGTCAATTTTTGCCAGGAGAGGTTTTGTAATGGTCTTAATCTTAGTATCTAGAATATTTACTAATTTTTTGAGCTGGTCGTCATCCAGGAGTATTTTTCCCCCATTTAGACCCCTTTCATTTTCTACATCCCTATTTGGGGGTGGAATATCTAATCTTTTCTTACTTGAGCGTAACCCACCACGTTTGGAGTAGCCCTTGTCCCCCCCTCTAGCGCCTCTAGAAGCTGGAACCGGCGCCGGGGGCTCATCCTCTAATAACACTAACATGTGTATTCTCTGAGTCCGACTCTACTAAGGCCACTATTAACTGTGTTAATGTATTATTATCGTGCTGATCCTGCAAGAAAACCTCATTGCTATCATCTGGCTCTGGTGTTTCGACAAGCATATTTTCTACCATAGACAATGGAGGGGATAAGCCCAAGCCCAGTGAGGATCTTCTATCATTGTTAATTTTGGCAACCACCTGAACTAGATAGTTGTCGAGGGTGTTTACTGCTAGGGGGGTTTTTGACTTTGACATGCTGTACAAACACAGTAGGTGACCTTTTCCCCAAGAGACACACTAGATAGTAAGCAAAAGAGAAAATGGGACAATTTGTTGCGCCAATGTTAGAGCGCAATACTCCACGAGATCCACAATAATATCTAATATCAACAACAACAACTCACGGCTAGTAATTTGGGCAGCGTTCTTGGCCCAGTCCAGTCTCTGCCAGTCTCGGGCTGTCGCAGACTGTCCCGCCCTTGTCCCGGGCTTTGCTCCGTGCTGTGCCCGTGCGCGTCCCGCTTGCGCGTCAGGTACTTCCTGCTTATAACGGGAGGGGGTCGGGAAGAGGACCAACTGCGGCGAGTCAGCAGGCGCTACGCCCGCTGGTCCTCGCAGTCCCGCAAGGGCAGTAAGTGTCTCCAGGCGGCTCCTCTCAATAACAGTGAGTCCCAGGTGATGTTGCTCTCGAGCGGCACCCGCGCACCTCAGTATTATAAAGCTACTTGCCCCCATGATGCCTGTTTTACCCTGAAAGATCCTCCCCCCTCCCCACCCATACCTAGCAGCACGCTGCCCCACCCCCTCCCAATCCTGTACCTACGTACGGGTCCCCCCATTAACCCAGCTGCCGCTGTAGTGGCAGCAAAAAACGGAGTCACACCCCTAAGGGTCTGGCAATTCAATATTACAATCTCAATAGAAACCACGTGTCAAATCATATAATGCCTATATAGTACCTTATAACCAAATACATCAAAAAGTAATCACGTTCAGCTAATAAACAGCCGAATTCCGTTCATAATTGTCAAATCTATTAAATTATTCAACATTATTTAGAAGAGAGAAAGAGAAAGAAAAAAAAGGGGTATATAAAAGCAAAATTCAGTGTCCATTTTTTTCCGACTTCCATTTAACCATTACTTGCTCCACCTCACTTTCTTCCAAGAAATAGTATGTACGACCATTCTTTAAAACTTTTAGCTTGGCCGGCTCTTGCAAAAAAGCCTGGCACCCCAACTCTTTTATTGGATCAATGTATTGTTTCCAGCGCCGTTCCATAGAAAGTTTACTTAGATCTGATCTTACAAAGAAAGTAGTGGAATCAATATTAACTGGAGTATTTGGTCTTGCTCTCAATGAGATTGCCTGGCGGAGTAAAAAGTTACCAATACAGATCAAGATTGGACGGGGGTATTTGCTTCCCTTATTTCTTTGGATCAATGGAAATCGATGGGCTCTTGGTATCTGTGAATCCCAGTCCAAGTCTAATAGTTCAGGAAATGCTTTCTGAAATTAACAAACAATGTATGCTCTAGCATCGGCTCCTTCAGCCCCTTCCACAATACCAAATATGCAAAGATTCTGTCTACGTTGTCGGTTTTCTAAATCTTCAAGTTTAGCTTGCATTTGACAGATCTGGGCTTCATGTTTATTCACCGCTATTTCAAAGCGAGATGATTTTTCCTCTGTTAAAACTACTCTTTGTTGAAGTTCTTCCATATCCTGGGATACAGCACCAAGTTTACAGGCCATCTCCTGCAACGAAGACTGAGTCTTGCTGCTATCTTCCCTCCTCTGCTGATAATGAGATTGGGCTTCATGTTTTTGCTCATTTAACAGCTGCAAAATCATCTAAAATGACGAAGACACCTCCCCCTGGAGATTCCAATCAGTAGATGTAGGTGTATTATTCTGAGAGGTACTCACAAAAGGTAAATCGCTAGAGTTATCTGACTCAACTAAGCCGGGTTCCTTTGTTATTCCAGCACTCGAGTTTGTCACGGGCAAAGCAGGTGCTGAAACTATTACGGCCTGTGGGGCAGAAAAGGGGGAGGATGCACTTGAAGTTGTCACGGGCAATACAGATGCTGATATTGTTACTGCTTGTAGGGCAGGAAGGGAAGTAGATGAAGTTTCAGTTGAATCGACAACCGTCTCCGACTCATCCAACCCACTCACTAATGCCACAGTAAGAGTAGTGTGCCCACTTTGAGATAGATTAAGTATTTCCTTTACAGGGGCTGTTAAATTCGTCACATCATTTAAACAATTTAGCTCCCCTGGTGCAGCACCTGCCTTGGTAGGGCTGTTTCCTGAAAGTCTTAAAGCCATAGATTTAACACCACCTTTAGCTTGCACCCATTTCCTTATAGGAATATTTTCCGCTATCGCTTTTATAGTAGCAGGTTTAGTTTTTTTTACAATTTTCTTAATCTTATTCTTAATCTTGCCTCTTCCTTTTTTTAAACTATTAACTTTGTCTTTAGCTGAGCACAAAGGTGTACTATTGACTGGGTCAAGGAAATCACAATATTCCTCATCAGTTTCTGCTGCATCCGCATGTTCCACATATTCTGCCCCTTGAGTATCCTTTGCCCCCTCTATTGCCATAGTTGTTATCTCCTCTTCTACCATCGTCTCTGTTGTTAATACCAATTTTGATATAGGTAATATGGCATTAGCAATAGTATCTGCCACTAGTTGTAACTTTGATCGTAACTGAGAATCGATGATAGAGGCAGAGTCTTTTAGCAATGTGTTATTCATACTCGCAACATCATTAGAGGTGCCGATATCAGTTTCAAAAGCAGTAGTTACATCTTGATTTTCCCCACTAGCTACAATGTCGCCCTCTGTTCCAGAGGGATTAATAGCATCTGAGGATGACCCAGAATCAGGAACAGTTGGTTTCAGCATAATGTTACCAGATGCTAGGTTAGTTTTAGCAGCGAGGGGGAGACGGAGAAGTGGCTTATTAGCGTCTATACAAGACACCAGTTTCTCTTGCCTACCCGTAATTTTTTTCCTGCATCAGAAATCTGCACCTCAGGCAGCTCCGTAGAAATTTCCGAGGTGTCTGCTGCAATTGTCTCAGGTACCGCAGATACCGCAGATACCGCAGTAGCATCCATGCCACTGTTTACCAATGTCTGCTTCGCCACCGTTGTCCGCGTACTCCTTCCTTGCGGTTTTGCCGCCATTACCCCAAGCTCCGATACCACTGTCGAACCAGAGCTCCAGTGAGCCGGCAGACCAAACCAGCTGAGTGTCGTCCAGCTCTTCGAAGCTGTAGGAATGAAGCGCGGTAGCCGTATGGAGCGGAGCAGTTCCCTCACCCGGCTCTCAATCAGCCAAAGCCGCAGCATCCGCCTCCGGCTCCGTTCCGCTTTTCTCCAGCACCGCAAACAGGTAGGCTGTTCCTGCCCGGTCTCTCAACCTTCAAACGTACGTCGTTTTCTCTGGCAGTTCACAATCAACTGCCACAGATAAGCTTTTTGATTTCAAGTTGAGTTTGGCTGTAAATCGGTTAAAAAATGCAAACCGCCATAACCAAAGCCCGGACCCTCAGTGAGCGTTCTCCGTACTGTCGGTGTCAATCCGCCATCTTGGACCCTCAGGTCATCCACTACACTTAAGATGACTGATTCAGTCGAGTGTGTGGGCCGAAAGCCTGCTTGATGAGAGTCCAAAAATGTAGTCTCTTCAATGAAAGCGCATGGGAGTTTTGCTACATGTGCCTCAAGTATTTTTGCAGGATATGGGAGGAGCGAGATGGGTCTGTAGTTGCTCAATTGTTTGGGATCTTTTCTGACTTTCTTGTGAAGCGGTATTAACCCTGCTTCTTTGAAAGCCCGTGGAAACATGCCTTGCCCCAGAGATAGATTGAGCAAAGAGAGACTGGTATCTGGAAAGCGGGCAAGAATGTCTTTTTTGTATAGCAGAAGGACAAGGGTCTTTAGGTGAGCAGATTTTACTTTGTTACTTACTTCTGTATGTCGATCTAAGGTTATATTCAGAAAGGTAGAGAGTGTTACCGGATTTGTGAATTGCTGATGTGATTTCCAGTCCTGTGAACTAGGAGAGATGGAATCTTGTATTGTCTTAATTTTGTTCACAAAGAAGTCATTCAAATTGTCACATAAGGCCTGTGAGGGAATGATGGCAGATGGAACCCAGTCCGGGTTGGATAGTTCTTTAACTATATTAAAAATGTCTTTTGATTTATTTTCTGAGCTTAGACCTCTGTTCACAAAGAAGGCTTTTTTGCCTCCAAAATGGCTGCTTTATAGTCTGTAAGAGCTTTTACATATGTCTTCCTTTTTGCAGGTGAATAGCTTCTCTTCCATTTCCGTTCAGCCTGGCGGGTTTTTAGCTTTGCCAATTTCTGCTCTTTATTGTGATGTCATCAGTATGTGTCTGGGCGCTGTTTTCAATTTGCGAACATGTATGGAATTCTTTTAATGAATCGTATTTATAGGACGCGAATGCTACTAATTGCTGTTCGGAATACGTACACACCAGTACATTTTAATTTCTGAATTGTTAATTGTGTTTTCTTATGAATTGCAAATTACAATTTGATAAAACATCCAATAGTATATCTGGCCCTAGATTGCTGCTAAGCTTCAATCTTTTCAATTTCCCAAAGAATACATTCCAGGTAGAAATGCATGTCAAGTGATTCATTAGTCAGTAGTGTTAGACTGGTGTCTGAAAAAGAGAGTGCAAAGTGGCTTACACCATGAATGATATGAGAGGAAATGTTGAGGCTTTCTGTGAGAAAGCGCTGACTGGCAAGGTGTGGGCTGATGCGATGGATGGCGATGACATACTGTCTGTGTAAGAATGGGCAGCATCGGAGGTGTCCAGATGTTGCGTATGATTTGTACCAAGTACTTTCGTTGTGCCCTGGATATCTCTTAGAGGTGTGTATGGAAGACGTTACACTCAACTCATCTAATTTCGTTTGAGGGGTTGGACGAGCTGGCCTTACTGCATGAGTTTGTCGCATCGGATAGTACGACTGTTCGTTGGCGTAGATGGATGTCAACGACTCTTATGGTGGCTCCGATCGGCAAATTGCAGCATTGGTGTACAACACAGGTGCCCTGGCATCAGGAATGGTTAACAGAACTTTACCGGTTAGCTGTGTATGAGCATCTGATTAACAGGGTACAAGATCAAATTCAGGTATTTGATGAGAATGTGGTCCATTTTTAGCCTATGTGAACTCTAGGGGCCCGATTCACAGAACTAACTTAACATAAAATCCTAAACTTACTACCATTTTGGTATTCACAGAAGGCACTTACTCATTTCGGTATTCACAGAAGTTAGGACTCCTAACTTTGGGACTTCTAAATGCCTTCTATGAATACCGAAAGTCTTAAAGTTAGGATTTTTCTCAGTTTAGGAGTAGTAAAGTTAGGACTCCTAACTTCTGTGAATACCGAAATGAGTAAGTGCCTTCTGTGAATACCAAAACGGTAGTAAGTTTAGGATTTTGTCTTAAGTTAGTTCTGTGAATTGGGCCCTAGCTATCTTTCTCTTGCGTGAAGTACACTTCCTTATCCTCTTACCTTTGATGGTGATTGGCATGCTTTCATCTGTGATCTGAGATTGGGATGGAATTTCTGAGGTTGGTGACTTAATTCATTTGTTTTTGGGGTGTATGTTATGTTGTGTGTTCGGAAAGGTTACCGTAGGAATTGCTTAACTGTGCTTGTTGAGCGAAATGACTCCTTTTTTCCCAATTGGAGACTTTTATTTTTCGTTCTCGTCTGAAATTCTTTTTGTCCCTTTTGGGGTCTAATTTACCATAGTATTTACATTATAGTGGATTACTGGTATTTCATTACAGTTGTTTTTATTTATAATGAAGAATTCAATAAAGGAACGTATATAAAACAAGCATTGTCAATGCAAATAGGTAGACAGAGGTCACCTGAGTGATAAAGAAGAGAGCTTAAGTGAAGAATTGGGTTTGAACTTATATCTGCACAGGAAGAGTGTCCAATATTTAAAAAATTGGGTCACTGACGATAAAGCATGATATCAAAGACAAGTTCACTGAAAACTTGTCAGACCTGAGCGCTGTACGAAGACAGTGCAGGAAAAAAACACCTAAACTGGAGCCCGCTATCTGAAAATACAAATAAATACTTCTGATAAACTTCAAATTTTATAGTCGGCAGAGACCTAAAAGTAAGATAATATACAAAGTTGGCCAATAATATTGCTTTTTATTTAACATGTAATTGGTGTGCCTTCAACTTCTGCGTTTCCTCAATTGTACCCCTTCCACCCAGTTTCACGATAGGGCCATAATTAATACAATCCTTTTTCCCAGTAGGGGACACAAAACAATTGCGTCCTGTAAAATCCTTGAATTCCAAATGACGCTTAGAGCCATAGAATACAGGTATCTGATAGACTGACGAGAATTGCATGATGCTTGTAACTCTTACGTCCCGCCAATAAGATATGTTGCATGTGCATGGCAATGATTCTATTCAACTCTCTGCTCATTCAAAGCACAAGACCACCCTTGCTCCCCCACAAACACCCGCCGTACCTCTCAGTGACCATGAGTTCACGCATGCTTATTTTAGACGTTCTCCTTAGAACCTTCACTCACGTTATAGAATTGAAGTCACTTAATAAGTTTTATTATACTTCTCTCGGCTGATCTATAGCAATTTCTCCTTCCTTCCTTAGGCCAATTAATTCTTAGGCATTAACTTTTTTGTCCTGATGATGATCCTACATATTGTGTTTAAGGGATCGAAACGCCGTCGACTTGATGAAACATCATATATGTGAAATATACTGAATGTGATATGCATATAATGATGTAATTGAATTTCTGTAATTTATAATTTTTTCAGAAATCATTCACCTTTTGCCTAAACATTTTGTTCTTCCTTTTTTCTATCTGTTCTATCCTGCCAATTAGTTAGCGTGAGGGCACAGGCTTGTGTCTCACTCTTTGTGAATGTGATAATCTTTCTTGTTATATTCTCCTTATAGTAAAAATTGTGATCACTGTCCGGCTGGACATATCACGCCACTCAATATAGCTCTATTGTGTCTATATTTATTAAGTTTGTTTGTATTTTATTATACATAGGACCACTGTTGTTTGTAAAAATACGTTTCCCAAGGTCCTGTGCTGACTTTTTGGGCGCCCTTGTTGTTTTTGATACATAATTAGCGCAATCGCTTGATTGCAAGGGCAATTCTTGTCCCTCCATTCCCTAGAGTGGTTACTTTCCCTCTCCCCTTTCGCGGGTCTTATTGACAAACCTTAACTCCTTCTACTGACACAGATACTTAGATATGTCTGATCCACCTCCCTTGTATACAGACGATTACATCGATAAAATCTGTGCTGGACGCTCACTCTTCACAGATCAAGACGAGACAACAGTGGCCGGTAGCTCGAATTTACCTGATGAATTAGAGAAACAAAAGAAAAAATATGTACGGTTGGAATTAATGACACTTATGCTGACAGATTACTTAAGATCTAAAACGATACCACTGGGCCTTCAAGTCCGAAATATCCCAGGGATTTTCACTGATAATCCCAGGTATATCTCTGGATTGATTAATATTGGAACTACATGCTCCAGGCATTGGCTAGTCCTAGGCATTGAGACAGCTGGAGAGGAACTGAAAAAACTAGCTGAGGTAATACAAGACCTTGAGAAACAGATCAGTGAGAGCGATAGCATCACAGATGCCAAAAAATTGCTAGAGAAAATCGAAAAAAACATTGCTGAATATCCCCGAATTGAACAAAACAAAAAATCAGTAAAAGTCAAAAAGGACATTAAATCATACACAGCGGAAAGAAATTACCCTTATCTCCAAAAAGACTTTTATACCAACCGTAATTTCAACCAAAATCCCCAGAACCCTAGACCTTGGGGCAGATTCAACCAGAGGAATACAGTAGTAGGATTCACAGACTCCTCCGCTGACTCCTCTGATACTTCAGACGCAGGTGAGGGCTCCAGCACTACCTCTCGCAATCCTAACCCCCATTTTTTAGGACGAGGAACAGGCAGAGGCGAGCCTCCCAAGAGGGGCAGAGTGAAACAACAGGCTCGCTGGCACAATCCACCAGGGGAACGACAGACGAGACAGAAATTTTACAAGTGGTAAACGGCTCAGGTTCTTCGGAAATGTCTATCCCACTGTTTAATCTATCTGACCATACCCTATCCTCACAAGAAATCTCCTTACTCAGCAAGGGACTCTCATTTGTGCCTACCTCTTATCCCAACTTTTTGGAAATACAATCGGAATTATTTGCTTTTTTCCGTAAAATTAGACTGAGAGCCTTTTTTGACTTGAATCCATCCCAACCCAAGATAACAACTACACCCTTCAGGCCTCCCTCGACCTTCTCACCTACGGCTAACATGATCCCGAAGGAGATCATCACATTTGAAAAGGTCATTTTGAAAGAGACAATACACCTGTCACAAACACATATGTTCATTCCCTATAACATCACTCTAGATGAGAAGAATGCCATCAGATCACTACGGGATAAAAGTGAATTGGTTATTAAACCAGCAGACAAGGGGGGTGGGATTGTACTTCAAAATACTGACAACTACAAAACCGAACTCTCACGCCAAGTCTCGAATACTGACTATTACAGTAGACTACCCACCAACCCCACCAAAGAGTTACAAACCTTGATAAAACAGGTGACCACTGAAGCCTTAGAGACAGGCTTCATTTCTAAACATGAATTCAGTTTCCTCAATACTAATCATCCTCGGATTCCGGTCATTTATACATCGCCGAAAATCCATAAACGCCTAATTGATCCCCCCAGCCGCCCTATAGTATCTGGATGCGGCTCGGTATTGGAGCCACTTGGACACTATGTCAATTTTTTCTTGAGAGACTTTGTCCCTACCACTACTTGTTATGTAAGGGATAGTATGAATATGATAAATTTAATTTGGATCCGGCCCGTGAGACATACTGGGATCTTATCTCCAGGCCAATGGACAAAAAATTGTACCATCAATTTCGGGTGGGCTCACTACCCCTTAATTCCTTTACTTCATCTTGGGGCAATAACTCTACTAATCTTTGCAGTCGTTGCCCCGGATGCAAGGAAACCGAGGGCCATTTCTTGTTCGCCTGTCCCCAATATAGTGAACCTCGTTTAAAATGGCTAAAACCCATCTTCAAACGCATGCATTGTAAAAAATCCTCGGACGCAATATGGGCTTTAAAAACAAACACATCTGATTTTACCGTGATATGCTTGGCCAAATATTTAGGTTGGGCATGGGCAATCAGAGCCAGAAGGAATCTAATTGCCACATGATTAAAAAAAATGTGTAAACTGTATAGTGCTCGGTAGCAAATGCTAATCTAAATTTTTTTTTCTTTAAGATTTGTCATATTTAATGTCTTGTTTCTCTTCAACAATGGTTTAATAACTTTTTAACTGTGGATTTTTAGATCTATTGTATATTTGTTGTTAAAACTTAGAAAAAACTACTTTTTATAAGATTTCGTAAAATGTGGAGATTTTGAAACTGTTTTTAAATGTTTTGTCAAAACTGTCTTTTATGATTTTATCATCGAAATAAAGACATTAAAACCTGAAAACCTGATAAATTTAATTGAAAATCATCCCTTCAACCCTGACTTAGAAACTCTGTGCACATTGGACGTCCAGTCACTCTACACTAACATCCCCCAAAGGGATTCATTGTTTGTGATGGAACAAATACTGAATAGACGTCCACGTCCGCACCCAGTCCCCACCTTGTTTATAATCCAACTTCTAGAGATCTGTTTGACCCGCAACTACTTTATGTTTGGAGATGAATTTTTTCAACAGAACAAGGGTACCTCAATGGGGGCTATTTTTGCTCCTACGCTGGCGATTCTCTACATGGACTGGCTGGAATGCACCATCATCCTTCCAGTCACGAATCCTTTCCACCAGGGTCTCCTCATGTGGAAACGTTACATAGATGATGTTTTCATGATATGGGGGGGCCCTGTGGAAATCCTTCCCAATTTTGTGCATTGGCTTAATAGCAATTGCAATGGATTGACTTTCACCATAGACCATAACAAAAACAGCATTCCATTCCTGGATTTATGTATCCAGCACAACGAAGGTCTGCTGTTCACCTCCCTGTTCCGTAAGCCAACTGAGAGGAATACACTTCTTAGCTATGATAGCTGTCACCCTCGGGCTCTAAAGGATAGTCTCCCCTACTCACAATTCTTGAGACTTCGCAGAAACTGTTTCCTAAAATCTGACTACTTCTGTGAAGCAAACACCCTGTCTACCAAACTTAGACTCAGGGGTTACCCCAGACGTTTAGTAAGGAATGCAATGAAGAGGGCATGGTACTGCCCTCGTGAGACATTACTTGAACCCAAGACCAAAAAAGACTCTAACAAACTCGTCTGTGTCACTACGTTTTCCTCTGCATCCAATCAAATCAAGAAATGCATCAAAAAAAACTGGCATATCATCAATTCGGGAAACCTGTCCTTGGAAGTACCGTTGTTTGCCTTTAAACGCAATAAGAACCTGAAAGACCAACTGGTCAGAGCGGCACTGCCCCCACCTAAGGCGAACAAAACTACACTACATGATCTCTGGTCCCTTCCCCCAGTGAGGGGCCACGCTAAATGTGGAACATGTGTAGTATGTGACTACTGCATTGAAAGTAAAGAATTTGTTTTCCATAATGTCAAAAATGTTCTCACAACCTTTACTAATTGTAACAGTTGCAATTTAATCTATGCTATTCTATGCCCCTGCAATATGATTTATGTAGGCCAGACGAAGCAAAAGATTAAATTGAGAATATCACAGCATCGGAGCAGAATAAGGTGCAAAACTGCCAACGCACCACTCGTTGAACATTTTATAAACAAAGGACACTCAGAGGATCAAATCAAATGGACTGTAATCAGCCAGGTCATTGTGCCACCAAGAGGAGGAGACCTGTCCAGACTTCTCAACAAAGAAGAATTGAAATGGATTTTAAGAACTGACAGTCTAAATACAGGCTTAAACTTACAGGAGGAATGGACAAGCCTATTGTGAATTAGTTTATTTACAAATACAAAATTCTGTAATATCTGTATCTGTGTCTACACCAAGTTTTTAATCACCCTGCTCTCAAGCAGTTTCGTTCCTTGCATGCTTACATAGTTATTTTGCATGTCTTCTTTTTCACTTTATTTTAATGGCCGACCCCCCCTTCATCTCGATTAAAACAGCCTCCATGTGTTGCTACCATGGCGAGGCCGAGTTTTTTAACCGACTCAATATGGCCGTATTCTCTTCACCCATTAACTAACTATAGTCCTGGTTCCCCTTAATCACTCACTCGAGATGGCCGACTGTAGTCCGTCTTCTATGCTTATGACGGGTTGCACCTATTAGATCTTCCCCTTCACTTCCTGGTTACCATTCGAGCAGGGACGGAGCCGTGATCGGACGCGAAGCTTCCATTAAGGGTAAGTCCCCTGATAGTTTTATGACTTTGGCCATAGCCGCACATCATGACAGATTCATACCCCTGACTGGACCGCCTATGTCTCCTTATTTTAGAGTCGTGGTCACGCGCCTGATTTATGGCATTTTTTTGCATTATCCCCATCGCGGACATGCGCTGGATCCAACTCCATAAGTGAACCTCCATTAGGTGAGCTAATATCACAATGGCATCCTTTCACATCACTGTGTTGTGCATGTTTCACTTACCCGCCCTTCCCAATACATCTTTTAGGTTCGGGAAATTATCGAACAAATTATTGAATTGCCATCAGCTCCTCAATTGACCTGCTACGCATCCGCCTTGACTTGTAATCCCCCTGTTATCGACCCGGGTAAGTCTCCTCAATTGTACCCCTTCCACCCAGTTTCACGATAGGGCCATAATTAATACAATCCTTTTTCCCAGTAGGGGACACGAAACAATTGCGTCCTGTAAAATCCCTGAATTCCAAATGACGCTTAGAGCCATAGAATACAGGTATCTGATAGACTGACGAGAATTGCATGATGCTTGTAACTCTTACGTCCCGCCAATAAGATATGTTGCATGTGCATGGCAATGATTCTATTCAACTCTCTGCTCATTCAAAGCACAAGACCACCCTTGCTCCCCCACAAACACCCGCCGTACCTCTCAGTGACCATGAGTTCACGCATGCTTATTTTAGACGTTCTCCTTAGAACCTTCACTCACGTTATAGAATTGAAGTCACTTAAAAAGTTTTATTATACTTCTCTCGGCTGATCTATATCAATTTCTCCTTCCTTCCTTAGGCCAATTAATTCTTAGGCATTCACTTTTTTGTCCTGATGATGATCCTACATATTGTGTTTAAGGGATCGAAACGCCGTCGACTTGATGAAACATCATATATGTGAAATATACTGAATGTGATATGCATATAATGATGTAATTGAATTTCTGTAATTTATCATTTTTTCAGAAATCATTCACCTTTTGCCTAAACATTTTGTTCTTCCTTTTTTCTATCTGTTCTATCCTGCCAATTAGTTAGCGTGAGGGCACAGGCTTTTGTCTCACTCTTTGTGAATGTGATAATCTTTCTTGTTATATTCTCCTTATAGTAAAAATTTTGATCACTGTCCGGCTGGACATATCACGCCACTCAATATAGCTCTATTGTGTCTATATTTATTAAGTTTGTTTGTATTTTATTATGCATAGGACCACTGTTGTTTGTAAAAATACGTTTCCCAAGGTCCTGTGCTGACTTTTTGGGCGCCCTTGTTGTTTTTGATACATTCAACTTCTGCGTAGCAATTCCTCTGTCCACCTGTCGGTATACATGACAATTCACACTTTACAAGTATTGTGGATGCATATAATCTCGGACAATACACAATAAATGCTTACTACACAATAAAAACAAAAACACACATTTATAACTTTAACAGCTCTTGCGTATGATCACTAAAAACCATGGGGCAGATTTACAAGCCCCATGCGCCACTTTTGTGTCACCTTTCCCATGTTAAAAGTCACGCAAAAGTGGCGCAAGGAGCTTGTAAATCTGCCTCCATGTTTTATGTATTTTTGCAATTAGCCTATGAAGGAATTGCCATAATTCGGGGTTGGTATTGAAAAATATAGACAGCTGATCTTTTAGGAATGGGCCATGTGTTTGCTGATCCAGAAGGCACCAGAGGGGCTCACTGGAACGGATGTATGACGTTTCAACGCATGCTTTTACCACGCATGCCTTTACAATGCAGGTATTACAACGCAAGTCGTTACAATGACTTGCGTTGGGGGGGGCGCTGGATAGTGGAATAGTTTAATTTTCTATTCCAACTCCAGTCCCCGTGGATAGTAGGGAAGGTGTTGGATAGAAAATTAAACTATTCCCTATCCAACAGCGCCCTCCAGCGAAAGTCGGTGTAACGACTTTCGTTGTAATTCCTGCGTTGTAATGATAGTGTGTGGTAAAAGTTTCGTTGTAAACGATGTTCCCCCACTGGAACCCACAGCCTGAGCAGCAGACACACTCCAGTGCATACACACAGCTTTAGTGTACCTCCGTATGCATGACCTGTTAAAAAACTCAGAAGACAAAGTGGTCCTAGACACTATTATTAAATGATACAATCAATGATAAATGTATTAAGTATTCCTGTGCCATTAGATCCTGGAAAAGAAAAAGAGAAACAAAAGCCAAATACATATGTAATTAAACCAGTACCCACTGATATGGTTCTGCCGAAAGCGCATTTAATTATCTATTTGGCAATTTTTTGTTTTTAATTCAGAACATACAATTTAACATGAATTGAAGAAAGAGGGGGTTACTACCAGGTAGTGTGTAGAGAAGTGAAGAGATTGGTGCCCATGAGAAAGGACAAGAAGGTCAGAGAAAAATAATAAGAAAACAATAGTTGTACTGTGTCATATCATGCTAAGGCCAATGTCTTTAGTATTGAAAAAGGTCTGCCCCTGCTGTCATTCAAAACATAACTATTATCATTGCTTTTTTCATAGCGATACTACATCTGTGATCAAGGTAGAGGGGTAGGGGGACATAGGGTACAGGCCCGAATGGGGGGGGAAGTTGTCAACGTTTTGACCCAGAAGTCTTTACGACGGAGCCCCCTAGAGGATTATCGCGCGTTGGAAAGAACAACTAAGTGAAATCGTCAAATTTTGTGGTGAACCTAGAACCTGTTATCATTTCTCGCCGCTACAAGTACAGCGGTAGGCCACTGGAGTCAACCTATCCTGGCTGAAGACGGCTGATAGCCAGAAACCGGTCCTAAGATGCTTGATTTCGGTCCAGGGAAGACATGGCTTGGCAGTTGGGGCTGGACTGTTCCCATGAGGCACAGGGTCAAGACTGATTTGCATATGTAATGTCTGAACTGGGATGGCTTGGTGAGCAAAATAACGATGGATTGAACCCAGATCTGTAACTGGGGGTGAATGTTTTGCCATTGTGCAACATTCCGTCCATCATTTTGTGTGTTTTGCTTTTCACCCTATGAGGAAAGGGTATGCCCAGACGTGGGTCCCTTGCTCACTAGGCCACTGGAGTCAAGCTAGCCTGGCTGAAGACGGCTGATAGCCAGAAACCGGTCCTAGGATGCTTGAATCCGGTCCAGGGAAGACATGGCTTGGCAGTTCGGGCTGGACTGTTCCCATGAGGCACAGGGTCAAGACTGATTTGCATATGGCATATCTCAACTGGCGTGGCTTGGTGAGCAAAATAACGATGGATTAAACCCAGATCTGTGACTGGAGGTGAATGTTTTGCCATTGTGCAACATTCCGACCATCATTTTGCGTGTTTAGGGATTCATCCCTCCTTATGGACGTTTTCATTACGGCTTGTTTGTTTTTGATTTTGGCGATGTGGCACACCATTAACGGGTTGCCCACCGTATCGCTGGGGGCGCTACATGCTTCAACTTAGGTTCCCTCCCTTCCCCGTCCTGAGGAAGACCCATAGCTGAGGAGTTCACTTGCCCTTATTGCATCTGGGTCGATACGTCGACAACTTTCCCCCCATTCGGGCCTGTACATTCGGGCCAGTGCAGAGATTTGACCTCTATGTCATACGCCCCAGTCTTTCTGAGGTGGCTCTTTCGTCACAGAACAATGGAAGGGGAACCATTTGTTAGAAGGGTCCTATGCTTAAAAATATTTTGAATAAACAATTCAAAAATGTACTCTTAAATATACCGATGTTGCATGCAAGGCCACCTACAGCTCTGAGTATTTTAGCTGACAGAATGGGTGGCTGAATAGAATGCTCGGCTGCCGGATGCTGTGTTCTGGGGGATGAAACCTGGCAAGGCATACTCGGCCTTCCATCCTTCTAAGGTCGCTTGAGGGATTACCATGAATAGGGTAACGATAGCATCTGTTTTTGACAACATTAAAAACGACAGGCCAGTATAGTGAGTACCTAAATGAAAACCATGTTATGATTAGTAAACCAGTCGTCACTTCACTTGTAAGCGCTCTCGGTTTAACTCTTGCCTGCCCCAGCCCTTTGCCTTTGACCTCCCGACTTCACAGTAGCTACCCCAGACTACAAACCTCGAGTTCCCGCAGTGCTTGAATATGCTTCCTATATTTCACTTAGTTCACACATGACCTCATGAAAGAAAGCTGGTTAGCTTGACAGGCGCCACCTTTCGCTGGCCCGTTGCCCTGCATGCACGCACACGCACTGCCGCTCATAAGGAGCACAGCTGCGGCATGCTACAACAGGCTGACTTGAGCCAATACATCTTCAGCTTTCATGGACAGGAAAATGGCAGGAGGCACGTTGTCTGCTGTTACGTCACCTGCATCTCTCTCTCAGGTAGGTTGCAAGCAAGGCACGACTAATTCTTTTCATACATTGCCTTCCTTCACACTGAATCATTAGCAGCCCGTCCCGACCTTGTCCGGGAGCAACAGGCAGCTTCCCCGACCCCCGACCCCCGCCGGCCCCCACATGAGTGCCCTTACCTACTCCGGCGCTGCTCCCGCCTATCCACTCGCACCACCGCTCCTCCCCTGCGCCATGTCCGCCGCTCCTCGGACGCTGCTCCTCCCCGTGCTCCTGACGTGACCACGCACGTCGCGGCCGGCGCTACTTTTGAGGGACTACTTTTTTTTAACTAAAATTTGAAATAACATTTATTTTTTTAATTTATGTAGCCTATAACCATCTACACACCCTGCCGATTTCAACGGTGTATAGGGTGTGTAGATTGGCACAGTGGTTCCCGAGTTTACCCGCCTCAAAGCCTGCAAGTTTCTGCTTTATTATAGTA
The DNA here is from genome assembly GCF_964261635.1 of Lissotriton helveticus. Lineage (NCBI taxonomy): Eukaryota > Metazoa > Chordata > Amphibia > Caudata > Salamandridae > Lissotriton > Lissotriton helveticus. Next base: position 102,016,101 of record NC_136064.1, on the reverse strand, counting down.
GTATAGATTTGCTCTAATTTGAAGAAAGGAGATGGTTGCGTTAGATTTTTGCCGTTACTCTTCCATGTGGTCAGAAGTCAGAAGGGTAGCGAGGGTGACTTGTGATTCTGACATTGACTAGAAACTGTTTTTTGCAGGTAAGTTTTACCAGAAAGTTTGGTCATGGAGAATGGTTCCCAGTTTATGAGCTTGAAGATGAAGGAATCCTTGATGAGATGAAGGGTTTTCCAAAAGAGAGGAGACGCGTGTCATACCGAGGGCAGTGAGCACCTCAACCTTTAAACTCTTATGGGCTTATTTTGAAGCCTCTTGTGCAGCTGGTGATAAAGGTGACACACTGGTGAAGCACGGGGCTGGAAAACAAGCCCATTAGGGCCATACTTATGACTTAGTATGCTTTTATTAAAGAAATAGAAGTTGGTTCTAGGCAATGTGATGAAAGTGTGTTGTAAGTATTGTTTTCATTGCCCTACACCAATCCTAATGGCACTGCTTAAAATCAATTAAGCGAGTATTATATCTATTCACCATCTAATTTTGGGATGGTACTTTTTCACTAGGTCCTCACTTATCATGGTTTGGTTACCTAACAACTGCTCAAATATAATGAAATTAGTTCTGTAACTTGTTTAGCAAATATTACATTGCTACAGCAAGCAGGGAGGGTTTTGTTGCATAGAGAACTGTTTTAGACTTATTGAAAAAATCATGACTTGTATGATGTTTTAATGATAAAGGAAGTAAACCTCTTTTAAATAATTTGTTTACTTATTATATTTTACAGATCTAATTTGTGGCTCCTGAAGAAGGCGTTTTCTTTGAATACCGAAACGCGCGTCGAAAACATTGACTGCCACTTTTGTCCTTTTTAATATTGTGTGATTATATTTTAAAAGAATTGTATGATTTGTGTTTTGTGTTTATATTTTCCTTTTTTTTGTAATGTGGATGTATCAAAATACTGTTTTTTAACATGAAAAATCATTAAAAATGATATAGTTTTATATGGAAATAAATTTGTAAGTTTCATCTTGCAACTACCCTCACTTGTGTTAGGATTTTTTGAATTACGTACACCATTAGTATGCTTTTGAACCATGCAATGTGGTACATGCATGACGCAAACCTTAGGTAATATTTTTGAAGGCACACATAGCCACTTTGTGCGGCTCCAAAAATATGGAGTAATGCAACACAGCGCAAATCGCTGCGTTTTGTTACTCTGCCCTGGGTAGGCGTTCTATGGGCATTGCATGGGTGTTCTCACAACACTCCAATGGTTATTGATACATTACCAGATTTACAAGACGTTGTCGGCCTGGGAATGCACCAAAAAGATCTTGATCTTGATTTCTCCTAGTTTTTTGACCCACCCGATAGCAAAATCCAATGGGCTTTTAGCATGAACAACAAATATGTGAACAATCTCCAATGAAATGACTCATTTTCTAATTTGAGTCCCACATAAAAAGAATATCTAAAATCCTGATTCTACTTTACTATTTGGGGGTGTAGTCCAGGCCGTAGAACGTAGAAGCCACAGTCAGCATTCCATGAGCTGGGCAAGGGCGGCGCATGGATCCGTGACAAGTTTTAAACCACTTCTACCTGGAAAGAGCCCTCTTCTCGAGGTCACTGATGCCATCAGGGAAGGACTCGACTCTGGGGGAAGGACCATGTTGGTTATGTTAGATTTGTCGGCGGCTTTCGACACCGTTCCTCATGATCGCCTCCTTATAAGACTCTGGGAGAGCGGCATTCGGGGAACGGTGTGGAAATGGCTTAAATCCTTTCTGGCCGACCGCCGGCAAACAATCTGGGCGCCCCCTTTTTCCGCTGATATGACTCCGCTAGAGGTAGGAGTTCCGCAAGGTTCCATTCTTAGCCCCATGCTATTTAACATCTTTATGGCCCCTCTGGCGGTAGTCGCGGAATCCTTTGGCGCCCAGATCGTATCTTACGCCGATGACACCCAGCTCCTATTCACTTGTGATAGGGGCGGGTCATTCGACGACGTAAAGATCAGAGACTGCCTTAGTGCGGTCTTTGAGTGGTACAGGTGTAATGGACTAAAGTGCAATTCCGATAAGTCGGAGCTGCTCTTTTTTGGATGCACCTGTGAACCAGATTGGAAAGCTTGGTGGCCACAAGACTTGTTCCCTCCTGACAATGTGTCTCTCAAGGCAAAAAATTTGGGAGTGATTGTGGACAGTGAATTGTCCTTTGGGCCACATATCTCGTTCCTCTCAGGCAAATGCTTTGGCATTTTACGAATGCTGAGGAAGTTTCTTCCTCTAGTGTCTTTCCAGCATAGGAAGATTATTGTCCAGGCCTTGATTGGATCTCGACTGGACTACGCAAACGCTCTTTTTTTGGGTTTACCAAAATATCTAATGAACCGCTTGCAAGTAGTCCAGAACTCGGCAGCCCGTGCTATTTACGGACTTCCGAGAAGAGCAGGAGCCACAGTTTTACTGAATTCTTTACACTGGCTGCCGATCGCTAAAAGAATTCTTTTCAAGTGTCTGACTTTTGCCTTCAAAGCCTTACATGGATCTGGCCCTAAGTACATAAGGAAACGCCTCTCCCGATATGTACCCAGCAGATCTCTGAGATCATCCTATCTATCTCAAATTACAGTCCCAGCGATCAGGCGTGCAAGGATTGGAGGTCGATCCTTTCGATATTTAGCCCCGAAGGAGTGGAATGAGCTACCACTCTCTCTCAGACAGGCTCCCAATCTCCTTACTTTTAGAAGAGAGCTAAAAACGTGGCTTTTTACTAAATAAAACTTGATCTTTCTCTTGTGTCTGCTTTTAGTTGTTATGTGGTTGTTTTGCTTGCTGTTCTTCACCAAAGCGCCGGGATGCTCCTCGGAGTAGCCGAGCGCTATAGAAGAAATAAATTAACATAACATAACATAACAACACCACAGGAGGACGACGCCCAGTGTTGGAGTCCCTCTGATTGGTACAAAAGGGGGTGGTGGTGGTGATGGACGGAGCATCTGAACCAATCAAACACTCACACCCAGTCAACAGATCTGGGTTTAATCCATCACCGTTCTTTAGCCCACTCTGCCACCCCAGTTCAGACATGGCCATATGCAAATCAGTCTGACCCTGTGCCTCGATTGGCATCGAGGGTGACTTTCAGCCAGTCCCACTGTGCCAAACAAAAAGCACTCAGCATGCTGGGGCTTGTAGTTTCACTGTTCTCATTATAAGTACGCGGCTGTCATGGATGCCAGCAGACATGGTGCTATTGGCTAGAAAACCAGGCCCGGCTGAAAGTCACCCTCATGACACGCCGCTAGGCTCATCGATACCAGTGTGAGGGCCAGTGACGCGCGCCCTGAGGCCGGGAGAGATGTCTTTGAAGCGCCCCTCCTAGGAGCGTGACTGTCTGGGCTGGCAGCCTGGCACGGTGCCAGCCGCGCCTGGAAGAGAGCAGCAAATTGTCTCAGTGAAAGAAGCTTTGCTTGTTTTCTCCCCTAAGAAGCTTTCTGCTTAATGAGTTCAGCATCAAACAGGATGAGCGCCAAGGACTGCGTGTGGGCAGGAAGAGGGGGCGCGCGAGCCCTGCGCAGTGAGAAGGGGAGGGATGGAGGGCGCTGGAGCTGCAGCCCCGGAGAGGAGCCCTGAGCCCTAACACCAGCCCTGAGCTCTGACACCAGCCCTGAGCCCTAACACCAGCCCTGAGCTCTGACACCAGCCCTGAGCCCTGACACCAGCCCTGAGCTCTGACACCAGCTCTGAGCTCTGACACCAGCCCTGACCTCTGACACCAGCCCTGGGCTCTAACACCAGCCCTGAGCCCTAACACCAGCCCTGAGCTCTGACACCAGCCCTGAGCCCTAACACCAGCCCTGAGCCCTAACACCAGCCCTGAGCCCTAACACCAGCCCAGAGCTCTGACACGAGCCCTGAGCCCTAACACCAGCCCTGAGCCCTAACACCAGCCCTGAGCTCTGACACCAGCCCTGAGCCCTAACACCAGCCCTGAGCCCTAACACCAGCCCTGAGCCCTAACACCAGCCCAGAGCTCTGACACCAGCCCTGAGCTCTGACACCAGCCCTGAGCTCTGACAGCCCTGAGCTCTGACACCAGCCCTGACCTCTGACACCAGCCCTGAGCGCTGACACCAGCCCTGACACCAGCCCTGACCTCTGACCCCAGCCCTGAGCTCTGACACCAGCCCTGAGCTCTGACACCAGCCCTGAGCTCTGAAACCAGCCCTGACCCCAGCCCTGAGCTCTGACACCAGCCCTGAGCTCTGACACCAGCCCTGAGCTCTGACACCAGTCCTGAGCTCTAACACCAGCCCTGAGCTCTGACACCAGCCCTGAGCTCTGACACCAGCCCTGAGCCCTGACACCAGCCCTGACCTCTGACACCAGCCCTGACCTCTGACACCAGCCCTGAGCTCTGACACCAGCCCTGAGCCCTGACACCAGCCCTGAGCTCTGACAATAGCTTTGACCCCAGCCCTGAGCTCTGACACCAGGCCTGACACCAGCCCTGACCTCTGACACCAGCCCTGACCTCTGACACCAGCCCTGACCTCTGACACCAGCCCTGACCTCTGACACCAGCCCTGGCCTCTGACACCAGCCCTGACCTCTGACACCAGCCCTGCGCTCTGACACCAGCCCTGACCTCTGACACCAGCCCTGACCTCTGACACCAGCCCTGAGCTCTGACACCAGCCCTGAGCTCTGACACCAGCCCTGACCTCTGACACCAGCCCTGACCTCTGACACCAGCCCTGAGCTCTGACACCAGCCCTGAGCTCTGACACCAGCCCTGACCTCTGACTCCAGCCCTGACCTCTGACACCAGCCCTGAGCTCTGACACCAGCCCTGACACCAGCCCTGAGCTCTGACACCAGCCCTGAGCTCTGTCACCAGCCCTGACCTCTGACACCAGCCCTGAGCCCTGACACCAGCCCTGAGCTCTGTCACCAGCCCTGACCTCTGACACCAGCCCTGAGTTCTGACACCAGCCCTGACCTCTGACACCAGCCCTGAGCCCTGACTCCAGCCCTGACCTCTGACACCAGCCCTGGCACCAGCCATGACCTCTGACACCAGCCCTGAGCTCTGACACCAGCCCGGAGCTCTGACACTAGCCCTGAGCTCTGACTCCAGCCCTGACCTCTGACACCAGCCCTGGCACCAGCCCTGACCTCTGACACCAGCCCTGAGCTCTGACACCAGCCCGGAGCTCTGACACCAGCCCTGAGCTCTGACTCCAGCCCTGACCTCTGACACCAGCCCTGGCACCAGCCCTGACCTCTGACACCAGCCCTGAGCTCTGACACCAGCCCGGAGCTCTGACACCAGCCCTGAGCTCTGACACCAGCCCTGACCTCTGACACCAGCCCTGAGCTCTGACACCAGCCCTGAGCTCTGACACCAGCCCTGAGCTCTGACACCAGCCCTGACCTCTGACACCAGCCCTGAGCTCTGACACCAGCCCTGACCTCTAACACCAGCCCTGACCTCTGACACCAGCCCCGAGCGCTGACACCAGCCCTGAGCTCTGACACCAGCCCTGAGCTCTGACACCAGCCCTGACCTCTGACACCAGCCCTGACCTCTGACACCAGCCCTGACAGCAGCCCTGACCTCTGACACCGGCCCTGAGCTCTGACACCGGCCCTGAGCTCTGACACCAGCCCTGAGCTCTGACACCAGCCCTGAGCCCTGACACCAGCCCTGACCTCTGACACCAGCCCTGACCTCTGACACCAGCCCTGAGCTCTGACACCAGCCCTGACCTCTAACACCAGCCCTGACCTCTGACACCAGCCCTGAGCTCTGACACCAGCCCTGAGCGCTGACACCAGCCCTGAGCTCTGACACCAGCCCTGAGCTCTGACACCAGCCCTGACCTCTAACACCAGCCCTGACCTCTGACACCAGCCCTGAGCTCTGACACCAGCCCTGACCTCTGACACCAGCCCTGAGCTCTGACACCAGCCCTGAGCTCTGACACCAGCCCTGACCTCTGACACCAGCCCTGAGCCCTAACACCAGCCCAGAGCTCTGACACGAGCCCTGAGCCCTAACACCAGCCCTGAGCCCTAACACCAGCCCTGAGCTCTGACACCAGCCCTGAGCCCTAACACCAGCCCTGAGCCCTAACACCAGCCCTGAGCCCTAACACCAGCCCAGAGCTCTGACACCAGCCCTGAGCTCTGACACCAGCCCTGAGCTCTGACAGCCCTGAGCTCTGACACCAGCCCTGACCTCTGACACCAGCCCTGAGCGCTGACACCAGCCCTGACACCAGCCCTGACCTCTGACCCCAGCCCTGAGCTCTGACACCAGCCCTGAGCTCTGACACCAGCCCTGAGCTCTGACACCAGCCCTGACCTCTGACACCAGCCCTGAGCTCTGACAGCCCTGAGCTCTGACACCAGCCCTGACCTCTGACACCAGCCCTGAGCGCTGACACCAGCCCTGACACCAGCCCTGACCTCTGACCCCAGCCCTGAGCTCTGACACCAGCCCTGAGCTCTGACACCAGCCCTGAGCTCTGAAACCAGCCCTGACCCCAGCCCTGAGCTCTGACACCAGCCCTGAGCTCTGACACCAGCCCTGAGCTCTGACACCAGTCCTGAGCTCTAACACCAGCCCTGAGCTCTGACACCAGCCCTGAGCTCTGACACCAGCCCTGAGCCCTGACACCAGCCCTGACCTCTGACACCAGCCCTGACCTCTGACACCAGCCCTGAGCTCTGACACCAGCCCTGAGCCCTGACACCAGCCCTGAGCTCTGACAATAGCTTTGACCCCAGCCCTGAGCTCTGACACCAGGCCTGACACCAGCCCTGACCTCTGACACCAGCCCTGACCTCTGACACCAGCCCTGACCTCTGACACCAGCCCTGACCTCTGACACCAGCCCTGGCCTCTGACACCAGCCCTGACCTCTGACACCAGCCCTGCGCTCTGACACCAGCCCTGACCTCTGACACCAGCCCTGACCTCTGACACCAGCCCTGAGCTCTGACACCAGCCCTGAGCTCTGACACCAGCCCTGACCTCTGACACCAGCCCTGACCTCTGACACCAGCCCTGAGCTCTGACACCAGCCCTGAGCTCTGACACCAGCCCTGACCTCTGACTCCAGCCCTGACCTCTGACACCAGCCCTGAGCTCTGACACCAGCCCTGACACCAGCCCTGAGCTCTGACACCAGCCCTGAGCTCTGTCACCAGCCCTGACCTCTGACACCAGCCCTGAGCCCTGACACCAGCCCTGAGCTCTGTCACCAGCCCTGACCTCTGACACCAGCCCTGAGTTCTGACACCAGCCCTGACCTCTGACACCAGCCCTGAGCCCTGACTCCAGCCCTGACCTCTGACACCAGCCCTGGCACCAGCCATGACCTCTGACACCAGCCCTGAGCTCTGACACCAGCCCGGAGCTCTGACACTAGCCCTGAGCTCTGACTCCAGCCCTGACCTCTGACACCAGCCCTGGCACCAGCCCTGACCTCTGACACCAGCCCTGAGCTCTGACACCAGCCCGGAGCTCTGACACCAGCCCTGAGCTCTGACTCCAGCCCTGACCTCTGACACCAGCCCTGGCACCAGCCCTGACCTCTGACACCAGCCCTGAGCTCTGACACCAGCCCGGAGCTCTGACACCAGCCCTGAGCTCTGACACCAGCCCTGACCTCTGACACCAGCCCTGAGCTCTGACACCAGCCCTGAGCTCTGACACCAGCCCTGAGCTCTGACACCAGCCCTGACCTCTGACACCAGCCCTGAGCTCTGACACCAGCCCTGACCTCTAACACCAGCCCTGACCTCTGACACCAGCCCCGAGCGCTGACACCAGCCCTGAGCTCTGACACCAGCCCTGAGCTCTGACACCAGCCCTGACCTCTGACACCAGCCCTGACCTCTGACACCAGCCCTGACAGCAGCCCTGACCTCTGACACCGGCCCTGAGCTCTGACACCGGCCCTGAGCTCTGACACCAGCCCTGAGCTCTGACACCAGCCCTGAGCCCTGACACCAGCCCTGACCTCTGACACCAGCCCTGACCTCTGACACCAGCCCTGAGCTCTGACACCAGCCCTGACCTCTAACACCAGCCCTGACCTCTGACACCAGCCCTGAGCTCTGACACCAGCCCTGAGCGCTGACACCAGCCCTGAGCTCTGACACCAGCCCTGAGCTCTGACACCAGCCCTGACCTCTAACACCAGCCCTGACCTCTGACACCAGCCCTGAGCTCTGACACCAGCCCTGACCTCTGACACCAGCCCTGAGCTCTGACACCAGCCCTGAGCTCTGACACCAGCCCTGACCTCTGACACCAGCCCTGAGCCCTAACACCAGCCCAGAGCTCTGACACGAGCCCTGAGCCCTAACACCAGCCCTGAGCCCTAACACCAGCCCTGAGCTCTGACACCAGCCCTGAGCCCTAACACCAGCCCTGAGCCCTAACACCAGCCCTGAGCCCTAACACCAGCCCAGAGCTCTGACACCAGCCCTGAGCTCTGACACCAGCCCTGAGCTCTGACAGCCCTGAGCTCTGACACCAGCCCTGACCTCTGACACCAGCCCTGAGCGCTGACACCAGCCCTGACACCAGCCCTGACCTCTGACCCCAGCCCTGAGCTCTGACACCAGCCCTGAGCTCTGACACCAGCCCTGAGCTCTGAAACCAGCCCTGACCCCAGCCCTGAGCTCTGACACCAGCCCTGAGCTCTGACACCAGCCCTGAGCTCTGACACCAGTCCTGAGCTCTAACACCAGCCCTGAGCTCTGACACCAGCCCTGAGCTCTGACACCAGCCCTGAGCCCTGACACCAGCCCTGACCTCTGACACCAGCCCTGACCTCTGACACCAGCCCTGACCTCTGACACCAGCCCTGAGCTCTGACACCAGCCCTGAGCCCTGACACCAGCCCTGAGCTCTGACAATAGCTCTGACCCCAGCCCTGAGCTCTGACACCAGGCCTGACACCAGCCTTGACCTCTGACACCAGCCCTGACCTCTGACACCAGCCCTGACCTCTGACACCAGCCCTGACCTCTGACACCAGCCCTGGCCTCTGACACCAGCCCTGACCTCTGACACCAGCCCTGCGCTCTGACACCAGCCCTGAGCTCTGTCACCAGCCCTGACCTCTGACACCAGCCCTGAGCCCTGACACCAGCCCTGAGCTCTGTCACCAGCCCTGACCTCTGACACCAGCCCTGAGTTCTGACACCAGCCCTGACCTCTGACACCAGCCCTGAGCCCTGACTCCAGCCCTGACCTCTGACACCAGCCCTGGCACCAGCCCTGACCTCTGACACCAGCCCTGAGCTCTGACACCAGCCCGGAGCTCTGACACTAGCCCTGAGCTCTGACTCCAGCCCTGACCTCTGACACCAGCCCTGGCACCAGCCCTGACCTCTGACACCAGCCCTGAGCTCTGACACCAGCCCGGAGCTCTGACACCAGCCCTGAGCTCTGACTCCAGCCCTGACCTCTGACACCAGCCCTGGCACCAGCCCTGACCTCTGACACCAGCCCTGAGCTCTGACACCAGCCCGGAGCTCTGACACCAGCTCTGAGCTCTGACACCAGCCCTGACCTCTGACACCAGCCCTGAGCTCTGACACCAGCCCTGACGTCTAACACCAGCCCTGACCTCTGACACCAGCCCTGAGCTCTGACACCAGCCCTGAGCTCTGACACCAGCCCTGACCTCTGACACCAGCCCTGAGCTCTGACACCAGCCCTGACCTCTAACACCAGCCCTGACCTCTGACACCAGCCCCGAGCGCTGACACCAGCCCTGAGCTCTGACACCAGCCCTGAGCTCTGACACCAGCCCTGACCTCTGACACCAGCCCTGACCTCTGACACCAGCCCTGACAGCAGCCCTGACCTCTGACACCGGCCCTGAGCTCTGACACCGGCCCTGAGCTCTGACACCAGCCCTGAGCCCTGACACCAGCCCTGACCTCTGACACCAGCCCTGACCTCTGACACCAGCCCTGAGCTCTGACACCAGCCCTGACCTCTAACACCAGCCCTGACCTCTGACACCAGCCCTGAGCTCTGACACCAGCCCTGAGCGCTGACACCAGCCCTGAGCTCTGACACCAGCCCTGAGCTCTGACACCAGCCCTGACCTCTAACACCAGCCCTGACCTCTGACACCAGCCCTGAGCTCTGACACCAGCCCTGACCTCTGACACCAGCCCTGAGCTCTGACACCAGCCCTGACCTCTAACACCAGCCCTGACCTTTGACACCAGCCCTGAGCTCTGACACCAGCCCTGAGCACTGACACCAGCCCTGACCTCTGACACCAGCCCGGAGCTCTGACTCCAGCCCTGGGCTCTGACACCAGCCCTGACCTCTGACTCCAGCCCTGAGCTCTGACACCAGCCCTGACAGCAGCCCTGACCTCTGACACCAGCCCTGAGCTCTGTCACCAGCCCTGACCTCTGACACCAGCCCTGAGCTCTGACACCAGCCCTGAGCTCTGACACCAGCCCTGACAGCAGCCCTGACCTCTGACACCAGCCCTGAGCTCTGTCACCAGCCCTGACCTCTGACACCAGCTCTGAGCTCTGACACCAGCCCTGAGCTCTGACACCAGCCCTGACCTCTGACACCAGCTCTGAGCTCTGACACCAGCCCTGACCTCTGACACCAGCCCTGACCTCTGACACCAGCCCTGAGCTCTGACACCAGCCCTGAGCACTGACACCAGCCCTGAGTGCTGACACCAGCCCTGAGCGCTGACACCAGCCCTGAGCCCTGACCCCAGCCCAGAGCCCTGACACCAGCCCTGAGCTCTGACACCAGCCCTGACCTCTGACACCAGCCCTGAGCTCTGACACCAGCCCTGACCTCTGACACCAGCTCTGAGCTCTGACACCAGCCCTGACCTCTGACACCAGCTCTGACACCAGCCCTGAGCTCTGACACCAGCCCTGACCTCTGACACCAGCCCTGGGCTCTGACACCAGCCCTGACCTCTGACACCAGCCCTGACCTCTGACACCAGCCCTGAGCTCTGACACCAGCCCTGAGGTCTGACACCAGCCCTGGGCTCTGACACCAGCCCTGAGCTCTGACACCAGCCCTGACCTCTGACACCAGCCCTGACCTCTGACACCAGCCCTGACCTCTGACACCAGCCTTGAGCTCTGACACCAGCCCTGAGCTCTGACACCAGCCCTGAGCTCTGACTCCAGCCCTGAGCCCTGAGCTCTGACACCAGCCCTGACCTCTGACACCAGCCCTGACCTCTGACACCAGCCCTGAGCTCTGACACCAGCCCTGAGCTCTGACACCAGCCCTGAGCTCTGACACCAGCCCTGAGCTCTGACACCGGCCCTGAGCTCTGACACCGGCCCTGAGCCCTGACACCAGCCCTGACCTCTGACACCAGCCCTGACCTCTGACACCAGCCCTGAGCTCTGACACCAGCCCTGAGCTCTGACTCCAGCCCTGAGCTCTGACACCAGCCCTGAGCTCTGACACCGGCCCTGAGCTCTGACACCAGCCCTGAGCCCTGACACCAGCCCTGACCTCTGACACCAGCCCTGACCTCTGACACCAGCCCTGAACTCTGACACCAGCCCTGAGCTCTGACTCCAGCACTGACCTCTGACACCAGCCCTGAGCTCTGACACCAGCCCTGAGCCCTGACACCAGCCCTGACCTCTGACACCAGCCCTGACCTCTGACACCAGCCCTGAGCTCTGACACCAGCCCTGACCTCTGACACCAGCCCTGACCTCTGACACCAGCCCTGAGCTCTGACACCAGCCCTGAGCTCTGACTCCAGCCCTGAGCTCTGACACCAGCCCTGACCTCTGACACCAGCCCTGAGCTCTGACACAAGCCCTGACCTCTGACACCAGCCCTGACCTCTGACACCAGCCCTGGGCTCTGACACCAGCCCTGACCTCTGACACCAGCCCTGACCTCTGACACCAGCCCTGAGCTCTGACACCAGCCCTGACCTCTGACACCAGCCCTGAGCCCTGACACCAGCCCTGAGCTCCGACACCAGCCCTGAGCTCTGACACCAGCCCCAGCTCTGACCTCTGACACCAGCCCTGACCTCTGACTCCAGCCCTGAGCTCTGACACCAGCCCTGAACCCTGACACCAGCCCTGACCTCTGACACCAGCCCTGAGCTCCGACACCAGCCCTGAGCCCTGACACCAGCCCTGAGCTCTGACACCAGCCCTGAGCCCTGACACCAGCCCTGAGCCCTGACACCAGCCCTGGGCTCTAACACCAGCCCTGAGCCCTGACACCAGCCCTGAACTCTGACACCAGCCCTGAGCTCCGACACCAGCCCTGGGCTCTAACACCAGCCCTGAGCCCTGACACCAGCCCTGACCTCTGACACCAGCCCTGAGCTCCGACACCAGCCCTGACCTCTGACACCATACCTGAGCCCTGACACCAGCCCTGACCTCTGACACCAGCCCTGAGCTCTGACACCTGCCCTGAGCTCTGACACCAGCCCTGACCTCTGACACCAGCCCTGAGCTCTGACACCAGCCCTGAGCTCTGACACCAGCCCTGAACTCTGACACCAGCCCTGAGCCCTGACACCAGCCCTGAGCTCTGACACCAGCTCTGACCCCAGCCCTGAGCTCTGACACCAGCCCTGAGCCCTGACACCAGCCCTGACCTCTGACACCAGCCCTGAGCTCCGACACCAGCCCTGAGCTCTGACACCAGCCCTGACAGCAGCCCTGACCTCTAACACCAGCCCTGAGCTCTGTCACCAGCCCTGACCTCTGACACCAGCCCTGAGCACTGACACCAGCCCTGAGCTCTGACACCAGCCCTGACCTCTGACACCAGCCCTGACCTCTGACACCAGCCCTGGGCTCTGACACCAGCCCTGAGTTCTGACACCAGCCCTGACCTCTGACACCAGCCCTGACCTCTGACACCAGCCCTGAGCTCTGACACCAGCCCTGGGCTCTGACACCAGCCCTGACCTCTGACACCAGCCCTGACCTCTGACACCAGCCCTGAGCTCTGACACCAGCCCTGAGCTCTGACACCAGCCCTGACCTCTGACACCAGCCCTGAGCTCTGACACCAGCCCTGACACCAGCCCTGACCTCTGTCACCAGCCCTGACCTCTGACACCAGCCCTGACCTCTGACACCAGCCCTGACCTCTGACACCAGCCCTGACCTCTGACACCAGCCCTGAGCTCTGACACCAGCCCTGACCTCTGACACCAGCCCTGAGCCCTGACACCAGCCCTGAGCCCTGACACCAGCCCTGAGTCCTAACACCAGCCCTGACCTCTGACACCAGCCCTGAGCTCTGACACCAGCCCTGACCTCTGACCCCAGCCCTGAGCTCTGACACCAGCCCTGAGCTCTGACTCCAGGCCTGAGCCCTGAGCTCTGACACCAGCCCTGAGCTCTGACACCAGCCCTGAGCTCTGACACCAGCCCTGACCTCTGACACCAGCCCTGACCTCTGACACCAGCCCTGAGCTCTGACACCAGCCCTGACCTCTGACCCCAGCCCTGAGCTCTGACACCAGCCCTGAGCTCTGACACCAGCCCTGAGCTCTGACACCAGCCCTGACCTCTGACACCAGCCCTGACCTCTGACACCAGCCCTGAGCCCTGACACCAGCCCTGACCTCTGACACCAGCCCTGACCTCTGACACCAGCCCTGAGCTCTGACACCAGCCCTGACCTCTGACTCCAGCCCTGAGCTCTGACACCAGCTCTGACCTCTGACACCAGCCCTGAGCTCTGACACCAGCCCTGAGCCCTGACACCAGCCCTGAGCTCTGACACCAGCCCTGAGCCCTGACACCAGCCCTGAGCTCTGACACCAACCCTGAGCTCTGACACCAGCCCTGAGCTCTGACACCAGCCCTGAGCTCTGACACCAGCCCTGAGCTCTGACACCAGCCCTGAGCTCTGACACCAGCCCTGAGCTCTGACACCAGCCCTGAGCTCTGACACCAGCCCTGACCTCTGACACCAGCCCTGAGCTCTGACCCCCGCCCTGAGGTCTGACACCAGCCCTGAGCTCTGACACCAGCCCTGACCTCTGACACCAGCCTTGAGCTCTGACACCAGCCCTGAGCTCTGACACCAGCCATGAGCTCTGACACCAGCCCTGACACCAGCCCTGACCTCTGACACCAGCCCTGACCTCTGACACCAGCCCTGAGCTCTGACACCAGCCCTGAGCTCTGACACCAGCCCTGACCTCTGACCCCAGCCCTGACCCCAGCCCTGAGCTCTGACACCAGCCCTGAGCTCCGACACCAGCCCTGAGCTCTGACACCAGCCCTGACCTCTGACACCAGCCCTGACCTCTGACTCCAGCCCTGAGCTCTGACACCAGCCCTGACCTCTGACACCAGCCCTGAGCTCTGACACCAGCCCTGAGCTCTGACACCAGCCCTGACCTCTGACCCCAGCCCTGACCCCAGCCCTGAGCTCTGACACCAGCCCCAGCCCTGAGCTCTGACACCAGCCCTGACCTCTGACCCCAGCCCTGAGCTCTGACACCAGCTCTGACACCAGCCCTGACACCAGCTCTGACACCAGCCCTGAGCTCTGACACCAGCCCTGAGCTCTGACACCAGCCCTGAGCCCTGACACCAGCCCTGACCTCTGACACCAGCTCTGACCTCTGACACCAGCCCTGAGCGCTGACACCAGCCCTGAGCTCTGACACCAGCCCTGACCTCTGACACCAGCCCTGAGCTCTGACACCAGCCTTGACCTCTGACACCAGCCCTGAGCTCTGACACCAGCCCTGACCTCTGACACCAGCCCTGAGCTCTGACACCAGCCCTGGGCTCTGACACCAGCCCTGACCTCTGACACCAGCCCTGACCTCTGACACCAGCCCTGAGCGCTGACACCAGCCCTGAGCTCTGACACCAGCCCTGAGCTCTGAGCTCTGACACCAGCCCTGACACCAGCCCTGACCTTTGACACCAGCCCTGAGCTCTGACACCAGCCCTGAGCTCTGACACCAGCCCTGAGCCCTGACTCCAGCCCTGACCTCTGACACCAGCCCTGAGCTCTGACACCAGCCCTGAGCCCTGACACCAGCCCTGAGCTCTGACACCAGCCCTGACCTCTGACAGCAGCCTTGACCTCTGACACCAGCCCTGAGCTCTGACACCAGGCCTGAACCCTGACACCAGCCCTGAGCTCTGACACCAGCCCTGACCTCTGACACCAGCTCTGACCTCTGACACCAGCCCTGAGCTCTGACACCAGCCCTGAGCTCTGACACCAGCCTTGACCTCTGACACCATACCTGAGCTCTGACACCAGCCCTGACCTCTGACACCAGCCCTGAGCTCTCACACCAGCCCTGACCTCTGACACCAGCCCTGAGCTCTGACACCAGCCCTGAGCCCTGACACCAGCCCTGAGCGCTGACACCAGCCCTGAGCTCTGACACCAGCCCTGACCTCTGACCCCAGCCCTGAGCTAAGACACCAGCCCTGAGCCCTGACACCAGCCCTGAGCTCTGACACAAGCCCTGACCTCTGACACCAGCCCTGAGCTCTGACACCAGCCTTGACCTCTGACACCATACCTGAGCTCTGACACCAGCCCTGACACCAGCCCTGAGCTCTGACACCAGCTCTGACCTCTGACACCAGCCCTGAGCTCTGACACCAGCCCTGATCTCTGACACCAGCCTTGACCTCTGACACCATACCTGAGCTCTGACACCAGCCCTGACCTCTGACACCAGCCCTGAGCTCTGACACCAGCCCTGACCTCTGACACCAGCCCTGAGCTCTGACACCAGCCCTGAGCCCTGACACCAGCCCTGAGCGCTGACACCAGCCCTGAGCTCTGACACCAGCCCTGACCTCTGACCCCAGCCCTGAGCTAAGACACCAGCCCTGAGCCCTGACACCAGCCCTGAGCTCTGACACAAGCCCTGACCTCTGACACCAGCCCTGAGCTCTGACACCAGCCTTGACCTCTGACACCATACCTGAGCCCTGACACCAGCCCTGACACCAGCCCTGAGCTCTGACACCAGCCCTGAGCTCTGACACCAGCTCTGACACCAGCCCTGAGCTCTGACACCAGCCCTGACCTCTGACACCAGCCCTGACCTCTGACACCAGCCCTGAGCTCTGACACCAGCTCTGAGATCTGACACCAGCCCTGACCTCTGACACCAGCCCTGACCTCTGACACCAGCCCTGAGCTCTGACACCAGCCCTGAGCTCTGACACCAGCCCTGACCTCTGACACCAGCCCTGAGCTCTGACCCCAGCCCTGACCTCTGACACCAGCCCTGACCTCTGACACCAGCCCTGAGCCTTGACACCAGCCCTGACACCAGCCCTGACCTCTGACACCAGCCCTGAGCTCTGACACCAGCCCTGAGCTCTGACACCAGCCCTGGGATCTGACACCAGCCCTGACCTCTGACACCAGCCCTGAGCTCTGACACCAGCCCTGAGCTCTGACACCAGCCCTGACCTCTGACACCAGCCCTGGGCTCTGACACCAGCCCTGACCTCTGACACCAGCCCTGAGCTCTGACACCAGCCCTGACCTCTGACACCAGCCCTGAGCTCTGACACCAGCCCTGACCTCTGACACCAGCCCTGACCCCAGCCCTGACCTCTGACACCAGCCCTGAGCCCTGACCCCAGCCCTGAGCCCTGACCCCAGCCCTGAGCTCCGACACCAGCCCTGAGCTCTGACACCAGCCCTGACCTCTGACACCAGCCCTGAGCTCTGACACCAGCCCTGACCTCTGACACCAGCCCTGAGCTCCGACACCGGCCCTGAGCTCTGACACCAACCCTGAGCTCCGACACCGGCCCTGACCTCTAACACCAGCCCTGACCTCTGACACCAGCCCTGACCTCTGACACCAGCTCTGACCTCTGACACCAGCTCTGACCTCTGACACCAGCCCTGACCTCTGACACCAGCCCTGAGCTCTGACACCAGCCCTGAGCACTGACACCAGCCCTGACCTCTAACACCAGCCCTGAGCTCTGATACCAGCCCTGACCTCTGACACCAGCCCAGGGCCCTGACACCAGCCCTGAGCTCAAACACCAGCCCTGAGCTCTGACACCAGCCCTGACCTCTGACACCAGCCCTGGGCTCTGACACCAGCCCTGAGCTCTGACCCCAGCCCTGAGCCCTGACACCAGCCCTGAGCTCTGACACCAGCCCTGACCTCTGACACCAGCCCTGACCTCTGACACCAGCCCTGAGTGCTGACACCAGCCCTGAGCTCTGACACCAGCCCTGACCTCTGACACCAGCCCTGACCTCTGACACCAGCCCTGACCTCTGACACCAGCCCTGACCTCTGACACCAGCCCTGAGCTCTGACACCAGCCCTGACCTCTGACACCAGCCCTGACCTCTGACACCAGCCCTGACCTCTGACACCAGCCCTGACCCCAGCCCTGACCTCTGACACCAGCCCTGAGCCCTGACCCCAGCCCTGAGCCCTGACCCCAGCCCTGAGCTCCGACACCAGCCCTGAGCTCTGACACCAGCCCTGACCTCTGACACCAGCCCTGAGCTCTGACACCAGCCCTGAGCTCTGACACCAGCCCTGACCTCTGACACCAGCCCTGAGCTCTGACACCAGCCCTGACCTCTGACACCAGCCCTGACCCCAGCCCTGACCTCTGACACCAGCCCTGAGCCCTGACCCCAGCCCTGAGCCCTGACCCCAGCCCTGAGCTCCGACACCAGCCCTGAGCTCTGACACCAGCCCTGACCTCTGACACCAGCCCTGAGCTCTGACACCAGCCCTGACCTCTGACACCAGCCCTGAGCTCCGACACCGGCCCTGAGCTCTGACACCAACCCTGAGCTCCGACACCGGCCCTGACCTCTAACACCAGCCCTGACCTCTGACACCAGCCCTGACCTCTGACACCAGCTCTGACCTATGACACCAGCTCTGACCTCTGACACCAGCCCTGACCTCTGACACCAGCCCTGAGCTCTGACACCAGCCCTGAGCACTGACACCAGCCCTGACCTCTAACACCAGCCCTGAGCTCTGATACCAGCCCTGACCTCTGACACCAGCCCAGGGCCCTGACACCAGCCCTGAGCTCAAACACCAGCCCTGAGCTCTGACACCAGCCCTGACCTCTGACACCAGCCCTGGGCTCTGACACCAGCCCTGAGCTCTGACCCCAGCCCTGAGCCCTGACACCAGCCCTGAGCTCTGACACCAGCCCTGACCTCTGACACCAGCCCTGACCTCTGACACCAGCCCTGAGTGCTGACACCAGCCCTGAGCTCTGACACCAGCCCTGACCTCTGACACCAGCCCTGAGCTCTGACACCAGCCCTGACCTCTGACACCAGCCCTGACCTCTGACACCAGCCCTGAGCTCAGACACCAGCCCTGAGCTCTGACACCAGCCCTGAGCTCTGACACCAGCCCTGATCTCTGACACCAGCCCTGAGCTCTGACACCAGCCCTGACCTCTGACACCAGCCCTGAGCTCTGACACCAGCCCTGACCTCTGACTCCAGCCCTGAGCTCTGACACCAGCCCTGAGCTCTGACACCAGCCCTGACCTCTGACACCAGCCCTGAGCCCTGACTCCAGCCCTGAGCTCTGACACCAGCCCTGAGCTCTGACACCCGCCCTGAGGTCTGACACCAGCCCTGAGCTCTGACACCAGCCCTGACCTCTGACACCAGCCCTGAGCTCTGACACCAGCCCTGAGCCCTGACACCAGCCCTGAGCTCTGACACCAGCCCTGACCTCTGACACCAGCCCTGACCTCTGACACCAACCCTGAGCTCTGACACCAGCCCTGAGCTCTGACACCAGCCCTGAGCTCTGACACCAGCCCTGACCTCTGACACCAGCCCTGAGCTCTGACACCAGCCCTGACCTCTGACACCAGCCCTGAGCTCTGACACCAGACCTGAGCTCTGACACCAGCCCTGACCTCTGACACCAGCCCTGAGCTCTGACACCAGCCCTGAGCTCTGACACCAGCCCTGACCTCTGACACCAGCCCTGAGCCCTGACACCAGCCCTGAGCTCTGACACCAGCTCTGACCCCAGCCCTGAGCTCTGACACCAGCCTGAGGTGATTTGAACCCGTGTTTTTAACATTGTCGCAAATACATAATTTTGGTATCAGTGAACCGCAAATGATCCATTTAGTATATCCTGGTGTTTTCGCTATGCTACGAGCAAGAGCACTCCTGTTACAAACACATTTCTGATCTACCCGTGGCATCCATCTTAGAACACGGAAGCCATTTTGTATTCTTTGCCCTCACATAGTCAATGAACACGCAATAACCTCTTTCAATTAAGGACACGTAGGCTTTAGCAGGCAATTCACCTTGCTAGTGACACGTGCACCTTAGGCAAGCAACGCTGTGGCAGCATGACTCAGCAAGAGCTGCCTCCCCAGCCTGAGGCCAGTCCTGCTATACTGGTTCTCGTGTCCGTTGGCTTGATCATGATTAGGAGGCCGAAGCTGGTAGCCTTGCCCATTTACGACCCACAAACATCTCTTATCCTACTGTTCTATCTTCTGCACCTGGCTCTGCTCCTTTCCTTCTGGGCCTTTATTAGGGGGAGGTAACGAAATTTACGATGAGGCGGTCCGGGTCTTGAATGAGAAATTGACATGGGATTATGATGGAATAGTGGGAACCCCTCGTTCGTAATGTTTTGACATCAGATATTGTTGACGATTCCTGTGCAACGCCAAATATTTATTGTTTAAGATACAAAGGTTTTTTGAATGTGCTAACATGTAAAGAATTTGCCTGAAGCCCAATATTCAGTATATAAGGAGCAACCCTCTTTGTACAAATTGAACAGGCTCCTAGATACTGCCCATGTGTAGTTTCTGTGACTTCTGTGTCCCTGCAGTAATAAACCTTTGGTCTTTGACGCCACCATCGAGAAGCCCGTGTTTCTGTTTGTTTGTGCACCGAGGCAGGTAGAACTCCGGGGTCTTTGGGTGTTATCCCTGACACCTCTGGACGGAACCAAAAAGTCCAGAACTCCAATTGGCGCCCAACGTGGGGCGACGTCATTCGGTACCGGTCCAAAAGCCTGAAGAGTTCGAGAAGCTTCGTGTGAAGATTTCAGAGGGAGGCGCCCCACTTCATCGATCCCGGCATATCGCAAAAGTGGCCCGACGTTCTCTTCCACGAGGGTTCCCGTTCAGACGGCTGCAGTGGTTCGTTGCCTTGACCGTCGCCCTGTCTTGGACCCGAGGTGCAGTCCTTAGTACGGCGAGACGTGACGGGTTTCTCCTTGGTGACGTCTTCAGTGCCTCAGTTAAGTATTAAGTGGTTGCTAGTTGGTTACTTCGTAAGGGTTGCTCCTGTTTGGATAATCCTTTTCGTTTTTGGTTTGGTTTGGTTTCGTAAGATTATCACTGGTTGTTCTGGTTAAGATAATCATTTGGTTTAGTCTGGGTATCGATACATTTGTTCGCTTTGGTAGGCCTAAGTTCTTGGTTCGAGTGCACACCTTTTGTTTGTGTTTTGTCTGTTCTGTGTTCCGGATTATAAAATGGTAAGTCGGAGAAATTGTATGTTGTCTTGTTTTAGTTGCAACAGTGATTCCCAGTTGGAGGACTCGTGTTCGGTTCCTCCGATTGGAACTCCCCTTTATGATCTATATTGCAAATTTGGTGTGGGCCCTATCTCTTATAACGAGGTATGGATCCACTATACAGAGAAAGATGGTGTCCTTAGTTGGCCACTGCATGGTAGTTTTGAACCCCAAGTTCTTGATAATTTAGAAACGAAATTGTTCAAGAAGAAAGCCCGGCCGGCAATGTTTGATTCTTTCCGTTATTGGCGAAAAGAATCTAAACAGAGAGAAATTAAAAAGTTGAAGAAAGAACAGAAAGAGCAAGAGTTGACTTTAGAACAGTCTGCTAAGCAGCTGCAACTCAACGAGTCTGAGAAAGCGATGGAGGTGGCCAATAGAGAGCGTAATTTAGCGATAGACAAGTGCTATCCTGCTTTTCCATCGAGTACAGCTAAGATAGTAGAGGACCCTGAAAAGGATCCCCTGTTGTCTTACTTGTTACGATCACCCCCACCGTATGCACAGGGTGCTACGGCTCCACCTATACCGAATGTTCAATTACCGGTTGCTGGACAACCTGGTGTTCCTGCTCCTCTGAATCAAGTTCCTGTACCTCCTGTGGTCAATATTAATGTTCCTTCGACACCCCCTCTTCCAGGGTTGCCGGCTTCTTTACCTATACCTGTATCGCTCACACCTGCTAGTTCACAGGCTATTTTGCCCGCTACTCCTACTGTTCCTGATCTATCTGTTCCAACTGCTACTCTATTTACTGCTTCTGCTAATATTATGACTCCACTTTCTGTTCGTCGGAGAATCACTGATTCTGTCTCTAATATTCTATCTCCCTTCTATAAAACTCTGATTAAGACTCCTACCTCTGACTCTGTGCAGAGACGTAGTCAGCTTCCCAGTACTGAAGAGCGAGGAATATTAGATTCCACTGCTCTTAGATGGGTTTCGAAAGTTGGAAGATATAATGTACAAGATGTATTAAATACATTTATGCAATGGAACGAACCGACACAACGATATGTGTTCAATGAAATGTGCTTCCTTCTACGTGAGGAATTGGAAAAGGATGACCCTGAATCAAATCTAGAAGAATTAATTAATGTTCAGAAAGAGTTTGCTGCAGGTACGATAGTTGGTCAAAATATAAAAGAAGCGATGGAACTGATTTTAAGTTATAGGAATGACCCATCCCTTCGTTCACCGAGGGAGTTAGAGAAACGTAGTACGAAACAAAATCGTCAATACCCAATGAGGGAGGTTCCACCAATTTGGCGTGAAGCTGTGCAAGCTAATGTAAACCTTGGTATTGCAGCCGCTCCAGCCCAATTCCAGAGAGTATGGATACATATTCCATGGAAGCGAGCTGAAGTATTAGCAGTGAAACAGGCCTTGCCAGATCCGCGTAAAAATCCTGCAGGATACTACAAAGAGTTGGCTCAGACAGTTGACGCTTGTGTATTGAATCTAGCTGACATAGATCTGCTGTTTGGTAATGTAGTACCGCAACCAATTTGGGCTAAGATTCGTAAAGAGAATCATCCAGTTGCCCTAGGTGGTGATTGGGCAGCTATAATTGCAGCGGATGGTCAACAAATAGGTGGTTCTAAACCTGAACCCTTAATTGCTAATTTACCTGGTAGAATAATCGATTTAATGAAAACCCTAATGCCAGCATTACGCGTTAACTGGGACAAATTGTCCGCGTGCAAACAGAAGAAAGACGAAAGCGTCTCCGACTTTTTCACAAGATTCGAAGAGACTTTCGTGGATCATAGTGGTCAGGATATGAGCACAGAAGGAGGCCAGAGATTATTTGTTGATAAATTTGTGCACAATTTGTTGCCAGAACTTAGTGGTAAATTAAAGAATTCTGAAAGTGCGTGGGCTGTCTCTACGACTGCGCAAATACTTGCGACTGCCCAGTACTATGAAAATAGGGATAAAGAGGAGAAAGAAAAATCAGATAAAAAGACGAAAGATTTAAAAACTAAAGTTCTTTTACAGCAAGCATATCCGCCTCGCACGAATAATTCTCATACACAGCAAGGGTCATATCAAAGGACGGAGTATAATTCTCAGAGGCCACAGTACCAATGGAATCAGTGTGCTTATTGCAAAATGGAAGGCCATTATAAGACTGAGTGTCCAGTCTTAGCGCAAAATAATGCTGCGACAGCTCAGAGAGGTCGTGGTGGCTCTATACAAAACTCTAGAGGTCGAGGACGAGGTGCTATGCCTCCACAGACAAGTGATCGCCCTTCTAATCATTTCGATCAGCGAAATGGACAATCTGCCCAACAAAATAGGTCTCAACAGTATCATGTTGAAGACTACTATGAAGCTAGTGAGGAAGTTCAGCCAAGGGAGTACTAGGACAGCCATGGACAAAGAGAGGGAGTAGTATCAGTTCCAGTAGATCAGAGTGGGCCTTATGTCGCAGTAGCAACATCAGGTATAGTCGAACCGTTTCTGTTGGATACTGGTGCAGCAAAAAGTTCTATCATACATGCGAAACTCCCTGGCGCACCTTTGTCTGGCTCAACAAACGTTTCAGTAGGTTTTTCAGGCGCCCCTGTTCACAACCCTGCCTCTGGTCCTTTGTCTATTTCTGTTGGACCCCGCCACTTGAAAGCTCCCCTGATTTTGACGACAGGTTGTAATGAAAATCTACTTGGTTTAGACTTATTAAAACGCCTGTACGCGACATTGTACTGTTCTCCGGCAGGAGTACAGCTTACGTTGGGTAAAAGAATAATTTCTCCGATGTACTTATCGATGGATGCGCTCCCACCAGAGCTGCGTTCTCTCCCTGATACTCTTTGGGCGACTGGTCCTAATGATGTAGGTCTTTTAGAAATTCCACCCTATGTAGTAACTTTGAAAACAAATGCCAAACTTCCACGAATACCACAATACAAGATCTCGAGTGAAGGTGAGCGTGCGCTCCTACTGATAGTGCAAGATCTGATCAAGAAAGACGTTGTAGAAGAAACTAGAGGTAATGTCTGTAATAGTCCTGTACTGCCCATTCTGAAACGAACTGACCCAACAAAACCTCCAGTATATAGGTTTGTAATTGATCTTAGAGAGGTTAATAAAATTGTGATTCCACAGTTTCCTGTGGTTCCAGACATTACTACATTGTTAACGTTGATTCCTGCCACCGCAACATGGTTTTCGGTTATCGACTTGAAAAATGCCTTTTTCAGCATTCCGATAGCCGAGGAAAGCAGAGATATCTTCGGTTTCTCTCTAGGAGGACGAAGCTTCAGGTTTAAACGTGCTGCACAAGGTTATTGTGAAAGCCCATCCATTTACAGTCAAGCATTAAAAAGCCAGTTAGACTCCTTTGTACTTCCTCCTGGTTCTGCTTTAATACAATATGTCGATGATCTTCTAGTGGCTGCCGATGACAAGGAAACTTGCAAAACAGCTACAATTTCTTTATTGCATCATTTGTCAAATTTGAATCACAAGGTGTCACCTTCAAAAATGCAATACTGTTGCCAAGAAGTGACCTACCTAGGTCATCTCTTGTCAAAGGAGGGAAGGAAGTTGACCCCAGAGAGAATAAAAGCAATTACACAGATGAATGTTCCTAGCACGCAGAGAGAAGTACGTGCCTTTTTAGGTATTACCTCATATTGTAGGCAATGGATCCCAAATTTTTCTCTTTTGGCAAAACCGTTGGTAGCTTTGACTGGGAAAAATGTTCCGAGTCCAGTGCCATGGTCTGCCGAATGTCAGGAGAGTTTTTCTGAGTTACGAAATGCACTGTGTTCAGCTCCTGTATTGGGTACACCCGATTACAGTAAGCCATTCACGCTCTATGTCCATGAGAGAGAAGGTTGTGCGTTGAGTGTTTTGACACAGAAATTTGGTGATAAACAACGCCCTTGTGCGTATTTTTCATCAACGTTAGATCCGGTAGCTAGAGCGTTGCCTAGTTGCTTGAGAGCTACAGCCGCAGCTGCAGCCTCCATTCGACAATCTGCTGGTTTAGTAATGAACAACATGCTAGTGGTTATGGTTCCTCATGCTGTGGATACACTCATGAACCGAACCAAGACGCAACACCTTACCAGTGCTAGATTATCAGGTTACGAACTGACATTGCTAGCGAGTCATATTCAGATCAAAAGATGCAATGTATTGAATCCAGCAACATTGTTGCCGACTAGCCAAGAGTCGAGTGATTCCGAACCACATGACTGTTGTTTCAGAACTGAGGAAGAAACAAAAGGACGAATTGATTTAAAAGACACTCCGTTATCAGATCCAGATGGCACATTGTATGTTGATGGGTCTTGCTTCAAATTGGAGAATGGTGATGTGACTGCTACCTATGCAGTAACGACTTTGCGTACGATTGTGGAGACTGCAAGAGTGAGTCAGAATTCTGCCCAGGCTGCAGAATTGATCGCGCTAACAAGAGCGTGCGTTTTAGCTAAGGGAAAGAGAGTGAATGTGTTCACAGATAGTCAGTACGCGTTCGGCGTAGCCCATAGTTTTGGCCGTTTGTGGAAAGAGAGAGGTTTCATTACGTCCCATGGGACTAAGATTCAACATGGCCAGCTAGTTAATGACTTGTTGGAATCTCTAACCTTGCCGACTGAAGTTGCGATTGTGAAATGCAGTGCTCATAAAGCAATCACAGATGATGTTGGTCGTGGGAATGCTTTTGCCGATGAGACTGCAAAACAGACAGCTAGAAATATGATGAGCAGAATGTATGTTGCAACGTCTGCAAGATGGATTTCTGAGTCTGGAATGTGTGAGGACACAGTGGAAAGCGTGAAAGAAATTCAGAAAGAGGCGACTGAGGAGGAAAAGCTTACGTGGAAAGAGAGCACGGGTAAATTGGACTCGAGTGGGTGTTGGATTGACTTGTCAGAACAACAGCGTTGGATGTTGCCTGATGCGTATGTGCTTGCAGTAGTAACGATGGCACATGGAGCAGCGCACATCAGTTCTAAAGGGATTTGTAAGATGTTGGCTCCAGTTTGGAAGAATGATGGGATTAGTAAGTGTGCAGAGAGAGTGGTGAGAAATTGTATGGTATGCTTGATGCATAATCCTGGCAAGGGAATCCCCACACCTGCAGGTCACTTCGCTCCTCCTTCCTGCCCCTTTGAAGTGATTCAGTTAGACTTCATTCATATGAATCGTTGTAACAATCTAAAGTACGTCCTAGTGGTAGTTTGTGCGTTCTCTAGATGGATTGAAGCATACCCACTGAAGGACAATACTGCCTTGTCCACTGCCAAAATCCTTCTTAAAGAATACTTCCCCAGATTCGGAATGCCACGGATTGTATGGTCAGATAACGGAAGTGAGTTCGTAGGGAAAGTTATGCAGAGTGTGTGTGCCGGCCTAGGGATTAGACAAAAGTTTCACAGTGCGAATCATCCCCAGTCCGCGGGTTTAGTTGAGGGTTACAATGGCACCCTTAAACTGAAACTTGCTAAGATACAAGCATCCACGGGTTTGCCCTGGCCAGATGCACTGCCTTTGGCTTTGTTATCAACAAGAGCAACTGTACATTCTAGAGTAGGGCTTAGTCCATATGAAATAATTTTTGGTCGTCCTGCGAATGTTTGGGGGGTACCTAGACCGAAAGAATTTAAGCAGCTGGAATACCCAATGTTAATTGATTACCTTTTCGACTTGACTGCTAAATTGAGCCTTATTCACCAACAGGTTTTCGATGCATTGCCAAAACCACCGGAGAGTCCAGGTCATCAGCTGAAACCTGGGGATCAAGTAGTCATTAGAAATTTTGCAAGAACGAAAAATCTTCAGCCCAGATTCGTTGGCCCCTTCCAAGTCTTGTTGGCGACGAGAACTGCTATTCGAGTGGCCGGACGGAAGAATTGGATCTATACGACACACGTCAAACGTGTGCCTCTGCCACTTCCTTACGACAACTGGGTAAAGAAAGGAATCAGTGCCTCTGAAGCAGAACAAATACCCAGTTTCATTCCTTTCAGTGATGCAGAACTGATCACTGATACATCAAACTCTGGCTCTCCTCCTGAAACTGCTCTTTTGAACCCTGAACATTTGCCATCTGCACCAAAAGAACATTTGTCATCTGCAAACGTGAACATTGCAACGTCGGCTGAAAATACATTATTTCCAGACCAGACAGCTCCTGCAAAACTGAGATACAACTTGCGATCTCGCAATATGGACAAATAAAGCAGAAAACTGCCTATTTTCACATTGAATTTTTGATACATTGCCTCCAGCCAGGAAGTTTGCTATTATTTTGTTGTTTTAAATTTTGCCTTGCCGTCTGGGTAGCCGTAGGGTCGTGGCTGTGTGCTTAGTTGAATCTGCGGGGGTCAGACACAAGGTCTATCTTTCTGTTAGTTCTGGGAACTCCCAGGGCTGATAGAGGCATTTTCATCTACGTACACATCATCAGTGGTCACGAGCGGATTGTAGAAGATGGAGCTTCCTGAGCTGCAACGAAAGAATGTAATTTATGTTCGCAGAAATAGACTGTACAGAATACTTCACAGCAAATGCTTTCTAATGCAATGTGCAGTTACATTTTTAATTGTTTTAATAACGTTGATGGGTGGAATCATCTTTGGTGTGCATTTGATTTTCATGCCGGTAACTACAGTACCTCCCCTTGATCCTACTTCTTCTACGGTTTCTTCTATGCATTCTTTTCACTCGTTTCCTGAACACGAACAAGCTCGACGCTCAGAATTTATTAACAATACATTTGTACAGCTCTTGCATCAACACCAACTGGTAGTTAATACTACAGACTGCTGGGTGTGTGGCTTGATACCTCACACTATGGATAAAGGCATTCCCTATTTAGTCTTGCCTTTTAGCTATAATGGATCATTTCAGGCCTTTCAGACCATTTTTTCCTATGCCCTTGAGACCTATCCTCCGCGTCCACCACGGTCCACTAAATACAACTCAGCCAACAAAGCTTTAGTCCAGGGAATTATTGACATGATTAAAGACGTCAATAATACTCCATCTTACCCTAGAGATGAATTACGGGTGTATTTGAGTTGGAACTCTACCGAGTATCGCCTTAGTTTGGGAGAAAGCAAGCGTAAAAGCTCCACTTCAGTCTGGGTCGTGCCTCACCGAGGTCAGGTCTGTTTGCAAGGAAATGGGAGAAATCTGAGAGCTCAGCTAGGGAGGAGTGAGTGCGTTGAGACTTACGTATTTCCGTCTAACTCCTCCCCTGCCTTCCTTACTGCTAGGAGTACTTACTTCATCTGTCAAGACAGAGCGTATACATGGCTGCCTGCTGACTTCTCAGGTTCATGTTATATTGCTCGATTGTTACCTCCGACATACACTGCTTCTTCAGATTATCACAAGACCAGAGTACCAAGAGGTGTCTTCAGCAAGGAAGATACTGCTGGTCAGGAAGCTGGAGACTTCTTCAAAGGTTTCCTTCCGTTTTGGGGGCCTATGGCCAATAGTAGAAATCTACGTCAACTAACACGGGTAGTTGAATCTACTATTACAGAAACTGCTGGTGCCCTTAGTAACTTAACAGCTGAGCTTCAGGCGGATCGTCTCATGACGTTGCAGAACCGTATGGTTCTAGACGTAATACTTGCAGATCGAGGTGGGGTATGCAGAATGATCCAATCGAGCTGCTGTGTTTTTATTCCCAATAATGCTCCAACCGTCTATGAAGCGATCTCTAAGCTACACAAGATTTCCGACTCTATACACGTAGACAAGGGAAACTGGTCCTTCATGGAGTGGTTTTGGACTCTGGTATCAGCGTGGGGATGGAAGGTTCTGATGGTCATTGGTGTCATCCTAGTATTTCTGTTCTCATGCTGCCTTATTATCCAATGTGGTCCCGCTTTGTGTAGACTCTGTGCTGCAACCTGTTTCAGAAAACCACCTGCATTTGGAGAGAAGGTACGAGACAAGATGATGATGCAACAACATGTCACTGACCTAATGAGCATAGAGTTAGATTCTGACATAGACTGAGTAATTGCCTATGTAAGGGCAAAAGGAGGGTCTGAGGTTCCGTGACGATTTGAACCCGTGTTTTTAACATTGTCGCAAATACATAATTTTGGTATCAGTGAACCGCAAATGATCCATTTAGTATATCCTGGTGTTTTCGCTATGCTACGAGCAAGAGCACTCCTGTTACAAACACATTTCTGATCTACCCGTGGCATCCATCTTAGAACACGGAAGCCATTTTGTATTCTTTGCCCTCACATAGTCAATGAACACGCAATAACCTCTTTCAATTAAGGACACGTAGGCTTTAGCAGGCAATTCACCTTGCTAGTGACACGTGCACCTTAGGCAAGCAACGCTGTGGCAGCATGACTCAGCAAGAGCTGCCTCCCCAGCCTGAGGCCAGTCCTGCTATACTGGTTCTCGTGTCCGTTGGCTTGATCATGATTAGGAGGCCGAAGCTGGTAGCCTTGCCCATTTACGACCCACAAACATCTCTTATCCTACTGTTCTATCTTCTGCACCTGGCTCTGCTCCTTTCCTTCTGGGCCTTTATTAGGGGGAGGTAACGAAATTTACGATGAGGCGGTCCGGGTCTTGAATGAGAAATTGACATGGGATTATGATGGAATAGTGGGAACCCCTCGTTCGTAATGTTTTGACATCAGATATTGTTGACGATTCCTGTGCAACGCCAAATATTTATTGTTTAAGATACAAAGGTTTTTTGAATGTGCTAACATGTAAAGAATTTGCCTGAAGCCCAATATTCAGTATATAAGGAGCAACCCTCTTTGTACAAATTGAACAGGCTCCTAGATACTGCCCATGTGTAGTTTCTGTGACTTCTGTGTCCCTGCAGTAATAAACCTTTGGTCTTTGACGCCACCATCGAGAAGCCCGTGTTTCTGTTTGTTTGTGCACCGAGGCAGGTAGAACTCCGGGGTCTTCGGGTGTTATCCCTGACACCTCTGGACGGAACCAAAAAGTCCAGAACTCCAAGCCCTGACACCAGCCCTGAGCTCTGACACCAGCCCTGACCTCTGACACCAGCCCTGACCTCTGACACCAGCCCTGACCTCTGACACCAGCTCTGACACCAGCCCTGAGCTCTGACCCCAGCTCTGAGCTCTGACACCAGCCCTGGGCTCTGACACCAGCCCTGACCTCTGACTCCAGCCCTGAGCTCTGACACCAGCCCTGACCTCTGACTCCAGCCCTGAGCTCTGACACCAGCCCTGACCTCTGACTCCAGCCCTGAGCTCTGACACCAGCCCTGACCTCTGACACCAGCTCTGAGCTCTGACTCCAGCCCTGAGCTCTGACACCAGCCCTGACCTCTGACACCAGCCCTGACCTCTGACACCAGCCCTGACCTCTGACACCAGCCCTGACCTCTGACTCCAGCCCTGAGCTCTGACACCAGCCCTGACCTCTGACACCAGCTCTGAGCTCTGACACCAGCCCTGGGCTCTGACACCAGCTCTGACCTCTGACACCAGCTCTGAGCTCTGACCTCTGACACCAGCCCTGAGCCCTGACACCAGCCCTGACCTCTGACACCAGCCCTGAGCTCTGACACCAGCCCTGACCTCTGACACCAGCTCTGAGCTCTGACACCAGCCCTGGGCTCTGACACCAGCTCTGAGCTCTGACCTCTGACACCAGCCCTGAGCTCTGACACCAGCCCTGAGCTCTGACACCAGCCCTGAGCTCTGACACCAGCCCTGACCTCTGACACCAGCTCTGAGCTCTGACCTCTGACACCAGCCCTGACCTCTGACACCAGCCCTGACCTCTGACACCAGCTCTGAGCTCTGACCTCTGACACCAGCCCTGACCTCTGACACCAGCCCTGAGCTCTGACACCAGCCCTGACCTCTGACACCAGCCCTGAGCTCTGACACCTGCCCTGACCTCTGACACCAGCCCTGAGTTCTGACACCAGCCCTGGCCTCTGACACCAGCCCTGAGCTCTGACACCAGCCCTGACCTCTGACACCAGCTCTGAGCTCTGACCTCTGACACCAGCCCTGAACTCTGACACCAGCCCTGACCTCTGACACCAGCCCTGACCTCTGACACCAGCCCTGAGCTCTGACACCAGCCCTGACCTCTGACACCAGCCCTGAGCTCTGACACCAGCCCTGACCTCTGACACCAGCCCTGAGTTCTGACACCAGCCCTGGCCTCTGACACCAGCCCTGAGCTCTGACACCAGCCCTGAGCTCTGACACCAGCCCTGAGCCCTGACACCAGCCCTGAGCTCTGACACCAGCCCTGAGCTCTGACACCAGCCCTGAGCTCTGACACCAGCCCTGAGCCCTGACACCAGCCCTGAGCTCTGACACCAGCCCTGAGCCCTGACACTAGCCCTGAGCTCTGACACCAGCCCTGACCTCTGACACCAGTCCTGACCTCTGACACCAGCCCTGAGCTCTGACACCAGCCCTGAGCCCTGACACCAGCCCTGAGCTCTGACACCAGCCCTGACCTCTGACACCAGCCCTGACCTCTGACACCAGCCCTGAGCTCTGACACCAGCCCTGAGCCCTGACACCAGCCCTGAGCTCTGACACCAGCCCTGACCACTGACTCCAGCCCTGAGCTCTGACACCAGCCCTGACCTCTGACACCAGCTCTGAGCTCTGACACCAGCCCTGGGCTCTGACACCAGCTCTGACCTCTGACACCAGCCCTGAGCTCTGACACCAGCCCTGACCTCTGACACCAGCCCTGACCTCTGACACCAGCCCTGAGCTCTGACACCAGCCCTGAGCCCTGACACCAGCCCTGAGCTCTGACACCAGCCCTGACCTCTGACACCAGCCCTGACCTCTGACACCAGCTCTGACCTCTGACACCAGCCCTGACCTCTGACACCAGCTCTGACCTCTGACACCAGCTCTGACCTCTGACTCCAGCCCTGAGCTCTGACACCAGCCCTGGGCTCTGACACCAGCCCTGACCTCTGACTCCAGCCCTGAGCTCTGACACCAGCCCTGGGCTCTGACACCAGCCCTGACCTCTGACTCCAGCCCTGAGCCCTGACACCAGCCCTGAGCTCTGACACCAGCCCTGAGCTCTGACACCAGCCCTGAGCCCTGACACCAGCCCTGAGCTCTGACACCAGCCCTGAGCCCTGACACCAGCCCTGAGCTCTGACACCAGCCCTGAGCTCTGACCCCAGCCCTGACCTCTGACACCAGCCCTGAGCTCTGACTCCAGCCCTGAGCTCTGACACCAGCCCTGGGCTCTGACACCAGCCCTGGGCTCTGACACCAGCCCTGAGCTCTGACACCAGCCCTGAGCCCTGACACCAGCCCTGAGCCCTGACACCAGCCCTGAGCCCTGACACCAGCCCTGACCTCTGACACCAGCCCTGAGCGCTGACACCAGCCCTGAGCTCTGACACCAGCGCTGACCTCTGACACCAGCGCTGACCTCTGACACCAGCCCTGACCTCTGACACCAGCCCTGAGCTCTGACACCAGCCCTGACCTCTGACACCAGCCCTGAGCACTGATACCAGCACTGAGCTCTGACACCAGCCCTGAGCACTGACACCAGCCCTGACCTCTGACACCAGCTCTGACCTCTGACACCAGCTCTGACCTCTGACACCAGCCCTGAGCTCTGACACCAGCCCTGAGCTCTGACACCAGCCCTGACCTCTGACACCAGCTCTGACCTCTGACACCAGCTCTGACCTCTGACAGCAGCCCTGACCTCTGACACCAGCTCTGACCTCTGACACCAGCTCTGACCTCTGACACCAGCCCTGAGCTCTGACACCAGCCCTGAGGTCTGACACCAGCCCTGAGCTCTGACACCAGCCCTGACCTCTGACACCAGCCCTGAGCCCTGACACCAGCCCTGAGCTCTGACACCAGCTCTGACCCCAGCCCTGAGCTCTGACACCAGCCCTGAGCCCTGACACCAGCCCTGACCTCTGACACCATCCCTGAGCTCCGACACCAGCCCTGAGCTCTGACACCAGCCCTGACAGCAGCCCTGACCTCTGACACCAGCTCTGAGCTCTGACACCAGCCCTGAGCTCTGACACCAGCCCTGAACTCTGACACCAGCCCTGACCTCTGACACCAGCCCTGACCTCTGACACCAGCTCTGACCTCTGACACCAGCCCTGAGCTCTGACACCAGCCCTGACCTCTGACACCAGCCCTGACCTCTGACACCAGCTCTGACCTCTGACACCAGCCCTGAGCTCTGACACCAGCCCTGACCTCTGACTCCAGCCCTGAGCCCTGGGCTCTGACACCAGCCCTGACCTCTGACTCCAGCCCTGACCTCTGACACCAGCCCTGAGCTCTGACACCAGCCCTGACACCAGCCCTGACCTCTGACACCAGCCCTGAGCTCTGACACCAGCCCTGACACCAGCCCTGAGCTCTGACACCAGCCCTGGGCTCTGACACCAGCCCTGACCTCTGACTCCAGCCCTGACCTCTGACACCAGCCCTGAGCTCTGACACCCGCCCTGAGCTCCGACACCAGCCCTGAGCTCCGACACCAGCCCTGATCCCTGACACCAGCCCTGAGCTCTGACACCAGCCCTGACCTCTGACACCAGCCCAGAGCTCTGACACCAGCCCTGACACCAGCCCTGAGCTCTGACACCAGCCCTGGGCTCTGACACCAGCCCTGACCTCTGACTCCAGCCCTGACCTCTGACACCAGCCCTGAGCTCTGACACCCGCCCTGAGCTCCGACACCCGCCCTGAGCCCTAACACCAGCCCTGAGCTCTGACACCAGCCCTGAGCTCTGACACCAGCCCTGACCTCTGACACCAGCCCTGAGCTCTGACACCAGCCCTGAGCTCTGACACCAGCCCTGAGCTCTGACACCAGCCCTGACCTCTGACACCAGCCCTGACCTCTGACACCAGCCCTGACACCAGCCCTGAGCTCTGACACCAGCCCTGACCTCTAACACCAGCCCTGAGCTCTGACACCAGCCCTGACCTCTAACACCAGCCCTGACCTCTGACACCAGCCCTGGGCTCTGATACCAGCCCTGAGCTCTGACACCAGCCCTGACCTCTGACTCCAGCCCTGACCTCTGACACCAGCCCTGAGCCCTGACACCAGCCCTGACCTCTGACACCAGCCCTGAGCTCTGACACCAGCCCTGAGCTCTGACACCGGCCGTGAGCTCTGACACCAGCCCTGACCTCTGACCCCAGCCCTGGGCTCTGACACCAGCCCTGAGCGCTGACACCAGCCCTGAGCTCTGACACCAGCCCTGAGCTCTGACACCAGCCCTGACCTCTGACACCAGCCCTGACCTCTGACCCCAGCCCTGAGCTAAGACACCAGCCCTGAGCCCTTGAGGTTCCGTGACGATTTGAACCCGTGTTTTTAACATTGTCGCAAATACATAATTTTGGTATCAGTGAACCGCAAATGATCCATCTAGTATATCCTGGTGTTTTCGCTATGCTACGAGCAAGAGCACTCCTGTTACAAACACATTTCTGTTCTACCCATGGCATCCATCTTAGATTACGGCAGACATTTTGTATTCTTTGCCCTCACATAGTCAATGGACACGCAATGACCTCTTTCAATTAAGGACACATAGGCTTTAGCAGGCAATTCACCTTGCTAGTGACACGTGCACCTTAGGCAAGCAACGCTGTGGCAGCATGACTCAGCAAGAGCTGCCTCCCCAGCCTGAGGCCAGTCCTGCTATACTGGTTCTCGTGTCCGTTGGCCTGATCATGATTAGGCGGCCGAAGCTGGTAGCCTTGCCCATTTACGACCCACAAACATCTCTTATCCTACTGTTCTATCTTCTGCACCTGGCTCTGCTCCTTTCCTTCTGGGCCTTTATTAGGGGGAGGTAACGAAATTTACGATGAGGCGGTCTGGGTCTTGACATGGGATTATGATGGAATAGTGGGAACCCCTCGTTCGTAATGTTTTGACATCAGATATTGTTGACGATTCCTGTGCAACGCCAAATATTTATTGTTTAAGATACAAAGGTTTTTGAATGTGCTAACATGTAAAGAATTTGCCTGAAGCCCAATATTCAGTATATAAGGAGCAACCCTCTTTGTACAAATTGAACAGGCTCCTAGATACTGCCCATGTGTAGTTTCTGTGACTTCTGTGTCCCTGCAGTAATAAACCTTTGGTCTTTGACGCCACCATCGAGAAGCCCGTGTTTCTGTTTGTTTGTGCACCGAGGCAGGTAGAACTCCGGGGTCTTCGGGTGTTATCCCTGACACCTCTGGACGGAACCAAAAAAAGTCCAGAACTCCAATTGGCGCCCAACGTGGGGCGACGTCATTCGGTACCGGTCCAAAAGCCTGAAGAGTTCGAGAAGCTTCGTGTGAAGATTCCAGAGGGAGGCGCCCCACTTCATCGATCCCGGCATATCGCAAAAGTGGCCCGACGTTCTCTTCCACGAGGGTTCCCGTTCGGATGGCTACAGTGGTCCGTTGCTTTGACCGTCGCCCTGTCTTGGACCCGAGGTGCAGTCCTTAGTACGGCGAGACGTGACGGGTTTCTCCTTGGTGACGTCTTCAGTGCCTCAGTTAAGTATTAAGTGGTTGCTAGTTGGTTACTTCGTAAGGGTTGCTCCTGTTTGGATAATCCTTTTAGTTTTTGGTTTGGTTTGGTTTCGTAAGATTATCACTGGTTGTTCCGGTTAAGATAATCATTTGGTTTAGTTTGGGTATCGATACATTTGTTTGCTTTGGTAGGCCTAAGTTCTTGGTTCGAGTGCGCACCTTTTGTTTGTGTTTTGTCTGTTCTGTGTTCCGGATTATAAAATGGTAAGTCGGAAAAATTGTATGTTGTCTTGTTTTAGTTGCAACAGTGATTCCCAGTTGGAGGACTCGTGTTCGGTTCCTCCGATTGGAACTCCCCTTTATGATCTATATTGCAAATTTGGTGTGGGCCCTATCTCTTATAACGAGGTATGGATCCACTATACAGAGAAAGATGGTGTCCTTAGTTGGCCACTGCATGGTAGTTTTGAACCCCAAGTTCTTGATAATTTAGAAACGAAATTGTTCAAGAAGAAAGCCCGGCCGGCAATGTTTGATTCTTTCCGTTATTGGCGAAAAGAATCTAAACAGAGAGAAATTAAAAAGTTGAAGAAAGAACAGAAAAAGCAAGAGTTGACTTTAGAACAGTCTGCTAAGCAGCTGCAACTCAACGAGTCTGAGAAAGCGATGGAGGTGGCCAATAGAGAGCGTAATTTAGCGATAGACAAGTGCTATCCTGCTTTGCCATCGAGTACAGCTAAGATAGTAGAGGACCCCGAAAAGGATCCCCTGTTGTCTTACTTGTTACGATCACCCCCACCGTATGCACAGGGTGCTACGGCTCCACCTATACCAAATGTTCAATTACCGGTTGCTGGACAACCTGGTGTTCCTGCTCCTCTGAATCAAGTTCCTGTACCTCCTGTGGTCAATATTAATGTTCCTTCGACACCCCCTCTTCCAGGGTTGCCGGCTTCTTTACCTATACCTGTATCGCTCACACCTGCTAGTTCACAGGCTGTTTTGCCCGCTACTCCTACTGTTCCTGTTCTATCTGTTCCAACTGCTACTCTATTTACTGCTTCTGCTAATATTATGACTCCGCTTTCTGTTCGTCGGAGAATCACTGATTCTGTCTCTAATATTCTATCTCCCTTCTATAAAACTCTGATTAAGACTCCTACCTCTGACTCTGTGCAGAGACGTAGTCAGCTTCCCAGTACTGAAGAGCGAGGAATATTAGATTCCACTGCTCTTAGATGGGTTTCGAAAGTTGGAAGATATAATGTACAAGATGTATTAAATACATTTATGCAATGGAACGAACCGACACAACGATATGTGTTCGATGAAATGTGCTTCCTTCTACGTGAGGAATTGGAAGAGGATGACTCTGAATCAAATAGGGAAGAATTAATTAATGTTCAGAAAGAGTTTGCTGCAGGTATGATAGTTGGTCAAAATATAAAAGAAGCGATGGAACTGATTTTAAGTTATAGGAATGACCCATCCCTTCGTTCACCGAGGGAGTTAGAGAAACGTAGTACGAAACAAAATCGTCAATACCCAATGAGGGAGGTTCCACCAATTTGGCGTGAAGCTGTGCAAGCTAATGTAAACCTTGGTATTGCAGCCGCTCCAGCCCAATTCCAGAGAGTATGGATACATATTCCATGGAAGCGAGCTGAAGTATTAGCAGTGAAACAGGCCTTGCCAGATCCGCGTAAAAATCCTGCAGGATACTACAAAGATTTGGCTCAGACAGTTGACGCTTGTGTATTGAATCTAGCTGACATAGATCTGCTATTTGGTAATGTAGTACCGCAACCAATTTGGGCTAAGATTCGTAAAGAGAATCATCCAGTTGCCCTAGGTGGTGATTGGGCAGCTATAATTGCAGTGGATGGTCAACAAATAGGTGGTTCTAAACCTGAACCCTTAATTGCTAATTTGCCTGGTAGAATAATCGATTTAATGAAAACCCTGATGCCTGCATTACGCGTTAACTGGGACAAATTGTCCGCGTGCAAACAGAAGAAAGACGAAAGCGTCTCCGACTTTTTCACAAGATTCGAGGAGACTTTCGTGGATCATAGTGGTCAGGATATGAGCACAGAAGGAGGCCAGAGATTATTTGTTGATACATTTGTGCACAATCTGTTGCCAGAACTTAGTGGTAAATTAAAGAATTCTGAAAGTGCGTGGGCTGTCTCTACGACTGCGCAAATACTTGCGACTGCCCAGTACTATGAAAATAGGGATAAAGAGGAGAAAGAAAAATCAGATAAAAAGACGAAAGATTTAAAAACTAAAGTTCTTTTACAGCAAGCATATCCGCCTCGCATGAATAATTCTCATACACAGCAAGGGTCATATCAAAGGACGGAGTATAATTCTCAGAGGCCACAGTACCAATGGAATCAGTGTGCTTATTGCAAAATGGAAGGCCATTATAAGACTGAGTGTCCAGTCTTAGCGCAAAATAATGCTGCGACAGCTCAGAGAGGTCGTGGTAGTTCTATACAAAACTCTAGAGGTCGAGGACGAGGTGCTATGCCTCCACAGACAAGTGATCGCCCTTCTAATCATTTCGATCAGCGAAATGGACAATCTGCCCAACAAAATAGGTCTCAACAGTATCATGTTGAAGACTACTATGAAGCTAGTGAGGAAGTTCATCCAAGAGAGTACTAGGACAGCCATGGACAAAGAGAGGGAGTAGTATCAGTTCCAGTAGATCAGAGTGGGCCTTATGTCGCAGTAGCAACATCAGGTATAGTCGAACCGTTTCTGTTGGATACTGGTGCAGCAAAAAGTTCTATCATACATGCGAAACTCCCTGGCGCACCTTTGTCTGGCTCAACAAACGTTTCAGTAGGTTTTTCAGGCGCCCCTGTTCACAACCCTGTTTCTGGTCTTTGTCTATTTCTGTTGGACCCCGCCACTTGAAAGCACCCCTGATTTTGACGACAGGTTGTAATGAAAATCTGCTTGGTTTAGACTTGTTAAAACGCCTGTACGCGACATTGTACTGTTCTCCGGCAGGAGTACAGCTTACGTTAGGTAAAAGAATAATTTCTCCGATGTACTTGTCGATGGATGCGCTCCCACCAGAGCTGCGTTCTCTCCCTAATACTCTTTGGGCGACTGGTCCTAATGATGTAGGTCTTTTACAAATTCCACCATATGTAGTAACTTTGAAAGCAAATGCCAAACTTCCACGAATACCACAATACAAGATCTCGAGTGAAGGTGAGCGTGCGCTCCTACTGATAGTGCAAGATCTGATCAAGAAAGACGTTGTAGAAGAAACTAGAGGTAATGTCTGTAATAGTCCTGTACTGCCTATTCTGAAACGAACTGACCCAACAAAACCTCCAGTATATAGGTTTGTAATTGATCTTAGAGAGGTTAATAAAATTGTGATTCCACAGTTTCCTGTGGTTCCAGACATTACTGCATTGTTAACGTTGATTCCTGCTACAGCAAAATGGTTTTCGGTTATCGACTTGAAAAATGCCTTTTTCAGCATTCCGATAGCCGAGGAAAGCAGAGATATCTTCGGTTTCTCTCTAGGAGGACGAAGCTTCAGGTTTAAACGTGCTCCACAAGGTTATTGTGAAAGCCCGTCCATTTATAGTCAAGCATTAAAAAGCCAGTTAGACTCCTTTGTACTTCCTCCTGGTTCTGCTTTAGTACAATATGTCGATGATCTTCTAGTGGCTGCCGATGACAAGGAAACTTGCAAAACAGCTACAATTTCTTTATTGCATCATTTGTCAAATTTGAATCACAAGGTGTCACCTTCAAAAATGCAATACTGTTGCCAAGAAGTGACCTACCTAGGTCATCTCTTGTCAAAGGAGGGAAGGAAGTTGACCCCAGAGAGAATAAAAGCAATTACACAGATGAATGTTCCTAGCACGCAGAGAGAAGTACGTGCCTTTTTAGGTATTACCTCATATTGTAGGCAATGGATCCCAAATTTTTCTCTTTTGGCAAAACCGTTGGTAGCTTTGACTGGGAAAAATGTTCCGAGTCCAGTGCCATGGTCTGCCGAATGTCAGGAGAGTTTTTCTGAGTTACGAAATGCACTGTGTTCAGCTCCTGTATTGGGTACACCCGATTACAGTAAGCCATTTACGCTCTATGTCCATGAGAGAGAAGGTTGTGCGTTGAGTGTTTTGACACAGAAATTTGGTGACAAACAACGCCCTTGTGCGTATTTTTCATCAACGTTAGATCCGGTAGCTAGAGCGTTGCCTAGTTGCTTGAGAGCTACAGCCGCAGCTGCGGCCTCCATTCGACAATCTGCTGGTTTAGTAATGAACAACATGCTAGTGGTTATGGTTCCTCATGCTGTGGATACACTCATGAACCGAACCAAGACGCAGCACCTTACCAGTGCTAGATTATCAGGTTACGAACTGACATTGCTAGCGAGTCATATTCAGATCAAAAGATGCAATGTATTGAATCCAGCAACATTGTTGCCGACTAGTCAAGAGTCGAGTGATTCCGAACCACACGACTGTTGTTTCAGAACTGAGGAAGAAACAAAAGGACGAATTGATTTAAAAGACACTCCGTTATCAGATCCAGATGGCACGTTGTATGTTGATGGGTCTTGCTTCAAATTGGAGAATGGTGATGTGACTGCTGCCTATGCAGTAACGACTTTGAGTACGATTGTGGAGACTGCAAGAGTGAGTCAGAATTCTGCCCAGGCTGCAGAATTGATCGCGCTAACAAGAGCGTGCGTTTTAGCTAAGGGAAAGAGAGTGAATGTGTTCACAGATAGCCAGTACGCGTTCGGCGTAGCCCATAGTTTTGGCCGTTTGTGGAAAGAGAGAGGTTTCATTACGTCCCATGGGACTAAGATTCAACATGGTCAGCTAGTTAATGACTTGTTGGAATCTCTAACCTTGCCGACTGAAGTTGCGATTGTGAAATGCAGTGCTCATAAAGCAATCACGGATGATGTTGGTCGTGGGAATGCTTTTGCTGATGAGACTGCAAAACAGACAGCTAGAAATATGATGAGTAGAATGTATGTTGCAACGTCTGCAAGATGGATTTCTGAGTCTGGAATATGTGAGGACACAGTGGAAAGCGTGAAAGAAATTCAGAAAGAGGCGACTGAGGAGGAAAAGCTTGCATGGAAAGAGAGCACGGGTAAATTGGACCCGAGTGGGTGTTGGATTGACTTGTCGGAACAACAGCGTTGGATGTTGCCTGATGCGTATGTGCTTGCAGTAGTAACGATGGCACATGGAGCAGCGCACATCAGTTCTAAAGGGATTTGTAAGATGTTGGCTCCAGTTTGGAAGAATGATGGGATTAGTAAGTGTGCAGAGAGAGTGGTGAGAAATTGTATGGTATGCTTGATGCATAATCCTGGCAAGGGAATCCCCACACCTGCAGGTCACTTCGCTCCTCCTTCCTGCCCCTTTGAAGTGATTCAGTTAGAC
Organism: Lissotriton helveticus; assembly: GCF_964261635.1. Lineage (NCBI taxonomy): Eukaryota > Metazoa > Chordata > Amphibia > Caudata > Salamandridae > Lissotriton > Lissotriton helveticus. Next base: position 101,975,524 of record NC_136064.1, on the reverse strand, counting down.
TTCATTCATATGGATCGTTGCAACAATCTAAAGTACTTCCTAGTGGTAGTTTACGCGTTCTCCAGATGGATCGAAGCATACCCACTGAAGGACAATACTGCTTTGTCCACTGCCAAAATCCTTCTTAAAGAATACTTCCCCAGATTCGGAATGCCACGGATTGTATGGTCAGATAATGGAAGTGAGTTCGTAGGGAAAGTTATGCAGAGTGTGTGTGCCGGCCTAGGGATTAGACAAAAGTTTCACAGTGCGAATCATCCCCAGTCCGCGGGTTTAGTTGAGGGTTACAATGGCACCCTTAAACTGAAACTTGCTAAGATACAAGCGTCCACGGGTTTGCCCTGGCCAGATGCACTGCCTTTGGCTTTGTTATCAACAAGAGCAACTGTACATTCTAGAGTAGGGCTTAGTCCATATGAAATAATTTTTGGTCGTCCTGCAAATGTTTGGGGGGTACCTAGACCGAAAGAATTTAAGCAGCTGGAATACCCAATGTTAATTGATTACCTTTTCGACTTGACTGCTAAATTGAGCCTTATTCACCAACAGGTTTTCGATGCATTGCCAAAGCCACCGGAGAGTCCAGGTCATCAGCTGAAACCTGGGGATCAAGTAGTCATTAGAAATTTTGCAAGAACGAAAAATCTTCAGCCCAGATTCGTTGGCCCCTTCCAAGTCTTATTGGCGACGAGAACTGCTATTCGTGTGGCCGGACGGAAGAATTGGATCCACACGACACACGTCAAACGTGTGCCTCTGCCACTTCCTTACGACAACTGGGTAAAGAAAGGAATCAGTGCCTCTGAAGCAGAACAAATACCCAGTTTCATCCCTTTCAGTGATGCAGAACTGATCACTGATACATCAAACTCTGGCTCTCCTCCTGAAACTGCTCTTTTGAACCCTGAACATTTGCCATCTGCACCAAAAGAACATTTGCCATCTGCACCAAAAGAACATTTGCCATCTGCAAACGTGAACATTGCAACGTCGGCTGAAAATACATTGTTTCCAGATCAGACAGCTCCTGCAAAACTGAGATACAACTTGCGATCTCGCAATATGGACAAATAAAGCAGGAAACTGCCTATTTTCACCTTTGAATTTTTGATACATTGCCTCCAGCCAGGAAGTTTGCTATTATTTTGTGGTTTTAAATTTTGCCTTGCCGTCTGGGTAGCCGTAGGGTCGTGGCTGTGTGCTTAGTTAAATCTGCGGGGGTCAGACACAAGGTCGATCTTTCTGTTAGTTCTGGGAACTCCCAGGGCTGATAGAGGCATTTTCATCTACGTACACATCATCAGTGGTCACGAACGGATTGTAGAAGATGGAGCTTCCTGAGCTGCAACGAAAGAATGTAATTTATGTTCGCAGAAATAGACTGTACAGAATACTTCACAGCAAATTCTTTCTAATGCAATGTGCAGTTACATTTTTAATTGTTTTGATAACGTTGGTGGGTGGAATCATCTTTGGTGTGCATTTGATTTTTATGCCGGTAACTACAGTACCTCCCCTTGATCCTACTACTTCTACGGTTTCTTCTATGCATTCTTTTCACTCGTTTCCTGAACACGAACAAGCTCGACGCTCAGAATTTATTAACAATACATTTGTACAGCTCTTGCATCAACACCAACTGGTAGTTAATACTACAGACTGCTGGGTGTGTGGCTTGATACCTCACACTATGGATAAAGGCATTCCCTATCTAGTCTTGCCTTTTAGCTATAATGGATCATTTCAGGCCTTTCAGACCATTTTTTCCTATGCCCTTGAGACCTATCCTTCGCGTCCACCACGGTCCACTAAATACAACTCAGCCAACAAAGCTTTAGTCCAGGGAATTATTGACATGATTAAAGACGTCAATAATACTCCATCTTACCCTAGAGATGAATTACGGGTGTATTTGAGTTGGAACTCTACAGAGTATCGCCTTAGTTTGGGAGAAAGCAAGCGTAAAAGCTCCACTTCAGTCTGGGTCGTGCCTCACCGAGGTCAGGTCTGTGTGCAAGGAAATGGGAGAAATCTGAGAGCTCAGCTAGGGAGGAGTGAGTGCGTTGAGACTTACGTATTTCCGTCTAACTCCTCCCCTGCCTTCTTTACTGCTAGGGGTACTTACTTCATCTGTCAAGACAGAGCGTATACATGGCTGCCTGCTGACTTCTCAGGTTCATGTTATATTGCTCGATTGTTACCTCCGACATACACTGCTTCTTCAGATTATCACAAGACCAGAGTAGCAAGAGGTGTCTTCAGCAAGGAAGATACCGCTGGTCAGGAAGCTGGAGACTTCTTCAAAGGTTTCCTTCCGTTTTGGGGGCCTATGGCCAATAGTAGAAATCTACGTCAACTAACACGGGTAGTTGAATCTACTATTACAGAAACTGCTGGTGCCCTTAGTAACTTAACAGCTGAGCTTCAGGCGGATCGTCTCATGACGTGGCAGAACCGTATGGTTCTAGACGTAATACTTGCAGATCGAGGTGGGGTATGCAGAATGATCCAATCGAGCTGCTGTGTTTTTATTCCCAATAATGCTCCAACCGTCTATGAAGCGATCTCTAAGCTACACAAGATTTCCGACTCTATACACGTAGACAAGGGAAACTGGTCCTTCATGGAGTGGTTTTGGACTCTGGTATCAGCGTGGGGATGGAAGGTTCTGATGGTCATTGGTGTCATCCTAGTATTTCTGTTCTCGTGCTGCCTTATTATCCAATGTGGTCCCGCTTTGTGTAGTCTCTGTGCTGCAACCTGTTTCAGAAAACCACCTACATTTGGGGAGAAGCTACGAGACAAGATGATGATGCAACAACATGTCACTGACCTAATGAGCATAGAGTTAGATTCTGACATAGACTGAGTAATTGCCTATGTAAGGGCAAAAGGAGGGTCTGAGGTTCCGTGATGATTTGAACCCGTGTTTTTAACATTGTCGCAAATACATAATTTTGGTATCAGTGAACCGCAAATGATCCATCTAGTATATCCTGGTGTTTTCGCTATGCTACGAGCAAGAGCACTCCTGTTACAAACACATTTCTGTTCTACCCATGGCATCCATCTTAGATTACGGCAGACATTTTGTATTCTTTGCCCTCACATAGTCAATGGACACGCAATGACCTCTTTCAATTAAGGACACATAGGCTTTAGCAGGCAATTCACCTTGCTAGTGACACGTGCACCTTAGGCAAGCAACGCTGTGGCAGCATGACTCAGCAAGAGCTGCCTCCCCAGCCTGAGGCCAGTCCTGCTATACTGGTTCTCGTGTCCGTTGGCCTGATCATGATTAGGCGGCCGAAGCTGGTAGCCTTGCCCATTTACGACCCACAAACATCTCTTATCCTACTGTTCTATCTTCTGCACCTGGCTCTGCTCCTTTCCTTCTGGGCCTTTATTAGGGGGAGGTAACGAAATTTACGATGAGGCGGTCCGGGTCTTGACATGGGATTATGATGGAATAGTGGGAACCCCTCGTTCGTAATGTTTTGACATCAGATATTGTTGACGATTCCTGTGCAACGCCAAATATTTATTGTTTAAGATACAAAGGTTTTTGAATGTGCTAACATGTAAAGAATTTGCCTGAAGCCCAATATTCAGTATATAAGGAGCAACCCTCTTTGTACAAATTGAACAGGCTCCTAGATACTGCCCATGTGTAGTTTCTGTGACTTCTGTGTCCCTGCAGTAATAAACCTTTGGTCTTTGACGCCACCATCGAGAAGCCCGTGTTTCTGTTAGTTTGTGCACCGAGGCAGGTAGAACTCCGGGGTCTTCGGGTGTTATCCCTGACACCTCTGGACGGAACCAAAAAAAGTCCAGAACCCCACCCTGACACCAGCCCTGAGCTCTGACCCCAGCCCTGAGCTCTGACACCAGCCCTGAGCCCTGACACCAGCCCTGACCTCTGACACCAGCCCTGACCTCTGACACCAGCCCTGACCTCTGACACCAGCCCTGAGCTCTGACACCAGCCCTGAGCTCTGACACCAGCCCTGAGCTCTGACACCAGCCCTGAGCCCTGACACCAGCCCTGAGCTCTGACACCAGCCCTGAGCTCTGACACCAGCCCTGACCTCTGACACCGGCCCTGAGCTCTGACACCAGCCCTGACCTCTGACACCGGCCCTGAGCTCTGACACCAGCCCTGAGCTCTGACACCAGCCCTGACCTCTGACACCAGCCCTGAGCCCTGACACCAGCCCTGACCTCTGACACCAGCCCTGAGCCCTGACACCAGCCCTGACCTCTGACACCGGCCCTTAGCTCTGACACCAGCCCTGACCTCTGACACCGGCCCTGAGCTCTGACACCAGCCCTGAGCTCTGACACCAGCCCTGACCTCTGACACCAGCCCTGAGCCCTGACACCAGCCCTGACCTCTGACACCAGCCCTGAGCTCTGACACCAGCCCTGACCTCTGACTCCAGCCCTGAGCTCTGACACCAGCCCTGAGCTCTGACACCAGCCCTGAGCTCTGACACCAGCCCTGACCTCTGACACCAGCTCTGACCTCTGACACCAGCCCTGACCTCTGACACCGGCCCTGAGCTCTGACCTCTGACTCCTTTGTACAAATTGAACAGGCTCCTAGATACTGCCCATGTGTAGTTTCTGTGACTTCTGTGTCCCTGCAGTAATAAACCTTTGGTCTTTGACGCCACCATCGAGAAGCCCGTGTTTCTGTTTGTTTGTGCACCGAGGCAGGTAGAACTCCGGGATCTTCGGGTGTTATCCCTGACACCTCTGGACGGAACCAAAAAAAGTCCAGAACTCCACCCTGACACCAGCCCTGAGCTCTGACCCCAGCCCTGAGCTCTGACACCAGCCCTGAGCCCTGACACCAGCCCTGACCTCTGACACCAGCCCTGACCTCTGACACCAGCCCTGACCTCTGACACCAGCCCTGAGCTCTGACACCAGCCCTGAGCTCTGACACCAGCCCTGAGCTCTGACACCAGCCCTGAGCCCTGACACCAGCCCTGAGCTCTGACACCAGCCCTGAGCTCTGACACCAGCCCTGACCTCTGACACCGGCCCTGAGCTCTGACACCAGCCCTGACCTCTGACACCGGCCCTGAGCTCTGACACCAGCCCTGAGCTCTGACACCAGCCCTGACCTCTGACACCAGCCCTGAGCCCTGACACCGGCCCTGAGCTCTGACACCAGCCCTGACCTCTGACACCGGCCCTGAGCTCTGACACCAGCCCTGACCTCTGACACCAGCCCTGACCTCTGACACCAGCCCTGAGCCCTGACACCAGCCCTGACCTCTGACACCAGCCCTGAGCTCTGACACCAGCCCTGACCTCTGACTCCAGCCCTGAGCTCTGACACCAGCCCTGAGCTCTGACGCCAGCCCTGAGCTCTGACACCAGCCCTGACCTCTGACACCAGCTCTGACCTCTGACACCAGCTCTGACCTCTGACACCAGCCCTGAGCTCTGACACCAGCCCAGGGCTCTGACACCAGCCCTGCGCTCTGACACCAGCCCTGAGCCCTGACACCAGCCCTGACCTCTGACCCCAGCCCTGAGCTCTGACACCAGCCCTGACCTCTAACACTGGAGTTCTGGACTTTTTGGTTCCGTCCAGAGGTGTCAGGGATAACACCCGAAGACCCCGGAGTTCCACCTGTCTCGGTGCACAAACAAACAGAAACACGGGCTTCTCGATGGTGGCGTCAAAGACCAAAGGTTTATTACTGCAGGGACACAGAAGTCACAGAAACTACACATGGGCAGTATCTAGGAGCCTGTTCGATTTGTACAAAGAGGGTTGCTCCTTATATACTAAATATTGGGCTTCAGGCAAATTCTTTACATGTTACCACAGTTCTAAACATTCGTGTCTTAAACAATAAATATTTGGCGTTGCACAGGGATCGTCAACAGTATCTGATGTCAAAACATTACAAATGAGGGGTTCCCACTAGTCCATCATAATCCCATGTCAATTCTTCATTCAAGACCCGGACCGCCTCATCGTAAATTTCGTTACCTCCCCCTAATAAAGGCCCAGAAGGAAAGGAGCAGAGCCAGGTGCAGAAGATAGAAAGACAGGATAAGAAATGTTTGTGGGTCGTAAATGGGTACGGTTACCAGCTTCGGCCGCCTAATCATGATCAGGCCACCGAACACAAGAACCAGTATAGCAGGACTGGCCTCAGGCTGGGGAGGCAGTTCTTGCCGAGTCATGCTGCTACAGCGTTGCTGGCCTAAGGTGCACGTGTCACTAGCAAGGTGAATCGCCGGTTAAAGCCTACGTGTCCTTTAATGAAAAAGAGGTCATTGCGTGTCCATTGACTATGTGAGGGCAAGGAATACAAAATGGCTTCCGTGTTCTAAGATGGATGTCACGGGTAGAACAGAAATGTGTTTGTAACTGGAGTGCTCTTGCTCGTAGCATAGCGAAAACACCAGGATATACTAAATGGATCATTTGCTTTTCACTGATACCAAAATTATGTATTTACGACAATGTTACAAACACGAGTAAAATCGTCACGGAACCTCAGACCCTCCTTTTGCCCTTACATAGGCAATTACTCAGTCTATATCAGAGTCAGAGTCTAATTCTATGCTCATTAGGTTAGTGACATGTTGTTGTATCATCATCCTGTCTCGTGCCTTTTCTCCTAATGCAGGTGGTTTTCTGAAACAGGTTGCAGCACAGAGGCTACACAGAGCGGGACCACATTGGATAATAAGACAGCACGAGAACAGAAATACTAGGATGACACCAATGACCATCAGAACCTTCCATCCCCACGCTGATACCAGAGTCCAAAACCACTCCATGAAGGACCAGTTTCCCTTATCTACGTGTATAGAGTCGGAAATCTTATGTAGCTTAGAGATTGCTTCATAGACTGTTGGAGCATTATTTGGAATAAAGACACAGCAGCTCGATTGGATCATTCTGCATACCCCACCTCGATCTGCAAGTATTACGTCTAGAACCATACGGTTCTGCAACGTCATGAGACGATCCGCCTGAAGCTCAGCTGTTAAGTTACTAAGGGCACCAGCAGTTTCTGTAATTGTAGATTCAACTACCCGTGTTAGTTGACGAAGGTTTCTACTATTGGCCATAGGCCCCCAAAACGGAAGGAAACCTTTGAAAAAGTCTCCAGCTTCTTGGCCAGCGGTATCTTCCTTGCTGAAGACACCTCTTGCTACTCTGGTTTTGTGATAATCTGAAGAAGCAGTGTATGTCGGGGGTAACAATCGAGCAATATAACATGAACCTGAAAAGTCAGCAGGCAGCCATGTATATGCTCTGTCCTGACAAATGAAGTAGGTACCCCTAGCAGTCAGAAAGGCAGGGGAGGAGTTAGACGGAAATACGTAAGTCTCAACGCACTCACTCCTCCCTAGCTGAGCTCTCGGATTTCTCCCATTTCCTTGCAAACAGACCTGACCTCGGTGAGGCACGACCCAAACTGAAGTGGAGCTTTTACGCTTGCTTTCTCCCAAACTAAGGCGATACTCTGTAGAGTTCCAACTCAAATACACCAGTAATTCATCTCTAGGATAAGATGGAGTATTATTGACGTCTTTAATCATATCAATAATTCCCTGGACTAATGCTTTGTTGGCTGAGTTGTATTTAGTGGACCGTGGTGGACGCGAAGGATAAGTCTCAAGGGCATATGAAAAAATGGTCTGGAAGGCCTGAAATGATCCATTATAGCTGAAAGGCAAGACTAGATAGGGAATGCCTTTATCCATAGTGTGAGGTATCAAGCCACACACCCAGCAGTCTGTAGTATTAACTATCAGTTGGTGTTGATGCAAGAGCTGTACAAATGTATTGTTAATAAATTCTGAGCGTCGAGCTTGTTCGTGTTCAGGAAATGAGTAAAAAGAATGCATAGAAGAAACCGTAGAAGTAGTAGGATCAAGGGAAGGTACTGTAGTTACTGGTATAAAAATCAAATGTACACCAAAGACGATTCCACCCACCAACGTTATCAAAACCATTAAAAATGTAACTGCACATTGCATTAGAAAGCATTTGCTGTGTAGTATTCTGTACAGTCTATTTCTGCGAACATAAATTACATTTTCTCGTTGTAGCTCAGGAAGCTCCATCTTCTACGACCGTTCGCGACCACTGATGATGTGTACGTAGATGAAAATGCCTCTATCAGCCCTGGGAGTTCCCAGAACTAACAGAAAGATCGACCTTGTGTCGGACCCCCGCAGATTCAACTAGGCACACAGCCACGACCCTACGGCTACCCAGACGGCAAGGCAATTTTAAAACAAAAAGAAACAATACAAAGTATTAGCAAACTTCCTGGCTGGAGGCAATGTATAGCAAATTCAAATCTGAAAATAGGCAGTTTCCTGCTTTATTTGTCCATATTGCGAGAACGTAAGTTGTATCTCAGTTTTGCAGGAGCTGTCTGATCTGGAAACAATGTATTTTCAGCTGACGTTGCAATGTTCACGTTCGCAGATGGCAAATGTTCTTTTGGTGCAGATGGCAAATGTTCATTGGGTGTGGATGACAAATGTTCAGGGTTCAAAAGAGCAGTTTCAGGAGGAGAGTCAGAATTTGGTGAATCCTTGATCAGTTCTGCATCGCTGAAAGGTATGAACCTGGGGACTTGTTCCGTTTCAGAGGCACCGATTCCTTTCTTTACCCAGTTGTCGTAAGGAAGTGGCAGAGGCACACGTTTAGCATGTGTCGTATGGATCCAATTTTTCCTTCCGGCCACACGAATAGCAGTTCTCGTTGCTAGCAGGACTTGGAATGGGCCAATGAATCTGGGCTGAAGATTTTTTGTTCTTGCAAAATTTCTGATGACCACCTGATCACCCGGTTTCAGCTGATGGCCTGGACTCTCCGGTGGCTTTGGCAATGCATCGAAAACCTGTTGGTGAATAAGACTCAATTTAGCAGTCAAGTCGAAAAGGTAATCAATTAACATTGGGTATTCCAGCTGCTTAAATTCTTTCGGTCTAGGTACCCCCCAAACATTTGCAGGACGGCCAAAAACTATTTCGTAAGGACTAAGCCCTACTCTAGAATGTACAGTTGCTCTTGTTGATAGCAAAGCCAGAGGCAATGCGTCTGGCCAGGACAAACCCGTGGATGCTTGTATCTTAGCGAGTTTCAGTTTAAGGGTGCCATTGTAACCCTCGACTAAACCCGCGGACTGGGGATGATTCGCACTATGAAATTTCTGTCTAATCCCTAGGCCGGCACACACACTCTGCATAACTTTCCCTACGAACTCACTTCCGTTGTCTGACCATACAATCCGTGGCATTCCGTATCTGGGGAAGTATTCTTTAAGAAGAATTTTGGCAGTGGATAAGGCAGTATTGTCCTTCAGTGGGTATGCTTCGATCCATCTGGAGAAAGCACAAACTACCACTAGGACGTATTTCAGATTATTGCAACGATCCATGTGAATGAAGTCTAACTGGATCACTTCAAAGGGGCAGGAAGGAGGAGCGAAGTGACCTGCAGGTGTGGGGATTCCCTTGCCAGGATTATGCATCAAGCATACCATACAATTTCTCACCACTCTCTCTGCACACTTACTAATCCCGTCATTCTTCCAGACCGGGGCCAACATCTTACAAATCCCTTTTGAACTGATGTGCGCTGTTCCATGTGCCATCGTTACTACTGCAAGCACATACGCATCAGGCAACATCCAACGCTGTTGTTCCGACAAGTCAATCCAACACCCACTCGAGTCCAATTTACCCGTGCTCTCTCTCCATGCAAGTTTTTCCTCCTCAGTCGCCTCTTTCTGAATTTCCTTCACGCTTTCCACTGTGTTCTCACACATTCCAGACTCAGAAATCCATCTTGCAGACGTTGCAACATACATTCTACTCATCATATTTTTAGCTGTCTGTTTTGCGATCTCATCAGCAAAAGCATTCCCACGACCAACATCATCCGTGATTGCTTTATGAGCACTGCATTTCACAATCGCAACTTCAGTCGGCAAGGTTAGAGATTCCAACAAGTCATTAACTAGCTGACCATGTTGAATCTTAGTCCCATGGGACGTAATGAAACCTCTTTCTTTCCACAAACGGCCAAAACTATGGGCCACGCCAAACGCGTACTGACTATCTGTGAACACATTCACTCTCTTTCCCTTAGCTAAAACGCACGCTCTTGTTAGCGCGATCAATTCTGCAGCCTGGGCAGAATTCTGACTCACTCTTGCAGTCTCCACAATCGTACTCAAAGTTGTTACTGCATAAGCAGCAGTCACATCACCATTCTCCAATTTGAAGCAAGACCCGTCAACATACAACGTGCCATCTGGATCTGACAACGGAGTGTCTTTTAGATCGATTCGTCCTTTTGTTTCTTCCTCAGTTTTGAAACAACAGTCGTGTGGTTCGGAATCACTCGACTCTTCGCTAGTCGGCAACAATGTTGCTGGATTTAATACATTGCATCTTTTGATCTGAATATGACTAGCTAACAGTGTCAGTTCATAACCTGATAATCTAGCACTGGTAAGGTGTTGCGTCTTGGTTCGGTTCATGAGTGTATCCACAGCATGAGGAACCATAACTACTAGCATGTTGTTCATTACTAAACCAGCAGATTGTCGAATGGAAGCTGCAGCTGCGGCTGTAGCTCTCAAGCAACTAGGCAATGCTCTAGCTACTGGATCTAATGTTGATGAAAAATACGCACAAGGGCGTTGTTTCTCACCAAATTTCTGCGTCAAAACACTCAATGCACAACCTTCTCTCTCGTGGACATAGAGCGTGAATGGCTTACTGTAGTCGGGTGTACCCAATACAGGTGCTGAACACAGTGCATTTCGTAACTCAGAAAAACTCTGCTGACATTCAGCAGACCATGGTACCGGACTCGGAACACCTTTCCCAGTCAAGGCTACCAATGGTTTTGCTAGAAGAGAAAAATTTGGGATCCATTGCCTACAATATGAGGTAATACCCAAAAAGGCACGTACTTCTCTCTGCGTGCTAGGAACGTTCATCTGTGTAATTGCTTTTATTCTCTCTGGGGTCAACTTCCTTCCCTCCTTTGACAAGAGATGACCTAGGTAGGTCACTTCTTGGCAGCAGTATTGCATTTTTGAAGGTGACACCTTGTGATTCAAATCTGACAAGTGATGCAATAAAGAAATCGTAGCTGTTTTGCAAGTTTCCTTGTCATCGGCAGCCACTAGAAGATCATCGACATACTGTACTAAAGCAGAACCACTAGGAAGTACGAAGGAATCTAACTGGCTTTTTAATGCTTGACTGTAAATGGATGGGCTTTCACAATAACCTTGTGGAGCGCGTTTAAATCTAAAACTTCGTCCTCCTAGAGAGAAACCGAAGATATCTCTGCTTTCCTCGGCTATCGGAATGCTGAAAAAGGCATTTTTCAAGTCGACAACCGAAAACCATGCTGCTGTAGCAGGAATCAACGTTAACAATGCAGTAATGTCTGGTACCACAGGAAACTGTGGGATCACAATTTTATTAACCTCTCTGAGATCAATTACGAACCTATATACTGGAGGCTTTGTAGGGTCAGTTCGTTTCAAAATAGGCAGTACAGGACTATTACAGACATTTCCTCTAGTCTCTTCTATAACGTCTTTCTTGATCAGGTCTTGTACTATCAGTAGGAGCGCACGCTCACCTTCACTAGAGATTCTGTATTGTGGAATTCGTGGAAGTTTGACATTTGCTTTCAAAGTTACTACATAGGGTGGAATTTCCAATAGACCTACATCATTAGGACCAGTCGCCCACAGAGTATCAGGGAGTGAACGCAGCTCTGGTGGGAGCGCATCCATCGACAAGTACATCGGAGAGATTATTCTTTTACCCAACGTAAGCTGTACTCCTTCTGGAGAACAGTACAATGTCGCGTACAGGCGTTTTAACAAGTCTAAACCAAGCAGATTTTCGTTACAACCTGTCGTCAAAATCAGGGGTGCTTTCAATTGACGGGGTCCAACAGAAATCAACAGAGGACCAGAAACAGGGTTATGAACAGGGGCGCCCGAAAAACCTACTGAAACGTTTGTTGAGCCAGACAAAGGTGCGCCAGGGAGTTTCGCATGTATGATAGAACTTTTTGCTGCACCAGTATCCAACAGAAACGGTTCGACTATACCTGATGTTGCTACTGCGACATAAGGCCCACTCTGATCTACTGGAACTGATACTACTCCCTCTCTTTGTCCATGGCTGTCCTAGTACTCACTTTGCTGAACTTCCTCACTAGCTTCATAATAGTCTTCGACATGATACTGTGGAGACCTATTCTGTTGGGCAGATTGTCCATTTCGCTGATCGAAATAATTAGAGGGGCGATCACTCGTCTGCGGAGGCATAGCACCTCGTCCTCGACCTCTAGAGTTTTGCATAGAACTACCACGACCTCTCTGAGCTGCCGCAGCATTATTTTGCGTTCGAACTGGACATTCACTTTTGTAATGACCTTCCTTTTTGCAATAAGCACATTGATTCCATTGGTATTGTGGCCTTTGAAAATTATAATCCGTTCTTTGATATGACCCTTGCTGCATATTCGTTTGATTCATGCGAGGCGGATAAGCTTGCTGTAAAAGTACTTTAGTTTTCAAATCTTTCGTCTTTTTATCTGATTTTTCCTTCTCTTCTTTATCCCTATTTTCATAGTACTGAGCAGTCGCAAGTATTTGCGCAGTCGTAGAGACAGCCCACGCACTTTCAGAATTCTTTAATTTACCACTAAGTTCTGGCAACAGATTGTGCAAAAATTTATCAACAAATAATCTCTGGCCTCCTTCTGTGCTCATATCCTGACCACTATGATCCACGAAAGTCTCTTCGAATCTTGTGAAAAAGTCGGAGACGCTTTCGTCTTTCTTTTGTTTGCACGCGGACAATTTGTCCCAGTTAACGCGCAATGCTGGCATCAAGGTTTTCATTAAATCGATTATTCTACCAGGCAAATTAGCAATTAAAGGTTTAGGTTTGGAACCACCTATTTGTTGACCATCCGCTGCAATTATAGCTGCCCAGTCACCACCTAGGGCAACTGGATGATTCTCTTTACGAATTTTAGCCCAAATTGGTTGCGGTACTACATTACCAAATAGCAGATCTATGTCAGCAAGATTCAATACACAAGCGTCAACTGTTTGAGCCAACTCTTTGTAGTACCCTGCAGGATTTTTACGCGGATCTGGTGAGGCCTGTTTTACTGCTAACACTTCAGCTCGCTTCCATGGAATATGTATCCAGACTCTCTGGAATTGGGCCGGAGCGGCTGCAATACCAAGGTTTGCATTAGCTTGCACAGCTTCACGCCAAATTGGTGGAACCTCTCTCATTGGATACTGACGATTTCGTTTCGTACTACGTTTCTCTAATTCTCTCGGTGAACGAAGGGATGAGTCATTCCTATAACTTAAAATCAGTTCCATCGCTTCTTTTATATTTTGTCCAACTATCATACCTGCAGCAAACTCTTTCTGAACATTAATTAATTCTCCTAGATTTGATTCAGGGTCATCCTCTTCCAATTCCTCACGTAGAAGGAAACACATTTCATCGAACACATATCGTTGTGTCGGTTCGTTCCATTGCATAAATGTATCTAATACATTTTGTACATTATATCTTCCAACTTTCGAAACCCATCTAAGAGCAGTGGAATCTAATATTCCTCTTTCTTCAGTACTGGGAAGCTGACTACGTCTCTGTACAGAGTCAGAGGTAGGAGTCTTAATCAGAGTTTTATAGAAGGGAGATAGAATATTGGAGACAGAATCAGTGATTCTTCGACGAACAGAAAGCGGAGTCATAATATTAGCAGAAGCAGTGAATAGAGTAGCAGTTGGAACAGATAGATCAGGAACAGCAGGAGTAGCAGGAAAAATAGCTTGTGAAGTAGCAGGTGTGAGCGACACAGGCATAGGTAAAGAAGCCGGCAACCCTAGAAGAGGGGTTGTCGAAGGAACATTAATATTGACCACAGGAGGTACAGGAACTTGATTCAGGGGAGCGGGAACAGGGACACCAGGTTGTCCAGCAACCGGTAATTGAACATTCGGTATAGGTGGAGCCGTAGCACCCTGTGCATACGGTGGGGGTGATCGTAACAAGTAAGACAACAGGGGATCCTTTTCAGGGTCCTCTACTATCTTAGCCGTACTCGATGGCAAAGCAGGATAGCACTTGTCTATCGCTAAATTACGCTCTCTATCGGCCACCTCCATCGCTTTCTCAGACTCGTTGAGTTGCAGCTGCCTAGCAGACTGTTCTAGAGTCAACTCTTGCTCTTTCTGTTCTTTCTTCAACTTTTTAATTTCTCTCTGTTTAGATTCTTTTCGCCAATAACGGAAAGAATCAAACATTGCCGGCCGGGCTTTCTTCTTAAACAACCTTCTTTCTAGATTATCGAGAACTTCAGGTTCAAAACTACCATGTAGTGGCCAACTAAGGACACCATCTTTCTCTGTGTAGCGGATCCATATCTCGTTATAAGAGATAGGGCCCACACCAAATTTGCAATATAGATCATAAAGGGGAGTTCCAATCGGAGGAACCAAACACGAGTCCTCCAACTGGGAATCACTGTTGCAACTAAAACAAGACAACATACAATTTTTCCGACTTACCATTTTATAATCCGGAACACAAAACAAACAAGACACAAACAGAAAAGATGCGCACTCGAACCAAGAACTTAGGCCTACCAGAACTGACAAATGTATCGATACCTGAACTGAACAGAATGATTATCGTAACCAGAATAACCAGTGATAACCTTACAGAACTGAACTGAACTGAGAACTAAAAGGATTATCCAAATAGGAGCAACCCTTACAAAATAACCAACTAGCAACCACTAAATACTTAACTGAGGCACTGAAGACGTCACCAAGGAGAAACCCGTCACGTTTCGCCGTACTGAGGACTGCACCTCGGGTCCAAGACAGGGCGACGGTCAAGGCAACGGACCACTGCAGCCGTCTGAACGGGAACCCTCGTGGAAGAGAACGTCGGGGCCACTTTTGCGATATGCCGGGATCGATGAAGTGGGGCGCCTCCCTCTGAAATCTTCACACGAAGCTCCTCGAACTCTTCAGGCTTTTGGACCGGTACCGAATGACGTCGCCCCACGTTGGGCGCCAATTGGAGTTCTGGACTTTTTGGTTCCGTCCAGAGGTGTCAGGGATAACACCCGAAGACCCCGGAGTTCCACCTGTCTCGGTGCACAAACAAACAGAAACACGGGCTTCTCGATGGTGGCGTCAAAGACCAAAGGTTTATTACTGCAGGGACACAGAAGTCACAGAAACTACACATGGGCAGTATCTAGGAGCCTGTTCGATTTGTACAAAGAGGGTTGCTCCTTATATACTAAATATTGGGCTTCAGGCAAATTCTTTACATGTTACCACAGTTCTAAACATTCGTGTCTTAAACAATAAATATTTGGCGTTGCACAGGGATCGTCAACAGTATCTGATGTCAAAACATTACAAATGAGGGGTTCCCACTAGTCCATCATAATCCCATGTCAATTCTTCATTCAAGACCCGGACCGCCTCATCGTAAATTTCGTTACCTCCCCCTAATAAAGGCCCAGAAGGAAAGGAGCAGAGCCAGGTGCAGAAGATAGAAAGACAGGATAAGAAATGTTTGTGGGTCGTAAATGGGTACGGTTACCAGCTTCGGCCGCCTAATCATGATCAGGCCAACGAACACAAGAACCAGTATAGCAGGACTGGCCTCAGGCTGGGGAGGCAGTTCTTGCCGAGTCATGCTGCTACAGCGTTGCTGGCCTAAGGTGCACGTGTCACTAGCAAGGTGAATCGCCGGTTAAAGCCTACGTGTCCTTTAATGAAAAAGAGGTCATTGCGTGTCCATTGACTATGTGAGGGCAAGGAATACAAAATGGCTTCCGTGTTCTAAGATGGATGTCACGGGTAGAACAGAAATGTGTTTGTAACTGGAGTGCTCTTGCTCGTAGCATAGCGAAAACACCAGGATATACTAAATGGATCATTTGCGGTTCACTGATACCAAAATTATGTATTTACGACAATGTTACAAACACGAGTAAAATCGTCACGGAACCTCAACACCAGCCCTGACCTCTGACCCCAGCCCTGAGCTCTGACACCAGCCCTGACCTCTAACACCAGCCCTGAGCTCTGACACCAGCCCTGAGCTCTGACACCAGCCCTGACCTCTGACACCAGCCCGGAGCTCCGACACCAGCCCTGACCTCTGACACCAGCCCGGAGCTCCGACACCAGCCCTGAGCTCTGACACCAGCTCTGAGCTCTGACCTCTGACACCAGCCCTGAGCTCTGACACCAGCCCGGAGCTCCGACACCAGCCCTGACCTCTGACACCAGCCCGGAGCTCCGACACCAGCCCGGAGCTCCGACACCAGCCCTGAGCTCTGATACCAGCCCTGAGCTCTGACACCAGCCGTGACCTCTGACACCAGCCCTGAGCTCTGACACCAGCCCTGAGCTCTGACACCAGCCCTGAGCTCCGACACCAGCCCTGAGCTCCGACACCAGCCCTGAGCTCTGACACCAGCCCTGAGCTCCGACACCAGCCCTGACCTCTGACACCAGCCCTGACCTCTGACACCGGCCCTGAGCTCTGACCTTTGACTCCAGCCCTGAGCTCTGACACCAGCCCTGAGCTCTGACCTCTGACTCCAGCCCTGAGCTCTGACACCAGCCCTGACACCAGCCCTGAGCTCTGACACCAGCCCTGACCTCTGACACCAGCCCTGACCTCTGACACCAGCCCTGAGCTCCGACACCAGCCCTGAGCTCTGACACCAGCCCTGACCTCTGACACCAGCCCGGAGCTCCGACACCAGCCCTGACCTCTGACACCAGCCCGGAGCTCCGACACCAGCCCTGATCTCTGACACCAGCTCTGAGCTCTGACACCAGCCGTGACCTCTGACACCGGCCCTGAGCCCTGACACCAGCCCTGAGCTCTGACCTCTGACACCAGCCCTGAGCTATGACACCAGCCCTGAGCTCTGACACCAGCCCTGACCTCTGACACCAGCCCTGAGCTCCGACACCAGCCCTGACCTCTGACACCAGCCCTGAGCTCTGACACCAGCCCTGAGCTCTGACACCAGCCCTGACCTCTGACACCAGCCCTGAGCTCCGACACCAGCCCTGACCTCTGACACCAGCCCTGAGCTCTGACACCGGCCCTGAGCCCTGACACCAGCTCTGAGCTCTGACCTCTGACTCCAGCCGTGAGCTCTGACACCAGCCCTGAGCTCTGACACCAGCCCTGGGCTCTGACACCAGCTCTGAGCTCTGACCTCTGACACCAGCCCTGAGCTCTGACACCAGCCCTGAGCTCTGACACCAGCCCTGACCTCTGACACCAGCCCTGAGCTCCGACACCAGCCCTGACCTCTGACACCAGCCCTGAGCTCTGACACCGGCCCTGAGCCCTGACACCAGCTCTGAGCTCTGACCTCTGACTCCAGCCGTGAGCTCTGACACCAGCCCTGAGCTCTGACACCAGCCCTGGGCTCTGACACCAGCTCTGAGCTCTGACCTCTGACACCGGCCCTGAGCCCTGACACCAGCTCTGAGCTCTGACCTCTGACTCCAGCCCTGAGCTCTGACACCAGCCCTGAGCTCTGACACCAGCCCTGACCTCTGACACCAGCCCTGAGCCCTGACACCAGCCCTGAGCTCTGACACCAGCCCTGAGCCCTGACACCAGCCCTGAGCCCTGACACCAGCTCTGACCTCTGACACCAGCCCTGAGCTCTGACACCAGCCCTGAGCTCTGACACCAGCCCTGACCTCTGACACCAGCCCTGAGCTCTGACACCAGCCCTGAGCGCTGACACCAGCCCTGAGCCCTGTCACCAGCCCTGAGCTCTGACCCCAGCCCTGACCTCTGACACCAGCCTTGAGCTCTGACACCAGCCCTGACCTCTGACACCAGCCCTGACCTCTGACACCAGCCCTGACCTCTGACACCAGCCCTGAGCTCTGACCCCCGCCCTGAGGTCTGACACCAGCCCTGACCTCTGACACCAGCCCTGACCTCTGACACCAGCCTTGAGCTCTGACACCAGCCCTGAGCTCTGACACCAGCCATGAGCTCTGACACCAGCCCTGACACCAGCCCTGACCTCTGACACCAGCCCTGACCTCTGACACCAGCCCTGAGCTCTGACACCAGCCCTGAGCTCTGACACCAGCCCTGACCTCTGACCCCAGCCCTGACCCCAGCCCTGAGCTCTGACACCAGCCCTGAGCTCCGACACCAGCCCTGAGCTCTGACACCAGCCCTGACCTCTGACACCAGCCCTGACCTCTGACTCCAGCCCTGAGCTCTGACACCAGCCCTGACCTCTGACACCAGCCCTGAGCTCTGACACCAGCCCTGAGCTCTGACACCAGCCCTGACCTCTGACCCCAGCCCTGACCCCAGCCCTGAGCTCTGACACCAGCCCCAGCCCTGAGCTCTGACACCAGCCCTGACCTCTGACCCCAGCCCTGAGCTCTGACACCAGCTCTGACACCAGCCCTGACACCAGCTCTGACACCAGCCCTGAGCTCTGACACCAGCCCTGAGCTCTGACACCAGCCCTGAGCCCTGACACCAGCCCTGACCTCTGACACCAGCCCTGACCTCTGACACCAGCCCTGAGCGCTGACACCAGCCCTGAGCTCTGACACCAGCCCTGACCTCTGACACCAGCCCTGAGCTCTGACACCAGCCTTGACCTCTGACACCAGCCCTGAGCTCTGACACCAGCCCTGACCTCTGACACCAGCCCTGAGCTCTGACACCAGCCCTGGGCTCTGACACCAGCCCTGACCTCTGACACCAGCCCTGACCTCTGACACCAGCCCTGAGCGCTGACACCAGCCCTGAGCTCTGACACCAGCTCTGAGCTCTGACACCAGCCCTGAGCTCTGACACCAGCCCTGAGCTCTGACCCCCGCCCTGAGGTCTGACACCAGCCCTGACCTCTGACACCAGCCCTGACCTCTGACACCAGCCTTGAGCTCTGACACCAGCCCTGAGCTCTGACACCAGCCCTGACCTCTGACACCAGCCCTGAGCGCTGACACCAGCCCTGAGCTCTGACACCAGCTCTGAGCTCTGACACCAGCCCTGAGCTCTGACACCAGCCCTGAGCGCTGACACCAGCCCTGAGCGCTGACACCAGCCCTGAGCTCTGACACCAGCCCTAACCTCTGACACCAGCCCTGAGCCCTGACACCAGCCCTGAGCTCTGACACCAGCCCTGACCTCTGACCCCAGCCCTGAGCTCTGACACCAGCCCTGACCTCTGACACCAGCCCTGAGTTCTGACACCAGCCCTGAGCCCTGACACCAGCCCTGAGCTCTGACACCAGCCCTGAGCTCTGACACCAGCCCTGACCTCTGACACCAGCCCTGACCTCTGACACCAGCCCTGAGCTCTGACACCAGCCCTGAGCTCTGACACCAGCCCTGAGCGCTGACACCAGCCCTGAGCTCTGACTCCAGCCCTGAGCTCTGACACCAGCCCTGAGCTCTGACACCAGCCCTAACCTCTGACACCATCCCTGAGCTCTGACACCAGCCCTGACCTCTAACACCAGCCCTGACCTCTGACACCAGCCCTGAGCTCTGACACCAGCCCTGACCTCTGACTCCAGCCCTGAGCTCTGACACTAGCCCTGAGCTCTGACTCCAGCCCTGAGCTCTGACACCAGCCCTGACCTCTGACACCAGCCCTGACCTCTGACCCCAGCCCTGAGCTCTAACACCAGCCCTGAGCTCTGACCCCAGCCCTGAGCTCTGACACCAGCCCTGACCTCTGACTCCAGCCCTGAGCACTGACACCAGCCCTGAGCTCTGACAGCAGCCCTGAGCTCTGACACCAGCCCTGAGCTCTGACACCAGCCCTGACCTCTGACACCAGCCCTGAGCTCTGACACCAGCCCTGAGCTCTGACACCAGCCCTGACCTCTGACACCAACCTTGAGCTCTGACACCAGCCCTGACCTCTGACACCAGCCCTGAGCTCTGACTCCAGCCCTGAGCTCTGACACCAGCCCTGACCTCTGACACCAGCCCTGACCTCTGACCCCAGCCCTGAGCTCTGACACCAGCCCTGACCTCTGACTCCAGCCCTGAGCTCTGACTCCAGCCCTGAGCTCTGACACCAGCCCTGACCTTTGACCCCAGCCCTGAGCTCTGACACCAGCCCTGACCTCTGACACCCGCCCTGAGCTCTGACTCCAGCCCTGAGCTCTGACACCAGCCCTGACCTCTGACACCAGCCCTGACCTCTGACCCCAGCCCTGAGCTCTGACACCAGCCCTGACCTCTGACTCCAGCCCTGAGCTCTGACACCAGCCCTGAGCTCTGACACCAGCCCTGAGCTCTGACACCAGCCCTGACCTCTGACTCCAGCCCTGAGCTCTGACACCAGCCCTGACCTCTGACACCAGCCCTGAGCACTGACACCAGCCCTGACCTCTGACACCAGCCCTGAGCTCTGACACCAGCCCTGACCTCTGACACCAACCCTGAGCTCTGACACCAGCCCTGAGCTCTGACACCAGCCCTGACCTCTGACACCAGCCCTGAGCTCTGACACCAGCCCTGAGCTCTGACACCAGCCCTGACCTCTGACACCAGCCCTGACCTCTGACCCCAGCCCTGAGCTCTGACACCAGCCCTGACCTCTGACACCAGCCCTGAGCCCTGACACCAGCCCTGAGCTCTGACACCAGCCCTGACCTCTGACCCCAGCCCTGAGCTCTGACACCAGCCCTGACCTCTGACACCAGCCCTGAGCACTGACACCAGCCCTGACCTCTGACACCAGCCCTGAGCTCTGACACCAGCCCTGACCTCTGACACCAGCCCTGAGCTCTGACACCAGGCCTGGGCTCCGACACCAGCCCTGAGCTCTGACACCAGCCCTGACCTCTGACCCCAGCCCTGAGCTCTGACACCAGCCCTGACCTCTGACTCCAGCCCTGAGCTCTGACACCAGCCCTGAGCTCTGACACCAGCCCTGAGCTCTGACACCAGCCCTGACCTCTGACTCCAGCCCTGAGCTCTGACACCAGCCCTGACCTCTGACACCAGCCCTGAGCACTGACACCAGCCCTGACCTCTGACACCAGCCCTGAGCTCTGACACCAGCCCTGACCTCTGACACCAACCCTGAGCTCTGACACCAGCCCTGAGCTCTGACACCAGCCCTGACCTCTGACACCAGCCCTGAGCTCTGACACCAGCCCTGAGCTCTGACACCAGCCCTGACCTCTGACACCAGCCCTGACCTCTGACACCAGCCCTGACCTCTGACCCCAGCCCTGAGCTCTGACCCCAGCCCTGACCTCTGACACCAGCCCTGACACCAGCCCTGAGCTCTGATACCAGCCCTGACCTCTGACCCCAGCCCTGAGCTCTGACACCAGCCCTGACCTCTGACACCAGCCCTGAGCACTGACACCAGCCCTGACCTCTGACACCAGCCCTGAGCTCTGACACCAGCCCTGACCTCTGACACCAGCCCTGACCTCTGACACCAGCCCTGGGCTCCGACACCAGCCCTGAGCTCTGACACCAGCCCTGACCTCTGACACCAGCCCTGAGCTCTGACACCAGCCCTGACCTCTGACACCAGCCCTGAGCTCTGACACCAGCCCTGAGCTCTGACACCAGCCCTGAGCTCTGATACCAGCCCTGACCTCTGACCCCAGCCCTGAGCTCTGACACCAGCCCTGACCTCTGACACCAGCCCTGAGCACTGACACCAGCCCTGACCTCTGACACCAGCCCTGAGCTCTGACACCAGCCCTGACCTCTGACACCAGCCCTGACCTCTGACACCAGCCCTGGGCTCCGACACCAGCCCTGAGCTCTGACACCAGCCCTGACCTCTGACACCAGCCCTGAGCTCTGACACCAGCCCTGACCTCTGACACCAGCCCTGAGCTCTGACACCAGCCCTGAGCTCTGACACCAGCCCTGACCTCTGACACCAACCCTGAGCTCTGACACCAGCCCTGAGCTCTGACACCAGCCCTGACCTCTGACACCAGCCCTGAGCTCTGACACCAGCCCTGACCTCTGACACCAGCCCTGAGCTCTGACACCAGCCCTGACCTCTGACACCAGCCCTGACCTCTGACACCAGCCCTGAGCTCTGACACCAGCCCTGACCTCTGACACCAGCCCTGAGCTCTGACACCAGCCCTGACCTCTGACACCAGCCCTGAGCCCTGACACCAGCCCTGAGCTCTGACACCAGCCCTGACCTCTGACACCAGCTCTGAGCTCTGACACCAGCCCTGACCTCTGACACCAGCTCTGAGCTCTGACACCAGCCCTGAGCTCTGACACCAGCTCTGAGCTCTGACACCAGCCCTGAGCTCTGACACCAGCCCTGACCTCTGACACCAGCAGATGGTAATCTCTGTGACAAGCATGCACCAGTCTTCACAATGATGCTACTAAAATCTCTTTCTTCAAGGACACTAACATAGCAAAGTCTCATCTGGTGGAAGAGGTGTGGCACCACGGCCAGGGTGCCAGACTCCAGACCACGGGGTTCACGTTTCTACACCCGTTGCTGGCAGCAGGTCAGCCCACCACCATGTGACTCTGGGCAATAGCTCGCTTAATCTTCCTAAGGGCCCCCAGCGCCGGAAAACCACTTTGGAGGTATCTGTGCGCTTTACAAATACAAGGTGATTATTATTATCTTGTGGTCAGTCTGCACTTGGTGGTATTAGTCTGATCGACCTTGGAAGGATAAAGTGATGAATTGTCCCTTGCAGAATTGACATGTAAGAGTTGCTCAGCATTTGCATCCATCTGCTGAGCCCCAGGCATGAGAAGTGTGACAGGAAGTAAAGGACCCTGCTGCTGTGAGCCAAGGGAGCCTCACACCACTCCTTGAAGGAGAATGACAAGAATATTGTTGCATGAAAATCGCTTCAAGCATATTGTCACTAAACAGTAAGAATATCTTTTTAAGGTATCCAATATCATTTACAAAAACAGCATATATAATATTGTTTACTCTGATATTGTTTGTATTAAATATCATTTTAATTAGTGTGTTATTTATGTTATTAAATTAATTGTAGGTGTTAGAGTCATTATATAATTGTTTTAATTTTTCCAGTATAGTTTGCAATTTTAATTAGTGGGTTGATGAGTTTGTAGGAGAATATGCTGGGAAGTTATTTAAATTATTACTCTTTATTTTAAGTTAATGTTTTATGATGAATATGTAATTGCCAATTAATTTTCTAAATGATTTGATTAATTGTTATTTAAATATGTAATTGCATTTTTTAACTTTTAATGAGCAGCATTATTGTTCTATAGTTGAATTACTAATTTTTATTTAGAATTAAATTAATTTTTATTAGCAGAACACGTAGCATGAAAATACAGTGCATCGTTGCCTACAACCCAACGGGCCGGCTACATCACAATCAGACAAGATTGGTTCATGGGATGTCTGTTTAGATAGTTGACACAGCATGCCACCTACAACCCCTCCTGGGCTGGCCGCGTTTGATTAAAAGAAACTTTATATGATCCTGGCTCTGCAAAATGTGAACAAGAAGAAAGTCTATTGCACTTTGAGCATGCATGTGGCAATGAACCAAGGACTTGTTATGGCCAACTTGAGGCGATAAAGTCTGACTTTTAAGAAAAAAAATAGAAATCGCAGACAAAACAGTATCAAAGTCAAAATTAAGAAGGCCATAACCCCCCTCGCCCCTCCTCTCTAAAGGTGAGGCAAAAAATACACTTTTACATACAGGTATGGTCCGGTGTGATGGTTACCTTTTCCATCAGGACCCAATGAACCGGCCTCGTACTGTATACGCTAGCCACCCTCTTGACTCTCGGGGATCAGTTTCAAAATCCGTAGATAAGCGGGACATGTCAGTTCCCAAAACTCCATGGATCGAATTGAGGTAAAGGGGACCCAGACCTTGGTGTATTTGGATTTGTCCCCTAGAGTGGCCATAGGCAATGTCTCCATGCCCAAAAGGGACCACAATTGGTGCAGCCATTGTGTGTGGACCTCAATCCAGTCCGTCCTCCAACCCGCTAGAAGTACTCTCTGTGCGGCATTCTGCCCCAGGGCAATCTGCCTGCCTATGGTAGAGCGCAATGAGAAAGTCAGTGCATTGGGCAATCCTAAGATAGTATTGTAGGAGAGTAGGGTCTGCTTCCTATGGTCACCCCCACTTTTTGTTGTGATTTTCTGGTTTTTCGATTTTAGTGTGGCTGTGGGCCTGCTAATCAGACCCACAGCCCAGCTGTTCTCTCTCTAAATTGATGCCATGTACTTTAGGTACATACCAGATTGGATACTGGGTCACCTCTGTGAGCCCCTGTATAGTGTACCATAGGTACCCAGGGCATAGGTGCATCCAAGGCCTACCAGGGACTGCAGCATGTATTATGCCACCCCTGGCTGGCTATCTAAACTGGCACCACTGGCTGATCACTCAGATTGGGTAAGATGGTGTAATCACCCTGTACTTAGATATAGTATATCTATATCTACCTTATATATAGACACCTAGTAACCTATAAGTCACTCCTATGGCAGGCCTTAACAATCCTGAAGGCAGAGGGCTTGGTTTTATGTGAGAGGGTGCCCTAGCATGAGCTGAGCCCCTCTGTAGCTTTCGGAACCATCTCCTTATAGCTGTTCTATGATATAGCCAGACCATATACTCTTAAGTGCATTATAATCCTTGCGGTTATTGCTAACTTTGGTTTGGCTTCATCAAAACATGTTGTGTAAGGTGTCAAATGCTTTGGAATACTACGCCCCCCCTCCAGTCCTGGCGACGGGGGTAGCATTCCACTCTTCTAGAGGGAGAAGACATGTAGTTACGGCTTTACCCGGTTAAAGTTAAATAGAGCCTCAGCATCACAAAATGGATGCTGCTGTCACAGACACGAGTCTGAACTCCTGCAGTTGGGGGACACTCCAGCAAGGGAGGCCTGGACAATAGGTTTCCTGTCGAGGGAGGTGCCAGCACCTCCCCAGACAGCCTGTAGTGTATTGGGGCAGGGTTGGTTAAATGTAAAGATGCTTTTCCAGATACTGCCTAGGGCACACATGGTGCTCCATACATAGCCCGGTTCAGACCAGTTGCTGGGGCACTCCAGCCCGGCTCGGGCGCGAATCTGGACAAAGGGAAAGGGGTGTAACCACCACCTTCTCAGGGTCCACCCATAGGAGGGACCTTGCAGGTAATCCAGCCCCTAAAATCAGTATAAAGATAGGAGCTGTGTCTAGAGACTTTAGATTATCCTGGAACAAAACTCTGAAATGAAACTCTTGGACCTTCGACGTTCTATATCGACTAGAAGACTGAAGACATCTCCCTTGTGGTCAAGGAGTGACCACACTGTGCAAACAGGTACCACCAGTAACTTGCCAGTTTGCTTTGTCGATGCTCCTGCCGGAACCCGAAGACTCAGCGACTCAGGAACTGGACTTCCAGACTTCTCTGACTTCGATCCACATCCACAGCAAAGCTGAGACCCGTGGCGGACACGAGAGACGTGGGACCGGACTCCCTGGACATCCTGCACTTTGCTAACAGTGCAAGTACCCAGGCACCCTTGAAATTGTGCATTTGGGTTTGAGAAGCCCCAGACCCGAGTGCCATTTGCACTGAAGCTCAGCCCTCCACACTCCACGAGTGCCGCGTGGGGCCTGCTCTTGCATTTCAGCTTGACACGTCTTCCCGGTTGCTAGCTCGTTGGCTAGATAGCCCTCTGAAGACTTTTGTTTAAAACTACACTACTGGCCTGGTTGCTCCAGGCTCACCCCAGCTTCCCTGCAAAGGAGAAGATCCCCAGACCTTGCTGGTCTGGCTCAAAGCCAATCTTCTCTTCCTGCGTGGACTACGTTTGCCAAGGCTTGTTGGGTCCAATACGGATACCGACACCGCAGTCAACTAGATCCTTTGTGGGAAAGCTCGAATCCAGCTCCAGGTTGTCGTCGACACCTCCTGGTCCTCGTGGCTGCAGAGACAAACTTCACCTTCTTTACCTGAGATCACTCGACATCACCTGGTTCCTTCCTGGTCACTGGCTAGTGACCCAGACTCTGTCCCCCCTTCTTTCAGGTTCTTCACATCTTCGATCCACCCTTGGATCCACCTGGACACTTTTCCTCTGGTCGCCAGCAGCACTTCTTTGCAGCTCTCCATAGAAAACAGTGACGAAACCCGACTCGAAAAGACACCTATGCACCCAGCTTCCCTGGGTGAGGTAACACGAGTACTCGGGTGCTCCCGTGGCTGTTGACTCTCAAAGTGTCCTAGTTTAAAAGGGTTTTACAGTAGTCCATCCGGAAGTGTCCTAAATCAACTACTTTGTAACTTTTACGCTCCCATTATAACTCTATGGTAACTCGCGACTGTGTTCCCACACTGCACGCGTCTCCCATGGGCCTCCTACTTCCTAACCTTTGGTTCCGTAGTGTAGCCCCAGCGATTCCCTAGGCCCTAGGCCTATTCACTATTCCTGTAGTGGTCCTTATACCACTTACTTAGTATATGGTTTGTTAGCCCCTAGGACAGAATTGTTTTTGTGCAACTTATAGTATGCTTAATGAGTAACTTGTAATGTATCTTGATCTCTGACCTCATAAAGAGTCCAGAGGGGTTGTGTTAGAAATAAATGCATATTTATTTGATATATACCTTGTGTGGTGTCCTTTCATTTGGTATTCAATGGATTCTAATTGGTAAAAGAGCTGGCTTCACATGCTCTCTGAGGTTTAGCCTAAGACTGCTGGTCCATGCTACCACTAGGATAGCTTGTCTATAAGGTTAACTTTGCAACCACTGTCAATAAGGGTCATTTAGACTGGTGCAAGGTACCCACTATAATAGTGGACATCATATGACAGGCTAACTTCTCACATTGGTGTGCAGTGGATGGGATAAGAGCTTGCTGTTGTTTTACCATATAATCTTGAGATATCATTTGAAAGATCACATTAAGGTACCTGGAGGTACATATAAATCAAGTTCTTATAATACTTTAAGTTCTACTGAACTTAGTTGTTGTAGAGCAAAGGGCTTAGCACACCCTGACTACAACTCCTAGAGAGGTTCTAGTAGATAACATTTAGTGTAGGTAGGTGCACACACCACACCTACCTAGAAAATGTCCTTAAGAGGAAAGCCTAGTGTGTCTCTCCCCACAGAAGTTGACCCTCCCAGGGCACCTTCTAAATATGACACATTAGCTTTTAATGAACTTAGAAGTTTGTGTTCACTCAGGAGAGTGAGACAAGGACAGAGTCCAACCTTTAATCACCAGGTAGATCTTTTAGTTGAGTATGATGCAGAAAAGGCATCAACCCCAGATCAGACAGGTAGTGCAGAGGGAGGCCATCCCTCAATAGAAGACCCCCATGATGAACATCAAGAGGGGACTGATGATGAAGTGGTTGAGGATCAAGTACAAGTCAGAGAACTGAACCAGGTCAACCTAAGACTACATGGGACTAGAGAAGGAAGGATCCAATCCAGACCCCCAAGTAGGCTTAACAATGAGCACAGGAGAGGGAGGTCACTGTGAATCCAACCCCTCTGGTGGTGACTCAATGGGGTCCAATACCTCAGCTCTAAGGATAATGCCTTCCCCTGAGAGAAGAGAGCATAAAGCTAGGATGAAGGAAGTAAATCTTAGAATCAAGAGGCAAGAACTTGACCTTGCCAAAGAGACCCTGGCTCTTGCAAGAGAGCAAAAGTTGAGTGGGTTAGAATCCACTGGTGGCAGTATAATTCCTAGAGCTAGGGAAATGTCTCATGACCATAAAATCCTAAATAAGATTGTCCCTCCCTACAAGAGTGGGGATGACATCCACAAATGGATAACTGCTTTGGAGAGGGCCTGCAAAGTACAGCAGGTACCCCAGAGTCAGTGGGCAGCAATCTTATGGCTCTCCTTTCCAGATAAAGGCAGAAATAAGCTCCTCACAGTTAGTGATTCCAATGACCGCGGCGCCCAGTCGGATCCTGCGGGCTGCACACGCTGCGGAGGGGGTTGGACATTGGTGTTGTCCTGCTGAACTTGGCCGACTTGCACTACTGTGGGGGTGCCCCCTTACCGCACATCGCCATCCTTGCACTGACCTGGCACTGAGAACTGACTCTGGGAGTGCAGCGCTCCATTACCCCCACTGTGCCGAGGTGAGGAGACAAAGGCAGCTCCAGACCGCGATTTGCCTGGCGAAGCCGCATGCTTGCTCACGGAGCGGTCTACCATAGCCCCGACCGGCCCAGGCGGTGAAACCGGCGCGACGCACGTGGGTGCTGTTAGGACCTGAAGAGCACACCAGCCTGGACTGCTTGGACTTCTTCTGCCCCCCCTTCTGGGAGATCTCCAGTCACTTGTGCCATAGTAGGTCTTATTGCACTGCATCGTTGGCCAGCCACGACACAATCGCTCATGTCGGGGGGACCTAAAACGAGGGCTGTCACAGGCAACGCGCAGGTGAAGGGGAAAATGGCGAAACAGGTAGAGGCGGACCACACTACATCCAAGCTGGACACGATGTTGGCGGCCATGGAAAGACTTGAGGAGTCGATGCAACAGACCCGGGCCTCCTTAGAAACTAAGATCGACAGCGTGGCTATAGACATGACGCATCTTCGAGCTGATCACAAAAAACTGTCGGAGAGGACGACGACGCTGGAGACCGCAGTAACAGACCTGACTCCCAAGGCATCCCAGATGGACAAACATGTGCAGAACCTTCTCAACAGAGTGGCTATAGACTTGACGCATCTTCGAGCTGATCACAAAAAACTGTCGGAGAGGACGACGACGCTGGAGACCGCAGTAACAGACCTGACTCCCAAGGTATCCCAGATGGACAAACATGTGCAGAACCTTCTCAACAGAGTGGAGTTCCTGGAGGATCGCGCGGAGGATGCGGAAGGGCGGGCGAGGCGGAACAACATCCGCATCGTGGGACTGCCGGAGCGGTGGGAACCCCGGGAGGCCCCAGAACACGTGCAGCGGTGGCTCAGAGACATTCACCCAGAAGGTACCCTCTCGCAGCACTTTGTAGTGGAGCGCGCTCATCGTGTACCGTCTAAACCCCCACTGAAGGCTCTAACCCTCGGCCCATGCTCATCCGAGTACTGAACTATCGAGACCGAGATACTATCTTGCGGGAGGTCAGGAAACTGGAGGAGGTCATGGTGGACAATGCCACGATTATGTTCTTCCTGGACTACACGATACAAGTGCAACGGCAGCGACACTCCTTCATGGAAGTCAAACAGCGGCTCCGCCGCATGGCACTCAAATACTCCTTGCTCTTCCCTGCTCGTCTGCGCGTTGTAGTCCAAGACAAAACGTATTTCTTCAATAAGCCGGAAGCTGCTGAGACCTGGCTTGACTCGGGAATAGTTCTGGACCCGGGTGGCCCACCCCCGAGATCCCGCCGCGGAGGAGGCGCTCGTCGACGCCGGCGTAGGAGACACTCGACGGCGAGCTCGGTGCGCCCAGAGGCGAACATTGGTCCTACTCCGGAACACCGCCATGAGGAGCAACAAGAGGCGATCCGCAGAGTGGCGGAGATCAGCGGATCGCAGCAAGACGCCCCGGCCATTGGTGCCAGTCCTGGCGCCACGGGGAGTGATGATGACTATATATATGGCCTACCGGATTCGCCGGTGTCTGTTGAACTCCCAGATGTCACACCACAGACTGCTGATTTACTCAACTGACATTGCAGTGAGCTCCCTGACTGCTGGAGAAAAGGGAACTACATTTACCCGCGACTTCTGTGCCT
The DNA here is from genome assembly GCF_964261635.1 of Lissotriton helveticus. Taxonomy (NCBI): domain Eukaryota; kingdom Metazoa; phylum Chordata; class Amphibia; order Caudata; family Salamandridae; genus Lissotriton; species Lissotriton helveticus. The sequence continues at coordinate 101,945,661 of NC_136064.1, read as the reverse complement.
CCACACCACAGATGCGCGGGGAGCCTGCGGTGCCGCCTCGAGGGGCACTGGGGTGAGACCAGAGCTCGGAGACGCAGGACTCGAGCGCTGAGCGGACTGATGGCTCCTTGAAACGAGACTGCCCTACCGATGGTGGGTCTTGAAAGGGGGGATGGACGTGCTGCCCCCTGATGGTAAGTCCTTGCAGGTGAACTATCTGAAGAATCTGTGGTCTTGTTGCTGCCTTGACAACGCTTGGATCTGTGCGCCTTCACTGTCATTGGGAGCTACGAAACGAGACGCCTGTGGCATGGGGGGAGAGCCCATGTCATTACTGCATGTATTATGGGTACATTTAATTCACGTGCTTAGTGAAACCCCCTCTACATTCTTTTAGAACGTACGAACAGTTAGTGCTCACTAGAGCGTTTGGACGACGGCATGTTTTGCAGTTGCCCTTTTGGCATTAGTATTCACTGTTTAATGATTACAGGATTGGTACAACTTCCCCCTCCCCTTAATGTGTGTAGGAGATTTGGAGCAGATTGGCGGGCAATGTATCTGATATTATGTGATGGTTTGAACTGGTGGGACGCACTTTGCAGAGCGGTGGGTGGGTGGGGATCCGGGGTGGTGGAGAAGAAATGTTCTAATGGCAGTGGTTAAATTTTGCACTTGGAATGTACGAGGTATGCACACCCCCTCACGTCGTTATCAGGTGTACTCGTATCTCAAGCGGCATCAGGTACAGATAGCGCTATTACAAGAGACGCACCTGACAGGATCAGAAACACATACCCTGCGCCGCCGCTGGAGAGGGCAAATATATGCTACAGGTTACTCGGGTGAACAACGTTTACAACGAAATTTTTACAACGCACTACCATTACAACGCAGGCATTACCACGCATACCATTACTACGCATTGCGCTGGGGGGCGCTCTAGGATAGGGAATAAGTTTAATTTTCTATCCAACACCTTCCCTAGTGTCCACGGGGACTGGAGTTGGAATAGAAAATTATACTTACCACTATCCAGCACCTCTAAGCGCTATGCGTTGTAAAGGTTTGCGATGTAAAAACCGCGTTGTAAAGGTATGCGTGGTAAAAGTATGCGTTGTAACGTCATACATCCGTTACTCGGCTTACGCACGTGGGGCTCTCATATGGATTCGCCCTGGGGTCCCCTTTGCTATGACGCATAGCCACATAGATGAGGAAGGTAGATATGTACTACTGTAGGGAAACCTAGACGGCCAACACATAGTCCTGGCATCTATATACGCTCCCAACATCGACCAGGGGCGCTTTCTCACACACTTGTCGTCAGCACTTGCAGCATGGCCGGGAGTGCCGCTCCTACTAGGAGGCGACTATAATTGTGTCCTGGATGTGGTGTTGGATAGGTCCACCCCTCCTTTGGCAAATGCGACGATGCACGGTACATCGCGCGCATTTGCTGACTGGGCAGCACAGTGGGATCTCGCTGATGCTTGGCGCTGCCGCAATCCCACAACACGGACTTACTCGTACTATTCCGGCGCCCACGCACTACATGTCAGACTCGACAGGTTCATGCTGACCAGCGATCTCTTACCGTTAGTCACGGACACTCAGTACCTGGGTCGCACTCATTCGGACCACAATCCACACACACTTGACTTCGCCTGGGAGCGCCCGCACCCACCGATACCCACATGGCGACTCCAGCCTGACGTACTGTTGGATGCTCACTTTCGAGAGCTGCTCTCGAGCCGTATTTTACAGTATTTTGAAGACAACACTGATACCGCGTCCGCCCCGCAGGTCAAATGGGATGCATTCAAGGTGGTGGTGAGGGGCCACTGTCTGGGAGCGCAGGCGGGACTACGACGACAGGTAGATAGGGAACTGACACAAATAGAAACGGAACTACTGTCGGGCGAACGGGAGGCGGTGGAGGGAGATGACTCGACCTTACTAAATGCGCGCGGTAGACACGCGTTGCTCCTCGATAGACTGAAGAACTTGAACTATGCAGCCCACTCGGCGCGCATGCATCACGCTGGAGATAAAGTTGGCAAACTTCTGACTTGGCTAATCAGAAGGGACACCCAAACACTGCCAGTGATGTCGATCCGCACGACACAGGGAGATGTGGTCTCCACCCAGAGAGCTATCCACGAGGCATTTTCGGGCCACTACAGGGCCTTGTACTGCTCTCGCTTGAGGGTGTCTGCAACAGAGATCACTGAGTACTTATCAGGCCTCCCTTTGCCGACAGTCACTAATGCGCAGTGTGAGGAACTGGGAGCGCCGTTCACTGCAGAAGAACTCCGGTCTGTAATATACTCTCTTTCGAATGGCAAGTCCCCCGGGCCTGATGGCCTGCCGGCGGAGTTTTATAAGGCGTACTCCACCATTCTCATTCCTGAATTGCTGCGGGTGTATGCGGCGGCGATACGAGAAGCAGTACTTCCTTCGTCCCTGAACGAGGCCAATGTGATCTCCCTATTGAAACCAGACAAAGACGCATTGAACATGGGATCTTACCGGCCACTAGCCCTCCTTAACACAGATTATAAGATCCTAGCATCTGAGCTGGCCCAGAGATTGGCACCTTTGGTCCCTACACTAGTACACACAGACCAGAACGGATTTGTTCCTACCCGCAGTACGTCTTACAATATTAGACGACTCTTTCGAGTGCAGAGTCAGGCTGTGTCCCGGTGGCCACGTTCGGGGTGTGTCATCCTCGATCTTGAAAAGGCATTCGACTCGGTAGAGTGGCCTTACCTGGCGCTGGTGCTGGAGAAGTTCGGACTGGGTGCGGCTTACCTCTGAATGGTGGAACTCCTCTACTCTGCTCCTGTGGTACGGGTTCGAACGAACAGGCTCTTCTCAGACCCGATTCGTGTCCGCAGGGGCACGATGCAAGGGTGTCCTCTCTCCCCACTGATATTCGTGCTCGTGATGGAACCACTGGCGACACTGCTACGAGCCTCTGGCGAGACTTGGGGGATCCAGCTGATGGATGGGATACACTCAGTATCGCTATATGCCGATGATCTGTTACTCTATGTCAGGGACCTGTCCTGCTTCCCGCGCGCACTAACAGACATATTCAGGACTTTTAGCGAAATGTCGGGGTTGCGCGTCAATTGGGCGAAGTCGGGAGTGTACACTTTTGCTGCAGGCACCCCTGAGTGTGATGTCACGGTAATGGGCGAGCGGCTCCTTTGGTACCCCACAGTATTCCGATATCTGGGGATTCGTGTATACCGCGAACCCGCGGACCTGCTGGATGGCAACCTCACGAGGGCGATTTCCTCGCTCACAGCGCAGGTTTCCTTCTGGAACACTCTTCCGCTGAATGTGCCCAGCCGTATAGCTCTGGCGAAGGCGATCGCTTTGCCTAGGCTACTGTATTACTATGCAAACCTACCGGTCTATGTCCCAGTTCGCACATTTCGCGAGCTAGACACTTTGCACAGGCGATTGATTTGGAACAAAGGCCGTCCTAGAGTGGTGTTGAGAACCCTTTACGCTGCAACCGAGAGTGGTGGACTGTCGGTCCCGAACCACGAGCTGTATTATCTGGCTGCACAACTGCAGTGGGTGGCTTACTGGCTGAGCGGGCGTAATCTGAGTGACACGGCCACTACGGAGACTATTATGTCGGTCTCCCAGATCCATGCACTGTTCCATCCCTTGGCTCGGTCCCATGTTCAGAACCAACTCCACCTCGAGGTGGCGCGGAAGTGCTTCATCAGGGGTCTGAAACTTACTGCAGCGGTAAAGCCGTACGCACCCAACTTGCCTTTACTGGGTACGCCCTGGGGATCCGTGATACTCGCGGCGCCTCTGCTTGAAAGCTGGGGAGCAGCTGATTTAGAAAGCTTAGGCGACCTCTTTGAGGAGGGTGCACTGCTTTCTTTCGAGACACTTGCAGAAAACACGGGGTTACCGGCAGGGCAATTCCTGACTCACGCGAAACTAATGCACACATTGACGAGGGCTTGGGGACCACTGGCGGAGGAACCACCGATCCACCTGCTTATCCAATACTTGCATGTGATGGGCCACGGCTCTCATCTCATACATTGGATTGCTCAAGCGTTACACACACACACACAATTCTCTCCTCAACGTCTACGGGACAAATGGGCAACTGATAGAGGACGGGACTGGACTGACAAACAGTGGGCGAGAGTGCTGGCAGGATCGCTACATGTACCGCGCAATGCATGCTTCAAGATCATACAGTACTACGTGATTCACCGAGCATATCTGTCCCCGGACAAAATTAATCGGTACTTTGGACTCACTGCGACAGCCTGCCCTAAATGTGGCCTTGTGGACGCTCAGTTTTTGCATGTCCTCTGGTCCTGCGCTTTGCTGCAGCCTTACTGGACTGCAGTGTCTACCGCCTTGGCGAAGGCGACAGGGGGCACCTTACCAAATACTTGGGAAGCTTGCCTGTTGGGGTTATTTAGAAGAACGAAACAGACAAAGGTGCAAGCGAGATTCTGGGATCTGGGGCTGATTACGGCAAAACGCCTTATTACTAGGCGTTGGAAGCATCATGTGCCCCCCCAAACAGTGCAGTGGCGGCGCTCGTTGGATAATTGGGCGAGGGCTGAGAGTGTGGCATTGCACCGAGAGGAGATGGCAGGGCTCCGGATTTATCCTTTTGCGCTGGAGTGGGATGGTATCCTGACGTCCTATCACCAGGTGTGTTTACAGAATGGGATTACGTGAGCATATTTCCCATGATCTCCAGTACCACCGCTAGAATTACTCTCGCACCCGCCCCCACCCCCTCCCTTACTGCCTCCCTCCCTGCCCGCCCCCGCCCCCCCCCCTCTTGCCATGACATTTCCCACATGCCCTATTGTACATGAGAAGACTACCAAGATCACCATGTTCCTGCTGACATGTCACGCCTAGTTGCACTCCATTCGGTATCACAAGCTCCACACGTACATACATGGTCACAGTTTGGTACCGCCTGGTTTATGATTTCCTATATGTCTAGAATTGTTCTTTATGGTTTATAGTTTTCTAATGCAATTTTGAATGCAGTATCTTGGCAATGTGAACAACTGACCTGTTTCACCGGTCATGGTATACCTTGAGTGCTGTATGGAATGAGACTGGGCTATGCAGCCAATATACAGAGGTTCTTTGCATCAACGCTAGGCACTGTCACTACTGGACGTTAATGTATCATGCATATGCTGGAGCTATATGAACCTGCCATGCTGTTTACAAACGGGCTAAAGATAAAGCTAAGTTTACACCCGAAAGTGCGTACCCTTATACTAAAGCCGATCACGTTCCCACAAACACCAATAGTGATGCTGACAGCGACATTTCAGACAACGGATCCTCTGGCTCCAACTCTAGTAGCAAGAGAGGATCCAAACAATGGAGAGGAGGGTGGCGACAAAGGAGACAACAGTTCCCGAGACAACGAGGATGGAGAGGTTATCAACCCCAGCCTCAACAATATCCACAACCATTCCTAGGCCCACCACCATTCAATCCCTTCCAATATGGACCACCGCCCATTGGCCAAAATTACCAGCAATGGAACCCGGATTACAATGACGGAGACTATGGCCAACAGCAGCCTTTTTTAGGCACGCGTTCCACAACACGTGGAAGGAACCGGAAAGGCAACAACGTAGGATGGGAGGATCAAGATCAAGCCAACTCACGAACCACGAGAAGCATGACCGGATCCCTCCCGAACCAGCCGTCAACGAGCAAGAGGGGGACCTAATAGTCAACCTTACACCCTGGCCACTAACAGATGCACAACGGAGTGTGCTTAATAAAGGACTAGGTTTCGTACCGACTCAAAAACCAGATGTGTTCAAATTGAACATAGAACTTCAAGAATTCACTAGGAAGCTGAGATTACAAGCATTCTTCCAAGACAAACCACCAACCACGGAGAGGACGGACACAGGCTTGAAACTGAAGTCAACCTTTACTCCTCCTGACTCCGCCATGCCAATAGAACTACTAGCTTTTGAGAAAGCTGTTATCACAGAAGTGAACAAGCTCAACATGAGAGATGTCAACATCTATCACAACACCAGTGGAGAGGAACAAAGAGCAATCAGAGAGCTATCCAACAACAAGGAACTGATCATAAAACCAGCGGACAAGGGTGGAGCAATTGTCCTACAATCATTGGAGACATATAACAACGAATGCACCAGATTACTGTCTGATACAAGGAACTACAGAGTCCTCCGGGAAGATCCGACTGAGAAACTACGCATTAAAATTGGAGGCATGGTGGAAGAGGCACTAGCCCACGATTGGCTCAGTAAAAAAGAAGCGGATTTCTTACAACAGTCTTCACCAAGAATCCCATACTTTTACTGTATCCCCAAAATACACAAAAACATCAACAACCCACCAGGTAGACCGATAGTATCAGGGATCGGCTCCATCCTTGAGCCCCTTTCCAAATTTGCGGACGCTTTCCTCCGACCCCTGGTACAATCTACCGACACCTACCTAAGAGATACGAAATCGGTCCTCCAACTGTTGGAGAGTAAAAGCTTCGACCCAACGACACAACTACTACTGAGCCTAGACGTGGAAAGTTTATACACTAGTCTACCCCACGACGAGACACTCCAAATAATAGAGGAAGTGCTATTTTCTAGCCAATGGAAGTACCAAACACCTCGAGGTCTGGTTCTGGAATGTATCTCCTTAGCACTGCAACAAAACTTTTTTCAATACGAGAAGACCATATACCTACAGAGCCATGGGACCAGTATGGGCAGTACTTTTGCTCCTAGCCTGGCGGGGCTCTACGTCCACCATCTTGAGCAGAACAGGATACTCCATACCGCCAACCCATACAGAACTCACATCAATTCCTGGAAAAGGTATATTGACGACATCTTGATCATCTGGGATGGGGTGACAGATACAGCCATGGAATTCGTCAACTGGCTCAATAACCAGAATAGATACCTGAAATTCACCAGCACCATCTCCAACACATCCATGGTGTTTCTAGATCTCAATATTTATGCTGAGGGGAACAGACTGAAAAGTACCACGCACTTTAAACCCACAGCGAGAAATTGCTTACTGCGGTATGATAGCTTCCATCCCAGGCACCTCAGAGAAAATCTCCCTTATGGACAATTCTTAAGGTTGAGACGCAACTGCACAGAGCTGACCAACTTCAAGTCTCGGCTGGGGAACTAAGAACAAAACTGTTACAACGAAAATACCCCACCAAAATCATTGAGAAAGCCATGAAGAGGGCCAAAAACAACCACCGGGATGCGCTTTTGGAGGAAAGAGTACCGTCACCTGATGAGAAAAAAAGACCTATATGTGTCACCACGTACTCCACCTTGTCAAACGAAATCTCCAAAATTGTAAATAAACACTGGAGGATATTGAACTGTGGTAATCTCAATCTGGACAAATGTGGGCATGACCACGAGACCGGTAAAAACAAGGATAGGCGAACATAAAAGCAATGTCCGTTGCAAAAAATCAACGACGAAAATGGCAACACACTATCTGATTGAACAACATGGTGTGAATGACCTGAAATGGACGGTTATTGAACACCTACCAACAGAAATGGGCCTTTTCCAAAAGGAACAGCGGTGGGTGTTCCGTCTAGGGACACATATCGAGGGATTGAATGATGATGTGCCCTGGGGGCAACTAACCAGTTGATATCTGCATGATAACCCATGAATCAAAACCTGTTTTTCCAGCCACGGTGGGAACTAACAAAAGAGACCAATCGAATTTGCCCTATACCATTAAGCAAGGTAGAAAGAAACCATTTGCCAACAACGTTTTGCAAAACCACCACTATATAGGCGGTTAATACAGTCTCTGTGTCCCCTACTGTGGATATACCTCATAATGATCAAGACATATCCGATGATCGAAATAATGCTAACCACTTTTAGTGTTTGGGGAATATCACAGAAAGGTACAGCTCTTTTCTTTCAGTTAACCGTCCAAAACGCATGCGCGTTGTCAACGTCTCCACAAGACACGCGCATGCGCACAGCACTACCCGCTAATCACTAACACTGGCGGGTGTGCTCAGGCGCGATGTCACTACCTTCCTGGCGCATGCGTGCGCATGGCTTACCACAAGCACACGCAGGTGATTACCATTAAACTCCGAGACACGCACTCTCTAACCGGCAAGAAACACACCTGGTACCGCACGGTTAACCGGACATGCCATACATGGTATGACGGTAACGAGGAGCGGATTTGCCTAATATGGGCATTAACTAGATCCGACAATTAACGAATAGTAAGAGAGTATCCCTTGGAAATTCACTGCATATATAGCGCTCAGCTCCCACTTCACGGTTAAAATCAGCGGAGCAGCGTGAGGGGAACACGGAGACCAATTCGGTCCTGAGTTAGTGAGTATGAGTCTGCAGAAAACACCTCTTTCTTAGCAAAAAAGTGAGTAAACAAACTGAAAATCCTCTGTTTTTTCCTGTAGATTGCACATTTAGCAATCCACCCCTGACGTCCAGAAATGCTCATGAAGCAAGCCATCACCATAAATTGAGTATGACCAAATGTTTCAAACCTACCATCTATGCTGTCTGTGTGTTCTGTGTTGTTTGTCCTTTCTTTTACAGGGCGACTATGCCATGTGGTGCTCCAGGTGACTGCACCATGTTGAGCTACCCTTACAGGGCCACCACACTCATTTTATTTTTATTTTTATTTTCTTTGTAGGTCATGCAAGTGCATGGTCAAAAACAAAACCCGCTTTAGGCACACTATAGCCTGTATTTAATATTAATTCACTGTATATAGTCCTGCACTTTTTTTGTATAATACACTTTGTTAGAAATACGTGAGTAAGGTGGGAAGTTGTGCCCCCGTCCTGAAGACGGAGCACCAGCTCCGAAACATGTTGACGCACACTAGAGGTACTGTTCATAGTGACAACAGTTAATTACCTCACCCTGCACCCTTTTTAATAGTGCCAGCTCGGGGTAACGAATAAAGTTTTTCTCAATACCCACGAGCCAGGTACTTCTTAACCCACACCAACCCCACCACTCACATTAACTACCCCTTCACTTGCATCACACACACCACACATAGTCCAACTGCAAGTGCTCCCGCGTAGTCGTTTGGTCGCAGCACGCCGCATCCCGTTAGAGGGGTGCGAAGACCCCAATGATGAAGCATGACACCAAGGGGCCTGTTGGTGTGTGAGGGGTATTTAACACAACACTGAGTGTCCCCACACTTGTGGTATACTCATTCTCACTACGAGTAGGATTCTTCTTGTTTATGAAACAATGCTGTTTACCTGTACACCTGTTCAATTGCCCCCTTTGCTGCCATACCTCCAAGGGGGGGTGGTGATCCGCGAAGTCTGGGACTTACTGTCATATGTAACAGCGCTGTTTATCCGATATAAATGCATTTGTGTAATACTGTACATTGATAAAATGCAATAAACATATTCAAACAAAAAAATGAGAGAACAAATTCTTAATAATTATCAGAACCAGTTATTGCATCAACACCTGATTGACTCTGATCTGACCTCTCCCCAAGAATTGGGAAAGAAGGCAGACAAATGGGTCAGAACCAGGGTGAAGCAGAAGGCGCAGAAGGTACAGAACCAGGGTGGTGATCACAAGAAGCAAGACCAAAAGGGTGGGGAGAAAGCAAAAGACCAGAAGTCTTCGCCTGGTCCCCAAAAAGCTTCTACTGAGGGGGGTTCCAAGAAATCCAAAAATAGAGAAGGTCCAAAGAAACCCTGGTGTAATTTTTGTAAAAGAAATACTCACTGGACCAGTGATTGAACCAAGAAGGAGGCAGCCCCAGCCACCATTGCCCCTAAGGCAACTGTTCCCCTAGTTCAGCTAATAGTGGTGGTTCTCAACAGAAGGGTGTAGTAGGGTTAACCCTGGGAACTGAGGTGGATTCTGGCTTAGCCAGGATACCAACTCAGGCTGTTCTTGTCTGTGATGTGGACATGGCTATGTCCTCTACTGTGAGCCTCAGTAACATGGGCAAGTACAGACAGACTCCTTTGAATAATAATAAAGTGGCTCAGGCCTACAGGGACACATGTGCCAGTGTCACCATGGTGACACCCAACTTTGTGGACCATGGACAGTTCATACTAGGTGAGAATTACCTAGTGACTAATGCAAGCAATGTCACTACCACCCATAGTATGGCAATTGTTAATTTCTCCTGGGGAGGAGTTACAGGCCTCAAAAGAGTTGTTGTTAGTTCAGATCTCCCTGTAGAATGCAATGATCTGGAATCTTCAGTCTGGTCTGAAGTGGAGTATAGGACTCATGCAGAGATGTTAGGTATATCGGCACATGTCCTTGCTGTGACCAGGTCACAATCCAAAAAGTGCAAAACTGAACAGGCCCTGGATCCTGAAATGATGGACCAGTTGCCTATCAAGAGAAAGAGCAGTAGGGTTAAGGCAGTGCCTTCCCCTTTGCCTCAGAATGAGGATCAGCCTTCCAAGGAAACTGACTGTGAGACCCAAGAAGGAACTGTCCTAGAAGAGCTTGCGCCTGATCAGGCTGAGTTTCTTGGGACAGGGGGACCTTCAAGGGCAGATCTGAGGCAGGCGCAGTTGGACTGCCCCTGTCTTGAACCCCTCAGACAGCAAGCTGCTGCCGAGGCTGCTGGGAATGCTACAGGTACCTATAGAGTATATTGGGATGAAGGGCTCCTGTATTCAGAGGCTAGAGACCCCAAGCCTGGTGCTTCCAGGAGTTTGGTCATACCTTTGGCATTCAGGGGCTTCCTTCTTACCTTATCCCATGATATTCCCCTAGCAGGACATCTTGGCCAGAACAAGACTTGAGACAGGCGTGTCCCTCACTTTCACTGGCCCCACATTTCAGAAGATAGCAAGGATTTTTGTCGCTCCTGTATCACCTGCCAAGCCAGTGGCAAATCAGGTGGCACCACAAAGGCCCCCCTAATACCACTACCTGTGGTGGGGGGTCCCTTTGAAAGAGTTGGGATAGACATTGTTGGACCAATGGATTCCCAAACAGCATCTGGGCACAGGTTTTTTCTGGTGGTAGTGGATCATACCACCAGATACCCAGAAGCTATTCCCCTAAGGACCACAACAGCCCCTGTTGTGTCAAGAGCCATCCTGGGAATTTTCTCAAGAGTGGGTTTTCCGAAGGAGGTTGTCTCAGACAGAGGTGCAAACGTTATGTCTGGATATTTGACTGCTATGTGGAAAGAGTGTGGAGTGAACTACAAGTTCACCGCAACCTACCATCCACAGTGCAATGGTCTAGTTGAAAGATTCAACAAGACCTTAAAGGGCATGATCAAGGGTTTAACTGAAAAGCTTAGGCGAAGATGGGACACCCTTCTGCCCTGCCTTTTGTTTGCTTACAGAGAGGTCCCACAGAAGGGGGTTGGTTACAGCCCTTTTGAACTTCTGTTTGGGCACCCTGTAAGAGGACCCCTTTGTCTGGTGAAGGAAGGATGGGAGTTACCTCTCAAAGCTCAAAGCAAGACATAGAGGATTAAGTACTTGGTCTCCGCTCCAGGATGGCCGAGTACCTGAAGAAGGCATCCAAAAACCTTGAGGCCAGCCAAGAACTCAAAAAAGCTTGGCATGAACAAAAGGCTGTGCTGACGTTTACCAGCCAGGACAGAAAGTGTGGGTGTTGGAGCCATCGGCCCCAGCAGCTCTCCAAGACAAATGGTCTGGATTCCACACTATTGTTGAACAGAAGGGAGAGGTAACCTATCTGGTTGATCTTGGAACTCCCAGGAGACCCCACAGGGTGCTTCATGTCAACAGATTGAAACCATATGTTGACAGGGCAGACATGGGCTTGCTCGTGGCTACAGATGAGGGACAGGAGGAGAAGAGTAACCCTCTCACAGACCTGCTTTCTTAGAACCCTGATGATGGTTCAGTTGATGGTGTAGCCTTGGCAGGCAGCCTCACTGACCAACAGCAACAGGACTGCAGACAAGTTCTACATTCCTACAGACATATGTTTTCTCTGACTCCAAGTCAGACAAACTGGTGCACCCATGAGGTGGACACTGGTGACAGTCTACCTGTGAAGAGTAAAATCTACAGGCAACCTGACCACGTCAGGGACTGTATCAGGACAGATGTCCAAAAGATGTTGGAGTTGGGAGTTATTGAGCCCTCAGAGAGCCCTTGATCCAGTCCAGTAGTCCTTGTGCCTATACCTCATACCCAAGATGGTAAGAGAGAGATGAGGTTTTGTGTGGACTACAGAGGTCTCAATGCTGTCACTAGGACAGATGCCCACCCAATACCAAGAGCAGATGAGCTCATTGACAGATTGGCTTCAGCCAAGTTTTTGAGTACATTTGACTTGACAGCTGGCTACTGGCAGATCAGACTAGCTGATGATGCAAAAGCCAAAACAGCATTGTCAACCCTAGGAGGACATTATCAATTTGTGGTAATGCCCTTTGGTCTGAAAAATGCACCTGTCACATTTCAAAGGTTAGTGAACCAAGTCCTCACAGGCCTTGATGACTACTGTGCAGCTTATCTTGATGATACTGCTGTCTTTAGCTCCGCCTGGGAGGATCACCTGATCCACCTGAAAAATGTTTTTGAGGTCCTACAGAAGGTATGCCTAACTATCAAGTCTACCAAGTGCCAGATAGGGAGAGTAAGGTTGTGTACCTGGGCCACCTTGAAGGTGGAGGTCAGGCTCAACCATTGGAGAGCAAATCCAGACCATAAAGGACTGGACTCCTCCCACCACCCAGACACAGGTCAGAGCTTTCTTGGGCCTGTCTAGGTACTACAGGAAGGTTGTTAAGAACTATGGGTCCATTGTGACACCATTTAATGGCTTAACCTCAAACAAAATGCCAAAGAAAGTTCAGTGGACAGTAAGCTGTCAAAAGGCATTGGATGACCTGAAGCAGGCCATGTGCACTGCACCTATTCTGCAAAGTCCAGATTACTCCAAATAATTCATTGTCCAAACAAATGCTTCTGAGTTGGGTGTAGGAGCTGTTCTTTAACAACTGAATAAAGATGGTCACGACCTGCCAATAGCTTTTATTAGCAGAAGACTGACCCCTTGAGAGAAACGTTGGCCAGCTATTGAGAGGGAGGCCTTTGCTGTGGTTTGGGCCCTGAAGAAGCTGAGGCCATACTTGTTTGGTACTCACTTCAAGATTCAGACAGACCATAAGCCCCTCTTGTGGCTAAATCAGATGAAGGGTGAAAATCCCAAACTGCTCAGGTGGTCCATTTCCCTACAGGGGATGGACTTTACAGTGGAACATAGACCTGGAACTGACCATGGTAATGAAGATGGACTCTCCAGATATTTCCACTTAGAACATGAAGACTCAACTGGTCAAGGTTAGTTTAATGTCCCTGCGTTTTGGGGGGGGTGTAGGAGAGTAGGGTCTGCTGCCTATGGTCACACCCATTTTTTGCTGTGATTTTCTGGTTTCTTGACTTTAGTGTGGCTGTGGGCCTGCTAATCAGACCCACAGCCCAGCTGTTCTCTCTCTTAATTGATACCATGTACTTTAGGTACATACCAGATGGATACTGGGTCACATTTGTGAGCCCTTGTATAGTGTACCATAGGTACCCAGGGCATAGGTACATCCAAGGCCTCCCAGGGGCTGCAGCATGTATTATGCCACCCCTGGCTGGCCATCTAAACTGACACCACAGGCTGATCACTCAGCTTGGGTAAGGTGGTGTAATCACCCCTTACTTAGATATAGTATATTTATATCTACCTTATATATAGACACCTAGAAACCTATAAGTCACTCCTATGGCAGGCCTTAACAATCCTGAAGGCAGAGTGCTTGGTTTTATGTGAGAGGGTGCGCTAGCATAAGCTGAGCCCCTCTGCAGCTTTCAGAACCATCTCCTTATAGCTGTTCTATGATATAGCCATACCATATACTCTTAAGTGCATTATAATCCTCGCGGTTATTGCTAACTTTGGCTTGGCTTTAACGAAACCTGTCGTGTAAGGTGTCAAACACTTTGGAATACTACCCCCCCCCCCCGCCAACCCTGGCGACGAGGGTAGCATTCCACCCTTCTAGAGGGGGAAGACATTTAGTTACTGCTTTACCCGGTTAAAGTTAAAAAGAGCGTCAGCTTCACAAAATGGATGATGCAGCCACAGACACGAGTCTGACCTCCTGCAGCTGGGGGAAACTCCAGCAAGGGAGGCCTGGACAACAGGTTTCCTGTCAAGGGAGGTGCCAGCACCTCCCCAGACAGCATGTAGTGTATTGGGGCAGGGTTGGTTGAATGTAAACATGCTTTTCCAGACACTGCCTGGGGCACACAAGGTGCCCCATGCATAACCCGGTTCAAACCAGTTGCTGGGGCACTCCAGCCCTGCTCTGGTGCGAAACTGAACAAAGGGAAAGGGGTGTAACCACCCCCTTCTCAGGGTCCACCCATTGGAGGGACCTAGCAGGTAATCCAGCCCCTAAAATCAGTATAAAGATAGGAGCTGTGTCTAGAGACTTTAGATTATCCTGGAACGAAACTCTGAAATGAAACTCTTGGACCTTCGGCGTTCTATTTTGACTAGAAGACTGAAGATATCTCCCTTGTGGTCAAGGAGTGACCACCCTATGCAAACAGGCACCACCAGTAACTTGCCAGTTTGCTTTGTTGATGCTCCTGCCGGAACCCGAAGACTCAGCTACTCAGGAACTGGACTTCCAGACTTCTCAGACTCCGATCCACATCCACAGCAAAGCTGAGACACGTGGCGGACACGAGAGACGTGGGACCGGACTCCCTGAACATCCTGCACTTTGCTAATAGTGCAAGTACCCAGGCACCCTCGAAGTTGTGCATTGGGGTTTGAGAAGGCCAAGACCCGAGGGCCATTTGCACTGAACCTCAGCCCTCCACACTCCACGAGTGCCGCGTGGGGCCTGCTCCTGCATTTCAGCTTGACACGTCTTCCCGGTTGCTAGCTCGTTGGCTAGGTAGCCCTCTGAAGACTTTTGTTTAAAACTACACTACTGGCCTGGTTGCTCCAGGCTCACCCCAGCTTCCCTGCAAAGGAGAAGCTCCCCAGTCCCTGCTGGTCTGACTCGAAGCCAATCTTCTCTTCCTGCGTGGATTGCGTTTGGCAAGGCTTGTTGGGTCCAATACGGATACCAACACCGCAGTCAACTAGATTCTTTGTGGGACAGCTCGAATCCAGCTCCAGGTTGTCGTCGACACCTCCTGGTCCTCGTGGCTGCAGAGACAAGCTTCACCTACTTCATCTGAAATCCCTCAACATCGCCTGGTTCCTTCCTGGTCACTGGCTAGTGACCAGACTCTGTCCCCTCTGCTTTCAGGTTCTTCACATCTCCGATCCACCCTTGGATTCGCCCGGACACTTTTCCTCTGGTCGCCTGCAGCACTTCTTTGCATCTCTCCATAGAAAACAGCGACGAAACCCGACACAAAAAGACACCTATGCACCCCGCTTCCCTGGGTGAGATAACACAAGTACTCGGGTGCTCCCGTGGCTGTTGACTCTCGAAGTGTCCTAGTTTAAAAGGATTTTACCGTGGTCCATCCGGAAGTGTCCTAAATCAACTACTTTGTAACTTTTACGTTCCCATTATAAGTCCATGGTAACTCGCGACTGTGTTTAGACACTGCACGGGTCTCCCGTGGGACTCCTACTTCCTAACCTTTGGTTGTCTAGTGTAGCCCCAGCGATTCTCTAGGCCCTAGGCCTATTCACTATTCCTGAAGTAGTCCTTACACCACTTACTTAGTATATGGTTCGTTAGTCCCTAGGGCAGAATTGTAACTTATAGTATGCTTAATGAGTAACTTGTAATGTATCTCGATCTCTGACCTCATAAAGAGTCCATAGGGGTTGTGTTAGAAATAAATACATATATATTTGATATATACCTTGTGTGGTGTCCTTTCATTTGGTATTCAAGGGATTCTAATTGGTAAAACAGCTGGCTTCACATGCTCTCTGAGGTTTAGCCTAAGACTGCTGGTCCATGCTACCACTAGCTTGTCTATAAGGTTGACTTTACAACCACCATCAATAAGGGTAGTTTAGAATGGTGCAAGGTGCCCACTAGAATAGTGGACATCATATGCCAGGCTAACTTCTCGCAAGTATAAGCAGGGAATCTAGGGCTGGTAGTGTCAAATGCCTTATCTATTCCATCGAGGATCTTGTCCCAGTATCTCGTGAGCTTCGGCCAGTTCCACAGCAAGTGAAGGAGGGTACCTGGGCTCCCACAGCCCCGCCAGGAGGGGCTGTCTCACTGGGAGTTCCACTTGGTTAAGCGAGCCGGGGTATAATACCAGTAAGATACAATTTTAAATGCAGTCTCCGTATGGCCCATTGAACCTTCGGTACAGTGGGTCCTGTAAAAAATATCCTCCTATTCTTTGTCCGAAAGGGCGCAACCTATTTTCGCCTCCCACTATCTCTGTTCCACGGTGTAAGCCCCATTAGCGCCCTGGGTGAGGAACGTATACATTTCGGAGATGAGTTTGCGGTCATCTTTTTTCAAGAAAAGCCACTCGGGCATAGGACTTATGGGCAGCCGAATAGAAGGAATAATCTCTTTCATCTGGTGTAAGCTGCACCATGCATCCCAGATCCCACAGTCATCCAGCCACTCCATACCTCTCCCCAATATAGCTCCTGCTCCTCCTGACCTCGGGCTGCAATGATCCACCACTAAATCCATAACTAAATTTAAATCACCACCCACCATCAACAGGGAGTCGAGTGTAAAAAGGACATCGGCCAAAGCGTCAGTCAAGAATTTCTCTTGATGCTCATTTGGGGAGTAGATTGAGGCTATTGTGATGTTGGAGTATCCAATGCATAGTCTCAGGGCTTGGAGGCGCCCCTTGATCTCTGCCACAGAACCCACTATGGAACCTCTAAAGTGTTTGGAAAGCAGAATGGCCACCCCACCCTTCTTACTTATCCCCAAGGACCAAAACTGCAAGGGAAACCCTCTGTGCTGCATGCGGTGTTTGTCACTGTGGAGGAGGGGAGTTTCTTGGAATAGGAACACATCCCCGTATGCTCGAGCAATGAAAGCACTGCCTTCTGCTTAGTGGGGTTGTTAAGGCCTCTGACGTTAAAGCTGACTACCTTGACTTCCATTGGTTGGGGAAGAGCTGTCGGGTGCTGTGACTAAAGCAGTGAGGCCAGTAATGAGGGACAGATCCCAGAAGGGACCAGGTGTATATGTGTAAAACCCAGACAGAGGAGCCCTAAGTAAAAAACTCACCGGAGAGAGGACCACCCCACCCCATAACAATAGAAATAAACCCCAAAGCAATAAAATAACAATAAAGCCAAGCACACAGAGTCCATCTTGAAATCTTGTCAGTAGGAAGTGGGGACTGCCAAAAGACTGAGGGGCTCCCTTTTTTAGCAAGGAGAAAAAAAACCCTCTCCCCCGCCGGACCCAAAGAGGATAGAACAAACCAATAAGCACATTACCCTCAACCATTAGAGTCCAGAGAGTCCCCTTCTACGCCAGCAAGGGTCCGAAGTACTGCAGACTGTACTTTGATGATTGTGGCCGGGTCAGGGCCGAGGCAATCTAGGACCCGGCCGCCCCGGGGCCTGTGCTTCGGGGCTCCTGTGTGCCCGTCTCTGAGGCATCTGGATGGGCAGGCAGTTCATCGAGACTCAAGTTCAGGCCCCTGGAGTATAATACACTCTTCTAGCAAAGGTGGTTAGTGTTGGGGTGAAAGCCTCTTCTCTTTTGAAGGGTACTGGCTGCCAGGTCCTGGAAGAGCTGTGGAGAGTGGTCTTGAAAGCGTAGAGGTTGACATGAGAAGGCTGCTTTGAGGATCTCCTCTTTCACTGTAATTTCATGCACCCATACTAGGATGTCTGCAGGGGGACAGTTCGGTTGACGTGGCAGGCCGACTCGGTGGCTTCGGTGCATTCAGAACTTCCCGGAAGAGGTCTTGCACGTAACCCACAAGGTCTTCCCCTTCTGCCCCGGTTGGGACTACACATACATGGACATTTTTCCACCGCAACCTATTCTCCAGGCATTCGGAGTGCAATTGGAGGTCCAATTGCTGGTCCCGCAGCCGCAGGATTTCCTGCTGAAGTGCTGTGATCTCTTCATCCCTGGTGGTTGCTGAGTCTTCCAGGGTACCACCCGCTCCCCCACAGTGTCCACATCTCTTAGTACCTCACGGAGGTCTGCCTGTAGGTCCATTTAAATGGCCAGGATATCCTTCCTCTGGGAAGCAAACAGGGTCTCCAGGAACTCCCTTGTGACTGCACCATATGAGCCGTCTCCCGCTGGTGGCACGTTAGATCCTGAGGTGTCCCCTGCCGATTTCATGAGGAGGTCCCGGATGGACCTGTCCTTCTTGTTTTTGGCCATCGCCATTGTAGGGCCTTGAGGCCAGCCCACCCAAGAGTTCAGGACGGACCCAGAAGAAGGTATATGCTATTTCCAGGCGGCCGTTGGTTGCGTGAATATGCACGCTTGCTCCCAGAAGAGTTGTTACTCGTATCCAGGTGCTCCGCAGGAAGTACTGATGTTCCGCTGCAATTAGAAAGAATCCCGATCATTGCCTTAGCACGTGGCGGTGGTAGACGGTGGGCCTTGTGGTACTCCCGGGGGCACTCTGCCTCCGGGGTGGTTGAAGTCGGACTCCGCGGGGCACCGGCGCTTTCACCAGGTATGCCGCACTGCCGCCGACAGACACCTCCAAGCATCAGTCCCACAGGAGCAGCACCAAGCACCAGCGGAATCCAGTGCAACCCAATATCCCTCACCTGTCGTGCCGGTGATTTCAGCAGAGAGGGCCCAGCAGGGGATGAGAGACACCGGCACCTCCACTGCTCTGTAGGCCTCACGGGTACTCAGCCCCGAGCCTCCTCCGTCTGACCATGGGCATCAGGGTGGCGTCTTCATCCGTCGTGGTGGTAAGGGCTCAGCGGGGGGCACAGACTTGCTGCCGCAGGGCACTACTTCTGCGCAGCCTGAGTCGTCACTGGTCCAGCATGCCTCTTCCACTGTGGCCCTCCAGAACTCCACAGGCCCCCGAGCAGGTGGCACCTAGCAGATGGAGGCCTCGCGGGCACTGATGCGGCAGTAAGTGGGGCCATAGGGCACCCCTCCTCACTGAGTGACCCATGAGTGCTGCGACACACTGGATCAGGCCCCTCTAACAGTGGGGAGCTAAGCAGCTCTCACGCAGCGGGCCCACGTTACGCCGTAGGCCGCCCTGCAGGTCTGGGGCCTATCTCGCATGTTCGCGGGCCAGGGATCGCATGAGGCGAGGCGCAGAGGCAGGCCAGCAGCCTCCTTAGACGCGCAGTCAGCCTTCGCGACAGCCCCTCACCGCCTTGTGTCCCAGGAACCCCGGGAAGGCCGGAGGGCGCTCGTCCGTCCTCCTAGGAGCGGGTAGGTTGTCTTTCTGCTCCTGGCCCGGAGCGCCCTGAGGTCTCGTTGCTTCTGGCGGGGGACCGGGTGCGAAAGGTGCGTCAGTAAGTGCTGTAGGCCTGGCGGGAGCAGAGCTCAAGCAGAACGCGTCCGCTTACTCCGCCATCTTGGCCACACCCCCCTAATTTTTATTTATTAGCAGGTTGTAGGGTTTGTAGTGGGAAAAAAGGTGGGAATGTATTTTAATAAAAAAAATGTTTTACAAATTCTATTTGTATAATAAATATTTGATGGAAATTAATTAAGAAAATTATGTATTTGATTATTGTTCATGTAAATTATTTGTTATATTTTAATTCATTCATAATTTATGATATGCATATCTATTAAGAAACTTTGTTATGAGGATTGAGACTCGAAATGACAAGAAAGACCAACTGAACCACAAGCGGGGCTTAGATGACAATAGTGTTGCAATGCAGGGATATGATCTTGAAGTGTTGATTGTGCTTAAATGTACTGCAATGTTGTATGACGTAAGGATAATTTGTAAAGGACTTTTATACTGTGCTGTTGCTGAGAAAAATAAAAAAATATTTAAAAAAAAGAAACTGTAAAATATATTTTATATTTAAAATTGACTTTAATTTTATTTGTTTTATTTAATTACTTTTCTGAAATTATTGTTGTATTAAAAATTTATTTTTAAAAATGTGTGGATTGGTGGGGTTTGTTGCTAGCAGGGAGGGAAGTGCAGTTATTTTAAATTCAGTAATTTCGTTTTTTTATTTCTTACATTTTTTTTTCAATTACATTTAATTGAGTCTTTTCTTTAGCATACCTTATTTTATTTTGTACATTTTTTAAATAATTATATTGCTAGGTATTTACTTGTATTTTTGTTAAATATTAGGAATAGGAATGGTATATCTAATCCATCCTAACTCCTACTGTAGTGGTGAGCCTCAGCAGGGCCTACCAGTGCTAGGGGTTCTCCCTTCTCATGCACAGAGTCCTCAGACAAATAAGAAGAAGTTGGCACAGGAACTGGAATAGAAAAAACAGAGTTTATTAACCTCAAGAGGTGGTACTATATTCACACAGCACCCTTCGGCAACTGCATGAAGTAGCACACTGAATGGAAAAAGCATGGCCCTTTTATACCCACACAGGGGCTCAAAAGAAGGCGGTACAAGCACAGAGTGCTGAGTTTCGAGACATATAAGGTCATACAGAAAATGCAGGGTCGACAAGTAGGAGGAGCTAACAGTGTCCAGTTTCTAGTAAACACATCCGGACAGATATAAATTGACAACAGCTGCAAGCTCAACTGAGCATGTGCAGAACAGGAAAGGTCTAAATATATCTCATCTCTAGGCAGATTTCAAGAGCAGTTAACAGAAAGGTAGGACAGAGCACATGATGAGCACATGGCAACATGTGGCAGATAAAATGGCTGCCATAAATACAAATGGAGTTTACACAATGTTACAATAGATGCTGAATACAGCATGTCTTCTGCTAATGCTTAATCTAGCCGCTGCCAAATTACAACTGACGACCCTTTCAGCATTAGCTGAAGACATTCGGCTTTCTGGGATAGTCTAAGTAATCGTCCTGTATATTTACACTCATCATTTCAGCTATTTCTTTGTCTATCATGTATTGTGCTTTCAGTTCTGCAACATCTTTCTTGGCTGGTATACAAGCAGTAAGGCACATAGAACATAACATTGGACCACAATGAATACATATGCAACATGTGAAGATAATTGCAACAATTAAATAGAGGCCAGTTAAAACTTTCCAGCCCCATGCAGAGATTAAAGTCCAGAACCAACCTGCAAAAGTCCAGGTACCATTATCGGTATGTAAGTTGGCAGAAATCTTATGAAGTTTATTGATTGCTTTATACACGGATGGGCTGTGGTCAGGTATGAACACACAGCAACTACTTACGATAATGCGACATGCACCACCTCTGTCTGCTAGCATAACATCTAGAACCATTCGGTTCTGTAAAGCAACAATCCTAGCAATTTGTAATTCTTCGGTAAGGTTCCCTAGAGCTGCAGCAGCTTGATTTGTGACGGCTTCCACAACTCTGGTTAATCGCCGCACTTTCCTACTGTTTAATGCAGCTCCTAGAAAAAAGAACAGTCCTAAATTGAAATCTACATATTGTTGCAGACTAGTATCGGTTTGGTCTACGTCATCAGTGGACAAGGCCCTCTTATAGCGATTTATAGTCACATTATTCAGCAGTTTAAGATCTTTATGATATGATGCAGGTGCCAAAAACACAGGGGCCAATAAAAATGCAACTATACAGACCCCAGACCATCCAGCTGGTAGTCGATAATACCCCCTATTTCCACATATGAAATATGTATTATGTGAAGCTAGAAAACTACTGTTATTCAAACCGTCTATATTTAATACAGCGATACAATCACTAACACCCACAGGAATATGTCCAATACTTTGTACACATAGTATTGGCTTGTGCTTGAGCTACAGAGATAACAAATTTCTCGCTTTCGACAATGTCTCTTGTGTTTGTGAAAATGTAGGGCGTTGAGGCATTGTCCGGTCGGTACTCCTCCCATTCCCATATAGTTCCATTGGCTTGTGGATAGCCTTCTTTGTCCTGATGACACTCTTTATTCAACCGGAAAAGCAGTCTGCCTACTGTAGGCTTCCTAGTTGCAAAAAGCAAAGTATACCAGGCTCGAAAAGAACCATTGTGCGAGAAAGGGAGAGGTATAAATGGTGGTCCCCCTTCTTTTGATGAGCTGGCATCATTCCGCATATCCAACAGTTTGTAGCGTTCGTAGCAGTATGCGTATGATGTAGCATCTGGATGAAAGTGTTATTCACATAAGACTGTCTATGTTTCAATTCTTGATATGCGAGAGTAAAGTAAAAATGTTCCTCGGGCACTGGCGTAGTAACAACGAACAACTCACGAACAGGAGTTGCATCTTCAACAAACCATGTAATTGTAGCTGCAATCTCTAAGGCAGCAATGAACTCTACAGCACAGAAAATCTTCTTTTTCTCCATTTGAGCAAATGTACAAAACAAATCTTCCTGAAACTAAAGGGTTGTCAGAACTCTTCCCCCTAGGCAGCCGTTGATTTCTTCACCACGGTGTCACTACTCTAATGCAGGGCTGATCCCCCCCCTTGCCTCAACGGCTCTCCGTTTCACTAACCTAGGTACCGTTCTGACAACTATTACACAACTGCAAGCTTCTTCCTTGGCCTCAAATCGTATCTCCTTGCTCCAGAAACAGTTGAGTCCGGGAAGAACTCCTCAGATTCGTCAGGTACCACAGCACGGCCTTTCTCCACAGTCAGAATCTCTCGGTCAACACAGCAGGCTCCACCCAACCAGGTTGTACTCGCCGACAATGGATCCCATGGATCCAGTTTTTCCGGTTGGTGACACGGACAGCTGTTATTGTTGCAAGCAAGACCTGCTCTTGACCACACCACCTTGGCTCCAGACTGCTCGACCTCTCAAAGGACTTGATGAGAATGAAGTCGCCAGGTCAGAGATTATGGCCTTCACCTGTGGATCGGTCAGGGAGTGCTTCTCGAACCTGTTGATGAATAGAAACCAAGTTATCAGTCAATTGTGCCAAATAGTCATTCATTAAAACATAAGGTACATCGTACACTGAGCTCGTTTTCGGGACCCCCCATATATTCATGGGACGTCCAAACAGAATTTCATAAGGAGTAAGGCCTGTCCGAGAATGAGGTACTGATCTGATAGACAACAATGCCAGTGGAAGTGCATCTGGCCAAGTCAGAGAAGTAGAAGCTTGTATTTTAGCTAATTTCAACTTCAGAGTAGCATTGTATCTTTCCACCAATCCGCTGATTGCGGGTAGAACACAGCATGGAATTTTTGTTTGATCCCCAATCCTTTCAGGACATACTTGATAACGTTCCCTATGAAATGAGGTCCGTTATCACTCCACAAAAGTCTACAAACACCATAACGACGGAAAAATTCCTTCAAAAGCACCTTTGCCGTAGTAATTGCAGTATTGTCCTTTGTAGGGTGTGCCTCAATCCATTTGCTGAAGGCACATACCACCACCAACACATACTTCAGATTATTGCAGCGTTCAAGCTGAATATAATCCATCTGCAAAACTTCGAAAGGTGCAGTCGGTGTAGCAAACCCTCCTGCTGGAGTTCGTGTCCCCTTTCCAGGATTGAATTGCAGACAAATCATGCAGGATTGTACTACTCTCTTAGCTGTGCTAGCAATTTCTGGATGCTCCCAAACTTGCGTAAGCAATTTCACTATTGCTGAAGCTCCAACATGTGCTAGCCCATGTGCCATCTGAACCATAGGTTGTACAAAAGCTATAGGTAACTTCCATTTGTCCATCTGTTTGTTTCACCAACAACCTTCATCATCCAACTCTCCATCCTTGGATCATTGCTCTTGTTCTTTGTCAGAAGCGGTCCTCTGTATCTCTAGTATTTCTTTCCTAGCATCGTGCCCCCGCTGAGCTTGTGACTTCACTACATACATAGAAGTAGTGTTAGGCTGCATCGCAGTCTCACGTGCCACTTGATTTACAAAAGCATTTCCTTGTCCCACCTTATCAGTCACTTTCTTGTGTGCGCTACATTTCACTATAGCTATTTTCTTTGGATATGTTAATGCAGTTAAAAGATTAAGCACTAATTCTCCGTGCATTATCTGCATTCCATGTGATGTCAGAAAACCTCTTTCCTTCCAGAGCAGGCCAAAATCATGCGCCACTCCAAAAGCATAGCGGCTATCTGTATAAATGTTCACACGAAACCTGTACTAAGCTCACATGCTCGTGTCAAAGCTATTAGTTCTGCTGCTTGAGCTGACTTCTGTGGTATGCGAGCTGCCTCCACTATCGTGTGAAGCGTAGTAATTGCATACGCGGCTGAAGTTGTACCATCCGATAACTTCAGACAAGATCCATCAACCCACAGTTCTCCGTCTACATCTGGAAGGGGCGTATCTTGCAAATCAATATGACCCTTTGTCTGTTCCTCAGTCAGAAAAATACAATCATGTGTTTCTTGCGTCTCAGGCTGAGTCGCCGGAAATGGCAACAACGTGGCTGGGTTTAGTGTTGCACATCTCTTCAGTGTAATATGAGGAGCTAACAGCGTCAACTCATATCCTGTCAGGCGAGCACTAGTTAAATGCTGCATCTTCGTTTGATTCAAAAGGGCATCAACAGCATGGGGTACCAGCACCAACAGCTTATGTGATAAGACTATCCCTTCACTCTGGCGTATTGACACAGCTGTTGCTGCAACCGAGCGAAAACATCCAGGCAACGCTCGAGCAGCAGGATCAAGTACTGCTGAAAAATAGGCACAAGGACGTTGCTTATCACCATGTGTCTGTACTAAAACTGACAATGCACATCCATCTCTCTCGTGTACGTACAATGTAAAACGCTTCATGTAATCTGGAGCACCTAACACTGGTGCTGAACAAAGATCTTGTCGCAACTGTTGGAAAGCTTTCTCAGATTCATCTGTCCATGGAAGGGGTATTGGAGTGTCTTTTGTCAAAAGGGCTAATAAAGGTTTAACAACGTATGAAAATCCTAATATCCATTGCCTACAAAAGGAAGTAAGACCTAAAAATGCTCTAACTTCTTTCTGTGTGGAAGGTACTGGTGTGTCTAAAATTGCCTGAATACGATCGGATGTGAGTGCACGCCCCTCCTTAGACAAAAGGTGACCTAAGTAGGTTACCTTTGGTCTACAATATTGCAATTTTTTCCTTGATACTTTGTGATGATGTGAAGCAAGAAAAGAAAGCAAGGACAAAGTGCATTTTTCACATTGTTCAGGGGTATCAGCTGCCAACAAAATATCATCGACATATTGTATGAGCGCCACACCTTCGAGCAGAGAGTGGTCTTTTTAGTGCTTGACTGTAAATACTAGGACTCTCAGTATAGCCTTGAGGAACTATACAAAATCTATACGATTGATTATTCAAAGTGAAACCGAACAAATATCGGTTATCAGGATGAATAGGGATCGAAAAGAAAGCGTTCTTCAAGTCTATAACAGAGAACGTAGTTGCTGTTGGAGGAACCAAAGTAAGTAGTGTTGTTATGTCAGAAACCACAGGGTACTGTGGTACTACAATCTTGTTTACCTCCCTCAAGTCGATGATAAATCTATAAATCCTAGTGTCAGTATCTTTTTTCAAAACGGGAAGAATGGGACTGTTACCGACATTAAATGGAACTTCTTCAACAACCCCCACTTCAATGAGATCCTGTACAATTCGTGTAAGTGCTTCCTCACCTTCCTGTGAAATTCTATATTGTGGCAGTCGTGGCAACACAGCTCCCTCCTTTACATTAATATGTACCGGTGGAATAACCATCTGTCCCACATCAGTATCTGAAGTAGCCCACAAAGTTTTAAGTAGGGAGGCTAATGCAATATCCTCTTTAACAAGACAAACTCTGTCCATCACAGGGTAATTATCATTCAAAATCACACGTACTCCTTCAGGGGAACATCTTATTGTGGCTCTGAATTACTTGACTTGAGCATATCAAGACCCACAATATTATCTGGTGTATTTGGGGAAAGCAAAAACGGGCATGGAGCAGCAAATTTATCAACATGAAATGCAAGTGGTTGTGACAATGGGCTAAGGGAAGGTGTTCCATCGAACCCCATCGATGTGATGGTTAAGCCAGACAGGGGAGCCCTCGGAACCAATTGTTTAGACAGAGTACTACGAGTAGCTCCCGTATCAACCAGAAACTGATCAGTAGAACCCAAAACATGTGCTGTAACATAAGGACCCCTCTGATCTACTGGAACTTCAACTGATTCCTTACCCCATCCTACGCAATCTTATGCATAAACAGAATCATGTAAATCAGACTGCGCATAATCAGACATTTGGTATTGATTACGCCTATCAAAAGTGCTGAACCCATTCTGCGCTCGTGCATTAGAATCAAACCTAGCGCGATCGTTCGTGTTGCCCCTGTGACCTGAATATCCCGCACGATTTCTCATTGGTCCCCGGCCACGAGCATAGCGTTGTGAGCGCAACAGTGGACACTCACCAGCCCAATGGCCAAATTTCCTACAATACGCGCATTGATCAATAGCCAAATTCGAATGAGTATAAGAAGAACCATTAAATCCTTGTCCGCCTCTATCATTACCTCTAGAAGGCGAACCATAAACCTGAGATAACATAACCTTTGTTTTTAAATCTTTAGACTTCTTATCCTCACTACCCTTTGCTTCTAATTCCTGATGCTCATAATATTGAGCCATCGTCAGGAGAGATGCCGGAGAAGAGGTAGTCCAAGAGCTTTCACTAGCTTTTAAACAGCTAGCCACTCCTGGTAAAAGATTCGTAACATATTTATCTACAAACAAATGTCGGCCGGTATCGTCCGTTAGCGACTGACCACTAAAATCATGAAAGGCTTCCTCAAAACGCGTAAAGAAATCTGAAACCGATTCATCTGCCTTTTGCTTACACGATGCTAAAATAGTCCAATCAATCTTTTTAGGGGGAATGAGCGTTTTTAACTTAGTTAATATCGCAGCGGGAAGATCTAAAATCAATCTACATGGCTTTTTCGCTGGTTCTCTTTCCTTATCTTCTATCTCTTTATCGTCCCATTTCGCCCAATAGGCTGCTTGATCATCAACTTTCCGCACAGACCTCCACATATCAGGCGGTAATATTAGCCCGAAAAAAAAATCGATGTCAGCTAATGTCATGGTACAAGAATTTATGGCTCCCTCAACTTCCTCATAGAAAGCGGCTGGATTTTTTCGCGGGTCAGGCAATGCAGCTTTAAGTGCCATTACATCTGCCCTATTCCAGGGAGTATACACCCAATTATAAATAAAATATCCCTTTGCGTCAATGGGAGACTTATCATCACTGGTGCCCGCTCCTTTAGGAGGAACATATAAAGGCGCTGCCTCTCGCATAGGCTTTGCATGCACTATACTCGTCTTATCTGCTCCGAAGATAGATGATTGTTTCCCGTCGACCAGACCCGTCCGTTCATCTGCTTTAGCTTTCCGCTTCTCCTCTCGCAGACGAAGCGCCTCAGTTCGCAGTTTGAACAACCGCCTTATCGTATCAGCCAAATGGGTAGAGTAAAAAGCCCATTACGTATTTGCTTACAATCAGTTATTACATCATCAGGTTCTAAAACACCAGAAACTTTCCGAAACATCTCTACAACTTCTTCAGCAAACTGCTCAGTAAAATATAATTGCTCCCTTTCCTGCCACCCCTGTAAACTATCTAAAATATTAGAAACAGTGACAGTATCATGAAGTGCTTGACGAGCGGTCTTTCTTAATTCAGCCGCACGATCGACCGACAGCATGGAGCGAGTGTCTGGTTTCGTTCGATCTATCTCAGTGGCCTCGTCTTCGCCGGATGGAGCGGACGGAACGGCATACGGAGGCGGAGGACGATCTAGTAACAAAAAATCATCTTGTGGTTTATTAAGGACAGGATAAAGAGGCTGCCGAACAGCATATTATCCAGATATCTGTAATCTGCGCTCCTTCTCCAGTCTTTCTTCCAATTCTTTCACTTTTTTCTTTCTTAATTCTTGTGCTTTTTCATACACACTCTACCGTTGCTCTTTCTCAATCAGCGCTTGCTCACGTTTCTCACGCTCACGTACTTCCTTCACCCACATACGCACACACTCAACCATATCTTGTCTAGATTTCCGCTCGAACATACACTGTTCCACATACTCAATCTTTTGTATATCAAATGACCCATGCATCGGCCAACGTAACTCAGGATCCTTGCGCATGTATTTCCTCCATAATGTGCTGTACATTATAGAAGAAAGACCATATTTTATGTACATATCTCTATTAGGCGTCCCCTCTGGGGGAGCCTGCTGCGATTCCTCAAGTCTTAACCAGTTATTTCCACAAAAGCAGCACATCCTACGAAGTGCGCTAAAAGCAGGCATGCCAAAAATAGTGCAAGATATGCAGTATTATAATCAAAGTAGCACTTAAAGTATCTTTAATACGTTGTGCCGTTCAAATTAAAATCACAACTTAGAGAAAAATCTCCTCACTACCTGCCTATATGTGTTGCAACACATATATTACTCTTTCACATACACATCATGACTAGTCATACCAAACCAAAATTTTCCACAGCAAGCGTATTCTAAAACTGCCTTGCCAATCCCAGGCTTCCAAAACCCACAGCAAGTACCGTACAGCGGTTCTTACCAATCACAGGGCGTCCAGATTCCAACTGCCAAGTTCTAAATTTGACCAAATGGCCACTGCACGGCCAGCCAACAGATGGGATCTCAGTCGAGGACCGGCACCACCTGGATGGTCAAATCGGAAAGAAAGGAAAAAACGCCTTGGATGCCAAGACTCGGGTCTCTTCTGGCAGTGATCATGTCCATGGCAAGATTCCAATCCTTCGTCATGACCACTCCTTTGGGCATCCGAGTCGCCGATGAGTCCCACGTTGGATGCGCCAATTTGTAGTGGTGAGCCTCAGAAGGGCCTACCAGTGCTAGGGGTACTCCCTTCTCATGCGCAGAGTCCTCAGACAAATAAGAAGAAGTTGGCACAGGAATACTATGTGGTGAGCGTGCCCTACTTCAAGCACTTTGTGAGATTCAATTTTTTGACTGGATCATATGTTTCACTGTTTTAGACACTCAACTTAGAATGACCCACCACAAAGGTCACTACAACTAAGAATTATAGACACAACTAAGGAGTATCTTATATTCACAATGCTATCAATCAAAAGTCATGTGTAGACATAATTCATACAACAAAAAAATAAACTCTTCATAGCAGGCTTGATTCTTTTGTGTTTTATTTCTTTTTTCACTTCAAGTGTTATTGTTCAAAGATGTTTCCAAAAGAAGATGAACAAATACATCCAATTCAATTGATGATCAAATACATCATAATACAGCCTACGTGTTTCGTCCACAATTGGACATCATCAGGGCTGTAAAGACAAAGAAAAACAAAGAAATATAACTAACCATTCCAAAAACTATTCGTGAATTTACAAAGCTACTTTTCATAGTGCCTTAACTATAGCTTACTTCCAATCCTACCTATATAACAATCTAAAAACAATGTGAAACAAAGCCTGCCTATTTGACATTCTATCGAATTATATCGTTATAGAGACTTTTCAACAGAACAACTCATCCTAAGTGTGACAGGTGACCTTTTAACCTTCTGTTTAAATTGCGAGATGAAAAACATTTTGCCACAAACCCAATCATTTCGTGTCCACATTGACCCTATAATGGACATTGAACTCTTATGTATAGTTCAATAAGTAAATGTACGTACGCTCACCTAAATTTGTAATGCAACGGGAGAAATTCCTTCGATATAGTCAAGTCGCCAATTTTCTATTAATAACTCACTCTTATGTTCCACTATTCAAAAAAAGGGAGAAAATAAACAAGATTTGTATACAATTTATAAATTAAGTCCTACTGTGATTAAAAAAACCTAATCGATCTTATTATTATTGTGTTGCCCCCTGGAGCACACGTATAATCACCCCGGGTCAAGTACTGGATTGCGAATTCCAGGTGCTTAGTAAGGCATTATAACTGTTCTAGTAACAAAATACTTTTTAAGTCCACAAAAAATCCTAACCTTTTAATCCTGCTTGTGCTGCCTGTTCAATCAATTTGCCAAAAAAATGATTTATATCTTCCATACGATATTGTCATAGTGCTAAACGATTTCCTATTAAAGCAAACGCAAAGGAAGACAAGGAGACAAAAAAGCAAAAGTAATTAGTAGTCTCCTTTCTATAATAGCCATATCGTCTCTATTCTACACAAGCCTACTGTCTATCCAACGCCTACCTCTATGAGCGTAGATCAACTTCTCCCGCGTCTTTCGTCCTCGGCGACTCGCTTGATAAAGAGTCAACCTTTCCCAATCAATTCCTACTTCTATTTAATTCCTCAGCGGGCCAATGAAAATGTGTCAAAAATACGCGCCAACACCTGCCTCTTATTTATTTCTTTATTTTTTCAATTTTTTTTTTAGGGTCCTAGTTTCTTAATACGTCCGCTATCCCACGTGACCGGAAAAAGGTCTTAGTAGAATCACAAAACTCGTCTATACGGAAAAGAACCAGTGTATCCCGATAAACCTCAAGAGAATATTATCCGTTAATTTATGATGTTTTAGTGATCAAATACGAGTACGAGTCATCCATTAGTTAGTGTTGATGACCGAAAATATTAAAAAGAAACCTTGTTTATATATGTGAAGACATTTATGCACGTCACGCCTTAAACACACGGAAATCACAGAAGTGTTTCCGGTGTACGTCCCCTCTTCAGTGATAGGTTCCAAAAACAAGTCGTCTCTTAGCCAATCACGAATAGTGATTCAAGAAGTAATTTCACTAGTTTTAGCCCTGTATGTGACGATGCGTGTCGAACTTCCATTTCAAGTTCCCTCCGTGGTCCGCTTGACGGTACAACACAAATACCGTAACTACTCTGTTAATAAAGACAATATACATTTTTATATAAGTAAAAAGCAACTTATTATATTTGGACCGATTTTATATAAAGTGATATTTAACCAATGAACGCCACGGTTACTAGTAACGCACAAATGTCTATTCAGTCAATTTTAACTTAGCGGTACAACAAGAATACCGTGACTTCTCTGTTAATCAAAGAAATATACATTTTGTATAAGTAAAAAGCAACTTATTATATTTTTGACCTATTTTATAGAAAATGATATTTAACCAATAAAACGTCACGTTTATTGGTAACGCACAGATTGTCTGTTCAGAAAATTTTAACTTAACACTACTCATGACTTAGATCCCAACGACCGGTGTTCTATTCGAAGTAATGAGTATAGTTCGATATGGGTAAATCAAACTATATTTAGAGACCACCGCAATTAGATAAATAATTGGTTAGGGTGAAAACCTATCTACAACTTGAAGAATAACTAAACAAAATACTCATTATAGTCAGAGGGATATCACCACTATGAATCCTGCTACAGATACCGAATACACATGTTACAAGAAGTGGTGCATTTCTGAATCACTATTGAGACCCTCTTTCACCGTTCTACAACGACTAATCCATCGTGCTTCTTCCTTCCTAATGTGCAGTTCCCAGTCTCCACCTCTCATATTCGGTTCTATTTTTTGGAGACCATGGAACTTAAATTCTTTTGATCCTTCATGGAATCTTTTCATATGTACAAATATGGGTGATTTGCGGTCTTCATTTAAAATGGCCCTTCTGTGTTCTTGCATGCGAATCTTAAGATCTCTCTTCGTGCTCCCAATGTAAACTTTTTTACATGCACAAATCAATGCATATATCACTCCAGTGCTATTACAGTTGATAAACTGTCTGATTTGATAAGTCCTAGGACTATTATACCTGAATTCCTTAGTCTTATTCAACCCCCAGGGACACATGTTGCATCCGCCACATGTGAAAAACCCATTGGGGGTTATGGGCATCCACTCATTTTCTAACTCGTTGAATGGGCTGAATATAATTTCTAGTAATAAGGTTACTGATGGTAGGGCTCCGTCTGTAAACTATTTTTGGTTTTTCTCCAATTAGTCCTGAAAGACCAGGTACACCCATTAGTAAATGCCAATTTTTTTTAAGAATCTTAAAAATTTGATCTTTGTCTGTATTATATGTTGTTATAAATGCTAAATGTCTATTAGACCCTTCTCTATTCTTTGATTTAGGTGTCAGAGTTGTATGTCTAGCTATCTGACTTACTTTCCCTCGTGCTAAATCCAATAGTTTGTCAGAATAGCCCCGATTCTTTAACCTGTAGCACAACTTGTCAATTTCTTCTTTAAAATCTCTATCCTTGGTACAATTTCTTCTGATTCTGACCATTTCGCCAAATGGTATGCCCTTAATCACTGATGCTGGGTGTGAGCTTTCTGCCCTCAAAATAGAATTAGTTGCGGTCTCTTTTCTAAATAGTTTGCTCTTGATTGAATCTCCCTCTACAAATAACTCCACATCCAGATATTCTATTCTTTGCAATTGAAAATTCATGGTCAAAGTTACGTTGAACAAGTTATTGTTCAAAAATAGTAAATATTCTTCCATCTGTTCCCTGGAACCTCTCCAAAGAATTAAAATGTCGTCTATGAATCGACCCCAGAACAGTATGTGATCTGTCCAGTTTGCTGCTCTTCGACTCCAGGCATGCTCCCTCTCATACCAACCCATAAATAGGTTGGCATTAGAGGGGGCAAACCTGGAGCCCATTGCCGTACCTCTGATCTGATGGTACCATTCGTTTTGAAAGAGGAAAAAATTATTGTTAAGAATGAGAGAGCTCATGGCTACAATCATTTGTGAGTGTTCCACCAGACTGGCACTTCTCTTGCCTTAAAAGTGTTTCAAAGCTATTTCCCCTATGTCGTGGTTGATACATGTATATAATCCTACTACGTCCAAAGTCACAAAGCTCATGCCATCTTCCCAAACCACATTCTCCAATTTGTTTAGTATGTCCATAGTGTCCCTAACGTAGGAAGGTAAGTTCACTACTAACGGCTTTAGAAATCCGTTGACAAATTCAGACAGATGTTCTGTCAAGCTTCCTATGCTCGAAACAATTGGTCTTCCTGGCGGGTTTGTTCTCGATTTATGTATTTTCGGCAGAGTATATATAAAAGGATAAGAAGGATTCAAGATTCTCAAATATTTATACTCTGCCTCGTCCAATAACCCTGCTTCTTTCCATGTAAAGAGACGTTCTGCAATAAACTGCCCTGCTTGTGTAGTGGGATTCTGACTCAACTTGCGATAACAAGTCTGGTCTGACAATTGTTGAGTAATTTCACTGCAATACTGAATTCTATCCTGCACCACAATATTTCCACCTTTGTCGGCCTCTCTGATTACGATTGAATCATCGTTCCACAACCCCTTGATAGCGAATCGCTCTTGCCAAGTCAAATTATCACGAACCTTTCCAAATCTTTTAGACCGTTTGTCCCTGTCCTGTAATTGATGTAAGTCATGCAAAGCTTTTTGTATGAATATATCAATACCAGCAAATTGTGTCCCCTGCGGGGTGAATTTAGATGCCGTACGTAAACCACTTGTTAGGTTGTAATTAGTTTCCACTCCCAGTAAACTTGCAACATCATTAATACTTAATTCATCCCCTTCTGTAATTGACAATAATAATTGTACTTCACGTAAATGTTCAATTGTCATTTCAGATTCTTTAATTGCAGTTTTAGGGTGAACATTTTTGTTGTACATAGAAAAAAAACTTTTCAATTTTAACAAGCGTGAAAATTTAAACAAATCAATTTCCATTTCAGTAAAGTCACAATACTTATGTCAGGGGTCTCCAAACCGGTCCTGGAGGGCCAGATCCATGCCAGATTTTTAAAATAACTACATGTATCTCAATGGGGATATCCAAAAAATCTGGCATGGATCCGGCCCTCCAGGACCGGTTTGGAGACCCCTGACTTATGTGGACAGAAAGAAAGGCCCTTTTTCAAAACAGTAATTTTTGCAGAGGTTAAATTTCTTTGTGATAAATTAATGACTTCCAATTCTAGACTTTGTGTATCATCTGCGATCAAAATTGGATCTATTTCCTCACAAGATCTTGACTCCTGGTCCCCATTCTGGTACCGCCTGTGTTTCCTCCTCCCGCCTTTTGTACTGATGGGAATTTTCTCTTGCCTTTCTTTATCCTGTCTATCTCTTCTAAAAAAGAGGATGCACTGGTAGATGGCACTGTTCCACAACCCGTAGCCCCAGCCTCCTCTGTAGAAGAGATGCTCGAGCTGCTAGCGTGAATTGAGCTTATATCTGAATTTACTTCTTCACTACGTGCTTTTTTTGGGTTTACTGATCTCATCAAACCCTTTGGCAAAGGTGAAAATGCGCCCCTGCTTATAGTCACGCTCATCCCTTCTTATTTTGCTCAATTTCTTATCTTTGATTTGAATCTGGTGACGGTTGATTACCTCCTTTAAAATGCTATAATTCTACTCAGTTAGATCTTTCATATTCATGTCCGCAATTGCTTTTTCTATTTCTGCAATTTGGGATTTTAATTTCTCAACTTTGCGTTCCGAATTTTTTATCAAAATGTTCATCATAGTGAACGAAGAGGCATAGAGATTCTCTTCCCAATCTTTTAACAAATCTGGGTCGAGGTCGTCAAATGTAGGGAAGATTAAGATTCTTAATCCCCTCGGGATGCGTCTCTGATCCAAATAATTTTTTAAAGTCATCCTGTCCCACCATTTTGAGAGTTCTGTTTTTTCAGTTTTTCTAGCTTTAAAAATAAACTCTTTAACCCATCTTTTGCCACTGGTTTACTAATTGTTGCCCCATCATGAATCCCCTTATTTTGGAACACCTCAGCGGCCCATTTTTCACGATCATCCTCCATGATATTCTATACTCTCACGTGCTGCAGGTGCCCTTAAATTTGAAACAACAATACTATGTGGTGAGGGTGTCCTACTTCAAGCACTTTGTGAGATTCAATTTTTTGACTGGATCATATGTTTCACTGTTTTAGACACTCAACTTAGAATGACCCACAACAAAGGTCACTACAACTAAGAATTATAGACACAACTAAGGAGTATCTTATATTCAAAATGCTATCAATCAAAAGTCATGTGTAGACATAATTCATACAACAACAAAAAAGAAACTCTTTATAGCAGGCTTGATTCTTCTTTTGTGTTTTATTTCTTTTTTCACTTCAAGTGTTATTGTTCAAAGATGTTTCCAAAAGAAGATGAACAAATACATCCAATTCAATTGATGATCAAATACATCATAATACAGCCTACGCGTTTCGTCCACAATTGGACATCATCAGGGCTGTAAAGACAAAGAAAACCAAAGAAATATAACTAACCATTCCAAAAAATATTCGTGAATTTACAAAGCTATACCTTACTTCCAATCCTACCTATATAACAATCTAAAAACAATGTGAAACAAAGCCTGCCTATTTGACATTCTATCGAATTATATCGTTATAGAGACTTTTCAACAGAACAACTCATCCTAAGTGTGACAGGTGACCTTTTAACCTTCTGTTTAAATTGCGAGATGAAAAACATTTTGCCACAAACCCAATCATTTCGTGTCCACATTGACCCTATAATGGACATTGAACTCTTATGTATAGTTCAATAAGTAAATGTACGCTCACCTAAATTTGTAATGCAACGGGAGAAATTCCTTCGATATAGTCAAGTCTCCAATTTTCTATTAACAACTCACTCTTATGTTCCACTATTCAAAAAAAGGGAGAAAATAAACAAGATTAGCATACAATTTATAAATTAAGTCCTACTGTGATTAAAAAACCTAATCGATCTTATTATTATTGTGTTGCCCCCTGGAGCACACGTATAATCACCCCGGGTCAAGTACTGGATTGCGAATTCCAGGTGCTTAGTAAGGCATTATAACTGTTTTAGTAACAAAATCCTAACCTTTTAATCCTGCTTGTGCTGCCTGTTCAATCAATTTGCCAAAAAAAACGATTTATATCTTCCATACGATATTGTCATAGTGCTAAACGATTTCCTATTAAAGCAAACGCAAAGGAAGACAAGGAGACAAAAAAGCAAAAGTAATTAGTAGTCTCCTTTCTATAATAGCCATATCGTCTCTATTCTACACGAGACTACTGTCTATCCAACTTCTACCTCTATGAGCGTAGATCAACTTCTCCCACGTCTTTCGTCCTCAGCGACTCGCTTGATAAAGAGTCAATCTTTCCCAATCAATTCCTACTTCTATTTAAATCCTCAGCGGGCCAATGAAAATGTGTCAAAAATACGCGCCAACACCTGCCTTTTATTTTATTTTATTTTTTAGGATCCTAGTTTCCTAATACGTCCGCTATCCCACGTGACCGGAAAAAGGTCTTAGTAGAATCACAAAACTCGTCTATACGGAAAAGAACCAGTGTATCCCGATAAACCTCAAGAGAATATTATCCGTTAATTTATGATGTTTTAGTGATCAAATACGAGTACAGACGGAGCACTACCATCAGTAACCTTATTAATAGAAATTATATTCAGCCCATTCAAGGAGTTAGAAAGGAGTGGATGCCCATAACCCCCAATGGGTTTTTCACATGCGGCGGATGCAACATGTGTCCCTGGGGGTTGAATAAGACTAAGTAATTCAGGTATAATAGTCCTAGGACTTATCAAATCAGACAGTTTATCAACTGTAATAGCACTGGAGTGATATATGCATTGATTTGTGCATGTAAAAAAGTTTACATTTGGAGCTCGAAGAGAGCTCTTAAGATCCGCATGCAAGAACACAGAAGGGCCATTTTAAATGACGACCACAAATCACCCATATTTGTACATATAAAAAGATTCCATGAAGGATCAAAAGAATTTAAGTTCCATGGTCTCCAAAAAATAGAACCGAATGTGAGAGGTGGAGACTGGGAACTGCACATTAGGAAGGAAGAAGAACAATGGATTAGTCGTTGTAGAACGGTGAAAGAGGGTCTCAATAGTGATTCAGAAATGCACCACTTCTTGTAACATGTGTATTCGGTATCTGTAGCAGGATTCATAGTGGTGATATCCCTCTGACTATAATGAGTATTTTGTTTAGTTATTCTTCAAGTTGTAGATAGGTTTTCACCCTAACCAATTATTTATCTAATTGCGGTGGTCTCTAAATATAGTTTGATTTACCCATATCGAACTATACTCATTACTTCGAATAGAACACCGGCCGTTGGGATCTAAGTCATGAGTAGTGTTAAGGTAAAATTTACTGAACAGACAATCTGTGCGTTACCAATAAACGTGACGTTTTATTGGTTAAATATCATTTTGTATAAAATAGGTCAAAAATATAATACGTTGCTTTTTACTTATACAAAATGTATATTTCTTTGATTAACAGAGAAGTCACGGTATTCTTGTTGTACCGCTAAGTTAAAATTTACTGAATAGACAATTTGTGCGTTAATAGTAACCGTGGCGTTCATTGGTTAAATATCACTTTATTTAAAATCGGTCTAAATATAATAAGTTGCTTTTTACTTATATAAAAATTTATATTGTCTTTATTAACAGAGTAGTTACAGTATTTGTGTTGTACCGTCAAGCGGACCACGGAGGGAACTTGAAATGGAAGTTCGACACACATCGTCACATACAGGGCTAAAACTAGTGAAATTACGTCTTGAATCATGGTTCGTGATTGGCTAAGAGACGACTTGTTTTTGGAACCTATCACTGAAGGGGGGACGTACACCGGAAACACTTCTGTGATTTCCGTGTGTTTAAGGCGTGACGTGCATAAATGTCTTCACATATATAAACAAGGTTTCTTTTTAATATTTTCGGTCATCAACACTAACTAATGGATGACTCGTACTCGTATTTGATCACTAAAACATCATAAATTAACGGATAATATTCTCTTGAGGTTTATCGGGATACACTGGTTCTTTTCCGTATAGACGAGTTTTGTGATTCTACTAAGACCTTTTTCCGGTCACGTGGGATAGCGGACGTATTAGGAAACTAGGATCCTAAAAAATAAAAAAAAATAAGAGGCAGGTGTTGGCACGTATTTTTGACACATTTTCATTGGCCCGCTGAGGATTTAAATAGAAGTAGGAATTGATTGGGAAAGGTTGACTCTTTATCAAGCGAGTCGCCGAGGATGAAAGACGCGGGAGAAGTTGATCTACGCTCATAGAGGTAGGCGTTGGATAGACAGTAGTCTCGTGTAGAATAGAGACGATATGGCTATTATAGAAAGGAGACTACTAATTACTTTTGCTTTTTTGCCTCCTTGTCTTCCTTTGCGTTTGCTTTAATAGGAAATCGTTTAGCACTATGACAATATCGTATGGAAGATATAAATCGTTTTTTTTGGCAAATTGATTGAACAGGCAGCACAAGCAGGATTAAAAGGTTAGGATTTTTTGTGGACTTCAAAAGTATTTTGTTACTAGAACAGTTATAATGCCTTACTAAGCACCTGGAATTCGCAATCCAGTACTTGACTGGGGTGATTATACGTGTGCTCCAGGGGGCAACACAATAATATTAAGATTGATTAGGTTTTTTAATCACAGTAGGACTTAATTTATAAATTGTATACAAATCTTGTTTATTTTCTCCCTTTTTTTGAATAGTGGAACATAAGAGTGAGTTGTTAATAGAAAATTGGAGACTTGACTATATCGAAGGAATTTCTCCCGTTGCATTACAAATTTAGGTGAGCGTACATTTACTTATTGAACTATACATAAGAGTTCAATGTCCATTATAGGGTCAATGTGGACACGAAATGATTGGGTTTGTGGCAAAATGTTTTTCATCTCGCAATTTAAATAGAAGGTTAAAAGGTCACCTGTCACACTTAGGATGAGTTGTTCTGTTGAAAAGTCTCTATAACGATATATTTCGATAGAATGTCAAATAGGCAGGCTTTGTTTCACATTGTTTTTAGATTGTTAAATAGGTAGGATTGGAAGTAAGCTATAGTTAAGGCACTATGAAAAGTAGCTTTGTAAATTCACGAATATTTTTTGGAATGGTTAGTTATATTTCTTTGTTTTTCTTTGTCTTTACAGCCCTGATGATGTCCAATTGTGGACGAAACGCGTAAGCTGTATTATGATGTATTTGATCATCAATTGAATTGGATGTATTTGTTCATCTTCTTTTGGAAACATCTTTGAACAATAACACTTGAAGTGAAAAAAGAAATAAAACACAAAAGAAGAATCAAGCCTGCTATAAAGAGTTTCTTTTTTGTTGTTGTATGAATTATGTCTACACATGACTTTTGATTGATAGCATTGTGAATATAAGATACTCCTTAGTTGTGTCTATAAAGAAGTTGGCACAGGAACTGGAATAGAAAAAACAGAGTTTATTAACCTCAAGAGGTGGTACTATATTCACACAGCACCCTTCGGTAACTGCATGAAGTAGCACACTGAATGGAAAAAGCATGGCCCTTTTATACCCACACAGGGGCTCAAAAGAAGGCGGTACAAGCGCAGAGTGCTGAGTTTCGAGACATATAAGGTCATACAGAAAATGCAGGGTCGACAAGTAGGAGGAGCTAACAGTGTCCAGTTTCTAGTAAACACATCCTGACAGATATAAATTGACAACAGCTGCAAGCTCAACTGAGCATGTGCCGAACAGGAAAGGTCTAAATATATCTCGTCTCTGGGCAGATTTCAAGAGCAGTTAACAGGAAGGTAGGACAGAGCACATGATGAGCACATGGCAACATGTGGCAGACAAAATGGCTGCCATAAATACAAATGGCGTTTACACAATGTTACAATAGATGCTGAATACAGCATGTCTTCTGCTAATGCTTAATCTAGCCGCTGCCAAATTACAACACTACACGTTCACTGCTTTTGCTTATATTGGAGTGGTAATAGAAAATCTAACCCCCCCCCCCCTCCAGAATCCAACACTTTCTCTGATTTAGCTCACTTTACAGTGTAAATAGCATACCTGCCCCCTCCAAAGTCCAGCATTTTCCCTTAATGTTGTTTAGATTGAAGTTGTAACAGTAAATGTAACCCCTCCGAAGTCTTGCATTTTTCCTATGAATGCTTAACTTGGAGTTAGGATAGTCAACGTGTTTTCTAGTATTGTTGATTTCTTATTGTTAGTTTTTTAATATGTTGTATTTTTAAATTATTTTTTATATTTTTTTAACATTTAAATTAGGTTAGGTATTTGTTCTGTAAAATTGTATTCATATTGGTTTGGTATTATATATATATATATTTAATTGAAATT
Organism: Lissotriton helveticus; assembly: GCF_964261635.1. NCBI lineage: Eukaryota > Metazoa > Chordata > Amphibia > Caudata > Salamandridae > Lissotriton > Lissotriton helveticus. The sequence goes on along the minus strand of NC_136064.1, from coordinate 101,905,326 downwards.
ACTTATTAAAAGGATTTTTAAATTATATTATTATTTGTATTGTTTATTATTTAAGTAAACCACTTATAACTGCTCTATTCGAATCAGGCCACAGCTGCCTACACCAATTGGCTCAACTCGGCCATCTCAAAAGCCATTCAAAAAAAGGCGGTAGCAAACACAAACTTAAACAATCCACAACTTGGTTCACAAACACTCTTCGTCTCAAAACATTGAAATGCAGAAAACTGGTAAGAATATGGAGATCCAATTACAACTCCTCTAACAAACTAATATATAAACACCCCATGGCCAACTATAAAGCAGCCATCACCAAAGGAAAAGTCGACCTATTTTACGCAGCAAATAGAAGCATCCGAGAACTCTGCTATAGAACTTTTTCAGGTTATAAATAAACTTACTATAGTCCCAGAGATTAAAGGTAGCAACATTAGTCAATCCTTCTGTGAGGAAATAGCGTCTTATTTTCCTAATAAAGTTGAACAAATCTACAACTGATTCGCTGTCTCCAGAGACATCAACCTTAATGTTAGCCCCACAACAGCTCAAGCCTCGACCAGTTTAAATCATCCATTCAACCTTAGCCAATTTTCATCTACAACTACTGTGGATGTTCTTAATTTACTTAACTCTACAATGTCAGGGTCACCTTACGACCCTTGCCCCCCTTCCATACTAAAACAGATTGCGGCTCCAATTGCTTCATTCCTAGCTAACATCTTCAACGGGATGTTTAGCACTGGTACCTTTCCTGATATGTGGAAAAAGTATTCTATCTTGCCACGCCTTAAGAAACCTAACCTAGACCAAGATAATCCAGCCAACGACCATCCTATCTCTAGGTTACCATTCCCAGCTAAAATAGTGTAAAAACCTATTGGCACACAACTAACACAGTTCATTCAGGAAAATCATCTGCTAAATTCCTCCCAATTCGGCTTTAAGGTCGAACATAGCACTGAGACGGCCTTAATAGAAACCACAGATGAATTAAGAACTATCTTGGATAAAGGAAGCTCAGCAGCACTTATTCTTCTTTACCTGTTGGCGGCCAACGATATGGTTGATCATGTCGCTCTTGTCGGCCGCCTCCAAAAATTGGACATTGCTGATAAAGCCCTCGCCCTACTTCAATCATTCCTAACAGACAGAAGTCATTCAGTTATGCTGGAGAAATTCTCATCCAACTTCTTGTCTCTTCCATGCGGGGTCCCTCAGGGATCTTCTCTAAGCCCCCTGCTCTTCAATGTATATGTTACAGAATTGGCCGCCCTGACTAGATCTTTTGGGTTCTTCCCCACATCTTATGCAGACGATACTCAAATCATGGTGTTGACCTCCAACAATACTGTAGTCACTATGTCTAAGTTTTACAACTGTATGAGAGCTGTAAGTGACTGGATGGGTATGCACTGCCTCAAACTAAGCCCGGAGAGAACAGAGGTGACACTCTTTGGTAATAAACCTCAGATGTGGAGCCCAGCATGCTGGCCAGCAGAGTTAGGAAGTCTCCCAATCCCAGTCCAAAAAGCAAAAAATGTAGGCATAATCATAGATGACAAAGTGAACTTTAATTAGCATATCAGTTAAGTTGTCTCTTCCAGCTTTAACACTTTGAAAATCATCAGTAAGGTTCTTCCTTTTATTCCTCCCACTCCAGAAAAACAGTAATTTCCTTATTAATATTCACAAAGTTAGACTACTGTAACAGACTTTGTGTTAAGCTCCAGAAACAGTACATGAAAAAATCCAAAGCATGCAGAATGCAGCTGCCAGGCTTATTTTTGATCTTCCCAAGTTCCATCCAGTTTTAGCCTCCATTAAGGGACTTCCCTGGCTTTCAGTGAGTAACCACTTTAAATTCAAGGTGCTATGCCTTATCTATAAAGCCTTGCATGATCATATCTTATCCAATTGTCCAATGTCTATGGTGCAGTGCTCGTAAGGTAGGGAGAACCACCCTTCACCCTGTAATGTGGCAGAGACCACCCAGTTAAAACATCAAATTCCCCAGCACACACTGGATATCTTGCACTTGGTAAATCATAAGTCCGTGTCGACAGAAATATCAGTTTCTTTATTCTTCCCCTTTCGTACAACCCCAGTCTCAACCAAAACGTGTTTCATCGTTATTCGAGTATCAGATCCCACGACTTCTTCAGGGCTCGTAAGTTAATGTGAAGTACTTCGCTTACGGTGGTGCTGCCAATCCATAGGCTAGCATACTGTCAATATCACGGCTTGACAGCTATCAGTGGTCGCCCAAAGACCATAAATATAGTGAAGTTGGGGTTTATATTGCAGGAAATCACTTGCATCCCTGTGTTCACAGTCCTCGTTACAGTAGTAGGAGAAGCTTTTGCAGCGGTGGCGTGTACACCCCGCATCCATGACCAGCATCTTCCCCACCGTGCTGTTTGTTTAAAACAGACATGTAATATAGCACACCAACTTTCGGTTGTGTGACAGGGGTGAAAATCGATAGGCCTCATTTATCAGGAAGTCACGCAGTGTAGCACCGCAAGTAGCCTTGCTGTGCTGCACTTCATGACATGTAAAGGGAAGGAATGCACAATTTTTAAGTAAATACGGTGTATTCCTGTCCTTTCCCTTGTGCCCTTTGGCAGCCTAGAAAAAACGCAGGTACCCTTGCATCATGATGAAAGGCTGCCTGTGTTGCATGCAGTATTGTTTTTGTGCAGGAAGGGGCACCTACCCAGGGCACAGCAATGCAATGTAGTGATTGTGCTGTGTTGCGTCACTCGGAGCTACGCAAAGTGGCTTGTGTTTTTTCAAAAATCTGACATAGAGGTTTGCGTCAGGCATGTACCACGTTGCGAAGTGCAAACATGGTACATGCAAAGCCTCTCAATAATTTGCCCCTCCCCATGTGTATAGCCACACTATGCACTTAATGTGTCCCTACATAGGGGAGAGACTGCAGGAGAAGAGACAGTCAAGGGAAATGGCGGATGAGAAGAGACAGTGGGGGAATCACAGGGGAAATATTGAAAAGAGACACTGTGGAGAAATGAGCCGCAGAGAATGGTCGTTGCCATCATCATGTTACTGACTCACAGCTGACCAACAATTATGCAACAATTCAGGAGCATGGAAGTCATCAGCCTGGGTCGCAGTCAGGAAGCATGAAGTGAGACAAACCAGAATACGGCTGGAGAGCAACCAATGGGTAGCGAATAAGATGGTCCTGGAGGGCGAGATGTGGATTGGGTAAGAAAGAAAGGGGCACAGGAGCCCCACCGCTGAAAAAATAATAACCTATGAGGTGGTCCCGTTTGATGATGACAGATAAAAGGCACAAAAAATAACACAATCAAGAACCTCTGACACAACATATAATCTGTAGCAACCACAAAAAAACAACCATTCCAAAAGTAAGTTGGTCTGGCCTTGGCTCCCAGTCTTTTGACTTTGTGAAGGCTTGTTTTGTTTTGGCATGTTTTTTATTGAACATGGTTGTGGGAGGGGGTTGGCTATTGTCAGTAGGGGTGGCCAGAACTCACGGAGTTTCACTCCACAGAATTCTGCGGACTTACCACAAAAACTCTGCAAGATTATGTAGAGTTCCGCCAACAGGCAGGAACTATGCCGCTCAAGCTGAAATGTATCGCCGGTAGTGTGTACAGCATTGAAAAAACGTGCGAACAGCACCATGCGGTGCGCAAGAGCACATGGCCATTTGAGTTGATTTTGAATTTGTTGATTTTGCTTTGAGCAGTAAATCTACTCGAATGGAAGCCATCTGACAGTGTTCGCCCGTGACCCCCCGTGTTAGAAAAACGCACTAGGGGACACCAAATCACACTCGCGAGCTCACATTTTCTGGATCCTCGTGGGAGAAAAATCCACCATGAGCAATTGGTAGAATTTGGCCAGATCTCCATGCTAAAGAGTAACACGAAGTGACCAAAATTCCGCCAATGCACGGGTGGAATAAAACCTCCTACCCAACGCTAATCGTTTATAGAAAGAAGTTGGTAAAGGGACAAACAATTGCTCTTAAAAAACATAGATTACTCAGTCCCTGCACTGAGGCAGACTTTTTGTTTGTGGATGTGCTTCTTGTGAAAAAGCAGAATGCTGTCACTCACAGTGAAGTCAGCCAATGACTGAAGCAGGATGACCCTTCATATGTGGTAGTGGGCGGAAGAAAAATGTAAACGTAGAGTGACCACATTTTCATACTGAAAAACCGCGGGATGGCCATCAACATAGAAATAGGACTATGGTTTGGCCAGGGTGGATCGTGGCTACAGAAGTATTAACAAAAAATACTTGAGGCCACTTTTCCTATTTTATGATACACACACACACACACACATGTATATACACTCCTTCCCAAGATGTTTTGATCCGGGCTTGGAATGATGGGACACCAATTTACCCCTCATTAAATCGTGCTGTACTGCATGAGTGAGGGGAAAAAAGTGAAACCAAAGGGGAAGATGGACGGAGCATTTGAGCAAATCAAGCACACACCCCCAGTCAACTGATCTGGTTTTAAACCATCACCATTCTTTAGCTCACTCAGCCACCCCAGTTCAGACATGGCCATATGCAAATCAGTCTGACCCTGTGCCTCATGGGAACAGTCCAGCCCGAACTGCGAAGCCATGCCTTCTCTGGACCGGAAACAAGCATCTTAGGACCGGTTTCGGGTTCATAACCCTCATCAGCCAGGCTATCTTGAATCCAGTGGCAAAGTGAGCAATGGACCCACGTCTGGGCAAAACCTGCCAACTTAGGGCGAACAAAGTGATACCAAAGGGGATGATGAACGGAGCATTTGAGCAAATCAAACAATCACCCCCAGTCAACTGTTCTGGGTTTAATCCATCGTCATTATTTAGCTCACTCCACCACCCCAGTTCAGACATGGCCATATGCAAATCCGTCTGACCCTGTGCTGGTCCTAGGATGCTTGATTCCGGTCCAGGAAAGACATGGCTGGTTTGGCAGTTCGGTCTGGACTGTTCCCATGAGGCACAGGGTCAAGACTGATTTGCATATGGCCATGTCTGAACTGGGGTGGCATGGTGAGCAAAATAACGATGGATTAAACCCAGATCTGTGACTGGGGGTGAATGTTTGACAATGTTCAACATTCTGTCCCATGAGTGAGGGGAGGCAGCACAGCATGTGTGTGTTTTTAAACAACTCAACTTTATTCAGCGGTGTGAAGAGAGAGCTCTTTGAAAAGCTCAGCTTCTATTCCTGGTGTGAAGAGAGGGTCGTAGGAGACGTGAGCCTGTGATAATGGCAGACCCTCTCTCAAAAACCAGGACATGTCTTAGTAGCCGGAAGAAGTGTCGGGACACCGGGATAGTCCTTAAAAACCGGGACTGTCAGAGCAAATCTGGGACGTCTGGTCATTTTATGTAAATGACACAACACAGACCAATGGACTGAGATAGACACATTATCAGTTGTGTATAGTATGATTTCATCAGTAAAATTGCATGTCTGTGGAAAGTTAGTGCCATTTCAATGGAAAATGTGCTTGTCTGTAAATGACAGTGTGCTAACACACATTAGTACATTGGAATGTTGGGAGCTCCATTGAAAACAATGGAGTGCTCTTGGCTTCTAATGGCTGGTATAAGCCTGGACCCCCAACATTCCATTGTTTCTTTGGTCACAGCTCTGGCTGTGGACAAAGGCTTCAGGGAGCCTGAGGGGATTCCAATCCCCTCGCGCTCCCATAAGGCTTTGTTCTTTTTTGTTAGAACATTCTGCCCTCTAGTGGCAGAATGTTCTAATAGCCTTGTAGCCCTTCCTAGCTGGGTTATACCGGCTATTAAAGTCCCTCTCCCTTGTTAAAGGCACTCGCCTTCGGCTCAAGCTTTTAAAGCTGGAGAGGGCCTTTAATAGCCGGTATAGCCCTCTCCGGCGGCCTACAAGGCTATAATGTTAGTTACATTCAAATATCACACCCCCTCATGGCCATTAAAGTTGGGTGGATCGCGAAGGTTTGTTGCTCTAAGAAGTGGTTTGTGGTTCCAAAAGGTTTGGGAGCCACTACAATGGACCATTAACCATATTATAGTTTAATTTGTACAGCACTTTTCTATTGTTGATGAGGCCCTAAGTGCTTAAAGATGGACAGTCGCTGCTGTGTTTGTTGTGTGCTCCATTCATGTCACAGCAAGCACGTAGCAGAGCATTATAACACACCATGAAGAGCGATAGACGGTCAAAGATTGGACTGCAGTGTGCATGTGCAGTCAAGCAGCTCTTCCGGGTTAAGAGCAGATTGAATCATGGTTAAGGGAACAGCAAGGTCAACATTGAATGACTGAATTCCAGATGTCTGCTGACTGTCCTTTCTTCCTTCCGGAACGAGTTCCACACCTTTGATGTCTGACTGTGGCAGAGGAAAAGGAAGCCCCATTCAGAGCCCAGCAGTGTCTCCCTGCACAGCGTCTCCTGGATGCCGGTTGCCAGGCAACTAAACAGTGCCTCAAGCAGGGCTATCTGGGAGCAGTGGATGGGGCTAAGTGGGTGATTGCTGAGGTCAGCATTAGCAGGCACTAAGCAGCTGAAGCGCTTTACACAGTTTGTGTTTATCTACGATCCCTTTATGGAGGAAATGAAGCAGAGCCAGTGAGTAGGTAGCACCTTGTGGCTGTGAGTGTGTAGCATCTTGTGGCTGTGAGTGTGTAGCACCTTGTGGCTGTGAGTGTGTAGCATCTTGTGGCTGTGAGTTTGTAGCATCTTGTGGCTGTGAGTGTGTAGCATGTTGTGGCTGTGAGTGTGTAGCATCTTGTGGCTGTGAGTGTGTAGCACCTTGTGGCTGTGAGTGTATAGCACCTTGTGGCTGTGAGTGTGTAGCATGTTGTGGCTGTGAGTGTGTAGCATCTTGAGGCTGTGAGTGTGTAGCATCTTGAGGCTGTGAGTGTGTAGCATCTTGTGGCTGTGAGTGTGTAGCATCTTGTGACTGTGCGTGTGTAGCATGTTGTGGCTGTGCGTGTGTAGCATGTTGTGGCTGTGAGTTTGTAGCATCTTGTGGCTGTGAGTGTGTAGTATGTTGTGGCTGTGAGTGTGTAGCACCTTGTGGCTGTGAGTGTGTAGCATGTTGTGGCTGTGCGTGTGTAGCATGTTGTGGCTGTGCGTGTGTAGCATGTTGTGGCTGTGAGTTTGTAGCATCTTGTGGCTGTGAGTGTGTAGTATGTTGTGGCTGTGAGTGTGTAGCATCTTGTGGCTGTGCGTGTGTAGCATGTTGTGGCTGTGCGTGTGTAGCATGTTGTGGCTGTGAGTTTGTAGCATCTTGTGGCTGTGAGTGTGTAGTATGTTGTGGCTGTGAGTGTGTAGCACCTTGTGGCTGTGAGTGTGTAGCATGTTGTGGCTGTGCGTGTGTAGCATGTTGTGGCTGTGCGTGTGTAGCATGTTGTGGCTGTGAGTGTGTAGCACCTGGTGGCTGTGCGTGTGTAGCATGTTGTGGCTGTGAGTGTGTAGCACCTTGTGGCTGTGAGTGTGTAGCATGTTGTGGCTGTGAGTGTGTAGCATGTTGTGGCTGTGAGTGTGTAGCATCTTGTGGCTGTGAGTGTGTAGCATGTTGTGGCTGTGAGTGTGTAGCACCTTGTGGCTGTGAGTGTGTAGCATGTTGTGGCTGTGAGTGTGTAGCATGTTGTGGCTGTGAGTGTATAGCATCTTGTGGCTGTGAGTGTGTAGCACCTTGTGGCTGTGAGTGTGTAGCATGTTGTGGCTGTGAGTGTGTAGCATCTTGTGGCTGTGAGTGTGTAGCATGTTGTGGCTGTGAGTGTGTAGCATGTTGTGGCTGTGAGTGTGTAGCATCTTGTGGCTGTGAGTGTGTAGCATGTTATGGCTGTGAGTGTGTAGCATCTTGTGGCTGTGAGTTTGTAGCATCTTGTGGCTGTGAGTGTGTAGCATGTTGTGGCTGTGCGTGTGTAGCATGTTGTGGCTGTGAGTGTGTAGCATCTTGTGGCTGTGAGTTTGTAGCATCTTGTGGCTGTGAGTGTGTAGTATGTTGTGGCTGTGCGTGTGTAGCATGTTGTGGCTGTGAGTGTGTAGCATCTTGTGGCTGTGAGTTTGTAGCATCTTGTGGCTGTGAGTGTGTAGTATGTTGTGGCTGTGCGTGTGTAGCATGTTGTGGCTGTGAGTGTGTAGCATCTTGTGGCTGTGAGTTTGTAGCATCTTGTGGCTGTGAGTGTGTAGTATGTTGTGGCTGTGAGTGTGTAGTATGTTGTGGCTGTGAGTGTGTAGCATCTTGTGGCTGTGAGTGTGTAGTATGTTGTGGCTGTGCGTGTGTAGCATCTTGTGGCTGTGAGTGTGTAGCATGTTGTGGCTGTGAGTGTGTAGCATCTTGTGGCTGTGAGTGTGTAGCATCTTGTGGCTGTGAGTGTGTAGCAAGTTGTGCAAGTGAGCGTGTACCACCGTGTGTTTGGGAGTGCTTAGAACCATGTACCAGTGAGTGAGCAGCACTTTGTACGATTGACGCATAGTACATTGTGCCAGTGAGCGTGTAGCATGTTATATGCATAGCAAGAAGATGGACGAAGTGCTGAAACTTTTCAACGTCTCACCCCCAGTCAAGAGAGAAACTGTCCTTTTGCTCACAATGTCACTCCAGTTTGGACCCAGCCACATGCAAATCAGTCTTGACCCTGTTCCTCAGGGGAACAGTGGCATAGTAAGCGAAAGACCAATGGATTCAAACAAATAGCATTTTTCGCATTTTTCAAATTTTCCAATATTTCATATTTTTTCCGTTATTTTTCCAAATTTGATTTAAAAAAATCTTTTTTTAATGTTTTGATATTTCAAAATTTCATTTTTCAAAATGTTAAAAGTTTTAATTTTTATTCCAAAATGTTCAAATAAAAAAAAATCGAAATTTTCCAAAATCAACCAAAATTTCAAAACACATTTTCTATAGGTTTCTTTAGGCAGTGCTACAGCAAAAACTGCTGAACGGAATTACATCAAATTTGGCCTGCAGATTGTGCTGTTTGTGATTCGGTATAAATCTGTTCAGTAGTTTTTGAGAAACTAAGGTTCAAAAATATTTTCATATCTGGGTGATTGGGTCCACAAGAGTCTTGCGAGCATCCTGTGAGAGCGCAAATTCCAAAATGGAGCACTGTGATTGGTGGGGAGGTCTGTTTTTCCCGTCAGCTTTCTCGCTCATGCTGGAGTGTGAGACTCCTGCGAGTCCCGTGGGAGCAAGCGTTCTGATTGGCTTGTTGTTGGAAGTTTAGAAATTAAATAGCCACCATTGCAGTTTACTGTGAAAGATTCCAGATGTTGTGAGAATTAACTAACAAAAACTTTATAAGTGCACAGGAGAGAGGTACACTGCCCCCCTAGATTTGCACTGGAAGTCTGTAAGGCATAACTTAGGTGAAAACAAATGTAAATTCTTGGTTTTTTAAAGTTGGTGATGTCGAGGGACTCTCACTGGATCGTGACAGGAAAAAAGGAGAAGGTGACTTCTCAATACACTGTACGGCGAGAAATGTATATTGCCCTCTAGTTATTGAGAGGAGGTCTGTAAGGCATAACCGCTTTGATTATTAACATTTTAATTATTTTTACAATATGGTGCAATCTCGCTGGTCTCTTCTGGATTGTGAAATGTTTGAAGGAGTAGGCGATCCCTGAATACCGTGTACTATGGACACCTGTGACTGTAGCAAGCAGTCTTACCGGAGATGGTATTTATCAGAGTCTACTATTCATGCATATCACCTAGGAAGAGATGTGGGCAGAGAGTTAATTCCTGTCACCGGGAACATCCTTTATGACGCAACTATTAACCCGCACTACCATTACAACGCGGGGATTACAACGAAAGTCGTTACAACGACTTTCGCTGGAGGGCGCTGTTGGATAGGGAATAGTTAAATTTTCTATCCAACACCTTCCCCACTATCCACAGCGACTGGAGTTGGAATAGAAAATTAAACTATTCCACTATCCAGCGCCCCCCAACGCAAGTTGTTGTAATGACTTGCGTTGTAATCCCCGCGTTGTAATGGCATGCGGGGTAAGAGCATGCGTGTTACTGACATACAACCCCTGCCACACACCCGGCTATGCACATCCATCACCCAAGAGAGGGGTTTCAGTGGAGAGGCTAGCCCCCCCACACACACGCCCGTCACCTATGACAAACCATCAGTTCTCACCTGTATTTCTGCAGGAGCGATAGGAATGAAGTGAAGCAAGGTCCCAACCTCCTCCGACCACCAAGACTCTCCGACAATGTCAAAGCTAGTCGAGGTGAAATGGGGGAGAGGGGAAGGGAAGAGAAAAAAAACACGGTCCCGCTGAGTCAGAGCAGGGAGATGTGTGGTGGTCAGGGAGTCTCCATGTGTCTCCTGCATACAAAGAAGAGAACTGGGACGTCAGTGACATTTTGTTGAGCCTACAGGAATTATACAACAGAGCTAACAGGGATTCATATGTTTATATAACTATATAGATATACCTGCAACAATCCCCTCTTCTGTAACTTAGGTAAGTGACTGCATAAAAAGGAGTGGTACACAATCCTGGAAACAAAAAGAGAGAGCATAGGTTTGAGGGGTTAAATAGTTTACCTATTGTGTTATACAGAAAGTCAGGAAAGTACAACCATACCTAAAAGCTTTCTTCAATCAGTGATAAAGTAAGGTCCAAAATGTATCAATTCCAAATCCTGGAATAGCATATAGAATGACTTCTTGCATTTTCTCTCCCGCAACAAAACAGAATGAACACAAAAAGTGTGGGGCTTGTCCTTTAAAGAATATGCTTCTTAATAAAGCAGAAACTGTGTACTAAACAATAGCTTGTCTTTCTCTTATACCACCGAAATGCAAGAACAAGGAAAAGAACGGGATCTCCAATAGCCAGAAGAAGAACATATCAGGTACGTATAGGGATATGACTCATAGTTGAAAATGTCTGGGAAAAAATGCATTACCATCTTTGTAGGTTTGTGATTCTTTAAAATGTCTTTGTCCTTTATGTTTTGCAGCTAGTTCCTGACACAGGATCAAGAACGGAGTAGGGTGGAGCAGGAGGCTGAACAAGTTCAAAGAGGACCACCGAACTGCAGCTCGCGGGAGTCGTCAACCATGACTTTAGGCAAACCCGGAAGTGGAAAAAGGTAAGTGAGCGAAAGCAGTAGAATCGCACACAAGTCAACTAGAACGTGACTCAATCGTCCACCAGGAAGGCCAGCTTTATACTGGCAATGCTCCGCCCCTGTCACAGGCCCAGCCAGAAGTGGAGGAAGCCAAACAGAAAGGTCTTAGTGGAGAAGCTTGTCCCTCTCTACACACTACTATGCATGCTTATCACCCTGCGGAGGGGTGTTAGTGGAGAGGTTAGTCCCTTCCTATACCCAATTCCTTACCCCCCTCATGCCCTGGAGAAAGCTGTCAGCAGAGAGGTCAGTTCATCCACACACCCTACTGTGCGCACCAATCAGCCCAGAGAGAGGTCTGGCTGGAGAGGCTAGACTCTCCACACTCCCTACCATTCAGTGCACACCCATCATCAAAGAGAGGGGTCTCAGTGAAGAGGTCAGTCCCTCCCCAAACACTAATACACATTCTTATCACCCTGTGGAGGGGTGTTAGTGCAGAGGTTAGTCCCCCCACACATCCTACTATGCACACCCATCATCCAAGAGAGAGATCTCAGTGTACCAGCCATTCCCTTCCCACACCATACTACGCACACCTGTCATTCAGGAGAGGGTTCTCAGCAGTGAAGCGTGTCTCTCCCCACACACTGCTATGCACACCTGTCATCCAACAACGATAGCTCATATAAATGACAACTCCCTCTGTGGTGGTGGGCCTCAGCAAGGTCTGCCAGTGCTAGGGGTTCTCCCTTCTCTGCACAGAGTCCTCAGACCAATAAAAAGAGGTTGGCACAGAAGCTGGAATAGAAAAGGCAAAGTTTATTAAACCTCAAGAGGTGGAACTACATTCACACAACACCCTTCAGCAATGTATGAAGTAGCACCCTGAATGGAAGGAGCTTGTTCCTTTTATACCCACACAGAGGTTCAAATGTACAAGTAATGAATGCTGGTTGTAGGTACATATTAGGTCATACAGAAAGTGCACAGGCAACAAGTGGGAGGGGCTAACAGTTAGCTAATTCTGGTGGACACGTCCTGACAGTTACAAGTTGAGGACAGCTGTTAGCTCAACTGAGCATGTGCGAAACAGAAGAGGCTAAATATATCTTGTCTCTAGGCAGATTTCAAGAGCAGTTAACAGGGAGGTAGGACAGAGCACATGGCGAGCACATGGCAAACAAAATGGCTGCCAGAAATACAAAATGGATTCCACACAACGGACAAGATAGTCTCTAAATACAAGATGCCTTTTGCTAATGCTTAACCTAATCGCTGCTAAAGTACAACACCTGGTCAGGCCCTCCCCAGGCTATACTGCACACACCCATCATTCCACAGAGATGTTTCAGTGGAGATTCCAGTCCCTTTCTATACGCTACTACGCACTCAGATTTCCATGGGTAGTGGTCTCAACAGAAAGGTAAATTAGCCCCAACACCATAATGCGGACACCCATTCCCCTGAGGAGAAGTCTCACCGGAAAGGGCCAGTCCCTCAACACATCCTACTATGCTGCACACCTTTTATATGAATGGGAGGTCTCAGCGGAAATGCCAGTCCCTTGCCACACCCTACTAAAAACACTGGTCATGCAACACAGATAGCTCACAAAAAAGCCCACTCCCTCTCTACACCCTGCTATGCACACCTGTAATACTGGGGAGAGGTGTTAGCAGAAACACCACTCCCTCCCCATACTCTAGTAAGTACACCTGTAATCTATGACATATAGGTTAGATGTTTGAGCTTGTGAGATTCTCACAGAAGTCGGACAAATATACGGGTGGAGGCTGGTGTTTGGGTTCTGCCGCTCCTGTGTCAATATCCCCCAAAAAAGGGATTTATAACAAGAAACAATCACATAAAGTAGGAGTAAGGTGGGTCTGACAAGAGCCTTTGTGTTTATAATGTACAGTATTTAGTTAAACATGTTATTGGATGCATTCATGCATTTCATTTCATTTCATTTCATTTCATTCCTTGATGTTATTAAGGAAAATCCTGTATCCTTCTGCAGTGAGGTTCACTCCATCTCGCATATAGACACCTTCATATAAAAACGGACATTGTTAGGATAAATAGAGCCTATGCCATGGCCATGAAGAAATGAAGAAATTGTTTTATTGACATGCTTCCAGGACTTCTTAATCTTAGGACAAAACTCTTTTGACCATTGCCATTTTTGCCTTTGGCACATATTAGAATATACAAAGGCAGTGTGATGAAAGAGAGCCATCAATTGTGGAAAGGTCTCCTCATTATGATGGATAAAGAATTCACTTTGGAGGTGCATGCCAAATCTGTGGCTGGGAAATGCTTCAGACTGCTGTGAGGTCTAAAGCCTATACTTGTTTGTTTTTAATTCTCAAATTCGTCAGCTGATCATCCAAGCCACCATCCTGGCCAGAAGGGAGAGGTGTGGCGCCGCGGCCAGGGTGACTGACGCTGGAATCTGGGGATCACGGTTCGATCCCCGGCGGCAGATTAGCTCAGCACCATGTGACTCTGGGCAATAGCTTGCTTAATCTTCCCGACGGCCCCCAGCGCCTTGAAATCCTTACGGGTGATTGTTCGTGCTTTACAAAGGTGGATTATTGTAACGTGTTACTTCTGTGTTCCATTAAATCCCTGTTCAAAAGACTGCAGCGTGTCCAGAAAGCCGCGGCCCGCGCTATCTATGCCCTCCTAAACACGGACATGACTCCAACCTTCTGCACCGCCTACAATAGCTAGCCCAAGAACAAAGAGTTTGTTTTAAAGTGTTATGTATCACGCATAAGAATCTCACAGACATCGGCCCAGAAATCCTGAGTAATCTATGCTCCTACTATGTACCCATACGAGCGCTGCACTCTGCTCGTTGCCAGAATCCCACCAATACGGAGGGTCAGATCGGGTGGTCGATCTTTTAAGCGGTTGGCTCCCGCCTTATGGAATTCCCTCCCTCTACTTATTCGTAGCAACCCTGATCACTTGACCTTCAGGAGGCTGGTAAAGACCTGGCTTTTCTCCCAGTGCTAATTTTCCTGCCCTGCCTCCTCACTCAGTGTTCTGCTTCAGCGCTGGGACGCCTCGATGCTGGGGCAGCCATGCACTATACAAGTATTTTAACATAACATAACATTTGGATTTCAAGAGAAACCACTGTGATTGTGCTTAGGTCATTGTCACCACAGTGCACTATCATCAGGTTTGGGTGCACACAATTCAAAATGCTCTTAACGATTGGTAATAGTTGATACCACTGGTTAAACAGTATGAGCTTTACTATTGGTTGAGTTTAAAATTTAGCAATGATACCGCAGGAGTCTCGCAAGAGTCATTTACAAGCTTCTGCAAGTGAAGCTTGTTGTGGGGCTTCATACGATCCCACAAGACTCTGGCAAGATTCAAATGGATATTAACTCAGTGACTCTGCAAAGAATTCTTTATACAATCCTGCAAGAGTCTTGTGAGCTGCATTGTACCGGGAGAGAAAAAAGTGTGTACTGGTATAGTACAGGTGTCATTAACTGTTTAAAACAATCATAAAGTAATAAAAATAAAATACTGGTTGTCAATGTTAATAAGATAAAATAAAACCTTACAAAGAATATTAAAGGGGATTTTGGTACATGTAGTTTATGTACTGTGGAAGAGATACACTTATTTATAGAATGCAATAATGAGGTTAAATTAGAGTTAACCAATAGTTGACATTACCTCTACAAATTAAAGAAAAAAAAGTTATGATGTGATTGGCTGCAAGACTTGAAGTTTCAGATACGTGTATGTGTTGCATAACAGCAGACACCTGAGATTGCCCTTGGTGGGTTGAGGGTGAAGCAGGTGTAATTTCTTTGATTTGTGCTCAGTGCAGGGCATTTGATTTTTGAGTAAAAGATATTGGTGCATTCAGCTACCTTCAACATACAGCTTCATTTGCAGATAATTAAAAATATAGTGTAATTAAACAATGAAGTCTGTGACTAAATATTCAACTAATATAATATATTTAGAAACCAGGTTCAATATGATTGTTCATTATGAGAGCACTAATAATGTGAATAGTTATAATGTGATGGATAAAGTCATTACTATCGAAAGATTTTAAACAAATGCTAAGAAATTAATATTGACAATTGCATAGCAATATCATTATTCTGGTGGTAATTGCACTTTTGTGTTTGTTGTCTGCATTCACTTTATTGTGTTAACTGCTGTTGAAATTTCATGCTTTTTAAATAAAAATAAGTGCCATATATAAATTAAGAGTGTTTGTTATTCAAACTTAGATGAGTCTATCTTTGATTTGTTGTTGAGTTCAAAGGTGGCTATTGGGATAATTTGCATTGAGTTCTAGCTATGTCTCAGGGGAGGTTGATATATATTAACCCTGGGCGTAGTGAGCGTAGTGGGGTTTCGCGAAGCTACGCAAAGTGGGCGAGAAACTACGCCCACCTGCGCACTTCGCGTAGCCCCACTACGCACCACCCGCCTCCCTCCCGCCCTCAGTAAATGCCCCCTTCAATGTTTAAATAAGTTTAAAACCACTTACCTGGTCCGCGCGCGTCCCGGGGCTCCCTCGTCTCTTTCAGTGCCCGCGTCTTGAACCCTAATGCGCATGCGCGGCCGCCCGCGCATGCGCATTTCTAGCGAGAAATGCGCATGCGCGGGCGGCCACGCATGCGCATTAGGGTTCAAGACGTGCACTGAAAAAGACGAGGGAGCCCCGGGACGCGCGCGGACCAGGTAAGTGGTTTTAAACTTATTTAAACATTGAAGGGGGTATTTACTGAGGGCGGGAAGGAGGCGGGTGGCGAGCCAGCTACGCTCGTCCACGGAGCATGCGTAGTGCCGGCTACTACGCCCGCACCGCAAAATGCGTAGCAGACGGCACTACGCATGCTCCGTGGACGGAGCGTAGCTACCCGCCCACCCCTAATATATATTCAAACTATTGTACTAACGGACATACTAAAAAGCATATCAACAATTCACAAAAGTGAACTTTTGGAATGAAAATATTAGGCAATGAGAGAGGTGATGATTTTGGGGTCCCCCTAACCTAGGGGAGGACCAAGCAGATGCCTTGAACACAAGGAGCATAAACAACAAGCACATCTTGTTGAACTTAGGTGGCGATCCCATCCTCTTAGGACCACCCCAAGCACAGTTATTGGCAAAAAACAATCCCAACCAAAGGGCCTGCAAAGCATTATGGGATGAGATTAGTAGTGGGCAGTAAATATTATAGTATACAATATCAAAATAATTCTACAAAGAGCTGCAGTTCAACTAATCGTTACTAGATGTTCCTCATGAGTCAAATGCAAAGTCATTGGGCCCGATTCACAGAACGAACTTAAGACTAATTCCTAAACTTACTACCATTTTGGTATTCACAGAATGCACTTACTACTTTCGGCATTCACAGAATGAACTTACTACTATTGGGATTCACAGAATGAACTTACTACTTTCGGTATTCACAGAATAGACTTAGGACTACTAACTTTACGTCCGCCACCGGGCCAGAATTTACAGCACTTTGGCGGACTTTACGAATCCGGCCCGTAATTTCTGATACGGTGCCGTAATTTCCGATTACGGGCCGGAAAATCCGATTACAGGCCGGAAAATCCGATTACGGGCCGGAAAAGTTGATTTTTGTCAGTTGGCCATGTTAGCCAAGGGTAAACACCTGTCCAAGTGCGTACCATCCCCCACAATTGATCAGCTGACACACTGCAGCCAATCCCAGCCAACTGCTCCATTTTGGCATGGAGAATGTTGCCAGTGCCTACCATCCCCCACCACGCTCCAGCTGAAGCCAATTAACAATGATTGACCAGCACTAGAAAACACATAAAAGCAGCACACATTGAAGGAACAGGTTTGGCCACAGAGAGTTTGTATCTACTACACACACAGTGACCCTGAAAATGGACATGAGGAGGAAAAGGAACTTCACAGGAGGAGAGACCACCATGCTTGTGGAGTTCATAGTAAGGCATCACAAGCGCCTCTATGGCTTACCACCCAACTGCACCAGTGGGGCACAGAAGGCAGAGCTATGGCAGCAGATAGCCACTGCTGCTCAGCCTTGGGGGAGGAGAGGCGAACTGTACAGGACATTAAAAAAAAAGTGGCAGGACGAACGGCAGAGGGTGAAGGAGAAATACTCAAGGATTGAGGTAAGCCGGATCCTCCCTGCTGCATGCCCAGGACCCCGCCTCCGGCTCACCCCACTGGAGGAGGATATCCTGACAACAATACACCCCCACTTGAACAATGGGCTGCCTGTCAGTGACGTCCGCTACGTGGTACCAGGTAAGTGGAATGAAAAGAAAAAGTGCATGAAGAGATTGTCTGTTACACTGTCATTGGGATTAAGGAACTGGTCCAAAGTGTATTTAAAAATATAGTCAGTCAGAGACTCATATGTCACTCTCTGTATGTAGCACCACAAGTCCCAGAATCCTTTGTATTAGAAATGGCAAATCCCTCCCACCCTCCTTAAAACATGGCTACAGTACTGCAGCGGTACATGCACAACCCTGCAAATTTAATAACTGTTCATACTGACAGAAAATGTGCAATACCACATGGAAATGCTAACTTAAGTTAAAAATATAAAGTGGCAATTGACAAATATTAGCAGGGAAGCGCCAGCACCAATGCGACATGCAATTCAACCCTTGCGCCAACACGGGGTGCGTTCAGATGGTGGTGCACTGTGGCGCAGGGATTGACAGCTGTGTGTTGAATCTGATGGTGTGTAAGGGGGGCTTTCCTGGAGTTGTGTCACAAGAGCTATGCAACTCCAATAATGTGCATGCACTGCCCATACCTAACGTGCTGCGCCACTACTTACGTCTGCCTCAAGCAGGCGTACGGTTGCATCGCAGTGGCCTCTGAGAGGTGACTAGGTGAAACCTTGTAGATTTCACTGAATCACTTGTACACTGCATATCCCAAAGGAATGCCCACTGTGGCTACAGCAAAGCTGACGCAGGTCCAATGTTGCGCAGGGCCCCACAATGTGATGCTTCACCATAGAAGCCTCACGTTGCAAATAATGCTAAATGTGTCGTCTGTTGTACACCACCGTTGTGTCACAGAAGTGATGCAACAGCAGTGTAAATCCTAATCAAGGGGCATGTTAACCTGCCACAAATTCACAAAGAATTACATCACCCTGTGCCAGCCTAAATCACAAAACAGAAGGTGAGAGTATCATCAGATGTAAATATGTAATACACATTTTCTGTTGTCCATTTTCCACTCTGCCACGCCATAACATCCCCAACACACCACTGCTCCTACATGCCCCGTCTGCGCCAGTACTTCACAACACTGTTAGCACGCAGAAGATATGGGCAAATCCCCAAAAAGTTCCAAAGCACATTTTCCATTTGTTTAATTTTCGGTCTTCTCACCCACTGACACATCCAGCCAGAGCACAGACAACTGCAGTAGCAGAGGTCACCGCATCTATTGGGAGGAATCAGCAACGTACAGAAGAAGGCATGACAACCACACTAACTGGTAAGTTAAATTGGCCAGGAGATGGTCAAAATGTATACATTGTCAGGAGAAGACAGAGGGACAAATAGTGCCCACCTATGTAAGTAAACCAGAGATGCAAAATTTGCGTCATTACATTTGGAGTTGTCAATGGACATTCACCTTTACCATTTGACATTTGTGAACAGCGAAAGACAAAATATGAAATGTATTGCCTCGTCATCCCTTTGTAATTGTGGTACTCAACATGTATTTCACGAACAGACCGGGGAAACCAATCCTGTAATCGAGGGCACCAACTAGTCAAAAGGGTGTACCCACTATATTGCAATAGTGTCTGTAGACCTAATCAAGAAAATATATTTGCACTCTGGTGGACCTTACCTCTGGATTCCTAGGCATGTCATTGTGATATAGGTACCACCAAGGTAGTGGGCCCATGCGGGATCACTCATTGCATTATGTATGACACACTTCTGCAACGGAGGTGCACAGAACTGCTTGTGCTCGTCCACTGTGCCAGAAATAGAATGCATCACATGTGGCAGCAGGAATGTAAAGTTGCCAAACATAATTATCATTTTAGGTACAATGCGGTCCTCCCAGAATTAAAGACGCGCACAGACTTCTGCTACTAGGTTGGACTTGACATCTGTCCTGGGACCACAAACTGCTCCGGTGCTGGGCCAAGGTAAGTCAACCTGGCTGAATACTCATTAATTGTGCCTTTCACCCCCATCGTATGTGTTGTACAACACTGGTGTCCTGCATCACAATATGCTCACATAGGGCATTTGAACACATTGCCGATCAGACCCTGGTGGCAACTGAGAGGTTGACACAAAATGTATGCCAAGTGTGTGCAGAATGGACATACATGAACTGACCAAAACACAACAGGCTTGCACTTCAATAATAGGATGAATCCCTAGCAAACTGTACATGGTTAAATCAAAATGAAATAGGTATGGCTGAGGCACACACTGGTGCCAGTTGTGTACATATCAGATGGTTGTAGGGGCTGCTAAGGTGATTCTTCATGTAGTTACACCTGCAAAATGAATTGGCTGATGAGCAACATGATAATCCAGTGCAGGCGGGAAGCCTCAAAGCTTCTCACCTCATATGCAATGTGTGATCATAACCAAATGTTGTTTTCTGCTTGCCTCCCTCCTATCGTATTCACTGTTGGAAATGGGATCCCTGGCCGGCCAGGGCTTTCGCCAAAGTCAGTCAGAGACCACCACTCCCAAGTCAGGGCAAGGGAGTTACACGCCAAGATAACCCCTGCTCACCCTCTAGGTAACGTGGCGCGAGCAGCAAGGCTAAACTTGGAGGCGATGTAAGTTAAGTATTTGCGCACGCACCCCAGCAACAACAACCAAAGGCCCACCACAAAGGAAACTCCACACAAGGTTATATAAAAATAGCCTTTGTATTACACCAAAACACATTAGATAAAACACACTTTACAATGTGCCAGAGGCACGGGCAGAATTTACAAGGGATTATTTACAAGACAGGGCCACCTGGACCACTGTCAGGAATCAGCACTTTTAGAAGTAACAATACAATACTTGTAGGCCTAGAACTTAGAACATAGCCTATCAGACAGTACCTTCCGTCCTGGTTGTACGGGATAATGCGAGTGACCTCCTTAGTAAGCTTGAGCGGGCGGCCCAGCGAAGCGGCGCGACTCAGGGGAGAGCGGCGCGGCTCGAGGCTTGAGCGGGCGGCCGGCAAGGTACAAGCGTTTCTCTGGGGCGACCAATGTGTGCGGCTCAGAAGAGGAGGGGAAGGCAGGATGCGGGCTACCCAGCGAAGCGGCGCGGCTCAGGGGAGAGCGGCGCTGCTCGAGGCTTGGACGGGCTGCCGGCACGAGCTGCCGAGGGGAACGAGCGAGGCACACTTCAGCGAGGCCCCAGGGGCCCAGGGAGATCAGACAAGTCCCAGCAATTTGGCAGGGAAGGCACCATAGAGTCCACTGGTCCTGGGACTCTGGTCAGGGGGCAAGCTTAGTATCAAGCCCTTGGAATATCACTTAGTACATAACAGAACATCACTGTAACACCAATTAGGACATAAAGCACACAACCAGTACCCACTGGTAACTGGTAAGTCCCCCCTACGCAATCCTAACCACCCTAGGAACAGGTCACGCAGGGAACCAGGACCTTACTAGCACCACCTGCACTAGCAAGAACAACCACCTCAGTATCACAATACAAGTAGGGGCACAGACCTGGGGACAAAACACATGATGCAATGCATAACATTCATTCAGAGGTGTAAGAGAAACAAGGCACATGATGTATCAACAACACATTCAGCGGTGCAGCAAAGAGCACTTTGCAGAAATCACATTAACATGAACTTACATCAAAGTCCAGGGTCCAGGTTGCGCCACTTGCGCCAGAACCTAAACGTAGCAGCTGCCCACAGAGTGCTGGGCAGCTGAGGGACAGGACAGGGGGGCCTAAACGTTGCAGCTGGCACTAAGTGCTGCGCAGCTGGGGAAAGGCCAGGGATGAAGGAGTGCGCCTCACTCCTAAAGTCCAGAACATGTCCCTAGGGAGGAAGAAAGACCTACACGGTGCAGCTGCCCACTAATTGCTGGGCAGCTGGAAACAGAACTGCGACAGGGGCCCTCACTGGCCCCTCAGGACAAGGACTGTGCCCAACTGAGCCCTCTGGCTCTAAAACAAAAAGATGCTGCCTCACTGGGCTGTTGGGGTCCCTCACGGGGGACCCGCGAACGAATATGCCCCCTGAGCCTCTCAGGGCTCGTGAATAGGGTGGGGGGCCTTCGCTGGAGTCCCCCCTCTGGGGACTCGATATGGCCAAATGGGTCAAGAACCTCCCAGGGCTCGGGTAACAATGTGGGGCCAGGGGAGCCTCTCGGGGCTCGTGGGCAAAACGGGCGGAGTCCCTCTCGGGGGACTTAGCATCACCGGAGGCCTCACGGGCCTCTCCACACCACAAGGCTCGCTCTGGAGGGGAGGGGCGGGCACTGACAATGTGCCCCAACGCCCCTCCTCCCCTGTAAGGCACTCACCGGACTCTGGCGCTTGGCGGCGGTTCTCCTCCTCCACCGGGGCTTTAGACGGGCCGGTCTCTGCCTCACCCGGTCCCCCATCTCGGGACCGGGCCTCGACATGGAGCCTTCGTGGCTCCTGGATAAATCAGTATCCGGGGCTCCCTCCTGGTCACGGGAGCCCCGCAACGCTCGCACCACTGCCTGCTTCCGCCTCGCTCCCCGGCGGGGGCGGGACAGGGGAATCCCCTCGGGCCGGCAGCCAATCACGGCGCGGCCTGGGGAAATCGTCATCAGGGAATCCCGGGCCGGCCAGCCAATCACGGCGCGGCCCCGGGAAGGCATCATCAGGAGGCTCGGCCTGCTGGACCAATCACAGCGCGGCCCGGGCGGGCGGCTGCTTTCCCCGGCTTCTCCTCGACCCACGGCTGCGGCGGAGAATCCGGGGACCATACCGGGTGGGCACCGGCTGACGAGCATGAAGTGCTCAGGGCGCGACAAGGGCGACAAAGCGCCAAGGTGCGCTAGGGGCAAAATAAACGGTTATTTGCGGCGTGGGCAGCCGCTAAGGAAAAGGAAAGCGCTCCCAGCGCTTTAGCAGGAATTACAGCGCTTCCAGGCGCTAGGTGAAAAGTGAAGCGCTCCTAGCGCTATATGTCAAAATAAAGCGCTCCCAGCGCTGCAGGAGAAATCAAGCGCTTCCAGGCACTTGGAAGCCCAGAAGTCCAGCAAAAGTCCCTCTGGCATCCAGGAGCTGGGCAGGGCAAAGAAGCCCCACAAGTCCAGGAACAAGCACAGCAGAGAAAAGTCCTCCAGGGCATCAGTAGTCCAGGGGCTGGGCAGGGCTCAGGGAGGCAAGCCTTCCCCTGAGCCCCAAGCAGCAGCACGCCCCTGGCAAGATTCAAGTTGGGAACAAGAACCTTTTCCAAGAGGTCACAGCCTCTTTTTATACAGAGCAATCCTTTGTCTGTAGGTGCAGGGTGGGGGCAGAACCAGTTGCAGCTGGTCTGGGAGTACTCTTGATGGCCCAACCACCCATTCTATTCACTGGCAGGGCTAGGGTCATCAGACACACCACAGGGGGGTGGAGCCAGCATTGTGTGGGGAAAACCCAGCCCATCCAGGACACAGGTACACTCCTCCCACACATCACTCATGCTAATCTCACACTCACCACCGGGCAGACCCATCCAGACTTCCTGGAGCCTGGCATGCCAGCCAGCTCCAGCCAATCACGCTCCAGCACCCTCACAGCACACATATCTCAATGTCCAGAAGTAGCACTTCCCTTCTAGACACATACATGCTGCATACACCATCTCGCAGCATTCACTCCCCCGAGTTCACACATACCAAACTTGACCATGCACACCTCACGCATCAGGAACTACCAGGGACACAGACATTCCCCATGCATTCCTATGGGAGGGCAGGCCAATCTCACACACGCACTCAGGGAGAGCACGCACTTTACACTGCGCCACAGTGTCAAAGTGCGCAAAGACCAGAAATCAAGGCAAAAAGTTCAGGGGTGAACCTGCCACAAGGCCCAAGTCCAACACAACCCCCTTCCAGCCAAAACGCAGGGTAGGCCAATCACCACTGTGATGGACTTCCCTGCTTGGGGCGATAGAACACGGACGCGGGCCCGCACTGCAGGGACACCCTCCGGTTCTACGCCACGTTGACCCATAAGCCAAGCACATCCTTAAAAAACAGGCCCAACTAGGCTACCCCACTGGTACTCCTTAGTTGTCCACGGCTAGGACCAGGCCCTAGGCCACCTAGATACCACTGGTCCTTGCCAATCCACAGAGTGGGGGGTAGTAACCCCTGGCCTACATAGCCATTCTCCACTCCCTTTCTCAGCGTAGTTCCAAACTACCACTGATCCTTCAACCTAGGGTCCGCACCCTCAGGCTGACCAGAGGTCATGGGCACGATTGCCCCACCCTACCTCTACTTCTGAAGCACCCTCCAGAACGCAACTCTCCCACCAGTTTAGGACCTGACTTCCTCAGCAGCAGTGACCACAGTCAGACCAGCACAAGAACGGTGTAGTAAGGCGTTGCACTTTGCGGGTTGCCAGATGCGGCGCAGGCGGCGGCTCGCAGACCGCGTCGAGACGGGGACGGCGAGCGGCATCGACTGCGCGGCCGAAGGCAGACGCGGCTCAGTGCGGTGCCTACAGGACACCAGGCTGGTCATGACAGATTCACAGCTCCCTTAACTGGTTTACCACCTGGGATTCAAATTCACCGGATGCACCGGGGTCAGACTCCCTCTGACCCCCTTCCAGAGTTCTGCACCCTCCCACTGTAGAACAGGGTCCCTCCACTTAAGGTAGGCCCCACCTGCTCTCAGGGTAGTACCACAACACTCAGCCAAGAACCCTAAAGATCCCTGCTAGGCCTGTACCACCCCTTCTGGGAAACACAGGGTCTCTTCACTTAAGATGAGCCCCACCTGTGTTCACTGGGGTACCCCTAGAAGAAAAACCGGCCAGGACACTGGCTACAGTCGCCCTGCCGTCCAGGACAGGCAACCACCTGAACCTGGCTCCCTAACCTAGGGACGCTACCCTTTGGTTAGATGCCTGGCGCACCAGGACTTCTACAAGTTGGAGACAAAAATCTAAGACTTTCTCTCCTCCTTCAGCAGCAAGGCAACCACTGCAGGTCAATACCCCATACAGCTTACCCGGTTCCTTCTCTTCAGGCAGGAGTTCCCTCTTGTAACTTCAGGACACTACATACAGTTGCCCTTACATCCAGATCCGGAAACACCGGCTACTGGCTCCCCAACCGAGGGACGTACCCTTTGGTCAGATGCCTGGTGCACCAGGACTTCCTTGAGGGTGACACAACTAATGTGTCATGTACAAGTCTGCCTGACACTCAGGACAGAAGTGGCATCACCATGGTCACTCACTGGCGACATAACCCTTCTGGCTGGCCCCTGACCCACTGGCTCTTCCACTGGGGAACCTATCCCCCTCGCACCCCTCCGTCGGGACTTCTGCACCCTCCCAACTGGAGCGGTACTGCCAGATACCAGAACTACTGGAACCCTGGTTACAGAGGTTCCACGTTCTCCAGACACTCTGGAAGATCCTCCTCAAATGACCTATTGGTACAGCCTAGGCCCCCGACCTGATGTTCCCTTAAGAAACCTTCCAGGCCCTGACACTGGGTTTCGGGCACCTGGAGACATGCAGTCCCACCCACTCCTTCTCCTCTTGAGACAGGACGTGAGCCCCTACACCGAGACCTAGCTGGGCTACACTGAACCTCTTCCACCACGCTGGGCTGGAAGACACCTCAGACACTCCTTTTGGAATCACTCCATCCCCTATGCCTCTCTCCTCCCAGAACATTACCAACTCCAAAATTCTGTCTCTCAACAGACCACAGAAATCAAAAAGCAGGCTCCACTGTCTGCAGACGTTCTTGGGAAAAGTAAAACACACAGGACTTAAATATCTGAGCAAAACTAGCATTCAGCAAGCTCCCCATCCAGAGAACTCACAAACACGTCCAGTGCCACACACCATTCATCCACACACACCCCTCCCCAGACTGGTAAGGCAGTTTCTACCACCCCTGACTTCTCAACCTGACCACACTTGACACAGGTACCATTACTCCAGGGCAGGGACGGGGGACACATGCACTGGACACACTTATGCTGCCACCACTGGATCCTACCCTTCTGGTGAATCCAGAAAACACACTGCACTTAGAGGGATGATCTACCCTCCCGAGCTAGGGACACCTAACTCAAAGTGCACAAGAAACACATTTCCACAGAAATGACATTTTCAGCAAACTTAAAGCAATAATCCCCAAAATGTTTTTATCTAAAATGCGGAGTTTTGTGGTGCAGCCAGCTGCTACTAAGGTACAACGCAAACACAAATCCTTATCCCACCGCTGCCACCAATGTTGGAAATGGGATCCCTGGCCGGCCAGGGCTTTCGCCAAAGTCAGTCAGAGACCACCACTCCCAAGTCAGGGCAAGGGAGTTACACGCCAAGATAACCCCTGCTCACCCTCTAGGTAACGTGGCGCGAGCAGCAAGGCTAAACTTGGAGGCGATGTAAGTTAAGTATTTGCGCACGCACCCCAGCAACAACAACCAAAGGCCCACCACAAAGGAAACTCCACACAAGGTTATATAAAAATAGCCTTTGTATTACACCAAAACACATTAGATAAAACACACTTTACAATGTGCCAGAGGCACGGGCAGAATTTACAAGGGATTATTTACAAGACAGGGCCACCTGGACCACTGTCAGGAATCAGCACTTTTAGAAGTAACAATACAATACTTGTAGGCCTAGAACTTAGAACATAGCCTATCATACAGTACCTTCCGTCCTGGTTGCACGGGATAATGCGAGTGACCTCCTTAGTAAGCTTGAGTGGGCGGCCCAGCGAAGCGGCGCGACTCAGGGGAGAGCGACGCGGCTCGAGGCTTGAGCGGGCGGCCGGCAAGGTACAAGCGTTTCTCTGGGGCGACCAATGTGTGCGGCTCAGAAGAGGAGGGGAAGGCAGGATGCGGGCGACCCAGCGAAGCGGCGCGGCTCAGGGGAGAGCGGCGCTGCTCGAGGCTTGGACGGGCTGCCGGCACGAGCTGCCGAGGGGAACGAGCGAGGCACACTTCAGCGAGGCCCCAGGGGCCCAGGGAGATCAGACAAGTCCCAGCAATTTGACAGGGAAGGCACCATAGAGTCCACTGGTCCTGGGACTCTGGTCAGGGGGCAAGCTTAGTATCAAGCCCTTGGAATATCACTTAGTACATAACAGAACATCACTGTAACACCAATTAGGACATAAAGCACACAACCAGTACCCACTGGTAACTGGTAAGTCCCCCCTACGCAATCCTAACCACCCTAGGAACAGGTCACGCAGGGAACCAGGACCTTACTAGCACCACCTGCACTAGCAAGAACAACCACCTCAGTATCACAATACAAGTAGGGGCACAGACCTGGGGACAAAACACATGATGCAATGCATAACATTCATTCAGAGGTGTAAGAGAAACAAGGCACATGATGTATCAACAACACATTCAGCGGTGCAGCAAAGAGCACTTTGCAGAAATCACATTAACATGAACTTACATCAAAGTCCAGGGTCCAGGTTGCGCCACTTGCGCCAGAACCTAAACGAAGCAGCTGCCCACAGAGTGCTGGGCAGCTGAGGGACAGGACAGGGGGGCCTAAACGCTGCAGCTGGCACTAAGTGCTGCGCAGCTGGGGAAAGGCCAGGGATGAAGGAGTGCGCCTCACTCCTAAAGTCCAGAACATGTCCCTAGGGAGGAAGAAAGACCTACACGGTGCAGCTGCCCACTAATTGCTGGGCAGCTGGAAACAGAACTGCGACAGGGGCCCTCACTGGCCCCTCAGGACAAGGACTGTGCCCAACTGAGCCCTCTGGCTCTAAAACAAAAAGATGCAGCCTCACTGGGCTGTTGGGGTCCCTCACGGGGGACCCGAGAACGAATATGCCCCCTGAGCCTCTCAGGGCTCGTGAATAGGGTGGGGGGCCTTCGCTGGAGTCCCCCCTCTGGGGACTCGATATGGCCAAATGGGTCAAGAACCTCCCAGGGCTCGGGTAACAATGTGGGGCCAGGGGAGCCTCTCGGGGCTCGTGGGCAAAACGGGCGGAGTCCCTCTCGGGGGACTTAGCATCACCGGAGGCCTCACGGGCCTCTCCACACCACAAGGCTCGCTCTGGAGTGGAGGGGCGGGCACCGACAATGTGCCCCGACGCCCCTCCTCCCCTGTAAGGCACTCACCGGACTCTGGCGCTTGGCGGCGGTTCTCCTCCTCCACCGAGGCTTTAGACGGGCCGGTCTCTGCCTCACCCGGTCCCCCATCTCGGGACCGGGCCTCGACATGGAGCCTTCGTGGCTCCTGGATAAATCAGTATCCGGGGCTCCCTCCTGGTCACGGGAGCCCCGCAACGCTCGCACCACTGCCTGCTTCCGCCTTGCTCCCCGGCGGGGGCGGGACAGGGGAATCCCCTCGGGCCGGCAGCCAATCACGGCGCGGCCTGGGGAAATCGTCATCAGGGAATCCCGGGCCGGACAGCCAATCACGGCGCGGCCCCGGGAAGGCATCATCAGGAGGCTCGGCCTGCTGGACCAATCACAGCGCGGCCCGGGCGGGCGGCTGCTTTCCCCGGCTTCTCCTCGACCCACGGCTGCGGGGGTGATCCGGGGACCATACCGGGTGGGCACCGGCTGACGAGCATGAAGTGCTCAGGGCGCGACAAGGGCGACAAAGCGCCAAGGTGCGCTAGGGGCAAAATAAACGGTTATTTGCGGCGTGGGCAGCCGCTAAGGAAAAGGAAAGCGCTCCCAGCGCTTTAGCAGGAATTACAGCGCTTCCAGGCGCTAGGTGAAAAGTGAAGCGCTCCTAGCGCTATATGTCAAAATAAAGCGCTCCCAGCGCTGCAGGAGAAATCAAGCGCTTCCAGGCACTTGGAAGCCCAGAAGTCCAGCAAAAGTCCCTCTGGCATCCAGGAGCTGGGCAGGGCAAAGAAGCCCCACAAGTCCAGGAACAAGCACAGCAGAGAAAAGTCCTCCAGGGCATCAGTAGTCCAGGGGCTGGGCAGGGCTCAGGGAGGCAAGCCTTCCCCTGAGCCCCAAGCAGCAGCACGCCCCTGGCAAGATTCAAGTTGGGAACAAGAACCTTTTCCAAGAGCAATCCTTTGTCTGTAGGTGCAGGGTGGGGGCAGAACCAGTTGCAGCTGGTCTGGGAGTACTCTTGATGGCCCAACCACCCATTCTATTCACTGGCAGGGCTAGGGTCATCAGACACACCACAGGGGGGCGGAGCCAGCATTGTGTGGGGAAAACCCAGCCCATCCAGGACACAGGTACACTCCTCCCACACATCACTCATGCTAATCTCACACTCACCACCGGGCAGACCCATCCAGACTTCCTGGAGCCTGGCATGCCAGCCAGCTCCAGCCAATCACGCTCCAGCACCCTCACAGCACACATATCTCAATGTCCAGAAGTAGCACTTCCCTTCTAGACACATACATGCTGCATACACCATCTCGCAGCATTCACTCCCCCGAGTTCACACATACCAAACTTGACCATGCACACCTCACGCATCAGGAACTACCAGGGACACAGACATTCCCCATGCATTCCTATGGGAGGGCAGGCCAATCTTACACACGCACTCAGGGAGAGCACGCACTTTACACTGCGCCACAGTGTCAAAGTGCGCAAAGACCAGAAATCAAGGCAAAAAGTTCAGGGGTGAACCTGCCACAAGGCCGAAGTCCAACATTCACATATATAGGTGAGTGTTTGACAAATGAGGTTTGGATGTCTGCTGCACAAGACACCATCCGTTGTCATGTAAGTAGTAACATGACGTTGGAAATGGAGTATGGGAACAGAGAACACTCAAAGAATGGACATAAGTAATCAGAAACCGTCGCGCACCTGTCCTTCAGGTAAAATCGGGCATGAGGTGTGTCACCAGCTTAGATTACTAAACCATGACAGAGATCGAGATCCCAATCTGCATGGAATCAACAGTTGTTGGTTACAAAGTGAAATACAAACCAGGAGTATCACATATGCCTGTCTGACAAATGCTGATGCAGATCATTGAGAATGTAGTTTCTACCCTCTACAGCTATGTCTACAACAACTATGAGACAGGTGCAGCAGGATACAGCAGGGGGGAACGCAAAGGGACAGCGAGTTGTGGCTAGAGCTGGTGAGTCTGCTAGTATTATGTACATCTCCGTGGAACTCCTCAGTGCCATGGTGTGAGCGGTCATTTGTGGTGGTACCCTAAGCAGATCACATGATCCTCATCTGCTGATGTTTAGTACAGTTAATACAACCCTGGTGTTGCAGCACATGTAATACCTAGTCAATCAATAATACAGTTGCAACCTCTGTGTTTCAGATCGTGCCAGGGGAGAGGATGACAGACCGACAACCAGTGCTGGCCGACGGGGAATCAGAGGGGAGAATCCCTTGATCCTCCAGGCAGTAATGTCGGCAGCAAGTCGGGCCCAAGAGGAGGATCAAGATGAGGACGTTGACTCGGAGGAGGAGGAGGAAGACCACATATCAATTGACTCGGGGGATGACGATACTGACATCACGGCATCACATCCACTTCCAAGCACCGCTCGTCTGTCTCCTCTCACACAAACAATACCATGTCCTCAGCACAGATCACACCAGCCACGGCTCACACACATCCAATCACAAACATCACTCCCTCACAGCCCTCACGTCCGGGACCGACATGGTGGTTCCCCTACCCACTCTTCCCTACGCAGTGTATCCCTGACACCCTCTCCACCATCTGTGGGAAGTAACAGCCCTGTTGCGGTGCAGGTATCCCCTGGGCACCCTTCTCCTGCCCACAGTTTTCCACCTTCCAACCCGCCTGTTGTTGGACCTGCTCATCTCATCCCTGGCAGACACCTGCGGAGGGGGCCTGCACGTGGCGATGGTGGCCAGTGGGAGCAGGACTTCTACCAACAGCAGACAGATGTGAGGCAGGACATTTGTGCCATAGGGGCGACCCTGGCAGTCGTGTCAGGGTCCCTGCAGGACATGGTCCAATTCCCTCAGGGGGTGGACAGGATGTGCCAAGCTTTGGATAGGATGGATAGCACTTGGCAGGAAATGTCTAGAAATATGACTGACCTGATATCCATCCAAAGGGAAGAGAGTGCAAGACGCCATGCCTTGGCCATGAAGATGATGGAGGGCATGGTGAGAGTGTTCCAAAGTCACTCTTCACGGCCAACGCAGGGAGGGGAACAATCATGTCAGCCTGCAGGACAGCACATCCCCACACCTGTATCACCAACTGCACAGCACCACAGCCAAGGTACACAAACACACCTGCACCCTGATCAGGTACCCCCACCACCCCCACCCCCTGCACAAACACCACCAACCTCTGAACAGTCACTCCCACCACCTGCAAAAGCACCACCAACCTCTGGACAGTCACTCCAATCACCCCCATCACCTGCAAAATACCACCAACCTCTGGACAGTCACTTCCACCACCTGCACAACCAGCCCTTGTCCAGGTACAGACTCCAAATGTGCAGACACCATCTGCACCTGCACCTTTTGATCACCCTGTACAACACCCACATACACGGAGGCGTCAAGCTCCACCTCACCCCTCCCCGTGGTCATCACCCCCAGATATGTAACTGTTACCACGCAACTTTTAGCACGAAATACTTTTACAACGAAACTATTACCATGCAGGACCCTTTACCACGAATACCTTTACAACGTATTACACTACAACGCAGATACTATTACAACGCATACCGTTACAACGTAAGTATAGGTAAGTTTATCTTTTTTTTTAAACATTTATTAGGGGTATTGGGTTTGGGTTTTGGGGTACAGGGGTATTTTTAGGTTTCAGGGATGGGTTTGGGTTTTGGGGTACAAGGGTATTTTTAGGTTTCAGGGTTGGGTTTGGGTTTTGGGGTACAGGGGTATTTTTAGGTTTCAGGGATGGGTTTGGGTTTTGGGGTACAGGGGTATTTTTAGGTTTCAGGGTTGGGTTTGGGTTTTGGGGTACAGGGGTATTTTTAGGTTTCAGGGATGGGTTTGGGTTTTGGGGTACAGGGGTATTTTTAGGTTTCAGGGTTGGGTTTGGGTTTTGGGGTACAGGGGTATTTTTAGGTTTCAGGGATGGGTTTGGGTTTTGGGGTCCAGGGATATTTTTAGGTTTCAGGGTTGGGTTTGGGTTTTGGGGTACAGGGGTATTTTTAGGTTTCAGGGCTGGGTTTGGGTTTTGGGGTACAGGGGTATTTTTAGGTTTCAGGGTTGGGTTTGGGTTTTGGGGTACAGGGGTATTTTTAGGTTTCAGGGATGGGTTTGTGTTTTGGGGTACAGGGGTATTTTTAGGTTTCAGGGTTGGGTTTGGGTTTTGGGGTACAGGGGTATTTTTAGGTTTCAGGGTTGGGTTTGGGTTTTGGGGTACAGGGGTATTTTTAGGTTTCAGGGATGGGTTTGGGTTTTGGGGTACAGGGGTATTTTTAGGTTTCAGGGTTGGGTTTGGGTTTTGGGGTACAGGGGTATTTTTAGGTTTCAGGGTTGGGTTTGGGTTTTGGGGTACAGGGGTATTTTTAACATATATATTTACAAATTAATAAATACAAATTAATATAATTAATTAAAATATTTAATATTAAAATAATAAATTATTAATAAAAAAATATTAATAATAATTACATTATTTTAACATATTATATACTTACCTATACTTACGTTGTAATGGTATGCATTGTAATAGTACCTGCGTTGTAGTGTATTGCGTTGTAAAGGTATTCGTGGTAAAGGGTCCTGCATTGTAAAAATTGCGTGGTAATGGTCTGCGTGCTAAAAGTATGCGTGGTATCAACATATATCCTCACCCCCACTATTGCGGAAACGCAAACACGATCGGCACTGAAAATCACCTGGCCAATTTGTCTTTGGGTTCTTATGTGTATAGTGTAAATAAAGATCTACAAAAGTAATATCCTGTTGTGTATCATGTCCTGTCTAACGATGTAGGCGTGTGTGTGTGTGTGTGTGTGAGACAGTCACAAGAGTGACGCAACATAGCAACACGTTATTATGTGCCTAGCACATGACTCACCAAATGTGTGTCCATCTTTGGAAACAGACATTCATAATGAAGTCAAACAAGTTAAACAAAGTAGATTTCCGCAAAGAGATTTATCTTGCAACAAAAACTAGCCGTCCAATTGGAAGGGAGAAAGGAAAAAAAATGATGATCTTAATGCAGAAGGAGAAGGGAACTTGGATTGGGGTGGGGCAAAACAAATATAATACATCAGGGAGTGTCAGGGAAACCAGTCTATTCACAAGGGGGAAAAGAAATCCTCGTCCAGAACAATGTCTTAGTCCAAAAGTCAATTGTCTTTCTGGTCATCCTCCAGGACCACAATGTCAAGATCCTCAGGGTCGGACACATCCACACGGCTGGCTAGTGCAGGAACTGGCACCACATGGGGACGTGACACACGAGGAGTACGGGGGGAAACAGTGTGGGGCAACGGACAGGGGGACACATTGACGGTGGTATGGGAAGGGGTTAGGGAGACAAAAGACGTCATGGCTGTGCTCATGGATGCTGTTGCCGAGGTTGACAAGTTCCGCTCGCATGGAGCTTATCTCCAGACACACTTGTAGCAACATGCGAGCGGACCTGTCAGGTTCACCCTCGACCATCCACATCAAGTCCTCGGGCACAACCACAGGAGGTACAACACTGGGAGGGGTTGGAGGGGACAGAAGGGATGTGGTGCCTCTGGCCTGAAGCTAATTTGTCCAGCTTGGCGGCTACGTGGAGGGGGCCAGGTTTCAGAGGATCGAGCTGGAGCCCCCGATGGCATGGGGGACTCTAGAGATAGGGAGGGGCAGGTGGCAGGCCCAGGTAGAATGTTGCCCCGGGAACACCTCATCGTGAGCCACTGGTGAAGAGTGTGTGGGTGAGTGGCTCTCCACCACATCATGGTCCGAGGTGTCCGGTCCTTCCTCCCCCCCTACAATGTCCACAGTCTCCACCCGGGACGTAGTACCAGATTTGAGTCCTTCCTCATCCCGGGTGGGCACAACCCCCTGGCTTGCAGATGTCTACTCCTCCGCTTCCTCGTTGGTGGAAAGAGGGTGTAGCCGCCGCCGAACTGATGGCCTCCCGCTCCGGACTTGTTCCTGCACATCTGATGTCTCACCAACCGTGCCTGCAGAGATGTAAGCAAAATCCTGATGTGGTGGTTGTTTAATGCAGGACGATACACATACATAGCTGAGCCAAGGTCAGATGTATTTCTCCTCTGATCACACTCTACAGTTGTCAGCAGCCAATTTACAACTTCTGGCGCATCTCTGCTAATCAGCAGAGGGGTACCAGAAGAGTTGCGACGCATCTGCCCACCCGTGCGCCACCCCTGATGCGCCGCATTTGCAATGCGGCACACTGTGGCGCTTGGGTGGGCAGATGCGTGATGCATCCCTGGTGGAATAGCGGTGCTTTGCTGGAGTGGCGTGCCAATTGCGAGCCCACTCCAGCAAGGCTCGGGGGTGCATGATTGCTAACATGCTGCGTCAATCCTTACACCTGCTTCAATCATGCCCAGAGTTTTGACGCAGAATGGCCCTAAAAGTGACTGAGTGAAATCTTGTAGATTTCACTCTGCCACTTTTAGGAGGCGCCCCTGCACCAGATGCGTCGCATTGTAATTACCCAGCAGCATTGCGCTTTGTTTGCTCCGCCGCAGTGTCACAAAAGTGACCCAATGGCGGCGTAAAAGAGGCGCAAGTGCCTTGTAAATCTTCCCCTCAGTCTTTATGGACTTAATGGGGGTTGGGAGCACACTGCTTCACAGTCCCAGCACTGTTTGCCCCTTTGCATCCTGGTAAATGCAGTACACAGTTCAAACTTCCTTCAAATTCATCTGTGGTTGCTGGAAATGCTGCCAAGTACCTCTCAGGTCACAGTACCACTCACAGGCACAGAGCAACCCAAAAAGATTTTTCTTTGCTCTCTAAAACTGCTGCACTCTATGAAACGCTCAATCCAGTAACACGTGTCTAGAGATTTACAGCAATGTCTGCACCAACTTTGATGATTGACTCCAGATTACTTAGAAGTGAGTTTGAACTGTGTACTGCATTTACCAGGATGCAAAGGGGCGAACAGTGCTGGGACTGTGAGGCAGTGTGCTCCCAAACCCCATTCTGTTTATGAACTTACATTACATGTATGTTCACTGTCATTTACTGAATTGAGTTCGACATGGGCATCTGATGTGTATTGTTGTGGCTTACGCAACTGTCTTGGCCAAACCTTAACCTTGGCATTCTTGTGATCTGTGTGTCCTGTCACTGCTACATGTGGCACTTCAAAAACCAGTCAACCAAAAGAGAACATGGAGAGTCCAGATTAAATTGATTCTTGTAATTGATATGAATTTGCAGCTATTTAACGTGTGGACAAGTGTCATCTGCTTTGGAGAATTGTATGGGACAAGCCAAATGTGGGTCACAGATCCACATAGGGTCTGGACTATTACTCTGGCTACATTGTGAGTCTAGCCTTCTGCCGTCCCCACACATCATCGGACAATCCAGTGCCACATATTGGCTTTGTTGACTTAAAAGTTGGTGCAGTACACCAGTGAACAGTGGTGGGTGGTTGTGACAGCTACCTGTACATGTGATATGTCATACAGGCCACTAAGGGTGAGACGTCTGTCAGTGGACACACCTTGCCAATTTAGAAACACTTACGAGTGATGCAAGGATCTCAAAGTCTGTCTTGACTCCATGGCACATGATGATCTGTCTCAATTGGAACCCAACTCTACAGGTGCAATGGAAATCACAACATCCAATACCCTATGGCCTGCCATGCGCACACTGGGAAGTCTCTGTACCATCGCTCATCCAATGCACACATCAGTTATGATTGACTTTGTTCAATGTTAGTGGTGCTGGCAGAGCAGAATTCAATATGAATGTATGAGTGTGGCTCATTTACCCAGTTGTCATGAAGAAACTACAACTCCCAAAATGCACTCTGCCCTGTACAATCCATATGCCACAGTGTGCCTTTTTAATCTTGGTGACTGCTACATGGACATGGGATTGGTGAATGGAGGCATGGGACACACAATGGTACAGCACTGTTTCACTCACATCATACTCCCAGACACATATTGCATATGATGCACTTACTATGTCCCTGCTGCTCATGCTCCTCCAGCTGAGCATGGAGGGTCCGCCAAGCTGCTTGCAGGACCTTCCTGTACAGTGGAGAGAGGCGAGGACGATGCACATGGTGCTGGGAAGACAGGCCAGCCAGCTCCGTGGCCTTGTGATGGGCCCAGCGCTTTAGGTCCTCCCAGCACTTGCGGCACGCCCTAGCACTCCTGGTGGATACTCCCACTGTACTGCAGCGCTCTGCGATGTTGGCCCATAGCCTGCCCCATAGGCTGCAGTGCTCAGCTGGTGCTCTGGGTCCCCATATAGCTGAGGACATTTTGCCAGCACCCCCTCCACCAAGATGTCCAATTCCCTTTCTGAGAAAGGGGGTGCTCTCTCCTCATAATCCTCAGCCATTATGGGGAAATAAGTTGGAAGAGAGCAGCAGGATGCCTGTGGATCTGCTCAGTGAAAGAGGATGACTCGGAATGAACACAAAATGGCTGCCAACTACTTCCTGTGATGTATTTCCTGTCTCCTACTCCCTGTATAACATTGCCTGTATGAAATGATGTGTTCTAGTCTATTTTCGCAATTTGCGGCCCGAAAACGTAGTTTCCGGTTCCGGAGCGTAGTATACGCGCATGCGCATTACGATGCGGCGGCGGAAATTACGATTTTGCGCCGTAACTTCCGAAAATGACCCGGAACACAAAATATCATACAGGAGATGTTATACAGGAAGTATGAAACAGGAAATACATCCCAGGAAGTAGTTGGCAGCCATTTTGAATTCATCCAGATCCATCCACAAACAGTAATCTAATCCACTGCCATCCTGTTGTTCTGTTGTGGTATAAAGTTAAATGACAGTGCAGGTGTGAATCATGAATATGTATCTAAAGGGGGAACAGATCATTTCATGAAATTTCTGCAAAGGCAGGGGGGGCCAGACAACATCAGACCCCAGTTTCTTTTTCGCATACTTTGCATTATGGGACATGTAGTCCATATTGAGCAGATTTAAGAGCCCTGCATGCCACATTTGCGCCACATTCGCGTCACTTTACTGACGCAGTGGCAGTGGGAAGCCAACGCCATGCTGTGGGTTATTTTTAACGTGACGCATCTGGGATATGTGTCATGTTGTAAGGACCTGCACCACAGTTCAGCATTCCTGCGCAGGGGGCGGGGGGCCTAGCACAGGAAGTGACAGGGTGTAATCTGAAAAATTTCACTCAGTCACTTTAATGGCCATGTTGCGTCACATCCCTGCACCTGCTTGTTGAAGGTGTAAAGATTGACGCAGCATGTTAGGCATAGGGTCAGCGCTTGCCTTGCTGGACCTGCATTGTGCTTGCAACACAACTCCAGCAGTGCTTCACCTTTATGGCAGCATATGCGTCACACTTCTGTCTATACTTGCCCCGAGGCACGCCGTATTGTAAATGCGGTGCATCTATGATGGCACATGGGTGTCTGTCGTGACGCACAATAACTGGGGCATCCCTGCTGATATGCAGGGATGCACCAGTTATTGTAAAGCTGACCCATGGTACCTGATTCTCCCATGACATCATCACTCACATTCAGGGCCCATCATTTGTGGTGTAGTCAAATCTGTTGAGGTCACAGGCCTGAGTATGCAAGGGTTATGGCCTTTTGTGAATTGGTGACCCATCCTTATGAGGTCCAGGTATGTCTCTTAGGACATGTATTGTCTGTCATCAGTGTGAATAGTTGGTTTTAGGGATGTCCACTACACTGATCGCTGACATGGGCACATTACCTGAGGCAGACTCTACCTTATGACTATTGCCAGCGGCTGTGATTTGCCTGCAGTTAGTGTGGCTTGCTAAGTCGTCTCAGGGTGGGATATATTGACACTGTTGTGTCTATCCAAGTTTCATCATTGACAACAGACAGCAAACCACATTTTGTCCATGACACTACAGGTTGCTCATGTGAAAAACGTGGCAACGAGCTGATGATGGACTTGCATGCCCTGCCATCGGTCATGTGCAATGGCCCGGTTTCCCAGATTCAGAGCTAGCCGAGGTTCCAGAGGCATGTGTAAGCCATGCGTTAGAGCAATGTTGTGCAAGACACAACAGGCTACGGTAATCTTGCACACGACTTCTGGGGAGTACTGCAGCACGGTGGAGACATCTGAATCGCAACTTCAACAGACCAAAAGTGCGCTCTATGATGGCTCGAGTCCGTATGTGTGCCCTATTGTACCTACGCTAAGGTACAGTGTTTGCACGCCTGTAAGGGGTGAGTAGATGTGGGGAGAGTGCATAGCCAGCGTCACCTGAGGAGGGAAGAAAGGGCAGTTGTTAACATTTCCCTCTCTGACTTGCACAGAACATGATCTATACGTTTGTACATGCAGTGTCTGTTGGGCCATGATTCTCATTGTACAATGGTTAATATTGGGGGGCATTCAGACATTTCAATGGCACATATCACTCATTTTTAGTGCTTGGTACTTACCCAGTAGCCACATGTTGCCAAATTCTCCAGCAGCCATCCGCCGGGTAAGAGGTGACATGCGGAATATGAAGCTGTCATGCGTACTGCCTGGGAACACTGCATGCACGTCGATGAACCTCCCACTGGCATCACAGACAGCTTGCACATTGATGGAATGCCATCTGTGTCTGTTGCAGAAGATGTGTGCAATGTGTCGGGGTGGCTGAAGGGCCACATGGATGCAGTCAATTGCACCCAGCACACGTGGGAATTGTGCAAGGAGATAGAAATCTCTTGCTGCCGTTTGTCTCATGGCCAGTGTATGTGGCATTTGTATGTGGTTGGGGGCTCTAGCAGTGATGCATCTCAGGACCTGATGCAGGCACCGCGACTGGCTCGCCTGGGAAATGCCCACAGGGTCACTGGTGACCCTTTGGAAAGAGCCAGTGGCAAAGAAGTGGAGAGCAGAAAGGATCTTGAGATATGCTGGTATTGCATGTGAGCAGCAGGTCACCGAGTCAAGTTCCTGCTCCCACTCACAGACCATGTCCAAGATGACTTCTGGTGGGAAACGGTACCTGGCCCTTACATCTTGGCTGGTCATTCCAAATAGGTTGATCCTCTGCCTGAAAATCCTCTCTGTTCTCCTCCTCCTCCTCAAGTAGTTTTGCCGCATGGCAAGGGGCAGTGCTACGAACACATTCAGAGACATCCTGAAAGGGTTTGTTTGTGTCTGCTCTGCATTTATCCATGTTTGTAGGCTGGGATTGGCTGCAGTGTGTCAGCTGATCAATGGTGGGGGATGGTACACACTTGGACAGGTGTTTACCCTTGGCTAACATGGCCAACTGTCAAAAATCGGGTTTTCCGGCCCGTAATCGGATTTTCCGGGCCGTAATCGGATTTTCCGGCCCGTATTTGGAAATTACGGCACCATATCGGAAATTGCGGGCCGGATTCGTAAAGTCCGCCAAAGTGCCGTAAATTCCGTCCCGGTGGCGGAAAATACGGCCCGGCGACGGACGTAAAGTTAGTAGTCCTAAGTCTATTCTGTGAATACCGAAAGTAGTAAGTTCATTCTGCGAATCCCAATAGTAGTAAGTTCATTCTATGAATGCCGAAAGTAGTAAGTGCATTCTTTGAATACCAAAATGGGAGTAAGTTTAGGATTTAGTCTTAAGTTTGTTCTGTGAATCGGGCCCATTGAAATTATTCTTACTTCAAGCTGCAGTTCCACTAGTCATTACTAGATGTCCCTCATGAGTCAAATACAAAGGCATTGAAACCCTTTCATGAAGCTTTGCATTTGACTTGTGAGGGACACCTAGTAACAACTAATGGAACTGCACCTTGATGTAAGAATACTTTCAATGCATTTGCATTTGACTCCTGAGGCACATCTAGTAAGGACTAGTTGAACTGCAGCTCTTTTTAGAATTATTTTGATATTGGATACTATAATATTCACTGCCCACTGCTAATCTTAATGCTTTGCACGGCCTTTGGTTGGGATTATTTTTTTGCCAATAACTGTGCTTGGGGTGGTCCTAAGAGAATGGGACCACCACCGAATTGTTCAATAAGATGTGGTTTTTGTTTTCAAGGCATCTGCTTGGATCTCTCCCTAGGTTAGGGAGGATCCCAAAATCATCACCTCTCTCACTGCTTCCTAAATTTTTAGTTTCACATTTGTGAAAGTGCTATATGCTCTTTAGCATATAAAGATAGAGATACTTAAATCATCATAACTGGCACTGTACAAGAGGCCGTTTGCAATTATTGTACAGTGCAGACAAGTACACAGTGCCATCAGCTACTCACTAGCAGTTTGGGTACTATGCAAAGTTCAGTACTATGCAAAGTTCAGTACTATGCAAAGTTCAGTACTATGCAAAGTTCAAAGTATACTACGGTGAAGCTACGTGAAGTGCTACTACACAAACTATGCCCAGGGTTACTTACTATATATATATTTCGGAGAGCAGATGTTCTAAACACAGTCATAAAGTGTGTTCACTAATATAAAAGGTTATTTGAAGGGGAGAGACTTTTGCAGTGAAGGTTATAGTACCTAGGTATCAGTCAGTAGAAAAGTGACAGCTAAGAGGATACGTTGTCATAAAAATGAAGTATTCCCCCTGTATAGAGTTCCGGGATATGGAGCTACTGTATGCAAACGCACTGTAGGGATTGTATATCCTGTTATCATGGGAAAACCGGGGCATAGTGGTTCTGTTTTACCATTTAGATATAGTCTTTACTTTGTAGTGATGTGTTACTGTCAAGACTGTTTTTTGCAAACACCATTATTAACCGACTTTACTGAAAGAAAGGTGTCTGTAGAGAGTTTGCTTTCCCACTAGAGGTTTTACACCCATACATGACTGTTTTCACACTAGAGACTCTGCTATTTATTTATTTATTTAATGCGATTTTTATATAGCGCAAACTTTACCGGAAGGTGTCAGAGCACTTTACATAAGAATCAGTTGTGATACATAAGGACTTAGGATTACATGTGTTACATAAAAGATACAAACAGAAAGAAATTGCAAATGTACAAGTTGTTTAGGGCCATATGTATTAAGAAGTCATTTTGAGATTCTCAAATAGCGATTTTTTGCGAATCGCTATTTGAGAATCGCAAAATGCTATGCATGTAGGATTTCCAGTAAATGTTGTGATCCTACATATTCCTTAATTGCGACTGGCAAATTGCAAGTCGCAATTAAGGAATACCTCCCCATTCATTCCTATGGGCCTAGAGGCCCATAGGAATGATTAGGAAGACATTCTCAATTTGCAATTAGCAATTAGCGAATCACAAATTGAGAATGCAATTTCAAGGGTGCAAGGGTGTCAAAAGGACACCCTGTTGCACCCCTGAAATAAGCATGGGTGCACATGTGGCAGACATACATGCCCTAAGGGCATGTATGTGTGTCACATGGCACTTTGAAAAATGCAAATAAGTGCATTTTTAAAAGAAATCGCAAATTTCCACCAACTTGAAGTTGGTGGTAATTTGTGATTCCTTAAGGCCAATTTGCATTTTCTTGATGCTTCTTACATTGCATTTAAGGAATCGCATAATTTGCGATTCCTTAACTGCAATCGCAAAATGTGCGATTCCTTATTTTGCACGCACATTTGTTTGATACATACCATTTAGCATAAATGCATTTGCAAACGCCGAAATTCTGCGAATTTCGGCTTTTGCGAACGCATTTGTGCTTGATACATATGGCCCTTAGTCACACAAGGAAGAGATATGAACATAAAAAAAATCAAAAAAATCTGAATAGATTCATAAATGCCGCTCACTCACAGAAAAGATGCTTGCAAAGGAATGAGTTCCTTGCTAAAGTCTCTAGCACTTAGGTTTCACCCTGTACAGAGGTGTTTTGTAGAGAGTACATGTTGGTAATAAATTGAAGCATTTATGCTGCATAGAATTGTTTTATCAAATTGCACCCTGTTTATCCAGCACCCTGTTAAAGTGTGTTCTGTTCAGAGCTCTCACTAGAGAAGGTTCATTTTCTAAAACCAATCGTGCATGTGGTTTATTCAGATAAAAGGTCTGGACTGTCAGGGGATGGGTTACTCACTAAAACCTTTTACTCCCAGTGTTTGTCATGTGGAGAGGTCTCGGCAGAGACGGGCCATGCGGTCAGACAAATGAAGCATTCACACTGTGTGTAGTTATATGAAAAGAGGCACTCTTTCATCAAACTCTAACATAGAGGCCTCCACCCTCTTAAAATCTGAAAACAGGTTTCTTACCCTTTGGAAAGGTGTCAATAAAGAAATTGCTGTTTGCACACTGAATGAATAGCATGTTCCCTGTAAGAAAAGGGTCTCTCTGGAGAGATGGGTTTATTATGAAGCTTTTCACACCTTCTCTTCCGCCTCAAAAGCGGTGTCAGTGTAGAGATTGCCTTGCAAACTGACTCATACACCCTGTTGACTCTGAGAAAAGAGCTGTAGAGACAGATGGTTTCATCACTGAAGCCCTTCACACCCACCGTTTACCCAGCAGAGAGCTGTCAGCAGACAGGTGTGTTGTTCTAACCTGAACCATTCACTCTGTGTAGACTTGTATAAGAAGGAGGTTTACTTTCATCAAACTCTACTACAGTATCCGTACCCAGTTTAAATTAGGGGTGGGTGAAATTTGCGTAGTCGCGCTATGCAAAGCTCTGCAAAATGGTAAAAAATCTCCGCGATTGGGCAAAATTCCACAAACACGCCGAATTTCTTGTTCGCGATGTTTTTTCCTATTTGCGAACGCTGTTTGCGTGCCCGTGGGGGGAAATATTTTGCGAACACGCATTTTGAAAGTGCAAACAAGCAAAAAATTCTGCGAAGCCGCGGATCGCAGAATTTTTGGCAATTCTGTGTTCTCCGCGGAACGCGAAATTACGCAACTTCCGCGAGCGGAACTGAATTTACTGCCCGTGTTTAGTTTAAATATGCTTTCAGAGGGTCTAGTGTTTGTGCACTAAACCTTTACTCTGTTTAGAGGTGTCAGTAACGACCCTCATGTGTAAACCCATAAATATATCATGTTGTCTCAGAGGAGACACTTTTGTACAGGGCTTAATTACTGACTAAACCCTTTTACACCCAGCCTTTAACCTCTACGGGCCTATTAGTACAGAGGTAATATTGTGATAGAAGAGAC
Organism: Lissotriton helveticus; assembly: GCF_964261635.1. NCBI lineage: Eukaryota > Metazoa > Chordata > Amphibia > Caudata > Salamandridae > Lissotriton > Lissotriton helveticus. Next base: position 101,862,747 of record NC_136064.1, on the reverse strand, counting down.
ATATTCAGTCCATATAGAATTGTATTATAAAGGTTTACTTTTACATCCAACTTTACTATCCTCAATGAACGAATGACTAACTTGTAAAGCAGAAACAATTGCCCAAAGGCATCAGGGCGCTAAAGCGGTTCCAATGCCAGGAAGAAGGAAGCATCACCCCTCTAATGAAACAGTTAAAGGGCAAAAAGCCAGGTCTTTAAAGACTTACAAAAAGAAGGGTAAGACTCAAGGCAGGAGATTGATAGAAAAGGCTCTTCCTCCCCACCTAGCTCTATCTGGGAATAACCAGGCAATGTTTATCGGCAAACGCAGCTGTCTTGTAGGGACATAACGTTGGAAGAGGTGTTTGAATCCCTCTGGACTCGAGTTATGAAGTGCTCTATGTACAATGCATAGGGCCTTGAACAAAATCCGTTTCTCAGCTGGGAGACAATGCAATTTCCATACGGCAGCCGGCGTCGAGAGAAATTTACGAAAATCCAAGACCAGTCTCGCTGCAGCATTCTGGACAAGTTGCAGCTTATTATTGGATGCCTTGTTGATATCCAGGTAGAGAGCATTACAGTAGTCCATCCTGGAAAGAATCAGGGCCACAGCTGCTTGTTTCTGCGCGGGGAGCGGAAGAGTCGGAAAAATCTTCCTAAGGGTCTTATAACCCAGAAGCGGGACGAGACAGTCCTATTAACCTGGAGATCGAAAGACAGCTTGTTGTCAACTATGACACCATGATTCTTTGTCGACGCAACAGGAAAAGGACATAGTCCAAGTGTTCCTGGCCACCACGAGTGGGTCCAAATAGATTGTTGACTACCAAAGACCAGAACGTCACTTTTGTTAGCATTACGTCAAAGGTAGTTATTTGCCATCCAAGATACCACCGCATGCATGCAGTTGTTAAAATTGGCTGCGGAGCCTCTATATCCTTTGTATTAGATACAATTATTGGTGTATCATCAGCATAAGATAAGGCCTCCGACCAAAGGATCTAATCAGCTTAGCCAATGGAGAAACACATATATTAAATAAGATGGGGCTCAGGGAGGAGCCCAGCGGAACTCCACAAAAGGAGGGTGTGGAGTCATAGTAAAATTGGTCCTTCTTTACTTTCTGTGACCTATCTGTCAGGAATAAGGACAAGCACTCCAAGGCAGAGTCTGTCACCCCAATTTCCTGAAGACGGTCAATCAGCCTTGTCGGGAGATGGTATCAAAAATGGTGGATAGGTCAAGCAGAATCAGCAGCACAGTTCGACCACCATCTACCCGGGAGTCGATGTTGTTTACTGCAGACATAAATGCAGTCTCAGAACCATGGCAGTTTCTGAATCCATATTGAGAGGAATCAAGCAGATCCCGGTGTTCCAAATAAGTACTCTGAAATCTATTAGAATGTCGCCGCTGAGGGCCTAGTGTTTCTCTCTCGGTTTCTCTGAGACCGTTTACTCACACCCGTTACTCCGTTCAGATATTGTGAGCTTGTTGTTTGTAAAGCCATATAACACAGCTAGTGCTAGTTCTCTAGGCGATACAATATCACCGCTTTTATCGGCAGGAAACTGCCGCTAAAGTGACGATAATGGGCTTGATAATATGCCCTGGTGAATTCCCATAGCAGCCCAGGTTAACACCAGAACCTGGGCTGCTATGGGAATTCACAAGGGCATATTATCAAGCCCATTATCGCCGCTTTAGCGGCAGTTTCCTGCCGATAAAAGCGGTGATAATGTATCGCCCTTTCTTGATAATATGGCCCTAAGTTCTTCTACAGAAACCATCAGCTCTCTGCTAAGGGTCAGTGGAGTGACTGCTGTTACACAATAGTACGAGATTGGATCTCAGCTTTATGAAAGTCTATCACACAGAATGGATTGCATGTTGAAATATACAACCTCAGGGCCTAGCTTTTCTCTTAATATTTGTACACAGTCTGTCTATTTCTCTCAGAGTAACCACCAGAGATGGTGGCCTTACTGTGGTGAACCAAACACCCTATTCATTCAGAGAAAAACACCTTCGCAGAGAGATGATTTCTCTGTAAAATCTTTCACATCCAACCTTCACTTTGAAGAGAGGTCTTTCTAGCCAGGCCAGGTTGTCATAAAAACAAAATTTATTCTGCATACACTTCTAAGAAAGGAGTCCTTCTTTCATCAAACTCTACCACACAGAATCTGCAACCTTTTAAAAGGCAATAATATAAGGGCTAGTGTTTCCAGGGACCCTTCTATAGAGATGTTGTATGCTTGTCAGCTGTGTCAGTATAGAGATTGCTGTTTGTAAACTGACTCATACACCCTGCTGACTCTGAGAAAAGATCTGTGAAGACAGAAGGCTCCATCACTAGAGCCCTTCACGCCCTCCGCTTACCCTGTAGAGAACTGTCACCAGAGAGGTGTGCTATAAAACTGACCCATTCACTCTGTGTAGACTTGTATGAGAAGGAGTTACTCTTTCATCAAACTCTACCACACACAATCTGTACCCTGGATACATATGCTAGAAGAGGGTCTCGTGTTTGTCTTAAACCTTACTCACTAACCCTTTACTTTGTTCACAGGTGTCAGTGGCGACCGTGCTCTCTGTACACCCATTAATACACCATGTTGTCTCAGAGGAGATGCATTCGTACAGTGCTGAAGTGCTCACTAAGGGCCAGATGTAGGTAGGCAAATACCGGTCGGTAACGGCCGAAATTCGGTAATTTCGGCCGTTACCGACCGGTATTTGGAAAATGAGATGTAGGTGGGCATTTGACAGATTCGGTAATTTACCGAATCGGTAAATTACCGATTCTTAAAATACAGAATCAGTAAATTACCGATTTTGCTATGTAGGGAGCACTCAAATGAGTGCTTTTCCCCTTTTAGGATTCGTTATTTACCACCAACTACAAGTTGGTGGTAAATAATGAAAACCTTGGAAAAAGCATTTTTTTTGCTTTTCCAACAGTGCTATGTTGCAGACATACATGCCCTTAGGGAATGTATGTCTGCAACATGTGCACCCATACATAATTGAGGGGTGCAACAGGGTGTCAAAGTGACACCCTGCCAATCTTCAATGTTTCCCCCTTTTACCGAATCAGTAAATACCGACTCGGTAATTGGCATTTATTCCTATGGGCCTGAATGGCAATTTCCATTCATTCCTATGGGCCTCCAAGCCCATAGGAATGAATGGCAATTACCTAATCAGTATTTACCGATTCGGTAGTTACCGAAACTTACCGATTCTGTAATTTTTTCGGTAAAATTACCTACATCCCATTTGCCTGTTCTTAAATACCGAATCGGTATGATTCGGTATTTAAGACTCGGTAATCTGGGATTACCTACATCGGGCCCTAAATCCTTTTACACCCAGCCTTTAACCTCTACAGAGCTACTAGGAGAGAGGGACAGTTGTGATAAAAGTGAGCCATTCACTCTGTATGGAATTGTATTACAAACGTTTACTTTTACATCCAAACCTAACTATCCTCAATGTGCCTACTGCTCAAATGTAGTAGCTGAGGGCCTAGAGTTTATCTGAGACCTTTTACGCACACGCTTTACTCTGTTCAGAGATATCAGTGAAGAGCCCGCAGTTTGTAAACTCATATAACATAGCAGACACTAGTTCTCTAAGTTCCCCTGTAGAAATTATTAGTTTTTCTGCTGAGGTAACATTAGAGGGCCTGCTGTTGCAGAGTAGTATGAGACAGACTCACTGATTTATCAAACTCTTCCATATGGAATGTATGGCTTGTTGAAATGTACTAGAAGAGGGCCTGGTTGTTCTGTTAATCCTTCTGCACAGACTATCTACTCTAATCTGAAGAATGACTAGAGAGAGTGGTCTTACTGTAGTGAAACAGTAAAACATTAGGGAAAAACCTATTTTAAATTTTTTCTAAACTTGTTATTTTATTCAACAGGCATACAGTATACAGCAGGGGAAAGCATCTTTACAAAGAGATTACGGGGCATATTACCAAGCCTGCGAAATGACATTATCGCCGCTTTAGCGGCCGTTTTCGGCCGCTAAGCGGCGATATCATCTCCCTATTAGCAAGCTGTCGCTAACTGATGTTAGCGACAGCTTTTAGGCGATAGCGAGCGGTTTGGGGCCCGCTTTGCATGACAGCAATGTTTATCGCTAATGACATGCAAAGTGGGCGTACCCAGCCTGTTAGCGACTGAAAGCACTCGCTAACGTCGCTATCACCTATTAGCAAGGCAGGCGTAGCGATGGAAATATTCCCGCTATCGCCAAAAACTAACGCCTGCTCAGACCAGTTCTTAGCCATGTTATCCAATGGGAGGTGGATAACATGGCTAAGAGCATTTCGTCGCTAATGCGTGAATATCGCTGTATTCTCAGCGATATTCACGCATTTCGCCTGATTTTTATCGCTTTTGAGATAAACCTTGCTAATAGCAAGTTATCTCAGCGATAAAAACCGGTGATGCGCGGCGATTAAAATATTGCCGCTAACCCTACTTAGTGATAAATATCGCTATTTGTTGGTAATATGCCCCTACCTTCTCTGTAAAACTGATGATACCCAGCCTTCACCCTGAAGAGAGGTCACAGCAGGGAGACGATGTTACCATACAAAAAGAAGCACTTACCCTGTGTACACTTACTACAGAATAAGCTCTTCTTTCATCAAACTGTAAGAAGAAAAGTTTCCCTTGAGACAATGCTAAGTGAAGGTTACGATACCAAGCCTCACAATGTCATAAGTATATACAATAGAAACATATAGGTAGTTACAAATTCATTTATTTTGAATAACTTAAAACACAGGAATACATTTCACTAATCTAGATCCCTAGTCTTAAAACACGGTTAAAACAATACACACAATTACGACCTGCACAATTGAGAAGAAAAGACAAAACAGGTACAACATGCAATTGTTGAATACAGTTTGTATATTCTGGCTCCGTTGTAATAACACCAATATTGTATTGCTATGACATCAGCATATCAACTCTGGTGTTGGAGACTTGAATTATACCACTCTGTGCGTCATCAAACTGTGCCATACAGAATCTACACCCTTTTAACATTTGATAATAAAAGCCCTAGTGTTTCAATGTAGGTTTTTCCAAAGGTCTTTTATCCTTTTTACAGGCGTCACAAGAAGCTGTTTGAAAACTGAGTGAAACACCCTGTTCACGCTCAGAAAAGATTGCTACAGACAGATGGCTTCATTACTACAGCCCTTTACACTCACAGAAGCCTCTTTTCAGAGAGATAAGATAAGATAGCCTGTATTGCATGATTATTAAAACCATTGCAAATGTGAAACAATATGTTAAAAAAGTACAATATGATAAGACTCTATATTAAAATACACTTTGATAAAACAATAATCGCTGAGTTGTTTAAAGTTTGAGCCCTTATATGCGTGGTAACTTTTGCCTGCCCATAATTATTGGTTTTACAAGTGGTCTGTTAAAAGCTTTAAGATTATTGCTTTTTGTACATTGCAGATAGTGTAGGCACTCGGACGATGGATATCTCCCAGTGGGTGAGACGAGCGGGTACAGATCTATCCGGCCCTGGCACTAAGGCAGGTAGAGCTTAGGTGAGTCAGATGATGGCCCTTCCAAGTGTCTCCAAGTTAGAAGTGAACATTCTTTCTGCTTTGCCTAGAAATTGGACAAGGCGGCAGGCTAGTTGAAGATCCTCACCCTCAAAGCATGCCTTAACTGCCTGCCTACGTGTTCCCTTATTCCCTTTTTCTTCAAAGCAGTTTTTAATATGCATCTCCATTCATGGTCCAAATTCCTGCATATGCATAGCAGGTGTATCATATCCTCTTTTGGATCACCACATAGTCAGCAGTTATTTGTTCATTGTGGGCATTTCCATGGGGCAGATGAAACAGTGATGGAAGGATGAAGTTGAAGGCATTTCTCCTTTGTAGCCCACCTGAAGCTGGCGCCTAAGTAGGATTGAGGCGAGCCTCTAGTGTAACCAGTGGTATTTAGTGTTTAGGAATTATGTAGAGTGGGATTATGTGTTATTGAGAGTAATTATGTGGTATAGTAGTCTGTGTTTTGGAGTGGCAACTTCAGGTTTAGCCTTCCTCGTGTCCATAGAAGCTGAACTATGAACTCAGTGAGTGAGTGAGTGAGTGAATCATTTTTAGAGCGCTCTTATGCCGAGGCGTCTTGGCGCTGTAAGACGGAGAGATGGAAAATGCAGAGTTAGGGTAGCACAAAGAGCCAGGTCTTCAGCTCCTTTCTGAACTTGGCTATACTCTTTTCGGAACGCAGTGAAGATGGTAAACTGTTCCAAAGCTTTGGGACTTGATGGGAGAAGGATCTGCCGCCCCAACGAACTCTCTTGATCCTACGGATGTGAAGTAGATTTTGGGAGCTGGATCTAAGTAGGCGTTCAGGTGTATAAGGTAAGAGAAGATTGGAGAGCTGTTTGGAGGTCTGCCCATACAGGGATTTGTGGGCCAGGCACAAGACCTTGAATTGAATTCTTCTCCTGACTGAAAGCCAATGAAGTTCGCCTATTGCTTTAGAAGTAGGGTGTCGTTTGGGGAGATTAAGCAGAACTCTGACCGCCGCATTTTGGATGGACTGGAGTCGGTTAAGCTGTTTTTCGCCAGCACCTATGTATAGGGTGTTACAGTAGTCTACCCTGGACAAGATTAGAGCTCCCACAACTGTTTTCCTCAGGGTGAAAGGAATGTAAGGCAAGATTTTTCGGAGGACCTTCAGAGTGAAAAAGCAGGACGAAGTGACCTGGTTGATTTGGGCTGTGCAAGAGAGGTCATTGTCCATGATGAAACCAAGGTTTCTAACCTTGTTGGCCGGGGTTGGACATACACCGGCTTCTGGAGGCCACCATATATCATTCCAGATGGAAGGTTTTTGACCAAACTCAATCACCTCCGTTTTTTCAGCGTTAAGTTTGAGGAAGTGAGAGTTCATCCATGTCTTCACGTCTGACAGACAATTCCTAAAGCTGGTGGCAGTGGCTTCTACTGTCTGAGCCAGTGAGACCACCAGTTGGGTGTCGTCCGCGTATGAAACTAAGTGTAGACCATGGGATTTAATCAGTGCGGCCAGTGGTGTGACATAAAGATTAAAAAGAGTTGGTGACAGAGCCGACCCCTGGGGGACTCCGCATGGTAGAAAAAACTCCTTGGAGATGAGCCCATCCCAGTGGATTTGGTGAGTGCGTGCCTGCAAAAAAGACTGGAGCAATTTTAGGGCGGTGTGGGAAATGCCCAACGTTATTAGTCTGTTTAACAGGACGTCGTGGTTCACGGTGTCAAACGCCGCTGTCAAATCTAGTAAGATTAGAGCGGCTCTGCCTCCTTTATCCATAGTTTGACGAATGTCCTCAGATGCTATGATCAAAGCGGCTTCCGTTGAGTGACAGGCCCTGAAACCATGCTGCGTGGAATCTAGTAGAAGGTTGTTCTCGAGATGTTTAGTTAGCTCCTGATTCATTGCATTTTCCAAAATTTTGGCAGGTAAGGGTAAGCAAGATATAGGGCGGTAATGCTTAGCTTCATTGGGATCAAGGGTCTCCTTTTTAAGTAAAGGCCTGATGCACGCCTTCCTCCAACTACTGGGAAATTGTCCTGAGTTTATTGCTGAGTTGAGAAGGGGGGTTAAGGCTAGGCTAATGATTTCAGGGACCATATGTAAGACTTGAGGGGGACATGGGTCCATCGGCGAGCCAGACTTGGTCTGAAGGAGCAATGTGGCAACTTGGTCACAGCTAAGCTGGGAGAATCTAGGGAATTCCAGAATTGGTGTCAGTGAAGCTGATTCATGGTGAGCAGTTTCACACGGGGGTAGCGATCGCAGGTCATTATACACTGTCTGAACTTTCTGTTGAAAGAATTGGGCTATGTTTTCCACAAATTCTTGGTGAGGCTGGAATGTGACTTCTCTGGGGCTTTTGGCTAAGTGAGTAATGGTCTTAAACAATTCCTTAGAGGAGTTAGGTGACTCTTGAATTTTCTTAGTGTAAAATGCGGTCTTAGCTTTCTCAATGGCGAGCTTATATTCATGAAGGGCAGCCGTGTACTCCTTTCTGGACTGAAGGTTATAGCCATTTCGCCAGAGTCTCTCGGCCCTCCTGCATTTCAGTTTTATTAGTTTGACCTCTGGAGTGTACCATTGTGAGGTTGCCGAGCGTATCCTAGTTTTTTTAAACTTCTTCTGGGGCTAACTTGTCCATTGCTTGTAAGAGCCACGCGTTAAATTTATGGGCTCCATCATCGCTGTCTGTGCTTACGGCGGTGGGTACATCTCTGCTAAGGAAGTTTGCTAGGGAAGTGGCTTCTAGTTTTTTCCATGGGCGGGATTTAGCCGGAGGTACAAAGTCCTTTCTCCTAGCATTAGACAGCGTAATTGTTAAAGTAAAATTGATGGCAGCGTGATCCGACCAAGGTAGGGGTGTCGTGGAAGTAACCTTGATGTGGCGATTATTAGTGAAAATGGAATCCAGAGTGTGACCTGCTGTATGAGTGGGTCCTGTCATTAGTTGGGTTAATCCATAACTACTGAAGTTGTCTATTAAGGTGGAGGAGTCAGCAGAGTTATTGTCATCAAGGTGAAAATTGAAGTCCCCCAATACTGTGAAGGAGGGGTGGTTAGACGTAGACTCCAGGAATGTTAGAACGGCATTAATGAAAGGACCTCTGGGTCCTGGGGGTCGGTATAGCAGAAGACCATTAAATATTTGTTGGTTGTTATATTTGACTGAAAAGGATATGGCTCCTGATTCCAATCCTAGCTGATGAAGAATATGTAATTTAAAGCTTGAACGGTGAATAATGGCTACACCACCGCCAATGATTCCTTGTCTATCTACGTGCACTACAGAATAGTCTGAGGGCACTGCGATGTTCCAGTCCGGCCCAGAAGAGTCCGTAGCCCATGTTTTGGTTAGGAAGGCCAGATCAATCTCATTAGCCACAATGAGAGATTCAATTTCATGTTTGTGCTTGGGCATAGACCTAACATTTAACAGTATATTTTTTAGAGTTTTGCTAATAGGTTTAGCGCGACAGTGCATGGGCTGTGAGTGAGGATAGGAAGAGGTAGGTGGGGGTAGGGAAGTGAGCCCATAGAATGGGGGGTGTGGTATTTTGTAGCCGCAGGATCGACACTTGCTGATGTACAGCATACTTCTCACTGAAGGTTGTACTCCATGGTGGCATTCGTTACATCTTAATTTAAGGAGTGTTTCTCTGGTGTAACCATATTTCGGTTGAACCGTAGAGAATAGGCCAGGGGTTATTGCACTGGGCACTGGTCTGGCGCGGACGGGCGTAGACGGGCTTGCCTTAGGCGCGCCTTCGGCGTGCTGTCGGCGCGCCCGCTGCGCGTCCGGAAGAACATAGGGCTAAATAGGCACGTGGGGCTCGTAGGGCGGAAGTCGCGACAACTAGAGCGCGTCTCACCACTCACGCCACACCTAAGATGGCGGCTAAGTGACCTGCTCGGAAATTAAGTAATGAGTAACCCAAATTATCCCTCCGCAACAAACGGGACTTCCCGCGGCGGACCAGGGATTAGGGTGTCAGGTGAGTAAACATACAATTTTTAAATCAATTGTGTGCAAGATGCGTTCTATGCGTTAGTCAGGGTAATACGCTGTTAAAATCAAGTGACAACAAGTGCAGGTTTAAAAATTCTGGCAAATAAAAATGTAGCAATCACGATTTACATAGATAAAGAGTCGCAGCGTTTAGGAGCGCTGACCGCACTGCTTCTCCGTCTTAGTGAGACAAAAAAAGAAGGAATCACTGAGGAACACTTGTGGACCTAGTCAGAGGTATGAGCAGGGCCACTGGAATTATGAAACTGTGTGGCTGCCCCGACTTGTGCACAATTATACATTTTCTGCATTAGCCACATAATTCATCATCTGCTCCCTAATCTGTAGATTTGAACAAAAAAAGCCTTGTTTCTAGCTCAAATGGCTCAAATGTTACTAAAAATGCAGCGACAACTGTTACATCGTGGTGAAAGCCCTTTGCAAACCTAGAATGGTCACCTGTTACTTATTGCTAAGTGCGACGATTCTACTGCGGGGCATCTGCCGAAGAAGACGGAGAGCCGCGTGTGAGGAGCCCGGGACAGCAGGAACGGGGATCTTCTAGTGACTGTCCGTTGCCGCTGGGAGCCGGATTTTAACCTTTCCACTTCTTCAAACCCACGCCTTGCCGGACCCGCTCCGCGGGTCCCGCTGCGCCCTCCTGGACTTTGCACTTTGGGGCTGAGAGGTCCGAGTGCTTAGAATTGTTTTGAGGCACCGGCAGGGCTGCGAGCAGTACTGCAGGGACTCAATATCCCAAGAGTCGCTGCCTGTCACACCTGTGGCTGCTCTCCCTGCCGGCAACGCCCCCGCCCCTTTTTAACCGCGCTGGAGGAAGTATTCTGTGGGATCTTCTAGTGACTGTCCGTTGCCGCTGGGAGCCGGATTTTAACCTTTCCACTTCTTCAAACCCACGCCTTGCCGGACCGCTGCGCCCTCCTGGACTTTGGACTTTGGGGCTGAGAGATCCGAGTGCTTAGAATTGTTTTGAGGCACCGGCAGCACTGCGAGCAGTACTGCAGGGACTCAATATCCCAAGAGTCCCTGCCTGTCACACCTGTGGCTGCTCTCCCTGCCGGCAACGCCCCCGCCCCTTTTTAACCGCGCTGGAGGAAGTATTCTGTGGGATCTTCTAGTGACTGTCCGTTGCCGCTGGGAGCCGGATTTTAACCTTTCCACTTCTTCAAACCCACGCCTTGCCGGACCCGCTCTGCGGGTCCCGCTGCGCCCTCCTGGACTTTGGACTTTGGGGCTGAGAGATCCGAGTGCTTAGAATTGTTTTGAGGCACCGGCAGGGCTGCGAGCAGTACTGCAGGGACTCAATATCCCAAGAGTCCCTGCCTGTCACACCTGTGGCTGCTCTCCCTGCCGGCAACGCCCCCGCCCCTTTTTAACCACGCTGGAGGAAGTATTCTGTGGGATCTTCTAGTGACTGTCCGTTGCCGCTGGGAGCCGGATTTTAACCTTTCCACTTCTTCAAACCCACGCCTTGCCGGACCCGCTCCGCGGGTCCCGCTGCGCCATCCTGGACTTTGGACTTTGGGGCTGAGAGATCCGAGTGCTTAGAATTGTTTTGAGGCACCGGCAGGGCTGCGAGCAGTACTGCAGGGACTCAATATCCCAAGAGTCCCTGCCTGTCACACCTGTGGCTGCTCTCCCTGCCGGCAACGCCTCCACCCCTAGCTCTATATAAGAGTTGGAGGAACCCGCTGCGCGGTAGCGCGCGGGAGCGCCCGGGGCTAAGCCCGGGCAAAGGGCGGGCCCTCTGTGGCCCTCCGAGGCCTGGAGAGTCTGGTCTGGGCCACACCCTTTGGCATTATTATTATCGCCTGGTTGGTGCTATTAGTGGGACATTTACTATTGTAAGTTCTTTTTTCCTTTAGTCGTGCGTCATCTGCATATGGTAATAATTGTTTTTAGGATTGACTAACCAGATAGGCCTAAACCATTAGCAGGAATGTGTACCCGGGAAACTCGTAGTAAATCCAAACTTACTGGTTCTCTAGATAACTTCATTGTACGCACCAACCAATTAATTGACGAAGGTATCGTCCTTATGGAAAGGAGGGTATCCCAGGACCTCGCTAATGCGAGAAGGTCCTCCTTGGGAATTATTGCATCTGCACGTACCCCCTCCAAAAACCTTTCCAATCAGGACTCCAATTCCATTATCCCTCCACTCATTTGCCCCCTTATTAATGATATTCAGGCTGTTTTACCTGCTCCTCATACCCCGACCCCCTTGTCAAATGTTCCCCCTGCTATGTCTTCGGAGGTAGGCATTGTCCATCATGATGTCTCAACATTTCTGAGGGGAGTAAGGGAGGGTGCTGTTCCGAAAAATTCTAACCCACTTAGTATGAATACTGGGGTTTCCACATTGGGTACTGACGTTGTAGGAGGTCCTATAGAGATTGCTAATAACATTATTGACATTCAGGATGGATGTGCCAGCTTGGCTACTTCAGCCCAGGGTATTGTTAGACAAGAGGTTCCCCTTGGTCCCCACCTTTTTCCACTGGGGATTCCAGATAATTCTGATCCTAACATTAGTCTAGCAAGCCTTTTAGAGTCTAGTTCCTTGGATGAGACTGCAGAGGGCCTAGAAGATACTAAAGGTATATTCATGGGTGCCTTAGCAAAGCTAATCAAATCCTTACTTGCCCCCTTGGAATGTAGACTACAAGGGATCGAACTACATTTAAAGGCCATACAAGAAGTAGGGAAAACCATACCCAGCATCCCTGTCCATACCGTCTTGAATACTCCGGTACTTTCTAGTACTAAACCCGTAGTACCAAAACAGACAACAGGGGGAGCCGTAATCTCCAAATCTCTACCAACTTTAACATCAACTGCTAAGAGTAGTAACAGAAATACGCCCAATTTAACACCTAACGCTCCAAAAAAAAAACAGAGTTCTGATAAACCCCAAATTTTTGTGCCTAAAACACCGTCTCATAACCCAGTAATCCCCAAGTCTCGCCACAATATCAACTTACCACCTGATGTTTGCCCTTATGTAATAGTGTTAACAGGCGTTCCTGAACTTGCCCCCTCAACATCTGAATCTTTTTGGGCTCTCAAGAACAAAGTCTGTCACTGGTTAGATCAGAATTACCCTCCACCCTTAAATATCAATAGCAAAATACTTATGGTTGAGAGGGCACCATGGGTGGGTAAGAACAAAAAAAATATACAGGGGGACTGTGTTGTTGTGTCCTTTGAGGACTCGGGTGTGGTGGAATTTATTTCTGCAGGACCCCCGCGTACTGTTAACTCTTCAATTTCAGCCAAACCCGTATCCTATTTCTACATGGTCTCAGATTATCGTGGTAATAGGTGGAGTTGGCTGAGAGGTCCCAAACATACAGGAAGAGGAACAAAAGGAGATTACTTGCAAGAGCATAATCCCAACCGGGGGTATGGGAGGAATCTAACATACCCTACAAGGGAAAGTCATTTTCATGATACCAATCAGCCAACTGGGACATGGGCTGAAAATTACAAACATAACATTTTGAGCCTGGGGGACAGTGGTGCAAATGAGGGGTGGAGCGTGGTTCCGAGAAGTTCGGGTAGACCATTGTATGGTCCTAACCCCCCCAACAGAGCATGGCCAGGTCCCCAATTCAATCCCTGGTCTATACCTTGTTATAACCGCTATAATGGGTTGGAAAACGTAGATTGACTTTTAGCCACTTCCAAAGGAGAAGTAACAAAGGATATTATAGATGCACCCGGCCCAGAAGTCCCTATGATAGGAGAGACCCAAGTCCACCTAAAAACTCACAATACAGGGCCCGAATCCAAGTTTCCTGAACCTTTTAACTTTAATAAAACCAAAGAAGTAGCAATGGCGATAAAACAGAACATCTGGTGGCTAAAGTAGGTAGTGTTGGGCAGGACGAGTTAGTCGTGGAACTAGGTGATCTTAGTAGCACTGAAATGGAAACAGCTTCTTCCCACTTATTAACTGTCCCGACTACAGACAGCCCCCCTATAAATATTCTGTCCTGGAACATAGCAGGGCTTAAAAAAAAACTCGAAATCCCAGATTGGAACAAATTCATTGATCCATTCGATATATGCATGTTCCAGGAAACGTGGTGTCTGTCTCCCCAGTACAAAAATGGGTACTCTACGTATTATGTCCCGGCTGTCTCCTCGGGGAAAGGCCGTCCATCTGGTGGACTTCACATATGGGTGAAAGTTAACCTTAATTATGCTGTCAATGTGTATAGTGTTCCCTCAGATGACTTACTGCACATCTCTTTGAAAAGTCCAAAGGGGGGCAAAATACATATTTTCTGCATTTATGCTAGGGGTTCGCAGGGCTGCCAAATTTCGCCAACAATCGAGCTGTTGGACTCTAAGCTATTAGAATTAGCCCCGGGTTCAAAAATACTGGTGGGTGGCGATTTCAATTGTACTTTCGAACCCCTGGATGACGAGGATATTTTGGGCTGGACAGCGGAGGATTGGAAGTACTCCGTCCCCACCTTAGATCTAGCACCCATTAAGAAATGGTATCCTAGAGTAATACAGCTGAACGCTCTAGCCTTGGCTTACAAACTAAGAGCTCTACACGGCCGGACCATCTCTGATCGCAATGGGGCGATGACATATAATAGGTTAGTCTCCCCATCGCGAATTGATTATATCTTTTTAGATCTTCATTCTTGGTCCAACCTTATAGACATGGAGATTAGGCAAACCGTGGATAGCGATCATAATCCACTATGTATGCTAATTAATTGGTCTAACGAACAAAGCGAGTCCTTAGACTCAAAATTAATCACTAAGGAGGTGATCCCAACCAACTGTAATAGGAAATTGAGATGGGAGGTGATCAAGCTTCAAGAGGAGGTGCTCCTACATATTAGGGACCTAGTTACAGTGGAATCTTCCACTATGTTAGAAATAAATATGGATCCGACTACTTCTATTACCTATGGCCCACTCTTTTTAACCCACTACCATGATCTTGTAGTCAAAATAGGCAAGGTCTTTCAAAAAACCTCCAAGGGAGATCAACATGTAGAGAAGTATTCAAAAATAAACCCTTGGTATACTACTGACTGCAGGGAAAAGAGAAAGGAAATTGCACGGGCAATAAAGTTAAATGACTCCAGAGCAGTAAGATTGGCCAGGGGCGATTATAGGAAAATGTTGACACTTTCAAAAAAGAATTGGGAGGAAGATCACTGGCAGAAACTTAAAAACGCAGCATGGGATAAAAATTCTGTCTCCTTTTGGAAACTGATTAACATTTTAGATCGAAGAGGAGCTGACCCAATCTTAAATCATATTAATGCCCAGCAATGGTACGCTCACTTTTTTAAGTTATATTGCGCAGATGAGACTCAAGCTCATCTAGCTTCAGAAATATCTCCGGCTTTAAGAATAGAATTACCAACAGAGATAGTCCCCTTTGAGGTAAGAGAGGTTAAAGATGCTATCTCTAAAATCCGTATATTATAGATCTTGGGGTTGGACCCATGTAGTCAGTGGGACCTGGGTAATTTGTCAGTATATATGGAAGGGGTCCCAGACAGAACACACCAGATTACAAGATTCACAGTGTTTGAGTTGAATTAATCAAAAAATTGAATTAGGGTGCAAGGTGTTTTTATTTTCACCGCACCATTATAAACATTCAATGATTCAATAGTCAAAAGTAAATATATACACAATATACACAAATTCAATGCGCCCACAGGGAAGAGGGGAGAGTGCAGGGGAAACAATACACATATTTTTGATAGTTTTCCCCGTCAGGAAGTTCCTGTTTTTCAGCTGACGGGGAAGACGCTGGCTCGCACGCTCCCCAACCCTCTTAATCATTTCGGATATGCCGAAGGGATAATCTAACGATTTGGACCAGAAAACGATTAATACCCCGCCACGTTGGTGGAGAGTATTACAATATATTGAATCATCGAGTCCTACTATGCATCACTGCAGAGATATGGTCAGCAACCTCTACTAATGTGTGATGGCTCCAACGCTGTTCTCCCTCTTCATAAATGGGGTGGTAGACCATTTGAGGGAGGACCCCGCGGATGCGCCAGTCCTTGCCGCTGAGAAGACCCCTACACTCCTCTTTGCGGACGATACCCTCCTGATGTCTAAGACCCCGTCAGGCCTCCAGAAACTGCTAGACCGCTTTTCGCTTTTTTGTATAAAGCGGGGCTTAACAATAAACACCACAAAAACAAAGTTAATGGTTTTTTCGTTAAAAAGGAAGCCCAGGAATGCAAATATCTCACTCTTCGGGTCTCCGCTTGAGGTTGTAAATGAATTTGACTACTTGGGTGTTAGACTATCTAATAATATGTCCTGGGGACCGCACATATCCAAAATGATACTCAATCTTAAACGGGTTTCTGGTGTTATACTTAAAAACCAGCGCCAATCCACCAGCAGACCTGTTGCTCCCGCCCTATCAGTCTATGAGGGGAAGGCGGTAGCATCGGCAGTCTACGGTTCGGAAATTTGGGGCGCTGTTAGCACTAAAGCCCTGACCGTCATAGAGAACAAGTTTATCCGAGAATTGGTTTCACTCCCCATGTCAACACCCTTGTTACCACTATTCTTTGACATGGGTATGAAATGTATAGCTGATAAAGTTCATCTTAGACCCCTATTATTTTGGGTGCGACTCCGAAGGACGGAAGAATTAAAAGATTATGCTCGAGTCATGGACGAGCTAATTACCCTCAATGTGAACAACAAAATAAAGTGGCTCAACAACCTCAAGCTTTTGGTACACTCGTTAGGCCTGGGGGCGTCTTGGATTTCACAATGCCCTCCCACTAAACAAGAAGTTAAAAAGTTATATTGGGAATGGGTAGACTCCAAGATACATGTTAACTCAAAGCTTGGCTCTCTGACCATCAAGTTTCTAGAACACAAAGCAGGGCCCAAAATTGAGCCCTTTCTGGATTTCATCCAAACACCTAGAGATCGGACCTTGTTTTTGAAATTTAGACATGGAACCTTGCCTGTCAAAGAAATAACGGCAGGATGGAAAAGTATGGATGGGAAACATTTAAACTGCCCAGGCTGTAGCTGCCCGAAAGAATCCTTGGGTCACTTTTTATTTGCATGTTCAGCCTATAAGCATGTTAGGAACAAATGGCTGAAACCAGTTTGTAAATCCATGGGCGTGAATGATCATAGAACTGCCCTGCGTATTATGTTAACCAACACTGCTTCACTGTATATTGTTTGTGGGGTCTCAAAATACCTTGCGGGTGCTTGGTTAATTCGCTCCAGATTGTTAGGTGATTCGGTAAACCCGCTTGAATTGAACAGCTAGTTTTATCTAAGTTTTAGAATTATCTTCATGTTGTAGTACTTTGGGACGGACTGTTTTTTTTTTTTTCTCTTATGTATTTTTATGTATGTATTTCTGTGTGTATATATGTCTGTACTTTTATGATGATTATTTGTCGAATAAAGTATTACAACAAACTTATTGCTAAATGTGGGTATTAAATTGGTACTAATGGTGTGCAAGCCATTCTTGCTTCCTGCTGCGCCTCCCTTGCCTCTTTCTGCATTTCTGTTGCCTCTTTCTGCAAATTTCTTCTACTTTCTGCACCTCTCTTCCCTCTTTCTGCACGTCTGTTGCCTCTTTCTGCAACTCTTTTGCTTCTTTCTGTACCCCTCTTGCCTCTTTCTGTACCCTTCTTCCCTCTTTCTGCACCTCTCTTCCCTTTTTCTGTATCCCTCTTACGTCTTTCGGCACCCTTTTTGCCTCTTTCTGCACCTCTGTTACTTCTTTTCTGCACTTCTCTTCCTTCTTTCTGGACCTCTCTTGCTTCTTTCTGCACCTCACTTGCCTCTTTCAGCACCTCTGTTCGTTCTGCACTGCTCCTGCTTCTCTCTGCACTTCACTTGCCTCTTTCTGGACTTCTCTTGCTTCTTTCTACACCTTTGTTGCTTCTTTCATCAATTTACTTGCCTCTTTCTACACTTCTTTCCTTCTTTCTGCACCTCTCCTGCTTCTTTTTGCACCTCTCTTGCCTTTTTTTGCACACCTCCTACCCTTTTCTGCACCCCTCTTGCCTCTTTCTGCACTTCTCTTGTTTCCTTCTTCACCTCTGTTGCTTCTTTCAGCAATTCTCTTGCCTCTTTCTGCACATCTCTTCCTTCTTTGTGTAACCTTCCTACCTCTTTCTGAACCTCTCGTACCTCTTTGTGCACCTCCCCAACCTCTTTCTGTACCCCTCTTGCCTCATTGTTCACCTCTGTTGGTTCTTTATGTACTGCTCTTGCTTCTTTCTGCACCTCACTTGCCTCTTTTTGCACTTCTCTTGCTTCTTTCTAAACTTCTGTTGCTTCTTTCAGCAATTCTCTTGCCTCTTTCTGCACTTCTTTTGCTTGTTTCTGCACCTCTCTTGTATTTTTCTGCACCTCTGTTGCCTCTTTCTGCACTTCACTTGCTTCTTCCAGCACCTCTGTTGCTTCTTTCTGCACTCCTCTTGCCTCTTTCTGTATCCCTCTTCCCTATTTGTGTAACTCTCTTGCCTCTTTCTACACCTCTCTTCCCTCATTCTGCACCACCCTTGCCTCTTTCTGTACCTTTGTTGCTTCTTTCTGCACCTCTGTAGGCATAGTTAGGAATTAACATTTAAAAAACCTTTGAAATTCACGAAAAAACCATAGGTTTCAGGGACGTTATAGTTAGAAATGATCATATAAAAAACGTTTGAAATGAACTGAAAAAACTATAGGTTTCAGGGACGTTATAGTTAGTTGGACATTTCACTCGTACAAAACCAGAGAAATTCGTCCGTTATAGATAGCTGGGCTAACTATAACTCACCCCCCGCAATGTACTGGTGATGATGTCACATATAACATCATTCATGACATGATCAGTGACATCACTGATGACATCACTGATAACATCACTGATGACATCTCAACTGACATTACTGATGACATCATCCACATGATAATCTGATGCACCTCCGCACACTCTAATATAACCTTTGATACCCCCACTCTAAAATACAGACTACCATTTTTGAAACCATAGACACACCAATACCAGTTACTACATACCCACTCACTGATTCCTGGGTCTACACACATGTCCACTAATTCACCCATACAGTCACTCATACATGCAGTCACTTATCAATACAACACTATCATTTGCATTCATACACCTCTAAGGAAACTCACACTTTGCCACTCATCCATAGAGTTACTCACACAGCTAGTCAAACATGCAAAGAATCATTCACACTC
This sequence comes from Lissotriton helveticus, assembly GCF_964261635.1. NCBI lineage: Eukaryota > Metazoa > Chordata > Amphibia > Caudata > Salamandridae > Lissotriton > Lissotriton helveticus. The sequence goes on along the minus strand of NC_136064.1, from coordinate 101,843,911 downwards.
CCATTTACTCACCTATACAGTTATACACACACCACCTCACTTATTCATACAGATACTAACACCTGCTTACTCTCTTATACTATTACTGATACAAGCACACACTCATCTATACAGCCACTCTCACAATTATAGTGATTTATATTATCCAACACTCACATATACTGCCTTTCACATATGTAGTTACTCCCACATGTACCACTGAGACATCCATTCACTCACCAACACACACATACACACACTCACCCACCCATACAGCCCTTCACATATGCACTCTTGAACCCATACACCCAGTGAATTACCCACTCACACATCTATGCCCATCGCCACACCCCCACCCACCCACACAGACACTCAGGCACCCATGCAAATACCCAGACAACCAATCAATAACCCATATAGACACTCATGTAGCTACTCACCAACCCATGCAGCCGCTTACACACCAACTGACAGACTGATACAGACATTTACACAGTTTACTCACTAACCCATGCATTCAGTAAGACACATTTAATCACTCACTTATACAGCCAGTAACGTACCTACTAAATCATCTATTCAGACACTCAAACACCCGCTCATACTTCAATACACCTTGGCATATATATACATACGTAAAATATATTAAAATGTTACAGAAAAACACAGTCACTGGATGATGTCATCAGTGATGTCATTTGAGATGTCATCAGTGATGTCAATGACCATGACGTGATGATGTAATATATATATATATATATACACTCACACACACACACACACACACATACACACACACATATATATTTATGAACTGAAAGTCTTTACTCCCCTGAATTTCAAGACACCCCACCAAGTTACTTTGGCTCTGTCGCTTTACTAATGCATGGGCAGATAGGTATTTTATTGTTTTGAAGTTTACCTAAACCCTCCAAAATATACTAATGTGGACCACAAGGGGAAGTTATATAGGGAATAGTACACTCCACAATGCGACATAAACTGCGGCAATCATGGGGTTCATGTGGAGGACAGGCTGTTAGGCTCAGGCGTGTAATGCCTTATGACAGGTGCACCATATCATGTGTCAATATTTTCCACATGCATGCAGGAGAACTGGAGGATTCAAAATAGCAAATCTCTCTATTGGGACCTAATAGTGTCCTCTTTACATGCCCAGAATACACAGTTAATCTGGAAACAACCAAGAAAACAAAAACAAGAGAAGATGCACAAGGAGAGGAAAAAGATACCCATCAGCCCACTCATAAGTGGAATCTCGTCATCTGGGTATATGTTGGTAAATGGTGTCCTCTAGGGTCTGCCTTGGAAACAATCCATAGGACTGCCTAGTGATGGACCCAGAACATTTCACCAACAGATGACAGTATATGAGCGGGAGGGGTTGAGGTTGCAGTGCTCAAAGAAAAAGAAGAAGAAAAGGAAAATAATCCAAGTGATTCTAAAAATACCTACGATGATGTCATGAAATACTTTATTAGGGCTGACCATCAAAGTGGTATGGTTAAAAACAGTATGCTGATAGCATGTAAGGAATTGCTACCCACCAATGTTGTTATTCGGTCAACATGTTTCAGCCTCAAGGGCTTTCATCAGGACCTATGGTGCTACTGCAACACTTACTTAAGTGATGTGAAAGTGGGATCTACATCTGCTTTCCAAACTGAAAAGAGTGTATCTTCTCCTGCATAGACACAATACAAAATCCAGTTTTTCTTGTCTGTAGATTGTGTTTCTACTACCACTGGTTATAACTTTCTAAGTGTTCTGTTTATTTCCAGTGCGTGGCCTCCCTTTTTTCCTGAGCAGTGGCCAGGTGAGGTGAGGTTTTCTCTCCCCACAATAAGGGTGAGTGTCTTTCAAGTGTTCATAGCCATATTATAAAGACCATAGAAACGAGAGTTTGCAGTCTGTGCACTTCTTTTTGTTGACATAATTTGTCCATGTCTCTGTTTCTGTCTTTTGTATTGTGTCTATGCAGGAGAAGATACACTCTTTTCAGTTTGGAAAGCAGATGTAGATCCCACTTTCACATCACTTAAGTAAGTGTTGCAGTAGCACCATAGGTCCTGACGAAAGCCCTTGAGGCTGAAACATGTTGACCGAATAACAACATTGGTGGGTAGCAATTCCTTACATGCTATCAGCATACTGTTTTTAACCATACCACTTTGATGGTCAGCCCTAATAAAGTATTTCATGACATCATCGTAGGTATTTTTAGAATCACTTGGATTATTTTCCTTTTCTTCTTCTTTTTCTTTGAGCACTGCAACCTCAACCCCTCCCGCTCATATACTGTCATCTGTTGGTGAAATGTTCTGTGTCCATCACTAGGCAGTCCTATGGATTGTTTCCAAGGCAGACCCTAGAGGACACCATTTACCAACATATACCCAGATGACGAGATTCCACTTATGAGTGGGCTGATGGGTATCTTTTTCCTCTCCTTGTGCATCTTCTCTTGTTTTTGTTTTCTTGGTTGTTTCCAGATTAACTGTGTATTCTGGGCATGTAAAGAGGACACTATTAGGTCCCAATAGAGAGATTTGCTATTTTCTTTTCTCTCCCTCTGTATTTCTGAGACCTTCTGTACCTTCCGTGTGTTTTAGTGTCTAGTTGGGGGACTAGGTACCAGTAGGTCTATAATAATTTTTTTCCCCTCGGACCCCCCCTTAACCGTTTATCTCTCTGAACTGGAGGATTCAACATATGGGTGACTGCGTAGATTGTACCACAGAAGGCCTGAAGGTATCATGCCCACCATGGTGAATAGGTAAACAGGCCTATGGTTTTGAACAAAGGTTGATGGCACAACCAGCCATCACCCTGTTCATAACTAAATTGAGTATGGCAGGAGCCACCTTACATTATGTTTGACTGTGAACATTGTTTACCATGCCCTTGCAAGGATCGATGTATGTTCTGATGGTGGAACAGCAAAAACATGGGGCAGTCTCATGGACTCACAAACCATCAAGCACAATAAGGGAAAAGAACAATGTAGGCCAGACAAAGTGCAAGAGGTTTAGTGCTAGAAAGCATTCCTTGCCAACTGAGAATCCTTGTCTCTAGGGTATTCAAAATGAAGAACATGCAGTACTCAAAACGTAATAATTCAGCCAGGAGAACTGATGATTTACAAAACCTGGGACACCAACACATACCTCTTGAAATCACACTCTGTCATAATCTATCCTTGACTAGCTGTGGACACATTTCCAGATGTTGCAGACCCCCTGAATTGCATGTGGCCAATCAGCAACACAAAGATGCTTTGCACACTGTGCTGTCCTGTCACACTCCTTGTAACCTTAGAATCCAGTGGATTAGATGAAACTAACACCCCTCCCCTTTGTGATGAAGATTCACCATCACTCCTGTGTGATTATCTTCACCATCTGTCATATGTGCTGACCTCCACCATCTCTCCTGTATGATGTCTTCTGTGGAAGGCCTCCACCGTCTCTTCTATATGATGGCCCCCAAAACCTCTCCCGCATGATGACATCCACCATCTCTCCTATGATGGCCCCCACCAGCTCTCTTGTGTGATGACCTCCACCGTCTGTCCTGTGTGATAACCTCCACCATCTCTCCTGTGTGATGACCTCCAACATCTGTCTTGTAAGATGACCTCCACCATATCTCCTGTGTGACGATCTCCACCATCTCTCCTGTGATGACATCCACCATCTCTCCTGTGATGGCCCCCACCATCTCTCCTATGTGATGACCTCCACCATCTGTCCTGTGTGATGATCGCCACCATCTCCCCTGTGATGACATCCACCATCTCTCCTGTGATGGCCCCACCATCTCTCCTGTGTGATGACCTCCACCATCTGTCCTGTGTTAAGACCTCCACCATCTCTACTGTGCGACGTTATGTTAGGTTGTGTTATGTTATGCAGATATGTAGAGCGAACTATTGCTTGGGAGGGTATCCTTTCACTGAGCTCAACCATATCCACCTTTTGATGACCTTCACCATCTCTCTTGCGATTGCCCCCACCATCTCTCATCTGTGATGACCTCACCCATCTCTCCTGTATGATGGCTTTCACCATCTCTCCTGTGTGATGACCTCCACCGTCTGTCCTCTTTCTTACCTCAAGTGTACGGAGGAAATACCTCACCCCACCTGGCAACGGCTCAGGGTGAAGGAGGCACCACTCTGAAAAGGAAGAAACAGAGCAACCCAACATTTAAATTTTGGTGCTCTGACTTGCCTTACATCTTCTAACTATTATTCATATTACAGCAAAACCAGTATAAAACTTATCAAATTCCCACAGAACAACCCTTCTTGTTGTCATGGGCCGGTCTCATATTACTGATATGCAGGCACTCAGCTTTCTATGCACTCAACTCAGCCTAGAGGTTCAAAAACACCTTTCTCAATCGCTAATCCAAAAATAATGGTACTGGAGATACCCGGAGAGTGGTGATGGTAACTGTCTAAATGCAAACCCTCCCTCCATATCTAATCGGTGTCTCCAGATCAAAGGTGCAATTACACATAATTCAAAGATTGCTGCGAACACACATAATGTTACCCAGGTTTAAATCCTGTTCTAGTTAAGTGGTCCGACAACACAGTTAGATAGACTAGTAGTGGCCTGAGCGATGCTGGGAGAAAGTCTTACCCTGCGATCATCACACATCACCCCCAAAGCATCCCGAGCGACCCAATGCAGCCAGCCCAAGGGACGACATTGATGGGGAAATACTGGCACCCTCCCAGGAGCATATGAATGAAACTCACCCACATAGCAGGTTTGCTCAGAAACAGAGTGAAATCTATTTATTGGTACCAAAAGCATGCATCATTGCTAATTAGCAAGGAATAAGTCAGGTCTCCAGCCTTAGGGGCTCTCAGACTGCTTCTTCCCTAAGTGACAAGTTTCTAGGTGTTATATACAGTATGAAATGCCATATCAGCGGAACTAGAATAAGGCACCAAGCCAAATATGGCTGACATGGATGTGCAATGTCTGCGCCATGCAAAACAGCCAGATATGGGCAGACCAGAAGGGCAGGCTCTGCACTGTGTAACACTTGCATATCATGTAGTCAAAGACAAGCAAGGTGACCTGTAAGGGGGTAAAGAATAGCTTGTTGAAGCTTGTCCAGTCAGGGTCAGATAGGAAGCCCTTTTGAGCTCCAGGCCTCATGTTAATGTGATTTTATATAAGCATGAGATCTTTGGAGGTGCATGCAAATGAATTTATATGGATATTCATATATATTTTGTAACAGACATTTCCTATTTCAAAAGTGCTCCAGAGCCTAACTAGATAGCGCCTCTCACTCAACACTCCCACCAATGTTGCTGGCTCTTACCTGTCCGTCTGTACCTCTGACGGTCATCCAAGCCGTCGAGGAGGTACCGACTACAGGAACTTGTGATGTTTACGTTAGCCGGCTCCTTTATTCATGATCCGTGTTGCCGGTGCGTAACCACGTGAGAGCGTGATTACGTCATCGCGTGACGCCTCAGCCTCATGGGAAATGTAGTCCTGTCGAGTGAGAGCGCGATGTTTTGCTGGTATGAATATGTCATAACAAGTTGCCTCAGCCTCTTAGGTAATGAAGTCAATTACCAAACGAGTGCAAGACGCTCCAGGACTATCCCTCAATATTTGATCATTATGTAAATAATGTGGTATGTTGTTTACTATACTCGACTCACAAAACAAATGGCAATATCCAAGTTATCGGCCAGAATTGTTGTCTACTAGTTGGCAAAAAGTTTAACTAATAGAAACTGCAGAAAACCTATGTGTGCCTAATGGTGGTACTCACTCACTGGCAAACAGCTCCTCATAGATAAATGATCTGGGAGGTGTGAGCTATCTAACACACCATTATAATCTATGAGGGAACAATTGGCATAGTAATGAAGTCTACGTATAGGTATAAACATACTAGATGTCATACATTTATAGTGTCAGTAAATTCTCATAAGATGCCTTATAACATGGTCCAGGGAATGGAGTCACTCAGACCTATTTTGTCGCTCTTGAGTCTGAAAACCCATTTTTGTTCCCTGAGCAAGAGCAATTTAGATATATCAGTCACATGTTCAGTGATGTAAGGTTGTTCTAGAACTGTCCAGACAAATTCGTCTGGTCGATGGTTCAGTTCCAAGAAGTGCGTTGTGAGTTGTGTAGCCTGTTTTTTGCACCTCACGGTGCTCATATGCTCCATGATTCTGAGCTTGACTTTATGAGTAGTCATCCCTACGTAGTTTAATTTGCAGGGGCATTTTACTAAGTATACCACCCTTTCACTATTGCAATAAGTGAACCTATTTTGTATCCACGGTCTATCTGTACCAATCTCCACTGATTTTGATTTCTTAGTTAGTGGGCAAACTTTGCAGGAGCCACAAGGAAAGTGACCCTGCACTGCTGGTAAGCCCCATATGGTATCTGTTGTCTGTGCTTTAGGACTTACGGGTCTGGTATGTATAAGCTTGTCTCGTAGATTGCTGCTTCTTTTAAAAGCGATTAGATGTTCTGGTACATGCTCTCCCCCAATATTGAGTATTTTCCAGTGTCTCCGCACAGTTTTCTTGACTTCATTGGACACTGTACTGAAAGTATTGACAAAAGTCAATCTTGATATTGCATCTGATGGTTCTAAAAGGGCTTCTCTGTTGTTATTACTTGCCCGTTTTACTGAGCGTCGTACTAGTTTGGGAGGATATTTCCTTTCTACCAATTGTGATGTTAGGTTCTTTGCATGTTTCTGAAAACTGTCCTTGGTAGAACAGTTCCTGCGGATCCGCAGGAACTGGCCATAAGGGAGATTATCTTTTAGTGCCCTAGGATGATGGTTTTCATAGCTCAAAATAGAGTTCCTGGCCATGGGTTTGGTATACAATTCAATTTCTAACCCAGTTAGAGAGGCTACAATCAAAAGGTCCAAAAATGCCAGCTTCTGTTTATTGATTTCTACAGTGAATCTCAAAAAATTATTGCGCCTATTGAGCCACACAATAAAGTTGTTAATGCTTGCTATGTCTCCTCTCCACACAACCAAAATTTTGTCAATGTATCGCCTCCAAAGGTGTATGGATTCGCAGAAAGGATTGGATTCGTTAAGCACATGTTCCTGCTCGAACCCATGTACATATAGGTTAGCCAAGCAAGGGGCAAAAATGCTTCCCATGCTGGTCCCTGATGTTTGGAGGTAAATGGTGTACTCGAATTTGAAAAAATTGTCTTTCATGGCGATCTGCGCGCAGGCCATGATGAAGTGAATCGGTGTTATTGAGTTCAAATCTCTCTGTTCCAGAAGCAAGTTTATTGTGTCTAGTGTCTCGTCTTGCGGAATCGAGGTATACAATGACTCTACGTCAAGGGAAACGAGTGCATCTGTCTCTGAGTTGAACTCTGCTCCCGGCAATAGTCTCAGCACATCTTTAGTATCTTGTAAAAAGGTTGGCATTTCTTTTACCATGGGTCTGAGAAAGTGGTCTACAAATTTAGACAAGGGTTCCAACAGTGATCCGGTCCCGGATATAATTGGGCGCCCTACTGGTGGTCTATTGGGTTTATGGACTTTCGGCAAAACATAAAAATAAGGCATCACAGGATATTTTGTCTGTAGAAAAACAGCCTCCTGTGCCGTGACCCACCCTTCACATAATGCTTCCTCAACCAAGGTAGAGATGTTTTTCTTGATCCTTTCGGTAGGGTCTTCTTTCAAGGGGCGATAGGCATTTCTATCACCCAAATGTCTCAGGCATTCAGTCCGATAGGTATCTGTATCCAAGATACCTAACTATCTGTTTGATAGTAATCTGGGCATCAGACATAAGGCTATGCAGTGCTATTTGTTCTTTCTTAGGTAAATTAGAACATTTCTTCTGTTCTTTATCAAGTATGCAGGAAATATCATCACTCACTGCTTTCTCAAACGTGAGTACCTGTGGTGCAACCATTTGGGTAGGAGGATAGAAAGTTGATTTCTGTCTTAGTCCAGTGTTGGTATCCATAATCTCTGATCTCTCTTCCTTATCTTTGAAGGAAAAATGTAACCTAACTTTCCGAAAAAGGTTGGCCAATTCCCAATTGGTCTGGAAAGCATCTCCATTGGTTGTGGAAACAAACCCTAGGCACCTATTCAGAACGCTCTCCTCATCTTTGCTTAGTGACCTCGATCTGAGATTCATAACTAATCCGTCTCCACACTGGTTCCCGCTTGTCCTGCTGGCTTCTTTTTGGAGCTGTGAAGACTGCGAGGGGATGGAGGTGGACTCCAATGGACCTGTGCTCTTTGATTTCATCGTCCCCGGCCAAAGCCTAAAAAAGCTTGGTTTGAAAAATTGCCTTGATAGTTAGATGGTTGGAAAGGCCCTATTGGTCCCATTGGGCCCAATGGAGTGGGGAAAGGCGGTTGCCATGGGTTGGGTTGCCACCACTGTTGATATGGGTTAGGGGGCCTCCACGCCATCTAGGTTGATGATTTCTACCCCGCCCTCTGACTTGTTGATCACTCCTCATGGATGTATCTGAGTCACTTGAATTAGATCTTTCATCAGAGATGGATGAACCATATGAGGATCCTAATCTACGTCCTTTGTTGTTATATTCGGTAGGATCGTAGCTATCGCTTGTGTAAGGGTACACCTTTTCATTAACAAATTTAACAAGATCCTTTTTGAACTTTTCAATCTTTGTGAAAATAATATTGTGTTTAAATTGCTTGTTGTTCTTGTTAGATTCATCTTGATTTTTCTTAAAAGATGTACTAGTGATAGTCATCTTGATTTGTGGCTCTAGTACTTGAATCTCTATCAAGATGGTGTCTGCCAAACGCTTGGCTGATTTGATGATTAAAATAAGCCAATGGCACGTGCAGCGCCATGCGATCATAGACCAATCTTTCAAAAACTGTTTATCCGTAAGGAACAGTCTTGGAGCGTTAGTCACCAATAAACCTGCAGGGGCACAATTTCCTCTCAGGTATTCTGCCATGACAGTCCCGTGGATAACTGTAGGCGAATGTGATTTTTTTAGGCCCAGTACTTTATACCAATCATCCTCATTGCTTATTATAGTTAATGGAAGACTGGTCAAAATACTCAGATTAAGGGATAGGATTGATTGTAATTGCTACAATGGTTATTGATATGGAGCACGTGTGATTACATCCAAGGCTGTTAGATTGCCATGATATGTACTCCTTTTTGTATTTCTTCATAGATACCTCAAAAGATACGAGAATTGGGAACTGTGAGAAACAGGTGACAAGGTTGTATTGTTTCCCAGTGGGGCCCATGCATGGACACACTTTAGATTTAATTATTATTATTTCTTCACTTTTGCAGTAGCAAAAATAATTGATAGGTTCTGATGAAAGCACAAGGTACAGAATTGCCCAGATGTGCCGAAACATGTTGACCCTTTGACTATTAGGGACATCTATCTGTTGAAACTGTTCTTTTGCACTGTTTTTAATTCGGACCGTGGCAGACATGAATAAAATTGTGGTCTCACCACGCTTCAATTTTAACTTCACACTCCCGATTGCACTGCACTTCTTCCCATACACTCTGTAATACGTCTGCTCACATCTGTGTTAATAAACTATTGAGTATAGGTTTATAAAACATCCTTGGGCTCCTCCATCAATAGGGTGGAGTTGTAGCCCTTATAGTCACCAGGCTGACAATTAAGGGAGACCCAGATGATGAAGCATGTCACCTGTAACGGTGAGTGATGGGAATCCGAAAATGTATTGAATATTTTTTCCGGATTTATTATTATTTTTTGAGATAGCCTTGGCTAGGTAAAGTATACGTGGTCCCATTTGTGTGTAGACTCTGGGATATTGTTGTTTGTATAGTTAAAGTGGGGCTTATTATCACGGTGGGTCTTTAAACTCTTTGCCTCTGACACTACCTAAAATGTGTTGTATTATACAGCATTTTTCACGCTCACAAGTGCTGCAAAATGCGGCCGCTAAGCTTGTGTAACAAGGGCAGACTCAGCTCAGCATCTGCATGCATGAAACAGCTCCATTGGCTACCTTGTGCCAAAGAGCCAGATTTAAACTGCTGAGTCATGCGCATAAAAGCACTGCATAACCTTGGCCCTAGTATTCTTCAAAACAAAATCGAATTCTATATTCCCACGAGGTGCTTAAGATCACGACACCAAGCATTACCTACGCCCAGGCGTATAAAGAAAGTGAGAACAGGAGGCCGATCATTTTCATACTTGCCGGTTAAACACTGGAACGAAATACCTCAAGACTTGCGTCTCACCGAGAACTATGTAATGTTCAGGAAAAAGCTAAAAATCCAACTTTTTCCCATGACTTAAGTACGAGCAGCTGAAGGCCCCCAACATAACCTGCCATATGTTCCGCTACACAGCACTGTGATATCCGCCAGGATGAGTGTTGCACTTTATAAATACATAAAATAAAATAAAATGATCTCCACCATCTCTCCTGTGATGACATCCACCATCTCTCCTGTGTGATGACCTCCACCATCTCTCCTGTGTGATGACCGCCACCATCTCTCCTGTGTGATGACCTCCATCATCTTTTCTGTGTAATGGTCCCCATCATCTCCCCTGTCTGATGGGCAGGGTTCTGTGGTGTACTTTGGACACCTGGAGCCTTATTTATGAAGGCCTTGTGCCACCGGTGCGTTACTTTTAACATGGGAAAAAGTGACGCACCGACGGCGCAAGGCCTTCATAAATAAGGCCCCTGGTAGGGAGCAGCCGGAGGTGCCCCTCCAGCCCAAGAATGATACCATTCTGGTTTGGGAACCCCCAAGACCCGGACAGAGGTGAGAGCCTTTTTAGGACTCACAGGGTATTACAGGAGATTCGTCAAGGGTTATGGCTCCTTTGTAGCCCCCTTGACAGAGCTGACTTCCAGGAAGTAGCCCAGGAAGGTGAACTGGACTGACGCCTGCCAGAAGGCGTTTTGATGCCCTGAAATCTGCAATGTGCCCAGCTTCTCAAGGGAATTCATTGTGCAGACAGGTGCTTAATAGCATGGTGTGGGAGCGGTGCTCTCACAGCTAAATGAGGAGGGCCTAGACCAACCTGTAGCCTTCATTACTAGGAGGTTACTTCCACAGGAACAGAGGTGGAGTGCGATTGAGCGGGAGGCATTTGCTGTGGTCTGGGCACTGAAGAAGCTGAGGCCGTGCTTGTTTGGGACTTACTTCCTGGTTTAGACTGACCACAGGCCGCTCAGATGGTTGATACAAATGAGGGGTGAGAATCCAAAGCTGTTGAGTTGGTCCATTTCCCTACAGGGGTAGGACTTCACGGTTGAACACCGCCCTGGTACAGAACATGCCAATGCTGATTGTCTGCGATGCGATGACCTCCACCATTCTCTTGTATGATGACCTCTACCCTCTCTCCTGTGATGACCTCTGCCATCTCTCCTGTGTAATGACCTCCACCATCTCTCATGTGTGTTAACCTCCACCATCTCTGCTGTGAGATGACCTCCACCACCTCTCCTGTGTGCTGATCTCCATCATCTCTCCTGAGATGGACCTATCATCTTTCCTGTGATGACCTCCACCATCTCTCCTGTTAAGGTCCCCACCATCTCTCCTGTGATGACCTCCAACATCTCTCCTGTGATGACCACCATCATCTCTGCTGTGAGATTATCTCCACCATCTCTCCTGAGATGGCCCCCACCATCTCTCCTGTGATGACCTCCACCATCTCTCCTGTTAAGGCCCCCACCATCTCTCATGTGATGACCTCCAACATCACTCCTGTGATGACCACCACCATCTCTGCTGTGAGATGACCTCCGCCACCTCTCCTGTGTACTGATCTCCACCATCTCTCCTGTGATGACCTCCACCATCTCTGCTGTGAGATGACCTCCACCACTTCTCCTGTGTGCTGATCTCCACCATCTTTCCTGTGATGACCTCCAACATCTCTGCTGTGAGATGACCTCCATACCTCCCCTGTGTGCTGATCTTCACCATCTCTCCTGTAATGGACCCATCATCTTTCTTGTGATGACCTCCACCATCTCTACTGTGTGATGACCCCCACCATCTCTCCTGTGATGACCTCCAACATCTCTCCTGTGATGACCACCACCATCTCTGCTGTGAGATTATCTCCACCATCTCTCCTGTGATGACCCACACCATCTCTCCTGTGATGACCTCCAACATCTCTCCTGTGATGACCACCACCATCTCTGCTGTGAGATGACCTCCGCCACCTCTCCTGTGTGCTGATCTCCACCATCCCTCCTGTGATGACCTCCACCATCTCTGCTGTGAGATGACCTCCGCCACCTCTCCTGTGTGCTGATCTCCACCATCCCTCCTGTGATGACCTCCACCATCTCTGCTGTGAGATGACCTCCGCCACCTCTCCTGTGTGCTGATCTCCACCATCCCTCCTGTGATGACCTCCACCATCTCTGCTGTGAGATCACCTCCGCCACCTCTCCTGTGTGCTGATCTCCACCATCTTTCCTGTGATGACCACCACCATCTCTGCTGTGAGATGACCTCCATTACCTCCCGTGTGTGCTGATCTTCACCATCTCTCCTGTAATGGCCCCATCATCTTTCCTGTGATGACCTCCACCATCTCTACTGTGTGATGACCTCCGCCATCTCTCCTGTGATGAGGGAGGGATGTGATGGACCAGTGGTTTGTTACTCAGCCCAGCTCTGCATGTCATGCCTGGGGGTTGCATAGTACTCTCTAACCCCAAGTTATCTTAACTTGCAGCGGTTCACTGGCTTCTTCTCTGCCTTCTCGTTGTTACCATGCTATTGACTGGTTGCATGAAACCAGTTTTCACTCAGTCCTTTTACTGCTATCAAGTGCCTCACTTAGGAAGTTTGAAGCCTATTGAATTGACTGTAAAAAAAACCATTCTATGGCTTCCATTGAAGGCCTCTATCGTGAATAACTGGATCAAAATGTTGTTGTTCACTGCTGTGATGTAACAACTGTGGTGACCAAAAAGTGTTTCTCACTCTCGCTATATCTCAAAGGACGCGCTCAGCTCTTCTCTGTTCCCCACTCCTCTTGTTTCTCAGTGTTCAGCAGAACATGAAAATGGCGTCTGTCAATCTCACCCTCCTTTCTACAGCTTCTCTTGAGTATCCACAGACGCAAGAGAGGCAGGAGAATGTCGGCAGCACACTTCCGCTGCGGATCACGCTCTTTGTGCGAGTGGAGAGCGTGGCTTCAGTGGGGGGGAGAGGAAATACACAGACGTGGTGGGGATGGGTGGCAGGATGTCAGTTGTTTTTTAGGGGTGTGCAAATAATTGTGCCCTGCTGTCAGAGTTTGCAGAGTTTTGCCCACTCCGCATTCCACATGGAGCTTTGAGTTCTGTCAAAACTCCGCCAACCAAGTTTTTTCTAGCACTGGGCTCGCCGGCATTAAGTTAGCGAGTGCAAGCAAGAATGTGCCTCGTGAGCGTGATTTTCAAGCATTAGAAAGTCTCTCAGTGAGATTTCTCAATGTGGGCAGTCGCATCAGGTCACAACAGTTCATTATGAGTAAGCTGCAGCTCAAGTAGAAAACGTACTCGAGCAGCAGAAGTAAGCATCACGCAATAACCACTCCACGCTGTTGTTCTAGCGTGAAAGGCCATTTATTAGGACAGGGTTGACAACCAGTTCAACAATAAACAAATAAACAGTTAACAATCCTCAACCTCATCTCTTCCAACCATCATCCACTCTCGTACTCCAATTACTCAACTCCCAATTCACACCACAACCTCTTCACTTATATCATTCACTTCCAACCTTCTCTTTCAACCTCCTCCAGCATCTCCAGCCATCACACTCCTGTCTGCCACACCCCCATCCTGCACCTGTATCCCCCTCCCCGGAAGGGTGATTATGCCTGTCATGGACTCCCCACCCCTCCCAAGTACTGCCAAACACCCCCTTTAACCCGTCCTAAAATGGCAAGCTCATGACCATCTTAAAACGCCCCCTTTCCCCCTCCAAAACTGTAGGGTGGGAGGGTGGTCAAACTTTTCTGACCTAAAATCCTAAGGCCCTGGGGACAGGAAGAGGAAGGACTTCCTCTCCTGCCCCCTTTTAAACACTAGCCCTAACTCCCACCCCCTAACCCCACCCCCTACACTACCTCACACCCTGTCCTCTACTATCGCGGGAACACCCCAGCGGAAGACTGGTCTGTTGACCTCACTTCCCCTGGGGGCCGCAATGCCCCCAGTGCACAGCGTGGTGCAATTTCATTGTACAACGCGCAACAAGCCGGCGGTGCTAAAAATCAGTGTGAGCGGTGCGACATGCCGAATTCTGCCCGATAACGGAACTCTGTGGAATCTCAGAGTTTTTTATGTCTCTCCATGGAACTCAGTGAAGCTATGCAACTTCTGCCCACCTCTAGTATTTTTTTATAGATTTCGGCAAAGGCAGTGGGGGGGATTATGAGAGGGTTATATAAGTGGGTGACAGGACACAAGGCATTTGTTCTACCAACTCTGGTTGGGGGTAAAAGCGGAGGGGGGCGGAAGATGGTGATAGGAGGTGGCACATTTTTATATGCAGACATGGTTAGGAGGGTTAATGGTGAGACTGGTGTGAGAGGGTGGCAGGATGGGAGTGAAGCAGATTTCACTGGTGGGGTTTCCTCAAAGTATTTTCCAGTATCATACATACTTTCAGGGAAAGTTCAAGAGTGATTTCTTCTCTAGGTGAGCACCCCATCAAGAAATGGAGATTTCCTAATACCATTCAAATGTATATAATGAGCTATGCTTCTGTATAACGCCCTCTGCATAGTATTTATGGCACTTAAAACCACCGGTGCCAGCTTCATGCGAGAGGCTGGGTGTGGGGGCGTGTCTGCTGGGATGATTGACACACGAGGGATATCTGTTCTTCTTGAAACCAAGCATTTGGATTCTGCAAGTAGTTCAGGATTTGAAAGAAACTTTAACAGCTAAGGAAGCACCCCTTAAATTCTCAGGTGTCATCATTTCATCCTCCCCAAGATGATTAAATGCTAGGTTGCCTTTGCAGAGATATGAATCTGCAGCAATGCAGGTTGCCCAGACGCAGGTACATTAAGTCACTGGGTCTTGTAATGCATTTTGCAATAGCAGGCAGTGCTCTCGCGTCCTTTGGTTGGTGCTAATAAGAACTGACTGGCATCTCTAGAGGCGACGAGAGAGTTGAAGGGAGGAAGGGTAAGGAAAAGAGCCAGCCTGCGGGCAGAGAGAAGGGCAACAGGCAGACAAGTCACCTGGGAGAGGGGGTCAGAGCTAGGGCTGAGATGAGCCCTCACTTCTGCTCAAGTTATTGTGCAGACAGCATGACAAACCGTATCAAAAACAGCAAGCACTGCGGCGGAGCCCCTGTCACTCTCTTTCCTGTTTGAAGACCTCCACCATCTCTCCTGTGGTGAACCCCACCATCTCTCCTGTAATGACCTCCACATCTCTCCTGCATGATGACCTCCACCATCTCTCCTGTGTGATGACCTCCACCATCTTTCCTTTCTGATTACTCAGTGGAGTGGTGTGGCTCACTGGTTAGAGGCGGCAGACCCAGAAGCAGAGAACGGCCCGGAACCAGGGTTCGATTCCCGATGCGGCAGGGTCATGCACCAGGGTCAGCGGACACTATAATTCTCGCCTCGGTGCCTACTCTAAGCAGGGATCACACTCGGCAACTCTGGGCATTAGCTTGCCTCATCTCTACAACAGCCCCCCACATTCGCCGGGGATGCCTGGTTTCACCTTGGAGATACCCAGTAGGGACCATCTCACAGGGATAGCCAGGACGGGATAGCCAGGACGGGTTACCCAGCGGTCTACAGCGCCACGACGCCTCAGGGCAGCAGTGCGCTTTACAAGACACATACATTTACATTACCCCCAGCATCTCTCCTGTGATGGCCCCCATCATCTCTCCTGCGTGATGGCCCCCACCATCTCTCCTGTGTGAGGATCTCCACCATCTCTCCTATGTGATGACCTCCACATCTCTCCTGTGTGATGGCCCCCACCATCTCTTCTGTGATGACCTCCACATCTCTCCTGTGTGATGGCCCCCACCATCTCTCCTGTGATGACCTCCACATCTCTGCTGTGTTATGGCCCCCACCATCTCTCATGTGATGACCTCTACATCTCTCCTGTGTGATGGCCCCCACCATCTCTCCTGTGATGACCTCCACATCTCTCCTGTGTGATGGCCTCCACCATCTCTCCTGTGTGAGGACCTCCACCATCTCCCCGGTGTGATGACCTCCACATCTCTCCTGTGATAACCTCTGCC
Source organism: Lissotriton helveticus (assembly GCF_964261635.1). Taxonomy (NCBI): domain Eukaryota; kingdom Metazoa; phylum Chordata; class Amphibia; order Caudata; family Salamandridae; genus Lissotriton; species Lissotriton helveticus. The sequence continues at coordinate 101,827,602 of NC_136064.1, read as the reverse complement.
ATCTCTCCTGTGTGATTACCCTCAGCATCTCTCCTGTGAGAGCCCCCACCATGTTACCTGTGTGATGACCTCCACCATCTCTTCTTTGTGATGGCCTCCACAATCTTTCTTGTGTGATGATCACCATCTCTCCTGTGATGCCCCCATCTCTCCTGTGTGATGACCTCCACATCTCTCGTATGATGGCCCCCACCATCTCTCCTGTGTGAGGACCTCCACCATCTCTCCTTTGTGATGGCCCCCACCATCTCTCCTGTGAGATGACCTCCACATCTCTCCTATGATGGCTCCCACCATCTCTCCTGTGTGAGGACCTCCACCATCTTTCCTGTGTGATGCCCCCCACCATCTCTCATGTGTGATGAACTCCATCATCTCTTCTATGTGATGGCCTCCACAATCTCTCTTGTGTGATGATCACCATCTCTCCTGTGTGATGACCCCCACCATCTCTTCTATGTGATGGCCTCCACAATCTCTCTTGTGTGATGACCTCCACCATCTCTCCTGTGTGATGACCTCCACATCTCTCCTCTGATGGCCCCCACCATCTCTCCTGTGTGAGGACCTCCACCATCTCTCCTGTGTGATGACCTCCACCATCCCTCCTGTGTGATGACCTCCACCAGCTCTCCTGTGGGAAGACCTCCACCACCTCTTCTATGTGATGGCCTCCACAATCTATCTTGTGTGATGATCACCATCTCTCCTGCGATGCCCCCATCTCTCCTGTGTGATGGCCTCCACACCTCTCCTGTGATGACCTCCACATCTCTCCTGTGTGAGGACCTCCACCATCTCTCTTGTGTGATGGCCCCCACCATCTCTCCTGTGTGAGAACCTCCACCATCTCTCCTGTGTGATGGCCCCAACCATCTCTCCTGTGTGATGACCTCCACCATCTCTCCTGTGTGATGGCCTCCACAATCTCTCATGTGTGATGGCCCCCATCTCTCCTGTGTGATGGCCCCCACCATCTCTCCTGTGTGATGACCTCCACATCTCTCCTGTGTGATGGCCCCCATCTCTACTGTGTGATGGCCCCCACCATCTCTCCTGTGTGATGACCTCCACCATCTCTCCTGTGTGATGACCTCCACCATCTCTCCTGTGTGATGGCCCCCACCATCGCTCCTGTGTGATGACCTCCACCATCTCTCCTGTGTGATGGCCCCCACCATCTCTCCTGTGTGATGACCTCCACCATCTCTCCTGTGTGATGACCTCCACCATCTCTCCTGTGTGATGGCCCCCACCATCGCTCCTGTGTGATGACCTCCACATCTCTCCTGTGTGATGGCCCCCATCTCTACTGTGTGATGGCCCCACCATCTCTCCTGTGTGATGGCCTCCACCATCGCTCCTGTGTGATGCCCTCCACCATCTCTCCTGTGTGATGGCCTCCACCATCTCTCCTGTGTGATGCCCTCCACATCTCTCCTGTGTGATGGCCCCCACCATCTCTCCTGTGTGATGACCTCCACCATCTCTCCTGTGTGATGACCTCCACCATCTCTCCTGTGTGATGACCTCCACCATCTCTCCTGTGTGATGACCTCCACATCTCTCCTGTGTGATGGCCCCCATCTCTCCTGTGTGATGACCTCCACCATCTCTCCTGTGTGAGGACCTCCACCATCTCTCCTGTGTGATGACCTCCACCATCTCTCCTGTGTGATGCCCTCCACATCTCTCCTGTGTGATGGCCCCCACCATCTCTCCTGTGTGATGACCTCCACCATCTCTCCTGTGTGATGCCCTCCACATCTCTCCTGTGTGATGGCCTTTCAGTAACACGGTACAATCAGAGCACTTCACAGCAGTGTGGCGGGAGCCCCTGCCTCACCCACCGACGAAGCACTTTAAGGGACACAGTGCAATAAAAGCACTTCACAGCGGGGGAGGAGAGGGATATCTAGGGCTCCCAGTGGAGCTGGCTCCCAGTGACTTCTCACAAGCGACCAAGACATTTATTGAACAAGACTTGTGGACAAGAGGGCTGCTCGCCCACACCACAGACTAGGGGGTAGGACGGGAGCCACAGGTAGGGCCGGTCCGAGGACTTCTGAGGCCCCGGGCGAAAGGGAAGATGTGAGGCCCCTCTAATTGCAGATTGCACCACAAGAAGTGACATCACAGGAAGTGACATCGCAGGACAATTGACCTTATTTGACATCACTGAAGCAACCTAATTTGGATATCAGTAACATGTAAACAGGTGAGCAAATATCAATTTCTTAAAAGGAAAGATTGCAATCAAGCAATGAGGAGAGAATGAACCCATAAAAATACAATTCCAGTGAAACATAAATAGAGTAACCCAAACGTTCTAGATTATTCTCATTGGTGGCTCCCTGGTATTGATTTATTTAGGGAAGGCCAAGTATCTGGGTGTGTTTAAAGATAATACTTGCTTCAGTTTCAAGGGGCTTTCAAATCACTGTTTTTAATTTGGTGTTAGAACTGTAGGAAGAGATAGAGGCAGGATGGCAGGGTTCTGATGACAATCCTCAAACTCCCCAAAAAGACAGCACCAATGTTGTTTATATTTCCAACTTTATGGGGTTGTACAACTTGGGAAAGTTGGGGTAGTGGTAGGAATGGAAAAAAAAGAAATTGCCATCTTCATATCATATCCTGTACGCATCTGGCGGTCACTAGTCAAATCTGCCCGTTTCGCCTACATCCTAATACAAACATATACATATAACAGGTTATCAGGAAGTTCATTCATAACAAACAGAGAAATAATACAAGGCAATAAAATGAGTATTATACTTACCGGTTCCTTCAATGATCAGTTGGTGTCGACCCTCAGAGGGCATCAGGATAGATTTCAAAGGAACCAGAGTCTCAAGAAAACATCAGCATGAATTTCATAGCGGAATCTGAAGGCGGAACAAAGCAGGAAACATAAGTTGAACTCTGAAAAACAACACAGTAAAGAGCCCAATGAGTTATTTCTGACAGGACAATATTGCTACAGACATTGGTGCAACAGAGTCAAAATGCAGAACATTGCTGAAAAAGGCAGAAAAAGCAAGGAAAGGTGCAAAGAATTTGAGTTGTTACATAGTGCATTCCACTGGATGTCCTGCCATTTCTAAGCACAGTACCCAACAGATGTTTTTAATACAATGATCCACTTTTCTCAGATAGAGGAATCATTGGGTTGGTACTGGTCAGAATAAAGCCTGTAAGTTATATCCATGGCCACTGGAATTATGCAATTGTGCGGCTGCAGTGTTTATGTATATAGATTTGCCGCATTTTCTACAGAACCTATCATCTCCTGTATAATCCGCAGATTTAAACACAATAAGTTGTTCCTAGCTCAAAGGATTCAAAAGTTACCTAAAATGCAGCAGTGTGTTGCCACGCAGTAGAAGCTTCTTTGCAATGCTTGACTGCTCACCTTTTTGTTGCTTTTTCTATTTTTGAGTGTTAAACTGGTACTAATGAGGTGCAGCCAATGCACAGACACTGTTAACAAGTGTACAAAATGTCAAAATAATGAAGTAATACTATCATTAAGTTCTGCATTACGCTGCATACTTTTTCTTTTCTCGTACAATTTACTCAACCCTGCTGCATAATTTGGCCCTCGACTGCTGCATCATTCCGGTGGCCCTGGTTATATCTATACAACCAGCAGACAGCACAAATGACTGTGCTGCCTTAACGATTGAACTACAGGCGTAAACACTTTCACTCGCTTTGTTTGAAAGGACGTTGTTTTAAACAAGCATTGGCATAGCCAATAGGTCTCGCTTGTGGGACCTTATAAGTATTTAGTTACAAGGATATTGTGCTGCAAAACAAAATACTTATAAGGTCCCACAAGCGAGACCTATTGGCTATGCCAATGCTTGTTTTTTCTGAGGGGGTGGGGGAGACTCGAGAACAAAGAGTTTCCCTGCAGGGAAAAAGTGCAGCGTGAGTAACAGCAGAAAGGAAACGCACGTGATGACCCCTGTGGAAAAAAAAATGTGGTCATGCTGAGGCTAAAAGCCAACAGCTTGTCACCCTCCACCCGCCTCTTCGCGCTCAAGCGTCCCTCCCCCACCACCAGCAATCTGGGATGCACTTTAGAACTGTTAACCTGCCTCCAGCATCCTGCCCCCCGTGTATGCGTATGAGCGGCTAGGTGCCTCATTCAGGAATTTACCTTTGCCACGAGGGTTGCTAAAGACTTCTGCTGCCTGTCGTCCAGTTCGTCCGCTACCTTTCGCGACACCCGCTTCGCGGGTGCCGCTCAGCTGCTCCCTGAGGCCATTCCTCCCTGGTGTGAGCGGCTCCGCAGTCGGCGGAGAGCACACGCGCTCCCAGTACAGGACGGCCCAGGTCGAGCCCTCAGGCCAGAGTTCAGTGCGTGGAGCCTACCGGGGGACTGCGAGGACCAGCATCCTCAGCTTCACACAGCTGGTGCCTCTTCCCCCGGCGGCCACGCCCCCAGCCTCCAGCAATATCAGCGCTTGGGAACACCGGCTGAGTGGGTGCCTCATACAGGAATTTACCTTTGCGACGAGGGTTGCTAAAGACTTCTGCTGCCTGTCGTCCAGTTCGTCCGCTACCTTTCGCGACACCCGCTTCGCGGGTGCCGCTCAGCTGCTCCCTGAGGCCATTCCTCCCTGGTGGGAGCGGCTCCGCAGTCGGCGGAGAGCACACGCGCTCCCAGTAGAGGACGGCCCAGGTCGAGCCCTCAGGCCAGAGTTCAGTGCGTGGAGCCTACCGGGGGACTACGAGGACCAGCATCCTCAGCTTCACACAGCTGGTGCCTCTTCCCCCGGCGGCCACGCCCCCAGCCTCCAGCAATATCAGCGATTGGGAACACCGGCTGAGTGGGTGCCTCATACAGGAATTTACCTTTGCCACGAGGGTTGCTAAAGACTTCTGCTGCCTGTCATCCAGTTCGTCCGCTACCTTTCGCGACACCCGCTTCGCGGGTGCCGCTCAGCTGCTCCCTGAGGCCATTCCTCCCTGGTGGGAGCGGCTCCGCAGTCAGCGGAGAGCACACGCGCTCCCAGTAGAGGACGGCCCAGGTCGAGCCCTCAGGCCAGAGTTCAGTGTGTGGAGCCTACCGGGGGACTGCGAGGACCAGCATCCTCAGCTTCACACAGCTGGTGCCTCTTCCCCTGGCGGCCACGCCCCCAGCCTCCAGCAATATCAGCGCTTGGGAACACCGGCTGAGTGGGTGCCTCATACAGGAATTTACCTTTGCCACGAGGGTTGCTAAAGACTTCTGCTGCCTGTCGTCCAGTTCGTCCGCTACCTTTCGCGACACCCGCTTCGCGGGTGCCGCTCAGCTGCTCCCTGAGGCCATTCCTCCCTGGTGTGAGCGGCTCCGCAGTCGGCGGAGAGCACACGCGCTCCCAGTAGAGGACGGCCCAGGTCGAGCCCTCAGGCCAGAGTTCAGTGCGAGGAGCCTACCGGGGGACTGCGAGGACCAGCATCCTCAGCTTCACACAGCTGGTGCCTCTTCCCCCGGCGGCCACGCCCCAGCCTCCAGCAATATCAGCGCTTGGGAACACCGGCTGAGTGGGTGCCTCATACAGGAATTTACCTTTGCCACGAGGATTGCTAAAGACTTCTGCTGCCTGTCGTCCAGTTCGTCCGCTACCTTTCGCGACACCCGCTTCACGGGTGCCGCTCAGCTGCTCCCTGAGGCCATTCCTCCCTGGTGGGAGCGGCTCCGCAGTCGGCGGAGAGCACACGCGCTCCCAGTAGAGGACGGCCCAGGTCGAGCCCTCAGGCCAGATTTCAGTGCGTGGAGCCTACCGGGGGACTGCGAGGACCAGCATCCTCAGCTTCACACAGCTGGTGCCTCTTTCCCCGGCGGCCACGCCCCCATCCTCCTCATACTTCACTGGCCTAATTACTACCGCGACGCGGGACGCGCGCGGGTCGAAGAACGGGGCGAAGACCGGGCAAAGAGCGGGCCGTTTGAGGCCGTTCGAGTACGCGAGAGCCCGGCCCGGGCCCCCCCTCTTTAACTGCCATTTCTGCTCCTCTGACCACACGGAACAATGTGTACCAGAGAAACTAGAAGTAAATCTACATTAGCTGCGGCAGGAGGTGTTAAGGGCCCCATTGACAATTATTTTGTTAAAGCCGGATCTCTACTAATTGAAGAAATTGAGGTCCTCGAAAGAAGACTTTCCCAAGAAATAGATTGGGTCAGAAGATCTTCAATTGGGCCGATGGCCCAAGCTAGAACACCGGAGGGGAGGACCGGACTCATTACAAAAGAAAAGACCAACCAGGGAATACTTCACCCACCTAACCCAGATATTACTGACCCGGATTCAACGATCGAGGTCCCTAGTGATTTTGATGACTTGAGTATAATGGCCCTTCCAAACTCACAACCGCCACATACATCTCCTGAAATTTTACCCCTACTTCCTGATCCGAAAATCATGGTAGCCAATGCCCAAGAGCCTTGTCTCGATAGAGATAGGGGGACTAGGGAAGGTGCCATACAAAAGAGGGGGGTCACACCAAAGTAGTCAATAAGACAAAATCCCCAAAATCTAAACCTTCCAGGGGAAAAGGGGCAAACGGAGGCATCACTGTTCCTAACCCAGAAAAGCAGGGTATAAGAACGACCTCCACAACCCATACAATAAAGGTACCAGCAGTGGCCACAACCGTTACCCCAGCTGATAACTCCAGTGATGATATCACACTGGAGGATATTGGTGCACTTCTCAGATCATTATTGAGCCCTCTCGAAGCTCGACTGATCAAGATTGAGGCCAGGCTAGTCAATATTGAAAAATCCACAGGGCAATTAGCTGACTCAAAGAAACTCGACACTAATACAGCTAAAACATCAAAAGGGGGCCCTGATCCAAAGCCTATAAAGGGTAACGTAGCCACAGTTGCAAAGAAAAACTTACCATCCATCGACGCACAAAATCCAGCGCCCATTTTGGTTAAAACTCCTTTACCCCAGCCCAACCGAAATTCCAACAAAGCAACGCCACTAATGTCACAAACACTAACTACCCTACCGATTACTACCCCAATATCCAAAGATACTGCTCCTACTCAGTCTAAATCCAAGGGCGACCAAACATTTACGGGAGAGAAACTCAACTACAACCGCAAACCTAAACCTGTTAATCTCCCACCAGAGGCTGCCCCTTACACGCTAGTTTTGGCAGGGGTTCCAGAATTAAAACTCACAACAATAGAAACAATTTCATCACTCAGAAATAAAGTTATCAGCTTGTTATCCACATACAGACCACTCCCGAGAGGAATAACCAGCGATATCTCCATGGTTAGGCGGGTCACATGGGTGGGATACTCCAGGAAATCAGTAAGGGGAGACTGCATTTTGGTCACCTTCAGAGAACCTGACACTGCTGCTTACATTTGTGCCTGGGACCCTGACGACCAAGCCAGCAATATCCAATCTCTCCCTCTCTCATTCTTCTATCCTTCAAGTCCATATAACTTGGAGGATGAAAGATGGGGGCACCACCAAGATCTTCTGGATGATTGGGGAAGTGGTCGAAGAGAGAGAAGCGGTCCTCCAATTATAGGGGAAGACCCACTGATCATTTCATGCAGTTTGAGGAGGATGAAGGCTGGGAAAAAATCCCAAGGAGAAGGGGTTGGGGGGGGGATTCACAAGAAGTATCCAAGGGCCCCATAGAATGCATTATCCAGCCCAATTCCCTGTCTATAACAGATATAGCAGTCTGGAAATGGTGGACTGACGCATGGACAATGGGGGGTGTGAATGGATAGTCTTAGAAGGGACGGGGAACAACTCACTTCCACTATCCACTCTGCTTAGAGGGACACAAAACTCTATGGAATTAAATCTAGCTCCAGAGTCCTCTCCAGAGGTTCCAAATGTGACCCATACTAACCTAAGAGTGGCATAGGTCCACTCATCCCCAATACAGGTGGTTACTCCAGAGAACAGGGAAGTTAATAATAACACCATTACGGACTTATCCTCTACCAAACCATGCCCCTTAACCCTGGTTTCGTGGAACATAGCGGGATTAGCCAGTAAGATTGACTCTCCTGACTGGGCCTCCTTTATCAATTCTAAAAACATTTTACTTTTTCAGGAGACCTGGGCACGTGAGGAAATCTTGCGTCAGGGTTTTGCAGCCTTCTCTAAACCTGCTAAGTGGGGGGGAAGGGGAAGGCCATCGGGAGGACTCGCGATATGGATAGCAACTGATTTAGGATGCCAGGCTAACTACCTGGAAACAGATTCAGATGATCTTTTAGCCGTCTTATTGGAGTGGCCAAATTCGTCGAAATTGGTGGTTATCAACATATATTCCAGGCCGGTACAAATGTCTAAGGAATCCAGTACCATAGAGCAACTCTCTGTGTTCCTTGATGGTATTCCCTGGGAACTTGCATGCCTGGTGGGAGGTGATTTAAATTCTCAGTATGAACCACTATCAGGTTTACGTGATGGCCCCTCTTTTGAGGAAGACTTACGTTGGCGCGTACCGATGACGGTGGCACCCCCCCCCCCGAGAGCTTGGACCCCCTTGGCCTTGCAGATTACTGCCCTCACCCTAAACCAAGGATTAAGGGTCTGCAATGTCCGCTGTAAATCAGACATACCCAGCACCTGTACTTATAATAAAACTGGCAGAGAATCGAGAATAGATTATATTCTTGTTAAACTATCCATGTGGCCACAAGTAGTTGATCTTAAAATCATCGAGAGAAGGGATAGTGACCATAATGCTGTGGAACTTTCCTACATCTTACCAGGGAACGAACCTACTATGCCCAGTACGGATAATGACAAGTCTGGGCTCCTATTAGAAAACAATCGGAGGAAAGTCAAATGGGAGAAATTAATCACTAGGGGAGACGGATTACCGAAACTATATGCTAGGATCATTCCGCACTTGGAGAAGGCTTTCCGGATAGGGAAAGAGGTAGAAGGGCCAGCTAATAGAGAAAAGCTCGCTCATACATATGCTGAGCTAATCAACACCCTAGAGATAGATCTGTTCTCAAAGTCGGGAAAAAGATCAGGACCCCCAGCCAAAACGACCTGGTACAATGCTACTTGTAGGGAATCTAAGACTAAACTGCTACTCGCCATCAAGAGTGGCACCAATAGGGAGGAAATCCAAGCCAGGAGAAGATCCTACAGTAAGCTCCTGATAGATGCAAGGGCCGAATGGGACCAGGAATACTGGGAAAACCTCTCAAGGTCATTAACCAGTCGAGACTCGCGTAAATTCTGGCGCCTGGTCACAAATGGCACAGAGGATCTACCATCGGCTATCGAGCCTAATATCGCTCCTAGCTTATGGCAGAACCATTTTAAGGCACTGTACTCAGCAGAAGATAGGTCACCCAGCATCTCAAATAGCACCCCAGGCCTAGGTACATGTGGCGACCGTTTCACAGAAAAAGAGGTGAGGGCGGCCATAGCTGGGCTTTCTGCTGGAAAAGCCCCCGGTCTCGATGGGGTACCTGGGGATTTATTCAAGCAAGAACCAGGGATATGGGCCCCATACCTCACACTGATATTTAACGCCATCCTCGGGGGTATGGAGGTTCCGGACACTTGGCTGGGCGCAGAGGTAGTCCCAATTTACAAAAAGGGGTCCCCTCTGCTCCCAGCGAACTACCGACCAATTAGTCTTATTGACATATCCCAGAAGCTCTTTGGGAGACTGGTTCTGAATCGACTACAAGACTGGGTAGACGAGATGGGCATTCTGACTCCATATCAGGCTGGATTCAGACAGGGAGTTTCAACAACAGACCAAATCTTTAGGTTGAACCTGCTTTATTGGAGGACAGCTATAATCGAGGGCTGCACCCTGTATACAGTTTTTGTAGACTTGCGTGCCGCCTTTGATTTGGTACCAAGACGGAAGTTATGGAAAGTTTTGGAGGAGTTGAATGTCCCTGGGGATATTTTGGGTATCCTGATGAGATTGCACCATAACAACTATGCCCGCGTTAGGTGTGGCAGAGGAGGCAAACTAACCGAAAGGTTTCCCGTTCGCAGAGGGGTAAGACAGGGTTGTGTGCTTGCACCGACCCTGTTTTGCCTCTTTGTGAACGGGATAGTGGACCATCTAACCAGGATTCCCAACACCGATGCTCCTAAGCTGACTGGCAGCAGGGTGCCTGCAATTATGTTTGCAGATGACACCCTGCTGCTGTCCAAATCCCCTATGGGCATCCAACGTGTCTTGGACGGGTTTCTACAGTTCTGCTTAGATCGAGGACTGGAAATCAACCCCCAAAAGACTAAATATATGATCCTTAACCCGAAGCCGCATAATCGCTCCCCACCAAGGTTAGGAGAAGTCCAACTGGAACGGGTGTACACAATCGAATACCTAGGGATCACTCTTAATGAACACCTAACGTGGTCATCCCACCAGTCGAAAGTGAACATCAAACTGGCACAGTTGGCGGGAGGTACTATGAGACTTGCGAATAAATCCCCCTTCCGTCCACTTAGCCCCATAATACACATTTACAAAGCTCAAGCCTGGGGCGGTGTCACGTATGGGGGTGAGTTGTGGGGGCACACTCCATCATCCAAATTATTAATAACAGAAAACAAATTCCTGAGACAGATTGTTGCTCTCCCTCAGAGTACACCATTACTCCCGCTCAGACTGGACTTGGACATTCGACCCATAACGGAGGAGCTGGGCCTAAAGCCCCTGACATTTTGGCGGTGTCTATGGAGTAGTCCAGACCTTTCAAATTATAGAGCTGAGCTGCAGGAATTTCTGGAGCTACCTAATGCCAAAAAAATGCCATGGCTGACCTACATCAGGAGAACGCTGGAGGCAATCGGACTCCATGAACTGTGGACAGACCCACTTAATATGTGCTCAAGGATCCCAAAAAAGGCACTGATGAGAATTTATTACGATCATATGCTCTTTAGAGCCATGGACGGTGCACGGGAGGGGTCGCTGTCCAACAAGTTCACACAAACTAAAGACTTTTACCATCTCGAAAGTGTCCTTGATGCCATTTCTCCAAAACTAACCAGGAAACTATTTCTCCAATGGAGATATGGAACGCTTCCCTTAGCATCGTTCACAGCATCCTGGTCTTCTTGTTCCTCTTCAGAAACTTGCCCGGCTTGTGGACATTTAAAGGAGAATGACGTTCATGTTGTCTTCTTTTGCAAGGGATACGAAAGGAGTAGAAAATATTGGCTAGTCCCCTTGCTCAGGAACTTGGGATTCAGAACTTTTCTACTCGCTTATAGAGTCCTAAAGACAGACCTATCCCCCACTCTAGTATTTGCTCTATCTAAATTCCTAACCTCCATGTGGTATGCTCGATGTCGACGCGTAAAAATGATGTGTTAGGAAACCAGAAGTCTTGAGACAGTCCTAAAATTGTGTCACATTTTAAATTCCAGCTTTTATCTTGATCACTATTGTTGTTTAATATATTTTTAAAATTTTGTATGGAACTGAATGTATATCTTTCATGATCTGTGATCGAAATAAAGATTAAGTAAGTAAGTATGAGCGGCTGGATAGCCATACCATGTTCTATCAGAGCACATATACCTTCCTAGGTTATAAATACAAATATAAAATACGAAGTATTTCGTAAAAGTGACGAGGTCAACATTCATTCAGAGTTGCCGACTTTGGAGCTGGGAACCAGATTGGAGTGGTCGTCGTGGGCTCAATGGTGCTCATCTGAAGCGCTCCGATACCTTCGGGTCCAGTCGCGCTATATAAAACAGCAAAAAAAAAAAAGCACATTCTCGTGGCTTATAATAAGTAATGCGTTTTCCAAATTGTGGCTACTGTGTACTTAACACGGTTGACAACACAATTGGAGATTAGGTTACATGGGATATCCCCGAACAAGGCTCTCCGTGACCGGACTGCAATCCCCTCCTCGTGTGTACCACGTAGCCTCCTGTTTATTTGAATCACGTGACCGCTCGTTACTTGAAACCTCTTTTGCGGTTATCAAAAATAAGTCTCTAATTTACCCATACTCAGTTATAATTTTTTTAGCAGCAGTGATTCACACCTGACAGCACAAACAAGTTCCCGAGAATACGAAGGAAGCGTTCCACGTGCGGGTTGTTTCTCTTCCTGAAACACCGGGAAGGAGTGACTCTGCCCAGCCCACGTGGGGTCTTCGATTCTTTTATTCTGCACTTTAAGCAGTTCATACTGCTATTTTGTGACCGTCTCCCAAAATATACTATTTTGTTCCATAGTTCTATACAAATTGTGTTTTTCTGTAACTTTAAAGCATTCATATAAGGATGACAGTAGTACATTTATGCTGTTGTCTTCGACCCGAAGCTCCTTGATTGGAGCATTCACTGTGTAATGTTTGAATAGGGTCACGTGTACTTGGAAGTCTTAACAAAGAACGTGTCGGGTCACACTTCTGAGCGCTTCCTTTTCAGAAACTTTTCGGATTACTTTTATTTGAAGTCTCAACGATCTACCCAATGTGTGGCAAGCAAAGCAGCCTCTACCGTTCACAGCATTTTAAACATAGCTGCCAAGGTTTCAGATTTCTATGTGTGACGTTTTCATAATTTTAGTGGAATTATGAATGACATTTCAACGACTATGAGTGATCCTTTTTCGGAAGCAAAGTAAAGCAATGAAGTTATACATTTCAGCAATTACACCCATTTGAGCAACAAGACGCTCTAAGAAGACATTAAAACTGATGAAAAGCACCTGAACCTGAAGCAACTACTGTCCTCCTAAACTGAACGTACTGTTAAAAATAGAAACCCGGACTCATATCTGCACCCTCTCATTGACAGTGCACGCTGCTCCACTACAAACAAAAGAACGTTTCTGTCAATTTCAGCAAAGTCAGTTACTGTAGTAGGGTCAGATTAGCTGTTTTGAAAATCGGCGCAGTGTGCCTGGAAGAAAGGGATACGAAGGGCTAGAGTTGGAGAGAAATGAGGAAGAAAGAGTGAGAGAGAGAGAGAAAGAGAGAGGAGGGGGTGAGGGGGGATACGAACAGAGAACGGAAAGAAAACCAGGAAAGTAAAGAGGAGGGGAAGAGAGTGGAGTCAGGAAAGAAGCTTTTAGGGGCGGGACTGCGGATCCCTTTGAAGCACGGCCTTGCGGTCGTGAACAGGGATGTAATTAGAGGGGAGGAGGGGGGAGGAGAAGTGGAGAACTGAGGCCGAGCAACAGATGCTTTAAAGTGGACGCGCTCGAGGCAGGCAGATGGAAAGCGCGTGCAGTAGGGGGCGGAGCAGATCCCTAGAGTTGCATCAGGAAAGCTAAACCAGCAGGCGGATGCGCGTTCACGATCACATGCACTTGAGGAAAACGCCGGCTGGTTTAGCTTTCCTGATGCAACACTAAAATTCGATCCTATCCATTCCTGCGGAATGGGACAGGCTCGACCTAAAAAAGGAGTACATAATCAAACAGTTGATCGCTCTGAAAAATAGTAACACTTTGCCGGTAAACACGTGGATTCAGAATATCTCTTACTGCCAGGAGATGCTGTCGGCATACTGGGAGTTGATGCCCACAGCGTCCAGGCCCAAGGTTATCTGGGCTCCGTTTTTCACATGGGCTGCGATGCTTACCAGAGACCCCTACGACTCATGATCCCAACCTCACAGAACCCAACAACACCGCACCGCTCTCACCCACAACCTCACTGGACACCACTGGTTAGCTGTACAACTTGCAAGGTTCCCCTACTATCCTTTCACGTCAGCGACCTATCACCTCATGCACTACTGGCATGTAGATGTGGGGGAAATGGCACTTTGTAACTATTCAAGCTTGTCTCCCACAGACTAAGGGCCGATTATGATTGCGGATAATCCGCATCCTCCGGGCCGGCGGAAGCCACTGCCGGGCCGGAGGATGCGGATTAACCGCTGCGGATTGAAGGAATACCCCCCATCAGATTAGGATGGCAGGGGGATATTATTTCCGTCCGCAGCTTTTCCGCCGCGGTCGCCTTCCAACCGCGGCGGAAAAGCTCTAACATGGCTGGCGGTGTCTATCAGACACCGCCAGGCATATTAGGATGGCGGCGGTTCTATGCCTTTCCACAGCGGCATTTCCGCCGTGGAAAGGCATACGGTCTTTTCTTTGGGGGCCCGTTGCGGGCCCCCAGGAGTGAAGGGGGGGTGGGGGTTGCACATGGGGGGTACCCATGGTACCCCCTGCCTTTGCGTGCACGAAGCGGCAGGCACCACACGGCGCCTGCCGCTTCGTGCATGCAAAGGTCAACATGCACTTTTTAACCTTGCGGTGGGTGCTGCTTAAAGCAGCATCCGCCGCAATGTTAAATGTAGGGGATGTGACCGCCAGGGTGGCGTTCACATCCTAATTGCCATGGAGGGACCGCCGCTGCCCATGCGGACGGTCCCTCTTCCTTGGGGGTGGCAGACGGACGCAGGTCCGTCCGCCATCCTAATAGGGCCCTATGTATGTATCACAGCTATAACGTCCACTATGTTATGCTGCTAAATCTGTCTTCTTTAGGAAAACTGTCTGTGGCCTATGCTTTTCAGAACACCCACTGGCCCAACAGCAAATATGTGACCCGTACTTATGAGAAGTGCTTTCCTTGTTTATATTTTGTATACTTGATGTAAAATGAATAAATAATTTCTTTTTTAAAATAGTAACACTTTCTGTAGGGCTGTCCTTTCACCACAGTAATTTAAAAGCTGCAATGGGTGGCACTAAAGCTCGGGAAACTCACTGCCAAGGCCATCTGCTGACAACGCCTCTCAATTAAGTGTCAAATCTGCAAGAGACTGGTAAGGCAGGGTGTTGCTTTCCAGTTAATTTCTGGGTTTGAGACAGGAGGTGGGTAGAGCAGCGAGGATGCCATGACTGGCTACCATGAATGGGAGTGTGGCCATCCACTGCCGAGACAAAAGCAGACCCCGTTTATGGCCACCATCACTTCCCCTTCTAAGGGGGGTGAAAACTCTATTTCTCAAAAGCAGCGTCTCCCATGGCGAGGCCGCACATCAGACCACAAAGCCAGGGCGGGAGCACACAACACATGATGGGCCTGCTGGGGCTGGCGCATTGTCATTCTATATATGACATTGGGCTGTGATAATCTGTGCTGGGTTTAGAAGGGGCGGCTGAGGCCTGTCGAGGTCACAGCAGCAGAGCAAGCCCAACCTTTAAGGAGAAACAAAATGGCCCACATCAAGCCTCCCTTCCCAATCTGACCCTGGCACTACATAATGGCTATTAGGCTCAGGGAAGAGGCCCCCCCACACCTGGACCTTGCAATTTGATCCAGTGCTTCGAGGCACCCCTCCCGTGCGCCTTGAAAAAGTAACGAGGCACTTCCCAAAACACTGCCTGTTAATTAATCAGCAATAACATACATAGAAATGAAAAGTTGATGCAGAGAATAGGACAGATTGCAACTCATGTGACAACGGAGTAATAACACAGATATGCAGAGCACATGGCAACCTATGTTGGTAGGGCTGACCCCAAAGTAACCCCAGAAAACCTCTCTTCTTCTATTGGAAGATCTAGAGACACCATAAAGGAGAAGAAATATGTCACTAGTGAGTGTGCATGAAAGACCACTGTGGGAATGCAAAGACGTTGAGCTGCAGGTTCATGGCCAGTTCTTTTAACACTGCAACAGCAAGCCTATGACACTTGAGCTGAAAAGGGCCGATTGTTGGCAAAATATACCAGTGGCTTACTTGGATAACTCCAGCATTCATCATCTGCTCAGACTATGAACAGCCGAAAACTCCTGCTTTCTCAGATCGCAGGATGCTTTGGTGAGGAGATTGCGTATTTTTCTAGGTAGTACATCACGCAATAGGTGTCAACTTAAAATATCCATAAACTCCTCGGGGGTAGTAAGCGCTATATAAATGCTATTTTCAATCAAATACACAGCGAAATAACAGACTGGGGAGCTCATTAATATAATTTTTCTGCAGGTTATAGGTCAAATAAGCACTTTACACAAGGAGGAACCACAGCTATTATCGCCAAAAAGCAGCTTTGCCAGGGGAGCATGGTCAACCTATGAGAATGCAACAATTTCACTGGTACCTGTGTTAAAATACCACAATGACACAGATTCTCTTAACTGACATACACAACCATCTCCCCACTATTGAACGCCACGGCTCTTTTTCTTGTTAAAACCATTAATAACAAAGTCAGAATGTACTCCTGTATTTTTAATTAAATGGGTTTATGTTGAGGATGAGGAGGTATTTTGTGATTTAATCAGATTATAACTATTAGGATGGTTTTGCAAAGAGCAGTGTTTTAGGATGTATAACGTTACAACGCATACATTTACAACACATGCCTTTACAACACAGTTTTTACATCGCAACATTCTTTACAATGCACTTCATTATATCGCATTTTAAGAAACTACCTTTACAACGCATTCAATTACATCGCATTATACCTTTACAACCCATACCATTACACCGCATACCATTACATTGTATTTAAGGTAAGTATTGGATAGTATAGGGAGCTCTCTGTAATACTGCCGCCACTGCCAGGAGTCATTGCCATACTTACCTTGGGGGCATTCCGGAGCAGTCCGCGGTCTTGCCGCCACCGCCAGTAGTCATTGGGGGCCATTTCTGAGCAGGGAGACGCTGGAGGGGAGTTCGACTACAACTCCCAGCGTCCCCTGCGCGACGATCAAGCCGCGCCCGCAGTCAGCGCGCCAGGAGGCGCTTAAAGGGACGCTTGGGCTCCCGCGGTGCGGGACGCGCATGGGCGGGCGCCGGGCGAAGCCCGGGCAAAGGGCGGGCCATCTGTGGCCGTCCGGGGCAGATCGGTGCAGGGCAGGGCTACCAATCTAACATTTGGATACCGGGATCTTTTGGTTTCTAACACTCAAACTTCGTAAGAATGGTCAGTGACTCTTGATCTTCCCAATTGCCATTGGTGTGTGTGATTATTGTTTAACATTGGTTGTTTTCACATATGAGTATGGGTACTCGTAAAGGAAAAGGGGGCCAAGGGGTAGTGGGCACTCTCGATGCCATCCTCATCAGAGCTGAGTAGGTTTTAATACATGAAATTGAACTTACACAGCGAAGACTCTCTCTGGAAATGCGCAGAAATTCCATGGAACCCAATACTGTGGGGGCTCCCCTTGTCAATATTAATGAAACTATGTCTGATAGTCTTAACTTGAGATTAACCTCCTCATTTTAGAACAGGAGTTGGATATTTTATTTCTTACAGAAACATGGCTTACGCAAGGTTCAGAAGCAGATATGGTTAACGCCCTTCCCCCTGGCTTTTTAATCCTTACCCAGGATAGACCACTGGGTTGAGGAGGAAGCGTCGCCATTCTGTATAAGAATTCACTGTCCTGCAGAATCCAGAAAGGGGAGGTGGAAGACTGCGAGAGCTGTAAGTTTTCCTTTCAAATCTCTCCCACTGTCGCAATGTCGGGGCTGTTAGTCTATCGCCCCCCAGGAAACATTGGAAATTTTGCCAGCTCACTTATGGAAACGGTAATGGTCTGTGCCGCCTCTGCCACTAATTTCATTACCCTGGGAGACCTCAATCTCCATTTTTACGACCAGGAAGATCGGTCGGCGATTGCCCTCTTGCGTGACCTTAAAACCTGCGGGGTTGATCTTATAAATTTGGAGCCCACCCACAACAAGGGCCATTTGTTAGATTCCATCTTTGCAAATATCTCCACCATGAAAGCAGCCCCCCCTATCCCCCTGCCATGGACGGATCACTTTTTGATCCCTTTCACCTGGGAAACTAAATCTGAGAATTTTTCTCCCTCTAGTGTTGGTGCACCAGAAAGACCCTGGGCCAGGCTATCAGTGGAAAATTTTTCACGAAGCCTGGAAGCCTCACGCCCACTGCTTCCACAGGACCCTTTCCTAGCAGAAGCAGACCTCTGTAGGTGGATGTCGAACACACTAGACGCCGTCCTCCCCAGGAGATCGGCAGGAAAAAATGAGAAAAGATTACATACCGCCCCTTGGTATTCACCCGAACTGAGGGCTATGCGGAGGGCATGTAAAAAACTAGAACGTGCCTGGAGAAAAAACTGGGAGGTTGCGAGTAAGACGGAATACCGAACAGCGATAAGGAGCTATAAGCTCTCTATCCGGCTAGCTAAAACGCAGTTCTTTGAGGAGAAAATTAGTCATGCCTCCAACTCCTCAAGAGAAACTTTCTTGGTGGTCAAAGAACTCCTGAGGGTTCCCACTCCTTCTGCCCCCTCGGAGAACCTGGAAAACAAATGCAATAATTTGGCAGAGTATTTCCACACAAAAATTGGAAAAATGTTGAGTTCCCTACCTCAATCCAAGATAGGATTTGAGCCTCGGGAGGTTGAGAGCCTGCCTCAGAAGATCTTGGAATCCTTTGGCCCAATCACTCATGATGAATCCCTTAAAGTCCTTCTTTCCATTAAGAGTGGATCCCCCCAGGATGTCGTCCCCATGAGAATTCTTAAACTGATCGCCCCTTCCATTGTGGAGCCCATCACCGAAGTCATCAACGCCTCACTAAGTGCGGGTATTGTTCCTCCCAATTGGAAGAGTGCAATAGTAAAAGCTCTCCTAAAAAAACCGAGCCTAGACCCCTTAGATATGGCTAACTACAGACCCATCTCGCTCCTCCCCGGACTCAGTAAAATCACGGAAAAATTGGTTAACTTTCAGCTGTCCAATTTCCTCGAGTCCAATAGTGTGCTGAGAAGCTCCCAAACTGGTTTTCGCCCGGGCCAAGGCACTGACACCGCCTTGCTGGCATTCACGGAGGAAGCACGCTGCATTTTGGATTCAGGAGGATCAGTGGCAGTGATCCTCCTGGACCTTAGTGCAGCATTCGACACTGTCAATCATCGAGTGCTACTTCAGCGACTGTCAGACGCCGGAGTGAGGGGGACCGCGCTGAACTGGATTAGGTCATTCCTCAGCGAAAGATCCTTCCAGGTCTGGGAAGGGGGCGCACGATCGGCATCCACCCACCTCCATTGTGGTGTGCCTCAGGGCTCATCCCTGAGTCCCACACTATTTAACGTGTACATGGCCCCTCTGGAGGATGTGGTGGCTCCTTTTAACATCAAGATCGTGAGCTACGCCGACGACACCCAACTGGTGTTCGCCCTCTCTCAATCCAGGGATAACTCTCAGACACTTCATGCGTGCCTTTCAAAAGTCCATTCCTGGATGGGTGACTAAGCACTAAAATTGAATGGGTCTAAAACGGAGATAATGCTGATGGGACCCAAAACTCCCTCTCTCCCCTGCTCGGCCTGGCCTAGTTGCCTAGGATCTCCTCCCAAACCCAAGGCCGAGATCAAGAGCCTGGGTATTTGGTTGGAACACGACCTCTCTTTTAGGACCCAGGCCTCTAAACTAGCTGCTATATGTTTTGGCCTCCTCCGATCGGTACGCAAAATACTGCCCCTGATTCCTCCTCTATCTCGGAGACTCCTAATCCAGGGTCTGATCATGTCCAGGCTAGACTTTAGCAACGCGATCTACCTCGGTGCCCCTGAGAACACTCTGAACAAACTCCAACAAGTTCAGAATTCGGCCGCGCGAATGTTATACAACATCCCCATGTCTCACTCGGCCAAACCAGCTCTGAGGGCGCTTCACTGGTTGCCCATACGGGAAAGGGTGAAATTCAAATCCCTCTGCCTTGCGCACAAAATCTTGCAAGGCAAAGGCCCCCCAGTCCTTCAAAAGATAGTGGTCCCGTATAAAGCCGGCAGAAACTTACGCTCGGATCAGCAACACCTGATCGCTGTCCCCAGAGTAAAAAAGGCTCGATCAGGAGGAAGGAGATTCTCCGTTAATGTCGCGGCCCTTTGGAATGCTCTCCCCGTGGGTCTACGCGCGGAACCGTGCCTTTTGCGTTTTCGAAAACAGTTGAAAACCTTCCTTTTCTGCTAATATTCTTTGCCCCTCTGTTTTTTGAGTAATATTCTATATTGGCAAAGCGCTGGGATGCTTCAGGGTAACCGCGCGCTGTACAAAACCGATTTAATAAGAATAATAATAATAATTAACTCGGCCACTGTACCACAAGTACCACTAGAACCCCTGGTAGTAATCTCGGAAGCTCCATCCATGCCTCATGCTACTTCTACTGGTGTCACTGCCATAACACCATCAGCACCTCCCCCAACTGTAGCTAGATTTACACGACAATCACAGTGTAAAGCTAAGGGAGGTATGGACCAAGTCCCAACAAGGAAAAGAAAGGCAGGAGGGGCACCACTCACGGCAAAACAAACCTGTAAAATGGCAAAAACAAAGGGCAATGCACTTGGTAGGAAATGCCCGGAAGTAGAAGTAGCCCCTGGCAGCCCTACCCACTCAAATATATTAAAAAATCCTATTGAGCATTGCCAGGCAGAGCTGGAAGATACAATCCTGGTAAAAATAGAGGGGAAGCTAACAGCGTTGCTACAACCGTTGTTAGATAAACTTGTGGATATTGACACACATTTGAATGCCATAGAGCAAAAACTGTCTCTGCCCACCAGTCAAACATCAAACGAGGGCACTGTAATTGTGAGCGATCAAACAACACATTTGACCACTGAGGCAAACACTATCTTAGCGGCTAGGATTGTTGCAACCAAAGAGGGCGTGCAGGCTTCAACATTAAATGAGGCCAATATCGAACTGGCCGAAGCTACCCTTGCCCGCGTAGGGACGAAACCCGGAGGAAGTAAGGGTTTGGAGGGTCAAAGCAGGGGAGGTCTTGCCACCGGACATAGCAAGGGATGTGACCTGAGTCCACGCCCTATACAGTTGTGCTTTCGAACGTTCCAACAATTCAACCTAACTCTGAGGAACATTGGACCACCTTAAAACACAGGGCACTACATCTATTAAATATCAGGACTGGGTTGGGCAGGCATTTGTTCCATGAACTTAAAATGGTACGCAGGGTCCCCTGGATAGGGAGCCCAAACAAAAGTGATATGGGTGACTGCATAGTTTTGAATTTTGGTTCGCCTGAGTTAGTTAGAACAATCCTAGAGAGAGCAGGGACAACACATATAGGTAGGGAGGGAATCCATACCCTACCCCTGGGCTTCTTCTACCACCACTCCCAGATGTTACCAGTACATAGGCGTAATAGTCAAACCATCACCCAAAATCAGGAGAGGTATGATTATAACGTCCCAACCTATAACCGTTTTGAACAGGCCTTCTCTAACTTAGACGATCAAGATTGACATCCAACTAAGTTGGCTAGTGTAAGTAGCCTAGAGGGAAGTTTAATAGGGGAACGCTCAGCCCATCACCGAACAAACCTAGTGAAGGAACCCACACTTATACACCTAGCAATACAACCAATTGATCGCCTTTATGTAGTGGCTGATCCATGCCTAGCGCCAGTTACTAATAACAGAAAATCGATGGGTCCCTGTAACCTAAAAAGAACAACTAATAACCTCGACCTTAATATTCTAAGCTGGAATGTTGCCGGCCTTGAACCAAGATTGGCGGACAAAGACTGGATGCACATACTGTTCGGTAAAGACATTATAATGTTCCAGGAAAATTGGGCCACAGATGATCTACATATAGAGGGATATCATTGTTTTAGCGTGACAGCAACTAAACCTTACTTTGGTCGCGCATCTGGAGGTCTATTAATTGGGATCAGGATAGCCGCTGGAGGGAGCACCAAGGTGATACCAACCACCAGTCTAAACATACAGATATTAGAATACAGAAGACGGGTTCCCTTTTATTTGATTAATTTCTATAATAATTATTTTTTTTCGGTCCCAAAAAAGAATTTTATTGAGCTTTTTAAAGTTATTTCAGATTTAGTTCAACGCCAAGGCACAGATGATGGCATAGGGATCCTCTTAGGGGGGGATTTCAATGCTAACATTTTAAAGGCATATCAGGATATGGATAAACCACAAGCTGATCCAGCAGTGCGAAGGGGTTTAGAATTAGACAGTTTTATTAGCGAACATATCCTCAATAACGTAATGGATTTGGGCCATACCCCTAGAAATCAACAGGCACCAACCTTTAGAGGCAGAGATTGCTCCTCGACTATTGATTATATTTTTATGTCTCCATGCTTAGCAGATCGCCTTATAATGGCCAAAGTTCTTGTAACAACTTTTGGAGATCATAACCCGCTGATAGCGGCTCTACGATTGGGACCCAGCCCCGTGTATGCTACTTCTCACGGGGCGAGAGACATTACCCCCTCAACAGATAATTTAAGGCTGAAATGGAGGGGAGTAGATAGCGGTAGAATAGTTGAGACCGTGATAGAGGAACATAAGCATCTAATCAATTCTTGCATTTCGACCGATGGAAATCACTTAAGGAAAATTGAAGACTTTATTAAATTATGTTTTGTAATAAAATCTCTCCTGTCAGTGCCACCATATAAGATAGATAAAGAACCTTGATGGTTCGATCCTAACTACTCAGAAGCAAATAGGGTTCTACGCAAGGCTCTGACCTCTAAACCTAGGTGTCCTATGGTGATAAGGGCAGCAAGGAGGATGTACAAAATTAAAATCAGTGAACGAAAGGCTGCCCCACTGACGGAGCACTGGGAGGCATCTTTTTGGCCCGCAGTTAGGTACATGCGTAACATGGGCCAACAACAGACAACAGTTAGCTGCACTATTTCGAGTGACTCATGGGAGAACCATTTCTCTAAAATATACGCAGCTCCAAGACAAGGCAAAGTTTGCTATGGGCCTGGACAACTATGTTGCCTACAGATCACGCTTTGGGAGGTGGAAATGGCTATCAAACAGAGCCTTGGTAATAAGGCTCCTGGCCCTGATGGCCTTCCAATAGACATTGTAAAGTGGAAAACGGAATTTTGGGCACCAATTCTATTAAATGTTTTTCACAGTTTGCCTCTAGCTCCCATGCTTGAAACCTGGACAACGAGCATTATTGTGCCGATATATAATAAGGGTGATAGATCTGACCCAACCAATTACAGACCAATCTCGTTGCTGGATAATACACTAAAGATTTTGGGGCGAGTACTTTATAACAGGGTCTTGGAATGTACGGAGGAAAGTGGAATGTTGGACCATTGCCAGATGGGTTTTAGAAGTAAGGTCGGCACGGTCGAGCAATGTCTGAATCTTAATTTAGTAATTGGCAAATATAATATTGCTCGATCATCGCCGATCTACTTAGCATTCATGGACTTATCGTCTGAGTTCGATTTAGTCAACAGGTCCAAACTCTGGTCAATTCTCTTGGATTATGGACTAGATGAACCCCTGTTACACATCTTGGCATTCTTACATACCGACCTCAAAGCACAAGTCAGGATTGGGATGGGTGGGGAGATTTCTGGTCCCTTTAGGGTGGGAAGAGGCATTAGACAGGGGTGCGTTTTAGCACCCCTGCTTTTTATCATTTATATTAAAGGGCTGAGCAACTCCTTAAAGCAGGTGACCTCAGATGTTCCGAAAATTAAAGGGAAATTACTACCAGCACTTCTTTATGTAGACGATGCGGTCCTTATGGGCCGCACTCCGAACTCCTTGCGTACTCTGGTCAAAACCTTTGTACAGCACATGGATGGCCTGGATTTGCGCGTGAATTTAAAAAAATCTTTTATCATGTCATGCGGCCCAGGGAAACGCCAGCTTAATTCCATTCTAGTGGAGACTGATAGACTACACTCTACTAGCTCATTCTGAGCTCGTGGACTGGACATTTGGCCCACTCCACGAGCAAGTTTTTAAAGGCCATCAATTCAATTCTTAGTCTACCACGCCCGAGGAAAATAGGCGCCACTAAAGCCATTGTACATTTTTTTTAATTATAATGTGCCCCAGTAGTTACATACGGGGCGGAGATATGGGGCTTGGCGAAAAATCATTGCATCCAATTAGAAGAAAATCGTTTCTGTAGGAAACCTTTGGGTGTACCGATTTCTGCCTCTGAGTACATTAGCCACAGGGAATTAAATTTGCATTTCATCTGTGATTTTATTGGGACAAGACCAGCGTTATTCTGGCTGTCCATTTGGAGGAATAAATCAGTCATTCTGACGCAAGAAATCATAAGTGACTGTCTTAACTGTGAAAAAGGAATGGACATTCCCTGTTTAGTTTTGGATAGTGTATGGGTGCTATGCATTGTAATGGTATGCGGTGTAATGACATGTGTTGTAATACCTGCGTTGTAGTGACATGCGTTATAAAGGATGTTGCGATGTAATGATTGCGTTGTAAGTGTAGTGTGATGTAATGGTTGCGTTGTAAAGGATACTTCCCGTGTTTTTAGCGCAGGTGTCTGTGAATACCTCAAAGAGGATGTGTCCAAGTACAAGAGGTGCTTGGTGGCAGCCAGGGTTCCTCGGTCACTGCAGCCCGGCTGCAGAAGTCTGCTCCCTTGTCACCACTCTTGGAAGAATCCCTCCTTAAACCCAGGGAGGCTTCAAAGCCCTACTTCAAATTAAGCCCTCTACCTGTAAACCGTTTGCTGACTCTGCAGCTAAAAGCCCAAGGGCGGTGTCCCGTGCTTCATAAACTCTAAACAAATACCACAAAAAGACACATATATATCATTTCAGTGACGACCACAGAAACAGCTGCAGCAGGCATTGTGTAAAAGTAAATAGAGCGCTGAGGACCAGTGCTGTCAACCATGAGACGGCAGACACAGTGCCCTCAATGCATGGGCGCGCTGGGCAGGTGCTTGGGGACCCCACAAGCATAGGGCCCCGTGCAGACCACAATTTAACACTGATTATCCTTTAAACATTTTTATTCCTGAGAGTGGTTGTGTAGGCAGGGCCCAGTGCACTGCTTTGCACGAGGGCCTATAGCTGTTAAGGTAGCCCTGCACAGACATCGCAGGTCTGGAATAGTTGGTCATAGATGTCAATATGCCGTGATCACTCCAGATGTTGTCACTAGCTCAGTGCTTAATTTGGGCTGGTGGTTTCCAGTGCTCAGCACCGGCACTTAATTGTCAACACCGGGGCTTGTAACAGTCTGCCACAAGGTGGTGCTGTCTATCTAATTTAGAGATGACCACAATAACAGCTTAATTATTAATTCAATATACATTAAAAATTACTATTACCTGCCACCCAAGCCATTCTTATAGCGTTGGGCACCTGAAATAGTCCGAATTGTCACACTTGCAGCAGTGTGATGGTTAGTAGCTGTGTTGTTACTATTATTGGCAGCGTGGCGGGGGCAATGTGTGGTGTGAGCTGCAGTTGCCTCCTGATTATTTGTTACAAATTAAGCACTGATGCTCTGCTCCTTGAAAAGGTTCTGACAGCTATAAATAAACTACTGCAGACCCCTGCTGGCTGGGTGTGTTTATTTCTGCCTCTTTCATTGAAAAGCCGCATGCAACATCGTGCGTTTTTTGCGAAAGGACAGGCCCGGTACCATGGAGTGATATACCCACTTAATACAGACATGCAGATGGTATTGTCAGAATTCTCTCTCTCTTTTTTAAATGACAGACAAAAAGCCTCAGGCAAAGCTCATTTATGCAGAGCAGGTAACTGGACTGGCACCACAGGCTCCTAATTCATGACTCGGCGAGAACCACAAGGGACATAATACCTAAATATGGCTGCAAAATAAGAGTTTTTGGAAGTTCTAAAAATAATGGCAAGGTGAAGTCAGTCTCTCACTTGCAGTGCCAGATGTCATGCAAGGCAGGCACACATTGGGTCAAAGGTTACACAGGAGGATGAGTATGTCATGATGATTCACACTGCGTAATTGTTATGGATGATTTCAGCTCCACAGGTGGGCAGTGCTATCACTGGCTCTCGGTGCAACTAATATGCTGAACTAGACTTAGTGGGCAGGCATCAAGCAGATACTAAGAGCTCTATAGTTGGCTCACACAGTGTGCATTCTGGGACCTGTAGTTTTACTTTCCTTCTGCAAGCGCTCCAAGTGCCAGACGGAAACAAGCGTTTGCAATTCAATTGGTCTCGCATTTCGAGAGTTTAAACTATTAGCAAACAAGCAAAAAGTTCTCGACGCAGTGGACTGCAGAATTTTTGGCAATTCCCCATTCTCCGCGAAAAGCGAAATTACCCAAATTCCGCAAATTCGGCGAGCAGAACGGAATTTATCGCCCAGGCCTAATTGTGATCACTCAGAACGGAGGGCTTTGTGCAAGAGTCTAGAACAAACAGCACTAAGTGTGGGGAAATGACCATAAAATCAATTGTAGAACCTTTTCCTTTACCTGTAAATGTGGAGAGGGGGGGGGGGGCTTGCCGGCTGAAAAATCAGAGCTACAATGAAGATTGCATTTCATGCTGCTCTGATTCAAGGTATCCCCATAAAGGGTGTGTAAAAAGTGGGTTAGGTTCCTATTGCTACCATCCAAAACACCACACACCCGCTTGTCTCCTATGGTGCAGACAGTGGAATTAAAATCACCCACCCATAGAATCGCCTCCCTATCTGGGTGACTCAATTACTACTCTGCGACAAATGTGTCTAGCTCCTTAATTAAGTTGACCGGATGATTGAAAAAATAATTAAAATAGAAATTCATCAAAAATATATTAGGTGGCTAGAAATTTTGAGGCGCAATATTTGGGAACATGGTGACTCCCATAGCTTCTCTGCTTTCAAGAGCCATTTTTAAAGGAAACAAAAATCCCCAAACACCCCTTAGCTTGACCCGAGGTAGATGGTACAGTCGGTAAACAGAATAATTGAAAGCCATCAATGAAAGAGTCCTCCTGGGACCAAGTCTCTTCATAGCAAACCACATCAATGTCCTTGAAGGTATTTAGCCAGTCTGGATCACAGGCCTGGTGTCCGCCAACTTGTTTCGCTGAGGGGTCGCCCTTAGGGTCACCTACATTTGGGGCAGCTGAAGGGTGGGTGGGTTTAGATGAAGATGATGGAGCCCTCATATTGACAGACTGGGGTAACACTGGTGGAAGGGCTCGACTAGATTCAAATGGTTGTTCCTCTGATGATCTTAAAGGGGTAAGGGTGTTTAAAAATGGCGGCTGTGATGGGGTATGGTTACCTGGCGCCAAATGCGAAACGACACATTGTGCCATAAGTGCTTTCACTTAGGTTCAATTAATTCGAGATGACATTTTAAAAGTCAACTAAGAGAGATTCAAGTTTTGAAAAGAGGGGTTTACACACCTCTAAAGGGCAGCCTTGAAGTCCAGAGTATTTTTAAATGTGGGATCAGCTTGTGGAGCACAAAGTTTTGTGCAATGTTTTTTGGCTGCTTTAGTGGTGCTTGTAATGTCGTTTCACCTTTTTCTTTTAACTTGGTGGGGGGGTGTTGGTAACCTGAGGGGTGACTTCGTTGGGAGGCTGATTTTCAAGAGGGGCACCTGGGGGGATGTATGGATTTTGAATGACAATAACAGGTGCCAACTGTAAATCTGAAGTAGGTGAAACATGCCCCTGGCTCACATTTCTTGTCGCGGTGGCCTTTTTCCTCCTTGATTAAATAATACAAATGCACAAAAGTGTAAAATAATATTTGGGACTTGCCTGATATTCAAAGTGCCTAGGGCCCTGGTGCAAACAAGCGAAAGGCCGCATGTGCAGAAAATCCTGGAAACTGAGGCTAAGAGACGGGGCCCAGCCTCGACCCGCCGCAGAAGAGCGCAGATGGACCCGCTCTTGGCCTGGTCTTCGCCCGTGCCTGGGCTCGTCTCGCGCAGCACGCCCCTGGAGCCCAAGTTAAGCGCCTCCTAGTGCAGGAAGTGCAGTGGGGGGAGCACTCCTTGGCATGATGTCACCTGGGGCTTGTAGTACAGGGACCCCTGTGTGGTATATAAATAAATAATACCGGATCTAGGTTTGACTGGACATAGCAATAACAGATAGCTCAATAAATAAGAGTCAAGATTCGAGGTAGTAGGAGTTTGCAGGTTTAATACAGCATAAGGGACAGGAACAGGACAACCTGCACGGGAACAGGATGGCAGCGCTGCCGGGGGCAGGATCAGAATCGGCGTAAGGGAATGGGTCACATTTAATAGCAGTGCACAAATATATATACTAAAACAGTTACATTACAATGAATTACAGTAGGCGGAGCAGTGGGTGTGGTCAATAGCAGTTGCGAAAGATAAGGGTGAAAATGGGTGTAACAGGGGCGTATACATAGACATGTGATGCAAACGTAACAGAATATGTCATAAATGGGGCGGAAACATGGAGGGGGCTACCTAAGGAGCCGGGACCTCTAACCTAATGGTGCGCGCAAACTGACAATGACGTGTTACTAGGAGAAGCTGGGGGCTATGAACTCTGTGCTAGGAGCAGAGACTGAAGTCTGGAGAGTCAGGGCGACATGTACCTAAACAGTATCTAGTATCTAATGTTTAGAGAACATGTTGATAGAATCCAAAAGTTATCGGGGTAAAGGCTAACAGACTCTAAGAATGGTGCATGCATTACTCTACATGTAGTGCGTGATGAAGAATATTAAATGACCATTAAATGCAGTATTTCTCTTACATGGAGACGTAAAGGCTAGACAATGACGGAAACTATTGATGTGATTCAGTAGCTTAGGAATGCAGAGAAGGAGGGCTGGACTGATAACTAGAATCATAACATACTCTTGGCAGACTCGTAGGCAGAGCCAGGCTGAGCCGGGCACTGTGAGGCAGGAAGTAAGTGAAGGGTCGAGGATACAGGTGGGGGCTGTATCGCTCCTCAGCGAGGACTCAGAAGACAGGAGCTGAATCTGGTGTCCGGGCCCTTTTGAGGCCTAGAAACGGGGACTTTACAATGAAATAACGTGCACACTGAGAAACGTGGCAACGTAACTTTACATAGGCCTGATACTCGTAGCTTTCACGAGAACTGGAAACTGGTATACTAGAGATGGACACAACTGTAATTGCGTCTTTAATCAAACATGGGGGATACATATGCATATTTAATCATGCACACATAACATAAGATGGAGGACACGTAGGGACACAGAACATGGCAAAATTTACTTTTCCACATTCCCTCCTTGTCACTACGTTTCCATCAGGAAACATCAATATTCATGATACCATCTATCATTTCATACAGTATCATTTGCTTGTCTCGAATTTTCTTGGAACGGGATTTAGGACGGGACTTGGGACTAGGAACACAAGATGTAGCACAAATGCCGCAAATCGCAGGGCCACATTGTAAACAGAGGCAGCAACTGAATATGATCGCTACTGCAATACCCAGAAATGACAATACTTTCCATCCCCAGGCGGAAATTATATTCCAGAACCAACCGGACCATGTCCAGGTGCCTGGATCTTGGTGTAACATATGGGCAATTTTATGGAGTCTGGTAATAGCTGAATAAACAGACGGTGCGTTATTAGGAATGAAAATGCAGCAACTAGATCCGATGACTCTACATGCCCCGCCCCTATCGGCCAGTATGACGTCAAGGACGAGACGATTCTGGAGCACGACAATTCTCATAAAGGATTGCTCTTCGGTTAAGTTACCTAGAGCAGAAGTAGTCTCAATCACTACTGCTTCAAGTGTTCTGGTTAATCTACGTATCAGTTTACTATTCACAACAGTACCTAAATAGGGGAAGACACCTTTATTGATATCTATGTATTGTTCTAGAGCAGTTTCAGTATAATCGACAATCGGGAGGTCTCTTTTGTGTCTAGTATGTACTAGGTGGGAATTCCTATGGTAATCAGGTGGGGCTAGGAAAACTGGTGGCAGTAGGAAGGCAATGTAACAGGTTCCCTCCCAATCGAGGGGCAGACGAACATATGCGGTCTAACCACAAACAAAATAAGAATGACGTGAAGCTTTGAAAATAGATTTCCTACTGTCACTATACTTGATAATAGTAGTACAATCACTATGGCCTACATGTATGGAACCATTATTTCGGACACATAATTCACCTTTGACTGGTAGTACTGAAATAGCAGGTAAGTCTGGAGTAGAATCAGACTGAACATTCAGGACCATAAAATTCGAAGAATAATTACCCAAATTATAAACTTCATTTTCTAGATCTAACCCTGTTCTGTGGGGAAGACCTTGCTTGTCTGGGAAACATGTACTGTTCAGAAAAGACATATCTGTTGAGGATGACGTTAACGTGGACCATGCTCCACACGAACCATTATGTGAAAATGGATAAGGAAAGAGTGGCAGAACTCCCTTCGGTGTCTGGAAAGGGGGGAGTCGACCACACACCCAACAATTAGTGGCATTGCTGGTCTGGTGTGAATAATGTAACATGCGGATAAAAGAGTTATTACGCATAGCAAGACGATATGAGAGTTCATGAGGAGGCAGATCACTAAACATGTGCTCTACTGTAGCATTAGCAGACTTATTTACATGAGAAACTGAAAAATACAAATAAAATGCATAACTGGTGCAGGAAATCATAATGCTAAAATATAGCAGAAAACATAAAATAATAGTGCAACTTCTAGAGTTCTCACTAACTCTCTCTCTGTGGGGGTCTATTATATACATGTCAGAAACCGGTCTAACCGTTTCACCTAGGGGAGGACTTAGACAATCAAACTGGCTGACTTATTTTACTAGACCTTAGTTTAAGCTTATACTCCTGCTGCGGAGTTTTCTCTAACAGGGAAGGGTTCGTAGCAATGTCTTTTGCGGGACAGTCCTTAAGAATAGTACTTTGGCAGTCTTTAAGATCCTCGGAAATGTTCTTTGAAACAGGTTTCAGTCCAAAAAATCTTTTCACATGAGACAGATGGACCCAGCCCTTCCTGTATTCCAGCTTGACGGCAGTACGGGTGGCCAGGAGGACCTGTCGGGGTTCCTTCCAGCGAGGCTCCAGCGGACTTGAACGATCAAAATTTCAGACAAGAACCATGGATCCGGGAACGATTTCATGCGGTGCCACCTCGGTATTGTCTGGAAATGCGGCAGCAACCTGTGAACGACAAGAGTTGAGGGCAGACATCAAGGAAGCTAGGTAATCTGTCAGCATATTACTTGAAACATCGGTAATACTTCGGGGTCTAGGTGTACCCCACATATTAGGGGGGCGGCCGAATACGACCTCATAAGGGGACAGACCTGATCTGGAATGTGCGACCATGCGCATATAAAATAAGGCAACTGGCAGAGCTACTAGCCAGTCCACACCTTTCTCTTTACATACTTTTGCAATTCGGATTTTCAGGGTCTGATTATGTCTCTCTACGAGACCGGCTGCTTCTGGATGGCGTACACAATGGAACTTCCACTGGTACCCTAACAAAAGGGAAACATGTTTCATCAACTCGGATGAGAATGGCTGGCCGTTATCAGAATATACGACTCTAGGGAGTCCATAACGGGGGAAGAATTCACGAACCAACTGCTTGGCAGTGGTCGCGGCTGTGTAATCTGGGACTGGATATGCTTCTGTCCACCTGGACAAAGCGCATACAACTACAAGGACATACTTGAAACCTCGACATCGCTCCATCTGAATATAATCCATTTGGAGGACTTCAAAAGGGTGGTCAGGGGGCTGGAAACCACCTTGTTCCACCGGGACACTTTTACCTGGATTAAACTGACAACATATCATACAGGTACGGACTTTCTGCTTGGCTGCAGCTCGTAAATGCTTGTTGAACCAAATGTTCTGGATACTATCTAACATAGCTTTTTCTCCTAAATGTGCTGGACTATGTGCGGTATTGATAATTACTTGAACCATAGAGTCGGGGAGAAACCATGTGGCTTTACCCTTCGTTACCCATCCCTGGTCTGTCTGGACCCCTCCTTGTTCAGACCATTTCTTGATTTCATCGGGAGTAGCATGTAACTGAATATCTATGACATCTTGAGTAGGGTCCTTAACTGTCATACATGTAGTCTGTTCTAGAGTGGATGTCGGTGTCTTGTTAACTGGAATGTCCTGTGTCTGTGCTGTAAGCTTGGCTGTGCGATCTGCTAGATCATTACCTTGAGAAATAATGTCAGTAACTTTCGTATGTGCTTTGCACTTCATGATAGCAATGGATGTCGGTAAGTGTATGGCATCTAACAGAGCTTGAATAAGGAGACCATGCTGAATCTTGAGTCCATGAGAAGTCATGAAACCTCTCTCCTGCCAGAGCACTCCAAAGTCGTGTACGACTCCAAATGCGTAACGTGAATCTGTGTAAACATTAACTTCCAGGTTCTTGGCGTGTATGCAGGCTTGTGTCAGAGCAACTAGCTCTGCTGCTTGAGCAGACAGGGTGTCAATACGATGTGTTTCAATAACTTCAGTGTCAGTAGTCACTGCATACGCGGCTACTAGTTCTCCTGTACTTGTTCTCATACATGAACCATCCACATAAAGTGTCAGGTCGGGATCTGGTAATGGAATATCTGTCAGATCTTGTCTTGGCTTAGTCATAATGTTAACTACTTCCACACAGTCGTGTGTGGCAGGATTTGAATTAACTGACGGTAACAGTGTAGCAGGATTTAGAACGTTGCAGCGTCTGATTTCTATGTGTGGCTGGAACAGTGTCAATTCATAACCTGTTAAACGTGCAATTGTCAAGTGCTGAGTCTGTGTTCGGTTTAAAAGAACTTCCACGGAGTGTGGAACTTGTACTGTCAAGGAATGTCCTAATACTATGGAATCACTTTGTCTGATAGCTAGTGCTGTGGCTGCAACTGACTTGAGGCACGCAGGCAGAGCCTGGGCTACAGGATCGAATGTGCTCGAAAAATAAGCACAGGGCTTGTATTGTCCTGCTTGATCTTGTGTGAGAACAGATAATGCTGTACCTTCCCGTTCAGTGACAAAAAGTGTAAAAGGCTTACTGTAGTTCGGTGTTGCTAGAACTGGAGCTTGGCATAGAGCTTTCTTTAACTCATTAAAACTAAGTGTATGTTCAGATGTCCAAGGGAGGACAGTCGATACGGCTGCCTCCTGTGTCGTTAACTGTATCAGTGGTTTAGCTAGAAATGCATACTGAGGAATCCATTGTCTGCAGTAAGAAGTAAGGCCGATAAAAGCACGTACCTCCTTCTGGGTCTTGGGCTGAGGAAGACTCGCTATTAACTGGATACGGTCAGGTGTCAACTGCCTACCCCTCTTGGACAGTAAGTGGCCTAAGTAGATCACTTGCTGGACACAGAATTGAAGCTTAGAAGGGGACACCTTGTGCCCCATCTCGGCAAGGAAATACAAGACTGTAAGGGATGCTCGCTCGCAAGCACGTTCAGAACGGGCTGTGATCAGTAGATCATCGACATACTGGAGCAGGGCAGTGTCAGTTGGCATGTGAATATTGTCTAGTTGTCTCTTAAGTGCTTGACTGTAAATACTAGGACTTTCTGTGAAACCTTGAGGAGCTCGTGTGAACATATAGCTCCTTCCA
Organism: Lissotriton helveticus; assembly: GCF_964261635.1. Classification (NCBI taxonomy): domain Eukaryota; kingdom Metazoa; phylum Chordata; class Amphibia; order Caudata; family Salamandridae; genus Lissotriton; species Lissotriton helveticus. The sequence goes on along the minus strand of NC_136064.1, from coordinate 101,794,252 downwards.
TTTAAACAAAATCCGAAAAGAAACTGGCTGTCTGGATGAATGGGAACACTAAAAAATGCGTTCTTGAGGTCTATGACTGAAAAAAATGAGGCTTCAGAATCAATGGCTGTCAATAGGGAAGAGATATCTGGGACAACTGGGTACTGGGGAATTATACATTTGTTAAGCTCCCGGAGGTCAATCACTAATCGATATACTGGGGGTGCATTTGGATCAGTACGTTTCATGACTGGAATGATCGGAGAATTACATACATTGGAGTCAGTTTCTACAACTACTCCTTGAGCCATGAGCTCGTCAATGATTTTGGATAAGGCTGCTACAGCCTCAGGTGGCAATCTGTACTGTCTGATTCGTGGTAACACTACACCTGGCTTGAGAGTCACACGATGGGGTGTGATTTGCATGAAGCCAACATCAGTTGGACCTTGCGCCCATAAATGCTGCGGAACATTGGACAATCTCGGATCAAAATCTCGTAATACATAGTGACCCTTGAAGTCACGTAGGAACAATCGTATTCCCTCGGGGGAGCAGCATATGACTGCACCTAATTCTTTCAGTGTCTTAATGCCTAACAGATTTTCTGGACATGACTTCGTAAGTAACAGATCAGTAGTGCGGGACAATGGACCTACTTCTAGAGTAACTGGCTTAGATATCTCGTTTACAATAGGCTTTCCTGAAAATCCAAGGGAAACATTTCTAGAGCCTGAGAGCGGAGCCCCTGGAACTTCGGCGTGACTAATGGTGGTCCTACTTGCCCCTGTATCAATCAAAAACTTTCTGTCTTTCCCTAGTACTTGACTATGAACATAAGGACCCTCTTGATCTACAGGAATCTCGATGAGAGGCAAGCCTACCTCCCTCTCTAGGCTGTTTCATGAATATGGCTGATACTCTGGATACTCGGATTGTGCATACTGGTACATCTGCTGTGTAACATGCTGTGTTGCAGCAATAGGCTGCGGTGCTGGAACTGTCTGTTGTGCATTCTGTGGCTGAGAAGTCTGTGAAACTTGTTCTTGTCTAGGCGGACGTGGTCTTTCTTTAGTCTTACCAGTAGCTATGTTGTGTTTCAGAACTGCACACTCGTTTATGAAATGACCTGGCTGTTTACAATAATTGCAGGTCCCTTTAACGGGAACTGCAGGGTGACTTGCTTGATTCGTACCCCTCTTCTGACTGTCTTGTGGAATAGATTGTGCAACCAGTACTTTCATTTTCGTGTCTTTCATACGTTTCCTTTCGTGATCTTGTTCTTCTCTGATTCTATTCTGGTGGTATTGAAGCATCTGTAACATCTGGGACGGGGTATTAGCTTGCCAGGTACTTTCGACTTTCAAAACTCGATTCTTAACTTGTGGACTTGAATTCTCGACTAATTTAGTAACAAACAGATGAGGGTATGACTCGCTACTCGTCTTGAGGCCACTGTTTATACTAAAACATTTCTCGAATCTAGAATAAAAATCACTAGTGTCTTCGTCTTGTTTCTGTTTACAGGCTGAGATTGCATCCCAGTCTTCCTTTTTAGTTGCTAATAATCTGGGCAAAACTTGTATTAACAGTTCAGGTAATTCTTTACATTTCTCTCCTAGACCGGTACCTGGTACTCGTATCTTATCTTCAGCTTCTAGGACTGCCCAATCGATCTTTTTCTCTCCCACCTCCCATTCTTTTTCCTTGAGTTTCTCGTATACCCCTGCGGGCAACAGGACCTTTAACATTTTAATAATATCTGGATACGTGTATTCTCCCATACGGAGCATGTCTTTTAATTCTCGGTGGAACCCTGCTGGATCTTTGTCATGACAGGGAATTAACTTTTTCATCTCTAAGAGTTCCATCTTTGTAATCGGAGTGTAAACAAACACTCGTTGCATTTCACCATCTGTTGTCCTAACTGGGTGTACTTCTCGTAACGGATTCTGTCTATCTATGTAAAAGGGTTTACTTTCTGGGGGTGAGACATGAACAAAATGCGGGTTCAAAAACGTTCTATATTTGTGGCGCTGTTCTAGAATGACACTAATTAAATCGGTACCTAAACCTTTCCATCTATACTGGAGTAACTCGTTCAGGACATCGTGTAACGGACCTGGATCAGAATGTTGACCCTCATACAGAGTAATGAGGTGCTGGATCATATACATACCCACCAGTCGTTGCTCGGCTGGGGGCAATTTCAGAAACATTTGTGCCACTATTTCATCTGGAAAAGTGGTAGAATCAGTAATCCATCGGACTGCTGATCGGGCTAGTTCTTGTTCATGCATAGTACTTAACTCACTGTAACCGATTCGTGATTTCAGAATGTGATCGGTAGCTTGAAATACTTGTTCCAGAGAACCTTGTTCTGGTGCTGGATGATGTAAAACTGACTTGTGTTCTAGGCGCAAATGGCGATCTGGAAATCTAGATTTTCCTACATACGCTATTCTAGTGGGATTCTCGTCCTCTACCTCTTCAGTAGAGTCATTTTCTTTCTCGCTTACTTGTGCTGCTTTACGTTGTTCGTGTAACTTTAGTATTTCCTTACGAATTTTCTTGTACATACTCTCTATACTACTGATAGTCTTATGTTTACCCTCGGCTATATTATCACTCCACCTTGTCAGGATTTTCATTTCGGCCTGATCTTTAGTCGGGGAATCTTGTTCTCTTATTAGACAATTAATCAGGAACTTTAATAACATGAGCTGGATCTCAGCTTTCCTTTGAGACATGGCTTCACCAATACTTTCTGGATCATCCCCTGTACGGATGAAACGATATATTCGGTCTAGATCTCCTTTCATATCTGGTAGGGTGTCTAAATACCCGGTCACCCATCTTACACGGATGGAATATATTACTGTACTATCATCACCTGCAACTGGATCATAGCGGCATTCAGTAAGAGCTCGTCGGATATCTGCAACGGACTTAAATTTGGGCGTACGCTGTAACGCACATTCATGTAACTCGGCCAACGTTCTACGTTGGTGCGGTGGCGGGGTACCAGGAGGACCTCCTCCTGCGGCCCCTATGCTGGTATCGTCGACTGATACTCTTCGTACTAGCGCGGCGGGAAATTGTAATGTAGGCTGGACCGGGGGTACCGTAGCAGGTACTGCAAGAGGTGCCCCGGTGTCTGGGGGAGCAGGAATTGCCTGATTTACAGGGACTGGCGGAACAGGATTAGCATATTCCGGGACTGTGTCGTCCAAATAGGACGAGATGAAAATATCAGCTGCGGTCGGTTTGTGACGTAGCTTAGTCGGAACTAGTGGTGGCGGAAAATTACTGGATGCCTCCGGGGTCGCTTTTGGCAAGCCCTCGGCAAGAAGAGGATACATACCCTTAATAAGGGCATGCCTCTGTCTGTCTGACTGTTCTGTTTTGACTCGTTCACCTATCTCGATTAGTTCCCTTTCTTGGGCTCGTTCTAAGGATTCTCTACTTAGTTCTGACTTTCTGATTTCTTTTTCGGTTCTTTTATGAGATTCTTTGCGCCATAACTCGATGGCATCTTACTGTGACTGTCTGGCTTTCTTTTTCCATAATGCTTCTTCTACTCTCATGATGCACTCGGCATCCCATGTGCCTGATACAGGCCATCTATACTTTTCTTCTAACTGTTTGGTATACTCTACCCATAAATCTAGATATAATATGGCACTTATGCCATGCTTTTGATACATAAAATGACCTGGACTGTCCCTAGGCGGGACAGGAACTGCTGCTTCTAGCAGACCTTTTCTGGTTTTTAACTGACGTAATTTCGAGAATAAAGGCATGACTGAACTGTAATCTAGACACAATACAATACACAATGAACACGATAATTACTCCACATTCATACCACGACATTAAAATACATGAGGAACATTTAAAATATCAGTTCGAACAGAATACTACCTGGAATACTGAAAACAGAATACATGAATTTCTCGAGAACAGAACTGACTAGAACAGAAACTAGATGTACTGCTAAAACAGTACGAAACTTACCGGTCTCACAAAGAGACACGTCAGGAACCGCATCCACCGAAGTGGACACTTCGTTTGTGGGTCTGTGTACCACCAACCCACAGACCAGAGTCAATTAGATTGACCCTGTCTAGATACTACCCCAGCAATGGTACTCACCGGGCAGCAAGAACGGAAGGCCTCGGACTGGACTGGACTGCTTCGACGCCGGACGGACGAACTTCGGACTTCTGTTACGGGTGGGCCTCCGGATACCTCGGACCTTGGACTCTCGGCTTGGGCTCTGGTCGGGACTCGCCGCGTTCCTCCACCGCCTCGTCTGGATGCTGGACCGCCACCTCCGTCTCCTCCGTGGGCCTGAGGGATACTTGAAGCAGAAATATCTGCACGTGCACGGTATGGTTCCGTCACGGCTGCAGAGGGTCAGGGGGCCGGCGTGGCTTCACCGGCGCGTGGGGAAAGGGCAAGTCCCTATTCGGGCGCCATTATGTGGTATATAAATAAATAATACCGGATCTAGGTTTGACTGGACATAGCAATAACAGATAGCTCAATAAATAAGAGTCAAGATTCGAGGTAGTAGGAGTTTGCAGGTTTAATACAGCATAAGGGACAGGAACAGGACAACCTGCACGGGAACAGGATGGCAGCGCTGCCGGGGGCAGGATCAGAATCGGCGTAAGGGAATGGGTCACATTTAATAGCAGTGCACAAATATATATACTAAAACAGTTACATTACAATGAATTACAGTAGGCGGAGCAGTGGGTGTGGTCAATAGCAGTTGCGAAAGATAAGGGTGAAAATGGGTGTAACAGGGGCGTATACATAGACATGTGATGCAAACGTAACAGAATATGTCATAAATGGGGCGGAAACATGGAGGGGGCTACCTAAGGAGCCGGGACCTCTAACCTAATGGTGCGCGCAAACTGACAATGACGTGTTACTAGGAGAAGCTGGGGGCTATGAACTCTGTGCTAGGAGCAGAGACTGAAGTCTGGAGAGTCAGGGCGACATGTACCTAAACAGTATCTAGTATCTAATGTTTAGAGAACATGTTGATAGAATCCAAAAGTTATCGGGGTAAAGGCTAACAGACTCTAAGAATGGTGCATGCATTACTCTACATGTAGTGCGTGATGAAGAATATTAAATGACCATTAAATGCAGTATTTCTCTTACATGGAGACGTAAAGGCTAGACAATGACGGAAACTATTGATGTGATTCAGTAGCTTAGGAATGCAGAGAAGGAGGGCTGGACTGATAACTAGAATCATAACATACTCTTGGCAGACTCGTAGGCAGAGCCAGGCTGAGCCGGGCACTGTGAGGCAGGAAGTAAGTGAAGGGTCGAGGATACAGGTGGGGGCTGTATCGCTCCTCAGCGAGGACTCAGAAGACAGGAGCTGAATCTGGTGTCCGGGCCCTTTTGAGGCCTAGAAACGGGGACTTTACAATGAAATAACGTGCACACTGAGAAACGTGGCAACGTAACTTTACATAGGCCTGATACTCGTAGCTTTCACGAGAACTGGAAACTGGTATACTAGAGATGGACACAACTGTAATTGCGTCTTTAATCAAACATGGGGGATACATATGCATATTTAATCATGCACACATAACATAAGATGGAGGACACGTAGGGACACAGAACATGGCAAAATTTACTTTTCCACACCTGCCTCAGCTCATCTCAGCGCGTCCCACGCAGTGGGCCCATGCAACTCAAGTTAATTATACAAGCAGAAAAAAGAAAGCACACTGCTGTCTACACACAGCGGACATGTGCTTGCAATAACTAAACTGAACATAGCAGCGAGTGTCCGTCTTGCAGAGTATCGTACACAGTCTGTCATTGGTTTAAAGCTCCAGCATGGGCGCCACATTTAGAATCATTTTGTTGCCAATCTTAGAACGGTCAAACAATGATACGCCAGGGACAGCAGCGTTCCATAATAGTCTCCTACTTTACAAAAAGAGACCGCCTGGGATGCAGCGCGCTGCATACGAAAGGAGCGGCAAGCAAGCGACCCGTTAGAACTTACTGGAGAGCTGTAATATCTTGTTAACAACATTGCAATGCAAAGAGGAGAAGCAAAGAAATGAAAGGGGGACTATAAAAGGAGACTGAAACACACTCAGTTTCAGGTGGATGTACAGAAGTGATCAAAAAATGCAGTCATTCACAATACAAGAGAGTCAAAGACTGAACCATTACCCCATGCAGTGCGCTGTCATGGATGGAAGCAGGGTGTTAATGACACTCAGTTACAGGTATTCGAGTAATATATATGGATATATATACTGTATGTATGTACGGATTTGTCTACTCCACGCTCTGTTGCGAATGCAGAGGTAGGCAAAACTCTGTCTCCGTGGCAGAGCGGAGTTAGCCAACCCTTCCCAAATTATTTAGAATTTTAAAAAGAAGGCACTTACCTGCGTGGCTGCTACCTTCCCTGCCTGGCCGCTCTCCTTCCTGTTCCTCACGTCCTTCTTCAAAGAAAAAACCTCCGTGGTACAAGCACGCATTAACAGACCAATGGCAGCAGAGGGCCTCATTACGTTGTTGGTTGGAAAGCATTCTGACCTACTCATGTCGTAATCGGTTCCGACCGACTCTGGTTCGGCGACCGACAACACAGGCTCCCATTGAAAAATGGAGTGGTTGCGGAAAACCATCCAGCCTGTCGCAGGCCCCCCATGGTGCATGCCACACTGTGCATCGTTGGACAGACGGGTCCCATGGATACCCCCACTGGCCCCAACCAAAGGCTTCCAGGTGAAGGGGGGCCTGCCTCGGGCTCCCAAATTCAGTTTCCGGCAGCTGTTCTGTGTCAGACAGACCAATTCGTAAAGGCTATCCGAATCCGACATCGTAATACGTCGGTCAGAAACGCGGTCCACAGACCTATAAGATTTGGGTTTGACTGATTCGGAGTCTCCGAATGCTGGTCTGAACCAATTCATAATGTCTGAACGGTTACCTTTCCATCATAATCGGTCTGTCGAAAATGTTTCAGAGTCGGTCGGAAACATAGGTTCCAAGTTCCGACACAGTTTAGGAAAATCCGAATCCCGTTCAGAGCCTTTCCGACTGACATCGTAATCAGCCCCTATGTGTATGTATGTATGCATTTGAAGGGAATGTGTTTGTTTCTAAGAGCCTGGGATACAACTAACCCTTCCTGTCCCTCCTAACAGCGTCCAGCTAGGATTACTAGAGTTCAAATTGCCAACACCCAGGACTTCTCAGAGGGGTAACTAATACCAAAACCCTTGACTATTAGGGTCTGCTGGGTCTGGCGGCTCAGTGAAAGACTCCAGAAACCTGTGTTTGACCTCATGGCCGCAGGTCCACATCCTGGTGGGCCCAACCTTTCATCCTTCTGGAGTTAATAAAATGAGTACCATTGAGCGGGGTAGCAAACAAACACAGTATTCAGCACTAATATGCCCCAGAGTAAACTTACGCTTCGTGAACACATACATCTATGACACCTGCCGACAGGTTTTAAAAAGGTACAATAACAATCCAACATATTAGCCTCAATAGATGCTTTCAATGATAATAAAGCCAGACCTAGGCTACGTCCTTTCTTGTATCATTTGATAGTAACCAAATCAGACCGATGCATCTAACATTACATTTCTTAATGAGCCAGTCAAGTTTATAGTTTTGAAAATTGACCTTACACCACAATCAATTCAAGCCTAATATATTTCCCCTAAGAGCCATCAAGCATATTGTTGTGAGCTTAGAAATATGTACCAAAGTACAGTTACCAAAACAATATACAGCCCCTCTGACGATGGTCTAATAAGGATTATCCGAGTACAATCTTCTACACCCAGACCTTGACAGAGGGACCAAACCCCTTGTCGGTGTTTGCAACCTATGATAATCCGTTTTACGCAAAACCACAACCCAGCAAGAAGGCGTCCCTCTGTGCACCACTTACATAATCCAACACGGTGTACCCGAGAGTGACACCCCCACCGCTTCCTCTTCTTCAACGCGAGGATCTTGATTGATGTTTCTTTCAACCATCATTTTTCTGATCCAAAAAGGGTCATTAACCCCTTCCATGCTGATGATGGCCCCGTCTGTCTTGCGTCACGGTGGACGTGTGCTGATGACGTCTGGGGGCCGTCATGAACCCGCCCACTCATTAAAACTGCCGCACAGGTGCAGAATCGCGGCCGCGCCCAAGGGGTTAAAATCACCAGGACCAGTGAAACAACCAATGCCTTATAGCACATTGTCCCAATAATTTATGAACATCTTACTTAACCATCTTCAGTGAAGATGGGGAGGGAAGGGAAACTCCCCCAAAACGCTCCTGGCTGGCATGATCCTCGCCTCTGTGGCCTTAACCCCTTCCATGCTCATGACGAGCTCAGCTCGTCATGCAGTGCAGTGCTCCTGTGCTCGTCATCACCACACCCGTTTTTATTGCCGTCCCGCACAGCAGAGGAATATGTGCAGCATCCATGTGGTTAATAGAATTGAAAATGTTCTTAATAATAGATAGGAAATGTTATTTTCTGTGCCAGGACCAGCCGCGAAGATTATGCATGTTTAAAGCCTACTTGCCACCAGTCAAGTGAGAGCGGGCGAATGATACTGCCTTTAAGCAGACGCGCTCCCGCACGAGGAATTCCCAACGCACGCTACGACAAGCAGAGGAACTGACTGCTGCAGTCACCGGCATGCTAAGGAAAGAGCACGCAAAACTGGACGCAGCGCTAGCGGTTGGCAAAGCCAACAAATTTACAGGGAGAGCCGAGTCCGGCTCGGATCTTAGAGCCGGTGCATCATACAACAAACTTTACAGAAAATATGATAAAGTGTCTTCCAAATTAAGAAAATATATATTTCTTTAATCTGTGGAAGCTTTCACATTAATAGGGCACCTTTTACCACTGCACTGAGATGTACTTGTCAAAAGTGATAGTTTTGTACAGTTTTGTGTGGTCTGTACTCACATATTTAAAAGTGCCTTCTGCATGATAATGAAGAAAAAAAGTTTGGGTGAAATGAAACCTTTGGCTAATATCACACAATTTATGTGGGGAAGCTGCTATTTAGCCAGGTTTTCTGGTTTCACTTTGTACAAATCAGCCAGTAAGTGGGTATCTATTTGTCTTTCCTTATGTTAAGTTTTTAATTTCACCTCTTGGTGCACTTTTTAAAATATAGAATTACCTCGACCCGTAGGATTTGGAGTGCTTTACACAAGCACCAGTTACATAACACAATGCCAAATGCATTATTAATAGGCATGAGGATATAGGGGGCCAGATGTACTACCCTTTTTATCGGTCGCAAACGGGAAATTGGCTCATTTGCCACCGCTAAAAAGGATTGTGGTATGTACAAACCCTATTTTGCAAGTCGGTAACCTGTTACTGACTCGCAAATTAGGGTATGCAAGTCGCTATTATGAAGGGGCTTGCCAAGGACGTCCCTTCCTAAGAGCGAGTCTCACTGGTGTGTACAATTGTTTTGTGACCGCAAATGAGATCGCAAAACAATCACAGTTACCACCTATATCAAGTAGGTGGTAAGTCGGTCGTAAATGGGAGGGGGTCCCTAGGGGACCCCTTTCCCTTTGCAAATGTCTGTGAAAATATGTTTTAAATGAAAAGAAAACTTTTCATTTTCTCTTTTAAATGCATCCCATTTTCCTTTAAGGAAGTACCTTTATTTAAAAAAGCAAACACAAACATGGTGGTCTACTGTCCTCAGCAGGCCGCCATACCTAAGATATGTGAGATTCCTAAGGGGTGGCAAATTGTGACCTACCTCATCAATATTAATGAGGTAGGTCTTTAGTGACTACCTTTAGAAATCACAAACAGCGTCTGAGACACTCTTGTACTTTCCATTTTGAGAGACGCAAAATGTCGCAATTTGTAACTCGCAATATGGGATGGTTGTACATCTGGCTCTAAGTGATTTGCCCAGAATCATGGGATGTTGAGCCGATACCGAGGCTCGACCCTGGTCTCCAAGTCTGCAGCTCTGGCCGTTACACCACATCACAACATGTATGTTTTTACAGCGCATGCCTTTACCACACATTTAAGGTAAGTTGGGGGGCATGTGGGGATCTCCCCCACACTTACTTTGTTTATATATACATACATGTGTATATAAACAATGCATGGTAATGGCATACGTTGTAAAAACACATGTGTTGTAACAGAACGCATGGTAAAAAATGCGTGCTTAAGGCATGCGATGTATTTTCCTGTGTTGTTGGGTCGTACAGCTGTCCTCCTTCTGCAGGTGAGAGGAGAGAAGCCTGGTGGGAGGGGGTGAATATAGGAGTGAAAACAGAGACAACAGCAGCATCAATTTTATCCAACATGGAGGCTTCACCGAAATGTGGCATCGCTCAGTCATGTTAATAAACACATTTCTAAACCTCACATTGAACTCGGTTTGACTGCAGTCCTATTAATTGAGCATTTTACGATTTCGATCCGCCTTACAAATCATTATTCATATTATTTTGTCACACAAAAATATAAACTTTAAAAAACTGTAAGAGACGGGAACGTTCAGATGAAAAAAGCAGAAATACCACAAACAGGAAAAGCGCCTGAAGTGATGGAAGAGAGAGAGAGATGGTAGTAGTTTTTAGGTCTCGCCTGGCATCAGCAGCGCATCGCTGCATTCGCATGCGAAGGCCTTTTGTAATCAATTCAGTTTTGAAAGCTAGGCACACGTACGGACGGACAAAATAAGGCACGCGTACAGACGGACAAAAAAATGCATGCACACAGACAGATGTGCACGCGCGGTGCACAAGCGGTTGCCTCTCAGCTGACAAGCGCTAAGACAGATGTGCATGCGCGTTATCTCTAAAACGTCTGTCTCATTCCACTTTTTCAACAAGCACGAAGACAGATGTGCATGTGCGCTATGCACAAAAACAGATGTGCACAAGCGCTATCTCTAACACTTTACAATTTCGATCTGATTTACAAATCATTATTCATATTATTTTGTCACACATAAATATGAACTTTAAAAAACTGTAAGAGACGGGAACGTTCAGATGAAAAAAGCAAATATACCACTCTTAGAAATGGGGTAGCGTGGTGCAGAGCGGGCGGGCCAAAGTCCAGAGGACATGTGTGAAGCATCCACGCAGTACACACAGGCGACACACCTGGCACACTCCAAAAAGAGACGCCACACAAGGTTGTGCAAGAATAACTTTTGTATTGTATAGAACACAAGGTAATAATCGCAGTAATCTTTACACTGCGCCAACATTTACAGGGGGATTATATACATGGCAGGGCCAATCGGGCCGCTGCCAGGACCATTGCGAGGTACAAGGAATAAAGGTATGTCCATCAGCCTCAACCCTGCAATAAAAACATCATGGCATCACAGTATACAGTAGCACAGGGGAATAAAGGTTTCGTCCCATTAGCATTAGGACACATCAGCATCAGACCTGAAAAGAAAGAAAACCTGTTTGCAGGTCCCTAGGCATAAAAGCGTAAGCATGAGGTATAAACATCACGTAACCTTGTAGGCAATAGGAAAGAACCATTATCATGAAACAGGAAACAGGGTAGGCATGAGCAGGCGAGCATTGGACATCTGCACACTGCAATAGGCATAAAAGCATTATCATCAAAGATGAACCTGTGGGATAAACATTAGGCAGAAACCGCCTGCATAACCACATTAGACTGGGGCAGTAAACATCTGCGCATGAAGTGTCAACCATATTCATGTGGGGCACTAACCCCGAATCTAAATCACCATGGGCCTACACACATTAGCATGGGGCACATTCGCCTGCAGCGTAAGCAGTGGGGGCAAACAGCATATCCGATATTAGGCATGGATCATGAGGCAGAAAACCCTTTACACCTAAAACCAGCATTTAACCCCCTTGAGCTGCAAATCATATGAGGCCTCACATTGACATAAGCACCATTAGTAGTTTACACATTAGGGGCAGGGTCCTATGGTAATGGGGCCTAGAACATCCCCAGTAGTGTGTGCATAGTGGGCCCCGACCGTTGCCACTGCCCGCTGTCCAGCGGGCAGTGATGTAAAATCTAGTCAATGCTGACAAAGTTTAAGCCGCTCTCCCAGGGCTCCCACCTAGCTAAAATGCTCCCCGGGGCCTTAAGCACCGTACAAGTCACATCACTACACGCACCCACAGGGGGGCGGGCACCGGCAATGTGCCCCGACTCCAGCCCCCCCACCAGGTAAAAGCTGAGCCCCACTCACCGGCTCTCTGGGCTGCCAAGTCGTTGTTTTGGTCAGGCGGGGCTCTCTCCCCCAGCACGGGAGCCCCGCCAGCAGCAGCACCTTTGGGGAGGTTCTTCTACAGCTTCCTCCGATCTCGGCGCTGTCTTCCTGGCGGCAGGCGCGGGCTTCCCTCTCCCACACGGAAGCCCCGCCTATGCCAGCACCTCGCCGCCCTTCACCTGCAGTACTCCCCCAGAGCCCTTACTCACCAGGCTTCTTCTGGGGCTCTCCCGGTCTCCAGGCTCTTTCCGCTGGTCTCTCGTGGACCTTCCAGCAGGGGACAGGCACCGATATTTGCCTCGACCGTCCCTTGCTCACTCCGGCCGTCAGTTTCACCCGGGCCCCCCCTCCCGGGCCTGGGCCGTCGGCTACTGGGACGTGCAGGATAGGCTCCTGCTCGTCATTTCTTCCAACCCGGGGCTCCCTCGTCACCAGGGGAGCCCCGCAAGGGACCCGCAACCACTTCCTGCCTTGGCTCCACCCACGCCAGGCAGTTTACAGGTCTTCTGGGTCACTCCTTTCTGTTCGGGCTGCCATAGGCAGCGCGGCGGCCCTAGACAAGACCTCGGGTCATGGTGATGATGTGTGGCGGGAACGCGGGGTAGGCTCCCGCTAATTTAAATAAGCACAACCACGGGGTGGGCACCCGCTGGTATTCACAAGCAGGCAGTGTCCACACGCTTAATTTTAAAATACACAAAGGACCGCCATTATGCGGGGTGGGCACCCGCTCATAAATTATTTATGAAGCGGGGTAGGCTCCCGCCTAATTTTAAAATATGTAGAGTGCCGCCATTACGCGGGGTGGGCCCCCGCTCTCAAAGACACCCCGAATATAGCGCTTGCGACGTGTTCAGTCCCACTTGGGGCTTCAGGGACAACAGGTCGCGCTACTCACCTCCTTCTGGGCACAGTCAAAGGTGCTCCTTGGCAGTCAGATAAAGGGCTCTTCTTTTCCATGCGCTAGGGAGCAGTCAGGGCCCAGGTGTAGCGCTCACGAGGCGCTAGGGCAGCAGAGCAGGCAGGCAGTGCTATGCCATCCCCTCTCCTTCTTTCCATTCTCTCACTCCCCTTCTCTACACCCCCTTCTCACCCTAATTTCAACTCCCGTATATCCCTCTTTTTATCCCGTGCTTCTCTGCCCCCCTCACGCATTCAATTCAACGTTTTCCCCTTTCTGTGAATCTTCCTGCATATTGTAAATTGTTTATTATTTCTTAATATATCTACCTACCTTGTAAAGCGAACTGATACTCTTGGGTTCAGCAGCGCTATATAAAACCTCATAAGTAACAAAATATGTGGGTACTCATCAGTACAGGACAGCAGCACCTCGGAACCATCATCCCCTGTAACGTGGCACTCTTCCTGGTCCAGCAGCCTGAACTCCAGCAGGAGGCTCTCACTGGCCCTGTGGACAGTGTAGGGGTATAGATGGGCTCAGGGGCCAGCACACAGACCCTTGCAGCGGTACCCCCTGTGTGGAAAAGTAAATTTTGCCATGTTCTGTGTCCCTACGCTTCATCCATCATATGTTATGTGTGCATGACCAATATGCATATGTTATTCCCCATGTCCGATTAATGACGCAATTCCAGTTGTGTCCACCTCAGTATGTTAGTTTCCAGTCCTCGTGAATACTACGAATATCAGGCCTATGTAAAGTAATGTTGCCACGTTTTCCAGTGTGCACGTTATTCCATTTTAAAGTCCCCGTTTCCAGGCCTCAACAGGGCCCGGACCACAGATTCAGCTTCTGTCTCCTGAAAGCCTTGCTGAGGAGCGATACAGCCCCCACCTGTATCCTCGACCCTTCACTTACTTCCTGCCTCGCAGTGCCCGGTGTAGCTTGGCTCTGCCTCTGAGTCTGCCAAAAGTATGTTATAGTTCCAGTTATCAGTTCAGTCCTCCTCCTCTGCATTCCTGAGCTACTGAACTGCATCAATAGTTTCCGTCATTGTCTAGCCTTCTCGTCTCCATGTTAGAGAAATACTGTATTAATGGTCATTTAATATTCTTCATCGCGCACTACATGTAGAATAATGCATGGTCCAGTCTTAGAGTCAAGTTAGCTTTTCCCCTCATGACTTCTAGTTTATATCAACATGTTCCCTAAACATCAGATACCAGATAGGGTTTAGGTACATGTCGCTCCGACCCTCCAGACTCTAGTCTCTGCTCCTAGCACAGAGTTCGTAGCCCCCAGCTTCTCCTAGAAATACGTCATTGCCAGTTTGCGCGCACCACCAGGTTAGAGGTCCCGGCTCCTTAGGTAGCCCCCTCCTATGTTTCCGCCCCATTCATGACATATTCTGTTACGTTTGCATCACATGTCTAAGTATACTCCCAGTTACACCTCTTTTTACTGTTATCTTTCGCGACTGCTACGCGTCACGCCTTCTGCTCCACCCACTGCTACGCCTACTGCAATGTAATGCTATGTGTTTGCGCTATGTATATATGCCTGTGTTTTGTTATTGAATGTTAGCGCGCTCATCCCAGACCTAGCCCCAGCAGCTGCTGGGCCTCTTTTCCCCTGCTGGGCCCCAGTTGTCCTGCTGGGCCCTGTCATTCTGTTCCTATGCAGGTTGTCCTGATCCTGTCCTTATACTGTAATAAACCTGCAGAAACTCCTACTACCTCGAATCTTGACTCTTATTTATTGAGCTATCTGTTATGCTATAAGTCTAGTCAAAAATAGGGTATTATTTATTTATTTACCACATAATGGCGCCCGAACAGGGACTTGCCCTTTCCCCACGCGTCGGTGAAGCCACGCCGACCCCCTGACCCTCTGCAGTCGTGACGGAACTCTTCTGCGCAGTGGCAGATATTTCTGCTCAAGTATCCCTCAGGCCCACGGAGGAGACGGAGGAGGCGGTCCAGCATCCGAACGAGACGGTGGAGGAACGCGGCGAGTCCCGACCAGAGCCCAAGCCGAGAGTCCAAGGTCCGAGGTATCCGGAGGCCCACCCGTAACTGAAGTCCGAAGTTCGTCGTCCGTCGTCCAGTCCAGTCCGAGGCCTTCCGTTCCGTGCTGCCCGGTGAGTACCATTGCTGGGGTAGTATCTAGACAGGACCAATCTAAATTGACTCCTGGTCCGTGGGTTGGTGGTGCCCAGACTCACAAACGAAGTGTTCACCTAGGTGGATACGGGTCCTGATGCGTCCCTTTATGGGACCGGTATGTTCCGTACTGTTATAGCAGTGCATCCAGTAACTCTAGTCTGTTCCGTTCTCAAGAAATTCTGTTCTATTTCTGTTCTCAGTATTTCAGGTAATATTCTGTTCGAACTGTTATTTATAATGTTCTTTATGTATTTTAATGTTGTGGTATGAGTGCGATGTGATTCCGTGTTTTTATTGTGTATTGTATTGTGTCCAGATTACAGTCCAGTCATGCCGCTCTTTTCAAGATTACGTCAGTTAAAAACTAGAAAGGGTCTATTAGAGGAAGCAGTTCCTGTCCCACCTAGGGACAGTCCAGGTCACTTTATGTATCAGAAACATGGCATAAGCGCCATAATGTATCTAGATTTATGGGTAGAGTATACCAAACAGTTAGAAGAAAAGTATAGATGGCCCGTATCGGGTACATGGGATGCCGAATGTATCATGCGAGTAGAAGAAGCATTATGGAAAAAGAAAGCCAGACAGTCACAGAAAGATGCCATCGAGTTATGGCGTAAGGAAGCTCATAGAAGAACGGAAAAGGAAGTCAGAAAGTCAGAGTTAAGTAGAGAATCCCAAGAACGAGCTCAAGAAAGAGAATTAATCGAGATAGGTGAACAAGTCAAAGCCGAACAGTCAGACAGACAGAGGCATGCCCTCATTAAGGGTATGTATCCTCTTCTTGCCGAAGGCTTGCCAAAAGCGACCCCAGAGGCATCCAGTAATTTCCCGCCACCATTAGTTCCGACCAAGCTACGTCATAAACCGACCGCAGCTGATATTTTTATTTCGTCCTATCTGGACGACACAGTCCCCGAATATGCAAATCCTGTCCGCGCCCCGCCAGTCCCTGTAAACCAGGTAATTCATGCTCCTCCAGACACCGGAGTACCTGTTACGGTACCCCCGGTCCAGCCTACAGTTCCATTTCCCACTCTGCCAGGACGTAGAGCCTCAGTAGACGACTCCAGTTTAGGGGCCGCAGGAGGAGCTACTCCTCAAACCCCACCGCCACACAAGCGTCTATCAGCACTCGAATTACATGCCCAAGCATCACAGCGTACTCCTAAAAGTAATAAGTCTGTCACAGAAATCAGACAAACCCTTAACGAATGTGTCTATGATCCAGTCCCAGGCGAGTATAATATGGTTTTATATTCCGTACGTGTAAGGAGAGTGACCGAGTATCTAGTCACCTTACCGAATATGAAAGAAGATCTAGACAGAATATATCGTTTCATCCGTACAGGGGATGATCCAGAAAGTATTGGCGAGATTATGTCTCAAAGGAAAGCCGAGATTCAGCTCATGATATTAAAGTTCCTGATCAATTGTCTAATAAGAGAACAAGATTACCCGTCTAAAGATCCCGCCGAAATGAGAATCCTGACAAGGTGGAGTGATAATATAGCCGAGGGTAAGCACAAGACCGTCAGTGCCATGGAGAGTATGTACAAGAAAATTCGTAAAGAAATAATAAGGTTACACGAACAGCGTAAAGCAGCACAAGTAAGCGAGAAAGAAAGTATCTCTGATCCTGAAGAGGAGGACGAGAATTCCGCCAGAATAGCGTATGTAGGAAAATCTAGATTTCCAGATCGCCATTCACGCCTAGAACACAAGTCTATTTTTCATCATTCAGCGCCAGAACAAGGTTCCCTAGAACAAGTATTCCAAACTACCGATCACATTCTGAAATCACGAATCGGTTATAGCGAATTAAGTACCATGCATGAACAAGAACTAGCCCGATCAGCAGTCCGATGGATTACTGATTCTACCACTTTTCCAGACGAAATAGTGGCACAAATGTTTCTGAAACTGCCCCCAGCCGAGCAACGACTGGTGGGTATGTATATGATCCAGCACCTCATTACTTTGTATGAGGGTCAACATTCTGATCCAGGTCCGTTGCATGATATCCTGAACGAGTTACTCCAGTATAGATGGAGAGGTCTAGGTACCGATTTAATTAGTGTCATTCTAGAACAGCGCCACAAATATAGAACGTTTCTGAACCCGCATTTTGTTCATGTCTCACCCCCAGAAAGTAAACCATTCTACATAGACAGACAGAATCCGTTACGAGAAGTCCACCCAGTCCAAGGGGCGGGTGGCGTAATGCAACGAGTGTTTGTATACACTCCGATTTCAAAGATGGAACTTCTTGAAATGAAGAAATTAATTCCCTGTCATGACAAAGATCCAGCAGGGTTCCATAGAGAATTAAAAGACATGCTCCGTATGGGAGAATACACTTACCCAGATATCATTAAAATGTTAAAGGTCCTGTTACCCGCAGGGGTGTATGAAAAGTTAAAGGAAAAAGAATGGGAGGTGGGAGAGAAAAAGATCGATTGGGCAGCTCTAGAAGCTGAAGACAAGGCACGAGTACCAGGTACCGGTCTTGGAGATAAATGTAAAGAATTACCAGAATTACTGATTCAAGTTTTACCCAGATTATTGACAACTAGGAAGGAAGACTGGGATGCAATCTCAGCCTGTAAACAGAAACAAGATGAAGATATTAGTGATTTTTATTCTAGATTTGAGAAATGTTTTAGTATTAATAGTGGTCTCAAGACAAGTAGTGAGTCATACCCTCATCTTTTCGTCACCAAATTAGTCGAGAATTCAAGCCCACAAATTAAAAATCGAGTTTTGAAAGTCGAAAGCACCTGGCAAGCAAATACTCCGTCCCAGATGCTCCAGATGCTCCAGTACCACCAGAATAGGATTAGAGAAGAGCAAGAACACGAAAGAAAACGTATGAAAGACACGAAAATGAAAGTGCTAGTTGCACAAACAGTTCCTCAAGACAGTCAGAAGAGGGGTCCGAATCAAGCCAGTCATCCTGCAGCTCCCGTTAAAGGGAACTGCAATTATTGTAAACAGCCAGGTCATTTTATAAACGAGTGTGCAGTTCTGAAACACAACATAGCTACTGGTAAGACTAAAGAAAGACCACGTCCGCCTAGACAAGAACAAGTTTCACAGACTCATCAGTCACAGAATGCACAACAGACAGTTTCCGCACCGCAGCCTATAGCTGCAACACAGCACGTTACATCGCAGATGTATCAGTATGCACAGTCCGAGTATCCAGAGTACCAGTCATATTCATGAAACAGCCTAGAGAGGGAGGTAGGCTTGCCTCTCATCGAGATACCTGTAGATCAAGAAGGTCCCTATGTTCACAGTCAAGTATTAGGGAAAGACAGAAAGTTTTTGATTGATACAGGGGCAAGTAGGACCACAATTAGTCATGCCGAAGTTCCAGGGGCTCCGCTCTCAGGCTCAAGAAATGTTTCCCTTGGATTTTCAGGAAAGCCAATAGTTAATGAGATATCAAAGCCAGTCACTCTAGAGGTAGGTCCATTGTCCCGTACTACTGATCTGTTACTTACTAAGTCATGTCCAGAAAATCTATTAGGCATTAAGACACTGAAAGAATTAGGTGCAGTTATTTGCTGTTCCCCAGAGGGAATACGTCTGTTCCTACGTGACTTTAAGGGTCACTATGTATTACGAGATTTTGATTCCAGACTGTCTCAAGTACCGCAGCATTTATGGGCGCAAGGTCCAACTGATGTAGGTTACATGCAAATCACACCCCATCGTGTGACTCTCAAACCAGGTGTAGTGTTACCACGAATCAGACAGTACAGATTGCCACCTGAGGCTGTAGCAGCCTTATCCAAAATTATTGACGAGCTCATGGCTCAAGGAGTAGTTGTAGAAACTGACTCCAATGTATGCAATTCTCCGATCATTCCAGTCATGAAACGTGCTGATCCAAATGCACCCCCAGTATATCGATTAGTGATTGATTTACGAGAGCTTAATAAATGTATTATTCCGCAGTACCCAGTTGTCCCAGATATTTCTTCCCTGTTAACAGCCATTGATTCCGAAGCCATGTTTTTCACTGTCATAGACCTCAAGAATGCATTTTTCAGTGTTCCAATTCATCCAGACAGCCAGTTTCTTTTCGGATTTTGTTTAAATGGAAGGAGCTATATGTTTACACGCGCTCCTCAAGGTTTCACAGAAAGTCCTAGTATTTATAGTCAAGCACTTAAGAGACAACTAGACAACATTCACATGCCAACTGACACTGCCCTGCTCCAGTATGTCGATGATCTCCTGATCACAGCCCGTTCTGAACGTGCTTGCGAGCGAGCATCGCTTACAGTTCTGTATTTCCTAGCCGAGATGGGGCACAAGGTGTCACCTTCGAAGCTTCAATTCTGTGTCCAGCAAGTGGTATACTTAGGACACTTGCTGTCCAAGAGGGGTAGGCAGTTGACACCCGACCGTATCCAGTTAATAGCGAGTCTTCCCCAGCCCAGAACCCAGAAGGAGGTACGTGCCTTTATCGGCCTTACTTCTTATTGTAGACAATGGATTCCCCAGTATGCATTTCTAGCCAAGCCACTGATACAGTTAACGACACAGGAGGCAGCCGTATCGACTGTCCTCCCTTGGACATCTGAACATACACTTAGTTTTAACGAGTTAAAGACAGCCCTATGTCAAGCTCCAGTTCTAGCTACACCGAACTACAGTAAGCCTTTTACACTTTTTGTTACTGAACGTGAAGGTACTGCATTATCTGTTCTCACACAAGATCAAGCAGGACAATACAAGCCCTGTGCTTATTTTTCGAGCACATTAGATCCAGTCGCCCAGGCGTTGCCTGCGTGCCTCAAGTCAGTTGCAGCCACAGCACTAGCTATCAGACAAAGTGATTCCATAGTTTTAGGACATACTCTGACAGTACAAGTCCCACATTCAGTGGAAGTTCTTTTAAACCGAACACAAACTCAGCACTTGACAATTGCACGTTTAACAGGTTATGAATTGACACTGTTCCAGCCACACATAGAAATCAGACGCTGCAACGTTCTGAATCCCGCTACACTGTTACCATCAGTTAATTCAAATCCAGACCCACATGACTGTGTGGAAGTAGTTAACATTACGACAAAGCCAAGACAAGACCTGACAGACATTCCGTTACCAGATCCCGACTTGACACTTTATGTGGATGGTTCATGTATGAGAACTAGTACAGGAGAACTAGTCGCCGCGTATGCAGTGACTACTGACACTGAAGTTATTGAAACACACCGTATTGATACCCTGTCCGCTCAAGCAGCAGAGCTAGTCGCTCTGACACAAGCCTGTATACATGCCAAGAACCTGAAAGTTAATGTTTATACAGATTCACGTTATGCATTCGGAGTTGTACACGACTTCGGAGTACTCTGGCAAGAGAGAGGTTTCATGACTTCTCATGGAACCAAGATTCAGCATGGTCTCCTTATTCAAGCCCTGTTAGATGCCATACATTTACCGACATCCATTGCTATCATGAAATGCAAAGCACATACGAAAGTTACTGACATTATTTCTCAAGGTAATGATCTAGCAGACCGCACAGCCAAGCTTACAGCACAGACTCCAGACATTCCAGTTAATCAGACACATACTCCAGATCTGACTACCTGCATGACAGTTAAGGACCCTACACAAGATGTCATAGATATCCAGTTACATGCTACTCCCGATGAAATCAAGAAATGGTCCGAACAAGGAGGGGTCCAGACAGATCAGGGATGGTTAACAAAGGGTAGAGCCACATGGTTTCTCCCCGATTCTATGGTTCAAGTCATTATCAATACCGCACATAGTCCAGCCCATTTAGGAGAAAAAGCTATGTTAGACAGTATCCAGAACATTTGGTTCAACAAGCATTTGCGAGCTGCAGCCAAGCAGAAAGTCCGTACCTGTATGATATGTTGTCAGTTTAATCCAGGTAAAAGTGTCCCGGTGGAACAAGGTGGTTTCCAGCCCCCTGACCACCCTTTTGAGGTCCTCCAGATGGATTATATTCAGATGGAGCGATGTCGAGGTTTCAAGTATGTCCTTGTAGTTGTATGCGCTTTGTCCAGGTGGACAGAAGCATATCCAGTCCCAGATTACACAGCCGCGACCACTGCCAAGCAGTTGGTTCGTGAATTTTTCCCTAGATATGGACTCCCTAGAGTCGTATATTCTGATAACGGTCAGCCATTCTCATCCGAACTAATGAAGCACGTTTCCCTGTTGTTAGGGTACCAGTGGAAGTTCCATTGTGTACGCCATCCTGAAGCAGCCGGTCTCGTAGAGAGACATAATCAGACCCTGAAAATCCGTATTGCTAAAGTCTGTAAAGAAAAAGGTGTGGACTGGCTAGTAGCTCTGCCAGTCGCTCTGTTTTATATGCGCATGGTCGCACATTCCAGATCAGGTCTGTCCCCGTACGAGGTCGTATTCGGCCGCCCCCCTAACATGTGGGGTACTCCTAGACCCCGAAGTATTACCGATGTTTCATGTAATATGCTGACAGATTACCTAGCTTCCTTGATGTCTGCCCTCAACTCATGTCGTTCACAGGTTGCCGCCGCATTTCCAGACAATACCGAGGTGGCACCGCACGAGATCGTTCCAGGCTCCTTGGTGATGATCAGAAATTTTGACAGATCAAGTCCGCTGGAACCACGTTGGAAAGAGCCACGTCAGGTCCTCTTGACCACCCGAACTGCCGTCAAGTTGGAAGGCAGGAAGGGGTGGGTCCATCTTTCTCATGTAAAACTTTTCAATGGATTGAAACCAGACTCCAAGAACATTTCCAAGGATTCCCAAGATTCTAAAGACTGCCAGAACATTGCTCTTAAGGACTGTCCCGCACAAGACATTATTACAACCCCTCCCTTGTTAGAGAAAACTCCGCAGCAGGAGTATAAGTTAAAGCTCAGGTCTAGTAAAATAAGTCAGTCAGTTTGATTGTATAAGTCCTCCCCTAGGTGAAACGGTTAGACTGTTTCTGACATGTATAAAATAGACCCCCATAGTGAGAGAGTCAGTCGAAGTTCACTTCAATGTATCGTTTTTCTAAGTTTCATATTGTTTCTCAGCATAATGATTTCCTGCACCAGCTACGCATTTTTCCTGTATTTACCAGTTCCTCATGTAAATATGTCTACTAATGCTACAGTAGAGCACACGTTTAGTGATCTGCCTCCTCACGAATATTCTTACCGCCTCGCTATGCGCAACAACACATTTATCCGTATGTTACATTACTCACACCAGACCAGCAATGCCACTAATTGTTGGGTGTGTGGTCGACTCCCCCCTTTCCAGACACCGAAGGGAGTTCTGCCACTCTTTCCTTATCCATTCTCACACAATGGTTCGTGTGGAGCATGGTCCACGTTAACGTCATCCTCAACAGATATGTCTTTTCTTAACAGTACATGTTTCTCAGACAAGCAAGGTTTCCCCCACAGAACAGGTTTAGATCTAGAAAATGAAGTATATAATTTAGGTAATTATTCGTCGAATTTCATGGTCCTGAATGTTCAGTCTGATACTACTCCAGACTTACCTGCTATTTCAGTACTACCTGTCAAAGGCGAATTATGTGTCCGTAGTTATGGTTCTGTACATATAGGTCATAGTGAATGTACTACTATTATCAAGTATAGTGACAGTGGGAAATCTATTTTCAAAGCTTCACGTCATTCTTATTTTATTTGTGGTCAGATTGCATATGTCCGTCTGCCCCTCAATTGGGAGGGAACCTGTTACATTGCTTTCCTACTGCCACCTGTTTTTCTAGCCCCATCTGATTATCACAGAAACACACATCTAGTACACATTAGACATAGAAGGGAGTCCCCAATTGTCGATTATACTGAAACTACTCTAGAACAGTATACAGATTTCAATAAAGGTTTCTTCTTCTTTGTAGGACCTGTCCAGAATAGTAAACTGATCCGTAGGTTAACAAGAACCCTTGAAGCTGTAGTAAATGAGACTGCCTCTGCTCTAGGTAACCTAACCGAAGAACAATCTGCTATGAGATTTGTCGTTTTGCAAAATCGTCTCGTCCTTGACGTCATACTGGCCGATAGGGGCGGGGCCTGTAGAGTCATCGGATCTAGTTGCTGCATTTTCATTCCAAATAACGCGCCGTCTGTCTATTCAGCTATAACCAGACTCCATAAAATTGCCCATCTGTTACATCAAGACCCAGGCACCTGGACATGGTCCGGTTGGTTCTGGAATATAATTTCCGCATGGGGATGGAAAGTCCTGTCCTTTCTAGGTGTTGCAGTAGCGATCATATTTAGCTGCTGCCTCTGTATACAATGTGGCCCTGCGATTTGCAGCATGTGTGCTACCTCTTGTATTCCTAGTCCCAAGCCCCGTTCTAAATCCCGTTCCCAGACAATTCGAGACGAGCAAATGGTACTGTATGAAATGATAGATGGTATCATGAAAATTGATGTTTCCTGATGGAAACGTAGTGACAAGGAGGGAATGTGGAAAAGTAAATTTTGCCATGTTCTGTGTCCCTACGCTTCATCCATCATATGTTATGTGTGCATGACCAATATGCATATGTTATTCCCCATGTCCGATTAATGACGCAATTCCAGTTGTGTCCACCTCAGTATGTTAGTTTCCAGTCCTCGTGAATACTACGAATATCAGGCCTATGTAAAGTAATGTTGCCACGTTTTCCAGTGTGCACGTTATTCCATTTTAAAGTCCCCGTTTCCAGGCCTCAACAGGGCCCGGACCACAGATTCAGCTTCTGTCTCCTGAAAGCCTCGCTGAGGAGCGATACAGCCCCCACCTGTATCCTCGACCCTTCACTTACTTCCTGCCTCGCAGTGCCCGGTGTAGCTTGGCTCTGCCTCTGAGTCTGCCAAAAGTATGTTATAGTTCCAGTTATCAGTTCAGTCCTCCTCCTCTGCATTCCTGAGCTACTGAACTGCATCAATAGTTTCCGTCATTGTCTAGCCTTCTCGTCTCCATGTTAGAGAAATACTGTATTAATGGTCATTTAATATTCTTCATCGCGCACTACATGTAGAATAATGCATGGTCCAGTCTTAGAGTCAAGTTAGCTTTTCCCCTCATGACTTCTAGTTTATATCAACATGTTCCCTAAACATCAGATACCAGATAGGGTTTAGGTACATGTCGCTCCGACCCTCCAGACTCTAGTCTCTGCTCCTAGCACAGAGTTCGTAGCCCCCAGCTTCTCCTAGAAATACGTCATTGCCAGTTTGCGCGCACCACCAGGTTAGAGGTCCCGGCTCCTTAGGTAGCCCCCTCCTATGTTTCCGCCCCATTCATGACATATTCTGTTACGTTTGCATCACATGTCTAAGTATACTCCCAGTTACACCTCTTTTTACTGTTATCTTTCGCGACTGCTACGCGTCACGCCTTCTGCTCCACCCACTGCTACGCCTACTGCAATGTAATGCTATGTGTTTGCGCTATGTATATATGCCTGTGTTTTGTTATTGAATGTTAGCGCGCTCATCCCAGACCTAGCCCCAGCAGCTGCTGGGCCTCTTTTCCCCTGCTGGGCCCCAGTTGTCCTGCTGGGCCCTGTCATTCTGTTCCTATGCAGGTTGTCCTGATCCTGTCCTTATACTGTAATAAACCTGCAGAAACTCCTACTACCTCGAATCTTGACTCTTATTTATTGAGCTATCTGTTATGCTATAAGTCTAGTCAAAAATAGGGTATTATTTATTTATTTACCACACCTGGCAGCAGGTCCCCTCTCTCTCAAGGCCACGCTCTGTCTGAGCACATGGTGGCACAGCCCCCCTCTTTATACGCCCCCTCACCCCCTCCTACCAGACAGTGCCATAAGCTTCTAGAATTGTCTGGGGATACTGATTCTAACTGGTCTAGGGGGATGAGTAGAGTACCCTGGGTGCCAGGTTTCGCTCCAAAAGCTGGGGTTGCTGGGAAACAACAACTAGACTGGTAACCCACCCCAGTCAGGTGGCACAACACACAGCCATGGCATCCATTTTAAAAGTGACATTTCTCCAAGGTGCATTCTTACAATGGGGGAATTACAGGTGCGCACACTATTGCATCATAATTACTATGGCATCTCACATCACACATGGCCTATACATTTCTCTACCATGGGGGAGACATCCTCAAATAGGGGGGTGAAAAGCGAAAAAATTCAGGAGAAAGGGAACAGTCCAACAACCACAAATAGGAAAAGCGCCTGAAGTGATGGAAGAGAGAGAGAGATGGTAATAGTTTTTAGGCCCCGCCTGGCATCAGCAGCGCATGGCTGTTTTCGCCATGCGAAGGCCTTTTGTAATCAATTCAGATTTGAAAGCTAGGCATGCGTAGGGAACGGACAAAAAAATGCACGCGTACGGACGGACAAAAAATTGCACGTGCATGGACAGACAGATGTGCACGCGCGGTGCACACACGGTCGCCTCTCAGCTGACAAGCGCGAAGACAGATGTTCATGCACGCTATCTCTAACACTTCTGTCTCATTCCACTTTTTCAACAAGCGTGAAGACAGATGTGCACACGCGCTATGCATGAAAACAGATGTGCAAGAGCGCTCTTTCTAACACTTCTGTCTCATTCCACTCTTTCCCTTGTCACCACGGACAGACAGATGTGCACACGCGCTGTTGTGGCCCTGGTCAGTGGACAGGTTGTCTGTTGGGGAATGCTGGTCTGCTTGAATTCCAAGTATGTTTTGCTCTTGGAAAAGCTTGGAGTGATGGCGCTGCACCCGGACTGAAAGTAGGATGAAGTAGACCAGCTCTGACATGGCTTCGCACAAATGGAGATGGTGGCTGGCCGCCATAAAACGCATGTGGATTGGGTAATTATTCTTCTCTATAATGAGGTGATGCGATTGGATTGGTAAACTAGTGGAATAAAGTATGCAATATACCAAAACAATTCCCTGACACACAATATCAACTGCATGGAATGACGCAATTTAAGATTTCTCTACATATACAACAGTGGTGCTCAAGCAACGTTTTCTCGACTGTCTTTTATGACCAATCCTGTGCAGCACGGACAGAAGTTCTACCTAGTCTCGTACACAGGGAGTATAGCTTGGGTGGTACCCCTAGCCATGCCCCTACACCACACAAGCTCGAGTACGCAGCAGTTCAGGACCCTCCACGTGTAGCGTGGGTCTGGCTGTGGGAATCGGAAGTAAAAGTGTTTTTATCAAGGAGGCCCCGGTGAATTCTGCAGCACGCAAGCAACGTAGATGTTCTGTGGCCCATATTCCGTAGACGTGCGCATGTGTACAGTTGCACTCTGCTGCGCTCAACAAAGTGATGTCTAGAAAGTGCTGATAACGCTATTCTGTAGAATCTAGGCGTACTTGCATAGTTGTTCGGCTCAAGCCTCTTCCTGAAACACGTGTGGGCATATTATCAAGGGCTGGCGATAATTATGTCTGAGCACGCTTAGCGCGCTTTTAATTATTACTGGCTATCGCTGGAATATATTGCCAAGCCAGCGCTGTATTATCAGTGCTTAGAGCTATGGTGATAAATATTCCAGCGATAGTGGTGTTTTCCATGGAACATCGCTGGTTTTCCAGCGATATTCCATGGAAAACGGCAATATCCTTGTTGATAGGGCCTGTGGTCTTAGCCACACAATCCACCCCCCATGTTAGGTATGCCTTAGTCAAGAATTTACAAGACGTTAAATTCCTGCGTTAAAGCATATTTAACGCGATTTCAAATATCGCTACCACTCGATAATATTGCAAAGCTGCCTTCGCGATATTTTCCCTGGTTGGCTTCACAGCCACGCCTACTTTGCTTCTCATTAGCGATGCAAAGTCAGGCGTGCTGGAAACGGGCGTTAAGTCAGCAAAACACACGCTAGCGTGTCCTTGTTGATTAGGCGATAAACTTATTGCTGCTTTGCGCCCGAAAACAGACGCTAAAGCGGCAATACGTTTATCGCCAGCCCTTGATAATATGCACTGTAGTTTTAAGGTGGGGTGTCAGGCAAATGCAGAATAGACAGCTTTCTTTCTCTTTTTTTTCTAATGAAAGCTCGCTGTAATTGTTTGCTTTGTGTGTGTTTTGTGTAGCACTGTCAAGCCTACCATGGCTTTAGAACGCTTGAGACGTTGCAGGCATGCAGAAATGCCAAAATAAAGTAACTCAAAATGTGATGCCCAAGGTGCATGTGGAATAAAGTGCTAGTGCTTAAAAGCACACAAAGGCGACTAACTGATCCGTGCCTTCTCACATTACCAGTACCACCGCTGTCGTGGCCAAAGAAGTATTCTTGCACACTAAACTGAAGGCCTGTGTTGGAATAGCTTGCTCGTCTATCTTAACATGTAACTACCTGTCCAAAAGGCACACCCTGGGCATGGAGCAATAGCTGAGTGACATTAGTCCTGATGCACGTCGCACTTTATACCTAAAATTACACCCAGGAATTTTGCTCATTAATACATATTTTCCAAATTCTCCAACTACTTCTCATCTCATCTCATCTTGCACAGAAGCATTAGCACTATGCGCCAGCTCAGAATTTTCAGCCATTTACAAGCTTGTGTCCAGTTATATTATGGGAGCATGGCTCATCACAAACAAGCATTGGCATGGCCAATAGGTCTCACCTTTGAGACCGTATAAGTGTTTAGCCATGCAACAGTTGCTGTTGTTGCACCAAGGATATTGTGCTGAATGAATGAGTGAATGAAAAGAGTCTTCTAAAGTGCAACTTAGCCTAAGGGCGTCAAGGCGCATAAGCTGGTCAGGTAGAGAGTACTAACCAGGGAGGATCTTACAGATGCACTTCAGAGAAAAGCCAGGTTGTCAGTGCTCTGCGAAACAATGCAAGAGAGGGTTGCCTCAGGAGCTCAGGGGGAGAGAGTTCCATAATCTGGGTGCAACCATGGAAAAAGCTCTACCTCCCCATTTAGCCTTTTTGAACCTAGGTACCTCAAGGAGATTTTTGCTAGAGGAGCGAAGGGATTGGCTAGGAGCGTACAGATGAATAAGTGACCTGAGACCCTCAGTACCTGTGCCATAGAAGGCCCCATCGGCAAGACAAAGAATCTTAAAAGAAATCCTAGACTGAATAGGAAGCCAGTGTAGGCTTCTACGGGCTGCCGATGCCGAGGCAAGTCTAGGGAGGTTAAGAACCATCTTTGCAGCCGCGTTCTGAACCATCTGGAGGCGATGGATAAGACTCTTGTTAATGCCCACAGAGAGGGCATTACAGTAGTCAAGTCTCGAAGAGACTAAGGCCACAGTGGCCAGTTTCCGGGCATCAGGAGACAGGTAGTGGGCAATTTTTCTGAGAACCCTGATGATACCACAACAGGTGGAAACGGACCTACTGACCTGACGGTCGAAGGAAAGTGCGGAGTCCATCAGAACCCCTAGGTTCTTAGCAAACTGACGAGAGGGAGGGCAGTCCCCGAGAGAGGCCGGCCACCAGTCGTTTCACCAGATATCCTGACTGCTCCCGAAGATCAACACCTCCGCCTTCTCCCCGTTCAGTTTCAGGAAGTTCTGAATCATCCAGTGAGACACCGCCTCCATGCAGTTCCTGAAATTCAGAGCAGAATCCTTCACAGGCTGCGAGAGAGAGACCATTATTTGGGTGTCGTCGGCGTATGAGAGTACTTCCAGCCCGAACGATCTAACTATCCTGGCAAGTGGGATCACATAGATGTTAAATAATGTAGGGCTCAACGAGGAGCCCTGGGAGACCCCACAATGCACAGGCTTTGGGGCAGAAACAAACTGGCCCAGCTTCACTCTCTGTTCTCTTTCATTAAGAAAGGAAAACAGGAGGCTCAAGGTAGGGCCTCCAACCCCTATATCCCTAAGGCGGGAGATCAAGATAGAGGGAGATAGGGTGTCAAAAGCCGCCGTCAGGTCCAGTAGGACCAGGAGAATACTATGGCCCTTATCGACCTGGGAGCGGATGTTGTTAACAACTGCTGTTAGGGCAGTCTCAGTACTATGAGATCTCCTAAAGCCATGCTGAGAGATATCAAGAAGGGCCGAGTCCCCAAGAAAAGAGCTAAGATGGGAATTAAGGTGGGATTCCAACATCTTTGCCGGGCAGGGAGGAGTGAGATAGGTCGGACGTTTTTCAGAACCCCTGGATCTAAAGTAGGCTTCTTGAGAAGGGGTTTAACAACCGCCATCTTCCAAGAAGATGGAAATACTCCCTCCGAGATCGCACGATTCATGACATTCATAAGGGGGAGAGTCACTACATCCCGGCAGGATTTCAGGACTTTAAGCGGGCAGGGATCCAAGGGGGAACCCGATTTGCATTTAGCCAGAAGCTGAGTCGTCAGCTCAGGGGTGAGTAAGGGGAAGGACAAGAGACTGGGGGGGTGTCCATCAGACGGGCTGCAAACTCTAGAATGGGCCAGGGTGTCAGGAGGAAACCTACAATGATTTAATGATTCAAGAGAGCTGTAGATATCCACGATCTTAGAGTGGAAAAAGACCGAGATATTATCACACAGCTCTTGAGATTCCACTATTGGATCAGCTCCCTGGGGGGAAGATAAGGAGTCTATAATTTTAAAAAGATCTCTAGGAGAGTTGAGGGAGACAGTAATCTTGGAAAAATAATCCCTCTTTTCCTCCATGACAGCTAATTTGTAATTTTTTAGGCGGAGTTTATGTAGTTCCTTCTCTAAGGGATCCAGCTGGATAACTAAAAACTTATAATGTCCCAAAGGCAAGACCTATTGGCTATGCCAATGCTTTTTGATGTTTAAATCAAGGCACAGCATTATTTCTGTTTTGTGAGAGTTAAATCTCAGCCCTCTTTATCATAAGATAAAGCATGTTCGTGCCTTACACCTTGTGACGTAAGAATTAAGCCCCTGGGGGTCCCTTGACCCGCTCCCCGCCTCACTGGCAGGTTTGAAGTGAGCCCCCACCCCTCCCCTGGGAGCCCCCCCCCCCCGGACCTTTCTTAAGCGGCCAGGACCCGGGAGCAGTGAACCGGAAGAGATCCTGCACACGCTGAAAAGTTCAGCTGTAGTCTGCACGCAGATCACGCCTGCTGCAAAGGTCAGCCAAGACTCACTCATCTGTTTTTCATGGTTCAGAGGCAGCCTGCAGCCTCGTGCGTCAGCTCCTGACCCACGTCACAGACTGGCATGTCCCATTGGCATAGAGGTAGGTCATCTGAGCACAGCCTCACTCACTGATCACTGTGGAGAAGTGTGGCTCAATGGTTAGAGCTGCAGACCCTGATGCAGAGGTCTAGCCCAGAACCAGGGTTCAATTCCCCGCCTCGGCGGGTCTTGGGCTCAAAAAATTCCACGGACCTGATAATTCTCGCCTCGGTGCCTATTCCAATCATGGAGTCTCACTCTGCAACTCTGGGCAATAGCTTGCTTAATCTCCACAACGGCCCCCACAACGCTAAGGATGCCTGGCCTCCACGTTGGGGGTGCCCAGGAGGGGACACCTCACAGGGAAAGCCAGGATGGGTTCCACAGTGGTATTCGTACAAGCGCCTTGAGACCCTTGCGGGTGAGTAATGCGCTATACAAGTATCAATTTACATTACTGGGCGTGACCCTCAGACGGCACAGTATCACGCCACTCACTGGATGTGAGCATCAGACAGCATAGTATCACCCTATTTATTTCAGTCCCAACCATCTGAGCACACCCTCACTTGGTGGGCGTGACCCTCAGATGGCTCAGTATCACCCTTTGAGCACGTCTCGAATATCAGAGCACAGCCTCGCTCACTGGGCGTGACCCTCAGATGGCACAATATCACCCCACTCACTGGGTGTGAGCATCAGATGGCATAGTATCACCCTATTTATGTGAGTCTCAACCATCTGAGCACACCCTCACTCAGTGGGCGTGACCATCTGACGCACAGTATAACCGTTTGAGTGTGAGTCTCGAATATCTGAGCACGGTCGTCAGGGTTGATCAGGGCATCTTGATCGACCGTGTCAGGGATGCGGCCTCAAGGGAGCAGCCTCCAGCTGGATTAAGTAATTCCTATAGGATCGTACCCAGTCAGTTCGCCTTTCTCAGTTCTCGGCACCTAAAATGGAAACTACATGTGGAGTACCTCAGGGCTCCTCACTATCCCCTCACTTGTTCAACCTATGGCTTCGTCCGTTAGTTCGGTTACTGAAAGACAGGAAGGCGTGCGCATTAAACTATTGTTGGACTTGGCCCTTTTTCCAGGGTCATCCCTGAACTTTTTGCCTTCCTCCTCTATTTATTCTGACCTATTGTTGGTGGTTTTCTGACTCTGGGCACTTTACCACTGCTGATCAGTGATAAAGTGCATATGCTCTCTATTGTAAATTGATGAAAGGGATTTGTGACTCCATGATTGGCTATTTGATTTACTTGTCAGACCCTAGTACAGTGCACCGTGTGTGCCAAGGCCTGTAAATCAAATGCTGCTGGTGGGCCTGCAGCACTGGTTGTGCCACCCACAGAAGCAGCCTGTAAAAGTGTGTCCCAGGTCTGCCATGGTAGAGCCAGTGTGCAGTCTGAGGCTGTCATATCGACTTGGCAAGTGCACCCACTTGCCCGTCCCTAAACCTTCCCTTTTCTACATGTTAGTCACCCCATAAGGTAGGCCCAAGGTACACCCATGGGCAGCGTGCATTATATGTAAAAGGTAGGACATGCCCTGATGTGTGTGGCATGTCCTGATAGTGAATTACAGCCAAATTCGTTTTTCACTATTGCAAGGCTACCTGTTACCATAGGCCAGAATCAGCAGTTTGATTATAACATCTTTTAATCCTAACTGACCCAGGGAACATGGTAAAAACGAATTTAGTATGCCTGAACTCAGAATGATAAAAAACATCTTTTAGTGAAGTTGGTTTTAACATTCTGTGTTTGAAAATACCACTTATAGAAAGTAGGTATTTTCTTGCCTAACCATCAAGCCTGCCTCTGCTAGGTTGTGTATTCCAAGTCTGGTTTGTGAGTGACAGGGGCTGGGGAGGCTCCAGGAGACAGGGTGAGTCAGCACAGGGCGGAATAGACCTATCTGCTGTGGGAGTGGTGGGAGGAGTAGCACCTGGGCCTGAATAGGGCTGTGCCTGCCTTCCACAATGCTGGCTCCACCTCCTGTGGTGTCTCTGATGACCCTGGCCCACACTGACAAAGGAAGAAGTTGTGCACTGGCAGAATGCACCCAGAACTGGTTTGGACTAGGTACAGACACTCTCTGCCTTCAGAGACAAAGGATTTGTGTGGATGAAAAGGGGGACCCAGACCCCAGACCTTTATATCACTTCTGGGAATCAAGACAAACCTTTGCCAAGGATAAAAACCAAGGAAGCTGAAGGAGGAGATTGCCCCTGTGCTGTACTGTGGGGGTTGGCCTGCAGTGGTTACTTTTTTGCCAAGGAAAGGAGAAAAGGAGCTCTGTGTGTACTTTTAATCTCTTGAGGAAGATCTCCAAGTGCTTGAAGATGAGCTTGCCTCCTGTTCTGAAGTCTCAGGGACACAAATACTTCACCACCAGCTCCCCTCTGAATTTCCTTGCTGGGAATTCTACTTGCAGAGAGGGGCCTACTGTTGTTTGGGCCCTCTGAGAAGACTGCGTGTCGCTGGGAGCTGGAAGCGTGACGCAACAAGAAGAAGCGTGTCGCCGCCTCAGCAGTTGCCGTCACATCGCCGAAGAAGTGTGCCACCTCTGCAGCTGTTCGCCATCACATTATCGACAAAGCGTGTCGCATCACTGGAGAAGCGTGTCGCCACCACAGAGATCGTGGTCATATCACCGGAGAAGCGTGCCGCAGGGCCTGTCGCGGCTCAGCAGGTACTGAGTTCGCCGCACGGCCGTCGGGCATGCACGCATCGCATCCAACGTTGTCGCACGCATCAAGATGCCATTTTGTCACATCGCACCAAACCGTAACATCCGAGCACACCCTCACTCACTGTGTATGACCCTCAGAGGGCACAGTACCGCCCTTCGTGTGTGAGGCTCCAACATCCGGGCACACTCTCACTTACTGGGTGTGACCCTTAGAGGGCACAGTACAACCCTTCATGAGCGAGTTCAACATCTGAGCACACCCTCACTCACTGTGTGTGAACCTCAGAGGGCACAGTACCGCACTTCGTGCATAAGGCTCCAACATCCGAGAACACCCTCACTTACTGTGTGTGACCCTTAGAGGGCACAGTACCGCACTTTGTGCGTAAGGCTCCAACATCCGATCACACTCTCATTCACTGGGTGTGGCCCTCAGAGGGCACAGTACTGCCCTTCATGAGTGAGTTCAACATCCGAGCATGCCCTCACTAAGTGGGCATGACCCTCCAGAGGGCACAGTACCGCCCTTCATGCACGAGGCTCCAACATCAGAGCACACCCTCACTCACTGGGTGTGACCCTCACAGTGCCACCATTCATGAGCGAGTTCAACATCCGAGCACACACTCACTAGGTGTGACCCCCAGAGGGCACAGTACTGCCTTTCGTGAGCGAGGCTCCAACATCAGAGCACACCCTCACTCACTGGGTGTGACAGTCAGAGGGCACAGTACCACCCTTCATGAGCGAGTTCAACATCCGAGCACACCCTCACTCACTGGGCGTGACGCTCAGACGGCACAGTATCACCTCACTCACTGGGCATGACGCTCAGACGGCACAGTATCACCTCACTCACTGGGCGTGATGCTCAGATGGCACAGTATCACCTCACTCACTGGGCGTGACCCTCACTCACTGGACGTGATCCTCAGACTTTGGTGCGTATTCCCAGTCCCTGTTGAGAGACCAGCTGTTGGGTGTGTGTCTCACACATTGTAGCACAGTCAGGCTCAATAGCGGCTGGTCTCACACCCTGGAGTACCGTCTATCTTTTTAGATATGCACCTCAGGCTTGGAGCAACGTCTCACTTTTTGTGTGCAAGTCTCACTCTTTGGGTGAGATGTTCACTCTTTGGAGCAGTCTCACTCATTAGGAAGTTTATTCACACAATGTGGCACAGCGACATTCATGGCACGAGCCAAGATTTGAAACATCAAAGAGGGAGACAGAAAAAATAGGGGGAATTTATTTGCACTATTGACAAACGTTGAAACAGAGACAATTTTTGGTGGGAGACAGCTGAAGTAAAGCCATTTTGTGTTTTAAAAATCAGGAGTTCCCTGTCTGAATCAGGTCTCTTGGCTTGTAGGGTTTGAGTCTCACACCCTGGAGTACCATTGCTCCCCCCTCCCCCGGTGTACACGTCTCACCCTGCAGCACAGTCTCACACATTGGGCGTGAGGCACAGACTCTGGAGCCTATTCCTAGTCACTGTTTGAGAGACCCTCAACTGGGTGTTGGTCCCACCCACACTGGGGCGGAGTCAGGCTTAGTCGCTGCTGGTCCCACACCCTGGGCCAGAGTCTATCCATTTAGGGGTTACCCTAAGACCTTGGAGCACAGTCTCACTCATTCAGCGTGACCCTGAAACTCTGAAGCACAAGCTCACTAGATGCATGACGCCTCACACACTGAAGCGGTCTCACTCACTACTTTTGAGCCCCAGTCTGCACCCAGTGTTTCTGACTCGTTGGATGCTAGTCTGAATCTTAAAGTGTGATTTCAATCAATCAATCAGGGATTTGTGAAGCGCGATACTCACCCATGAGGGTCTCAAGGCGCTGGAGGGGAGGGGTCGTGCAGCTCCAATTCATCCAAAGAGCCAGGTCTTGAGGCTCTTCCTGAAAGTGTGCAGAGTGGGGGAATGTCTGATGTTGGGCAGGAACTCGTTCCAGGTCTTGGCCGCAATGTAGGAGTAGGCTCTTCCACCTGCTCTGGCTCTGTGGATGCACGGGGTTTTGGCGAGGGCAAGGTCGGCCAAGCGGAGGTTTCTCTTGGGTAAGTGGAAGGAGACTCTTTTGTTGCGGTATTGTGGAGGGATTTGTAGGCGTGAGTGAGTAGCTTGAAGGTTACTCTCTTCTCAACGGGGAGCCAGTGGAGGTCTCGTAGGTGCTGGGTGATGTGATCATGTCGTTAGATGCGGAGGACGAGTCTGGCTGTGGTGTTCTGGATGGTCTGGAGTTTTCGGAGCAGGGATTTGTTGATTCTGGCCTAGAGGGTGTTTCCGTAATCCAGTTTCCTGGTGATGAGTGCCTGGGTGATGGTCTGTCTGGCTTCAGGGGATCCATTTGAATGTCTTGCGGAGGATGCAGAGGGTGTTGAAGCACGTGGAGGAGAAGGCGTTGATCTCTCAGGTCATGGTGAGGGAGAAGTTGAGTATGATGCCGAGGTTGCGGGCTTGGTCCATGGGTGTGGGGGGGGGGGGTGTTGCTGAGGGTGTTGGTCCACCAGGTGCTGTCCCATGCGGAGCGGGTGGGTCCGAGAACATCTGTCTACCCCGAGTTGAGCTTCAGACAGCTGCTGCTCATCCAGGATAGGACGCCTTTATTCCATCCTAGAAAGCTGACTCTGGTGGTGTTGGGTTCTTTCATGAGGGAGTGGATGAGCTGTGTGTCATCGGCGTAGGATACCATGCGAAGTGCATACTGTCTGACGATGGCAGCGAGGGGGGCCATGTAGATGTTGAAGAGTGTGGTGATGAGCAATGATCCTTGGGGTACTCAGCAGCTGATCTCTGTGAGTTCGGAGAAGAAAGGCAGGAGTCTTTGGGTTTGGCTGCTGGGGAACGAAATGATCCAGTTGAGGGCGGTTCCCTCTATGCTGGCGTCAAGAGAGTGTGGTGGGAGACGGTGTTGATGGCTGCAGAGGTCTAATAAGAAGAGGGCCGCTGTGTGGTCCTGGCCGAGTAGGGTACAGGTGTCGTCTGTGGCAGCGAGGAGGGTGGTCTTGGTGCTGTGTTTCAGTTCCAGTTCCAGTTTGGACCCAGCCATATGCAAATCAGTCTTGACCCTGCACCCAATGGGAACAGTCCAGCCCGAACTGCCATGCCAGGTCTTCCCTGGACTACAAACAAGCATCCTAGGACTGGTTTTGGGCTTTCAGCCCTCATCAGCCAGGATATCTTGATTTCACTGGCATGGAGAGCACTGGACTCACGTCTGAGCATACCCGTCCCACTCGGGTGACAAATGCAAAAAGAGCAAATATCATACATTCACCCCAATAAAGAGATCTGGGTCTAAATCTGTCGTTTTTTGCTCACCATGCCATTCCAGTTTGGACCCAGCCATATGCAAATCAGTCTTGACCCTGCGCCCAATGGGAACAGTCCAGCTCGAACTGTCAGTCCAGGTGTTCCTTGGACTGGAAACAA
Source organism: Lissotriton helveticus (assembly GCF_964261635.1). Taxonomy (NCBI): domain Eukaryota; kingdom Metazoa; phylum Chordata; class Amphibia; order Caudata; family Salamandridae; genus Lissotriton; species Lissotriton helveticus. Next base: position 101,757,672 of record NC_136064.1, on the reverse strand, counting down.
GCATCCTAGGACCGGTATTGGGCTTTCAGCCCTCATCAGCCAGGACAGCTTGACTCCAGTGGCATGGAGAGCACAGTACTCCCTTCTGAGCATACCCATCCCACTCGGGGTGACAAACGGACAAAGAACAATTGATGGACAGAATTCAGAATAAGGTCATGCATTCACCACAGTATATAGATCTGGGCCTAATTCCATTATTTTTTTGCTCACCATGCCATTTCAGCCCGGACCCAGCCATATGCAAATCAGTCTTGACCCTGCACCCAATGGGAACAGTCCAGCCCGAACTGCCAAGCAAGGTCCTCCCTGGACTGGAAACAAGCATCCTAGTACCGGTTTCGGGCTTTCAGTCCTCATCAGCTAGAAAAGCTTGATTCCAGTGGCATGGAGAGCACGGGACTCACGTCTGAGCAAACCCGTCCCACTCAGTGTGACAAATGCAAAAAGAGCAATTGATGGACAGAATGTAGAACAATGTCACACATTCACCCAGTACAGAGTTCTGGGCCTAAATCCATAGTTTTTTTGCTCCCCATGCTATTCCAGTTTGAACCCAGCCATATGCAAATTAGTCTTGACCCTGTACCTCATGGGAACAGTCCAGCTCGAACTGCCAGGCCAGGTCCTCCCTGGACAGGAAACAAGCATCCTAGGACCGGTTTCGGGCTTTCACCCCTCATCAGCCAGGATAGCTTGACTCCAGTGGCATGGAGAGCACGTGACTCACATCTGAGAATACCCGTCCCACTTGGGTGACTAATGTTAGTGTTGATGGTGCCTCAAAGCTCGGGTGCTATGGCGGCGGCTCTGTGGAAGATGTGCGGTAGGCAGGGGTTTTGTGGGCTCCTGAGATAATGCTCTTCCTGATCGTGGCTGTGTCTTCAGTGGTGACCGGAGTCCAGGCGGAGATGGTAGGCTGGTTGGCGTTGCTGGAGGTAGGTGTGGTTTCGGTGTCTGGAGTCTGTTTGTAGAAGTTATCATAGCGGGACTTGATCTTGGGATTGAAGTAGGATCCGAGTTTGTTGCAGAGGTCCTGGGACGGTGTGACGTCTGAAGCTTCACTGGGGGTTTTGTGAATTGCTGGATGATGCTGAAGAGTTCCTTTGAGTTGCTGGAGATGGTGAGGATTTTGTCCTGTATGAAGGTCCTTTTGGTGAATCTAATGCATCAGTGGTAATCTGTCATGGCGTTCCTGTAGGTGCTCCTACAACAAACCAAGCTAAGGATACCAACCACATCTTTAGCCTCCTTTTTTAAATTCTTCCACATTTACAGAGCATTTTAACATTTTGGATTTTACATATTACCTTTTTTATTGATTTACACTTTATTAATCTGAAATTTTTAATTGTCAAAGCACTTATAGGACCTCCTGAGTTTGCTTCATGGGTCTTCCAATTGTAGGTAATGAAAAGCTGCACAAGAGTGCATCAACAATCTCAACGGCTGACTTCTAGCTCTGTACCTCACGCTAGTACCGACAATTCCTGGTCCTGTGCAATGCTCCCCAGCACCAACCATTGCATGACACCTCTGTGTTCCAGATCCACACAGACTACTACATGTGGGGGTATGCCAGGCAATGAAGTCCAATACAATTAATGTAGTATAAAAAAAAGCCTTTGTTTCATATTTTTTTTCTAAAGTTTAGTTGAAAACAATGCTCAGCCATCGTGTTTCACTCCCACTAGAAGAACTTTATCAGGGCTTAATAAATCATGAAGGTGTTTCCAGAAGCATAGTGGCTTATTTATCAACAATTCCTTCCAGTGTATTCAATCAATCAATCAATCAGAACATTTGTATAGCGCACTACTCACCCGGAGGGTCTCAAGGCGCTGGGGGGGACGGACCGCTACTGCTCGAACAGCCAGGTCTTGAGCTGCTTCCTGAAGGCGAGGTGGTCCTGGGTCAGGCGGAGGTGGGTCGGAAGGGAGTTCCATGTCTTGGCGGCCAGGTAGGAGAAGGCCCTTCCTCCTGTGGTGGCTCTTCGGATGCGGGGGACGGCGGCGAGGGCGTGGCTGGTCGATCGAAGCTGGCGCGTGGGAGCGTAGAAGTTGAGGCGGCTGTTGAGGTATCCTGGTCCTTGGTTGTGTAGGGCTTTGTGTGCGTGGGTGAGGAGCCGGAAGGTGATTCTCTTGTTGACCGGGAGCCAGTGCAGGTCTCTCAGGTGTCCGGAGATGTGGCTGCGGCGGGGGATGTCCAGGATGAGTCGTGCTGAGGTGTTCTGGATCCGCTGAAGTCTCTTCTGGAGTTTGGCGGTGGTACCGGCGTAGAGGGAGTTGCCGTAGTCCAGACGGCTGGTGACGAGGGCCTGGGTGACCGTCTTCCTGGTCTCGGTGGGGATCCATCGGAATATCTTGCGTAGCATTCGCAGGATGTTGAAGCACGACGAAGAGACTGCGTTGACTTGTCTGGTCATGGAGAGGGAGGAGTCCAGGATGAAGCCCAGGTTGCGTGCGTGGTCAGTTGGTTTGGGTGCGCTGCCCAGGGTGGGGGCCACCAGGAGTCGTCCCAGGCGGAGGGTGAGGATCCCAGGATGAGGACTTCCGTCTTGTCCGAGTTCAGTTTCAGGCGGCTGTTCGACATCCATTTGGCTACGTCTGTCATTCCTTCGTGCAGGTTGGCTCTGGCGGTGGCGGGGTCGTTGGTGAGGGAGAGGATCAGCTGGGTGTCGTCTGCGTAGGAGATGATGTTCAGGTTGTGCTGGCGTGCGATGGCTGCGAGGGGGCTCATGTAGACGTTGAAGAGAGTTGGGCTGAGCGAGGAGCCTTGAGGAACGCCGCAGATGACTTCGGTGGCCTCCGATCTGAACGGGGGGAGGCGGACTCTCTGTGTCGTTCCGGCGAGGAAGGAGGTGATCCACTCCAGTGCCTTCTCCTGGATTCCGACGTTGCTGAGGCGCTGTACTAGGGTGCGGTGGCAGACAGTGTCGAAGGCCGCGGAGAGGTCCAGGAGGATGAGGGCCGCTGTTTCTCCGTTGTCGAGCAGGGCTCGGATGTCATCTGTAGCTGCGATCAGGGCGGTCTCGGTGCTGTGGTTGACCCGGAAGCCAGACTGCGAGAGGTCGAGGGAGCCGTTCGTCTCGAGGAAGGCGGCCAGTTGCTTGTTGACGGTCTTCTCGATGACTTTGGCCGGAAACGGGAGCAGCGAGATGGGGCGGTAGTTCTTGAGGTCGGTAGGGTCTGCTGATGGTTTCTTGAGTAGAGCGCTGAGTTCGGCGTGCTTCCAGCTCTCCGGGAAGGTGGCGATGTCGAAGGAGGTGTTGATGATGTCCCGCAGGTGGGGTGCGATGACAGCGTCGGCCTTGTTGAAGACGTGGTGAGGGCAGGGGTCTGTCGGAGATCCGGAGTAGATGGAGTTCATCGTGCGGATGGTGTCTTCGGTGCTGATCGGGGTCCAGGCGCGGAGGGTGGTGGTGGGGGGCGGTGCTTCGGTCGTGGCGTGCGTTGGTTGAGTGCTGAAGCTGTTGTGTATGTCCGCGATCTTGTTGTGGAAGTAGGAGGCGAGGGAGTTGCAGCGGTCTTGCGAAGGGGTGATGTCGTTGTTTCCGGCGTTGGGGTTGGAGAGCTCTTTCACGATGTTGAAGAGTTCCTTGCTGTTGTGTGCGTTGTTGTCCAGTCGTTCCTTGAATGCGGTTTTCTTGGTGGCGCGGATCAGCTGGTGGTGTTTTCGGGTGGCGAGCTTGAGGGCAGTCATGTTGTCCGGTGTTGGGTCTCTGCGCCAGGTTTTCTCGATTGCGCTGGAAAGCGTTGGAGTCTTCACAGGCACAATAAGGCCTGCAGGTGAAAACCGTGTAAATGCTTGTCTCACCAAACCAAACTCTTAGAATATTTTTTTTGTCTGAGAGTGTGTGGTGAATCTTTCTGTCGGGTTGCTAATTCCTGTAGTATCTAAGATCTGTAGCTGAGCTGGGGTAAAGAAAGCACTGGGAAGTGTCATTCCTGTACTACCTCGGCTAATATGCTGGCCACCTTTCTCTCAGCAAACAATCTTATCCAACACTTCACTGAAACAACACACTCTAAGGGCTCAATTCTGGACCTTGTTATTTCTAAAGCAGACATCCTTACTATCGATTTCCCTATTCATGTAGACTGGTCTGACCACTTTCTCACCACCTTCTCTCTTCATTTATCACACTCTATTACTCTTGGCCAACCTAACAGGACTACTACCTGGTTCCGTGACACTGAAAACATTGACCTCGATACTCTCTGTGATTCTGCTTTGCTATCACTTCCAAGGCTGGACCCGAACTTGGATGTCAACGATCTCACCTTCAAATGCCTCTCAGTCCTTGCAGTCAAAATCGATCGTGATCGATGATCCACTGCTTATACTCGATTCAGGGGAGTCTTGTCTTCTGATTCTTCTCGATCTTTCTGAAGCCTTTGAAACTGTCAATCACCTTCACACTCTTAAATGTAAATGTAGTGCTTATATAGCGCACGTATCACCCCCGAAGGGGTCTCAAGGCACTCTACACATACCGCTGTGGAACACTTCCTGGCCTTTCCCTGTGAAGTGCCCACTCCTGGGCACCCCCAAGGTTAAGCCAGGCATCCTAGCGCTGTTAGGGCCGTTGTGGAGATTAAGCAACCTATTGCCCGGAGGTGCAGAGTGGGACCCACGCTTAGAATAGGCACCGAGGCGAGAATTATCAGGTCCGGGGAGATTGAGCCCAAGACCTGCCGAGGCGGGAATTGAACCCTGGTCCGGGCCAGACCTCTGCATCAGGGTCTGCCGCTCTAACCATTGAGCCACACTGGGGCGCTAGAGGGCGCGCTTGCGGAATGGCTGCCTAGGTACGCAGCTCCCGCTCCTTGGTAACTGATCCTTCATAGATCCTGCGCCACGGGGTGCTGTATCACCCCCAAAGATCGGATCCTGCATCCAGACATCGCTCTCTACGCTCGATCCAAGTCTGGGGGCTCTGCGAGCTTCAGGGCCGGAGCTGCGAGCTGCTGAAATCTGCCCGACTCTCGCTCTGGAGCTGCGGAGAGCGGATGCCCGGCCGCTGCAGTCCACGCGACCCTGGGGACTGCCACGAGGTTTCTAGGCCGCATCACGCCACTGCCGTCGCGACCCTGCTGGGACGGCGTGCGGGGGCTGCCACGCAGGTAGGCGACTACTGGAGACTTCGCCTTGGGTCCCCCCCTCCCCCAGCCACCGCTGGCTGTTCTCGCTGGCACTAGGGGGGGCTGCTCCTCGCGCGGCGGGCGGAGCTGCGGATCCCCCGGACTGCTGTGTCGGCCTCCCGCCTCGCTGCTAATCCTGGCCTGTGCAGCGCGGGCCGTCGGACCTGCTTGCCGGGGGCCGGGGCCGGCCCCCCTGCGCTGAGCACCGCCATCACGAGCCACATCTCCTGCCTACGGACCCCTGCATCATATTAGGAGCCGGCAATCCTGTCGGCTGTGCGGTCGCTGCGTGTCCGCCCTGCGCAGAGGCCCTTGGTTGCTCCCCTGTGCGGCGCCGTCCTGTGGGGTGAGATGCCTCGTTGTTAACCGCCGCTATCTACCCTGCTGGTCTGGACCCTGCTGCCCGCCGTGGACACCGGTGCCTTGGCTTCTCCTCAGGCTGCGAGGGACCACCACTACGGCCACGTGCTTCTGACTGAACAGCCACCTACGCTTTATTAGCGCTTGGAGGGTGCATATCGCTTTTCCTTGGCGGCGCCTCTGCTGCTTACTATTGGGCCACACCGCGATTGCGTTTTCTCCTGCCCGCTGCCGGCTATACCTTCCCTAGGAGGCTTGTGCTTACACAGAACTGCCCTGCCATCATTCAACTTGGCCTACAAGTCACCTCCAGATGCTGCCATGGTGCGGCCCGAGAATCGCCAGCCCAAGCTGAGTTTCGACAGCGTTCGTAAAGGCGCCAAATCGACACAGGTGCACCCGGGGCCTAGCGTGTCTTCTCCGCAGCCTCCCCCGCATCCAACCCCTGATGTGGACTTTTCCAGCCTGATACAAGAGATGCGACAGGGCTTCGCCACTGTCGTAGAGAAGGTGGATGGAGTCACGGCTCGACTAGACGCCTTAGTACACAAGGTCGACCGCCATGAGGAGCGCATCACGACCGCGGAGCAGCGAATATCCGATAACACTGATGTCACCACGACCCATACGACGCAGCTGGCCAGAATGGACAATTTACTTCGCGTTATAGCGGCAAAGAATGAGGACTTAGAAGCACGCAGCCGCCGGAACAACATACGCATAACAAATGTGCCGGAGTCCACGGCCACGGGTAGGATGGAACTGTACGTGGAAAAATTGCTCAGAGGCTCAATCGGAGAGGAAGCTTTTTCGCCTCAGTTCATTGTGGAGAGGGCCCACCGCTCCCTGGCGCCTATGCCCCAGCCTGGCTTGCCACCTAGGCCCATAATTGCTCGGCTCTTGAACTATCGCGATCGTGACACTGCCCTCAGAGCAGCCCGGACTCTGCAGTACAACGGGATTACTTTTTCAGTCTACCCCGACTTCACACCGATGGTTCAGGACGAACGACGCAAGTTTCTACCAGTGAAGAAAAAGCTGCGGGAGGCCCAAATAGACTATGCCCTCTTGTATCCTGCGAAGCTCCGAGTTACCCATCAGGGCAAGCAACGCTTTTTTACCAACCCGCAAAAAGCTGAGGACTTCCTGAAGACGATACGTAGGGCACGCAGGGACGACCCTGCTGCTGCAGATGAACAGGAGAATGCTGACCTACCTCCGGCGCCACACGATGACTAACTGTTCCTACATGCTTTGAGTAGATTATGGTCAGTGCCGACTGGCCTCACGCAGCGGCCTGGACTTTGGTAGCTGGGGTGATACGAGAACGATGGACCCGCATGGACCCTGCACCCCAGTGGTAACGTACACCAAGGACCACTTTCTCGGCCCTAGTCTCCACCGAGGGCGGTACAGTTCTGGAGCTACGGACCGGGTAGTGGCAGTGCGCGCTCTATGCTATACCCCTATTGCGTTTTTTGCTGTTTGTGCTACTACAGTTGGGGGGGAGAGGGTAGGGGGGGGACTGCGAGGGGGGGATCCATGGCTACTGGCATGATTGGGATGCTGGGGTGGGTGGGGGGGGATGGGTTTCAAGAGGCTCACGTTGCTTAGACTGTGTGTATATTTGCTGACCTGGTGTATGTCCTGGCGATGGCGGGGTGGGTGTGGATTCATTATGCGGCCCCCTCGGGCACTGTCGCGTTTATTGTTGCTATGTCCATGGCTGCTTTGAATGCAAATGCGCGACTGACATGCTTATCATGGAATGTCCGGGGATTGAATAATGCTAAGAAATGCAGGAATGTTATTGCCTACCTGGATAGACATCATGTGCAGGTTGCCATGTTGCAGGAGACGCATCTGCCCGCACGGGGCGGTGCCTCTTTTGCGACGAAATGGGCTGGGGCCCGGGCCCGTGTTTTTTCCTCATATTCGACTTATGCAAGAGGTGTGGCGGTGCTCATTGCCCGCGGAGTGCCTTTTCATCGATTAGGGGAGGAGGTGGACAGGGAGGGCCGTTATGCTTTATTGTGGGGCAGGGTGGGCCACGACGTCTACCTATTTGTATCCATGTATGCACCAAATGTTGATTCACCTGCCTTTTTTTCCACACTATGGGGCAAGATTGTGGCTGTTGGGGCACGACACATCGTCTGGGGTGGAGATTTCAACTTAGCGCTGGCACCCCCCCTAGATAGAGCAGATGGTGTTAACTCCTACAAGCCCAAGGCCAGAGAGGCATTAGAAGGAGTCGTAGAGGAGGGCGGACTATTAGATGCCTGGAGACACCTACATCCCCTTGGACGGGAGGGTACACACTTTACATCTCACACCGGGACATGGGCACGCTTAGACTATTTTCTAGTTAACAGGGACATTGCTGTGGAGTTGTTGGGGGTGGACCATCTGCCTAGAACCTATTCTGATCACAGCCCTGTGTCTCTGCAGTTCCGCACTCCTGGGTGGGACAATCCGCGGCCGCAGTGGAGACTGCGCCCTGATGTGCTTCTAGACAACCTTTTTTGTACTGAGCTGGGAGAGGAGATAGCGGATTTCTTTCCTAGAAATAAGGGCTCGGTTGAGTCAGTTGAACACGTATGGGAGGCTTTCAAGGTCACTATCAGGGTCTTCTGCATCTCTAAAAGCCACGGAGTACTGCGTGATATCCTACAATCCATCACCACACTGGAACGGGACCTGCGGGCTCTGGAACTCCGCATGGCGTTTGATGCTGACCCACACTTGCACGCCACCTTTAGGGAGACACTATCAAAATATGAGGAGGAGGCGGCCAGGGAGGCGAAATATCGGGGTAAACACTGGGTAGCCCGGCAATACTGCGAGGGCGACAGGCCTGGAAAAGTGCTTGCTGCAATCACACGACCATCGCGGGTGCATAACACTATACTAGAACTTACCGATGCGTCCGGTGCCACCATCAGAGACTCGGATGCGATACTTTCCACCTTCACGACACATTACTCTTCACTTTATACTTCCACGGCAGAGGAAGACGCTCCATACGCTGCGTATCTCAGTGACGTAGCGCTATGCTGGCTTAGCGATGGGAACAGGGAGTTTCTTGCAGCACCTTTTGAACTCGACGAAGTTCGCGAGGCCATCATGTCCCTCAAAAATGGCAAGGCTCCGGGGCTCGATGGCATACCTGCCGAGTTTTACAAAGCCTACATTGACATTATGGCGCCCGTGCTCCGCGAGGTCTTCACAGAGTCCCTTGCTGATGGGATACTTCCCTGTTCTATACGTGAGGTTGTGATCACCTCCATTTTGAAGCCGGATAAAGACCCCACCTCCTGTGACTCTTACCGTCCACTTTCCCTCCTAAACTGCGATGTTAAAATACTCGCCAAGGTTCTGGCCACTCGACTATCGCTGTTAATGACCAGACTTGTTTTGCCTGACCAATCTGGCTTCGTAGCGGGCAGATCCACGTCCCATAATCTTCGCACCCTCTTCTCCTTGCTTCGCACGGTTCACCCTGACATCCCAGTGGCGGCTGTGTTTCTAGACGCCACCAAGGCGTTCGACTCGATCGAATGGCCCTACCTCTTTTCGGTCCTGGCTAGGATGGGATTCCCTAGGCTGTTCCTATCTTGGGTTCGCCTCTTATACACGGACCCCACGGCGAGGGTACTGATTAATGGACGATTGTCGCATCCTATCACGCTCACGAGGGGCACCCGCCAGGGATGCCCACTCTCTCCCCTGTTATTTGCCATTGCGATCGAACCGCTCGCCTGTCGCCTACGACAGTTGCACCGAGCAGGAGCGCTGCAATGCCTGCAACGGCAACTTGATGTATCCCTCTATGCGGATGACATCACACTGTACGTCAAATATCCTGAGACGCATCTCAATCCCCTACTTTGGGAATTCATCCTGTTTGGTGGGGTGTCGGGTGTTCACATCAACTGGACCAAGTCGCAGTTTTTTCCTCTTACGGATGTGGTGCACGCCTTCCCTCTCGATTATCCTTTGGAGTGGTGCCGTGCTGATCTTCGTTATCTGGGAATCCGCATTTCTCGCGATAAAGACGAGACGCTACGATCCAATTATGGAGTGGCCATAACTAAATTGACTGCCTCCGTCGACAGATGGATCACACTGCCACTCTCCATGGCTGGGAGGGCCTCACTCATAAAAATGGTGATATTACCCCGCTTTCTGTATCTTTTTCTTAATATCCCCTACTTCCCTGGTGCTTTTTTCTTTAAGACACTCCGTACGGAGCTGCGCAGGCTTTTCTGGGGCGGCAAGTCCCCTCGCTTAAAATGGTCGACGCTGACCCTTCCCTACGACAGGGGAGGTTTCGATATCCCCGATTTCGAAACATACTACCAGTGCGCGCAGGCGCACTTTGCCTACCACTGGATGGCTGCTACTCCCTTCATGCCGCATATAGCGGTGGAGGACTGGATCGTGCACCCACTCCCGCTCAACGGCCTGCTACACTGCCCTGAGACGTCCATCACCACATCGAATACCTCGGTTTCCTGCACCTTAGATGCATGGCGCCGCATCGCTAGGCGACTGTTATGCCCCCTGCCCTACTCCCCCAGATTGCCGCTCACCTATCATCCACAACTTTCCCTGTTATCAGAACTGGGTTTCCGTCAACTCTGTGATAAACTACTCGTCACCTGCTGGGGTGATTTGTTCCATGAGAGTCATTTCAAGTCCGCTGACCTATTCTTTAAAACGCATGCGCGTACCCCCCTTGAGCTCTTTTACTATATTCGGCTACGTGCGGGGATGCGTGACATCCTACCTGACTACCCTGATGAGCCTGAGATCCTGTCACCGCTACACTTCCTCTTGGGATCGCAAGACGGGACCCACTTGGTCTCTGGGCTCTACCGTCAGATCCGCAATGCTGCTCCAAAACCGGTATCCGCTGCTCGGCTACGCTGGTCCGCTGAACTTGCCATCGATATCTCGGATGACCAGTGGAAACACTGCTGTACACTCACTTCCCGCATCTCTGCCAGCTGCAGATTGAAAATTAACCATTACAGATTCCTTCAGCGGATATATTACACGCCGGTACGGAAGCATAGATTCGGGTTGGCTGATAACGACCGTTGTGAGCGTTGTCGCGCCGACCATGCTGATTTTCTTCACCTGGCGTGGGACTGTCCCCAGATTGCTCACTACTGGCGACAGGTAATAGAGGCTGTTACGGAGATGGCGGGGGAGGCGATCCCTGCGGACCCTTTGATAGCCATCCTTGGATGTACGATGCAAATGCCCAGAGATTGCAGGAAATTCGTTGACACTGCCTTGCTCTTGGCCAGGCGCCGTGTTGCGTGCCGCTGGGGCAGGGGGAGGGCACCCAAGTTCAAGGACTGGCTTACGGACTTGACATATTGCCAAGATCAGCATACTACCTTTGCTGAACTGCTACCTCTCTCGTGTCGACCCAGGGATATTTGGGATCCTCTGGTGCACTACCTGCTCAAGCGCTCGGATGACGATGCGCAGTCAGGTGGCCAACCTGTCACTCCCCAGCATCCCGAGCTCTCTCCGAGAACTTAACCTATAGCTCCTGCTGCGGCATTTGGGCCTCCTCGTCTCTATGTGCCCTTCTACCCCTACAAACTCCCTGGTGCTCTGGGCTGCCCTGCCTCGATTGATCTGGCCCCCCCTCCTCTATGAGCATGTACACCCTATCTTGCACTCACAGCACGCTTTCACGCCTCCGGCGGGCGGCATCCTGGGACATCCTGCGCTTTCCTTAGATGGCCCTCTGCTGACTTTTACAGCACTGGGATGGCAGTTCTGGACACGAAATCCCCCACACGCCTCTGCCTGCCCGAACTGCCACACTACACCACTATCACTTACTACTACTACACAGTCATGCACTGCCTCGTTGTTGCTACTTAGTTGGGATGTTTTGGTTCCTGTTCAACAAAAAAGGAGAGAATCTTCTCTCGATCAAAAAACTCTGTTCGACTGCTGCTCATACTTGCTTGTCCTACATCACCGGCTGCGGAACCAGCATCATATGTGTCTATAATGTGCCGCCGGGCCTCCGGGATGCCGGCTTCAAGGCTGTGTATTGTTCATCTTCTCCTGCTGCCGGCCTCCGGGTTGTGGGCGACCCAAGCTGTGTACCATACTCTGTTTATTTCAATAAAGCAGATTTGAACCCCCCAAAAAAAAACAAAAAAAAAACCATTGAGCCACACTTCTCTACAGAGAATGGGGTTGGAAGGAACAGTGCTTAAATGGTTTGCTTCATTCCTCTCGGACAGATCTCAATTGATTAAAATAGCGAATAGTCTCTCATCTCCATTGGCTGTAGATTAAGGTGTCTCTCAAGGCTCTATCCTTGCACCCACATTGTTCTATCTTTACTTGGAACCATTGGGTAAACTCTTAGGGAAATCTGGGATTCTCTACCACCACTATGCTGATGACACCCACATCTACCTTAAGGTGTCTTCCTCACACGACATCTCAATCCTCAACTCTACTCTCAACTCTATTCAAAATTGAATGTCACCTCGTCAACTCATTCTGAATCCCTCCAAAACAGAATTCCTCCTCTTCTCTACCTCACTCTTGCCTCCTCCTGTTCAATCTTGGATGGATCAGCTGAATCTACTTAACAATAAACCTATTGTTGTCGACAGTGCAAAAACCCTTGGTGTCTTACTCAACAAAAGGCTTAATCTACTCTCCCACACCAATTCCATTGCAAAGTCTGCTCGATACCAACTGCGCCTTCTTTGGGGGATTCAACGCTTCCTCCCAGGGCAAGACCTTAAAACCCTGGTCCAATCGCTGGTTCTCTCTAAATTGGACTATTGCAATTACCTTCTTACTGGCCTCCCCAATCCCACCTGTTAGACCTGGCACTATTGGCATGGGTCTCCCTTCCATTTATGCTGTTGCCTCATGTATTTTTGCTGGTGTTAGATGCTTTGGGCACTGTGCCGCTGCTGTCCAGTGCCACAGTGCAAGTGCTCTCTATTGTAAATTGATGTATTAATCAGTGGTTCCATGTTTGGCTATTTGGTTTACTTGTCAGACCCTTTTCTAGTGCACTCAGTGTGCCCAGGGCATGTAAATCCAAATGCTGCTGGTGAGCCTGCAGCACTGGCTGTGCCACCCACAGAAGCAGCCTTGTAAAATGTGTCTAAGGTCTGCCATTGCAGAGCCTGTGTGCAGTCTGGTACTGTCATGCTGACTGGACAAGCCAAAGTAGAAGGTAGGACAAGCCCTGATGTGTGTGGCATGTCCTAATAGTGAATTATAGCCATTTTCGTTTTTTACTATTGCAAGCCTATCTGTTCTCCATAGGCCAGAATGGGCTGCTAGAATTGTTAAATGTTATAATCCTAACAGGCTCAGAGAACATGGTAGAAATTCGAGTTTAGTTTGCCTGAACTCAGAATAATAAAATACATCTTTTAGTTAAGTTTTTTTTAATAATCTGTGTTTGCAAATACCACTTTTACAAAGTAGGTATTTGCTTGTCTAACCATTCAAACCTGCCTCTGCTAGGTTGTGTATTCCTTTGTCTGGTTCTGTGAGTGACAGGGCTGGGGAATTCCAAGAGACAGGCTGAGTCACCCAGTGGTAAATAGAGAGATCTGCATCTAGATTGGAGGGAGGAGTTGCACCTGAACCTTGAATAGGGCTGTGCCTGCCTTCCACAATGCTGGCTCCACCCCCTGGGGAGCGGCTGATGTCTCTGCCCCGCACACTGAAAGAGGAGTCCTGTAAACAAAGTGCTCCAGGACTGTACTTGCCTTCCACAATGCTGGCTCCACCTCCTGTGGGGCGTCTGATGTTTCTGCCCTGCACTGTGGAAGGAAAGGAAAAGTCTGGTAAACAAAGTGCTCAGGAACTGGTTTGGACTGGGCAAAGGCCCCTCTCCCCTCAGAGAACAAAGGATTTTGGGGTATAAATATTGGGACCCTGATCCCAAGAAATTAGATCACTCTGGACTACAAGAAGAAACCTTTACTGAGGAGAGGAACCTGAAGAAACTGAGGAGAGACTATTCCCAAGCTGAAGTGCTGCTTGGGGGATTGGCCTGCAGTGGTTGCCTTACTGCCAAAGGAAGGAGAATGAAACTTTGTGTACTTTACTTTCAACTTGTGAAGGATCTCCAAGGGCTTGGAAAAAAGCTTGCCTCCTGCTGAAGTCTCAGGGACAACAGACTTCAACCCCCAGCTCCCCAAAGTTCTTTTGGAAGTGCCTGCTGCTGTTTTTGGCCTTCTGAGGAACTGCGTGTCGCAAGGAGCTGGAAGTGCGACTCAACAAGAAGAAGCGTGTCGCCATGGCTGTGCCTGTCGTCGCAGGAACTGTCACACTGCACCGCATCGGTGAGAAGCGTGACGCAACAAAGAGGAAGCATGTCGCCATCGCTGCTGCTGCAGCAGTCGCAACTCCGAAGAAGGGTGTTGCCGCTGTAGTTGTCGCACTGCACTGCATCAGGAGAAGAATCTCGCAACAAGGTTGGAGCGTGTCACCGTTGCTGTGCCTGCCGTCGCAACTCCGAAGGAGGGTGTCGCCGCTGGAACTGTCGCACGGCACCGCATTGACCAAGAGCACCTCGCATCCCCGACAAGCGCGCCGCCGTACGAGCTGCTGCCGTTGCATCTTGGATGTCGCCGCTGTAGTTGTCGCATCGAGCAGAAGCTTCACGCATCGTGGAAAAAGAGCGTCGCCACTGGAGATGCTGCCGTCGTATCTTGGATGTCGCCGCTGTAGTCCACGCATCAGACCGAGAACTTCTCGCATCCCCGAGAAGCGTGCCGCATCTGGAAGATCTTCACGTCTTTATTTCTTGGCACCTGAACTTTGCCGCATTCCCATCGCTGCGACATTGCTTGTCGTGGAAGCGCAACGCAACCTAAGGTACATTGACGCAGAGTGTTGCATCTAAGAACTGAACTGAACTGAACTAAGCTTAAATCTATCATCTTAGAGTAATCATAGTGTGTATTTTTATCGTTTATGGTCTTGTGGTAACTCTATATAAAGTATACTTATTTTTTATATAAAACCTGTGTGGTGCCCATTTGAATTGTTGTCACTGGGTTACTGTATGTGGTCACAACTGCTTAACTTACAACGCCTCTGAAGTAAAGCCTGTCTGCTTGTGCCAAGCTGCCAAGGGGGTGAGCAGGGGTTATTTTACGAGTGTAATCCCCTTACCCTGACTAGAGAAGAGGGTCCCTATTTGTCAAAAGTACCTACCTGTGCCAACTAGAGACCCCCAAATCTAACACCACCTTTCCCCTCTTAAATCTGTTCTCCATTCAGCGGCTCGCTTTATATTTGGGACCAAAAGAAGTGACCACATCACACCCCTTCTATCCACCCTCCGCTGGCTTCCCATTGAGGCCAGATCAGTCTACAAGACTGTCTGTATCACCCACAAAGCCCCGCACACTTCCTCCCCTCGATACCTGGCGAATTAACTGAAAATCTATGGAGGCTCGAGACCATCTCGTAAGGGGAAGATCGATGGCTCAATCCTTCTCAGGCAATGGGGTGAAAATCTGGAACTCGCTTCCTCCGCAGCTCTTTACCCCTACCTCCGTGGTTCCCAAACTGTGCGCCGCTGCGCCCCGGTGCGCCGTAATGAGGAGCCAGGGGCGCCGCGACCACAATATGGAAAAGTGAAGCCTCTTTTTTCTGCAGCCAGTCCGACCCTGGCCACCACCACTAGCTCATCGGATTCCTGACCTATTTGACACAAAAACAGATTCTGATGGCAAATGATGTAAGAAGAACCTTCAACCCCAGAAGTCACGGGCAGGTTTTACTGTCTGAATCCTTCAGCTTTCACCGACTTGGGGTTTGGCTGCGAAAGTGCTTAACTTCTGCTCGCTCCAACCCGCACCACTTAATGAACAGGCATTTAATGTCTGTGTTTATTGAGCAAACTTTGCATGAACCCGAGGGAAGGCCCCACTGCTGGTGGGGGCTGCTTTCTTTTGCATGCAAGACCCGAGGCGCACAGAGCCATGCTGTTCTTCGAGGAAACTATTTAAAATGGAAATGGGCCTTGAAAGCAAGGGGGTGCGATTCAGCAAAGTGTGCAAGTTAAAAAGGATGGCGCTGCGGAATCGATACAATTTAAGTGCACATATTAAAGTAAACAAGTATTGGAATGTGGTGACTCTAAAGTCAATCAAAGGATTACATAAAAACAGGCCGTGACAATGTTATAAATAAAAATGCGAATTGCATTAAACATTAAAAGTACTAAACTCAAATATGATCTTCTACGTAAAATGTTTTCTGCATCAGGTCCCTTGGCATGTGTAGGACTTGCAAGTGTGCTGCTGCAGGATCGGATATCAGAAATTCAAATATACATTTTTTTCTATGCCTGTCAGGAGCAAAGAGAAATCACTAATGCAGGCAGAGAACTTGCCCACAAAAGGACCGGATGGCCAGGTAGTTGATGTTGATCTCACTAGGGCCTAATTCACAGAGACTCTTCATTTCAAGAAGAATGTCTTGACACCGCCCATGAAGGCACAGAATGTAATGTAAATGTAAATGTGCTGGACTTGTAAAGCGCACAGCTGCCCGTGAGCGTCCCGGCGCTTGCTTAGGGAACCCGTCCTGGTATTCCCCTGTGAGAAACCCCGGCAGGGTGTCCACAAGGTGAAAGCCAGGCATCCCGCCGCGAGGGGCCGTAGTGGAGATTAAGCAAGCTATTGCCCAGAGTCGCAGAGTGTGACCCCGTGAGTTGAGTAGGCACCAGAGCGAGAATTGTCGAGTCCATGGAATTTTTGAGCCCGAGACCCGCCGAGGCGGGGAATCGAACCCTGGTCCAGGGTCAATCTCAGCTTCCGGGTCTGCCGCCTCTAACCACTGAGCCACGCTTCTCCACTTCTCCAGAACACGAATAGTAGTTGCTGGACCTGCACTTCATTGGTGGGCAGCAAGTGGGCAGCACACGGTCACCAACTAGGACCACCAACTCTGTGGGTGAGTTTCTGGGCACTGGGAAGTTCGTAGATACCTAATGATGTTCTTGTTCACTGACAATGGCTCACAGTCATTGCCAATGGCACATGCTTTTCACTTCCCGGCTAAAGATCACCAATATACATAGATGGACAGGAGAAAGACACCTCAGCGCTAAATAAGTTGTGCCCCAACCCTCAAAGTTGTACTTCCCAAAAAGTAGGTGTAGGATAATTCTATAAAGTTGACTGCTGGCTCTGGCTGAAGACATTGTGATGCCAGAATTTAACACTAATAACGTATTACATCTGAGTAGCTTTTATACGAGGATTGCAGGCTTCCAAATATCATAAAAGGGATAAAATACCACCTGCCATATGTTATAAAGATATTGTAAGTCACAGAGAAGTTCTGTGACCCTATAGGGCCGTGGCTTACATCCCACCACCCCTATGCCCACCGGTAAAAAAATGGTGGGGAGCCACGGCCAACTGCCAATTAGGTCAAGGGAGCCACGGGTCAAAAAAGTTTGGGAACCACTGCCCTACCTCTACCCGGACTTTCAAAGCTGACCTCAAATCTCTTCTCTTCCAAAGACACTTCCAGAATAAATGCAAACCTTTCAAGTCCCTCAATGAAGTTCTTTCAGTACTGTAAATGTTGTATTCTATGCCTGTACAAGTGTCATCCCAGTGTGTTTTTGTGTTTTTGGGTGACTGCCATCTATTGCTGTTTTATACCTCTTCTTGTATTTCATTTGCTTCTGTAACATGTCATTTGTAACATTCTCCTCATGTAACGCAACTGCTCCTATTGAGAGGCGCTCTGACACCTGTGGGTAAAGTCTGCGCAATATATAAAAACGCATAAATATATAATAAATAAATACATAAATAAATAAATACATAAATAAATAAATAAATAAATACTACAGCGGTGCTGGGATTGGGATAGGCGTCCGTACCACGTTTTGCCTCTCACTCGTGTGTCCTATCTCTGCTCTAGTGCCCCTCCTTTCTCCTCTCCCCCACCCCCTCGATCCCCCCCAATCCTTCCATCGGGCTCTCACGACACTGAGCGCTCCGTCACTTCACTCCCTGCCTCAGTCTGTGTGCTTCTCTCCTGTTTTTCCGCCCGGGGCCGGGGTGACCTTTCCTCCTCAGCGTCGGCCGGAGATGCGTCTGAAATCATCTCCCACCGCGCTCCAATTAGTGTGAATTATGGCCCATTACAGCCTCGTCGGCTCATTAATGATGCAAGGCAGCGCCGGCCCCTCCGCGCCTGCGCGTGGCAGGGGGGTGTCAGTCTGCCCGGTTGGCAGCCTGTATGTGGGGGCCCGGGAGGGGCGCTCCGGTGAGGGTGGGGGGACACTGAGGGTGAAAGAGGGGTAGAAGGAGGGCGGGGTGGGTACCAGGGGTGGGAGCACAAGGCGAGGCGAATGAATGCAATACTGTATTTTATCAGCATGAACGGTTAAATACCCTGGGCCTCATTTATGAAAAGTGACGCATCGCTGCGTGAAAACAGCGATGCGTCACTTTTCACTGCGCCCTCCTTGCGACATGATTGATGCGTCATATTTATAATATGACGCATCATGTCGCAAGGAGTTACAGATACGTCAGTATTTCTGACGTATCTGTAGGCGCAAAAGTGACGCATTGTTGGAGTGTGTTACAAAAGGGACGCCCACGTGTAAGGGCCTGCGTCAGTCTTACACCTGCTGTGAGGCAGGCGTAAGATGTTGACGCATTTGTGTCCTAGAAGTGGCGCAGTGAAATCTTATAGATTTCACTGCATCACTTCCATGACCCTTTCTTGCGTCAAAACGCCCCCCTTGCATCCATTATACCTGGCGCAGATATAATGTGGCGCAGGGGTTTCCAAAGTGACGCATCTACCTAGATGCGTCACTTTGTAAACATGGCGCAACAAGGCGCATTGTTTATGCCACTGGTGCGTCACAAAAAGTGATGCACCGGCAGCGTAAAAGTGACGCACGGCCTCCTTTCTAGGACGCAAATGCGTCAAAATCGTACGCCTGCCTCACAGCAGGTGTAAGACTGACGCAGGCCCTTTCACGTGGGGCTTGCCCCATGTGAAATGACCCATTGCTGGAGTTTTGTGACACACTCCAGCAATGCGTCACTTTTGCGCCATGCAAATACGTCAGAAATACTGACGTATCTGTAACTCCTTGCGACATGATGCGTCATATTTACAGTATTGGTGTGTCAAGGAGGGCGCAATGAAAAGTGACGCATCGCTGTTTTCATGCAGCGATGCGTCACTTTTCATAAATGAGGCCCTTAGTGCTTAATTTGTAGAAAGTTAATTGCCAGAGCCCACCTCACGAGGCGACTGCTGCTTGCTCCACCAATTGACCAATGCAAGTAACAACACAGCTAATGATAACAATCCCACTCCTGAAGGTGGGACAGTTGAGACTATTTCAGGCCTCCTAAGCAAAAAGAATGGCTTACACGGAAGGAAGTGGTCATTTTTATGTTGATTGAATTAATACGAACAAACAGCGCCACCATGTGGCAGGCTGCCATAGGTTGGAGTTCTGGACTTTTTGGTTCCGTCCAGAGGTGTCAGGGAAAACACCCGAAGACCCCGGAGTTCAACCTGTCTCGGTGCACAAACAAACAGAAACACGGGCTTCTCGATGGTGGCGTCAAAGACCAAAGGTTTATTACTGCAGGGACACAGAAGTCACAGAAACTGCACACGGGCAGTGTCTAGGAGCCTGTTCAATTTGTACAAAGAGGGTTGTTCCTTATATACTAAATATTCTGCTCGGGGCAAATTCTTTACATGTTACCACAGTTCTAAACATTCGTGTCTTAAACAATAAATATTTGGCGTTGCACAGGAATCGTCAACAGTATCTGATGTCAAAACATTACGAATGAGGGGTTCCCACTAGTCCATCATAATCCCATGTCAATTCTTCATTCAAGACCCGGACCGCCTCATCGTAAATTTCGTTACCTCCCCCTAATAAAGGCCCAGAAGGAAAGGAGCAGAGCCAGGTGTGGAAGATAGAAAGACAGGATAAGAGATGTTTGTGGGTCGTAAATGGGCACGGTTACCAGCTTCGGCCGCCTAATCATGATCAAGCCAATGGACACAAGAACCAGTATAGCAGGACTGGCCTCAGGCTGGGGAGGCAGCTCTTGCCGAGTCATGCTGCCACAGCGTTGCTGGCCTAAGGTGCACGTGTCACTCGCAAGGTGAATCGCCGGCTAAAGCCTACGTGTCCTTAAATGAAAAGAGGTCATTGCGTGTCTATTGACTATGTGAGGGCAAGGAATACAAAATGGCTTCCGTGTTCTAAGATGGATGCCATGGGTAGAACAGAAATGTGTTTGTAACAGGAGTGCTCTTGCTCGTAGCATAGCGAAAACACCAGGATATACTAAATGGATCATTTGCGGTCCACTGATACCAAAATTATGTATTTACGACAATGTTACAAACACGAGTAAAATCGTCACGGAACCTCAGACCCTCCTTTTGCCCTTACATAGGCAATTACTCAGTCTATATCAGAGTCAGAGTCTAATTCTATGCTCATTAGGTCAGTGACATGTTGTTGTATCATCATCCTGTCTCGTGCCTTTTCTCCTAATGCAGGTGTTTTTCTGAAACAGGTTGCAACACAGAGACTACACAGAGCGGGACCACATTGGATAATAAGACAGCACGAGAACAGAAATACTAGGATGACACCAATGACCATCAGAACCTTCCATCCCCACGCTGATACCAGAGTCCAAAACCACTCCATGAAGGACCAGTTTCCCTTATCTACGTGTATAGAGTCGGAAATCTTGTGTAGCTTAGAGATCGCTTCATAGACTGTTGGAGCATTATTTGGAATAAAGACACAGCAGCTCGATTGGATCATTCTGCATACCCCACCTCGATCTGCAAGTATTACGTCTAGAACCATACGGTTCTGCAACGTCATGAGACGATCCGCCTGAAGCTCAGCTGTTAAGTTACTAAGGGCACCAGCAGTTTCTGTAATAGTAGATTCAACTACCCGTGTTAGTTGACGTAGATTTCTACTATTGGCCATAGGCCCCCAAAACGGAAGGAAACCTTTGAAAAAGTCTCCAGCTTCTTGACCAGCGGTATCTTCCTTGCTGAAGACACCTCTTGCTACTCTGGTCTTGTGATAATCTGAAGAAGCAGTGTATGTCGGAGGTAACAATCGAGCAATATAACATGAACCTGAGAAGTCAGCAGGCAGCCATGTATATGCTCTGTCCTGACAGATGAAGTAGGTACCCCTAGCAGTCAGAAAGGCAGGGGAGGAGTTAGACGGAAATACGTAAGTCTCAACGCACTCACTCCTCCCTAGCTGAGCTCTCGGATTTCTCCCATTTCCTTGCAAACAGACTTGACCTCGGTGAGGCACAACCCAAACTGAAGTGGAGCTTTTACGCTTGCTTTCTCCCAAACTAAGGCGATACTCGGTAGAGTTCCAACTCAAATACACCCGTAATTCATCTCTAGGGTAAGATGGAGTATTATTGACGTCTTTAATCATGTCAATAATTCCCTGGACTAAAGCTTTGTTGGCTGAGTTGTATTTAGTGGACCGTGGTGGACGCGGAGGATAGGTCTCAAGGGCATATGAAAAAAAATGGTCTGAAAGGCCTGAAATGATCCATTGTAGCTAAAAGGCAAGACTAGATAGGGAATGCCTTTATCCATAGTGTGAGGTATCAAGCCACACACCCAGCAGTCTGTAGTATTAACTACCAGTTGGTGTTGATGCAAGAGCTGTACAAATGTATTGTTAATAAATTCTGAGCGTCGAGCTTGTTCGTGTTCAGGAAATGAGTGAAAAGAATGCATAGAAGAAACCGTAGAAGTAGTAGGATCAAGGGGAGGTACTGTAGTTACTGGCATAAAAATCAAATGTACACCAAAGACGAGTCCACCCACCAACGTTATCAAAACAATTAAAAATGTAACTGCACATTGCATTAGAAAGCATTTGCTGTGAAGTATTCTGTACAGTCTATTTCTGCGAACATAAATTACATTTTCTCGTTGCAGCTCAGGAAGCTCCATCTTCTACGACCGTTCGCGACCACTGATGATGTGTACGTAGATGAAAATGCCTCTATCAGCCCTGGGAGTTCCCAGAACTAACAGAAAGATCGACCTTGTGTCTGACCCCCGCAGATTCAACTAGGCACACAGCCACGACCCTACGGCTACCCAGACGGCAAGGCAATTTTAAAACAAAAAGAAACAATACAAAGTATTAGCAAACTTCCTGGCTGGAGGCAATGTATAGAAACTTCAAATCTGAAAATAGGCAGTTTCCTGCTTTATTTGTCCATATTGCGAGGTCGCAAGTTGTATCTCAGTTTTGCAGGAGCTGTCTGATCTGGAAACAATGTATTTTCAACTGACGTTGCAATGTTCACGTTCGCAGATGGCAAATGTTCAGCGTTCAAAAGAGCAGTTTCAGGAGGAGAGTCAGAATTTGGTGAATCCGTGATCAGTTCTGCATCTCTGAAAGGTATGAACCTGGGGACTTGTTCCGTTTCAGAGGCACCGATTCCTTTCTTTACCCAGTTGTCGTAAGGAAGTGGCAGAGGCACACGTTTGACATGTGTCGTATGGATCCAGTTTTTCCTTCCGGCCACACGAATAGCAGTTCTCGTTGCCAGTAGGACTTGGAAAGGGCCAATGAATCTGGGCTGAAGATTTTTCGTTCTTGCAAAATTTCTAATGACCACCTGGTCACCTGGTTTCAGCTGATGGCCTGGACTCTCCGGTGGCTTTGGCAATGCATCGAAAACCTGTTGGTGAATAAGACTCAATTTAGCAGTCAAGTCGAAAAGGTAATCAATTAACATTGGGTATTCCAGCTGCTTGAATTCTTTTGGTCTAGGTACCCCCCAAACATTTGCAGGACGACCAAAAACTATTTCATAAGGACTAAGCCCTACTCTAGAATGCACGGTTGCTCTTGTTGATAGCAAAGCCAAAGGCAATGCGTCTGGCCAGGACAAACCCGTGGATGCTTGTATCTTAGCAAGTTTCAGTTTAAGGGTGCCATTGTAACCCTCGACTAAACCCGCGGACTGGGGATGATTCGCACTATGAAACTTCTGTCTAATCCCTAGGCCGGCACACACACTCTGCATAACTTTCCCTACGAACTCACTTCCGTTATCTGACCATACAATCCGTGGCATTCCGTATCTGGGGAAGTATTCTTTAAGAAGAATTTTGGCAGTGGATAAGGCAGTATTGTCCTTTAGCGGGTATGCTTCGATCCATCTGGAGAAAGCACAAACTACCACTAGGACGTATTTCAGGTTATTACAACGATCCATGTGAATGAAGTCTAGCTGGATCACTTCAAAGGGGCAGGAAGGAGGAGCGAAGTGACCTGCAGGTGTGGGGATTCCCTTGCCAGGATTATGCATCAAGCATACCATACAATTTCTCACCACTCTCTCTGCACACTTACTAATCCCATCATTCTTCCAGACCGGAGCCAACATCTTACAAATCCCTTTTGAACTGATGTGCGCTGTTCCATGTGCCATCGTTACTACTGCAAGCACATACGCATCAGGCAACATCCAACGCTGTTGTTCCGACAAGTCAATCCAACACCCACTCGAGTCCAATTTACCCGTGCTCTCTCTCCATGCGAGTTTTTCCTCCTCAGTCGCCTCTTTCTGAATTTCCTTCACGCTTTCCACTGTGTCTTCACACATTCCAGACTCAGAAATCCATCTTGCAGACGTTGAAACATACATTCTACTCATCATGTTTCTAGCTGTCTGTTTTGCAGTCTCATCGGCAAAAGCATTCCCACGACCAACATCATCCGTGATTGCTTTATGAGCACTGCATTTCACAATCGCAACTTCAGTCGGCAAGGTTAGAGATTCCAACAAGTCATTAACTAGCTGACCATGTTGAATCTTAGTCCCATGGGACGTAATGAAACCTCTCTCTTTCCACAAACGGCCAAAACTATGGGCCACGCCGAACGCGTACTGACTATCTGTGAACACATTCACTCTCTTTCCCTTAGCTAAAACGCACGCTTTTGTTAGCACGATCAATTCTGCAGCCTGGGCAGAATTCTGACTCACTCTTGCAGTCTCCACAATCGTACTCAAGGTCGTTACTGCATAAGCAGCAGTCACATCACCATTCTCCAATTTGAAGCAAGACCCATCAACATACAGCGTGCCATCTGGATCTGACAACGGAGTGTTTTTTAGATCAATTCGTCCTTTTGTTTCTTCCTCAGTTTTGAAATAACAGTCGTGTGGTTCGGAATCACTCGACTCTTGGCTAGTCGGCAACAATGTTGCTGGATTCAATACATTGCATCTTTTGATCTGAATATGACTAGCTAACAGTGTCAGTTCATAACCTGATAATCTAGCACTGGTAAGGTGTTGCGTCTTGGTTCGGTTCATGAGTGTATCCACCGCATGAGGAACCATAACCACTAGCATGTTGTTCATTACTAAACCAGCAGATTGTCGAATGGAAGCTGCAGCTGCGGCTGTAGCTCTCAAGCAACTAGGCAACGCTCTAGCTACTGGATCTAATGTTGATGAAAAATACGCACAAGGGCGTTGTTTATCACCAAATTTCTGCGTCAACACACTCAATGCACAACCTTCTCTCTCGTGGACATAGAGCGTGAATGGCTTACTGTAGTCGGGTGTACCCAATACAGGTGCTGAACACAGTGCATTTCGTAACTCAGAAAAACTCTGCTGACATTCAGCAGACCATGGTACCGGACTCGGAACACCTTTCCCAGTCAAGGCTACCAATGGTTTTGCTAAAAGAGAAAAATTTGGGATCCATTGCCTACAATATGAGGTAATACCTAAAAAGGCACGTACTTCTCTCTGCGTGCTAGGAACATTCATCTGTGTAATTGCTTTTATTCTCTCTGGGGTCAACTTCCTTCCCTCCTTTGACAAGAGATGACCTAGGTAGGTCACTTCTTGGCAGCAATATTGCATTTTTGAAGGTGACACCTTGTGATTCAAATCTGACAAGTGATGCAATAAAGAAATCGTAGCTGTTTTGCAAGTTTCCTTGTCATCAGCAGCCACCAGAAGATCATCGACATATTGTACTAAAGCAGAACCAAGAGGAAGTACGAAGGAATCTAACTGGCTTTTTAATGCTTGACTGTAAATGGATGGGCTTTCACATTAGCCTTGTGGAGCGCGTTTAAACCTAAAGCTTCGTCCTCCTAGAGAGAAACCGAAGATATCTCTGCTTTCTTCGGCTATCGGAATGCTGAAAAAGGCATTTTTCAAGTCGACAACCGAAAACCATGCTGCTGTAGCAGGAATCAACGTTAACAATGCAGTAATGTCTGGAACCACAGGAAACTGTGGAATCACAATTTTATTAACCTCTCTGAGATCAATTACAAACCTATATATTGGAGGTTTTGTAGGGTCAGTTCGTTTCAAAATAGGCAGTACAGGACTATTACAGACATTACCTCTAGTTTCTTCTATAACGTCTTTCTCAATCAGATCATGCACTATCAGTAGGAGCGCACGCTCACCTTCACTAGAGATTCTGTATTGTGGAATTCGTGGAAGTTTGACATTTGCTTTCAAAGTTACTACATAGGGTGGAATTTCCAATAGACCTACATCATTAGGACCAGTCGCCCACAGAGTATCAGGGAGTGAACGCAGCTCTGGTGGGAGCGCATCCATCGACAAGTACATCGGAGAGATTATTCTTTTACCCAACGTAAGCTGTACTCCTGCTGGAGAACAGTACAATGTCGCGTACAGGCGTTTTAACAAGTCTAAACCAAGCAGATTTTCATTACAACCTGTCGTCAAAATCAGGGGTGCTTTCAAGTGGCAGGGTCCAACAGAAATAGACAAAGGACCAGAAACAGGGTTATGAACAGGGGCGCCCGAAAAACCTACTGAAACGTTTGTTGAGCCAGACAAAGGTGCGCCAGGGAGTTTCGCATGTATGATAGAACTTTTTGCTGCACCAGTATCCAACAGAAACGGTTCGACTATACCTGATGTTGCTACTGCGACATAAGGCCCACTTTGATCTACTGGAACTGATACTACTCCCTCTCTTTGTCCATGGCTGTCCTAGTACTCACTTTGCTGAACTTCCTCACTAGCTTCATAATAGTCTTCAACATGATACTGTGGAGACCTATTCTGTTGGGCAGATTGTCCATTTCGCTGGTCGAAATAATTAGAAGGGCGATCACTCGTCTGCGGAGGCATAGCACCTCGTCCTCGACCTCTAGAGTTTTGCATAGAACTACCACGACCTCTCTGAGCTGCCGCAGCATTATTTTGTGCCCGAACTGGACACTCATTTTTGTAATGACCTTCCACTTTGCAATAAGCACATTGATTCCATTGGTATTGTGGCCTTTGAAAATTATAATCCGTTCTTTGATATGACCCTTGCTGCATATTAGTCTGATTCGTGCGAGGCTGATAAGCTTGCTGTAAAAGTACTTTAGTTTTTAAATCTTTCGTCTTTTTATCTGATTTTTCCTTCTCTTCTTTATCCCTATTTTCATAGTACTGGGCAGTCGCAAGTATTTGCGCAGTCGTAGAGACAGCCCACGCACTTTCAGAATTCTTTAATTTACCACTAAGTTCTGGCAACAGATTGTGCACAAATTTATCAACAAATAATCTCTGGCCTCCTTCTGTGCTCATATCCTGACCACTATGATCCACGAAAGTCTCCTCGAATCTTGTGAAAAAGTCTGAGACGCTTTCGTCTTTCTTCTGTTTGCACGCGGACAATTTGTCCCAGTTAACGCGTAATGCTGGCATCAAGGTTTTCATTAAATCGATTATCCTACCAGGCAAATTAGCAATTAGGGGTTCTGGTTTGGAACCACCTATTTGTTGACCATCCGCTGCAATTATAGCTGCCCAGTCACCACCTAGGGCCACTGGATGATTCTCTTTACGAATTTTAGCCCAAATTGGTTGTGGTACTACATTACCAAATAGCAGATCTATGTCAGCAAGATTCAATACACAAGCGTCAACCGTTTGAGCCAACTCTTTGTAGTACCCTGCAGGATTTTTACGCGGATCTGGCAAGGCCTGTTTCACTGCTAATACTTCAGCTCGCTTCCATGGAATATGTATCCATACTCTCTGGAATTGTGCCGGAGCGGCCGCAATACCAAGCGGTGCATTAGCTTGCACAGCTTCACGCCAAATTGGTGGAACCTCTCTCATTGGATATTGACGATTTTGTTTCGTACTACGTTTCCCTAACTCTCTTGGTGAACGAAGGGATGAGTCGGTTCTATAACTTAGAACCAGTTCCATCGCTTCTTTTATATTTTGTCCAACTATCATACCTGCAGCAAACTCTTTCTGAACATTAATTAATTCTTCTAGATTTGATTCAGGGTCATCCTCTTCCAATTCCTCACGTAGAAGGAAACACATTTCATCGAACACATATCGTTGTGTCGGTTCATTCCATTGCATAAATGTATCTAATACATCTTGTACATTATATCTTCCAACTTTTGAAACCCATCTAAGAGCAGTGGAATCTAATATTCCTCTTTCTTCAGTACTGGGAAGCTGGCTACGCCTCTGCACAGAGTCAGAGGTAGGAGTCTTAATCAGAGTTTTATAGAAGGGAGATAGAATATTAGAGACGGAATCAGTGATTCTCCGACGAACAGAAAGCGGAGTCATAATATTAGCAGAGGCAGTAAATAGAGTAGCAGTTGGAACAGATAGATTAGGAACAGTAGGAGTAGCAGGAAAAATAGCTTGTGAACTAGCAGGTGTGAGCGATACAGGTATAGGTAAAGAAGCCGGCAACCCTGGAAGAGGGGTTGTCGAAGGAACATTAATATTGACCACAGGAGGTACAGGAACTTGATTCAGGGGAGCGGGAACAGGGACACCAGGTTGTCCAGCAACCGGTAATTGAACATTCGGTATAGGTGGAGCCGTAGCACCCTGTGCATACGGTGGGGGTGATCGTAACAAGTAAGACAACAGGGGATCCTTTTCAGGGTCCTCTACTATCTTAGCCGTACTCGATGGCAAAGCAGGATAGCACTTGTCTATCGCTAAATTACGCTCTCTATCGGCCACCTCCATCGCTTTTTCAGATTCGTTGAGTTGCAGCTGCCTAGCAGACTGTTCTAAAGTCAACTCTTGCTCTTTCTGTTCTTTCTTCAACTTTTTAATTTCTCTCTGTTTAGATTCTTTTCGCCAATAACGGAAAGAATCAAACATTGCCGGCCGGGCTTTCTTCTTAAACAACCTTCTTTCTAGATTATCGAGAACTTCAGGTTCAAAACTACCATGTAGTGGCCAACTAAGGACACCATCTTTCTCTGTGAAGCGGATCCATACCTCGTTATAAGAGATAGGGCCCACACCAAATTTGCAATATAGATCATAAAGGGGAGTTCCAATCGGAGGAACCAAACACGAGTCCTCCAACTGGGAATCACTGTTGCAACTGAAACAAGACAACATACAATTTTTCCGACTTACCATTTTATAATCCGGAACACAAAACAAACAAAACACAAACAGAAAAGATGCGCACTCGAACCAAGAACTTAGGCCTACCAGAACTGACAAATGTATCGATACCTGAACTGAACAGAATGATTATCGTAACCAGAATAACCAGTGATAATCTTACAGAACTGAACTGAACTGAGAACTAAAAGGATTATTCAAACAGGAGCAACCCTCACAAAATACTTAACTGAGGCACTGAAGACGTCACCAAGGAGAAACCCGTCACGTCTCGCCGTACTGAGGACTGCACCTCGGGTCCAAGACAGGGCGACGGTCAAGGCAACGGACCACTGCAGCCGTTTGAACGGGAAACCTCGTGGAAGAGAACGTCGGGGCCACTTTTGCGATATGCCGGGATCGATGAAGTGGGGCGCCTCCCTCTGAAATCTTCACACGAAGCTCCTCGAACTCTTCAGGCTTTTGGACCGGTACCGAATGACGTCGCCCCACGTTGGGCGCCAATTGGAGTTCTGGACTTTTTGGTTCCGTCCAGAGGTGTCAGGGAAAACACCCGAAGACCCCGGAGTTCAACCTGTCTCGGTGCACAAACAAACAGAAACACGGGCTTCTCGATGGTGGCGTCAAAGACCAAAGGTTTATTACTGCAGGGACACAGAAGTCACAGAAACTGCACACGGGCAGTGTCTAGGAGCCTGTTCAATTTGTACAAAGAGGGTTGTTCCTTATATACTAAATATTCTGCTCGGGGCAAATTCTTTACATGTTACCACAGTTCTAAACATTCGTGTCTTAAACAATAAATATTTGGCGTTGCACAGGAATCGTCAACAGTATCTGATGTCAAAACATTACGAATGAGGGGTTCCCACTAGTCCATCATAATCCCATGTCAATTCTTCATTCAAGACCCGGACCGCCTCATCGTAAATTTCGTTACCTCCCCCTAATAAAGGCCCAGAAGGAAAGGAGCAGAGCCAGGTGTGGAAGATAGAAAGACAGGATAAGAGATGTTTGTGGGTCGTAAATGGGCACGGTTACCAGCTTCGGCCGCCTAATCATGATCAAGCCAATGGACACAAGAACCAGTATAGCAGGACTGGCCTCAGGCTGGGGAGGCAGCTCTTGCCGAGTCATGCTGCCACAGCGTTGCTGGCCTAAGGTGCACGTGTCACTCGCAAGGTGAATCGCCGGCTAAAGCCTACGTGTCCTTAAATGAAAAGAGGTCATTGCGTGTCTATTGACTATGTGAGGGCAAGGAATACAAAATGGCTTCCGTGTTCTAAGATGGATGCCATGGGTAGAACAGAAATGTGTTTGTAACAGGAGTGCTCTTGCTCGTAGCATAGCGAAAACACCAGGATATACTAAATGGATCATTTGCGGTCCACTGATACCAAAATTATGTATTTACGACAATGTTACAAACACGAGTAAAATCGTCACGGAACCTCAAGGTGTTGACAATTAAGTGCCGGTGGCAAGCACCGGACACCACCGGCTCAAATTAAACATTGAAACTCCAGATGCCAAAGTATTCATGTACAACATGTTTAAGATTAATAACCTCATCCGTCTTCCTGGTGCCAGCCCTAGCAGTGAGGGCTTTGTCTTTCGCCCATAGAATTCACCCATACATGAAAAAAAGTAGTTATAGGGCTCTGCTGTTGACATAACCTTAAGGCACACGGCTCCATGCGCCTCTCAGAAAATGGGCGCCCAGGGCCTGGGTCCAGCTCGCCCATGCTAATGGACGGCCCTGATGAGAGTGTAGGGGCTGTGGTCAGCCAGCCCTGCCGCACACCCCCTTCTTCCAACGCTGCTGTTGGTTTTAAAGTTCAAGCACAATGGAGTAAAGCAACAGTGGCGGCCGACACAATTAAAAGGTGGTGTGGCGGGTGGCGGGTGGGGTGGGCAGAGGGGCGCGGGAGGGTGAGCAGGTGGGGGGTTAGTAATTTAAAAAATATATATCTACTTACCTGGAGCTCCGGCTGTCTCCCGCGTTGCGTTGCACCACTGTGTTCTCTTGAAGTTCCCAGCTTCCCAGCATACCCTGGGACAGACCCCCTGTGCAATCCCCGCGCTGCTCTCATGCTATGAGAGGAGCGCAGGGATTGGTCTGAGTGGCTGAAAAGACGCTCCGCTCAGACCAGGGAGTCGCTGGCATTTCTCCACCCCAGCTACTCAATGCAGCCGGCCTGAGACGGCGGGCCAAACACACATGCGCACTTAGGGAATGCATATAGCACTCCCCCCTCCCCTCTCCCATGACTCAACCCCGCCCCTCCATGAACGCGCTGGCTCAGAGCAAGCAAATCAAAAACAAAAGATTTAGGCAATCGTTTTATTTTTCACCAGCTGGTTCGGAGCCAATGGGGCGACGCTCCTCCGCCATTGTTGAAGAACCGCCCCTGGAAAGCAAGCCGCCAAACAGAGACATGTACCTGAGTCCAGCTCAGGCGAGGAAGATTCTGCCTCGGCGCCTGTTTTCCAGAAGGAATGGTTCTGGATTGGGTGTGGCCCTTTTACAACTAATGATCAATATATCTGCGGCGGTGGCCTTTGCAGTGACAGAGGGCCGGGCTCCAACAAGAGTCCCCAGGTCCACAACTTATGTAGACCCAAACTCTGAAGGCACAGAGGATGAGGACAGGAGGGGAAGGTACATCAGGGCATCTGGACTAAAAGATATCATTTTCTACCCTTGATCCTCAGCCTGAGGAAGAGGATGGTTTTCACCCAGTCCATGGGGAAAAGACCAGGAGGCTTTGTCCTTTCATAAAGCAGTCAGATGATTAATGTCTAGAGAAGGGGTGGAGGTGGAAATATCTACGTTTTTGAGATTCTTTACTAAAAAGACACTCTCCAGAACTTACAGGAGGAGTTTCTTAAAGTTGAATAAAATAGTATGGCTTTATTTTCATATAAATAAATCACTTTGGTGTTCCATCACCTGTCGGTGCATTGTCAATTTTTTTAAACGGTTTAAGTAGACCTTCACTGGTTAGGAATGAAATAAGTAAGAAGGACGAGGTAGGTAAGGACTCAGTTACTTACAGAAGAGCTCACCATCTCTGGTGGTTCTTGGAAATCTGCAGCCGGGACGACATCAGACTGCAGACAAGCTCACCATCTCTGGTGGTTCTCGACACACCCGCAGCCAGGACACAATCAGACTGCAGACAAGCTCACCATCTCTGGTGGTTCTTGGAACATCTGCAGCCGGGACGACATACAGACTGCAGACAAGCTCACCATCTCTGGTGGTTCTCGACACACCTGCAGCCAGGACACAATCACACTGCAGACAAGCTCACCATCTCTGGTGGTTCTCGACACACCCGCAGCCAGGACACAATCATACTGCAGACAAGCTCACCATCTCTAGTGGTTCTTGGAACGTCGGCAGCCGGGACGCCATCAGACTGCAGACACGCTCACCATCTCTGGTGGTTCTTGGAACGTCTGCAGCCAGGACAGCATCAGACTGTAGACAAGCTCACCATCTCTGGTGGTTCTTGGTACATCTGCAGCCAGGACGCCATCAGACTGCAGACAAGCTCACCATCTCTGGTGGTTCTTGAAACATCTGCAGCCAGGACGCCATAAGACTGCAGACAAGCTCCCCATCTCTGGTGATTCTTGTAACATCTGCAGCCAGGACAGCATCAGACTACATACAAGCTCACCATCTCTGGTGGTTCTTGTAACATCTGCAGCCAGGATGCCATCAGACTGCAGACAAGCTCACCATCTCTGGTGGTTCTTGGAACATCTGCAGCCAGCATACCATCAGACTGCAGACAAGCTCACCATCTCTGGTGGTTCTTGGAACATCTGCAGCCAGGACGCCATCCGACTGCAGACAAGCTCCCCATCTCTGGTGATTCTTGTAACATCTGCAGCCAGGACAGCATCAGACTACATACAAGCTCACCATCTCTGGTGGTTTTTGTAACATCTGCAGCCAGGATGCCATCAGACTGCAGACAAGCTCACCATCTCTGGTGGTTCTTGGAACATCTGCAGCCAGGATACCATCAGACTGCAGACAAGCTCACCATCTCTGGTGGTTCTTGGAACATCTGCAGCCAGGACGCCATCAGACTGCAGACAAGCTCACCATCTCTGGTGGTTCTTGGAACATCTGCAGCCAGGACGCCATCAGACTGCAGACAAGCTCACCATCTCTGGTGGTTCTTAGAACATCTGCAGCTAGGACGCCATCAGACTGCAGACAAGCTCACCATCTGTGGTGGTTCTTGTAACATCTGCAGCCGCGACGCCATCAGACTGCAGACAAGCTCACCATCTCTGGTTGTTCTCGAAACATCTGCAGCCAGGACAGCATCACACTACATACAAGCTCACCATCTCTGGTGGTTCTTGTAACATCTGCAGCCAGGACGCCATCACACTGCAGACAAGCTCACCATCTCTGGTGGTTCTTAGAACAGCTGCAGCCAGGACAGCATCAGACTACATACAAGCTCACCATCTCTGGTGGTTCTTGTAACATCTGCAGCCAGGACACCATCACACTGCAGACAAGCTCACCATCTCTGGTGGTTCTTGGAACATCTGCAGCCAGGACAGCATCAGACTACATACAAGCTCATCATCTCTGGTAGTTCTTGTAACATCTGCAGCCGGGACGCCATAGGACTGCAGACAAGCTCACCATCTCTGGTGGTTCCTGAAACATCTGCAGCCAGGACGCCATAAGACTGCAGACAAGCTCCCCATCTCTGGTGGTTCTTGGAACATCTGCAGCCAGGACAGCATCAGACTACATACAAGCTCACCATCTCTGGTGGTTCTTGTAACATCTGCAGCCAGGACGCCATCAGACTGCAGAAACGCTCACCATCTCTGGTGGTCCTTGGAACGTCTGCAGCCATGATGCCATCAGACTGCAGACAAGCTCACCATCTCTAGTGGTTCTTGTAACATCTGCAGCCGGGACGCCATCAGACTTCAGACAAGCTCAACATTTCTGGTGGTTCTTGGAACATCTGCAGCCGGGACAACATCAGACGGCAGACAAGCTCACCATCTCTGGTGGTTCTTGGAACAGCTGCAGCCAGGACGCCATCAGACTGCAGAAAAGCTCACCATATCTGGTGGTTCTTGGAACGTCTGCAGCCATGATGCCATCAGA
Source organism: Lissotriton helveticus (assembly GCF_964261635.1). Taxonomy (NCBI): domain Eukaryota; kingdom Metazoa; phylum Chordata; class Amphibia; order Caudata; family Salamandridae; genus Lissotriton; species Lissotriton helveticus. The sequence continues at coordinate 101,724,472 of NC_136064.1, read as the reverse complement.
CTACAGACAAGCTCACCATCTCTGGTGGTTCTTAGAAAGTCTGCAGCCATGATGCCATCAGAGTGAAGACAAGCTCACCGTCTCTGGTGGTTCTCCGCACACCCACAGCCAGGACGCCATCGGACGGCAGACAAGGTCACCATCTCTGGTGGTTCTTGGAACGTCTGCAGCCAGGACGCCATAAGACTTCAGACAAGCTCACCATATCTGGTGGTTTTTGGAATGTCTGCAGCCAGGACGCCATCAGACTGCAGACTAGCTGACCATCTCTGGTGGTTCTTGGAACGTCTGCCCTCAGGACGACATCAGACTGCAGTCAAGCTCACCATCTCTGGTGGTTCTTGGAACGTCTGCAGCCAGGACGCCATCAGGCTGCAGACTAGCTCACCATCTCTGGTGGTTCTTGGAACGTCTGCCCTCAGGACGCCATCAGACTGCAGACAAGCTCACCATCTCTGGTGGTTCTTGGAACGTCTGCAGCCGTGATGCCATCAGACTGCAGTCAAGCTCACCATCTCTGGTGGTTCTTGGAACATCTGCAGCCAGGATGCCATCAGAATGCAGACAAGTTCACCATCTCTGGTGGTTCTTTGAACATCTGCAGCCAGGACGCCATCAGACTGCAGACAAGCTCACCATCTCTGGTGGTTCTTGGAACATCTGCAGCCAGGACGCCATCAGACTGCAGACAAGCTCACCATCTCTGGTGGTTCTTGGAACATCTGCAGCCAGGACGCCATCAGACTGCAGACAAGCTCACCATCTCTGATGGTTCTTGTAACATCTGCAGCCGGGACACCATCAGACTGCAGGCAAGCTCACCACCTCTTGTGGTTCTTGGAACGTCTGCCGTCAGGTCACCATCAGACTGCAGACAAGCTCACCATCTCTGGTGGTTCTTGGAACATCTGCAGCCAGGACGCCATCAGACTGCAGACAAGCTAACCATCTCTGGTGGTCTTGGAACATCTGCAGCCAGGACACCATCAGACTGCAGACAAGCTCACCATCTCTGGTGGTTCTTGAAACATCTGCAGCCAGGACGCCATAAGACTGCAGACAAGCTCCCCATCTCTGGTGGTTCTTGGAACATCTGCAGCTAGGACGCCATAAGACTGCAGACAAGCTCACCATCTCTCGTGGTTCTTGGAACATCTGCAGCCAGGACGCCATCAGACTGCAGACAAGCTCACCATCTCTCGTGGTTCTTGGAACGTCTGCAGCCAGGACAGCATCAGACTGCAGAAACGCTCACCATCTCTGGTGGTTCTTAGAAGAGCTGCAGCCAGGACAGCATCAGACTGAAGACTAACAAGCGTAAAAATGAAAAAGAAGACAATGGGCCTTTTCCATCAATGCACCCGGGGTCTGTATTAACATCTCTGTATCCATCAGGACCGCACCAACGCTGCTCCAATTTAATGGAGAGACAAAGACATACCTCTTTAAAGAACACTACATCACAGTGCATTAACCACCAGATACCTCTCCTATCACTCCCTGACTTCAGCTTGTCTTTGACCCTCTACAGCGTTCTACAGACTTTTCGCTAGGTTCGCGCTATAGACATGCGTGTACATTCATAAATACATTCATATGAGGCATGGGAAAAAGGACAGAAAGAGAAGGGAGAAGCCAAGGAAGTGGGAGGTGGAGGCACAAAGACGTATGTCTTAAGATGGAAGTAATGGAGGGACGAGGAGGGAGGAAGGAAAGTAGAAAGTCTGTCTTTGATACACCACATAAGCTCTGCCTATGAGTGAACCTCATTGTCTAAACCCTGCACAAACCCGAAATTCTGAGTTGTGTGGAGTTTACCACATCCGGTAATTACCATGTGTGATAAAGTCTTCAATCGTTTTCATTATTTTGACTCAAACTTGCTGGAATTTAAATTGGAAAATAACATAGTATGTGCAGTGGCATGTGGAGTTTGTTCCAGTAAGCACCAAAATCTGCATGTTATCCCCAAACACTCAGGTGTAGTTTATCACACCGATAGATTCTGAACCCTTGGGAGCCGGAGTTTATCAGGTGCGATGAATAGCACCTACCCTGTGTGGTACTCGTAATCCGGGACGTAGCTGTGTATCACACTGGACACAATACTATTCTCCAAGACCTAGCACTCACCCCCCTTCAGCAGAACACTGCCCAAATATGCACCTAAGAGGATCTGAGGCTGGCCACAACATATGCATGCACTCGCTGCCTGTCACACATGTACACCTGCTGGGCACTGAGCACATGTACTGAATGAGGAGACATAGCATGGCCTCAGCACATGCATGCACTCGCTGCCTATCACACATGTACACCTGCTGGGCACTGACAATGACTACTGAATGAGAAGAAATGGAAGGGCCCGAGCACATGCATACACTCGCTGCCTGTAAGAAAGTGGCTCTGTATATACTGGACCAAAGTAAGGTAAAGTGTGTACAGAGTCCACAAACCCCAGGAGTTTGGCAGAGGCAAACGTTATATAGAACCTTACTCTCTAAAATGGTAGCTTGGTTGAGCAGTAAGGCAGCATCAGAGTCAGTGTAAAGCATTTGTTGTACACACTCAGTCAGCAAAAGGTTTCACACACTCAAGAACTGAATTCTAGGCCAATTTTTTGGTATCAAAAGATTTAGGGCCAGATGTAGGTGGCCCAATACCGGTCGGAAACGGCCAAAATTACCGATTTTCAGCCGTTACCGACCGGTATTGGGCATTTGGAATGTAGGGGACCCAAAAACATCCAAATCGGTAAAGTTACCGAATCGGTAAAGTTTCCGAATATTCAGAAACTTTACTGATTCGGAAACTTTACCGAATTGGTAAATTTACCAATTCGTTAAAGTTTCCGAATGGGAAACTGTACCGAATTGGTAAATTTACCGAATCGGAAATTATGAAATGGAAAAAATGCATTTTGAGATGTAGGTAACCTTTTAAATACCAAATTTGCATGAAATTCGGTATTTAAGAGTCGGTATTTAACATGGATTGAAATCAGGTGGTAACCAGGTGCAGGCCATAAAAAAGGCCCCAAAATGCAACAGTTTCACCAGAATGGCGGCATTCTATGTCATTGCGAGGCGGCTACGGCTACAGGCAGAAGGAGAGAGGGTCTGGAGGAGGGAGGAGCAGGTGTATAGGCAGAGGATCACACTATTCCAGCTAACTGAGCCAGAGATCCTACAAAGGTACAGGCTGGCCCCCCAAACTATCCTGGACTTTATCAGGGACCTCCACCCACTGTTGGACCATCCAACCCCAAGAGCGCACGCCATCCCACCCCATGTGCAGGTGCTGTGCAGCCTACACCTGCTTGCATCTGGAAGCTACCAGAGTGTGGTTGCTGCGGTAGGTGGGGTGTCCCAGAGCTGTCTGTCCCGTTTCTTAAAAAAATTCCTTGACGCCATGTTGCAGAGAATGCATCACTACATCAGCTTCTCTGCAACGCATGCAGAACTGCTCAGGACAAAGACAGACTTTTATCAGATGGCGCATTTCCCAAACATCATTGGCTGTATTGATGGTACCCACATACCAATATGCCCACCTGCTGCCACAGAGTACATTTATGGGAACAGGAAGTCCACCCACACCATAAATGTACAGGTGATCTGTGATTCCAAGTACATGATCACTGACATAGTAGCCAAATTTCCCGGGAGTACCCACGACTCTTACATCTTCCAAAACAGTGGGATCTACGCATGCCTGACAGCGGGGGAATTTGGCGAACGATACTTGCTAGGTAACAGACTGTGTGAAACTCCCTTGATATTCTATTGCAGATGGATGTCTGTGTGTGCATGTGAGTAATGTTTTTTCTCTTACTATTAGGGGACAGTGCATATGCCCTCCGGTCCTTCATCCTCACACCCTACCTCAACCCCACAATACAAAGCCAGAGGAGATACAACCGGGCACACAAGACAACCCGAAACATTGTGGAGCGCACCTTTGGTATGTGGAAGAGCAGGTTTTGCTGCCTACATAAGAGTGGGGGGGCCCGCCAGTACACACCAATCACCTGCTGCAAAATGATTGCAGCCTGTGCAATGCTGCACAGGCTGCGGTTAAGAAGGGCACCGAAGTGGATATCTCTGATTATGAGGACCATGATGACGAGCAAGCACTCCCTGAACCACACACATCTGGAGTTGCAACACCAACTGATGGCAGACACAGACGGGAAGAGATCACACGCAACTTCTTTTAAGTAAGTAAAGAGACACATACAGGTGGAGTATGCACCCAATGTAGTTTAATTGTGTCATGACGGAGGTTTCTAAAGCACAAATGTGCAACAAAAAGTATTTAACTTCAAAGATGTCAGTCCTGGTTCACTTCACCATGAACTGTAATAGTCATTTTCATCCTCGCTTCCCAGTGCCACTTGTATGGTGCTCACTGTGCTCACTTTCTTGCTGGCCTGTGGCCTCCTCCTTGTATCTGGGACAAGGGAGCTTGCCATGCTGCTCCTGCTTGTGCTCTCCTCACTTACAGGCACACCCAGAGCAGCTGTCTGTGCAGTTTGGGCATTTAACAGCGCCTCAAGAGCACTGGTCATCCTGCCCATGCCCCTAGTGACCTCATTGCTGTTTTGGGTAATGGCCTCCTGCATGTTACTGCTTCTCCTGCATAGCAGGGATGTGGTAGTGGCCAGGCGGTTGATGGCTTTACTTTGGCCATGTGCACGCTGCCTTTCCTTGCGCCTTGACTCACAATCAGTGTCTAGTTTGGTGCATAGCAGCTGCACCGATCGGCTCATTCCGTGCATCCCTGCTGCCATCTCTTTGTTGACTTCTACAAGCTCCCTGATGCCCTTTCCTATGTCTCCTATGTTACTGTTCAGGGACCCCATTTGGCGTTGGCAGGACTGGATGGCTCTTCCATGCATCCTCTGGATTCTCACCATGCTCCACTCCAGGCCATGGAACACACTTAGACCCTCCACAGGTGCATCTGCTGGCCTTTCTAGGACTCTGCGGCGTCTTGCACCAGTATGGCCCACCCCTGCACTGGAGTGCGTTGTGCCAGAGCTAACATCCACAGGCAAGTTGTGCGTTTCTTCCTCCTCCATGTCAGCTGCTGATTACTCCATTTCTAGAAGTGGGGCCACAACATGCCTCCTGCTTGGTTGTGATGCAGGTGTTGTGTCATGCTGTGATGCTGGCATTTCTGGGGATGACAGCAACAGTGGGGATTGAGATCTGTGAGGGGACGCCTGCAACTCTAGAGCCATTTCTGAATCTTGTGCAGGAGGATGGCTACTTGGTGCACCTGTGTCCTGTGGTACGTTCTGGGTAGTTGGACCTGGCTCCTGACTCTCCTCCCTCTCTGGTGGTGTGCCTTCAGTCTCCCGCGAACGCCTGCGAGACGTTTCGCCTGTGGACATATGAGCGTACATTAGCTAAGCGCTACTGTCTCACAGTCACTACAATTAAATATTTCTCACTTTAGCTTTATTCTGTCTGCAATCATTTCCCTAACTTGCTGGCTGCTATGCTGTATGACATGTTCTTACATTTCCTGATTACATGTACCATGATGCATTGCTCCTGTATAGTGCTAGCAGTACTGGACTGGGGTTCACTTAGCCACAAAGGGTACAGGTAAGGATGATGGTATGAGGGGGAATGCTGTGCATGTGTCTTACCTTTTCTGCTTGCAGCTCTGGCTGAGCTGTCTACTTCTCCCATTCCGCAGCCGCTGTCTGGTTCAATGGTTGAGGCCACCATCTCCTCCAGGTCAGTAAGGGGGGTGCTGGGTTCTTTCCTCCGCCAGTTTTTGTTGCCTGCTTGTGGTGTTCAGCCAATTTTTTTTGTTTGGCTCCTGAGGTCGTAGAATCTCTTATTCAGGTTCTCTGTGTCTCTGGTAGTCACCCCAACTGCATTAACTTTGTCTAGTAAGAACTGACAGGTCAAGCGCACACAACAGATATACTGATTGAGTAATCCAGGTAAAGTGATTCAAGGATAAGATCACACACAAATGTTCTTTCTGTTTCTGTTTTAATAGGTATGTGAATGGACCTCTTATTCAAGGGGATCCATACAGAAAAGAAACCATCCGACACGTGTTTCGTCAATGAGGGCGTTAGCCCATGACTCTTCAGGGCTGCTTAGTTATGGGATATCGTGTTATCGGGGGACCGGTGATAATTCCAACCAGGTCCGAATCGGGTGTCTGAGCTTGGAGGTGCAAGGGTTCGCACACTCTCGAGGGTTATCTGAACAGTGACATGTGAAAGGACGTAGGCGGGTAGTGCCTATTGTCAATGCAGCGAACAGCGTAGTGCCGTAGTGTAACGAGGATGGTGTAGCCGGATACGGATACACTACGGCACTACTGAAGAGTCATGGGCTAACGCCCTCATTGACGAAACACGTGTCGGCTGGTTTATTTTCTGTATGGATCCCCTTGAATAAGAGGTCCATTCACATACCTATTAAAACAGAAACAGAAAGAACATTTGTGTGTGATCTTATCCTTGAATCACTTTACCTGGATTACTCAATCAGTATATCTGTTGTGTGCGCTTGACCTGTCAGTTCATTCAACACAAGGGTTAGCCTCCTCACCCTTTGGTTTCAGAGTTCTCAGGGTTTTCTCTGAACAAGCTGCACCAAAAAACTTTATATTTTTTCGTGACTACTCAACCACTACATGTTGTGCGCCATTTATTTCTGAACACTAATAACCCTTCGCAGGACAGTAAACTTTGTCTAGTATGTCCAACCAGAGTTTCCTTTTGGCAGATTCTGCCACAGTGAGGGACTTGCTGCCAAACAGTTTTTGGTGCACCTTCACCACCTCCTCAACAAGGACCTGCAGCTCCATGCTGCTGAATTTGAGTTTCCTCCTCCTCTCTGGCTGCTCTTTTTCTTTGCTGCTTGCCATTTTGCAGTTTTAAAAGTGTTCAAAACTATTTCTGCTGCTCAGGGACTCAACTCAGCTCCAACTGCCTGTCCAGAAGCTTCTAATTAGTTGCAGCTGCCTGTGTAGCCACTTCCTGGTAGGGAGGGGGAGGGTGGTAGCACCTGATTGGCTGCCTACTTAAGTTTCACTTTGGTTTGCTTTCCGATTCGGAATTTACCGAATCGGTATTTACCGAATCGGTATTTACCGAATCGGCATTTCCCATTCATTCCTATGGGCCAAAAGGCCCATAGGAATAAATGGGGAATACCGATTCGGTAAATACCGATTCGGTAAATTCCGAATGTCCAATTCCGATTTTTACGGAATCGCTATTTTTTACCGATTTTTTATCTACATACCAAATACCGATTCTAAAATACCGATTCGGTAAAATTAGGTATTTTAGCATCGGTAAAATCGGATTACCTACATCTGGCCCATAGTTGTTTTATTTAAGAACCAACAAGGTATCAAAATATACTTGCTCAGAATGAGTTACTGTAGTTACATACTTTTCAAATAGGCAATAGACTTTTTGAATGCAATAGTTATGGTGTGCTGCAATAGGCAACACAATTTCAAACACAATGCAACATTGAGCTCAATGGGAATTTTCAGTTAAATGCAATTATTTACTTTGTTGATTACGTTTCTAAGCACAGGACTGGATCCTAGATGCAGTCCTGGGACATCTCCTGTAAACAGTTAAGTAAAAGCGTTTTGGTTACAGTAGTGATTTTTAAGGATTATTATTGTATTTTAAAAGTTGACACGTACAAACTTTTTCAGTTGAAATTACCAATGTTATCCTACGGAAGAAAATTCAATGTGCAGGTAAAGTATGTTCACGTTACTTTTGTAATCCAGTACTGGACTCCTAGGTTCAGCACTGGGACATCTATCTAAGACAGGTAAGTAATTTTGGTAGTTAGTATGATTTTTAAAGAATATTTGTAGTTTGCAAAAATCGACACTAAGAAGAAATTTCACAGAAAAACAGTCAATGGTTTCATATAGATGAAAATTCAGGTTACTGGTAAGTACGGTAAAAATTACTTTTTAAGGTTTGTGCTGGGATAAAAGATGCAGCACTGAGGTTTCTCCTGATAACCAGTGAGTAAATTGGAATTCGATGTTCGGCTGATTTTAGGTAAATATTTTAAAGTTCCAAAACTTCACACTTCAAAGAATTTCCAAGTGAAACCAGTCAATGTTAGCCTATGGAAGAAAAGTGAGTTATCGGCTTTTAGGCAAGTACTCGACTGGCAGAGTTAAGGTTCTGGGCATAGACTCAGGGGTCTCCCAGGGTCAGGTAGGTACAGTTGGTACACCCTCAGCGGCACGGGGGCAGCCGGGTGCAGAGGTAATTATGCCCAATGTTATCCAATGAGAAGCAGGGGGCCTTCGGTTGGTGGCTGTTGGCTAGCAAGCCACGCGGCTGTGGGAGCTGGGCTCCTGGTCACTTGCTCAGGACAAATGGGGAAGTATGATAGGACAAAGGTTGCACTGCCAGGGGCACTCGGGCGCCTGGGTGCAGGGTGCTTTTGAGCCGTCGGGCGCTCAATGTTATTCAATAGAGATCTTGGAAAGGGAACAAAGGCTTCAGGCTCGGGGACGTAGGATCTTCTGGAGAGACCAACACTTCGACGGGTAAGTTGGGGTCTTGGAGGGTAGGTAGGCACCCTAGAGTTGGGCACAAGGAGCCGGGGGCGTCGGGAGTAGGGGTGTCTTTTGGCATCGGGAACGCTGATCGCGTTTGGGGGGGTCCCTGGTTCTGAGGCTGCAGGCGTCGTCTGGGTCGTCGAGGAGGGTGCTTGGGCAGAATCGCTGGGGGGATGTCCTCAGGGTCTTTGTCCACTTGGGCACAAGCAGGGCTCAGCGGGTGCAGAGTGGGCTGGGTTTGCGGTTCCTGGCTGGCACCAGGGCTGTTGCTGTTGGAGCAGAGCCTCTGCTCGTGGGAGTCCCAGTCTCTAAGAGGGTCAAGGCAGGCAGGTTCTCCGGGGTTCTCGAGGTTGCTGTCCGCAGGAGACGCTGGGATTTAGCAGGAGCAGGATCAAGGATCAACAGGTTGGTAGGGCTGGGGCCAAGGCAGTTGGTGTCATCCTCTTGTTAGCAGCTGCACAGCAGGTCATCTTCTTCTTGGTCTTCTTTCTTGTTTCGAAATCGGGATCTGAGGAAAGAAGGTTCAGGGTGCCCCTAAATACTAAATTTAGGGGCATTACAGATAGGGTGAGGGCAGGGACCAATAGGTCACTGTCCTGGTGTGGGTACACCTCTTTACCTGCTCCTCTCCTGTGGGAGGGGGGCAGGAGCCTAGCTGTGAGTGGGTAGACCTCCCCATCCTCAAGATGACTAGAGCCCGGAGTTGTGCATCCCCTCGCCTTTCCCACCTGAGGGGTGGAGTTGGCACAGGCTTGCACACCGCTTTTCCTGACATAGGGTTTCCCGCCAGTTTTCCCACCAGAGTGGGGGTCAGAACTGGCGGGGGCCAGTTGTTGAGTACAGCAAGTGGCCTGGAGAAGCTCACAAAGGCGGCATGCCTTTGAAGCTTCCCCCTGCCCATCCTGGAGGAGGAGACCTAGCACCTCGCCCAGGATGTGCATTGTTGCAGGCCCAGGAGAAGGGGGGGCTCTCCACCCAGGGGTCCAGAAACATGTCTGCTGTGTGGCAGCCTCTCAGACAAGATGTGGATTGTAGGTTAGGTTTCAGGGGGCATGTCTAAGATGCCCTCTGTAGTGCATGTTACATTAAATCCCACACTGGCATCAGTGTGGGTTTAATGTGCTGAGCAGTTTAGTATCAAACTTGTCAGTCTTCAGTGTAGCCATTATGGTGCTGTGGAGTTCGTTATGACAACCTCACAGCACCATATACTCTTAATGTCATCACTGCACTTACAGTGCCCAGGAATGACCCTGGGTACTGTAGGGGCACAGGGCTCATGCACCTGTGTCCACACCACTGGCATAGGGCACCCAGCTAGAGGGGTGACTGAGGTATGCCAGGGCAATGGGCTTGTGGGCATGGCACACAGGGGTGTGTGCCATGTCGCCTCTTTGTTTAGTCCTGCACCAGGACACTTGGCCTGTGTGTGTGTGTGTCAGGGTACAGGGCCCCTAAGGGTGGTACAATACGTGCTGCAGCCCTTAGGGGTCTTCTCTGGTCACAATGCCCTGGGTACCCAGGGTACCATTTACCAGGGGCTGACATGTGGCCGGAGATGCCAATTGTGTTTTAGCTTCAATACAGTTTTAGGGAAGGAATGCCGGCCCTGGGTACCTGATTGGATAGAAGCCCAGGGCACACTCAGTCAAAGCACATCAGCAATTCAGCAAAAAGTGGAGGCATGCCATGCAAGAAAGAGGGCAATTTCTCACACTGCCTATCACACATGGACACCTGCTGGGCACTGAGCATGACTACTGAATGAGAAGACATGGAAGGGCCACAGCACATGCATGCACTCGCTGCCTATCACATGTGTACACCTGCTGGGCACTGAGCACATGTACTGAATGAGGAGGCATGGAAGGGCCCCAGCCAACCCACTGACCTCACCCTCCAACCCCACACCCGCTACGGCTGGCACACTCACTTAAGAGAGACACACACCTTCCCTCCACTGACTGCCCACCTCCACAAACTGAATCAGTCACTCACAGGCACTTTGCAACCATGTGGAAAGTCATCCCTTGACTACAGGAATGGCTGCGTTGTAATGACAGTGGCAGGCTGTGCAGAGGACGGAAAGGATGGAGGGGCTAAGGATTCTTGTGAGAGAGGAAGGGTGGAGTAAGAATAAAAAGATGGATGGGCTGGACGTAGCACCCAGAAGAGGTGGGAAAGGAACTAAGCACTAGAACCATTAAAAGCCTGTACTGCCTTTCCATCTGTCGAATGGTTATAGTACCCGAGGCATGAGGGCACCCTGTCAGTGACAGCCCTGTGTATCTAAGGTGTCAGGTGTATGTCTAAGGCAAGGGATGTGTAACATAACCCAGATCCTCCTTGGGCCTTCCTTGTCATTACTGGAGCTCCTTCTCTCAGCAGCATAGAAGGAAGGACCTCTGTGAAGGGCATAGAGCCACATAGGTGGAATGGCCCTGCTGAAGCTAGTAGGGTTGGGCCCAACCAGTGCTATTTGAAGTAATGGTTTGAACACTGCGAAGTTGGCAGTTACAACAAGTTTACACTCCAGCCAGGTGCAACTTTCATCTGCAGACACATCTAGGGCTAACATGGACATAACCAGGTATTTACCATGCTGCAAAACTCCAAGATCTCCGGCTGATTTATTTATTATGTATATGTAGAACTTATAAGGCACTGACCTAGTCACTGAGGGCCTCATTTATGGGGTTTGGGTGAGTTGCAGAATGAAGCACACATGGAAAGAGAACAAAATGAGGAGAAATAAAGTTATTTCTCCTCATTGCACCTCCCCAGGGAAGGAGTAAGGTTTTGGCTCATACCGAGGTTTACATGGTTTTGTTAATCTGGGGAAGCATCACAATCCATGGGTGCTGCGTGGGAACACCCACCGCAACGCCCATGGAACGCCTGCCTAGCACAGAGTAAGGCAACGCAGCGATTTACGCTTCCCTGTCTTGCTACATATCTATGAGGCCTTTCAAAGTCAAGCAAAGTGGCTTTGCGTGACCTCATAGATATGATTTTGTAGGTTGGGCTGCTGGAGCGTAACAAAAGTTGATGCTTCAGTGGTGCACGGGGCTTATAAATTTGCTCCGGGGGCATCAAAGGAACTTACATTAACTAGGTTAGCGATAGGAAGAGATACCAGCAAGCATCAAGATCTAAGGGGGAGGGGGGGCCGCGCGGCGCTCCCATGCTGGTGACGGAACCGCTCCGTCGCCAGCCTCGGTTGAGCTGTGCTCATGACGGAGCAGTTCCGTCATGGCCCCGCTCGCTCAATGGAACCCATCCGTCATCAGTTCAGCGCGTTCTTGGCTGATGACGGACCGGTTCCGTCATCAGCACGGAAGTGGTTAAATACAGTACATTTCTTCCCTCTAATGCTGGCATAGGAAAGCGCAGCAAAGTGCTTTATTGCACTGCCCGAGCCAAAATCCAATGAGCAAGCCCCTCAGACTGAGAGGTGAAATGAAATGAAATTAAATGAAAAAAGAACTTGATTAAGCGCACTGCGGCCAAGCGGCTTCCTGGCGCTGAGGGTATGACCATATTCGCAAAGGGGACACAGGGAGACTAACAGGGAAAGGCCTGGGAAAACAGAAAAGTTTTGAGAGCTTTGCGGAAGTGGGAATGGATGGACAGAGGAAGACTATTCCAGAACCGGGGGGCGAGTACCGAAAAACGGGTGCCTCCCGTTCTGGATTTACGGAAGCGGGGGACATGAAGAAGGGAAAGGGAGGAGGAGCGGAGAGTGCGAGTGGGGGCATGGGGAGAGATAAGGGATAAAGAGGGGAGCTGAGTGGGTGTGAACACGAAAGGCCAAACAAGCCAACTTAAAAAAAGATCTAAGGTGTACAGGAAGCCAGTGGAGGAACTTAAGTGCAGGAGTGATGTGGGAAGATTTGGGAAGACGAAGAATGAGGTGGAGTCTCAATAGATGACTCTTCAAGTCCTTGTCCAAAGCCAGGAGGTTTGGACTCGGCAATGTCCCCCCCTTTGGGAGCCCAGATTGGTTTATGGTTTTGGTATTCTTGGCTTCACATATCTAGACCTGCCCATTGGGGGGAGGGGTTACTGTGATCTCCCCAGGACATTAGAAGCAGCCTCAAGCTGGTTTGTTTTATTTTTGTACTTTGTTTATTTTTTTGGTGGGGGAGGGAAATGACATATTCTCTCGAACAGCAGTCAGCATGAAGCCCTGCCCCCTCTCATGGCCCCGCCTCTCAGGAGAGAATACCAGCTGAAGACCCCGCCCCTGCCCAGACCCGGCCCACTCCAAGATCCCCCCCTACATAAGATTGTTTGCAAAGTTGCCTGGACCGCGTACCTGCAGCATGAAGTGAATTTTAGACTAGCATGGAGGCAAGCCTGAAGAGCTATGCATTTTAATTAAATTCAATTCTAGGTTGAATTTTCACATTTCTTTGCTGTTCTTGTAAAATATTCTAAAGAAATCCAGGCATAGTGAGGAAGGACCCCCAGCCCTGCCCACTGAGTCTGGCATTGGTGACGTTCAGAAGAGATTGCCCAGGTACACACAGGCCGGACCTCTTTGTGTCACAATGTATTTAGCTAAATAGTCTGCAAAATCATATTTCAGCCCATAACAGATATGCACTGCATAATAAAGCATCTCCATTTCTGGGGGGCGGAGCTAGCAGGCACTGAGAATGGCCGCGTAGTTCCCGAGCTCCGCCGGCGCCACCACCAAAATCCTGCATTATCCTGCATTGACCACATTTGATCGACACCCTCGACAACCCCAAAGTTGCCGGTACCACAGGTGACGGTCCTATCCGTCTAAGGGGAGCCTACGTCAGTCCAGACGTCAGCTGAAGACTCGCTCTCCGGAGCGCCGAGTGGGCCCGCAGACCGCGGCCTCTAGTGGGACCGCCGCCTGGAATACATAAGGGGGCGTGCGGCTGGCGAGAGCGCGTCCCCCGCCAGTGGGCCCTTATTCCACAACGGGCCGCTGCGGCCGTGACGAGAGGAGGCGGGCGCCACGTCGAGCGCACAGGGGCCGCTGCCCGCCGCCGCAACACGACAGCAAAGCAAACGGTGAGCCAGAACCGCCGGGGTACAGAGAGCCCTACGGCGCCATTTTGTCGCGATCGCGGCTGTGCACAGGGGAGGCTGAAGCAACATCGCCTGGAGCGGGAGTCCTACACTGCAGGAGGGCGGAGGGGCGGCGGGTCCCTGAGACGGGGGTGACCCGTCCTCCCCCCTACATTACGTCTACCAGGGTGGTGTGACGATTCTGGCCGCGCGTCGCCTGTGGACTCCGCGGCCGGGACGGGGGTGACACCCGAGGCGACCCGCTCCACTATCTGACCTGCTGAGTGCCCACACCAGCTGCACTCTTGGGGGGTCGGTCAGTGTGGCCCCAACGTGCGGAGAAGGACAGCGCTACAGCTGAGTGGGGCACACCTCGATCCGGAAAGGACAAACGGGCTTCTTCTCCACACTATCAGGAGGGTGAACGGGTGAATTGACCCATAATTTTTGCTCGCTAGGGAGCCTGAGAAGCCCGCGTGTGACGGGACGATTGTTTGCACCCCGACAATCCCCTTGACGCTTGCGCATCATCGCCAGCGGAGCGAGGTGGCCACAGGACACTGCCAAACATGGGGAAAGGGGACAGGACTCAGAGTAAGCTCCCCTTCTCACAGCGGCGGTTACCCGTGCAGAGTCCCCCCGCACAGCGCGATGAGGAGACGCGTACAGGGGAAACGCAAGAAGAAGACTCAGACATAAAGACTATGCTCCGCTCCATGGAGCCGAATATCCAGACGAATATAACGGCGCTGGGATCCAAGATGGACGCCATGTCCTACAGAATGGACCGCATGGCGGAACGTCTCGATAAGCACGCGGAGCGGCACGACATGGCTGAACGGCGGATCACAGAGGTAGAGGAGGCCCAGACGGAGCTGGACATGGCAAGACGGCGGGCGGAGACGCTCATCAGAACACTCCAGGATAAGACGGAAGATTTGGAGGCGAGGTCCCGTCGCTGCAATCTACACATCATCGGCCTTCCGGAGACCACTCAGACGGGGAAGATGGAACTATTCATAGAACGATTGCTCACCACCCTGCTAGGTGACGGAGTGTTCTCGGCAATGTTTGTCGTGGAACGCGCACATCGCACGCTTGGCCCACAGCCCAAACCGGGGTTCCCTCCCCGTCCAGTCATAGCGAAGTTGCTAAACTACAGAGACAGAGACACGGCACTTAGGCTGGCACGAACCAAGGGGGACCTACAATACGAGGGGTCGGCGATCTCCATTTTTCCGGACTTTACGGCAAGGGTGCAGGAGGCACGGAAACATTTCGCCCCCCACAAGAAACGCCTCGATTATGCAATGTTGTACCCGGCCAAGTTGCGAGTGAATAGGCAGGGCCACTCACATTTTTTCATGGACCCGGCAGAGTTGCAGAAGGCCTTGAAAACATGGGCCAGGGAGAAGAAAGATGGACAACCCGATAATCAGAAGGAGGCGGATAATAGTCGATTGGATGAACAGGAGTGAAGTGGGGAACCGACGCCTGGAGCAAAGTGGACTCATGATGTAGACTTTCCAATCCTAGAGACGGGAAGGTTCTGGTCTCGGGGAGGAGGCCCACAGGGACGATGTGACAGATAAGTGGGGCTGGGGTCTCGGGGTGAGGATGGACTACTCTGGGTTTTGAACTCTCCTGAACAAATGCTCTGAGTGCCCCTGACACATTTGCAAGCTGGCGGGTTGTGGGTGTCGCCTGTGGGGTGGTGGGGGTGGGAGGGACAGGTACGATGAAGCAGGGAGGAATACTGCAATGGCGTACAGGTTGCTGCTTTGATGCATTGCTGGTGGTGCGGGGCGGGGGGAGGGGGGCTGGGCACCGGAGTTGAGAGTTGGGCGCAGAGGATGAGTTACCTTGCTACCTTTGCCCCCGAGCGTCATGCACATGGGGTTGTTGAATTTGTTGCCGGGGAGGGCTGGGTGGGATGGGGACCTGCAAGGCCAAATTGGGGTGGGTCTGCTGTGGGTGGCGGGTGGCCTGTTGGGGACTGTGACTGGGTACATGTTGTTGCTTTGTTTGACTACCGTTGTGCTAATTGATGTCTATTGGTTTGGTTCCGCTGTGTACACTACTACCACTTACACACCGCACCGCCTGTTCGACTACGTCCCACCGGGACGCCCGAGACTCTTTCGCTATTGCTGCAGCACTCTTACCGAACGACAAGGTCATGGCTGAAGCTACTATGACACAGATGGGCACTGCTCCAGTTCACCTGCGGGTACTGACATGGAATGTTAGGGGCCTTAACGACTATAGAAAACTGCGTAAGGTCCTCAGCTACTTGCGTAGACATCACATAGATCTTGCTCTCCTACAAGTACCCATTTACCTCTTAACAGCAAAATGTTGACACACAAAGGCATAGCGGGCTGTAGTGTGGCGGCGGGCTTCACTACCCACTCAAGGGGAACACTCACATGGGCCAATCCGCGTTCCAAACTCACATTGACGTTCCTAGAGGCAGACCCTGAGGGTCGCTACGTACTATGTAGGTGTCGGGGAAAGGGGCATGACCTGTTGGTGGTGAATGTATATGGCCCGAACTATGATTACCCTGATTTTTACACAGAGTTAGCCCCGAAATGCCAATCATATGATTACTCGAACATGCTCTGGGGAGGGGATTTCAACTTAGTGCTCGACCCGAACCTGGATAGGTCGGCGGGACCCCCCCGGGGCCTATCGGCTGCAGCCACGGTAGTCCGGACTGCACTGGTGCAGTTGGATCTCCTGGATGTGTGGCGTAGTCGGCATCACTCTAGAGGGGAATTCACCCACTACTCCGCTTATCATGCACTCCACACCCGAATAGATTACTGGCTAGCATCACAACAGCTCTCCAATAGTGTAAGGGACTGCCTGATACTGCCGCGCACATTGTCTGATCACTCTCCTCTCCTCCTGATTCTGGAGACGCCAGTGCACAGGATCCCCCCCTTTACGTGGCGCTTCCCCCCGTGCTCCCTACTGGATGAGGTTTTTTGAGGCGAAATCGCAAACGAAATTGATAGTTTTTTTAGACTAATGTGGGCTCTGTGGAGAGCTTCCAGACACTGTGGGAGGCATTCAAGGTCTACGTGCGCGGGATAGCCATGGCCAAACACTCCAGTGTCCTGAAATCGATTAGGCAGAGACTCAAACATCTTGAAAATCAGCTCTCTGACCTGGAAGAGAGGCAGCGGGTGGAACCTGAGGGTGAAGCCTTGGAACAAATTAAACAGCTGGTGACGGAATATAACGCAGAAGCAGACAGGGAAGTGCAGCATATGGGTAAATACGCCACTGCCCGCACTTATGGCGAAGGTGAGAGACCTGGCTCCCTCCTGGCCAAAATAGTCCGCAGCGAAAGGCGTCAATTGAGAGTGGGCGAGCTGATGTCGAGTTCGGGGGAGGTCCTCACTGAAGAAGAGCAGATACTCGGGGAATTCAGGCAGTACTACTCCACTCTTTATAAGTCTAGGCCAACAGGAATGGAGGAGGCAATTGATGACTACTTGAGCTATATCCAAATGCCACAGCTGTCCAACTCACAGAGAGAATTCCTCATGATGCCCATTCAAAAGGAAGAAATATTGGAAGCGCTCGAGAGCATGTGGTCCGGTAGTGCCCCAGGTGCTGACGGGCTAACTGTTGGCTTCTACAAGGCCTTTAAAGAACAATTGGTGCCCTTCCTCTCCACACTCTTTGATGACATATGCATGGAAGGCAGCATGCCTGCTACTATGCGAGAGGCTCTCATTATAACGCTCCTGAAGCCCGGGAAGCCCTCCACTGAGTGCGGCTCATACAGACCACTGTCCCTGATAAATGTTGACGCGAAGCTATATGCCAAAGTACTTGCGACACGTCTCGCATTACTCGCTCCGGAACGGGTGGCCCCGGAACAGGCCGGTTTTATCCCTTCTAGGAACCTCACGTACAACATACGTACGGTACTAGGGACGATGCAGCATGTGAAGCCAGAGAATAAGGCGTTGGCAGTCTTCCTCGATATGGAGAAGGCATTCGACTCCGTAGAGTGGCCCTTCATGTCGAGAGTGCTCAGAAAGCTGGGGTTGGGCGAACCCTTCCTACAAATGATAGGTGCCTTGTACTACAAACCAACGGCCAGGCTGCGAATAGGTGATAGAGTCACGGAAGCGTTTGAAATTTGCAGAGGCACCAGACAGGGCTGCCCCCTTTCACCGTTATTATACGCCCTGGTGGCAGAACCCCTAGCGTGTGCACTGAGGGAATACCATAGCCATGAAGGCGTTAGTTTCCTTACTTACAAGATATGTATCTCCACGTACGCAGATGATACGCTCCTGTACGTTAGAGACCCGGAGCTCAACCTTTCCTCCGTACTGAGGGAAGTAGTTCAGTTCAGCGCGCTGTCTGGTTTGAAGGTGAACTGGACAAAATCGGTGGCGTTCCCACTGACCCCGGTGACGCGTAAATTTGTTAAGGATTACCCATTACAGTGGACAGAAGACCCGGTTAGATACCTGGGCATACAGCTACATCCGGATCCAGACATCTTGGTGAGGGAAAACTATGGAGTCGCCTACACTAAGTTAACTGAGGATGTGGACAGATGGTGTAAACTGCCGTTGTCCCTGTCTGGCCGCATCACGCTAATAAAAATGATTGTACTCCCGAGGTTTTTGTTTCTCTTCAACAATATCCCGGTGATCCTCTCTAAGGCCTTCTTTAGAACGTTGACTCAGACTCTCACACGGTTGGCCTGGGGAGGTAAGCAACCACGGGTCCAGTGGCAAGTTCTGATGCTCCCGTATGAACAAGGTGGCCTAGGGGCCCCGGACATGGAGAGGTATTACAGGGTCACGCAAGCAACTCACTTGCACACATGGATACATGGGGATCGTAATATCCCGCATGTGGTCCTCGAGACCCTGTTCACAGACCCCCTCCCACCCCCCCGGCTACAGTATTTGAGCCGGCCACGCGTAGGGTAGGAGTTCTGGATTCAATCACGACGACGAACCATGCATGGCATTCTTTGGCCAAGAGACAGGAATATGCACTACTATTCTCCCCACTAGTTCCGATTGAGTGGGCCGCGTGGCTGGCGCCGCTACGGGAGAAAGGGGTCACGCGCGCCCTTAAACAACTGGGAATACTGAAGCTGGGCGACCTATTCAAGGATGGGACGGTAGTTACCTGGGAACAGGTTGCCCCTTCCCTGACCTCGGTGTCGCTGCTGCACCGTTTTCACCTACACAGGGTCCGTGCTGCGCTTCAAGAGCTGCTGGGTCCGACCATGGCGGAGCCTCCCGAACTTCCAGAGCTGACATATGTAATAAAAACGCCCTCACCCAGCCACTTGATTTCGCGCTTATATAAGGCAGGACAACATCATAGGGAACAGCCACTCTCGAAAGCCCGATTGGCATGGCAACGGGACCTAAACACGCAGATAGACGACTCAACGTGGAAATACTGCTGCCAAAATACTAAAAAAGTGTCGCTCAATGCCAGGCACAGACTTATCCATTTTAAATTTCTGCAACGTGTGTACTACACTCCGGAACGTCTACACAGATACGGGCTCCGACAGACGTCGGAATGTGAACGCTGCCATACACCGGTGGCGGATTTCATGCATTTGGCATGGTCCTGCCCGGGAATTAACAAATTCTGGGAAGACATTTTTCGAGATCTAGGACTAATACTTGAGCTGGAGCTCCCGGTCGACCCAGCGCTGGCGTTGCTGGGTCACACCAGGATCCTGCCACCGGCGACACGTCGCCTGGCAGATATGGGGTTACTTATGGCTCGACGTGCGGTGGCGCAATGCTGGATGCGTTGTCCGCTTCCAACCAAACACAGATGGGCCAGGGATATGCTGTACAGCTGCACCCAGTCGCAGCTCTATTGCGAGCTCCTACCCCCTGTTAGCAGACCAAAACATTTTTGGGACCTGTATCTGACTTACAGATCCACCAAGGACACCGCGGATGCAGTTCAGGAGGAGACTGAGGAGAGGCAGGAAAGGGAAGAGGGCCCAGAGGCATAGTTACACAGTACCCTATAGCCCAAGCGGGACAGTAGGCAAGATATATATGGAACCCGGGGGACGCTGGAGGGGCACAAGACATATAGCTAACACTTGCACGGGGTGCATACTGAGCGGGGGGGCCTAGCGGGAGAGGGTGGACGGCGGGTGGGGAGGATTCAGAGTGGGCGTAGTGGTGGGTGGGGAGGCACACAAAACTGTGGTGGCAGATTAATGGCGGCGGTAGGCACATAGGCAATCAGGGGGGGAGGGGAAGGGTTGGGCGGGATAGTTGCGGGAGTTAAGTTAGACTCTGCTTCAGTTGGCAGACACACACACTTCACCGTATGATCCCCTGCATCACTGCACCCATCCAATCCACACTTACCCAGGGAGGAGGGAGCGGGGTGGTGGGTGTCGGCATGCTTGGAAGACAGACTGGGTTGTGCACTCTAGGACACGACTCGCTGGACCCTTGGGTTGACGGTGCATGGACCTTATCTATTGTTTTTGATCTCTGTATTGCACTTGCCCTAGTTTGCTGCCGGCCCCAGGGTTGTAGGCGGGAAGCTGTGTGTGTGTACTGATGTCAAATAAAAGTTTTTTTTTAAAAAAGCATCTCCATTTCTTACCAAACTGCTCACTCTTCACCCGCATCCATCTCATATTCACTTATCTGCTTTAAACCATGCCAGTCACCATGCGGCATGCACCCTGTTAGGAAATCCTTGTTATTTTAGAGAAAATGTAACCCGTGTCCTGATCACAGCTCAGTAATAATACTGTAGAGCTTAGCAGGCTATATACAGGCCCAGTGTTCCCCACTCTTCTGAAGAATACGGGGTGTCAGAGGTCTCGCCTTTAAGCCACAGGTTGCTTAATGTGTAGGTGGCCCATGAGCTCCCCTTGTCTGGCTCTATTGTTTCACCGATGACCTACGTCCAGTCCGGGCCGGACCGGCCGTAGGATGCATTGGCGTTTCCCCGGGAGGCTGGAAGGGTGGGGGCTGGTTTTGCAACACTGGGGGCCGGTCTTGTTGCTGGGGCCGGTTTTGCAACAATGGGGGCCGGTCTTGTTACTGGGGCCAGTTTTTGCAGCAATGGGGGCCAGTCTTGTTACTGGGGCCGGTTTTGCAACAATGGGGGCCGGTCTTGTTACTGGGGCCAGTTTTGCAGCAATGGGGGTCGGTCTTGTTACTGGGGCCAGTTTTGCAGAAATGGGGGTCGGTCTTATTACTGGGGCCAGTTTTTGCAGCAATGGGGGTCGGTCTTGTTACTGGGGCCAATTTTGCAGCAATGGGGGCCGGTCTTATTACTGGGGCCAGTTTTTGCAGCAATGGGGGCCGGTCTTGTTACTGGGGCCAATTTTGCAGCAATGGGGGCCGGTCTTATTACTGGGGCCAGTTTTGCAGCAATGGGGGCCGGTCTTGTTACTGGGGCCGGTTTTGCAGCAATGGGGGTCGGTCTTATTACTGGGGCCAGTTTTTGCAGCAATGGGGGCCGGTCTTGTTACTGGGGCCAATTTTGCAGCAATGGGGGCCGGTCTTATTACTGGGGCCAGTTTTTGCAGCAATGGGGGCCGGTCTTGTTACTGGGGCCAATTTTGCAACACTGGGGGCCGGTCTTGTTGCTGGGGCCGGTTTTGCAACAATGGGGGCCGGTCTTGTTACTGGGGCCAGTTTTGCAGCAATGGGGGTCGGTCTTATTACTGGGGCCAGTTTTTGCAGCAATGGGGGCCGGTCTTGTTACTGGGGCCAATTTTGCAGCAATGGGGGCCGGTCTTATTACTGGGGCCAGTTTTGCAGCAATGGGGGCCGGTCTTGTTACTGGGGCCGGTTTTGCAGCAATGGGGGTCGGTCTTATTACTGGGGCCAGTTTTTGCAGCAATGGGGGCCGGTCTTGTTACTGGGGCCAATTTTGCAGCAATGGGGGCCGGTCTTATTACTGGGGCCAGTTTTTGCAGCAATGGGGGCCGGTCTTGTTACTGGGGCCAATTTTGCAGCAATGGGGGCCGGTCTTATTACTGGGGCCAGTTTTGCAGCAATGGGGGCGGGTCTTGTTACTGGGGCCGGTTTTGCAACAATGAGGGTCGGTCTTGTTACTGGGGCCGGTTTTGCAACAATGGGGGCCGGTCTTGTTACTGGGGCCGGTTTTGCAGCAATGGGGGCCGGTCTTATTACTGGGGCCAGTTTTGCAACAATGGGGGCCGGTCTTGTTACTGGGGCTGGTTTTGCAGCAATGGGGGCCGGTCTTATTACTGGGGCCAGTTTTGCAGCAATGGGGGTCGGGCTTGTTACTGGGGCCGGTTTTGCAGCAATGGGGGTCGGTCTTATTACTGGGGCCAGTTTTGCAGCAATGGGGGCCGCTCTTGTTACTGGGGCTGGTTTTGCAGCAATGGGGGCCGGTCTTATTACTGGGGCCAGTTTTGCAGCAATGGGGGTCGGGCTTGTTACTGGGGCCGGTTTTGCAGCAATGGGGGTCGGTCTTATTACTGGGGCCAGTTTTGCAACAATGGGGGCCGGTCTTGTTACTGGGGCCGGTTTTGCAGCAATGGGGGCCGGTCTTATTACTGGGGCCAGTTTTGCAACAATGGGGGCCGGTCTTGTTACTGGGGCTGGTTTTGCAGCAATGGGGGCCGGTCTTATTACTGGGGCCAGTTTTGCAGCAATGGGGGTCGGGCTTGTTACTGGGGCCGGTTTTGCAGCAATGGGGGTCGGTCTTATTACTGGGGCCAGTTTTGCAGCAATGGGGGCCGCTCTTGTTACTGGGGCTGGTTTTGCAGCAATGGGGGCCGGTCCAACCCTGACTCCAGGGACAGTCAAATGGTCATTCGGCTGATGACCCTACCAGACAGACTCAGGACAGACACACAGCCACTTCCAGGACTGACTCTCTCCGGTAGCCAACTGGACGTCCGTAGAGTTCACACAGAAAACGCTGAGCTTCTACGCATGTTGGAACGCGGCGTTTCCCAGATTAATGGACTCTTTCTACCAACCTGCTGCTTTCCCAGTATTCTCACTGACTGAATGTATAGAAGTGCTAATGCTGTGATATCCCTCTGGGGATGAGTGTCCGCGCTCTACAAATACCGCAAAATAAAAAATAAACTCAATCAGCCTCGTCAAGCGAACGGTAGCCCTCGGGCTACGGAGCAAAATCTTCACTTTGTATTCAATCAAGCACTTTTTTACTCGTCTCAGTTTATGAAATTCACAATTTCATTCTTTCTGTTACATCATTGTTGTGCAAAATGAGTGCAAATCTTCCTCTGGCCTGCATTAAATTCATCAGCCCAGGAGTTAATACTTGCTCCTGAGGACAGCGACTTGCTGTACTTGGGACTGAGCCATTCCTTTCGGCCAGACTACAAATTGTAGAAAACGCAGCCGCTTGCCGCATGGTTGGTCCCCAGTCACAGAAGAGCCTGCACTGGCTTCCCACAAGCAAGAGTCCAGAATTCACAAGTCTCTGACATGCTGCCACTCTGGCATGTTCCTGGTGGCTGTGCTTTATTTATAAAAATAAAAGCAAGTGCCAAGGCCCTTCTTGGAAGGCTACTGCAGCCTGCTCCATGCCCCTGCCAGAGCTGCCAGGGACAGTACCAACCTTACCATCTCACTCCTACAAGTGTGACAATTCAGAATATTTCAGGCCACACAAAGCAATAATAAGGATGTATGACGTTACAACGCATGCTTTTACCACACATGCTGTTACAACGCAAGTATTACAACGCAAACCTTTACAACGCATTACACTTGGGGGTGCTGAATAGTGAATAGTTTAATTTACTATTACAAACTCCAGTCCCCGTGGGCACTAGGGAAGGTGTTGGATAGTAAATTAAAACTATTCCCTATCCTAGAGCGCCCCCCAGTGTAATGCGTTGTAAAGGTTTTCGTTGTAATACTTGCCTTGTTACAGCACTGCGTGGTAAAAGTTTCGTTGTAAAGCAGGGGTGTCCAAACCCGTCCTGGCGGGCCGTATCCATGCCAGATTTTTGGGATATCCCCATCTGGGGATCACGGTTCGATCCCCGGCACCGGCGGCAGATTAGCCCAGCACCATGTGACTCTGGGCAATAGCTGGCGCCGCGGCTAGGGCGGCTGACTACAGAATCTGGGGATCACGGTTCGATCCCCGGCACCGGCGGCAGATTAGCCCAGCACCATGTGACTCTGGGCAATAGCTGGCGCCGCGGCTAGGGCGGCTGACTCCGGAATCTGGAGATCACGGTTCGATCCCCGGCACCGGCGGCAGATTAGCCCAGCACCATGTGACTCTGGGCAATAGCTTGCTTAATCTTTCCGACGGCCCCTAGCGCCTAGAGACCCTTACGGGTGATTGTGCGCTTTACAAATGTGGAATATTAAAATTATTATTTGGGCCGATTCCGATCCGGTTTTTAAAAGCACATCCGCCCGAATCTGTCGGACAACCACGTACGCCCGGGAGAGGACTGCCCGGGACCCGTGGACCCCGTCCTGGGCACTCTGATCTGCCGCCGGCGCCGGGGATCAAACCGTGATCCCCAGATGGGGATATCCCAAAAATCTGGCACGGATAGTGCTCGCCAGGACGAGGGTTGGAGACCCCTGATATAGGCAGTCAACGCGAAATCTGCTGGGTTCGATTCCGATCCGTGTCAGAAGGTCCGTATGAATCTGTTGGGCTTGGGAGCAAATTTGTACGGACTCCCAAGCCCGACAGATTCGTACGGACCTTCTGACACGGATCAAAATCGAACCCAGCAGATTTCGCGTTGACTGCCTATATCAGGGGTCTCCAACCCTCGTCTTGGCGAGCACTATCCGTGCCAGGTTTTTGGGATATCCCCATCTCGGGATCACGGTTCGATCCCCGGCACCGGCGGCAGATTAGCCCAGCACCACGTGACTCTGGGCAATAGCTGGCGCCGCGGCTAGGGCGGCTGACTCCGGAATCTGGAGATCACGGTTCGATCCCCGGCACCGGCGGCAGATTAGCCCAGCACCATGTGACTCTGGGCAATAGCTGGCGCCGCGGCTAGGGCGGCTGACTCCGGAATCTGGGGATCACGGTTCGATCCCCGGCACCGGCGGCAGATTAGCCCAGCACCATGTGACTCTGGGCAATAGCTTGCTTAATCTTCCCGACGGCCCCTAGCGCCTAGAGACCCTTACGGGCGATTGTGCACTTTACAAATGTGGAATATTAAAATTATTATTTGGGCCGATTTCGATCCGGTTCGTAAAAGCACATCCGCCCGAATCTGTCAGACAACCACGTACGCCCGGGAGAGGACTGCCCGGGACACGTGGAGCCCGTCCTGGTCACTCTGACCTGCCATCGGCCTGGAGAAGGGAGCGCCGGACGCCCAGGGGGAGGACTGCCCGGGACCCGTGGAGCCCGTCCTGGGCACTCTGACATGCCGCTGACCCGGGGAAGGGAACCCCGGACGCCTGGGAACCGTGGAGCCCGTCCTGGGCACTCTGAAAAGCCGTTGGACAGGGGAAGGGAGCCCCGGACGCCCGGGACCCGTGGAGCCTGTCCTGGGAACTCCGGCATGCCGTTGGCCCGGGGAAGGGAGTCCCAGATACCCAGGACCCGTGGAGCCCGTCATGGGCACTCTGACCTGCCGTCGGCCCGGGGAAGGGAGCCCCGGACACCCGGGGGAGGACTGCCCGGGACCCGTGGAGCCCGTCCTGGGAACTCCGGCATGCCGTTGGCCCAGGGAAGGGAGTCCCAGATACCCAGGACCCGTGGAGCCCGTCATGGGCACTCTGACCTGCCGTCGGCCCGGGGAAGGGAGCCCCGGACGCCCGGGGGAGGACTGCCCGGGACCCGTGGAACTCGTCCTGGGCACTCTGACATGCCGCTGACCCGGGGAAGGGAACCCCGGACGCCCGGGAACCGTGGAGCCCGTCCTGGGCACTCTGAGTAGCCGTTGTCCTGGGGAAGGGAGCCCCGGACGCCCGGGACTCGTGGAGCCCGTCCTGGGCACTCTGGCATGCCGTTGGCCCGGGGAAGGGAGCCCCGGACGCCCGAGGCCCATGGAACCCATCCTGGGCACTTTGACATGCCGTTGGCCTGGGGAAGGGAGCCCGGGACGCCCGGGGAGAGGACTGCCAGGGACCCGTGGAGCCCGTCCTGGGCACTTTGACCTGCCGTTGGCCTGGAGATGGAAGCCCCGGACGCCCGGGGGAGGACTGCCTGGGACCCATGGAGCCCGTCCCGGGTACTTTGCCATGCTGTTGGCCTCCTGGAGATGGGTGCCCCGGACGCCCGGGGGAGGACTGCCCGGGACTTATGGAGCCCGTCCCGGGCACTTTTCCATGCCGTCGGCAGGGATGGAGCCCCGGGCGCCCGGGGGACGACTGCCCAAGAGCCATGGAGCCCGTCCTGGGCAATTTGACAAGCCGTTGGCCTGGAGGAAGGAAGCCCCGGGTGGCCTAGGGAGGTGTTACCCAGGCATAGCCCATCTGGTCCCCCTGGCAGAGAACCACCAGCCTCGGAGGGGTGTCCTGGCGTACCCTGCCCCTAGTAATCCGGAGGGAAATTACCCCCCTTTCTTGCAATCTGTGCACGCGAGGTGACAGAGGGGACCCAAGGCGCGAAAGTACCCGACCTCTTGGAGCCCTCGCTGGGATCCGGGAGGCGAATGGCACCTCATCGGGACTTCCAGGGCGACCAGATGGCCGAGGCGAGAGGGGCGACCAGATGGCCGGGACCAAAATGACGCCAATCTGCCTGCCCCGGAGCTGCAGGGCTCTGGGTCTGCAGGGTTCCGGGGGCTGCAGAGCTGCAGGTCTCTGGGGCTGCAGGGCTCCGGGGCTTCAGGCCTCCCCAGGCCCTGATGGACCCTCCGTCCCGGGCGCCTCCGACCCCCGGCCGGCTTGCAGGACGGAGGGGGGGGGTCCCGCACCACCGGGCCCTGCCGGACGGGGCTCAAACCCCGGGCCCAGTCCCCGGCCCCAGTCCCGGCTTTCCGAACCCTAGGCCGGGCTGGGGAGAGCCTCCCCTGGGCCCCCGGTGGACCCTCCGTCCCGGGCGCCCCGGACCCCCGGCCGGCTTGCAGGACGGAGGGGTACCAGCACCCTCGGGGCCTGGCCAGATGGAGTTCAAGCCCCTGGTCCGGTCCCACCTTCCGAAACCCTAGCCAGGCTGGGGAGAACCTCCCCGGGCCCCGGTGGAGCCCCGTCCCCAGCACCCAGACCCTCTGGTGGCCTGCGGGACAGGGGGCTTCAGCACCCTCGGGGCCTGGCCAGATGGAGCTCAAGCCCCGGGTCCGGTCCCACCTTCCGAACCCTAGCCAGGCTGGGGAGAGCCTCCCCGGGCCCCGGTGGAGCCCCGTCCCCAGCGCCCGGACCCTCTGGTGGCCTGCGGGACGGGGGGCTTGCGCACCCCGGGGCCGGCCGGCCGGAGCTCAAGCCCCGGGCCCGGTCCCACCTTCCGAATCCTAGCCAGGCTGGGGAGAGCCTCCCCGGGACCCAGTGGAGCCCCGTCCCCAGTGCCTGGACCCTCTGATGGCCTGCGGGACGGGGGGCTCGC